>NC_091689.1:55753214-57025000 GCF_041296265.1 Equus caballus | reverse complement strand
CTGGGCATTCCAGGAGAGGTTATTTGAACTTCATTGCCTCATTGCTTAAATGGGTGTACTAGAAGAGCACGCCTCTTGGGATGTTGTCAAGACTCAATGAGGTGATGAATATAAAGTGTTCAGTAAAGTGCTTGACACTTGGTAAGTATTTGATAAACTTCATGTAATATTGTTGTTGTTATCACATCATTACTTTCCCGTGATTAGATGTCAGTCATTCCTGATTAGTTGTCCTTACTTTCTAATCCGTTATGTTGGATAAAGAGATAATAAAAGAAAGTCCATGCTGTGAATCAAATAATAGATGTTTGCCTCATCTAGATTCAAATTTAACAATTAAGACTTACTTCTGAGTACAAAATTTGTTACATGCCTGGATATCTATCATGGTACTTCTAACTTAATTTTCATAAGCTAAATTATTTCATAAGATACGCATTTTGAGAAAATTAAGTAGGGATCAGACAGGAAATGAGATAGATACTGATAATACATTCTATAGATTTTTTTCTCTTTCTCCCACCCTTTCCACTCCCTTCGCATACCTGCTCAGGTACAGAAGAGGAATTATATGTGTTATATTTACTGTGGATAAAAACACGATAAATACAACTGGAGAAAGAGTAAACAGAGAATTTCATTAATCACAGTGACACTTTATTGTACAATCAATGACTTGTTTTGTCTCATCAATTTTCTCTTGTAATGACTATTATTATATTAATACTTAGTTATCATTATTAGTTTTAACTGACCTAATAAGCGATTGAGATTTAATGGTGCATAAATTAATCCACGCATTTCTCCAGTACTCAACACATAACCAATGAAGGTCTATGAGCCATATTCATTGATGAGGTACATTATAAACAGTTTCTGAGAATCTACATCCAAAAATAGGTGAGGAAAAGGGAGAGCTAAGTCATTCATTTTAATAAGAAATGATATATATGCTTTAACTATTAATTAAAAGAATAGATATTTGTACTATCCAAAAGAGCTTAAGCTACCTGGAAAAAAGAAGTGTCTTCAATTTATGCCTAAGAACGTGGGGGAAGTAACCGTTTTCCAACACCATTCTTTCAAGTCATTTAACATTTTCTAAGTACCTACAGAATGAAGAATCACTGTAGGGTTCTTTATAAATAAGCCCTAGCTTGCTTACATTGTGCTCAATTATTAACTCTTTTTGTTTGATAAAATTTTTTCTAATGTTAAGAGAAATAATTGATTTCTTGATCATTTCTTTCTATCAGCAGTTATTTTCAATAGATGCCTACAAAGCTAGTTTTGACAAAAAGAACCAAAAAAACAAAGAAAATAGGGGATCAAAAAGTAATTATCAAAAACATAGCCACCAGTTAAATCTTTCACCAAACAATCTTTATTATAGATCATTCTTGGTATTAGTTGGCTAGATTGCTGGATCAGATCCTGTGACAAAAGATAGATAACACTATTGATAGAAATTAGAGATAACGAAGACAGGTGGGTGTTGATGTGAGTAGGATATCTGAATACAGTTGGTTCATTCAACAAATATTTAATGAGTGTGAAATATGTGCCAGGCACTGTCGAGGGTTAAGAAGATGGTGTTTAAGTCCCTGGTATTGCAGGATATGACTCAAGCATATATGAGTTAAGTTGCACAGAGCCAGCTGGAGGAGTAAAGGGGCCAGAAGGACTTCTGTGCCAGCTAAAGTGTTTTTCCTCACAGTAATGAGGCACTGTGAAATACTTTTAAAATGGCGAATTTTTAAAAGCTCACTCTAGTTGAAGTGTGAAGAAAGGACTGAAGAGAAACTCGGCTGGATACACAAAGACCCGCTGGAAGAATATCATTTAGAGTAATTTCAGGAGGAATCAGAGGGTTATTTGGATCCTTCACTAAACCACAGGGTCTGGAATCCCACATACAACAGGATCGTAACGGCCTTCTACTCTATATTTTCAAGCATAGCCTCCCCATGGTTACCTCTGTTCACTTGGTCATAGAATTATTTTCAGCTGCCTCCAGGATGACACACAAAATCAATGTCTTTCTAAGTATTTATTTGTTGCTTGACACTGGAAAGACACGAAAGTACCAATATGTCTACGGGAGTCCCCAGGTAGGGTGTCACAAAATCCCAAGAGCTCACAACAGGAGATAAGGGTATCTTCCCCTAAAAGTCACATGTTGCCAAGACAAGATGATTTGTGTCACAATTTTTGAAACTGCTAATTTCATGTGTTTCATTCAGTCTTTGAAAAAATTGATTCCTCTGAGGTAAGCCGCATATATCAGATTACCCGTCTCACGAGTTGTCTTAGCTACATGAAGATATTAAAGTCTATCAAGCTACTCCATGTCAAAATGGTCTTTTTCTTATTTTAAGTTTCTCTACGATACCCCAAATCCAAAACTATTCATACGAGAATCTTGGGTCAGGTACCAAATTACAGTGATTCAAGCAAGAGATAATGGCAACCTGAATTAAGGCAGTGACAGTGGGGATAACAATGATTTAAACAGTAACAAAATAGGATGGTCACTTGAAGTTGTATTAGATATAGAGATAAGGAAGAGGCAATGGCTCATTCATAAGTTCATTTATTCATTCAACAAATCTTTACTGAATGCTGAAATATGAGGGTTTAAACACTGAGTTCAGATGCTGTTCTGATGATTGACATACAGTGGTGAAAAATCAGATATGGTCCTTGCCCTTATGGAGCTTATATTCTGGTGGGGAAAAAGAAGGTGGAGGAGAAGGGAGTAGGAAGAAAACAATAAATTAACAACAAAACAAAATGATATAATTGAATCATTTTAATTGATGCCAGGGGAAATCATGTGAACAGCAATCACTTGAAAAGAGGCTACTTTATAAAGTCAGGAACAGAACCTCCAAGGAGATGATGTTAGAGCTGAGATCTGAAGGATGAGAGGGAGTCACTCATGCAATGAGAAAGAGGAAGAGTGTTCGAGGCAGATTTCTAAGATCCTGAAGAAGAAAAGAACTGGGTATAAATGAGGAACAGAAAAGAGGATAGTTAGCAAGGGGAACCATAGAATGAGGTGACGTTAAAAGGTCAAGTTGGAAGGCATTGGGCAGATCTTGCTAGTTTTATTGGTCATGGTAAGGAGTGTGAATTTTTTATAACAGCAAACCTATTGGAGCAAGAAAGCGACATGATTAATTTACCTTTTTAAAAGGTCCCTCTGACATCTATGTATAGTCTGCATTGGAAAAGAACAGTAGCAGATGCAGACAAACAAGTTAGAAGGCTCTTACGGGAGACCAGGAAGACATGAAGGTGATGGGGGTCAGAGGTGAAGTGAATGGATTCAGGATATATATTAGTGTTAGAATGAAAGAGTTTGGGGTGTTTATTGAGATGGTAAAGACTAGGGAAGGAATCAGTGGAAATAAAGATTCAAACTTCTATTTGGGTCAGATAGTTTGAAATTCCAACAGACATCATCTGTAGAAGTCAAGTAAGCAGTTGGTTATATGAGACTGAACCACCCAGGAGAGTTGTGCTCTAGAGGTAGAAATCAGGGATCCATCAACATACAAAGAATACTTAAAGCCAAATGAACCAGAAGGGTAGGAATAGAAAAGTGGGTCCAGAATTAAGTCTCAAAGGATTCCTGTATTTATGGCTAGTATACCAGTAAAGAAAACTGCAAGAGGGATTAATGAGTGGCCAATGCAATAGGAAAGGTTGAAATCCTAGAGAGTGTACTGTCAAGGAAATAAGAGTGGAGGATGTTTCAAGAATAATTCCATAGTCAAGAACGCCTAAGCTGCTGAGGGGTAAAGAATAATTCAGAGTAACAAAGATATTGTTTTGTACAATTGGGTGAATAATGATACCATTTGCTAAGAGATGGAACAAAAGAGGAAGAGCAGATTTGGGACCTGTTGAGCTTTTTGTTCCACAATGCTACTCAGGAGGACCTTATCCCTAAGCCTGTCATTTGCAACGTCCCTAACACTTTGTACTAAGCTCTGTATGTATTTGGTGTAACTAAAAAGTGAGAACTGCTAGATGCCATTGTGTTTTCATTTACAAGTTGGGAAGAAACATACGACAGTGACCCTATCAGATGGAAGAGCCTGAATAAAAAATGATCAGAAAGTTTTAGTCAGTTGGCAGGAGGGATAAGTAAGGGAAGTGAGCAGAAGAAAGAAGAAAGAAAACTAGCCTTTACTGAGTACTTACTAGGTAATAAATACTACTAAGTGCTTTCTATTTCTTAATTAAATCATAGAGAGGTAAGTATTATAAAATTTTTACCAAATAAAAAAACTAAGACAGTGAAATTATTAACTTGGTTAATGAAACATAGTTGGTAAGTGAGGAGACAGGAATTTGCATCAGAATCTGACTCCAAATCCTGGGCTCATTCTGTTGTGTGTTGCTGCCTAGTGTTACTGGCACTTCCAATGACAGAATTCAGCCACGTGGGTAGTGGAGAATTTTGAATATTCCCAAGGACAGTATGTGGATACCTTTGGAACAGATATACATGCTGCCTTCATCCCCAGCCTCTCCTTCTTGCCACCTTCCCTGGGTATTATGCCCCCACTCCCACTCTTCGCACCTACCTCTCATCCTTGCTATCATCCCTTCCCTGAATGTCACACGTCTGCTCTGTGCCCCATCTCTTCAGACCCTCTGAGTAGACCTGAGCTAGAATGAGGACTCATTAGTGAACTAGCTGGGTGATAGTGGTAACTTATCTCAATATCGTGAGATTTCCTTATCTCATCTGTAAAGTAGAGATAATTATTCCTAACTCATACCATTTGAAAGTTCATACATAAAATTTTCCAGTATTCTGACTGCCATACAGAAAGTATACAGTACAGTTTTGAATGTGAAAATGTTGAAGAAAACATAGCTCAATTTAATAAATTAGCTCATATTAATATATGAAGAGAAGAATATGTTACTAAATAAAAAGAAGACTCTAATCAGATCTCTCCATCACTCAGGTAACATTCATGTTTTTTATATCATGTTCCTATAACTAGAGAAAAAGCAGCCATTTGAAGTCAAAGGTAATGATTTACAACTTATGTCAAATTATAAATGCCTATACTCAAATTCTCAAAATGCCTAATACTTCCTTGTGGAAACAGTATACTTTGATTTATATTGATGAAATAATTTTGGAGAGTCCTTCTTGTCTACAGTCGTTGCATACATTCTACCTGGTTGGGAAAGGAGGACTAAATTTGGTAAACTATGAGAAAAGATCATTAATTGGTGGTGCCCTGAAGCCTCCTGGCTCATACTAGGCTGGAAAGTAGCAACAAGAAGAACTCTCGCAGTGCCCTGGACTTTCAAGACGCTCCTCTGATGCTCCTTGTGATGACAGTCACAGTCCCTGAAACAGAGTCTTAATTGCACCGAGTGTCTCTAGGCATTGATGTAGCAACATGGGCTTCCCTTTTGGCATCAGGAAGTGTCATTTAGATGGCTTCGTTTTTAGAACCAATACAGGAAATCCATTCTGGTGGAGGTTATTTTATAAAGGCCTTGCTTCAAGTCATCTTCAGAACTGCAATAACCTTTGTTAGAATGAGATACTCTATTTGTTTTTTGATTATCTGATAAGCTTTCTTCCTTTCTGGCTTAATAAATGACCTTCAAAAAGGCAGTTTGGTGAATTACCATGATGGTAGACCATTACGGAAAGATTAGTTAACGGCGCTCGTGGCCATGCATTTACCAATTCAAAAAATAATGCAAGTTGTCCTACAAATACAGTGACCAAATTTACTGAAAAAACCACATCCCTAGACAAATGCTAAATTGCTCTCTGAATGTTTGGAACCTGTAAATAGCCTACCTTGAGTTGGTGTACGTGACTAGGATGACTGACAAGGAACAAAAGCTCCTCAACCTTTCAATAAAGAGCAATTAGAATAGCAAGCAAATGAAATTGAATTATCTTTTAACGATGACCATATAATTGACAGTCTTGAAATTTATTTACAAATGTTAGTTAACAATATAAAATTGATTTAATTTAAAAATTCGGAATTGCTCCATTTTTAAATGCTAAATCACTGGCAAAGAGATGTTTTCAACTATATCTGAAGTAAATTATCTGTGTACTATGCAAAACAGAGAGCAAATAGTGTAATTGTGTTCACAAGTGGTTTGAGAGGATGAAAATGTAAGACTGAAGAAGACAGAAAGCTTGGCTCTGACTCCTACTGTACATAAGTCTTCCCTTTATCAAACAGAGATTTATACTTACACAGAGAGAACTTTTCAGAAAAAAATAGCATCCATTTGAATTTATCTGGAAACTACATTTGCTACATAAGAAATGTTTAGTCTTATTTGTATATTTATTCATCACTATTCACATGTAGTTTTGATTCTAGTCTGACCATAAACTTTCCAAACGGAACTTCCGTACTGATTAAAAGTAACGACAGTGTGTTTATGAAAGTCAGCAAATCTGTGATTCAAAAAGACACCTTACTAACAGGTCAGGATTTTATATTAAGAAAGAATGTCTGAAAGCATAGAAGAAATGCTACTTTTTGGGTAAAGATATTCTATTGCTGTGAAAATCAGACATTAATAATTCATTTTTCATAGAATCTGCACTTCTGGCTCTTGGAAAGACGGAATAGTTTGAAAGGCCTAGTAGGGTGAGAAGGAGCATAATGTGCCTACCTGAGGCACACTTTAAAGTTAACTGACCCCTCTGTACCAGGAAGCAGAAAGCACCCCTTGAAACCCCAGTACAAAATTTCCTCCTATTTAAAATCACTCTGAATTAATGTTGTCTATAACCTCCAACTTTACAAGATCCCATGTGGAATTAATAAAATAAAGAAGACAGAGAGAAGGGTTTGAAGAGTGTACTTCAAGAACTATGAAAAAGAAAAAGGGAGAGACTTTCAGGATCTTCCACTTATTGGTTGCAATTTTTCAATCTTCAAAAACACAAATTGATTATTATCACAGGCACTGGGGCCCAGAGATGAATTAGGCTTAGTCATTGGCCTGGGAAAGCCAATCGTCTGGTAGCAAAGACAATCATGTAAGAGTCCATTATGACCTAGTAATCGAAGGATGGAGATATGTGCAGGGTATTATTTGAACAAATAAGGCAGGAAGTTATCCCAACTCATTCAGCCCAGGAAAAGACAACTTCTAAGCTGAGTTTTGGGCAATGACTAGAAATTCATCAGGAAATGTTGGTGTGTTCTGGAAAAAGATTGGCATTCAGAAGGATGATCCATGCAAAGACTGTTTAAGCAAAAACACCGAAAGGAAAAGCAGAGTGGTGTATTGAGGAAACTAAAAGTGTTTAGAGAGCATAAAATATCAGGTAGGGGGTGAACAGAGATGAGACAGGAGATGTAAGCAAGGGTGAGATGTTGAGGAATTTTATGTCATGTTAAGGAGCTTAGATTTTATCCCATAGGAATGGAAAGCCACTGAATGGGAGCAGATGAGCGATGTGGTCCCAGCAAAGTAGAGGCAAAAATATTTGATATCATTTTTGCCAATGATATCATTAATATATCAAAATACAGTTCATATTTCAGTAATCTTCCACTCTCTTGTGGACAACACATAAGTTATAGACCAATATTCATGGAATAAATGTTGCCTAACACTTTTCTGTGCACTTAAATCTATGGAGAAAAACAGATGAGAGAGGTAAACTTTTAAGACAATATTTTATTATGTACATAATTTTTAAAAATTGTACTAAGATGGTAGATGTGATCAGAGTTCCATAAAACGAATTGAGACTTCAGAGCAATTGGAAAAATCTTCTAAAGTGGAACTAAACTTGAACTCTTACACATGCACACAAACATATAAATCTCTCCATTTTGTTCCTCCATTTCTGTTAGAGACTGTGATGCCCACTAAATATTCTATCTGCTCCCCTATGTTTCTCAGCCCCCTGCCATTAGGGAAGGCCATGTGACTAGTTTTGCCAAAGACGACAGGGCAGCCATGATACAGGTACTTTCTGGCTCAGGCGGCAAGAAGCTTCTATGGGATTCTCAAGTTCTTTCTTGCCCTGCCCTGGAGCTTGGCAGTGTTATAGGAAATTGAGCCTGCATCACCCTAGGTCTGTTAGTGACTACATGGAGCAGAGTCCTTCACCCTGACATCACCAAACCAACTTATGTGTAGCATAAGTCAGAATAAAACTAGTCTATCCAGATGAATACCCCATTCCCTCCGATGCCTTCCCCTATCATTTTATGCCTTGCCTAGTTTAGGCCTCTGAGGGGGGCCTAATGTTGTTCCTCTGTCTTCCCCATTACAATCTCATCCTAAGTGGGTAACACTACTTTCAGAAAATAAAGACATTGGGGCCAGGCCCAGTGGCCCAGTGGATAAGTTCGTGCGCTCCGCAGCAGCCTCCCAGGGTTTCGCCGGTTCGCATCCTGGGCACGGACATGGCACTGCTCATCAGGCCACATGGAGGTGGCGTCCCACATGCCACAACTAAAAGAACCTGCAACTAAGATATACAATTATGTACGGGGGGATTGGGGGCGATAAAGCAGAAAAAAAAAAGAAGATTGGCAACAGCTGTTAGCTCAGGTGCCAATCTTTAAAAGATAAATAAATAAATAAAGACATAAAATAAAAACAACAGCAAAAAGGCAAAGACAAAAGAATGCCATAACCAAACAAAACTTCAGAAAACTATTGATGGAAATGTAGCAAAATGCTAGCAGCGGTTCTATCTGGGAAGAACTTGGGTGACTGTTTTGTCTTACTTTAACTTTATGTTTTCCAATTTTTCTAAAATAAGCCTGCATTATTTTTATAATACAAAATAAACCCTTTTAAAATTAAATTAAAAAAAAATGATCTGGCACCTTGCCAGAAATTGGTTCCCATGAACACCAAACAGAAATGAAGTAGTAAAGAGAAGCAGATGAGAGTCATCTGTTTTTTCAGATTCTAAACACATGTGTGGATTCCTATTTTCAAGGCTATAGCAATATCTGCAATTCTTTTCTCCTCTATTCTTTAGAAAGCATGATCAAATAAACTATTATAATATCAAGTTGTCATTATTTCATAGTTTGAAATAAGATTTTTAGGCTATTTCTTAGGACTAAGGATTACTTAGATACTCTGCTGCTTAAATGATGTTTGAATGTGCTGAAAAGTAAAACATTAGTCTTGTTCATTTATTTGCTCCACTTCGCTTTTCTCCAATAAATTTTCCATATATGGCCTTCCAAAACATTCCCATAGAATTGATATTTGATTAGAAATTTTTCGCATTTGAATAATTTGCTGTTCTCTTTAAGCCACTATTCAAAGAAAAGTATCTGTTACATCTATTACTTTCACCTACAGATTTATCATTTGAACATATTTCTTGAATTTTTTTAAGTGGTTTTGTTTTTCTAAGTTTTGCAGATATGACAAAAATATTGTGGAAAAACTAAATTAGTATACAAGGTTATGATGGAAGGTTGTTTGCTCACCTGTTAAGATATTCTAAATAAATCTTTTGCAATTTAATCCCCTAAAACTTAAATTTTTAGTTATCAGTTTGAATTAATGGCTTACTAAAACTAAAGACAATTTGTGTAGGAGAAAAAATTTTAACATGTTTAAGATCTCAAGGATCTGGAGTTGATTAAAGTAACACTATCTTTGCTGAAAATACCAAGGATATTTATAGGAAACATGATGAGCATAACATTTGAAGTATAACTTGGATGTGGATTCTTTCTGTACTTCAATTTCATAAGTTACCTAAAACTTCAAATGTTTAAGACCTTGATTCTCAAAGCTGGTGAGGGTGGGAAGCAGGCTGTAATTTACAAATAAAGCAACACTATGCCCATTGCTCTGATTTGTTTTTATTCACAGTAGTTGGCTTATTTTTTCCCAATATTAAAAGCAAGATGTGATGTTCATGCTTACTGAAATAGAGCTTGGTTTTCAAAAGAACTTGTGCTTTATATTCTTAAACAAAATTTTACTTTATAATAAGCCAATGAGATCAAGTAGCACCCTAGTCCAAGCTATCTCTACAAGAAATTGGAGAGTCTGAGAAGTACAAGTAAATGTTATAAGGTCATGGAGAATTGAGGTCAGACTCACCTGAATGAAAATATCTGAATGTTTAAAGATCGTATACCAGGGCTGCCAGCATTGCCTGATTATTTTGATTATCTCATTTATATTTGGTCACTGTTGCCAAAAAAAAGATATGTTAAAAAGATTTCAAAGCCTCTCTATTTCTCTTTTTTTTTTTAAAGATTTTATTTTTTCCTTTTTCTCCCCAAAGCCCCCCCGTACATAGTTGTATATTCTTCGTTGTGGGTCCTTCTAGTTGTAGCATGTGGGACGCCGCCTCAGCGTGGCTTGATGAGCAGTGCCATGTCTGTGCCCAGGATTCGAACCAACGAAACACTGGACCACCTGCAGCGGAGCGCACAGACTTAACCACTCGGCCACGGGGCCAGCCCCTCTATTTCTCTTTTTAAAATGATTTAGTAGAGGAAAATGCACAGCCCGCTGAATTGGTAGTCAAAAAGCCCTCTGTGATACTGTCACTCAGCATTGTATCCAATCTCTGTTGTAGACTGGACATGGTGTTGGAAACGCTAAACAGGGGAGGAGCAAATGAGGGAGAACGTGGCTCCAAAATCAACCCAAAACCTCTCTATCATCTTCTCCAACTGTATCTTCCTCTCTTTCTAGTTTTCTCTCTCCTCTACAGATCTTGAGCTCAGGAATCAGACTACCTGATTCGTTTATTATCTATGTGGCTTTAGCAAATCATTTGACCTGCCTGAACCTCACTTGTAAAATTATGGAAACAATAATGTCATACACCTGTGTAAGGATTAAATGAAATAATACAAGTAAATTGCTTAGAACAGTGCTTGGCCCATATAAACACTCAATAAATGTATGCTGTTATCATCATTATTATTGGTAGCAAGATTATGTTATTATTACTAATTTAATGTCGTCAAGATAGGCACTTCTTTGTTCCCATTAGCCACTTCATGACATCCTTCATTCTACCATCATTTATATTGTACTTACCATGTGCTGTGTAAACCTCTATATAAACTTGGAGTCATAAAGATCAATAAGACACACTGAGTGCCCCACATAGCCTGCACCCCTTTAACTGCTCCACCCATTTTCTTATGAGAAGTCATCATTTCATCAGTTATTTGTTTTTCTATCCTTCTATCTCTCCATATCAATTATAGATTAGTTTTAATATGAACTTTGGGCCTTGGGCAGAAAAGCACTGTGGATGGTACTGTTACAGAATCATGGTTTCCAGCTGCCAATAAGTTATCAGCATCTATTTCAAAGATTTACCTCAAGGTACATACCATACTCTGTTCCTCTCACCCTCAGCTAATGGTATTGCCTATTTCATGGAAAAAATAATGGATAACATGAGATAAAATTCTGCTCATCCTCTCCAAACAAAATACCTGTGTCTAGACACATCTTTATCTCTTTTCTGCTGTCTCAGAGAAAGAGAACACCCTCCCCCCGTGAAAACCAATCCCGTTATCTGAGCTTCAGAAGTCAGTATTTCCCACCTCCCCCTTGACCTCGTGGAAAAGTATTTTTTTTCCTTCTCATATCTTTAAACTGTCTGATGGCTTTAAGCTCCATTCCCTATTTCCCCATCTAAGACTCATTCTCCCAAATACTGCACTAACTTGCTTCTTCCATTTATACCCAAGATGCTTGAAGGAAGTTTTCAGTTTGCCTTCTCTTTCATATTCACTCAACCCACTGCAGCCTGACTTTCTATCAGACTGCTTTCCCCGAAACTATTCTTCTAATCGCCAACTTCCACAGGGGGTTTTCAATTCTTAGAATTCGATACTGCTGATGACTCCTTCATCCTCGTAAACTTCTGCTTGTAAAACGTTGCTCATTGTTGATTTTCCTCCTGCCACTTTCACAACTACATCTCACTTCCTTCTCTGCTCCTTAAACTTATGTTTTCTAGGTTCCTCAGTCTTTTTGCAGTCTGCAAACTCTCCCAACACACTGTTTGTACATTGTGCGCTTTCCACATTCATTGCTTTATTATCCATCTGCCTCCAGTCAGACATATCAAGACCACCATCCAGCACTCACTCACATTGTAATGACACGTCCAGAGGTGACTCTGGTCAGTTTTCTGTAAAACAAGCCTGCTTTTAACATATGCCTGGATAGTACATCTTATTATCAAAGAAATGTATAGCTGATTCCATTTCCCTTAACATGTGCTCTATTTGTAAGTTTCTGCTAAATACTTGAAGGAAAACTAATAATATAAAGGGAGTGGAGGACCAAAAAAAGCATTTCCTTTAAATAAATATGCAAAGTAAGATTTGATCACACATAAGTGTTCAGTTTAGTGATTTCAAGTCTCTAAATAAATGACTAATTTTTCCTGGCAAATAGAATTGAATTATTAAATTATCATACTGGTGTCTGGCATTGGTAATGGAAGAGAAAGGAAACCATCTATTTTTCGCCTCAAGGCCATGTTATATTGGAATGTTTCCGGCTTAATAGCTGCACCTGCTGGTAAGGACAAAGGATGCACTAGAACTTGATTTGGTAAATAACTTACTGCAACGGCTGAGACTCCGTGCTGTACATAATGGGCACGTTGCCTCCTTCTCCTTTGATTGCTTTCCTTTTTGTATCATTTTAAAAGAAAAGTCTTGTACTGTTGTGTGTACTAGTTTAAATCTGTTTTTGTTACTGCTTGAAATTATTTCTGTTGTCATCTCAACCACTGTTGGCCAACGGTCGGTGAGGTTTGTTTTCAGAATTTAGGGTGAGTTTGCTAAGGGAGGCTGCCAACCTGCTCAAATACACAGTCAACTCTCTTATTTGCAGTTTTAAAGAAATGCAGCCACTCCTTTAGTAAAGTTTGTCTAGGAATAAAAGGAGAACAATTTTAGAAATGAATAAAAAACAGGAATAATTTGTGATCAACCTAATTTTAGATAAATTTTAAATACAACATCTTCTCAGGAATAAAATTTAAAGCAATGCTTTGATGTTTGACATAAGAGGAAGCCAAGATAGAAAAATAGGAAAAAATACTTAGAAAATATGACTGACACATAACATTTGTTCTTTTTCCATTTTTTCTTCCTCTTAAATCGCTGACAGAGTTGAGACCCAGAGCCTTGGAGAATCATGTAGTTAATCAAGTATATAGAGAAAGGGTCTTTACCATTCTTAAATGATAAAATATCATTTAATGCCAAAATATCATTAATATTCTCAAGTGAATGCTGCATTCTTTTATGCTTTGTATTCGTGTTAAAAACCACTGAAATAATTGTTTTGTGTAATTTTATTTTTCTGTTTCAAAAAATGGCAGTGCTGGCCCTAAACAAAGAAAAATGGATTGTGAAATCTAAATTCACATCTCTTTTTAATTATTTTTTAATTGATCCCCTGAGGAGGGAGTGAGGGGATTGATAGAATCCATCTACTGAGAGTTGGCTAGAGGTTGCATGCCATGTCACCACGATCTGGATAAAACAGTCACCGTGGTCCTGCTGGCAGGAATCCATCCTCATGCAGAGGTAAGAATAAATCTTAGGAACCATTGCTCTGACTCAGTCTTTGCTATTTGCACACTTCCTAATAATTCATTTTCATTATTGTGGTTAAATCTAGAAGACAGCATCATGATTTTCATGAGGCCAAGCATTTTTGTCTTCATAAACCCCTTCCTCCATAAAACAAAATATTTGGTTATCTTTTACAACTACGTTGGTATAAAGACAAATATATTAATATTGTATAGTAAAACATTTTTTAATCTAAAAGTTCATTTTTTTCCTTCTGATTAAAATAACTAAAACATGTTTGTGGGCCCCTGAAAGTATTGTGAGCCCCAGGCACTGTGCCTACTATGTCTAATGGATAAGAGGCCCCTGGATACCTACGAATTCATTGCTTATTGACTGCCAAGTCCATCACTCTTACCTCTTGGGTTGAGAACTGCCAACTGAAACTTTCTACTTACCCATATTACCATTACCTTAGATTATCAAAGCCAAATTCACAATTATCCCTAAACTAGACCTCAAACTTGCATACTTCCATCATTGGCCCTTTCTTCCAAAAGTAGGGACTCAAAAGTAACTCTGACTCTTTGCTCTTCTTCATATTTTATACTGAGCATTCAATTAGAATGAACTATCTTTTCTTCCCTCTGCGTACAATGCCCACCATCATACTTCCCAGGACATTCAATACTTCCTGTGTGAACTGCAGCACAAGCTTTCTAAAGAGTTTTCTGACCTCTCTTCTATTATAGTTATTCTGCACACTGATGCTGGATTAATTTTCCTAAAATACTTATTATGGGATCATTTTTCTTTGCAAAATGCAAAATATACATTGTAAGTAATACAAAAACTAAGTGTTTCTAATTTATGACCCCCTGTAACCTGATCTCATCAATTTATTTCTCTCAACTCTCCAATGAACTCTCCACTGGGCTTTGGTACGCAGCTTGCCGTCCTCCATGCAAATCACACTCATCCCCACCTTGTCTCCTTACGTTGGGCTATCTTCAAGAAGGTCATCTTCAAGTATTCCAATTAATATGATCCCATCTTTCTCTAACTCCTAGCACATTTTCAAGATATACTATTACTACTTACAATAGTCTGCTATATTTATATGTCTACTCATTTCCTGAGTGTCATGTTTATCCCTCCTTTTCTCCTATCTTTATTGCGTTTCTTTGATACCTGGTATTCTAACTAGTAGTAGTTATAATGACAGAGAGTTAATATTTATTAGTACATTGATTAATATGAACATTTTAATTAAATTTTAAAAATAGTGATTGTCCAAAATATTTGTTGGCTACAAATTATCACGCAAAATGGAAATAATACTGCTAGCATTTTTTCTTATTGTTGTTGTTTTAATCGATATCTTACAAATGTAGAGAGTTTAAAAAAAAAATCATCTGGATAGATTTTGTGGTAGCATCATATAAGGAACCAGGAATTTATCAATCATGTCTGACAGAAATCCAACTCATATTATTTTAAGAAAAAAATAATCTGTTGCCTCACATTTGGTATGTCCACAAATATTTACTGAGCAGCTCTTATATGCAATCCCATTGTTTCTTGTACTGGGAGCAAGGAGGTGAACAAGAAATCTCTTCTCTCCCACTCACAAAGCTTACACTCTGGTGGAAGGAGACACACGATGCCAAAGAGTGCTAAGTTCTATGCAGGAAAGAAAATAGATGGAGGTCATAAACAGTGAATGGGAAGTATAGAAACTCATTTAGATTTAATGATACTGTAAGTCCCCTCTGTGTAGACAACGCAAATGAGATTTAGAAGACAAAATGGAGGTCAGGGGAGAGAGACTATGTGTTCTCTTGGGGAAGGAAAGTGCAAAGTCTCTGAGGCAGGAATAAGCTCGACATACTAGAGAATCAGGAAGATCAGACTGTGCGGAGAACATGTATCTACTCTTGGACCTTGCTCAGTCAGTTGGAATATTCTGACTGACCACCAAGTGCCATGTGCCTACTGCTGTGACAGGGGAAGTAAGATTCTTGATTAATAACTCTATCAGAACCTCATGCAGTGGGGAGAGTGTCCCCAGAGGGAAAGAATGCAAGAGAAGCAAAAGAACAAATGCCCCTGCACATTCTTAAAAACAATTTAATAAGAGCCAATAGTCTCTGGATTGAGGGTTACAAATATAAAATAGAAGTTCAATCTTCATAAATTTTCCATTTATGTCCCTATATTTCATTCAAACTTTGGTAAAGATTTGAAAGATATTCCTCATGAAAATTTGAAAATTAGTCATTACATTAATAATCCTGTTGTCTTTGCAGAAGAATGATACATTAAAAGTTTTATGATTCATCCTCAGATTCCAGTTCTGTTTAGCAGATCCTTCTGGAAGAACTATTTATATTCTCGTCTTGGAGTTTTCCAGCTCACAGAAAGATGATGTGTAAACTTATCTGTTACTGAGGCAGCCTAGTGGGTAAGAGGTCAGACTCTAGAGGTAGATATGGTTTATGTCTGGGTTCTGCCCCTTAGTATCTGTGTGACCCCTGATCCTCTCTGTGCCTTAGTCCTCTCATCCTTAAAATAGAAGAAATAATAGTACTTATCTCATAACATGTGTTGTGAAGATTAAATGGGCTGATGTGCATAAAGAACTTAGGACAATATCTGGCACATAGTAAAGATCCAATAAATATTAGTTTCTATTATAATTATTACTGATTTGAAAATAACTAGCAAATATAAAGCTTTATATAAAATGTAAATCCTCAAAGAAACGTTATAAAACATGAGATCATTTTGAGATGATTAAGATTATAATGTTCCAATGTATTTTCACTTTTTAAAAACTACTGAAAACAGATTTAGCTTCAACTACTATACCCAAAATCATTATTGTGGCAAAAAAAAAATAGAATATAGACTAATATTTAGCTGATTTGAAGCACATAAAAACAATTGCAAGTAAGGATCAAAACTAAAGTATGAATGAGAAGTTCAATATTTCATTTGTTATGATACACAATAATTTAGAAAATGGTTCCAAAGCTTCTAAACCAAAAAGAAAAAATACGTACACACAAGGACAGAACGCGAGTCATTATATCTGTTGATAGTATAAGAGAAGAGAGGTTAAAAATATTTTACGATGAAATGAAATGTACTTTATTAAAAAACTGTTCAGATTGTCAATTCTATCATTGTACTAGGTGTTTTGGTCTCTTTTATGAGTTTATTGAAATTTCTTTTTATCTAAAAACCAATAACATTTTAAGATTATATGTGACACACCAATAATGACCATATTCTTTCAGCATACTGTTAAAATATTTAACCAGTTAACTAGCCCAGTAAAAGAGAGAATCTTCTAATTTACTAATCAAATTTCTTTCCTTAGAAAGCTTTAATACAAATGCTTACAACATTTGATATATTCTTAAGAACATCATTTCTTATTAATTCTTTAGTTGATTCATTCGTTTCTGTACGCTTTAAAACATATCGGTTCGTTTGGTACAAAATAGATCTTGAATGAATAAATGAGGAAAGCAATGTATGAAGGAGAATAAAAATAGTTTTAAAGCAGTAAGATCACTGGCTAATTCTTATTCTGATTGCTATGCAAAAAGAAGGAAGAGTAGAGAGGAAACGAATATTAAGGGCTTACTACGTCTCCTGCTTTAGATATATTCTGTTTCATTTCCTGTCCAGCTCATCAAGTTGGTGTCACTACCCCCATTTTCAGATGAGAAAATTGAAGCACAGACAAATCTTACACCAAAGCCAACAGATAATATATGGTTGAACCACTATTTATACCTGGGTCTGGACAAAACCACACCCATTTCTGTAAAATGGTGTTGTGCTGTTTCCCTGTAATTAACAACATTATGTGTTAATTTCGCTATTTTCCCAACAATCTTCCCTTTCAACATCCTTTACAATACACAAGAGACTAAATACATGCATAAAGTTATTTTTTCTGTGTATTTTTTCACTTTCATATTTATAGCCCAGAATATTGAAGAAATAAGTTTTCTGTACCAGTAAAAATTGTACCAATCTTTTTTTATTTCAAATTTAATTGTTTAATGTTTCCTTCTTATGCCCTACTGTCCCTCCCTCAACTCTTTTTCTCCAATTGAATAAATAAATAAATAAAGGAAAAAATCAGGTTTACAGTAACGTCTACGGTCCCTGACTTTTTACTAATATTGACAAGGCACAGAATTGAACTTTAAATTTGTGTTTCCAAATAAACATCCAGTTATAAGGACTACATTGAAAGGAAACTAATGAAATTCCAAGGTGCTCTGGGGTGGCTGCTTTATTCTGATCGGTGGTAGATTGCACTATTGACCAAATGTCAGACACGGAGCGATACAATGATTGAATAAAAGTGTATACATAATTGGAGCAGAGAACTTTGCCAGGACCAGCTTTGTCGCCTTTCTCATAATACTAAAGGAAATTCTTTTTTTTTTTTTCTCCTCTCTGAGTGCAAATAAATTTTTTCTTTCTGGGCCCCCTCCTCCTTTTATTGGTGCCCCCAGATAAAATAATGCAAGGTGCCTTAGCCAGAGACACTGATGAAATATTTTCAGTCTAGATATTAATCTGTTATCAGTTCTGTAGGTGTGAAATGTGATGAAGATGACAGAGAATCATGCTCTGCAGGCCTCAAGTAATTTGCACCAAAGATATTTAGATCTATCTTTGGACACTGCAGATCAGTTATTACGGGAGGGGAAAAGCCCTTGGGGAGTCTACCTTGAAACATATTTCAAATGCCAGGGGAGTTGCATGAAAATTGGGTAATGAATGAAACTCTGATTGCAGAAAAATCACTTTGGAATCTGACTGCTGCAGCACATTGCTGCTCTGTGTAAACCTTAGATGCTTAACAACATGGATGGAGGAGTGCGGATTCTATGATGCTTTCTAATACTACCTTCTGTGTTTACTCCTCTTGCACAAATCAGCTGAAGATGAATAAATATTTATCATATAACTTAATGGTTGTATTTTTTCCTTTAATTAAAAAAAATGACCATGGTACGTTCATAATATATGAGAGCTTGTAGACAGCTTATGATAAGTTCACCAAAGAAATTTTATCTTCTTTATCCCTATAACTTTGCATAAATCAAACCTTGCTTCTTAAACTCCAACAGGTATTTCTGAATTTCTATCAACTAAACTAAACCAAACTTTAGACAAGACTGGGCTTCTATTCCTATAATCAAACTGGGGTCAAGAGACATTATAAATACTTCTTTTTGGACAACTTATCTGAAATAGCCAGAAGTGGTTTACAATGATAATCACCCTGATGGAGATGGCCGTGTACTCATTCCTAGTTTTAATTTGGGGATTTAGCTTGAGACAAAGAACCCACAGTTGCTATGTCATGTAGGCCCTAACCATGAATATAAGCATGGGATCAGAAATCTTAATGTAACTCTGTAGAGACATCACATTAACTTAAGTTATGGAAAGAAGTCAGTCTATATGAACTCACCAAATCCTGATGTTCAGAGTGAAATTTCATATATGTTTAATAATGGAAATATAGTCATAGAAATACTTCTGTTTACAAGGTCTAGGGAAATCTTTTTTGAAGTCTGCCCGTGAGCAGAATTGATCAATTAGCGTAACCTCTACAGGGTCAGGAAGTGTATCCTCACCAGAGCCTGGTATATAATAAACGTCTCACATATGTTTCTAGAATGAGCACATTAATGAAGGGAAGAAGGAATATTAGAGTTAGGGTGAATAGAGTTGTGTGTAGGAAAATCACCAAAAAGGGGAAAATATGCTTTCTCTTTGGCTTTTTTCAAATATTAGAAATGGTGACAATGGAAAAAGAAGGAAACAAAGAAGATGCTCTACAGTAATTTTCATCTGTTGTGGAATCAAAGAGTGGAATAAAAACTGCCAAAGTAGAAATACTATGTTTTTTCCACCTGCGCCAGTAGGTCATCTACCAGGTGACATCCGAACTAAAGATATTTACTCTAGGCTTTGGGGTATATGAGCCAGGTGGACGCTGGAGAAGTGAATTTCATAATGAAAGACATTTCTGACTTTGGAAGTTCTAATCCAAGTCACTTCATTCCAGTTTTCATAATGGTGCACAGACAGCTCCCTGCTACACTAATGGTACCAACCCTTTCCAAGGTTATTTCAAAGTAACTAAGTTTAACATTACTTTACCTGAAATATCTTTCCCAATTAGGCCTAGCACATATCAGAATACCTTATGTATTTCAAAGTCATTGTGTACCTCAGTGGAAGGAAAGCTCCTCAACTCAATAATAAATTTTCAGATGTCTCCAAGACCATTGCATTCTAAATCAACATATAATATAAACTTTGGTTTACCAGATTCTTCAGAAAAAGAAAGCTCATCACTAAATGACACATTTTTAAATAGACATTAGACATCATTAGCATATATTCTGCTATTTTCTCTTCTCTCTTTGTTGCTCGACTCTCAACCATTTCAGAGGTGTGAAATTTGGGAGGGACCTCTTTCTTGTGAATGGGCTCTTCCAATACACCTCACTATCTGGAAGTGAGTGCACATGCAGTTTGATATCAGAAAGAAAAATTCTAGTCAGGAATACACAAGTAAGGCTAAGACAGAGAAAAATTCATGTTTACTTTCAATCCCCTATAGAGTCAGTCTTCAATAGGCCATCGGGGAATTCATCCTGTCTCTAGTATCCTTCCCTCCAGCCTCTCCCATTCCTTTTATTATCTTAGCCGTTGCTCCCTAGGTCCCTTTCAAATCCTGGCAGGAGTCCACAAGGACCAGATGACATCATCACTGGATTTCACCTGGAAGGCAGTGACAGATCCCTACCTGAAAAGTAGGAGTAGGTTTGGGTCTTTCATATGCTTCAAAATGTAGCACGTGTGAGAAAGAAACCTTGGTTTTGCTATCATAGCATAGTGTGCAATATTTCATAATATACCTTCGATACAGTATCATACCAAAAGATGCCTTTCCCACCAGGGGTGAAGAAGGGAATGAATGAAAGGAGTTAAGCGTGGGTCAATGAGATTTTAAATTTTGTTTTTAGGAGAAAGGCAATGCTTTTATAGTTCAGAATTTGAGAGTGGAGGTGGGAGCAGCTGGAAAGTTTAAATTCCCAGAGGGCAGGATCTAATGCTGATTACTTTAGGTACTATAAGGGTACGCAAATGGGACTTTAAGGAAATGTTTTATATATACGAGAGTCAAAATATTACAGAGCAGATTAGTGTAACTAGTCCTTGAAAAGAGAAGAAGAAGGAGAAGGAGAAAGAGAAGGAGAGTGAGAAGGAGGAGAAAGGAAAAGGAGAATTTTCTGAGCAAATACCAGTGAAGCCTGACCAGGTCACTTTGTCCTTCCAAAGAAGATCCTAGACATTAACTACTTGGTATTTTTTTCAAGTAGTTTATGGCTGTAGACGTAACTTTTTAAAAATTTATAAAAGCAAAAATTGACTCTGGAACACTTAGAGGCATTAAAAAAAGAAAAAGAATATATGTATATAATTTACTGTGATTTAGTAATTCTTTGAAATAAAGCTCCTTGAAACTGAAACTTCAGGACGCCTATAACTATCTGTAAAACTCATTGCATCATAAATTAAGATACATCAAACCAGGATACATAATTCCCAGGATAAATAATAAGGTAAAACATTTTATGGTTGCTTCCATAGAGGCAATAACTTCCAAATAGGTGATACATTCTATGCAGTAAAGTAATTTTTTGCATATAAATTGAAGAACTTTTTTCTTTACTTCCTATCTCTCACTAACCATCTTCCCCATTCAAAGATCAGCTGGAGAATTGAATGTCTTCTGCCACAAGGAAGGGATGATACCGCAAAATGAAGCCAACAAAATCAAAGTCAATTATTAGTTTCGTGTTTCAAAATCCAGGACTCTCACAGACAAAAGATCTGGAAGAATGTGTGGTAAGGAAGACAAGGCTGCCCTGGTCTCCAGCACTATTCGAGACTACGTAATATGCCACGGATGGGTGGTGGAGAGAAAAATCAGAGAGGGAAAAAAGGAATCTAAGTGCTGGTGGGTTCTTGAGAAATAACTTTTTTCTACTTTCCCTGCCCAAAATGAATCCTTGGGAAGGAAAAGATATAAACCAAAAATGTATTATTTATAAAATTTCTAATTGGGGCTGAGGAAGGGAAGAGAAGTAGCTTACAACAGCCCCAGGGGTCCCCGTGTCTGGACTGGGAAGGGAACAATAGAACACTCCACGTGATATTTCTCAGCGGAAAGACCCAAGATGGCCCAACCAAGTTTTCTGCAGCCGAGAAGGGCACTTGAACAGTAGAAGGTTTACCATGTAACCAAGAATAATTCAGAAGTGGTCTGGAGAGCTGGAAGACTTGAAGAGCCGCTGTAGACAATATAAGGAAAATGGAGGAATGCATGAACTCCAAGCACCCACGAGAAAAGAGCAGACTAGAATGGCACTGTCAGATGGTGCCAGAGTAGGTAATGATGACATGTCTGCCAAGAGGCACACCATGTACACTGAACCCCATGCCATGGAGGCACAAACCCTCTCAGAACTACTTAGATATAACTAGAAGAAAAAAAGAAGAGGGAATGATTGGGGTGAGGGGTACAGGGACCCTGAAATTTAAATTTACCTTTCTACCATTCAGGAGTGAAATCTGTGCAAAGACCCCTGAAGCAGAACATGATTACTGTGTTCAAGAAACAGAGAGGAGGACAAGATGGCTAGTGCCAAGAGAGTAAGGGAAGAGTTTGGAAAGGAAATGATGGTGACATTGTGTAGGCCCTGTGGACTATAATACATTTTGGGCTTTTATTCAAAGTGATATGGCAACTATTGGAGGGCTTCAAGGAGAGTTGTTACACAGGCTGTCTTATGATTTAATACAGTTTCTCTGGCTAATGTCTTAAGAATAAACTTAAAAAGGGTATAGGTAGAATCTGGGGATCAAACAGGAAGCTATTGCAATATTCCAGGTGAGAAATGATACTGACTTTGATTAAGGTGGTAATCATGAAAGTGGTGAGACTGTAGTCAGATTCTGGGAATCTTTTAAACGTAAAGCCTTGAGATTGCTAATAGACTAGATGATGGATGTGTAAGAAGGATTAGGAGGTTTTAGGATTAAACAATTAGAAGCGTGGAGTTGCCATTCTCTGACACATTAAAGACTAGAGGAAATAGGTTTGAGTGTTTTTATACATGCTGACTTTGAATGATGACCGTTAGACATCTAAACATAGATTTCAACTAAGTAGTTGTATATGCAAGACTGGAGTATATGGGTAAGGTCCAGTCTGAAGAGTCATCAGTATATAGATGTCATTTAAAATTATAATCCTGGGTAAAAGCCAAGGAATGAATACAGACAGAAAGGAGAAAAGGCATAAGGACGGTGCTCTGAGACATTTCAACACATTATGGAGTTGAAGTGATGAAGAAGAATGAGGAAAAGAGCCTGAAACAGAGCTCCCTGAAGTAGCAGGAAAAAAAAGAAAACAAATTCAAGAAGGAGAAATTTCCAAAGTCTGATTGTGTTAAATATTGCTGACTGATCAAGTAAGATGAGGACTGAAAATTTACCATTGGATTTAGCAACATGGCACTCATTATTGACATTGAAAAGGACACTCTTGATGGTGGAGTAGGTACAAAAAAAATGAACTGGATTCAAGAGATATTCATACTAGAGGATTTGGAGACTGTGGTTGCAGAAAACTCTTCTGAAGAATTTTAACATAAACGGAAGAAAAAGGAGGGGTGAAAGCTCTATTTTATAAGTATAGTGAACCGGTATTCCTCAGTCTGGCTCTTAGTAGTTATGCAAGAAAGTTTTAGATAACATCAAAACAAATTATGTAGAACAGAATCTACATCTCAGGAAATTTCATTTATTCATTAATTTCACAAATATTGAATGATCCTTACTAAGTTCAAATACATCCTTGCAATTTCAGAAGAAAGTGTGAGGACTGAAACGTAGACAAGACTGAAATATAGCTCCCTGGACACCCGCCTGAAGAGAAAAAACTTAAATTTCTCCATGCAGATACCTTTCTTGGAAAAAAAGAACGGCAAGCAAAATGGAATGTTCCATGTACATAGGAAGATTGACTTGATATTTATTCTTCTGTTAGGAAACTCATTTGTTTCCTTAATTTGCTATTAATTTTTCGTAGAAGGCCTTTACCATTAGTGGCTCATAGACAGAAACAAAGAGACCACTGGATGAAGATGAAGCATGGAGTGACAGGAAAAACATTCCACTGGACTCAGAAGACCAGAAACAGGTCCCAGATCCATGACTTAAATTTTTGCATGTCCTTGGACACTTTATTTTATCTCTTAAGCCTCAGCACCTCAGATAAATGGATGTACTAAATCTAATTTTGTAGGCTTTATGAGGCTAAAATAAGATAATGGATACAAAATTACCAAGAAAATTATGTCATCATTTTATTACTATAAACCTGTTTTTTACATTAAATTTTTTTTTGCTTTTTTTCCCTATAAGTGGATTATTTTCTTCATGCTTTTCTTAGGTATAATCATATATTTTTAGAGAATGAGACTACTATACAACAATTACAGAATGAAATACTTAAATAAAATGGATTTAGTATTTAAAAAATATTTTATTGTTGTGTATATTTGTTCCTGATAACCTACTTAATGACTTTTTTCTGTTTTCCTAGAACAAATAAACAGAAAGTCTTAATGACTAGACCTTGAGAATTATGTGTCCAACTAGGTGCAAGTTCTCATGTGACAAGTGTTGATTTAGTTTCTCTACCAGAATGAACAATAGATCCAGTCATTAGGGCCTACCTGTTTTAAAGCAGTTTTTAAACTTTTAAATCCCTACTTAGATGATCTCTGAAAAATGCCTTCTACACTCTGAGGAAATAAAATGCAGAAATGTTCACATTCATGAGACAATAGCTTTGACTGAATGCTATAAAATGAAATCTGCTCTTTCAGGTTTTCTTTCAAAAGAAAAATTGCATAAATAATACATTTGGGCCTTGCAATACCAAACAAGCACAATAGCTACTTTATAGCTTTCATCAAAATGAAGGCCATCTTTTTCATTTTATTATGGAACCATCAATACAATATCATCAACTCTGATTGGCTGTAAGGTTCCAGACGGAAGGCATCTTGCCAGATGTCAATGGAGGTGCTAATGTCACTGGGATACGGGATGGCGCCAGCCCAATGACTGGTGAGCTGATCAAATCTGAAAAAAGAAATTAATAAATCTAAAACTTCTCAAATTTGTGGGCATGGCCTCTTTCTCGGGAAAATTCAGACAAGATCTACCTTCACAATGCCCCCCAATTCATTTGAGACTATCTTAAATAATAAATGAATAATCAAAGTTTTCACATATAGATTACTTTCCTTATTCAGTTTTTGGAATGTCTTTGGATTTATTTCTATCTCAATTAGCCTTTTCACCAGTCTGTCAGAGGCATTTAAAAAAAAAACCCCAAAAAACAAAAAAATAGGTAATATCTAATGAAGTCTATTTTTCCGCCTATTTTCGGTTCAAACAAGAAAGATTTGTTAGGGGGAGAAGTAAAAATAATGGCAAAATTAGACTTTCTAATTATTCCTGGATTTAAATTACTCTTGCTATTGTGGTCTCTGTCCCGTGACAACAGATAATTGAGAGCCGGCTGTAATTGACATATTAGGGTTTTCTTTTACTTAAGGCAAATAGGACACAGTTAAACATTAGGTTTACCCTCCAGGTAAAAAGAGCACATGGCAGATAACCACAAAATAGGGGTTTAAAGGGATTTTACTAACTTGGGATAAATAGAGTGCTGTGGAAGGAATTTAAAGAAAATTCAAAGCAACCCATGGATAACAGCCTTATGCTGTATGGAATTAGTACAACATGATTTCGTTTCTTATACAGAGGAATTAAACAAGGTAGTATAATCCGTGATTTCTTAGTATTCCTGTTGTGATGTTTTAAAAGAAAATTTAGTTTTTCTCTTCTATGAAAGGGATTTTCAAAGGCCATCTATAGAATTATACCTAATCTTCATTTTATCTTTGGGACATAAAAATATTTAGAATGTGTTAAGACATATTCCACGTCAGTAAGAAATGAGTTAAAAACTGTCAATCTACTTGGCGTGAACAAATACGTACTTTGAGCCTTCACTACATCATAGTACTGTACAGATATTACAAGTATGGGTTCCCACTCCAGGCTGCTACTTATTAGCTGCATGATTCTGCACAAGCTATTTAATCAGTGCCTCGGTTTTCTGTTCTCTAAAATGGGTATGATTATAGAACCTACTCCATGAAGTTCTTGTGAGGTTTAAATGATCTTTGCTGTCGCTAGTGCCAAGTAGATTCCATCTCCTACCCACCATGTGTACAGCCGAGCAGAACCCTGCCCAGTCTTTTTGCTTCATCCTGTCACCTTCCAGTGCTGTGTTAGCTCCACTGAGATTCATAGGGTTTTCACGGCCAATTTTTTCAGAAGTGGGTGACCAGGTCCTTCTTCCTAGTCTGTCTTAGTGTGGAAGATCCACTGAAATCTGTCCACCATGGGTGACCCTGCTGGTATTTGAAATACCAGTGGCATAGCTTTCAGCATCACAGCAACACACAGCGGCCACAGTATGACAACCCACAGATCAGTGATGTGGTTCCTTGACTGGGAAACAAACCCAGACCTCAAGCACCGAATTTTAATCACCAGACTACCAGGGCTGCCTTTAAATGATCTAATATATGTAAAATACTCAGAGGAATGCCTGGATGTAATAAATATTCCAAACGTGTTAGTTATTTTTACTACCCAACAGCATTTCAAACGATAGAAGAGCAAGATTAAATTAAGAAGTAAAAAACAGTTACCATTTTGTTGTTAGTGTCAGCATTACATCCTGGTAAGATTCAAGAAAATCCTATTTAGTTACAAATTACTGCTGCTGACATTGACTGAATTAGATTTAAGGAATTTAAAATATAGTCAGCATCAAATATTTGTGTTTGCTTTTTTAACAGGCAAATTAAAACATTGGCAAGTGCCTTTTAATTTAATTTTTAATTCTTATCCCTTTAGAGACTACTCATAAAATATTCATTTATCTTCAATTTCAGTTTGGTAATATATGCTTGGCAATTAAGAACTTGATGTTCTAAGAGATAAATGTATTTAGGTTAAATGTTAGTGCTTTGTATAAAGCCTACTTTGCAGGAATTGTGTTATACTTCTTACTCTTTGGAAAGAGATGAAGCAAACCCCTAATTTTTAGAGCTTTGAAAATGCCAATGTGTCCCTACCCTCTTCAATAAAACCGCTGACATTAAGAACTCCACCTTAATTTTACTGTTCAAACACAAAATGCTAAGCATTTAAAAGGCTCACAGCTTGCTTTTCATTCATTGCATTGATATCACTGATTTGGTTGGGATAATTTTAAGGCTCCCTAAGATTGGCCTTTGCTGTTGTGGGATACTGGTAATTAGCAACCAATAATGGATTTAGCATTTTCCCATATTGATGCCTACCATGAGGATCAGCCCAAGTTTTCCCAATTTCCATTTATCTCATTTACCTAATCCCTCCAAAATAACCTAGCCTCCTTATATAAAGATAGATGAATCTTAATAAATTCACATGCATATACAAATAAAAACAAATGTATATTTGCAACAGTAGAATGGCATAAAACTAATATCTATAATAATGGTGTGTGTTAGGTTTGTAAAATTGGCATTACCTATAATTTAACCATTGACTTGTTTTCCTTGTTATTCCTTTCTTTTCACTATAATTTGTTAATTATTATAAATAATTAAATAATAGTATGTTTGAATTACCAAAAGCTAATTTGGGGAAATGAAGCCAAGAGACATGATTTTGTTCAAGGCATTTGCCCTTTCTGAGAATCAGATGGCGTGTATATTAAATGGCTTTTTGAAGTAATTTCAATAGTTCAAAAATCCCATGAAAGTCTACATTTCTTGGGTGTAACTCTGCATGAGTTATCTGAACCATCAGTTTCATTGACTTTAGCTAGAATTGTATCAATTCATTGGGATCACGTTGATTATCTTATGCTAGCCAGAAACAGTAATTGAAAGCTTTATTTCTTTGATTAATTTTAAATGAGAACAGTGTTTATGACTCAATCAAATGACTTGTTTTGTAGGAAAACTTACAGGGCTTGGGTTTGAGAAGAGGGCAGTGAGAAGTTAGAGACAATCAAAGGAATATTTTCTTTGGTGGTAAAAAGTTTGAGAAGCCTGAGGTGAGGTTCTAAGGCTTCTTTCAACTTTATAAATCATTAGGACCTATTGTTTGAATTTTCCAGTCATACTTTCTCATTCAAACTTACTTTTAAGAAGGATTATACTTCAACTTAGACATACAACAGAATTTACGTCCCCACTATAGGCATTCTTCTGTATGAAGGTATAACTTATAGGTGTTGTGTGTATAAGTTAATATTAATGTTCATGTGTAGTGCATGAAATTGAAGATGTATGCATATTTAACTATAGATTATCCAATCCGTTGGAGGTTTGGCTGAGAAGACTCTCATATAACTAAGTTCTACAGGTGCTTTGCCCTGAATTAATGCACAATTATTTTTTCATCTTTATATAAAGCCTCCCCAGTTGCCGTTTCTTACATACCCAGATTTATTTGATTAATATCCATGTTTATGTAATGTAAATCATTTTTAAAAACTCTTTGCATAACCAAGTATCCTAAGGAAATAAGCTTTGGTAAAAAAATGTTCATTAAGTTTCTTCAAGTGACAGAAAATTGGCCACAGTCTAAATGGCCAATAATGTTTAAAAAAACTATTGAGTGGAATGTTTCTGATCAACGATATTTATTTAAAAATGTAAAAATGCTCTTCATAATGTCAAGTGAAAAAGAAAATACCAGGAAGCCAAATTTGTATATATAATAAGAACACAATTGCATAAAAGACAACCAAAGAAAAGTTGTGAATCAGAAAAAATACTAAATGCTAATGGTGGTTATTGCTTGATATCAGGACCATGAGGAGATTTCCTTATGTTTCTATTTTTTTTTTGTGGTGAGCATATACTGCTTTCATAATGGAAATTGTATATACTTTATTTATATAAAGCAATCCATTTATTTTAAGAGGTGACTAACATAATATAATATTTAGTAATTATCTGTGACTAACCATGTATCAGGCATTGTTTTTTTTTTTTTTCCGCAAACTTTTTTTTTTTTTAAAGATTTTATTTTTTCCTTTTTCTCCCCGAAGCCCCTCCAGTACACAGTTGTATATTCTTCGTTGTGGGTCCTTCTAGTTGTGGTATGTGGGACGCTGCCTCAGCGTGGTTTGATGAGCAGTGCCATGTCCGCGCCCAGGATTCGAACCAACGAAACACTGGACCGCCTGCAGCGGAGCGCGCGAACTTAACCACTCGGCCACGGGGCCAGCCCCATCAGGCATTGTTTTGTATGTTTAATCTTCAACAATCCAATGAGCTAATTTATTTTTATCATTTAATAGCTAAGGAAACTTAGAAACAAACAGGTTTAATAACTTGCCCCAATTTATACATTAGTAGGTTGTGAAACCAGGATCAAAACTAGGAAATATGAGTTTGGTCCATGCTATACTACAGTTATTAATTTGCACAACTGAAAAGTTTTTATAGTTTTATTTTTAATATTTAAGCATAATAAAAGTTTAGATGGTATTACAGACGTCCATGTACCCATCACTGTGTACTCATTTTTTTGAAACAATACCAGAACATGTGTATTTAAATCAATATTGTCTCCTTCAAGTGCATCAATGGGGACATGTCACTTTCAGATGATGATGCCATTTTTATTATTTTAATAAGAATATTACTTAATTTAATAAGAATACTACAACTTAGTAAGATCTTAAAATGACAGAGTAGGTATAAATCTAAAGAATTATGTACAAGATCTATGTGAGGCAAACTATAAAACTCTGATGAAAGAAATCAAAGAAGAACTAAATAAAGGGAGAGATATCCCATGTTTATAGAAAGGAAGACTCGATATTGTCAAGGTGTCGGTTCTTTCCAGTTTGATCTATAAATTTAACATAATTCCAGTCAAAATTCCAGTAAGTTAAGATAGCAACAAATAGTTTCTAAACTTTGTATATACAGAAAGAAGAACAAAAAGCAGCCAACACAATATTGAAGGACAACAGTCACAGGGCTGCTACCACCCTCCTCAAGACCTGCTATAAAGCTGCAATAATCAAAACAGTATGGTATTGGTGAAAGAATAGACGAGTAGATCAATGGAACAGAATAGAGAGCCCAGAAATAGACCCACAAATATAGTCAACTGATCTTTGACAAAGGAGCAAAGCCAATACAATGGAAAAAGATCTTGGCAACAAATGGTGCTGGAACTACTGGACACCCACGTGCAAAAAAAATTAATCTAAACACAGACCTTCCACCCTTCACAAAATTTAACTCACAGTGGATGATAGACCTCAATCCAAAAAGCAAAAGTATAAAATTCCTAGAAAATAACATAGGAGAAAAATCTAGATTACCTTGGACATGGTGGAGACATTTAGATGCAACACCAAAAGCACAACCCATGAAAGAAAGAATTGATTAGCTGGACTTCATTAAAACTAAAAACTTCTGCTCTGCAAAAAACAGAGTCAGGAAAATGAGAATACAAGCCAAGGTTTGGGCAAACTATTTGCAAAAGACATAACTGATAAAGAGCTGTTATCCAAAAGGTACAAGAATTCTCATGACTCAACAATAAGAAAATGAACAACTTGATGAAAACCTGCGCAAAAGGCCTGAACAGACACCTCAGCAAAGAGGACATACAGATGGCAGATAGGCACATGAAAAGAGGCACAATATCATTTGTCATTAGGGATATGCAAATTAAAACAAGAATGAGACACCACTACATAGTTTTTAAAATGGTGAAAATTCAAAACACTGACATCTCCAAATGTTAGCCAGGATGTGAAGTAACGTGAACTCTCATTCATTGCTGATGGGAATGCTAAATGGCACAGCCACTTTGGAAGACTGTTTGGCGGTTTCTTACAAAATTAAACATACTCTTAACGAATGATCCAGTAATCGCACCCCTGGATACCCCCGGGTATCCAAATGAGTTGAAAACTTACGTCCTCCCCAAAACCTGCACATGAGTATTTGTATCAGCTTTATAATTGCCAAAACTTGGAAGCGACCAAGATGTCTTTCAGTGGGTAAATAGGAAAGCTGTATATCCAGACAATGGGACATTATTCAGTACTAAAAAGAAAAATCATCAAGCCATGAAAAGACATGGAGGGACCTTAAATGCATGTTATTAAGTGAAAGAAGACAATCTACAGGCTCCATACTGAATGACTCCAATTATATGACATTCTGGAAAAGCCAAAACTATGAAGATAGTAAAAAGATCATTGGTTGCCAAGGGTTAGTGGCGGGGGTTGGGGCGGGTGGGATGGATAGATAAAGGATTTTTAGACAGTGAAATTATTCTGTATGATACTGTAATGGTGGATACACATCATTATACAATTGTCCAAAATCATAGAATGCACAACACCAAAAGTGAAACCTAATGTAAACTATGGACTTAGGATGGTAATGACATGTCAGTGTAGGTTCATGGGTCGTAAGAAATGTACCATTCCGGTGTGGGATATTGAGGGTGGGTGAGGCTATGCATGTTTGCAGGCAGGAGCATATGGGAACTCTGTACTTTTCTGCTCAATTTTGCCGTGAACCTAAAACTGCTCTAAAAAAATAAAGTATATTTTTTAAAAATGGGGAACACAGCATGCTAAGATATTCACATGTTAATCTCATTCAGTTCTCACAATAATCCTATTAGCAGGGACTATTCTTTCCCCATATTACAGATGAGATCAGTAAGACGCCAAAGGTGTTTTTTTTCACCCAAGGTCATTAGACTCCAGAGTTCATACTTGTAACCATCCCAAATTCAAAACATTTTGAAAAATTCCTTGTAAGTCTACAACAGACTTTTTTTGCATATTATCAAGAAAAGCAAAATATTCATTTTCTAAGGATAGTATTATTTTCTTTTTAATAACAAGATGCTATTTGGAGAAAAACCTAGTAGCAAAGTTGGATGACAAAGCTGGATAATGCTATTACAGAAAAAACAATGCGCTAAAGTGGAGTCACCAACTTGTGGTCCTTGAGCCAAATTTGGTCACTGGATATTTTGTTTTTAGCTACTCTAACACTGGCAGGATATTTCACATATAATTCCGTATATCAGGTCACTGGAAAACCATGCCCCGATTCTGATGTGGCATCAATAAACTGAAAATGAGTTGTGGCTCACCTTCTCAAATGGCACAGGGTCTCTTCAGTCCTTTAATCCCTACCATCCCCTATTGTCTCCCTGCCGCTGAGGCTAAGTGGCAGCTGCTCTTTATGACAGCATTTGTGCTGTTATCTTTCATGTGGTAGAATCAAGGGAATTTTTTCTTGTATCCATGTCTCTCTGGGAAATATAAGGCAAGAGGACCCCATGTTTCTTGAAAAATGGGAATGTATATTTATTTGTGGAAATGTTGAATATTCTATGTGTTTAATATGCCAATATATCCTGTGTATATAAAAGAATACCACTTAATTCACTGATATGAAAAAAAATAAGGGGAATAATTCTGGCCAATATATGGGAAAATGTATGGTAAAAATTTAATTAACTGAAAAATACTGATGTTTAATCAGGGCTTATTTTGAAATGCAAATAAAAGATGTGGCGCTTCAATAAATGCAAATGTGTGTTAACTGAAAAAAAATTGCTCTGGCATCAAAGCCTTTTACAGTTGATAAGTTCATAAAGAAGAGTCTGTAGAGGGTAGCAGAAATTCTGAGTCTCAAACAGAAGCGAGTATAGAAAAAGCTAGAAATATAGTTCAGAGTGTAGAAGATAGACTTGAGAACTTACAGGACAAAGTATGTGAAAAAGTTAAAAGTATTTTTGAGTTTTCTATTGCAGCTGATAAAAGCCTAAATATAAATAATAATACCTATTCGGCTATATTATTCATGCTGTAGATGAGAATTTTGATCTGACCAAAATACTTTGTTGCATTGTGCAATGACGAGCACAAATTCAGAAAATTATTTATTTTGTGAGAAAAATTCTCAAAAGGTGAATGGAGCAATTTAGTAGGTGAACATGAACAAGAGTATTGCTCTCACCGAAGTATGAAACTGAAATATAAAGCAGAGATGTTTTGAGAGGATAGAATATTTACCTGTGTTCACTGCATCACTTACAAGGTATCACTTGGAGCTGAAAATGTTAACAATGAACCACATCATGGACATAGTAATGAAGACCTTCCTCCTAGATATGCTCCCACAGCTTGAATCACTGATGTTTTGGTGCTTTGCTTGATGAAATGGAGGCCCAGATATTAGTCAGCTGTCCTACACAGAGCTTAGTAGCTTTGATATGTCATGGTGCTGAAGATATATATACACATACATACACACACAGTCAGGAGTGAAAACAATTGCTTGTTCTTGACTTTCAGGTAAATTACCACCTGTTACCAGTCAAAACTCAATCAAAAACTTGGCTTTTTTTGATTGATATTTTAAGCATCAAAATTGTTTTAATTTCTTTGCAGTAATTTTTGCGGTACTTAACACAAATTTGTGATTTGAGTAACTCATTCTTAGAGAAATTTTATCTTTGGGAAATTAAAATGGCACAGAACATTTGGCTCATCTTCCTCTGCTAAGATTGTTCTACAAACACAAAAGGAATTGCCCGAAATACATTCCCAAGTTCTGTATTTAAAGACCAAGTTCCTAAAAAACATAAAGGAGATAGCATGAATGAAAAATTCCAAATGGTTTACTACTGAACAAGCATGCAATACAGTTTTAAAACTCCAAATATGGTGACACTGAAAACCAGAATTCTATAAATTATAGAAACTCTTGTGCAAAGACTCTATACATGTTTGGAAGTAGCTATATTTGAGAACATCTGTTTTCCATAGTGAACTAAAGAAAACTGAGTATCATTTAAAATTAAAAGATGCATTATAACAGAATACACAAAACCCGATGTTAACACCAGAACTGAAGAAAGAGTGAAACATTTTTTGGATCCAAACCAAAGGAGATTTTAATCATTGAACTCATCTAATAGTTAATGTATTTGCTTCCGTTTTAGCTAAAAGTAAAATAAAATATCTGATGTTATATCTGTATAATATTACACAATAAAAATAAATTTGGATTATATTTTCTGTGGTTAATTGTTTTCCCATCCATCCAATTTCACTCATTTAAATTGTCTGGCTGACCGAACTCTAAAGAAATGATACGTAAGAAGTTTCAAATAGGGGGTTTTATCATAACTGAAAAAACACGCAATCTACTAATTGATCTGCTTAGAAAAGGACCATATAAATTTGCATGTAATTTATCATAATTTTAATGTCTTTATTTTATAGTCATACCTTTGAAATTGTACAATAATGTGCCTTTGTTAAAATTATAGGAAAATTTGGGAAAGGGAAAAATATGTTGCTTTGATTTCAAACTTTTTGAAAACGAATTAATATTGTTCAGTTCACCTTTACTAACAATGATAATTAGAAGGGTGATAACGTAGGTAGAGTTATAAATGTGTTACTAAACTGAAGCACAAACACTACTCAATCCTAAATATGCAGGTGCTGAAAACCAGAATTCTACGCAAATCTCAGAAGCAGTTACTGTAATTATAAGAACTATTCTGTAAAGATTCCATCCATGTTTGGAAGTAGAATTCTTTTTTTCATTGTGAAAAAAGGTTAGAGACCCTTCTGAAGGTGGCATTATCTTCTCATTAAAAAATAATAATTTGATCTTTGGCTCCAGTTGGTCTCAAAATTCACAGTTTTATTCTTCCCCTACATTGACAATTAAAGTCTCTATTTAAAATTATAATAATATTCTTTTCTGTCCGAAGGAATTGTCACCTTTTCTTTCATATATAAACATTACCTCAATTATCAAGGTTATGATGAATTATATTGTAAAGAGTAACATTATCCACGTCTGCTGAAGATAAACTAAATTAAATGCACAGATAGATTAGATATAAAAAAGGATATTAAGAGATTATGGAATTACTTCCCCCAAGATCTTTAAAAACAGTCCAGATACCCATCTGCCTACAATAGTTTGTGTAAAGTTTGCCCGAAGCAAGCAGGATGAAGCAGAAAGATAACCTCCAGAGGTTTGCTTCAACCATATTTTTTCTAAGATTTCACTCAGCTGCCCTCGAACTGTACGGGCATCTTCTCAGTTTTCTGATAAAGACTCTGGGCAGCACAGATTTTTTTTTTTCTTAATGTTAACACAGTGTCACTCCAATTTTTAAGTTACATTTTTCAATGTAACAGAAAAGAAGCCAAAAGGGAAGTATTACCAAAGTTCAGACTTTGTGTTAAAAAAAAATTAAACATGGTCAATCCAGGTAAACATTATTAAAAGTCAGGACAGCAAAATTAAAATTTTTAAGACTCGACTGCATCCTTCATTACTACAGCCTCATTGCCAAATAATGATATGATTCAGAATTTCAAAAAGAACTTTAAAATTTTTACCATATAAATTGAAAAGCATATTTTTAGTAAACTGAGATATATTCCTTTAATGCCTAAAGGGGGTTAAAATATCTTTCCCATCACAAAAATTTTTTTTCTTAAGTATTCTTAAGAAATAAGTGAATTCAGGGCAACTGCATAAGGCCATTCAGGTTGGACGTCTCCCAAAGTCTGAGGTGGACGGAGGTTGCCATTGACATAAACCAGCAAGTGGATGTTATCCCCCGGGAGATGAACAGGACACATCTGTACAAACATTGTGACTGCCTTGGAATGACAGTTCCATCATCGCCCACTCCTTTCATAATTGCTTTCATGTTGCTTTATTATAAGGAATCAGAGAAAGTTGGTTTTAATAAGCACTGGTTATTTAAGGTAAAAAGCTGATCAACAGTTCAAAATGTAACAAAATTCTGAAAGATCCAGTTTCTTTTGTTAGAACACCAATAATAGCTTTGCCTTTTCAAATTTATCTATTACATTTTTCCTACTAGTCATTCATTCATGGAAAGTTCTGTTCTAAATTACTTGTGGCATTGATAGTATTTTTAACTGTCGTATCCCTAAAATTGTGACATTTTACAAGTATTCTGATGCTTTTCTGAGCTTCACAGGGAGGAGGAGAAACTGCTCTCTCCATAACATATGTAAAAATGTTTGCATAATGAATTCTCGTGCATAATATTAACGAGTATATGACAATTCTTCAAGGTCTGGAATGATTTGTTAGTTATTTAGGATATTACGGCAATTGTTTAGGACTGAGGTTTTCTCAGTTAAGTTTGCTTATTCAGTGAAAAAATTATCAGCAGAGATTGCAAGAGAGCCTAAGTCAACTTCTTAGAAGGTATTGCAAAGAATATGAGTAACTCGGTAATTTTTCCTAGCAAAAACAATGTCATTTCATGGCACTTCCTAGGGGTCTAGTAGTTAGGATTCAGCTCTCTCTCTTGGCAAAAACACTGAAGTATGTGTGACTTACAATGGTGAATATCATGTGTGGGTAACATTCAGTGAAGGGGCACGGCAGAAGACAGTTTTCCAGAGAAAAAATGTCTGATTGACTTTCTATAAATCAGATGCCCAAAGTTTACTTAACTTGAAAAAGATTAACTACCTTTGTGACAGACACCTGGGAGAATGGTGGCTAGGGAAAAATGTATCAAACTGTAGCCTCAAGAAGGCATGGTATCATTTTAAAAGTCCGTTACAATTTTCACATAAGCCTTTCATACATCAGAAGAAGAAACTATTTTCATTTCACAGTATAAACATATGTGGCTTATAATACAATCTATGTGTCGTCTTTTTATAACTATAGGTAGCATGTAATAAAGGATAGATTCAGTGTTTTAACTAAATCATTTGTAGTATTTATTAAAAGTAAAACAGAGTATTTAGCTTTCACGTAAGTGTCCCTAACTGGAGTTTATTGACATAGTAACTGATTGTAAATAGATATCTCTTTAAAGGCAATGTTTATAAAATTTTATTTTTCTAATTCCGATTTGAGGAAGATAAATTCCATTACACTGTGCATGACTGTATTTCATTTTAATGAAGACCAGAGAAAGCGATGCCTATAGTAGTTTATATATAGCTGCAGAAAAGGCTTACGTGGCGAGAGTAACTCACTGCCTCGTTTCTCTTTCAATTACACTATAATCGTTTAATGAGAAGAAACATTTATCACATCTCTGATCTGATCCAAGAAAAGACCAGTTATCCTTATTTAAGTTTTATGCCTTTTTTCATAAGATATTGAATATATTTATATGACTCATTGCAACTACTTTACTGTTTTCACATACTGCATATATCACTTTCTGCAAAGAATTCAATAAATTAACAATATTTCTGGCCACTGCTCAGAAAGAAAAACTCAAGCATACTGTAACTGTGTAAATCACAAGTCCAGTTTAACATGAATTAAATGCCTAAAATCTGTCAGCATTTCTGGAATTTTGCCCCAAACATTTGAAAACCGCAAATAAAGCAAATGTGATGATGTTAGTTTGGTTTGTGATAGATTCTCTTTTCCTTCATGTTTCTGAAAGATAATAAAGCTTGAGTCAAACAATAAAAATAGTTTAAACTTAAGACTTACAATAAGTCTTTGTATGAAGTTTGAAACTGGCGGAAGACCTAGCCATTCTCTATTTTTCATTTCTTGTTGTTAAAGATTCCGTTGTAGTACCTGTAAAATGTGTGTAGATGCTAAGAAACATGCAGTTTATGGTACTCACTTCAAAACTGTCTGTGTTTGAAAACAATGTTTGGCACGAGAAATCAGCAAAGACACAGGAAAAATATTAAAATCACTGTGGGAGTGACAGCAAAAAATGGAGAGAGACAGATTCCTCCAGTCTGATCTTTTATGATACTTTTCTAGTTATTGAGTATATAAATTTCAATCCCCTAGTACAACTGAAGGGGGAAAAACATGATTATCGTATCAGTCAAAGATTCCCAACTTTAAACTGAGCTCTGATATAAATTCACTCTGTATAAAATGACTTTTAATATTTTGTTCCTTAACATAAGTATTAAATTTGGTATGATTAAAAATTTATTTACTCTCTCTTCCTTAATTGAGGTTTTTATTTGCTATTATTGCCACTCCTAACCCATCTCGGCAAAAATATCTTTCTGTACGTTAGAGCAAGGGAAGTTTTAAAGCAAAAGGTAGTCTTGACCATAGCGTGTAGTTACACTTGGAAAGCAGTCTTTGGTAAAAGAAATAACGTGGAGGGAAACTGTTAGGACCACTTCAGCCTCTCAGCTCCACAGATTTGCAGACATGTTTCACAAGAAAAGAGAGTTAGGAAGATATAAATAGTCAGACATCATTGGAATTACTTGTTTTTAGAATTTACTTAATAGAATTATTAGCTAGCTGGCAGCTATAGGACCAAAGTGAAAGATTCTTAGTATATCAGAGCCCTACAAAGAAGGCATTTTTCACCCCTCTATTATAAAGAGACAGTGTAAATTGTTTCTAAAACAGTAAAACAGGAAGATCCAGCTTCTCAATAAAGAAGATTGCATGCAGAGCTGAGACAGAGCCAGCCGCAAGTTGGTAGGGAACAATTTGGTACCGATGTTCATTTATTTTTCTAGTGCTATAAAGTCTTCAATGGCTACAAGCAGTTGACAGTATTTGCAGAAGAGCTTTGGGTCCAACCAAATGACAGTATTTTCAGAAGAGCTTCCCCCTGGATCAGTCAGAAGTGATTGTTCAGCCCTGGTTTAGAGAAAATGGGAGCCTTCTATTGATTGAATTGCCAACACCTTTCCATACTCTGCTTAAGATGATGATGATCTTGAAAGTGCTATCAAACTCTAGACATGTTAAATATCTTACCTCTTTAATATATTTAATATTTCTTAGTTCTTAAAGAGCCTATTCTGCCTTTGATACATGTGCTTGGCGCTCATCAGTGCTAATGGGAATTAACAACAAAATGGGCCCTTAATCATTTTTCTTACATTATAGAAAGGCATGATTTGTGGACTTGATTAGGGCTGTAACTGAACAAGATATTATGAAGATTTGATTCTCTTCAAACATGTCCGTTGCAATAATTCAACTGGAAATTCATTATAAAATTTTCTGCTCCTAGATGTTTTACTATTGTGATCATTATTTAAGCATATGAGCAAAATCTTGTAAAATATTAAAGGTATTTGAACACTGTTTACAAAAGTAAAGACAATCTATATTTGGATTTGACGGTCATTTAGCGTTTACTCGGTATACATCAGCTTATAGTACTTATTGCTTTTGAAAATGAAGTTTCCTTATTTGTCCAGAAAGCACTATGTGAAAAGTATTTTCGCTTGTTTTTACTAGATTTGAAGTTTTTAAGAGATAGATACTTTTAGAAAAACATTACAATTTGTGTGACATACCTTTATAAATTCAAACTGAGAAAAAATACTAATCTACATAAATATACCATAGGAAACACAGAATGTGTATTCCTTGGAGCAAAGCAAAGTGAGATCTGGGAATTTCTGTGGATTTCAGTTATCCTAATACCAATTATCTGAGCATACCCCGCTTCTATGTGGCTTCTTGCTGTCTTTATCTGTACTGCTTTTCTCCACCCAAACGATGCAGTTTACTTCTCTGAAGACATCTCTGCTCCTACCGAGCTGCTTGATTTTACAGCCCCAAGCCAGAAATCTTTGCTATTGCCAGAAATGTTTCCCACTTCCAGTCTTGAGTTTCAGTGTTTCTCATTGTGGATATTATAGTACCGTCACATTGTGATAGAAATAAACGAGGTAAAGAATATAGATTTTAGATGATTATGAGTTTGGTGGTTCAAGTTTTTGGTTTGTTTGTTTTCATGCTTATGTAGGGAGTGTTATCTGATATAATCTTACTTAACTTGTTTAATTTTAACTCCCTTTGTGTCCATACAAAAGAATTATGCTTTAAAAAAGAAGCAAGAATACAATCTATATTTGGATTTTGGAAATTCTGTTATAACACAGCCAAAGTAATAGTTATCTATCAGATATGGGTACAAACTATTATTAATGTGAATTATTGATTTGCCTTATTAGAAAATTCAATAAAATTAATCTCTTAAATCAAACAAAAATAGTGAATGTCAATAAATAGATGGGGGCCTGCCCTGGGGCCCAGTGGTTAAGTTCATGTGCTCTGCTTCTGCAACCCAGAGTTTTGCCTGTTCAGATCCTGAGCGAGGACCTAGCACCACTCATGAAGCCATGTAGGTGGTGTGCTGCATAGGAGAGCCAGAAGAACCTACAACTGGAACATATGACTATGTCCTGGGGCACTTAGGGGAGAAAAAGAAGAAAAGGGAGAGATTGGCAACAGATGTTAGCTCAGGACCAATATTTAAAAAAAAATTAAAAATAACCAGAAAGAAAATATAATTTAAAATTCAGTATCTTTCTCATGTAGTATTATAGCTAGTTAGAAAACTTTAAAGATCTCATACACGATAGAAACAAAACACAAAATTCTCACTCATAAACTTCACAAGGAATATGCAATATCTATCAAAATAATACTACAAAACGTACTTAGGAATCTTAAGAAAACTTGAAAGAATAGAAAGAGGAAGCTTTACCTAATTGAGAAAACAAAATAGTTTAAAGATTTCAACTCTCCTCCAAATTTCTTTATATATCTGAGACAATTTCAAAGGCTTAATAGAATAATTGAAATTTCAATAATTGATTCTAGTAATTATCAAAAAAAATGGGTAAGAAGAGTCTATAGAAATTTTAACTATAATGGCATAATGATATAAAATATTTTAAAATATGCAATATAAAATACATTTTAATATACAATAAATAAAAAATGGTGGTTAATAAATAATATAATAGTAAAAATACATCAATACGATGGATACATAATTTGGCAGGCATTCACAGAAACAGATTCTAGTACACATTATATTACATTTTAGGATAATATTTGGTATCACAGGTTAATGACTCATTTAATAATTAGTGCTAAGATTAAATATTTAGAAAAATTCATAACAGACATTTAAATAAATTAAAAGCTATAGAATTAGCTATTTTAAAATACAGCAAAATGTAAGTAGATAACATTGGGATAGTAAAATTTTTATGCAAAAAAATAGAACACATTAAAGAGAAAAAAATAATAGATTTTAGTTTATCACAATTTTTATATGCCAAAGTTGGCATACACAGAACTAAAAACCAAAAGAGAAACTGGATGGATTATTTTTACTAGTATGCCAAATGAAAATATTCAAAGGGGCCGGCCTGGTGATGCAGCAGTAAAGTTCACTCATTCTGCTTCTTGGCGGCCCAGGGTTCTCCGATTTGTATCCGAGAAGTGAACCTACACACTGCTTATCAAGCCATGCTGTGTCAGGCATCCCACGTATAAAGCAGAGGAAGATGGGTGTGATGTTAGCTCAGGGCCAGTCTTCCTCAGCAAAAAGAGGATTGGCAGTAGTTAGCTCAGGGCTAATTTTCCTCAAAAAAAAAAGAAAATATTCAAATATGATAAAATACCATATAAATTAACATGAAAAAGACAAATATCTAATAGGAGATTTGACAGAAACAAGGATATTCCATAAGAGAAAAAACTAAATGATTAATATATGCAAAAAGTAACCTTACTAAGAAACCAAAGAATACAAATTGAAATAAAATCTCTTTATACTTAGTTCATTAGAAAATAGTTTATAAAATGGTAACATCTAGAGATGAGAGTACAACAAAATGTTCACTTTGGCACAATGGTTGGAAAATGTAAAGTGATAAGAATTTTAGAGAGAGAAAGTTGATACTATGTTGTACTAATGAGCTGATATACATTAGTATCTAATTAAAGATACTAATTAAAATTAAAGTAATTCCACATTAAAGAATTTATCTTAAGGAAATAATCAGAGCCCCTCACAAGATTCATGCACACACACATAATTATTTTATGATTTTTTTTTTTTGGTGAAGAAAATTGTCCCTTAGCTAACATCTGTGCCAGTCTTCCTCTATTTTGTATGGTGGATGCCTCCATAGCGTGGCTTGACCAGTGGTGTGTAGATCTGTGCCCAGGATCTGAACCCACAAACCCCAGGCTGCCAAAGCAGAGCGCACGAGCTTAACCACTACGCCACCAGGCCAGCCCCATTATGATGTTATTTTAAAGCAAAAAGTAAATGAATAATAGTATCTGCCCAATGTGAAACATTGGGAAGCATTTTAAATAATGTTTTTAAAAGTATTTAATGCTATGAATAAATGTATAAGATATGTTAACAAAACATATAATAAAGGAGTATCTATATCATTAAATCAATTGTAAAAAAACAGAAAGAAAAGAAGAGGAGGTTGAGAATAAAGAGAATGAAAACATATTTTATGATTTATGCTTATTTGTTTGTTCCATTTAGTAAATAGTATCATGTAAAATAAAAAATCTGGAGTCTTTTTTTTAACATGCATATTTTTAAACATACATGAAAGTAGAACAGAGTCACAAGTCTCTGCGTACCCTCATCCAGTCCCAATAAACATCATTTGTTTCCATCTATTTATTATCTGCCCCATATTATTTTAAAGCAAATCCTAGATATCATATAGTTTCATTCATAAGTACTTCAATATATATAGGCAAACTTCATTTTATTATGCTTCACTTTATCGCATCTCACAGATAGGGCATTTTTTACAAGACCCTCCACCAGCAAAACGATTATTACTCATTGAAGGCTCAGGGTGTGGTTAGCATTCTTAAGCAATAAAGTATTTTTCAATAAAGGTGTGTACATTTTTTTTTAGATGCTATTGCACACTGAATAGACTACAGTATAGTGTAAACATAACTTTTATATGCACTGGGAAAACAAAAAGTTTGTGTGACTCGCTTTAATGCGATATTTGCTTTATTGCAGTGGTCTGGAACTGAACCAGCAATATCTCCGAGGTATGCCTGTATTTTTAAAAGATAAGGACTTTTTAAAAACTAACTATAATACCACTATCACATCTAAAGTACAACAATAATTTATCAAGTATCCAGTCGATGTTCACAAATATGTCATAAATGTCAATTCTTTAAACTTGTTTTCATATGAAGGTCCACAAATTGTAGTTGGTTGATATGCCTTTTAAGTATCTTATAATTTATAGGAGCATTTTTAAACATTAGCACAATTGGCATTTGGGGCTGATAATTGTCGTAGGGGACTGTCCTGTGTAAAGTTGAATGTTTAGCAATTGTCTTGTGTCAAGTTGGATGTTTCACATAATCCTAGGCCTCTATCTCTATTCCAGTAGCACTTCCTTGGTTGTGATAACCAAAAATATCTCCAAACTGCCAAATGTCCCATGGAGGGCAAAACCACCTGTGGTGACAACCACCGATCTGTAGGCTCCTCCCTCCACCCCCATCTTTTTTTCTCCCTTGCAGATTATTTGTCAAAGAGCTTGACAGGTTTGTTGTGTAGAGTGTCACACAATCTGGATTTTGACAATTGCATCTCCCTGGTGTAATGTAACACGTGCTGTGATCCCCTATACTTCTCGTAAACTGCTGGACTTAGGAGATTGATCACATCATACGTGGCTGAAGATATCCATTCTTATTTCTTCCCCTTCTCACCCACGAAATCAAGTCAATTGTAGGGGAAGAAAACTTTCTTCTTCCAATTCCAGATCTTTGGCTGGTCTAATGATTAAATTGACATAAGACAGATAACAGGAGAAAAACAAATTTAATTTCACATGTAAAGGAGCCCCAAAGATATGAGGCTCAAAGAAGTGACCAAAGCAGGAAGCTTTTATACCTTTTAGACAAAGAAATAAATCTGTGAACAATTGATAAAACAAAGGGGTGACTTAGGGTAGCTAATTAGTGAAGAAGTAGCAAGCTTTGTCTATACAGCATTCTTGGCCCCGAATTCCCTATTTCTGGCAATTAGGATACCTTCCACCCTCCAGGTGCAGGGAGGGTCCCCTCACATGGGGAATTTATTTCCTACTTTCAGGGGCACGAAAAAGGGTCAGAGTTTCCTTCTTGCACTGGCTATTTCTTAGGTAATTTTTACTTAAAATAACTAATATGCCAAAATGCCATATTTGAAAGTGGTGTATTCTGCTCCCCTTCACAATCAAGTCCTTTGTTATCAAATCTTTAACAATCCCACAACTAGAAGGACCTGCAACTAACATATACAACTGTGTCCGGGGGGGTCGGGGTGGGGGTTGGGGAGATAAAGCAGAAAAAAAAAGATTGGCATCAGTTGTTAGCCCAGGTGCCAATCCTTAAAAAAAAAATCTTTCAAGTCTTTCAAATCTGCCTATTTTCTTCCTTCTCCCTCAATTTCCCTAGTTCAAGCCACAATCATCTCTCAGCTGGATTAAAACCACAGCCTCCTAACCGGTCTCTGTTTTTCTAATATTATCCCTCCAATCTCTTCTTCACACAGAAGTCTAAGTGATCTTTCGAAAATGCTCACCTAATTATGCCAAGCATGCCCCTGCTCCTCTCCTCAAACACTTAAAACCCTTCGATGACTCTTCATAGCCCTCAGGGTATTGTCTGACTTTCTTTCTGGGGCTTACTAAGTATTTTGGGATTGGACAGCCTATTACTTTTCTGGTTTCTTTTCTACTTCCTCTACTTCCATACTTTCTCTTCATATATGTATAAGTCATAAACAATGTATATTCTTATTTTTGTGTATTTAAAATTATGCATAAATGGTAGCATGTTGTTGCTATTCTTTTGCAACTTACTTTTTTTTTCAGATTTACTTCTTAATTCATTTAGATCTAGTTCTTTAACTGCTGTCCAGCAATCCATCGTTTAAATAAAACAATTTATTTATCCTTCTACTTCAATATCTTTGTGTCTCTAATAATTGGCATAAAGTTGCTGTTCAAAGAATGTTGATATGCACAAAGACCAAGCTAAAGGAAGCAGTTAAAATTAAGCATCATAAAGATTCAAGAATGAAGTTTAATAACAGGTAAAATGATTCCTTAAGTTTTGCACTTGAATCTACATTTCCATTTAAAAGTTTTTGAAAGACAATCTAATTTGATAAAACTAGTTTTGCAAACTTCTCTCTTCTCCTTTCTGAAAAAGCGTTTCCTAAACAACATTCTACGTTGAACTATGTGTGTTACTAAGAAATCTCCAATAATGTCATGAAATGCAAACAAAATTAATTTAAATCTATATTATAATAAACATTTGTCAAATAGCACATTTGGAGAGAGGTAGTCTATATTTTTGCAAACGCAAACATGCAATAAAGTATGGAACAACTTCAAACACTGGTAAATCTTTCTCTTTAAAATATAAGCACATTCTCTCCATTATATATTAACAATCTCATAGTCAAAGAATGTGTGGATACAGTAGTTTGGGAGATTTCCCTGTTAATTATTTTCCCAATCCTTTAACACAAGCATTTTCTATAACCTCAACTAACCTTCTTGTTTATTTATGTGTTCACCCCTTAAACATAGGAGAATGCAAACATAGATCATTTGAGGAAAAAATAAAGGATGCTTCTTTAGCATCCAAAATAGAAATTATTGATGCCCTATAAAATTATAATTTAAGTGATAAGGGAATTTTCATTGAATGGAATAAAAATCAGTAACAAGAAAGGAAAATAGGAAAAAAACAGTCATAATGTAAGACTTCTGGCATGTTTTTCTGCTCGCTTAGGATCAGTTGAAGTAATAAGAAATTGGTGAAATCTGATAAACTTTGGATTGCAGTCTGGTAAACCTGTGATTTATTCTGAGCTTGTTGGTAGCATCCACTCAATTTTTTTGTTTTATTCATGTGTTAGACAATGACTATTGACAATTAGCACGTACTAATTCCAGATCTGTTGACTTAAGAACTCCTTTCATTTACTTAAATTTACTTGACTTTCTTTACAGAGAAGACCTTTGAAAACCAAACATTTAACCACACGGCCAGATTTAGGAAGGTTTAAAGAGCTAGATCTTGCACATAATTGAGGGAAAATAGAAAATTCCTAGAATCAAGTACATTGCAGATAACTATTGAACAAAAAATAGGCAAATAGATTAGATACATGCATGCATACATACATACATAGATGATAGACCGATATAGATATATACATACATGCATAGACAATGAAAAGTATTCCCTTCAAAATCGAGTTTTCCCATCGTTCCATAATTATTTTATGTAAAGAAATTGCCCAAAATATCACGGAATCTGTTATTCAACTTTCAGTACCAAAGGATAACCCAAATCCAAATTGTAAATTATTTTTGATAATTCAACGTGTTAAATTATCAGTGCCTCTGTATTTCTGCTGCTTCTAACATTATAAATAATTAAAAATAGATGTACCCATTTTATGACTCTAGAATTCTGTTATTTATTCTATGTCTTCTTTTTTGAGTCCATTTGGCACAAATATGATACAAGCAGTGTGTATAATTTCATTATTCATAAAAACCCTCTAACATATAGTACTGCTTCTTGAGGTAGTTTTCATTGTAAATGATAAGTGTAGATTTTCAGGCAATTTTAGTTTATGCTCCCAAGATATCTTAGTAGTCAGATTAAACTTAGGTAAGCATTATCAGCTAGATATTTTGACATACAGCATAAAACTTGTGAAATTAAATTTAGAGATGCAGAATAACCTTGGCAGGGGGAGGATGATTGAGAGGAGCTAGATGTATTCCTTGAAATTAAAAGCAAATTCAGATTTATTGAAATTTTGCCTACCACAAGCTATCAAAAAAAAAAACCTAAAATAAATTTCTACAAAAAGTATTTTTTCTTTCGTTGAACTCAGGTTCATCTCTCTTCTTTCACTTTCTTTTTTTTTTTTTTTTTTGTGGGAAGATTAGCCCTGAGCTAACGTCTGCCACCAATCCTCCTCTTTTTTGCTGAGGAGGACTGGCCCTGAGCTGACATCGGTGCCCACCTTCCTCTATTTTATGTGGGACGCCTGCCACAGCATGGCTTGACAAGCAGTGCATAGGTTTACATCTGGGACCAGAATCGGCAAACCCCGGGCCACCAAAGCAGAACGTGTGAACTTAACCACTGCGCCACTCTGCTGGCCTCTGCTTTTAATTTCTCTTTATTTGCACTGTATACATTTTATCAAAATGTTAGGAGTTATATTTAGTATTCAATTACATCTAATAAATTGGTAAGCACAAGCTCTACAAATTCATTGTAATTTAATGGAACACCTTGATTCTTATTTCAAAAAAAAAAAATGACTACCAGGGTCATCCTTTTCAAATTCCTCCTTCCAAAACTGTCCTTCTTCAGTTCCAATCTCATAAAGTAGGGAGCCCTCTCCATCTAGTTGTGCTCTTGACCTTCTCCCTTTCCATACCTTCAAGAACAGTTTCTACCATGCTCTCTTTTCCACCCCTCTATCTTCAAACTCTCTCATTCTAAGTAACATTCTTCAACTTCTTCAAGTTTTTCTCCTATTTTAAAATAATAGAAGATTGATAGATGATAGACAGATGGATAGATAGATAGATAAATAATAATTATTTTAAAAGGAATACTCTTCCTTTAATCTACTTTTAAACTGATATTCAATAACTTTTACCTTTACTCAAAGTTCTTAGAATGTTGGTTTCTACTGGCTAATCCCTCTTTCTCCCTGTAATTTAGTTTCTTTCCCCATTCCTCCGAATAAAATTATCCTGGCAAAAATTATAAATAACACTCAGAATAAAAATCCTGTAGCCTTCTATCTAAATATATACCAGCAGCCTTGACCTATCTTTCCTCTGAACTTCAGGAAATATATCAAACTTATCTATCAAACGTACAGCAATCTGAAACTCATTCTAAAATTGAACTTAACACATTTCCCTCAAGACCTATTTTTTCACCTCTATCCTTTATCTCAATTAGTCTTAACATCTTTTGAGTCTAGTTCCCATCAGGGAAACTTTTATTCCCTGGCTTGGGGATTGGTTGATATGGGGGTGGGGAAGAAAGGTTGAAATTTATAAGATGAGGGAGGAAAATATTAGTGTTTCTTCACCTCAACCATACATTGGCGTTACCTGGGGAGCTTTCAGAAAATATTGACACCCAAGATACCATCGCCTAATATTCTGATTTAATGTTTATGCATCATCCACACTGTGCTGAACACCACGGTAGTCACCTGGGATAAAATGTTGACCAGGCCAGGTGGTGTCTCTGCCCTCACAAAGTTTTTAGTTAATGGATGAAAACAATTAAATGGGCAATTACTTTTTAGGATTATAAGAACTGTCATAGAAAATACATGATGGCTGTTACAGCACAAGCAGGCTACCTACTTCAGATTCAGAAGGTTAGGAAAGCCCTCTGGAAGAAGTGACTGCTGAGAGAAAACCCAAAGGAATTAGCCAACCAAAGGTGAGATGAGTTTTCTGTGCAGAAGGAAGAGTGTGTTCAAAGATTTGAGGCAAGAAGAGGACATGGCTTAATGAAAGAAGTCCAGTGTGTCTAAAACCAATCAGAAGTTAGAGGAAAATAGAGCTTAAATTGGAGAAGAAAGGACCATATCATAAAGATCTGAATCTCTAGGGAAAGTCATTAAGCACGCCTAATTGGAAGCAAAGATGTCAGTTACCGGGTCATCAGGTCATGATAAACATGGTAGGAGAGAGAAATTGAAAACTTTATTTTTCATATTTAAAAAGGCCTTTTCATGTTTGTGTTAGGTCAGAAATATCTGTGCTATAATCCACAAAGCATTTTGCCAGGAATCATGAAATCGGTAAACTCTGAAAGTCTATGAGCCAGTCTTTCTTGTTTGTTTCTTAACTGCATTGTTCTTAAAGGGCCATGAAATCATGCAGGAAGTCTCAATGGATTACTCACTACCTGTCCTCGAGCTAATAACCTGAAAGTGATTGTGAACTTATTCCTCTTCTTCATCCCTGAGACCATGAATACTTCAAATACACTTCCAAACACAAAGTCTTCTGTATGTTTCCTTCTAAATATTTCTGGAATCTACCTTCCCTTTTTCATTCTTTTACTAATCGCCTGGTTGTGGCAGGCAGAATAATGTTTCCCTCTATTCCTAGTTCACTGAGAGTTTGTACCAGGAAATGATGTTGGATTTTGTCAAATGCTTTTTCTGCATCTATTGATATGATCATATGAGTTTTCTTCTCAGGCCTGTCGACGTGACTGATTGCATTAATTATTTCTTAAGTGTTGAACCAGCCTTGCATACTTGCAATAGATATCACTTGATCATGGTATACAGTTCTTTTTTTGTTTTTTAGGTTGTGGTTTATATTTGCTAATAAATTGTTGAGGATTTTAACGGTCATGAAAGATATTAGTCTGTAGTTTTCACTTTGTGTAATTTCTTTACACAGTTTTGGTATTAGGGTAAAACTGGCATTGTAGAATAAGTTAGGAAGTATTCACTCTGATTCTATTTTCTGGAAAAGACTGTAGAAAATTGATATCATTTCTTTCTTAAATGTTTGACAGAATTCACCAGTGAAATCATTTGGGCCTGGTGCTTTCCAATTTGAAAGGTTATTAATTATTGATTTGATTTCTTTAATAGATATGACCCTATTCAGATTATTTATTCTTCCTTGCATGAGGTTTTATAGATTATATCTTTCAAGGTATTGGTCCATGACACCTAATTTATCAAATTTGTAGTCCTTAGAGCTGTTCATAATATTCCTTTATTATCCTTTTAATGTCTATGGAATCAGTAGTGATGGCCCCTCTTTCATTTCTGACATTTATTTCTGATCTTCTCTTTGTTTTCTTGGCTAGCCTGGCTACAGATTTATCAGTTTCATTGGTCTTTTCAAAACACCAACTTTTGGTTTCATTTATTTTCTCTGTTGTTTTCATCATCATTGTTATTTGCTCTAATTTGTATCATTTCTTTTGATCTATTTGCTTAATTTTATAATGCACTTCTTTACTAGTTTCCTAAGATGGAATCTTAGATTATCAATTTTAGGTCTTTCTTCTTTTCTAGTGCATATATTCAAATGCTATAAATTTCCCTCTAAGCATTGCTTTTGCTGCATTCCACAGATTTTTCAAGTAATGTTTTCACTTAGTTCAAAATACTTTTAAATTTTTCTTGAGATTTTTTCTTTTTTTTAATAATTTATTGTCTCTTATTTTTTTAAGATTTTATTTTTTCCTTTTTCTCCCCAAAGTGCACAGCTGTCTATTTTCAGTTGTGGGTCCTTCCAGTTGTGGCATGTAGGGTGCCGCCTCAGCATGGCTTGCTGAGTGGTGCCATGTCTGTGCCCAGACTCCGAACCAGCAAAACCCTGGGCCACTCAAACAGAGCATTCGAATTTAACCACTCGGCCATGGGGCCAGCCTCAAGATTTTTTCTTTTGACTCATGTTATTTACAAGTGTGTTCTTTAATCTCCAAATAAGACTCTTTACCTATCTTTCTGTTATTGATTTCTAGTTTAATTCCATTGTGTTATGAGAGCACACTTTATATGATTTCGAACCTTTTAAATTTGTTGAAGTGTGTTTTATGACCCAGAATGTGGCCTATTTTGGTAAACATTTATGTGACCTTGAGAAGTATTTGTATTCTGCTCTTATTGAATGAAATATTCTATAAATGTCAATTCGATCCAGTTGATTGATAGTACTGTTTGGCTCAATTATATCCTTACTAATTTTCTGCCTGCTGGACCTGTCAATTACTTATAGAGAGATGTTGAAGCCTCCAACTATAATAGTGGAGTTGAGTATGTCTTATTGCAGTTTTTTCAGTTTTTGCCTGACATGTTTTGATGCTCTGTAGGTGGGTACATACACATTAAGGGTGCTATGTATTTTGAAGGATTGACCTATTTATCATTATATAATGCCCCTTTTATACCTGATAATTTTCCTTGTTCAGAAGTCTGCTTTTCTTGAAGTTAATTTTGATACTCCAGCTTTCTTTTGATTTGTGTTGCCATGGCATATCCATCCTTTTACTTTTAATCTATTTGCAACTTATACATAAAGTGGGTTTCTTGTAGACAACCTACATTTGCGTTTTTATTCACTTTGTCAGTTTCTGCCTTTGAATTGGTGTATTTAGACCAGTCACATTTAAAGTGATTATTGGTATAGTTGAATTAATATCTACTATATCTGTAACTTTTTAAATATTAATTAGTTTTTTCTTTCTTTATAGCCCCTTGTTTTTCTGTCTTCTATGGTTTAACTTGAGCACTTTAAGTGATTTCATTTTCTCTGCTCTCTTAGGATTTCAATTATACTTCTTTTTCACATTTTTAGTAATTTCTCTAGAGTTTTCAGTATATATTTATAGCTAATCAAAGTCTACTTTCAAATAACACTATACCACTTCACAGGTAGTGCAGGTTACCCTACAGAAGAGTATTTCCAATGCCTTTTTCCAGTCCCTTATAATATTCCTGTCATTTATTTCACGTGTTCCTAAACTATAATAACCCAATACTTCATTGTTATTATTATGTTGAAGTTATCTACAATGTCAATGAAGAATAAGAAAGTTAAAAGGTTTTATTTTACCTTCTTTTATTCCTTCTTCAATGATTTTCATTTCTTTACATAATTTGAGTTTCTAATCCATATTGTTTTCCTTCTCTGTAAAGCACTTTTAACATTTCTTGCAAAGCAGGTCTACTGGAAAGAAATTCCCTGTTTTTGTTTTTCTGAGAAAGCTCTTGTTTCTTCTTCACATTCGAATGATAATTTCACTGGATACAGAATTTTAGGCTGATGAATGTTTTTTCTTTCAATATTTAACTATTTTACTCCACTGTCTTCTTGCTTGAATGATTTTTCATGATATCTTAATTTTAACCCAATGAGACCCATGTCAGCCTTTTGACCTACAGAACTGTAAGAGTGATTGATCAAAAACTAAAATTTGACAATGACTTAGGAATCTTCTTGAAGCTCTGTAGGCTACCAAATAAAGACCAAGTACTACAACATAAAATATTAAGCCCTCCATTACCTGGCCCACCTACTTATTTAGCTTAAGTTTTCATCATATTTTCAAACTTCATCTTCATATAATACCAAATTGCATACAACCTATATTAGATAAGGTTCTTTGATTTCAAGCAAGTAGAAATAAAATCTGGTTAAGTTAACAAAAATAGAATTCATAAAAATGGTTCTAAATTAAGTAATAAAAAACCCTTTGAAGATAAGGTTCTTTTCTCTAGAAAGTTGGCATCAAATGACTCAGGACCAAAACCAACTATCATTTGTTTTCATGTTTCTGCTCAGGGTTTAAATTCCAGAATAGAAAGGAGTGGATTGAACTATTTTATGCCAAGAGCTCCCACTTTTCCTCAACCTCACTACCTCCAGGGACCATCCATGTGGCCAAGCAGAGTAGGATAGATTGGCCCATATTTTTGGTCCAAGAACTAAGATCTATAACCAAAAGGAAAAAGAAGGCAAGATATTGAGTAGACAAAAATAAGAATTCTATACATATTATGTGGTTCACAGTTTCATGCCGTTCTCACCTTTCTTACCTCAAACACCAATACTAGTTCCTTATAAAAGAAAAAACTCTGTACTTACAACACTTTGACACCAAATGTGTGGATTTTCCACACCAAGCAATTCTTGAGCTTTCCGTGAACATCAACCTGGTGTCTTAAAGTTTACTTCATTCTGGGGCTGGCCTGGGGCCAAGTGGTTAAGTTTGCATGCTGTGCAGCCCAGGGTTTCGCTGGTTTGGGTCCTGGGCGTGGACATGGCGCCACTCGTTGGGCCATGCTGAGGTGGCATCCCACATGCCACAACTGGAAGGACCCACAACTGAGAATATACAATTATGTACTGGGGGCCTTTGGGGAGAAAAAGGAAAAAAATAAAATAAAATAAAATCTTAAGAAAAAAGTTTAATTCATTCTGACACTAGCTATCTGGATTTGGCATAGACCCCACAGGTTATGGGCTCAGTCCCACGAACCTGCCCCACTTCAGACGTCAATCACAAGTTCGGATTTCCCATATTCTGACCAAGTGGCTATAACTCAGGGGTTCCCATGACCGCTTTTTTGGATTCTTTTATTTGCTAGAACGGCTCACAGAACTCAGGAAAACACTTTACTATTACCAGTTATTATAAAGGGCACAACTCGGGAACAGCCAAATGGAAGAGATGCATAGGACAAGGTATGGGGAAGGAACATAGAGCTTCCATGCCCTCTCCTGGCACGCCACCCTCCCAACACTTAGATGTTTTCAGCAACCTGGAAGCTCTCTGAACCCTGTCGCTTAGTGTTTTTATGAAGGCTTCATTACATAGACATGATTGATTAAATCATTGGCCATTAATGATTAAGTCAATCTCCAGCCCCTCTTCCTTCCTGCAGGTGAGGGGGAGGGGACTGAAAATTCAAACTTCTAATCTTATCTTGCTCTTTATTGTAGCCATTCCTCATCCTCCAAGTGTCACCTTATTAGCATAAATTCAAGTATGTTTGAAAGGGGCTTATTATAAATAATAAAAAAATGCTCCTTTCACCCATATCACTCAAGAAACTTTAAGGGTTTTAGGAGCTCTGTGCCAGGAACCTGGGATGAAAACCAAATAAATATTTCTTACTATTATATCACACTAGCACACCTTTAACTCATTATATTGACATTCTCTATATATATGTCAGTTTCCCCAACTAGGCTTTAAACCTAAAGTTTTCTACAATGGTTTTACAAGATCATACTAACCAACCAACTTTACTTTCTTTCTCCATCCTCTCTTTTTTTCCTTCCTTCCTTTCTTTTTTGCTTTCTTTCTTTCTTTTCATGCACAAATGTAGTTTCAACCTCTGTGCACTAAAGTCTGAGTCCAGGGTGAAGAGCATTAGACATTTTAAAAGATGTTAAATAGGGATTCAAGTCAATTTTTTCTAGATTTTAAGGAATGTAGTATGCCCAGCTGACATCAGGAATACAAAATCTAGTCATAAAAATAGATATATAATCAAATAAAAACATTAGAGTACACCTATTAGATAAAAGGCAGATTACAGAATTGCTGTTCCCTAATAACTATAAATTTTTTAAAAGCTAAAATTTAATAAAAATCATACTAACAGCAACAAAACATTTAGAAAGGTACATCTCATGTCATACTCACCAAAAAAAACAAAAACAAAAATTATACCCCTTCCATGTCTGACCAAACAAACAAATCATTAAATATACGAAACAACAGTTTTCAAGTCACTGGCCTTCAAGCAACAAGGGTCAGTGATCCCTGAGAGATGGGAAGCAAATAAGGTGAGCCCTGTGATTGCCCCAGTTTGCTTCTGTGAGAGCATATTCAGGTTGTTGCACAGGGAGGGGGAGCCCAGGCAGAGCCTGGCAGGGTCCATGAGATGAGCAGATGGAGTTGAGACACCAGGTAGACAAACAGGGCCAGAGTTCAAAGGACAGAGTATCAAAGAGGAAGGAACTATACACAGAGAAAACTACAATGACCTCTACTGGGTAGATTACAAAAATTCAGCTGAGTACTTATCAGCCCATGCATGTGAGGAAACTACCCAAGGGTCGGGAAAGAACCACCTTACACAGAGCTACAAATAGTGTTTGTTCCCATCACCCAGATTCATGGGGCATAGAGTGGAGCACACAAAAGTATGAAGAAGGGTTTTGCCTCAATAGCGGGGAATAATTGGGCATAGACTAAGTGCTGTCCAGTCCCACCAAACAAAGCCAGAAAGTAATACCAGTGGAACAACTTCAATTGACCTCATGTACTTATCACTGGGGCTGAGACAAAATATTCACAAGTCATATATCTGATAAAGGACTTGTATCCAGAATGTTTAAAGAACTCTCAAATCTCAATATTAAGAAAAGAAACAACCCAATTAAAAAAGAAAGACAAAGATTTGAACAGACAGGTCATGAAAGAGGACATATGGATGGCAATTAAGCACGTGAAAAGATCCTCAACATCATTAGTCAGAGAGAAATGCAATTTAAAACCATGGTGAGATACCACCACACACATTTGGGAATTGCTAATATTAAAAAGATTGGTCATGCCAAGAAGTGGTGATGATATGGTTGAACTGGAGCTTTCACATACTGCTGATAGGAATGTAAAAGGTATAACCACTTTGAAAAAGTTTGGTTGATTTTTATAGTTAAACTTACACCTACCATATAATCTAGCCATTTCACTCCCAGGTTTGCCCAAGAAAAAATTAAAGTATATGTCCACACATAGGTTTCATGTGACTGCTATGGCAATTTTATTTATAAAAGCCAAAACCTGGAACCTAGCCAAATGTCCATCAACATGTGAATGAATAAATAAACTCTGGTATATCCAATTAATGGAATACTACTCAGCAATACAAAGGGATAGACTATTGATACATAGTACAATAACTAATAACTATGATAAACTAATAAACAAAAACATAAACTATTGATACACACTATAACATCAATGAATCTCAAAACAATCATCCTGAGTTAAAGAAGCCAGATTAAAAAAGTACATTCTGTGCGATTTCATTTATAAAAATAAATACTACTACATACTACTTATAGTGACAGTGCTTCCCTAGTAATGGAAGTAAGGAAAGTGTACCAGGGAGGGATAAAAGAAAGGGATTACAAAAAGACATGAGAAGTTTTGGTCAGTAATAGACATGCAATTATCCTGATTATGGTGATGGTTTCATGGGTACACGCTTATGTCAAACTTATCAAATTGTATTCTTTAAATATGTGCAGTTTATTGAATGTCAATTATACCTCAATAAAACTTTTTAAAAAGTAGTAGCCACTGAAAGACACAAAAGATTGGTGTGTGGCTGGAACCTAATTCTAAATTTACCTTTTCACCTCCTCCACTCCAACCCAACCCAGAAGCAGGTCAGAGGAAAAAAGGCAAGAACACAATGTCCCGGGAACTCATTAACCTGGGAACTCTCTCCCATTTGGAGGAAAGTATTAAGGGACTTGAGAAGAAAAAGAAGTGGGAAAAACTCTTGACAAGACAAGCATCTGTTTATCAGCTCCTGAACACAATAGTAGCATGAATAACTGCCAGAACTCATGATTTGGCATAGTCAAGCAGAGCATAAAGGCAAAAATCAGAAAAACTTAATTATAGAAGGAAAAAGGAGAGCATAAGTGACAAGATGTTTTGAGGGAGCAGGAGACCAGGTAAAGAGATGTCAGGTGATATTTCTCTCTCCACCCCTTAGAATCCAAGGGATTAATAATGCTAGAGTCTCAGTCTTTCTCAGTACTCCATTCTAAACCTTCTGGCATCCTATTTCCTGAAGCTGGGGTTGGGTTGTCAAGAGTTGCTAAGCACAGACATAGAAAACGAACCACTTTAATGAAAGCAAAGGCTTTTGAGTTCCATGCTGTGTCAGTGGAATAATTTTGAAACTCTCTCAGAGGTAAGGTACATTCCCAACTGAGTGGCATGAATGAATCTCACAAGATTAAAGAAATCTCAGATGAGAAAGAGAGAGAGAAGAGTCGAGTTCTCCAAACAAACTGTACCTCGTTTCCGGTAATGACCAAGCATCCCGCTGTGCCCTTAGATGTTAGAAGAATGAGTTGAGCATGTAACATTAAGTCATCAAACTGCATATCTGAAAGTTCAAGGCCTCATCCAAAGTGAGAAGGAAGTCAAATTGTGTTTCAATGGAGCTGACCATGTTAAGTACCAACAGGTTTAAAAAAATGTTGTCAAATATGTAAACTATAACAGCCAAAAAGAGACAAAAAAAAGAAAAGAGAAAGAGAAAGAGTAGGGGAAGAGGTAAAAAAAATAAAAAGGCAGTATGGGAAATCATGGAAAAAATATAACTAAAGGTAATGAAAAGTTTCTATATGAGTGCATCCTTCTATATCATTGCCTAATTAGAACACAAATTCGATTTTTTTTAATCCACAAAGATGAAATTATTTTTGAAAAACAGGAAAAAAAATAAGAGAGTAATTATATAGTTAAGGACACAAATTGAAGAACACTATTTTATAATTAAATTTAAAAGAATAGGCGCATCGGTTAAGTTCACACGTTCCGCTTCCAGCGGCCCAGGGTTCACTGGTTCAGATCCTGGGTGTAGACATGGCACCATTTGGCACGCCATGCTGTGGTAGGCATCCCACATATAAAGTAGAGGAAGATGGGCATGGATGTTAGCTCAGGGCCAGGCTTCCTCAGCAAAAAAGAGGAGGATTGGCAGTAGTTTGCTCAGGGCTAATCTTCCTCAATAAATAAATAAATAAATAAAAGAATAGAGAAAATATGTCTAACATTTTTACTTTGGGGCTGAGGATGAAGGGATTTTATTTGTATTCCTTCTGACTTCTCTTTTGCTTCTTAATAAGCTCATAAAACTAGTACCATTAAAACGTAATAAGTAAAATGTTTAATAAAGTGGATAGGCAAAACCAACATCTAAAGTGGGACCTTGGAACAAACACTTGATATAATCATGATAAATTCATAAAGAAAAAATCAAAATGATTAAAACAATTAGAGAGAAGATAATAGATATGGAGTACAAATATGATCCAATCTAAACGGTACCAGTTTCCCCAAAGTAAGCAACACCACAAATTAGATATAAGAAGTTTCCAATGATATATTACAAGAAAAATTTCTAAAATCAAAGAATTGAGTCCACACTTTATAGGGAGATATTACATCCAGGAAAAAACTATATCATCGATGAGAAGGAAGAATGTGACATACAGTGCAAAAGTACAATGTACTATGTCAGTACAGAGGAGGAAAAGATTAAATCCTACCAATGGAATTAGAGAAGGTTTCACAGCAGAGAGATCAACTAAGATTTGCCTTGAGAGCTAGATTTCTTTGGAAGCTGATGATGGGGAAATATGCAGCCAATAGTTAGAGCTAAAAGTAAAGCGAGAAATTATAAAGATTATTTGGGGAAATGCCATGTACAGAAGGTTGCCAGAGAGGTAAATATGGAAGCAGAGCTTAAGATTAGAAGCAATTGAGAAAATGTAATGAATGTGCTACGCTTGAATTTAGTTCTGTAGGCAATAAGAAATTGCTAGAAATTTTGAGTTAGGCTTCTACATATTACTTTTTTATCTCCATGCACTATTCCTACCCCTAAACCAAGAATTTCAAATGAAAGCTTTCATTAATATTTCAGACTGAATTTCAATTCATCCCTTTGCCTAAAAACTGGGGCAGAGCTTAGCCCAATGGTTTCTAAACTGGGTCGTTTGGTAATGTCTGGAGACATTTTTGGCTGTCACATCTGGGAGGAGGGTGCTATTGGCACCTAGTAGATAAAGGCCAGGTATGCTGCTCTTCATGCTTTAATGCAAAAGATACTCCGCTCACAGCAAAGAATTATCAGGCCCAAAATAGTGCTGAGGTTGACAAACTCTTGCATAAAGTCAAGCTACCCAGCAAAACCAAAATATTTACCAATTTTCTCTTGAGGTGTCCAAGCAGTTGCAACACTGCTGACCGTAAGAGACTCTAAATGCCCCTTCTCACCATCCACAGACTCCTTTTCCCAATACAGAAATATCTCTCTACCCCAATTCTGACCAAAAATATAGTGTCTACTTAATCCTGCCATGTTGCTCATCCTGGAATATCCAGATACTGGCCAAATAAATTCCCTTTCTATAACCTATCATCTTCTGAATCTTATTCTGATATTATTCTCTACTTCTTGCCTCCAACTAATTCTGCCACTGCTGCCTTCTCAACTCTTTCCTCTGTGCTCTCTAGAATCCTATTCCTTTATAAAGAGACTATTCTACATCTCTTCTTCATCACAGAATGCTCATGTACTTTCCTACAACTTTCTCAAAAGTCCCAAGCACATGGAGTCTGGGAGGAGAGTAGACATTCATCTTAATTTCTATTTCTTCTTTTAAACCATAACATCACTTTCTTGTAATTACTTTTTCAGGCTCATGACACCTGCCTGGCTACATATTCTCAACATCTCCTTTATCTGTCATTTCTTCTCCCTCTCGGTGACATATCCAAATTCTTTAAGGATGCTGGACTTCTCTTATCAGAAGTACAGTCATGGTCATGAGTGTCTCCAATGCTCATGTGCACAACTTACCCAACACCCTAGTCCCATAGACCTCCTCAACTCCAGGGAGTCCAGATCCACTCTTCCCCACCCACATCCAAGGGTACAACACTTTGAACTGCCTCACCTCTGAAAAAACAAGCAAAAATCAGAATCCCAGTTCTTTTTTGCTCAGTTCCCTGCTGCTCCATTAGCCAGGGTACCTAGGTACTATAGAAATCAACTCTTGCTAATCTAAGCCAGAAAAAAAAAAAAAAAAAACTATTGGAAGGAAATTGGGTAACTACATGAATGGTCAGGAAGGCTGGAATGCAGCTCTGAAAATGGTGGGACAAAGTGAAGCTAGGCAGGCAGAAAGCGGCTGTGATCACACCATTTAATCCACCAGCAAAGACACCACAGCCCACTACCAAAGCCTCTTATGGCTGGAGTTGACGCTTGCTTCATGGTCACTTTTCCCCGAATATTGCACACGGCTACTGCCACTGCCAACATGGATTTTCTATTGTCTTCGATTCTTTACAAGACTAGTTTCCTATTCAGAATTACAGACAAGTGTGTTTCATGTCACCATGTCTTCATGCAAAATTGCTTTCTCCTCCTGGAAAGCTCATTTTTCAAAATCTAACTCAAAGGTCTCCCATGAAGCCTTGTCCGTCCCATCCAATAGAGTTAATCACATCTTCCTTTGTGTCATCTATGTACCTAGTAGTGCAATTACAGCATTTTAAATATTTTATTGAAATTCTTTATTTGCAAGTCTATATTTCCTACCAAATAGCCAGTGCCTTGAAAGCAAATATCATAATTTATTTATCTGTGCATTCTCTAGCACACTGTTTAGCACATTGTAGGTACAGGAGTGATTTAATACTGAGAAGATCTCATCCTTTTCATTTTCACACCAATACCAAGGACTCCTTAGCATGATATATAAAGGATTGCTGCATCTTTTGTGAATGGATAGAGTTTATTTTTAGATTAAAGTTAAAAGAGTAATGTAGACCAAGCAGAGTTCTCCCTGTGTGTAGGCAGAGTGGACTCGGGCTTAAAGGCAACTACCTCAGATATCACCTCCACTACCTCTAAAGATAGCCTAGTGGTTCTGGAAAGGTTCCCATTAAAATACAAATGTGCACACATGTAGTCAGTAGGTTATTAGATAACAGCAGAGCAGAACAGGATGTAAGAAGTGGAAACAGAGAGAGGATAGGAGGACAGGAGAGCTCTAAGGCTTGAGTCCTACGAGGAGAGGAGGGGTGAGTGAGTATCCCAGTAGGGAGGCACAGGTGCACACAAGGGCACTGGGTTATCAGAGGAATACCAGAGTTTCACTTCACCTATGTCACAATTGTGCCAGGTCAAACCAGCTCTAACCAAAGATAAAGATTTGGGAGTCTACAAAACAAATTCCACCCAGTTTCTTGAATCTCTAAAGTGAGAACACATTTACATTTTAAATGTTAATATAATCATTTCAGTTTTTCAGGTTGTTTTTTAATAAAACAGAATGAAACTAAGAAATGTTTATAGTTGCGAGTGAAAATAAAGAAATACAGGATATTTTATAACCAGAATGAAAATAAAAATATGGTAAAAAGATGAAATGGAGATTTCAAACAATGGCATAAACTGGACTTGTGATTATAGGGATCTAGTTTTGAAAAGAAATCATGTCTTCAGCAATCATTGAGGCTAACCTCTTAGTTCTCTTAATCCCCCTCAGCACGCTAGGTGCTATAGGCTAAATTATAGTTTCTTGGGAGGACAAGGAGGAAAGATTACACTAAGAGTTAGAAAAAAATGTAAAAGTATCTTTCTATCTTTGGCAATCAACTTGCTCTTACAATAATGAAAAACTAAAAAAAAATAAGACGAATGTCTTTAAATCTTGATTACTTTCCATGTTTTGGTATCCAATATAGACACCAAAATAAGCATACGAGTTATAAAGCCATGACCTCCTCTCCCCTCTAAAATCAATTGGTCAACCCACTTATATGCAGACTACAAATAATAAATAGAAGCTGGAGAAAGTACTGTGAAAAGATCATTACTTAAACCTAGTGATAATTAAAGCAGAAGCCAGAATCTTCTTTATAAAATGGGGATATAAATAAATTTTATGGTTAGAAAAATCTTAGGGGCTGGCCAAGTAGTGTAGTGATTAAGTTCTCACGCTCCGATTCAGCAGCCTGGGATTCACAGGTTCGGATCCTGGGCAGGGACCTACACACCACTCATCAAGCCGTGCTGTGGAGGCATCCCACATACAAGAACTAGAGGGACTTACAACTAGGATATACAACTACGTACTGGGGCTTTGGGGAGAAAAAAAAGAGGAAAATGGTAAGACATGTTAGCTCAGGGCCAATCTTCCTCAACAAAAAGTACACCTTTAAAAAAAAACAAATCTTAGCTGGGCATACTTTTATTTATGTTAGTTTTCATTTATTTAATAATGACAAAAAGTGTAAGATTTTTTTCATGGCAATTAACACAAAATATGAGGGAAAGAAGTTTCAAAGCATCAAACGAATCAACCGTTAGAATATAAAATTAGAATTAACATATAAAATAAATTTAGAGTCTAGAGGTGGAAGGGTCTCTAAGCTAATTTTCTCCATCATCTCACTGTAAAAGAGAAAACTGAGGCCCAGAAAGAACACCACCTGCGCTGTGAAGCAAAGACCAATCTGGAACTCTTGAATCCCAGACTTTTAAGCCAGACAAACTACAGTCCATGGATTAAATCATACCTGCCATCTGTTTTGATTTGGCCTGCATGCTTCATGCACTTTTTATTAGTTGAAAAAAATATTAAAAATTGTAATATTTTATGATATATGAAAATTATCTGAAATTCAAATTTTAGTGTCTATATATAAAGTTTTATTAGCAAACAGCCACACCTAATTCATTTGTATATTGGCTATGTTTGCTTTCACACAACAGAATTGAGTAGTTGTGATAGAGACTGTTGCCCACAAAGCCAAAAATATTTACCACCTGGCTCTTTACAGAAAAAGTTTGTGGACCATTATAGCATGTCAAGAAATAAGTTTAAGAAATAAGTCCTGAAGCCAGCATTCTGACTTTACCAGTTAAAAAGTAATGTGTACATAATTTCCAATTACTCAAACTCAGTTTTTTTAAATGTATTCAAACAGCTCCTATAACACTCATTTGGGCTTGAATTGTTCTTTGTTTTAGGCAAAGTAATTTGATTGCATGGAATAGAGACATACTCAAGTGAGCTGAAGCATAAGCGAATACTAGCGATATACGTGGAACTCAGGGAAATCCAGATTTACAAGACATCATTGAAAAGACTTCGTGGAGGCTGGAGCTAGAGGGTGTTTCTGAATTCTAGTTGGCTCTAGCTACTTTGGAGGCAAGAAATCAAGAACGGTTGTCCTAGTGCTCTGTCGTACTTGATAGCCATACTCCTCATGAGTGTTTCTTTTTCTCTTGGTAACGACTGGCTCTTTTGGTTTATTTTCACTCTATGCTATTTCGAAACTTTACTTACATGGGTCATATTCAGGTCAGCTAGTTTGAAAGCAGGTAGGTGCAGCAACTGTGATTACCTGAATTGATTCTTACGGCATTTACTAACCTAAATACCCAAAATGCATATGCTTGGCTTAACTCATCTTTTATTTTAGCTAATGGGCTGCGAGGAAGTCTGTGATTTGGCTTCCCTAAAATCAAGAATTCCCATTATTCCAATCATCCATGGTTCAGAAGGTGGCAGTCTCAGAATAACCCTCCATCAGAGCCTGGAAATAGGGATGTTTCCTTGAGAAGAAGCTGTGGTCAGGTTATCATCTTCCAAAATGTTCCTTCTTGGTTCGCATACGTAATATTTTTCTCTTTAACCACATTTTAAATTCCTTCAGAGAATTTAGGGAAGACATCACTTCCACCTTTATGTCCATGATTGTATTTAATAGAACTTATTTAAGGATGCTCAAAATGAGTTGTGGCATGAATGGTCATTTCTACCAACTGGTACAACACGTAAATCAACAGACTTTGGATTATTCAAGACTAAAAAGATCTAAATCAAACAATCCTGAAAATTCATTAGACTTTTTCAAAGTAAAATATGAGTTGTGTGTGTATTCTTTTCCTGAATATGTAAGTGAGAATCAGCCCTCCACTTTGGTTCAAAAGAGAGTTTTGATTTTTGTATTTTATATTTTACTGTAAAAATTTGTGAACATAGAGTGTAATCCTAGAGCAAAACAAGAATTCTATAAATAATTTGAAAACAAAATTAATTCAAAGAAATAGTTTACATGTTAATAACTGATTTTTTTTCTCAAGTGCAAGAATAATAGTAGATATGAAACTGCCTACCTGGGCTTCACATAGGACATCTCAAATTTGAGAATTCTTTCATTGGTGGCACTGAATCTAAAGCTTTCCTTTAAAATCAAAGCTTTTAATATTAGCGAATGTTTGCAAAATGCAATAAAATTTTGTACTACAACTTGACAAAGAATCATTGATTAATGCAATTTTTGTTTTTTCTTCACAAAATTGATGACCACCACAATCCAGAATTCATAACACTCAAGGTGAAGAGTTTCATATGTTGAAACATTGAGACAAACATTTCAAATACTATTTCCACCAACCAGGATAAAATCTTTATATTAAGTTAAAAACCAAGTGTGATTTTATAATATTGTATATTTATTTTCTCTAAATTTCATTTTAAAAATCCTATTCAATAAAAAATATAATATAACTTAATTCAAGCCCATTTGAGACTTCACATTTGTACTCTACCAATAAATTTCAAGACAGTGGTAGCATTTAGCATAATAAAAAATTAATCCAAATTCAGCTTTTTAAAAACGATTATTAGATGCTCAGCAAAGAAACTAAGTCAAATATTTAAATGTCTATATATATAATGGAAGATTTTTTTAACTACTCTAGATAACTAAAATAATAAGTGGTCTCACACAATGTCACAGCTTTTGAAATAGAGAATGCACTCATCTCTATTGTAAATAATAACGTTAATCTTTTAAGAGAGCACTAAAATATGTGACAATAGCAATTATATGTCTATCCCATATCACTTAAATGTATCCATCTTCCTCTGACATATAAATAACACAATATAGTATTATTCTTCCTAAAACTGACTATATGAAAGCTCAACGTATGGGGAAATAATAGCATGCCTACAAAAGTAAAGGAGAAGCTCTTATGATATGACATTAAATTCTAGATCTAAAGTTGTACTGGGAATAGTTATTTACACTGCTGGTAAATTTCATATTAGAGGTCCTAGTCTATTGAGTACTTTCCTCTTATTCCCATCATAAAAAAAAAAAAAAACACGTAAAACAAACACTTCTCTAAATACAAAAATCCTGTCCTGGACTTCTAATATCTCTGTGTTTAAAATCCTCACAAACTGCCTCTACCTGTAATGGAATATCTATATATATTCATAGTTACCCAACAATTTTTACCATTGTTCTGCTGGCTTTATTTTATTGGAAATTTTATAAAAAAGATTTTAAAACCAATATATTCAATAAGAAGAGCTGATATTTTCTAGAGGATTTGAATACAGAAAGTCTGGGTGAGTGGCTCATAAAATATTATCTTATTAAATGCAACCATGTTTTAATACTGAGTTGGACTTAAGTTATTTAAATCATTCCATTTTTCATCTGCCATATATTTATCTTATGCTACATCAACAGACTATCAATTTCTGTCTTTATTGTGTTAATTTGGATTTATCATTGACCATCTTCCACTTCCATCCACCACCTCCCTTCTACAATATAATTGCTTACAGGAAAAGCCCAATATCAACATAGTTCACCAGGAAACTTGTCTTAGTCTTCTCCATATATATGTCAATAAAGGACTCAATATCTATATCAGATACATGGAAATAGTCTACTAATATGGATACATTCATATTTATATATATACAAACATATATAACGTATAATATTGAATCAGTTCATTTAGTACCATAAAACATTAACTTCAGAAGTTCTTCCCCTCTACCCCTAACTGTCCTCACAAATATTGGAAATAATTCAAAAAATGTGACAATTTTTGTGATTATTAATTCTTATCAAAGAAAAAGAATATTAAGCCATGCAAAAAGGAAAAATATTGCAAAGTAATTTGTATGAAAATAGGAATTGTGACCATATTGAACTTGGTAATCCTTTTGTAACATTACATATACCTGAACTGAATAAAGACAGTAAGTTTGTCTGCACACCTTGTGGATGATTTCACTTGCCTGCTTCCTTCCATCAATGTAGCAAATGAAAGAAATAGCTACTGTCCTTTCTCTCCCAATATAAATTCTATTCACTTTGCACAAGAAGACAGACATTATAAATATATTTTTTTTTCAGGCAGCAAAAACTTACATCCTTCCCAGTCTACAAATTGGTGGTAAAGTGGAATAAAATATAGGATCTGCCATGTTGCTTTTTCTTTTACCATTAACATTAAATTAATATTTGTCTGCTTTTAGGAAGTTTAAATACTACAAAAGTAAACAATTTAGAGACAAGCAAAATTTAAAATTTACCCTAAACCTACACAACATCTAACCAAATGAACTGTTTCTTGTTGGTTATTTTGCTTAGCACACTATTCAATGTGAAACACAGGGGGTTTCTGGGAGACTCTATGCTGTTTCAGTTCTAACACATAGAACACAGTACTATTGTCCTCAGAATTTAAAAATCTCCAAATTATGTGTCAGTGTTTGAACCAAAATATTCCCTACAAACTTGGTATTTTTTAGGTATCAGGGATTAAAGAGGAGAGTTAAAAATCAACAGAGAAAGAAAAAGATGGAGGAAGAGGAAAAATAAGGAAAAATCAGGGGAAGCATTGTCCGTGATGACAACCAATCCATCATGGACCTTTGTTTAGAATTTTCGATAGGCCAGAACACAAGGTTTTTGTTTGCTTAGACATTTTTTTTGGTGACAAGCAGTTTCTCTGCTAGCAAACTATGATCCTTACCCACATTATTCTTTCACAAACTGGTGGTTTTCTATCCACCAGAGATATAGCCTCTGGGGAACTCTTTTCTCTTTCAAGCAACATTTTGCAAGGGAATGGGCATAATGCTTTTCCTCTATCCTTCTAACCTTATTTTTGCCACCAGGTCAGATTCATGTCAAAGGATTAATGTCTCTTTCCAAAGAAAATTAAAACCTCCCAAACATTAGAAGATTATAAGTTGAATCTAGTGTCCCCATATTCCTTAGGCAGATGGTCCGTATAAAGTTTTGAAGACACACACACACACACACACATATTATATTATATATACATTTATACATAATTTATATATACAATTATACATAATTATTATTTAAATGGTTTACTAAGGCATTGTACATTTTTTTCTCTGGATCCTGAGATTTACACTGTTCACTGACATTTCCCATCTATATGGTTGACTCATGATTTGTAATCCAACTACATAGAATGCATTAGCCAGTGAACACAGACCCAAACAAGATCTTGCCCAAGGTTCTTCTACAGGGACTCCACTGGGAATCGGTGGTCGCTTTGGACAAAAATATCAAGGTATCCGAAAAGAGAGATTGTGAGCCCATTGTGGTCTGTGAAAGCAAGATGATGAGCAATAACCTTGGCAATCCTCAGACCAAAATCTCTATGGCGTCATGACTGAATCACAGGAAGTTACTTTAATCTGATCTGTTCCCAGGCAGTGAGATATCCTGACCCCGATGGCATATCTAGAATCTGAGTGCAGTACGACACAAAGATTTTGGTCCTTGGTATCAAATGATTGATTCTAGACTACATGTTTTTTCTACTTAAAAATAATTTTTTCAGTTTTTCTGAGGTGTAATTGACAAATAAAATTGTAAGATATTTAAACTGTACATCACGATGCTTTGAAATACATATACATTTGGCTTCACTTTTTAACCACAGTATTGCCTTTGACAAGGTAAACTCTCTGAGCTCTAATATTTTTATTTGTAAAATAAAAATTATACTCATGTAATACAGTTACTGTGAAGACTTAAGTAAGACCATCCACAGCAAATGACTAACACATCGCGGCTGCCCATAAATAGGCTCTCTACTCTCTTCTCCTCAAGAATTTTCCTAGGGAGGCTTAAGAAAAACTAGAGGGCCAGCTACCATTTTCAAGAGACCATGAAAGGAGCTTGTTAAAAGACTGCGTTCCAGGGGCGGCTCCGTGGTCGAGTAGTTAATTTCTCGCGCTCTGCTGCGGCAGCCCTGGGTTCGGATCCTGGTGCAGACATGGCACTGCTCGTCAGGCCACGTTGAGGTGGCGTCCCACATCCCACAACTAGAAGGACCTGCAACTAAGATATACAACTATGTATGGGGGGAGGGGGGTTTGGGAAATAAAGCAGGAAAAAAAAAAAAAGATTGGCAACAGTTGTTAGCCCAGGTGCCAATCCTTAAAAAAAAAAAGAATGCATTCCCTATTACTTAACCAATAATACAATATGAGAAGAAGATGTATGAATATGGTAGGGATGTGCACATCAAAGGAGTGGAGTAATAGGGAGTGATATACAACCTAGTGTGACTAGAATATCCATTGTGAGGTATGGAGTAATAGTCTGGAGAGGGTGATCGTTTACCTGAGAGTGACATTGAAAGGTTCTACAGAGTAAGTAATTAGTTAGATTCAAATTTCGGATAGATAGTTTTGGTAGCAGAACAGAACATAGACTGGGGAATGGAAGCAAAAGCAGAAATGGAAAGCAAAAGTTTAATCGTTCACTTGAGGAATAACAAGGGCCTGAATGAGAACAACGACAAAAGAGCAGACAGATGGACAGGAACATCATGACTTGGTTTTGCTAATCCTGTGGGAGTGCCACAGAATGACAAAGGAAGAAAGACAAGGCTTGAGGGAGAAAATAGAGAAGATATCACTCAAGGCTGAAAGGAAGCAAATGTTTACATCCCACTATCTAGTTCAGGCAAATTTAGACTTCAAACATTCCTTGTTTAAACCAGTAAATGATAGCTGAGGACCTCGAAGATTATAGTTCAACTAATAGTGTAAAAGGTACAATATATGCCGGTAATTAATGAAAACACAAATTAAAATATTACGATATTAAGTCATAGATAAAATGTCCATATATTCTAGATCTAAAACCAGGGCATGACTGATAACAGACTTCTTTTTTCTTTATCATTGTAAACTTAATTACACACGACAAATTTAAAGAGTAAATTACATTTAGTTATACATTTAGAGACTTGCTTTCATTTAAAAGAGACCATCTTTATGAAATCTAGACTGATTTGGAAATCCAGACTATATAGTCACTTCTGTAATATACAGAAGAATTGATCACTTAAATTAAAAAACACATAAAAACATAACTTTAGTCATTAAACCTTCAACCATTTCATGAAAAATACATGTATTTTGCTGGGACGGAGGTCAGCTTGGTTATCACCACTATCCACTTGAACTTTACACTTTGGAAATAACGTTGTGACTCAACATGCTAATGTGTGTTATCTCTTAGACCGGTACAGACTAATATCATTCGTTAGAGAATTGGTTTCTTTCCATATCTGGTTTAGGCATTAAAAAAATCAAGGTGCTGCTTGTACCACTCAGATTCCCACTTGGTCCAAAGCAGCTTTGGGTGAGTAATACAAAACTTTTGTTCTAATTCTTTTCTTTTGTGCTTCTTCCCCCACTCCACAGAGAAACGTGGCAATCCATATAGTTTCATCTTAAAAGCTATAACCTAAATGCATGTGGCTTGTCCTATTAGTCTAGATGCCTTCATTGTTTTTGAATTATATCCTTACCTATTGCCAGGCCTAGATTTCATTAAAATACTTAAAGAATTATATTGTGATATTTTAAAGTATTTTCCATGCATTGATTTGACTTCTATTATACTAGTCAGACAGAAAACCCAAGACTTGGGTCTCTCACTTTTTATTTTCAGTAGCTACATAGGAAAGCTTAAGTATGTGCTTAACTGTACAGTTGAACAAAGACCGTGTTATTTAAGTTGATTATAATCACATCAATGTGGATTCATTGATATTCTTAGAAATTTCTAAAGAATATATAAGAAATGATGAAATCATGTGAAAAAAAACTACAAATAAGAAAAATTTCCTATCATAAGAAAGCAAATGCTTGAGATGACTCTATTGCACCAATTTTAATAACATGCATTATTATCATTTTTTAAAGTTTTATTATTTAAAAAAATTAATGTGCCTTTTTGACACACATTGAATTCACTCAAATATGTTCAACAGTTATCCTGGGTAACAAAATTTGTTCTACTGACATACTGTTTTATTCCAAGTCCCACTGAAAATAAAATTGACCACACAGCTACGTTATGGTCACTATAATTTAGTTGTCCCTTACAGTTATATCTTAAATGTCATCTGCACTGCCTCAAATATAAAGTACAAGAAAACTCTTTGTTCCTTCTTCTTTGCCCTTGTTTTACTACTGCTTAAAACTTTCAATTAATCACATTCATTTATTTAAAGCTTTAAGGTTTAATATAAAGTAGAAAACCAAACCACATAACCACAGTGACAATAACTCAATGGATCATCGAATGCTCGCTTTGCCAGAGAAGCAACTCTTCAATGAACTACATTTGGCATGTCCTTTACAAGAGTTTCTCTGAAAAAGGAAAACATTCGTGAGTCATGTTTTAATGATAGAACATATAGACGAATCTACAGTGACAATGAATTTTTCACCCTACCCAAAATTTCAAAGTAGACTCCTTAAAATCACTTTTTTGCATAAAGTCTAGAGTTTCATTTGTAAAAAAAATAAATTTCTGCAACTTCTAGAAATGTGTCTATTATATAAAATGGAATACGTCCATAACTGAGCAGCAGTTGAGGTGTGACACCTATTTGTTTGTGGCATCTGTAGTCTGACTGACTTGCAGTTCTATTCGGCTTCTGTGGGTATGATGCAGAAGGAATCCCAAGGAATTCTGAGCTTTCAACTGTCAAATCCTGAAGATCTGTTAGAACTGTGGTGTCATTGACAGAGTAAAGAAGTCACAGAAAGAGATTAAGTTTTGGGGAATATGCTATAAGTTCAGTTTGTATTAATTACGCATTCACCTAAGAATGTCTAACTGGGATTTTAAAATAATAATTGCCATTAAATAATGTTTTGAATTTAACAAAGCACTTTTATAATTTTCACCTCATTTGATCCCCACAAAAATCCCATGAGTTTGTAAGCAGGACATTCACTTATCATTATCACATTCACTTTATAAGTGAGAAAATTTTGGAATGGAAACTATAGATTTGGGAAGAATACAAAATATTTTGAACCTGCTGTTTTTACACCACCATTTGATGGGTTAATATTTTGAGACCTAACTTTGACAGTTTGATAGTTTGACTCCCTATTTACAAACATAAATATTTTATCATTATGGAAACATTGATACATTTTTATTCATTTTTTAGAATAAATATCTTAGGTATTCTTTAGAATAAATCCATTAAGCCATTTTAACGCCATGATCAAATTGTTATATACTATAGTTAAATAATTTCCTGATTTCTATTATTTTTCTTTTATTGAAAATGTTTCATTGGTATCAGTTGATTAATAAATCAATTTTTGTCCAAATCAAAACTTTTTAATAATTATATTTTATGATGGCTTGTTTGGGGTTATTATTCTACCAAGATAAATTTTCCTGGATCTAATATTGTACATAAATATTTCAATAAGATATTATTCTTCATCTCTTTTTAGTTAATAACAAATTTTTTCATGTGCAGGTATAACCTTTCTTCATCTTATTTTGATTATTTCTAGCAAGTTCATTTATTAAGAACCACCAAGCCAAAATGCCATTGGGATTAAAATGGTAGCATCAAAGTAGTTTGCTTCGACTTCGGTGCTATTTGCGTTTCGATGACACATTGCAAAATCCGGAGTAATACTCACTTTAGAGAACAAAAAGAGAAAGATGAAGCAGGAAAGGATCACTAAATTTCAATTTAGAGATCACTAAATTTTAAGCCCAGTAGATTAGAATCTCTAGAAACCAATATTTCTTCAAAAGATTATATTTTCTACATCATTGCACTTCCTTTATGTTAAGACGCAATGAGTGAAACTCACCCTTTCCAACCAACCAGCATGAAGGAGAGGTACTGAACTGAATGAGATACAAGAAGTCGTTTCATTGGTATAAAGAAATTCAGAGGGAGAATTGAACATTGAAAAATTGATGGAATCAGATGGAATTTTAAAAGATGCCCACTTGGACTGACGAGCAAAAAAATGTCTCAATAGCTATATTCAAATTTTATTAGACCATTATCCAAAACATTTAAGGCTTTAGACTAGTTCCTTCACCTCTTCCAATAGAATAATTCCATGACTTTTCAAAAAATATCTCTCATTGTTTAACAACATTAGTGACTTATTCGTATTTCCTACATGGAGTGATTAAGGCATTAACATAACTAGTGCAAGTGACATCATGAGAAAAATAAATAAAAAACCTTTATTCAGAAAGGCAATATGTAACTTGAAGGATAAGAGCACAGGTTTTAAAGACAGATAGATGTGTATTCAAGTGCTTCCTCTGCCACATACTTGAGCATCTCTTGGGCAAGTTATTTTCTCTCTCTGAAGGCCTCAATTACCCCATTTATTAAATGGAGATAATCATAGCTCCTATTCCACAGGTTCTTCTGAGGATCAAGGATGGTAATGTATCCAGAGCACTTAGGCCAAGACATGCAATACATCAGATATTTAATAAATGTGATTTAACTGAAAACTGCAATAATACATGTTTAAAATGTTCTGAAATGTTTAAAGCACTATAGAGATAATAGTCTTGCACTGAATCATACGTCATTGATATTATCATAAGCTTTATTGCCTATTAGTATAAACCATGGCCTTCGAATCTAGCCAATGGTGCTGTAAAGTTCCACTGTCCTACATGTTCCCGGAAAACCCATGGTATTTGGAAAATATGCTTGCAGAGGGAGACCACAGAGATTTTTATGGAGACGGCTGCTGGTAGAACTGATTTCATATTTTAGCTATAGCAAGTGATACCAAATATTTCCTACACTGCATTTTAAATTCAAAGATTTTCAAATTATCATTCTAAAATGTATAAGATCTTACAGATTACATATTTTTTAAATTCATTTTTATAAAGCACAGCATATGTACAGTCTGTACAGATCTTTAGAAGAATTTTTGCTATTTTTAAGTAAAATAAATTGTCAAACCCTGTTGCCTAGAGTAAATTTTCAGTTCCCCAGTACAGTGTAGACTATTTCTTAGCCTTTATATACATGGAGAATTATTTTAACATCACGAAAACCAAATTAAGATGACAACCTGTTAAAAAAAAACTAAGACTTTATAGGAATCAACCTAATCTTACAGTTTCTATATTAATTCATTGTACTCTTGAAGAGTTGTAAACGGATATTAGAATTATATATTAGATAAATATAAGAAGCTCTGGGCTTTTAAATGTTCCTCAAAAAGTAATTAGGTTGCCAGAAAAGCCCAATCTCACCTGGGTTGGCAGTGAAATAATATCAATGCCTAATAAATATATTTTTAAAATAGATCAAGGTGATAAAGAACAGATACAATAAAGAAGAAGTAAAAATAAACTATTGAAATAGACTATTGTGTTTTAAATAGTCATTTCTGATTATAGATAAACTTCATTGATATATTCCACCCTTGAAGAAACCAATCTGAATTAAAAAATAAACTATAGACTCTAATAAGAAATGCAGATATATTACTTTCAAATTCACACAGTAAATTTAGCTGCTAATAAAAGCACTTCTAAGTAACAGACTTTCATTGCGTGCTTTAATAAATAGGTGGGAATCATTTGAAATTAGTCAGACCCATTTGTATCACACAATGTGTTAAAATCTTTAAGAACAGCTTGGTTAAAAGCCTCAAGCAATCTTGTTTACACTATTAGCAAATCCTTGCTTCATAGATCATACAAAAGTAAATTTCAGCCTAGCCCAGTTCAAATTATCATAAATTCTGAATTATATTCAGCATTTTAAAGCTGGAAGGGACCTCAGAGATCTTCCAGCGAAGTCTATAATAATGAGGTTTTCCCGGCTGTTACATCTAAAATGCATGCCATATGTATAAACAAATACTAAACATTGTTGACTATTTTAAAAAATGCTACTGACACTGTATTAGTACTGCAATATGGCATATCTTTTCAAACTTATCAATAATTTCACGTGATATTTAGGAATGTTGTGTCAGGATGATTTAAAATCATTAGCAGTATGTTGCATTATTTTTATTTGCGTTATCTTTTTGTTTTCTGTCCCTTTCAGTTCTAGAAAGTTCAGAAGTAATAGTCTTCACACTAACAGTTTGAATACACAACAGTATACAAAATACATAGCCAACAACTTTGAGAAGTTGTAAAAAGTCAAAACAGAAGTATTACACAAATCTGAAATCACTAGTGGTGGGAGCCACCATGTGGCTTTCTACACACATGAGAGAAAGCTTGAAATTTCACTCCTGTGCTGTGCTGCTTAGGTGTATTTTCTATTTGGAGGGAATCAGGGAAACCTGTATGTGCAATCCTGCTGAACTGTACATTACAATTTCCAAGAAAAGAAGATCTCTACTTTCCAGTTTCCCTAACTGTGTATTCTAGTTCTTAGAGACTTTTCTGGAATCTTATGGGAAAATTATCAAAATATGCCATCACTTCTAGGAGGAACAAGTGGGGCTTTTGTCATTTGGGAACCATCTGCCTTGTCACCCTGCTCCCTGATGTAACCTACTTTATTTATCCATGCAATAAATATTTATTGAGCAGCAACCAGGTGCCCAGCGTATGCTATGCTGCCAAGAGGAATGCAAAAGAAATGTTAGACACAGCTTCTGTCCTCAAAAGAGTTTTATGTCTGATTATGGAGAAAAACACACTTTTGGGAAGCAGCTGAATTACAATGCATAACAGTGCCAAATAGTTGCCAGAGGAGTGGCACAGTTAGTGTTACAAGAAGGGGGAGAGCAGGACAGACTTAATGTCAGGGAGATGCCCTGTAGAAGATAAATCCAGATCCAGACTTACTAGTATGCGTAGGATTTTCTGGACTAAGAAAGTAATGAAGGGCAGATCAAGTGTAAAAAATATCTAAGTGTAGAAAAGTCAAGAAAATAACTCTCAAAATGCAAAATGAATACTCTCTTGTACTCTATCTTTGATGACCAGGGATTACCAAGCATTTTTGACTTCCATCACTTTCAGACAATGTAAACCCTCTTTCTCTTTGTTTAATTATAATACTTGCAGATTTATACACAGTATCCTCTAGGCCTCATATAGGAACCTTGATTATTAGTGAGTTCTAATCATGATGCTATCTGGTGATATCTAAGAGAATATAGACCATGGAAACACCCTCTGACCATGTTTTCTGTTGTGACTGAGATTTTAATAGGCAGCTACAAGGGCCCAATTGGTTAAATTAGAATCTTCATAACCACAAATCAATGTTTATGTATTTGTCACAATCCCTGGCACAGCTGACTAATTGATGAGGGAATCTGTGTTATATTTTAGTTTTTGCATGTTTCTAATGCTACTCAAAGAATTTTTAAGGACATGACAAATTTTAGGGCTGGAAGGGTGCTAAGAGGTAATCCAACTCAAGACATTTCTTTTAATGTATCAAAAGCTGAGGCCTAGAAAATTTAAACGACATCCTAAAAGGCACACAGTTTAATGGCAGCTCTGTGTATAATTTTCCTAGCCCCAAATTTCTTTTACTACATTATGATATTAACTATCATATTAATTTTAGTGGCAATATACTAGAAAGAGCTCAACTCTCAGTTCTAGTCTTGGCTATTCAAATAACATGTGATTCTAATTAGAGTAATGAATTTCCTTAGCCACAAAATTTGTATATGTCCCAAAATATTTCTAAGCACTTTTATAAATGTACACCCATCTTCTTTATTACTGTCTTCATCCGTTACCTAAAGAAGCAGTATTTGAAGATGGATGATGAGATGTAAATGATTGGCCAACACAGACAGAAATACGTCTAAATTCTCTCCCTTGTGGCAGGCTATTACATTGGTGACTCTTAAAGTACCATGTCTCGTGGTATTTACATGCTTATAGTCCTTTTCCACTCTAGGCTTGGCTTAACCATGTGACTTGCTTTGGCCAAGGGGACAGTGGCAAGCATGATGCAAGTAGAGGTGTGATGAAGCTCAAGCTAGAAAGGTGATTTATGGAGGAGAGACCCTGGAGGATGAGGAACTATCTTGGATGTTCCAGCCCCAGCAAACTCTTAGCTAAATACAAGTGACACAAGCAAATTCATAGATCTTAAGCATTTCAACACACACACACACACACACACACACACACACACACACACACAAAGAGCTAACTATATTAACTATGTGAGGTGATGGACATGCTAATTATCTTGATCTTGGTAACCATTCTACAATTTGTATGTATATCAAATCATCATGTTGTACACTTTAAATATATACAATTATATTTGTCAATTATCCCTCAATAAAGTTAAAAAAGAAAAGAAAGAAAACCACCAGCAAAGCACAGTTAAGTCAAAGCCTCTTGCCAATTCCCACCCTGTCTCCATAATATGAGTAACATGAGTAATAATGTAATAATGACAGAATCTTAAAAGTATAAAAATGTATTTGCTTTCCTTAAACTGCAATACTGGAGATAATCCAGAATGCCAATCCGTATTCTTTTATGACTATGTTCCTTGGTTTCACTAGAGGGAAAACTCTAATATTTCTTTTTAGAGGCGATATAAAGGTACCAAGTCTCTTATTCAAACTAACTAGGATTTTCAGACTTTATTGGATTTTTTTTTACCTTTGTGGAATTTTAAAAATTATGGGAACTCCAATGGGACTTAGAGCTTTTAATAAACAAAGTTTGTAAAAGTTAATATTAGTCCTTATAGCCTAGTGATGAGAGGTAAGCAGAATAATCCTTAGGAGTAAAGGTCTCAACATCACGCACTTTTTGCCTCACAGTACATTTTATTTGACCTGGCTAATCATCACCTTCATGTTGTTAATCATTTATACTCTTCCTCATTAGCCATTTGAATTGTTCATGTATAGTTCTGTTCACCATTTTTTGTCTGTATGACTTTGTTGTATCAGTTTTCCTTTACTTATATGTAATCCTAAACTAAGAACAAGAGAAGAAAAGGTATTTCTTTATAATTTTACCTTTCTGAATCAATCTTAAGGATATCTGAGCTGGGTTATATGGTGCAGTTTTTCAGAATTCAGTGCAACTTCTAAAGGCAATTAGACAATGAAACTGATGTTAACAGGCTATCTTCCAAAAAGGGTTATGTGGTCTAGCAAATTGGGCGAATGCTTTGTACTCTTGTAGATTTATGATGAATATTAATATATTAAAGGCTCTGAGGAAGAAACTGGATTAATTTTGTTCTTCAAATTTACATGGTTACAGAAATGATTTCTTGCAGAATAGCTCATGATTGTTTGAGAAACAATTTGCTTTCACGGATCTTGAAATTATAAAAGTCAACTGGACCTCTTTGTTTTACTCTCCCCAGAGCTGTCTGTACTAGCTATGCTTTTGGGGTAAACATTCCTCAGTATCTGATGGAAAGTCTTCCACCTCTTATGTCCTCCTTCTCCTTTGTTCATTCCTCTCTATCCTCCACTATTTCTTCTCTACTACTAGCTCCAGCAGGGTTGTCCTCTCTCAAGTTTATCATTCTTCAACCTCAGCGATTCTAAGCTGATCATCAGAATTGCTAAATCTTTTGAAGAACAAAACAAAACAAACAACCAATCAAAAAAGGTCTGGAGCAATCCCTTTCCTAGGATTCTGAGCCAGTAAGAGTGGTGTGGGAATAGAAAAACTGTTTTATAAATTTCCCCAGATAAGTCTGAGTGTAAAACAGGATAGTGAACAACTGGTTTGCCTCAACTTTCACTGACTATGAAAAGAAATGTGTTTTGGATTTCAAAGCTTTCCATAAGGAAAGAAAAGAAGAGAAATGACAACTAGATGCAATGCATGAGCCTAGATTGTATCCTTGACAGGGAAAGGAGGGAGGTGGGCTACGAAGGATCTTAATGGGACAGTTACTGAATTTGGTATGTGGACTAAGGATTCGATAACAGTATTTTTTGATGGTAAATTTTCTGATTTTGATAACTGAGTTTTAATTACGTAAGGGAATGTCTGGGTTTATTCCCCCAGAAACACACAATAAAGTATTTAAGGGTGAAAGGACATGATGTCTCCAATGTATTTTCGATACTTCAAGGAAAATATGCACATATATATAAATACAGAGAGAGAGAAGAGAATGATAAAGTGAATGGGGCAACATACAAATAATTGGTGAATTTGGGTAAATATGTATAGGAGTTCCTTGTACTAGTCTAGCAAATCTTCACAGTTGTGAAATTATATCAAAATTTGTCTTGTAAAATGTTTTACTGTAGTTAAAACTAATGGTTCTCAAATTTCACTTCAAAAATTGTAGTGCTGTGCTGTAATCTGATTAACAGTAATCAAGAGAATAGATGTCAAAAAAAGCAGTCTGGAATCTATCACACCAACTGGAAATGACAAGAGTGATTTTTCAGATGTAAATATCCTTATGGAGGATAATTATACACTTGAGAGTTGAACGATATAGGTTAAACTAATTGCAAATATTAAGTGACATAAAGATTATTTCTTTTTGATGAAATAAAAAATATAATATAAAATACCATTTTCTGAAAATCCATGAGGCAGTCAAATTAGAAAAGTCATGGAGTAAATATCTGATTTGAAGTCAGAAGATGCAAATTCAAATGTATTTCTTACGAAGCGTAGGGTTTTAAGAGAGTCGACTAACCTTCTTGAGGAACAGTTTCCTAATTTGTAAAACAAACTTACTCATAATACAGGCCTCATTAATGAGAAAAAAATTAGTGAAAAAAAATTGCCAATATATTACTTTATGTATAGCAAACAGATTCTCTGCAAAGCATAATGTCTCAGCCATATAAATATAATTTTTTAGCCATCTCACAAGTGCGGGTTAGCTCCTAGGTCATGGGACCAAACGAGAAGTTCCATCTGGGGGCCAGCCCAGTGGCACAGCAATTAAGTTCACACGTTCCACTTCAGCAGCCCGGGGTTCAACTGTTCAGATCTCAGGTGCGGAGCTACACACTGCTTGTCAAGCCAAGCTGTGGCAGGCATCACACATATAAAGTAGAGGAAGATGGGCACCCATGTTAGCTCAGGGCCGGTCTTCCTCAGCAAAAAGAGGATGATTGGTGGCAGATGTTAGCTCAGTGCTAATCTTCCAAAATAAAAAAAGAGAAATTTCATCTGAACTGTGGAGTGAAGAATGAGGTATGAGAAATACATTTCCTGGTGATGGTGAAGGGGTGGGCGTTGAAAAGCAACAAATGAAAGAAGTTCTGGCTTACACAATCATCCTACCAATGCACTATGTAAAGGGACTCCAGACATTCTGATCAAATAGAGACAGGAAAACATTAACATCCTTTTGTGCCACAACTCTCCCATTTCTGGGTTTTTAAGTGTGATTCTTTGAGATTAATTTGGAGCAACTCTTCAAATAATTTGTGAAGTTACATAAATGCGCTTTTTCTGACCACTTATGCATCTGAAATCATAATTTAGTGATCATTATAGAAGAAAATATAACTTGTTTGGATGTGAAATCATCAGGTCATAATATTGTCCTTTCAAAATTCTTAGATTTTTTCATTTTTCATTAGAATATTTACGGTTGCACGTCTGAAGCTAGCTGGATACATTTTTCCTTTGTGAATATTCCTTTCTTTTCATTTTTCCCCTTATTTGAATACTTCACAGTTTTTAGATTATTATTCATTTCCCCTGCAATTCAAAAGTTTGTCAATATGAGTTTTGTAGGTCTCCTTCATTGTTTTATTTTGAATTTAGTAAAGTATCTCAAATCTGCATATCCAGGTCCATTGGTCAAGTTTTCTTCTATCATATCTTTATTTACGACTTCTGTTTCAGATGTTCTGGTTCCTTCTTCAGGAACACATATTGTGTATAATTAGTCACATATTAAAGCTCCACTTTAGGTCTTCTTAACTATCATGTTCTCTTTCATAATTTTCATCTCTTCTTGTACATTCTAGGATAGCTTCCCACGTCCAACATTCACATCACTGATTCATGCTCCTGTATTATCATTACTATAGTTCAGTATTCCCAGTGCCTTTTAAAATGTGGGCCTTAATTTTCCTATTATACATTTAATTTTGCTGAAATTCTTCTTTAGCTTATCTAACTCCTTTTTGTATCCTTTATTGCCTGCTGTTCCTGCTTCTTGGAGGCTCATTCTTCTTGCATGTTATTGAGTATAGCAAACAAGAGTCAGAATGTTCTGGTGAGTCTTACAAGAAATCAATTTTAGAAACATACTCTTCCTTTGAGCCCTCAAGTTTATCATTCTTTTCCGTTATTCCACAGTAATTTTTATTGCTTATTCTTTTGTTTTCTTCTCCCTCTTTACAAATTATTGAATGGGACACTTCCTAAACTCAGTGACTCTCAGAATATAGGATGGATGGACTACCCTGAGCCACATTCTCTGATGAATAAATGACAACTTAAAAGGAAGTTGAGGTGCCCAGACTGCAATAAAATTTTCTGTTTCTAGCAGGCTTTCACTCTACTGAGGTGACAATTTCTCTTACCTCCTGTCTCGTCCTCTGAAACTCTGAGAAGATATAATAGACACAATCTAAAAGTCCCGCCGTTCGCTTATCCAGGATATCTTTGTCACTATCTTCAGACTTCTGCTTATGGAGAGAGAAGCAGTCAGTATGCAATGAGAAATCACCAGTAGTCCCACTCTGTAGCTCTTGCCCCGCTGTTTCTGAAAGACACACTGTCTGAATGGTAAGAAAGATGGCAATCGGGAAGGTGGGGAAGGTCTGAGAATAGACCCTTAAAGACATCAAAAATCAACATATGTGTATTCTCTCTCATTGGTTGCTATATACCCTGGGTATGCACCCTGGGTATCCACAGGAATAACACGAGGGAACTACAAAGTGTCTTCTTATCTGTTTTAGGTGTTCTCTTTGTCATGAGATGAAACCCAAGGAGGCCAAGAAAATTGACCTACCATTGGTTAGTGGAAATTCTTCCCAGATTCTAGCCTTAGGTTATTTGAGACTTGATGCCATGTTTCGTCTTTTTCTTAAGTGTTTTCTTAAGTATCTTAAGACATGATTAGCAAAAGTTACATCCTAGGACTATTTAAAATAAGTTCCCCTAGATGTTCTTTCACTATAAAGCCTCTTAAAGGTGTCACTTTTACCTGATAGTAACAACTAATAAATATCATCGGTCTAAACATTCTTACCACTATGAACCTTCCAAAAGTCCCAAAATTTCTGTACATCACAGGAAACTGTTGTGAATCTAGCTTGTGTTGAAAATTCCACTGACTTCCATTCTTCTGTCTCCTTTTTCACTAGTCTTACAAAGCTAATGATTTGAAGTAATGACAATTTTATTTAGCTATACTATCCTTTGAGTCTTCCTATTCATTTCTTATTTTTCCATTTAGCTATTCAGGCAGCAAACATTTATTAAGTGGTTACAATGTGTCAGGCACTGTGATAGACTCTGCAGACACTGAGATGTATGTCCTGCATGATATAATCATAAAGACAGGTGACAAAACAAACCTTTACATCATGCTCTAGTAAAGCTTTCTGAAACTGTCTATGGTGTGAAAAATATCTAAACACTAGTGTCAAGCAGCATCTAATTTTAATATGCTTAGGTTGTTATTTTTATCAATAACTGGATTCAAAATTTCACTTTAAATATTGTCATCAGGACTGTGACTTCTTGGTTTAATACAAATCATTGTAATCTGCATTTAATAAATGCCTATTGTGAGCAAGGCACTTCACTTGGCACTGTATGGAATGCAAAGGTAATTAGGACAAAATTTGTATCCTCAGGATTTGTGTCTAGCAGCGTCTTAGTCCATTCGGACTGCTATAACAGAATACCATGGACTGAGTAGCTTACAAACAACAGAAATTTATTTCTCACAGTTCTGGAGGACTGGAAGTCCAAGATCAAAGTGCCACCATGGTCACATTTGGGTGAGGTCCCTCTTCCTGGATCATAGCCAGTGTCTTCTCCCTGTGTCCTCACATGGTGGAAGGAGTGGGGGATCTCTGTGGAGTCTCTTTTATAAGAATGCTAATTCCATTCATTAGGGCTCCACCCTCATGACCTAAATATCTCTCAAAAACCCTGCCTCCTAAAATCATCACATTGAGCATTAAGATTGAAATATTTTGGTGGGACACAAACATTCAGACTATAGCAAGCAATACAGACCGACTATAATTAACTTCCAACAAAGCACACAAAGTATTACAGATGCACAGTAGCAGAGAAGATTAACTACAATACTAATGACTCTTCATTGAGGAGTGAAAAAATTTGAGCTGGGCCATATTGAATATAATAATTGGTACCATTTTCCAGAAGCTTCTGTATGTTAATCACCGTAGCATATAATGTTTCCTGTACATTATCTCTAATCTTGGAAAATGGATATATTTTTAAGTTTGCATTATCTATATCAGTTCAGAGGGCCTAACAAATGAAATGACGTATACTTGAAACTTTGCTTGAAAATCCGTATAGCCATTTATTGGGGGGACAGGGAGGCGGGAGATAATTAGGCAATCTAGTACTAAGAGAAAGACAAGGAAGACCATGATCTGAATTAAACTTAGCTCCTTTGGCAAACTGCATTGCCTATCTACTTGGCTCCCAGCCATATATAGATGTAAACTTTCCAACCAGTATGCAGACTCACAAAGAAACAGTTTGAGGATTATAAATTAAATGTCATCTTCTTTTGAATTGTATATGTCTTACCTCTAAACCAATTCAACTAGGATAAACATATTAAATTTGTTTCTGAAATATGAAGAGGTGACAAATGTTTTCCACATAAGCATTATTACTATTTTTTTTTTTAAATCTCTCGATCAAATTGAAGAGGTACTATCAATGGCCAGAATTGTGGATGGCTCAGATTCCTAAAAGATACTATCATTTTAAAGCCTCAGATAAGTTTTCTGTTAGCAGTGGCTGATGATTCTGTTCAATATGTGGAAAATTGAAACAGAAGTGTGCAACTGTGAAGGAGAAATTTGATCGAACAATGAAAACTTACAAAACTTGTAGGTGTGGCGGTGGATTGATCTCTTAACTTGTGATTACATACGAACAAGTCTGTTGTGATATGCGGGTAAAGAATTAGCAAATATTTGGGGAGATCATTTAGAATATTGGTAACACTGAAAAGTTTAATTTTTTCATGCAACGCAATTTAAGCTGAGAGCAAATTGCTCCTATGAACTGATTCAGAAGAAATGTACCAAGCCTGTGTTTTTGTTGTTTGCTGGTTTTTTCTTTCTTATAAACTGAAGTAAAGTATTGCCTACTAAAATATCATTTCTCAGGTTTAATAGCCACCCTAGCTCACTGAGTGAAAACTCATTTCCCATTTCCTTCTAAAGTATCATTTGCCCTTTTTAAAAAATATTCTCCATGGAAAACATCATCAGTGAATTAAAGCTTGGTTTGGTTGTTTAATGGTTAAATAAATTGGGTGAGGACATTTCAGATATAACATCTTTCCCCAGCTGCTTGGAGGAACATGAGAATGTAGTGTACTACTGCTTTGTTCAGGAAGTGATTTTCGTTAAAAGAGGTGAAAATTTCTTTCAAATAAGTTTTAACCATCTGATATTTATTGTGTTTTAAATTCTAGAAAATAACCCTTGAAAAATTATAAAAGTAATCTGGGAGCCGCCTCTTGGTTTATTCTTTTCATCTTATTGAGATATTGAAAATTAGACTACTTGGTTTCACTTTCTGCTTCCTTTGATTTAGAAGAAGGCTGTTTTGCCATTTCAAGTCTTTAAGAGAACTGCTAACACCATTAATCTCTTTAAGGATTATTCTTCCCCCCAATTTGTTTACAAAATGTTCAAATAAAATAAACACTGCTGTAAAGCTCCTTAGTTCTTATCAGGTTAAATTTAGGAGTTCTAAATTTAGTAATATTTTAAGAGCTGAAGCTATGTTTCCCTTAAAAAGACGTTGATACTATGACCAAAAAAAAAATTGAATGAATAAGCTATGTTCTTCTTAAGAATCTTATTCATTTTACATAGTGAAATTTATAAGTCAAGCACTAGTTCGATGTAAGATAAGATTGTTTAATCAATCACTGTAACTTTCATAAAATCCGCATCCTTTTAGTTTGCTCGTGTAAGTACAATAGCTATTTTTAGGCAGCACACTGGTGTATCTGAGATGGCAATAGAGCATTTTGGATTTATTTTGGGGAAAGAAATTATAAATCAGGTAAGATCTCACCAAACCTCAGATCAACTGCCCATCGAACTCATCTACCCCGTACGCAGTTATGTATCAAGATATATAAGTGTATGCATATTTGCCAATAATTGCAGAGAGAAGGAAAGAAGAAATTGAGAAATATCTCTTAGAGTCATTGGAGAATTTTTCCTAAGCATTAAAAAGCCATTTAAAACAGTATTGAGAACCCGATGCTGCCAGGTTCAAAGTGTTCAATTTCAAAACCCTCAAAAAGACAAATATTAACTCTTTTTCTTAGGATACTAGGCCACATTTTTTTTTTTAAACAGTAAGAGTAATCTTGTTCCTAGAATTATTGAAGCTACATGTTTCTTTAGTACTGCGAAATGAAAAAGATTCCTAGTCACCTGTGCGGGAGCGAACAGTCCAAACTAAAGCCCAGACGAACTGTGTGAAACAGCAGTCCAAAAAGACAGTGCAAAGGAGAAGCCAGAACGCAGCTGTCTGCCAACTTGAAATATGGGTGCTCTCCAACTTTGTGTTTGCTTTTGGCCTTGGGCTTTTATTCAGTTAAACATTCAAATTCCTAGAAAAAAACGACTCACTCCAGTTCTGCACCTCAGTCCTTTGGGGGTTAAAAAAAAGATGAATGTAGCTATGAACTCTGTTCATCTTCAAACTAATGGACTCACCCTCCTCCCCACCACCCCGTCCCCCCTCCTCCCAGCACCCTTTGTCCACTTTTATGAATTAAAACATGCACACACACTTGCACACACAGGGAATCCTGCCCATTAATTAAAGGACTTGTCAGCCCCAATCCTAGATTCTTACAGTGCAGGAAATGTCTCTCCTTTTAAGTGCAAAACCATAACATTACCATTTCCCCAGTGCTCTCTGTTTTAGGCTGCTTTCCTAATTAGAGAGATGATAACAGCCCTGCTGATTGGCATTATAAAAGCACTAGTTTGGCTTCATCTGTCCCAGGTGTGCTGTGTAATTTTTTTCTTCTCACCGTTTCAGAGCACTACCTCTCTCCTTCATTGTTCCTTAAAGTTTTCATCTGAGGAATTAATACAGATAAAAAGACATTAGAAAAGAAGCGCCACTGCCAAAGCTCATCCCCGAAACCTTTTATCAAAAGTACCAACTATACAAGTTAGAGGATTTTTTTTTTACCCTTTTGTTTCTGAGGGTTCAGGGGGTGGGAGGGTGGGAGGGTGGAGAGGAGAGGAGAGGAGAGGCTGGGGGAAGAAACACAGCTCTGTCAATGGACTGAATGCGCCATTAAAACTGGCGTCACTACAAAGGTTAGAGCAGAGCTAACTGTCAATACAGTGAGTAGAGTGGAGTCCGGTAAGGGGGAGCTTTAGTGAGAGAGATATACTTTGATATTTTGGAATGTTAGAAGGGTGAATGTGAAAAATTGGAGGTTGGGGATCTAATTACCCAACCATAATTGGGGGCTAGGGAATAAGTTGCAGCCCTCTCAACTCACCGCAGATCAATTATGTTAAGAGAACATCTGTAAGTAGAACTTAATGAGGTCCATTAGAGCAACATGTACAGCCTCCTCTAACAGTACTTGTCAGCTTCTTGGATGAGCTGAAGGAAGCTGCTAACTAGGGACCTGGCGAGGTGTTTAAATACTGGAGGAGCAGCGCTGGCCCACTCAGGTTTTGTATGCAGTTCGGGAAGAAAGTAAGAAAGAGAGAAGCAATAAGAAAGACAGGAAGGCAGAGGCAGAGGCTTCTTGCATTTGTGTGGCTGAATTTCGAAGAGTGATGGTGGGAGTGTATGTGGTGGGGGCCACAGCCACCTCCTCCTCCCCTTGACTGAGACCTTTGACTGCACCTGGACTTTCAGGGCGTGCTCTCCTTTGCCTACCCCCACAACCTGTCTGCTGCCCTCAAAAAAGACGGCAACAGAACAGAAGCATCTTTGGGACGCCACAGAAATCATTATTGAACACCCGCACACAAAAGTAATCTGTGAGGTGTGTTTTAAAGAAAGAGACAGCTGAAAACTTGAAGACGTATTTAGAAATATACATATATATATATATACATATACTATTTTCTTGTGGGAGATCTCCTTTGAGCAAAGGTAAGTAGTATATATCTGATCACCCCCTCAACACCCCCCTCCACTCCATTCTGTCATTCCTCTCCCTTTTTCCCCTCATGGAGGTATCACCAAATAAGATCCCTGAAAAAGACAGCTCGCCTTTCTTTTTTTTTCTTTAATAAGGGTTGGGGTGGGGGGTGGATTAAGTAAATTCTCTCATCAAATGTATGATGAGCAGCAGAAACAGGGCACAGGCGAAAGGTAATCGGACCAAGAAGATCTAGCTCTTTATGGCAATCCTTTTGCAAAGATTTCCGAAGGATCTGTAATTAAACTGGGTAGTTTACTCTCAGGAAATGAAGAAACTGCTTGCCTGGCTGGATCCAACCTTTAGCTTGGCTGAGTAAACAAAAGCACAAATTCTTCTTTCACTTTTTCTCTCTGGGGAGGGGTGAGACTTTGGGGTTGGGGGGAGCCAGGAAAACAGGGGGTTTGCTGAGGGTTAATGGTGTTTTTCGCAAAGTGTCAGCAGAAGATGATTAAATTCCACCTCTTGTTCACCAGATCACTGTGTGCACTTGTATATTTCATTGTCGGCAACCGCTGATGATCACATCTGTGCAGTACATTAAGTGGCAAGCCTCTTCATCTGCACGGGGTTTTTCTGATGATTTTTTTTCTGTGAATAATTCATATGATTATGAAGAGAAAAACTGCTATTTTCTATCTCTCTCTCTCTCTTCTGTAGCACAGATTAAAAAAAAAATCTTGCTGTAAATTGCGTGATTGGGGAGATAGCCTGCTTTCAAATAATTTAATTCATGACAAAACCTAATTACTGTCAGGTAATACCCTGTCAGCTTTAATGCATTTCATCAGTCATAATGAAAAGAAGAGCATTTTATGACCCATCTAATTATCATTACATTTTAGGGGAAAATGAATGGCATGGAGCTGAATGTTAACTATTCCATTTTATTCCTTTACACATGTGGTTTGGCATATTATTCACTAAGTTCCTCCTCTCTCTCTCTCTCTCTCTCTCTCTCTCTCTCTCTCTCTTCCTTGCTTGCCAGTACAAGTGTGTGTGGGGGGAGTGTGGGGGGACTAAAATTGAGAGGAAAAGGAAGATTGGGGAAAAAGGAGGGGGGTGGGAAATGCAATTAGAGATCTGGGTGTTTGTCCCTTAAAAAAAGGTGACAAAATGGTTAATGTCTTTGCAGGTTGGTGTTGATATCGGGAATCTTACTGCCACAGTCCAAATAGAGTACTAATTACTGCGAATGATGTCACCGTAGGCAGAGGAATAATCCCATCATTTAATTAGTTGAATGATTTAAACAAAGATTTGCATAGATGCACTAATCAGTTGCCATGAATTACAGAGCAGCAGTTGCCAGCGAGGGGTAACAGATCATACAGTTGGAGGGAAAAAAAATCTCATCTCCTTGAACATAATTAATTTAATTGTCCTCATTAGCTGTACCATTTGTTTTGATTTTATTTCTCCCTTTCCCCACACATACTTCTCCCTCCCTCCCTCTTTTCTTCTTCTCAGTGCATTGGCTGAGAGAGAATGCACGAGAGAGACACACACACACTCTGGGGTGTTTTCAGAGTGGCTCGAGCAGAGAGGTAGGGTAGAACAGCGGGAGCTGTGCGGATGGGTGAGGTGCATGTGTTCCTGCTTAGACGGGCCAGAAAAGCCAAACTTAAGAAATCTGCCTATGTACAGAACAAATCAACTGAAGGGTTCTTATTAATCTGCCGTCTGTGACTTTCGTTATTTTTCAGGTTAGTTCTGAGTTTTGTTGCCTTTTAAAGGGAGAGGAAACAAACCACATACTATTTTCTTGTGAGCCTTTAAAAAAGGGAAGGGATAAAAAATAAGTTAGCAATGTGGTGCCATTATTCTTTATGAACAGAAGCATCATTTAGCCTAAATATTCATGGGGAAAAGGGTGCTTTGATCTTTTTTAATACTAGAACTAGATTAAACTTGAGGGTGCTGAGAAGAAAAAAAGTTTTTTGGAGTTCAACAATCGAATCCTTCTTGGCCCTTGAAACAGTTCAGCCAGTGTCATTCAAATGTGGACTATTTTAAAACTTGACCTTTGACAGGACTTCTTAAAATCTGGTGAGGCTGTTATGATAGTGGCCAAAAAGAGAGGATGACTTGGAAGATTGAAAACTTAGAAAAATGAGATATTTTAAAGCTGCCAGTGGTCTTTACAGATGCAAAGTAAAAAGGAGAAGAGGTTGGAGAGAAAGGGACCTATTTCAAGAAAAAAAAGAATCTGTCAAGGCCTCAAAAACAAGCCTATGAAGACGGGGCAGTAATGGTGAAGAAATTCAATGGCTCTTTGACCAAGTTAGTCTCAGGGCTCCGGGCTATTTTTCATTCTAGCATGTGAATTTTAAATTGTAAGAAATTCAAGTAATTGCAGGAAGTGTTTCAGAGGAGGGTGGGAAGGGGTTCAATCTTGTTTAATAGGGAACGAGTTCACAGTTTGGTTCTTGGGCCACTGGAGGAAGGGAGGAAGGGCAGTGTGTCATCCGCTAGACCGGCTTGTGGGGCAGACTTGCCCCGCTAAGCAGCGACTTTAGAGAGTTCATTCACGGAAGTCAGAGACTGAGCAACTGCAACCGCCCCCAAGACATTTCTTAAAGGGGAGGGCTGTGTGCTTTTCCAGTGTATTCTGGTAGCAGTTTGATTCCCTTGCTTTTAATTTCCATAATTGGTAGCTTCAGAAACGGCTTCGGAAGACAGTTTGCTTTAAATTTGGCCACCTGGTCCAAAATGCCCTGATGATTATAGGAACCCTACCCTTTCCCTCCGGCGCTCTTTCGCAGGACTTCTTTTGGACGGGTCCAGGAGGTAGGGTCCTTCCTGAGTCGACTCCTGCAGAGGTCACTTTTTGTGCGCGGGGTCGTCCCCAGCGTTTGTGAGCAGCATATGCATGTGGTTGTGCTGACTGCGCTCGCAGGCTTGTAAATTTTCACCCTGGGAAATTAGCAACAAAGCCCGATCTGTCTCGTGGCTGCTTTGCACTTTCCGAGGGCGGCTGTACTTGACTGAGCTGCAGAACAGGCACACGAGAGCGAGCGAGGGAGCCAGCGAGAGAGGGAGGGAGAGAAGGAAAGGAGAGAAGAGGGGAGGGGTGGGGGCGAGAGGTAAATAGTCTTAAATCGGAAGGGAGCAGCTTCTCTGTGGTCTTGACAAGCGCTGCCTGGGCTCCGCCGGCTCAGTAATAACTGAGTGACCTTTTCTTTGGCTGTATTATGTCTGGCTGGGAAGGGATTGCATTTTGCAGCTGAGAGCTGGGGCTTCCTTCGGCTCGGCTCCTCGCGTGCTGCTGGGGTAAGTTGTCTGGAGCCTGGACGGAGAGAGACAGCTTCGGACTGCAGTTGCCTAAAAGGAGGACACCTGTGGCTCAGATGCGGTCAACACCATTACTTGGCGGATCCTTGAGGACCTCATTATTTTAAACTTAAAAAATAGAGATTCCCTCCCCCTCTTTTTTTTTTTTTTCAAACAATGCTTCTTTTTGACCTTTCCCAAGGAGAAGCGCTACAAAGCAGCCACTGTGCTTTCTGAACGGCCTCCCCCTGTATCGCTTAATTGAGAAGGTAAGTGCAGCAGCTGTGTACACACGCGTCGGCTTATTTGTGGTGTGTGTGTCTGCGGGTGCGCGCGTGCGTGTGCGGATGTGGGTATTTTTTTTCTTCCCCAGCCTCTCCTAATGAGGCATAAACGGGAGCTGCAGCCCAGCTCCGCACTGCAACTTTTACTCGGGCTGCAGCTCTGCTGAGACGGTTTTGTTTAAATCATGTGAGGCTTCATTATTTTTATGATGAGACATGAAATAGATGCAGGCGGAAGATGTTGATGGAAGGAGAGAGTGCGGCTGCGGCGCGGAACGTCTCAAGTACGACTCGAGTGGATAATAGTCAAAGTTCACGCTGAACTGCAGCATTTCCACATCCCTGACTCCTGGGGAGAGAGGGGCAGGGAGAGTTTGCAATTAGGAAATGTTGGCCCTGGCCAGGCCCTTAGGAAAGGGATTCAGTCCTAAGGGGGTTCCGGACGCCCTCCCCTTACTTGCTGAAATTCATGACCCCCCCACCCCCTTCCCTTAAGAGTTGAAATGACAATCTTTTGGTTCTTGTTGACACTTCTGCCTCTCCCCACTCTGCCATAAGCACAAAATGTTGCTCCTACGAGATAGAAAAGTGACAATTTGGAGGGGTAGGGGGAGGTGGTTGGGGTAGCCAGAAGAGAGAGAGGTTCCGTGGAACAAGGTGCCTATGTCTAATAGGTTGAGATTCAAACTGATGCGGCACATTCTTACGGGGGCTGCCCAGATTGCTGTTATGAAATACAAGTCAGATTTATGATCTTTTTCATATTGAACATGATATGCTATGCTAACGCCGCATGTGACAGTTTAATCAAATCCATTTGTTACCACGAAGCTAAAAGGGGCCGCTGGGATTTTAGGATTACGGGCAGAGTTAGGGAAGCATGTGGCTTTGTCATTCGCCATCATTTTGCACACTGCCACACTGCGAGGGGCTCTGTGTGTGCGCCGTGTCTCGTCTGGCCGCCCTCATCCCTTCCCCCACCCCCTACCGCCACTCCGACCCGCTCCCAAAGTGGCTTCACAATAGTCGGTCCTCGGCGTAGGCTGCGCACCAGGTCCACACTTGAGCTAAATCAAGGAGACCCCCTTCTACGTCTACCTTTGGGCTGGGTGCTCAATGCGAAGCTGCTGCAACTCAGGCACGCCTAAGTCAACTCATGCAGAAAAAGGAGAAAAGTTTTGGTAAGGTTACAATCTATCATAGATGCACTTTACCGGCGCTCGGCACTCTTGGCTGCTCAGAAGCCTTCCTGCTCTTCCGCTGCTTTTGTGTCTTTCTGAAAGATCCGAAATATTATTGTTGTAACTGCTTTGAAAGACGGCTGCTTAAACCAATTAATCTTGCTAGGTGCAACAAATACTGCTACATTCTTTGCAAATCATCCCTGTGTGGCTGCAAAGACACAACCACAAAAGCCTGGAGCATAAACTCCGTAAGGGATTCTTTGTTAGAGTGTATGTATGTTTCTTATTTTTTTTTTATTTTGCATGTGAGCTGCATCAAAATTGAACTCAGTCTTGCAAATCTCTTGTTGGCCTTTGCCAAGCACTAGCACTTTGCTGCCATGGTAACTGTAATTAAACTGATAAGAGTGGAAAAATGTCAGTATCTCTGAGCCTTGCAGCTGCATTGGAGAAAAAGGGAATCAAATTGGTTCCCAGCTCCATTGCTCAAAAAGGGGAGGGGGGGTAGTGGAAGGATGGGGAGGGGGGTTGGGAGTTGAAGGGGCAGAACAGAGTTAAGCAGCTCCAGCGCCTGAGATCTGGGGACATCTATTTGCATTGTTGTCCCTTAGGGGGCTGCAGCCTGTAGGGATGCTCTGGGCCAGTGAACAGAGAGAAACAAGCTTTTAGGCCCAATCCAGTTCTCCAGTCCGGGCTGGGGGCTGGGGAGAGGATGAAGATGGGCAGGAGGAGAGAAAATCTTTTGTTTGGTACCTCTTGGCAATCGAATGGCCGTGTTGGCCAAATTCTTTTAATCTGTGTCACTGCTCCCAGCTGCAGAACCTGCATTCCCATTTTAGCATCTTCCTGAGGCACCTCATCTCTGCCAACCCCCTTTATGGATTCCCTCTTCCTGTTCCTTCTCCCAAATTGTTCTCTGTGTATCTTCCGACGGGGACAAAATGTTTTCCATTCACTATGTGTAGTTAGTCCAAAAATATAAAAGACTGGGTCTAAGTGCTGCAAATCTTTTATTATGATTATTTTTTTAAACCCCTGTGTGTTGTGGAGTTGTGGTTACTTTGTTGTGTTAACTACTGAAGCTGAGACTGCGCGGATGAATGGCACAGAACAAGGGAACATAATGGAGGCAATCAACCGTTAGGCCGCCTCACAATGCAATCCAGGCAATTAAAAGCTCACCAGAGTTTAAATGAAATGGTTCTACTTATTTCTGCACACCACACTGCACAGGCTATTATTTATGTCTTTTTTTTAATTATGATTTCCCTTAAACTGTCAAATAACTCAGAATGGCAGGGTCTCAGAGGCAATAAGAATTTCCCTCAGAACAATTTACATGCCAATCTAAAACTAGTTATGAGTGCTGATGTGCTATGAGCAACTTGTGAAATGTTTCTCAGCTCGGAACACATAACTTTACCCAGACATGTTCTTCTGGATGGTGAAGGGAGGCTGCTGACCCCTTTATGCCTTTTTAGGTACATGGCACCGTGGTGACTACAAAATAGTTCTTTTTCTACAACTGTTAACTCGTGTAGTATTGAAAAGATTTCCTTTTCAAGACAAATGTGATCTCTAAAAGAAAGTACCAGGATGGAGTGGAAAATATCAAAGTCCTTTTATGCCCAAGGCCAAACAGAATGTAAGAGTTTCAAATATTAATTGGCCTCTGAGTGCTAAATTAAAATGTCAACACAACACAAACAGTTTGTGAAGACAAGCAAGGTAGTGTTACTTGTGCCAAATGTTGGTATTCCTCGTTTTGGTTGCAAAGCACTTTGAGTAAAGATAGCTGACCTTCCATGCTTGATGGTAGTGACACAACTCAGGGAAATGTAGCTTAGGATTTTGACAAAAAATTTTCAGCTTTGTGATATAAAATAAGAGCCTTATAAATTGGATAATTAGAATAACCACTCTTAATATGTCTCTAGCTGTTTTCAGAAATGAAATCCAGAATGTCATTTAGTAAATCAGAATTTCCCCCTCCCCCAGGTATATGGTTAAGAGGCACTTGGGTATGTTCTGTACTGTAATTAATGGGATTCATTTCTTGTGGAACCTTTCTGGAAGACGGTAACTAGTTCTGATCAAAAGAACTTCATTTGTTAGAAGTTCTAGAGAGTAAGATTTAGCTGAGCTATCAAGGGTGATGATTAATCTACACTAGACCCTTAGCTCCTTCAAAGAAAAGGAACAGAGAGCGGGCTATAGGAATACCACCTGCTCTTCTGTACAGATCCAGCTGCTAGTCTGCAGCTCTAACGACCACGGCTATGCATGTCATACAGAAGGAACAGCCACCCGGCTTTCTTCCCTGCCATTCCCTATTCCATTACTCTACCAGAGAAGTTTTCTAATGCAAGTTCAACATCCTCACAATATTTATGTGCAATTCATGTATTATTTGTTGCTAGAAAAGTTCCTCAGCTGTGAGGGTACGGTGCCTTGATGTCTCTTATCAATGTGATAAAAGAAAAAAAGGATTGTGAAGATAGCAGAGGTGAAGCCTTCAACATAAGGCATCAGAGGAAACTGAAGAAGGTTTAGTTCTTTTGGAGTAGGGAAATACGCAGAAAATGCTCCAGATTATAGTTTGGCATTTCTTTTCTTGAAACTGTTTCAAGTGTATGCACATTTGGTGTTTTGTATCCTTCTATGTCCAAGTTTAAAACTTTATGCGGAGGAGAGGAAGCATAATATAACAGTGGGATCTCTGGACTAGGAGGCCACCAAGTCTAGGGCTTAACTGTTCGGCTTTGAGCGGGTCCCTTGGTCCTCTTAGGCCTCTGTATCATAATTTGTAAAATGAGGGAATTTGGAATCAATGATGTCTACAGTATTTTATGGTGCTTAAGTGAGTTATTTGATAAATTTCAAGCTCTGAATAGTTGGTCCAGCTGCTTTTAAAGCTAGGTGTTTGACACTTAGGAAAGAAGGAGAAACTCAAAGGCAAATATCCTTTCAATGAGAAAATGTCATCAAATTGTAAAACCCATAGAACCCAGCTAGACTCCTTATTTGTGACAGAGGTATATCTCTAAAATATATTAATGTCCCTATGTCTAGTATAGTATGTATATAATATATTTATGTATGTAGGTTTGTGTAATTTTATATATATTTAGACTTTGCCTTCTGTTTTTTCTTTCTCCTAAAAAATAAATCAGTGCATGTTCATGGCAATAAATTACATAATCCTATGCTTTAGTTTTATATAAAAGCGTGTGGTATATAGTTAGGTAATCTGCCATTAATAGGAGCACTGATCGATGCCTATGAGTACAAATACTTTCTTAAAATTTTAACATAATGAATACTTTTTATATCAAGGGCACAGGAACAAATATTTGGATGCAAACAAGTAATATAGGATTGGTGAGCTTTTCGGGTGACTGCCCTGTGTACGTAACTAGAAACATCTCTACTGCTAAGTAAGGATAGTGTCATCCCATAAGGGTGCTTTCTCCTTCCACCATCAAGCTCCTATTAAGTGAAATTTTTAACCAATAAAGAAAAACTCACTTTTGACTCCTCTACACTGTGCACGGACTGATTTGTTAAACAGTTTTCTTTTAAGATTGTTAGCCATTTATGTACAATTTCTCCCTACAGGAACTGCTCTGTGTAGAGAATGGGGACATGATACAATTATTTATTATTACTTAACTTCGTGTATATAATGTTAACCTACTATGTACAACATGAATTCATTATTTTTACCACTTTATATGTGTGACTTTCTAAGTGATTTAATACAGACTTTGTAAAGTTTGAACCTGTTTGTTTCCAAAACTTAGTTTGATTTCAGTATGGCCCTAAAACAGAAAGTCTAACCCTTCTTGAAAGAGGCAACATTAAATATTTAACTTGTTTTGAGGTCTTTGGACATCGTTGGATTCTTTCTTGTAGTCCCAGCTCTCTTTTTTGTTTTTGTCTTCCTTTAGGTATACAAATGCTCTCAGTCCAGCCAGACACCAAGCCGAAAGGTTGTGCTGGCTGCAACCGAAAGATCAAGGACCGGTATCTTCTAAAGGCACTGGACAAGTACTGGCATGAAGACTGTCTGAAGTGTGCCTGCTGTGACTGTCGCTTGGGAGAGGTGGGCTCCACCCTGTACACTAAAGCTAATCTTATCCTTTGTCGCAGAGACTATCTGAGGTAGGAATTACCCTTGCACACCAGTGATGACTGGATTCCTTTTAAAATACTTTTGTAAGTGTATTTTTTTGTTCATTTCCTTACGACCAGCTTCTATTCCTGAAAGCTGTTGACCTGGGAGTCTTCCACATGTTGCCAGGTGCCTGTTATGCAAATTACTACTTAAGCAATGGCCAGCAAAACACAATATCTAAAGTGCTCCTATTTAGGGGTAGGCTGTTCCCTGCCTGTACTGAAACTGCCAGTTCAGGTCAAAGATGTATTTGGCAGAAATCAGCAGACAATTTTTTTATTAGAGCATAAGGGACAAGGTAAGCTGAATAGAATGCAAAGTTATTCCACTCTCTTTCTGTTTTAGATTTGTCAGAGAAAGTCTGTTTGAAATTTTTAACTGGTATTTATTAGGATATTTATGTAGAGTTTTGAAAACTTTCCCCAAGTGGGAATGCATCACAAAGATAGCACTGAGCATTGACCAGCTTCAGCCTTGCCTGTAGCTTTATGGAAAATAACAAAGTAAAGACCCTCCATCATTATGGGGAAATGATAGCCGCTCTCCAAACTGTAAGTTTCAGGACAACTCAGATGTTCTTGCTTATGAAGCCATGACACCGACTATGCTTGTTTCTCAGCCTTTAGCACTCAACGTGAGAACTTCTACTTAAGAAAAATTATTTTGCTTTTCAGGGAACTTTGTGACTTGATTCAGCTACAAATTACTGATATTAATAAAGTAGGATCTATCAAATTAGAGAAATGATGTATGGCATCATTTGGGTTTTCATATTTGACACAATTAATCATTTTTCTAGTCTGACATCAAGCGATTTATTTGGAATTTTTTTCCCTCATGACACAAAATTTATCAATCAGCAGTAACTCCTTAACCATCGTGGTCATTTTGAGGGTGTTTTCTAGGGAATTTGGTGCTTCTGAGTGTATAATTCAGTTATATTCAGTGCAATTTAACCTTTATGTGTATATTGTTTGATTAACGTTAGTGGAAGAGGATGAATGCAGCAGTAGTGTTTATCAGATTCTACTATTCCCCCTCTTACGACGTCCTCATCTGACAGCCTCCTGACTAATTATGACCACTTGTTACAACTTCTCTGTGTTCCCTGAGTGCGCAAAACAGGAGCAAGTGCCAACAATGGGAAGTGACTCTCTATAGCTAGAAATTCCCTCATTGTGGTGGCACAACTAATCAGAATTAATTTATTTTGCGTATTCTTTTAGAACTGCAGTCTTTGAACTTTCCTCTTTGAAATCAAAATTTCTCCTGTGCTCATTGTGAATTAGAGCCTCATTTCCACATAAAGCATTTGTATTTGCTTTTAGTGATTTAACATTGCTTCCCAGTTTTGCTTTATCTTTACTAACCAATATCCATAGCTTTTTGACCCTTTTTAACTTTTACATTTGTTTACAAGTGCAGAATCTCAGGTGGATTTATTTTACAGCAATTCCAAAGCAAGGAGTTGATACAGTCTGGGCAAGATTAAGGTGTTCTAGTAAGCAATAAAGACAAAAATTGAGTAAAATTTGAAGAAAGTCTCTTGAAATATCTGGATTTTTTTAAATCAAATTATACATTTGCTAGTGAAATACCTGTACTGTGAGTGAAACTGTTTCTGGTAGTTGGCAATAGAGTAGCGAGCAGAGAAAGTAACCTTAGACTTGCTTCGTGTTATTCTTCCCTATGGTCATAAAAATATGATGTTAAACTGCTATTTGAAAGTCTCAAGTAAGTGTGTTGTTGGAGGGAATTTATCAAAATAGTTTTCATCTCAGAAATCCTTATCTATCTCTGAAAGATTCTCTGTGTTGCTTTTTATGATAGAACTTTTAGTTAATTTCTGATAGGCTCAAAGTTTTAATGCTCGTTAACTTATTTTTCTTTTTCAAATAGAAACTCTTTCAAATAGAAACCCTGGTCCTGATGGCCAATATATTCATTTTTCAGACTACAATTTCCTCTTAAATCGGTTATTACCATATTAATGGCTGGTTGTTATGTTAACAGCCTAAGGGCTGTTAACATTTCAAACCAAGTTGTTAACAGCAAGCTTATCCCTTATTTAAACTGAAGGTTTGCTGTATATAACATGACTTCTTTGTCAATGAGTAATTCATCAACACTTAAAAATTGCATGAGTGAAATGAGGAAGTGGTATGTGTGTAAAACACTGTTTCGTGTTATAGATTATCCCGCAGATGTGGTATTTAGCTTTATGTGGAAAGCATGTATCTCAATGAAATTGTGTCGATGTTCAACAGCATGTGTCTCTGACTGGCAAATTAAAATAATCTGATTCTGAATGTCAAATAGACAAATACAATTAAGCAAATTTTCTTTACTAGTTAATTTCTTTGGATCTGTATAAATAGTCATGCAAAAATGTTTTTTGAATGCCTGCTGTGTGAGAGGCCTAATTTTAGGTAATGGATGAAATTAAGGGAAAAAGGGAGGTGCACCTAAAATTGTTACTATCTAATTGCTTATTAATTACACAAAATCTGTAATATGATTAGTGAGCAAGTAGTTGTCTATGGCTATTTTCCTGAGCTTTGAAAATAATTTTTCTTATTTCCTTTTTATTTCACATTTCCTTTTTTGTATTTTGCACAGTCAATACATAACGTTTAAATACTATTAAAAAGTGGTTTGGTTTTGTTTTTGGTGTTTAGATATATGTAATTTCTTTGAGGCACCAAACAAGCCATAAATAACTTACAGGTTTGTATTACTCTGTCTAAATCTCTAGGCATCTAAGTAAGAATATGAAAAATGATAAAAAATAATAGTTTATCTGTACTTGTAAATTATTGGTTATAGATATTATCCTGTGCTAAATAAGTTTTTCATATTGAGAGAAGAGTGAAATATTTTTACCAATTGTATTTAACTTCTTTATTAACTTCTTTCAAAAAAGAAAACAGAAAACACTTCTAATGCTGAACAAGTCTTGAAGTTCTAACTTTTTACTTTGCGTTACTTTGAGTAGTGATAGCGATGACATGTTTTTACAAGTTCTATGAATGATGAATAAAGAGTTTAAATCATAAGATATTTTCTTAAGGCTTATAGAAACTATTATTGTGGTAAATTTGATTTCTCTCTGATCTTTTTTCTCCTTTGTGGCACAATTAGCTATAATTTAAAGAAGAAGAAAAGATTTTACATTTATGTCCTGAGTTTCAGATCTTGACAGTTCACTTTCCATGATGGGGCTGGTATATTATCTTTTATTTTTCTGTAGAATATAAAATGCACATATCTGATGAGAGAGAATTCGCCAGTTTGTAGGATGTTCTCCGCCTTCGGAAACTCATTAGATAAAGGAACAGAAGGACTGACTTTTAAAAACTTCCTCTATTAACATGCTTTCTGACTTAAACCATGAAGTCAATCTGCCCATCAATATTTATATGCCAAGACCCAGAAATGTATCTGTTCAAAACATATCCACTACATTTATAACTTTCTTATTTTTAAAAGTTGAGCTTATGACAAATTAGACATGGAAGCATCTTTGTACCTTGAGCTAGAGTTCAGAACTAATAGAATGCCTAAAGTAGATTAACAGTTTTTGTGTAAAAATAGCACAGTTTTAGTAATGATGTTTACAAGACTGTAGTCATTGTTAAACTATCTGTCATCCATATTTTAGTCTGGAAAATATGAATGAAGTAGTTAATATATAATCAGAGCTTTAGAATTAAGATTTTGTGGCAAGTGTTGAGCAGTCAGAACTAGGAGAAATGACAAAATACTTTTCAACTTGGAGGCAGTAAAGAATATTAGAACTTACCACTTAAGCTTTTGGGCAATTTTTGCTTGTTTTTTTATTTAAGCCTGCAACCTCTTACTTGTGGTATATTTTAAGCATTAAGTCGATATAGGCTGTATCTTCTGTCTCTACAAATAGTATTTTACCAGAGAGTGTATTCAAAGCTGTTTGCTGTGCTATGTGCCATGGAAGCTGCTTATAGCTCTTCCTATATGGCAAGATGAAAATGTCTTATATAAAATTTAATGCAATTTGCTATTTTTATATATGAGGATGATTTGTTTAAAATGAAAGTATGGGGAAAGTGCGATGCTTAATGCTCCACCGTACTTGCCAATTAACAAAAAGGATTCGAAGCTGCCATGCTGACTACAAATTTTATATACTTTAATATAATAATATAATAACTTTAAAATAGAAAATTAAAATGAAATGCTGCATAGAGCATTAATCTAGCTATAACTTATTTCACACTGATCAAACATAGTGCCTCAATTTTTATATGATTAAATTTATATTAGTACATAATTAAGGCCTTGAAAGTAAACATGAATATATTGTTAACATTATTTTATCTGACAATTCACTGCACAGGTTCTTTTCTAATGTTGAGTAAAGTGTTCAGTTTTTTTCCTTCATTGTCACCTTTTTAATATTAGGGAATTAAAAATATCTTCCCCAGAAAACATTGCATTATTGTTATTTGAAAAAGCACTTTTTATTGTTTTAGATTCTGAAAATTTAAGCTTTTGTATGGAATGAAACTTGTCCCAAATAAACTTTGTTTTCTACGAGCTTCATTTGAGCTTTCTTACTTTATTATAGTAATAACTTTTATTATATTTAAATATCTAAGCTAATCTTAGATTATGAAATATTTTGGCATATGAGTGTGTTAGACAACATAGTCTGTTAAAAAATACTTTATATTCCTTGTAAATTATCATACTTTATAGCTTTATAAAAAGCTTTAAGTGCATTTTTCCATTTATTATAGGAAAGCACTACTGAATTCTATTTCAAACATTTTAGATGATATGCGTTCATGGACTAGTACAAATCAAGTGATAATTTTGTTTTGTACAGAACTTTGATAGAGTGCCCCTCAATTTGGAAAAAATTTGTGGATTCACACTAGATTTCCTGAGTGACAACTTCTTTGTAACAATCTCTGTTAAAAATATTTCATCTACATACAGGATTTCATATTTGTAAATTTATCTAAAATATTTTTTGTCCTTAATTCTGTGATGCATCTATTTTCAGTGAATGAGTATTTAAAGTAGCTAGTTATTTCAGTTTTGTGGCTTGTTGTTTTGGTTTGTTTTATAGACTTGTATTTTCACTGAAAATACCGCCCCCCACAAGAATATTAAAATACAAAAATACTTCACACTGTTTCTATATCTTCACTATTTTTTATCTTTTTATAAAGCATGTAGTACTTCAGTTTGGATAGTTTTTACACATAAGATGGATAAGTCAGACATACCTGACTTAGCAGAAAAATATTCTGTTTCTACAAATATATTTAGGATTAAATGCATGTGGAAGACGTACATTTGAGAATTGCTAAAAGTGCTTATTTTGCATTTTATAAAGACATAGAACTCTGGAAAAGAATCTCTATTTTTGGTTGCTCTGAGAGTATGTCAAAGTAAGCCAGCACTTCATTTATAAACTCGTCATTAACTTCCATTAAGTGACTAATAATAAATTTTAATGCTGTGTTTTGACTGCATAAACATAATTTACTAAGGAATCTCATTTTTAAAATATGCTGAAAGTAGTCCTTTTGCAAATGGTTTTGATGAATATACGCATTGTAGAAATGTACTGTGTAGTGCAGTATTTTGGTCTCACATAAAAATTGTATAGCCTAAAAGAACAATTGAACCAACCTAAACGACCACTGTATTTTTCTTCATTACACTGTGAGTCATTGAAATCTTTTGGTATTTGGTTTGAAAACATTTTCCAGTTCCTATGAGAATGTCTTCTCTTATTCAAAATTATGTACTGCAACCTCATCCCATTTTCCAGAAAAAAAAAAAATTAGCTAACATTCTAACTTTTATCAATAAATGTTAAAATATATGAGTTGTAAATACAGGACAAGATCTTGAATACAAAGAAAGTAAAAATAAAAACAGCAGTATTCTATTCAATTGACAAGATTTTTTTTTTAAACATTTGCATTAGCCGTGTCTCTTTAAAAAAATGTTTTCCTTTCCTTTAAATTTTTTAAATTGGTTTGTATAAGTGATTATTCCAACTGAGGTGGAATTTCCCCTTAAGCATTTAAAGAGGTGTAGGTGGATATCTGTATGCTGCACATACAGATATTAGAATCTATAAAACCTTAGAATGAACATTAACTTTTGTCATAATTGACTTTCCCCAGATTCCCATAGTTTGGCAGGTTTTAAGACTTGTAAAGTTCAGATGCTTGAAGCCAGCTAATTTCTTAGTATTGTAAACGATAGTACTGACTTATTCTTATAGAGTGCTTACCATTCTAAGAGGAAAGATAAGTTTTCTAATCCTATAGAATGCCTAAATTTATTCCCTTGTGATTTTTATCACCCAGTTCTGTTTTTCTCAGCTCCGATGGATTTTGATACTGTCCGTTCCATTCTGTTTCTATGATCGTAACATACTTGTTTTAATGATTAACCATATGGGTACCCTTTTCGAGATATTTATAAGAAATTTATTTTGAAGTGGGAGTTTATATCGTGAAGCAAGAAATGTGGCATTTAGATTTTGCATTTCTTACCCAAAGCAATTTCTTTTCCTTACTGAAGGTTTTCTGGCCCCTTATTAACAATATTAATAACTTTTCTCTAAAGGAATTAGGACAAGCATACCCTTTCATTATATTTGTCAAACATATTTACTATATTCACACACCACCCACATCCCCCACCTATCCATTCTGCTTTCTGCCATATAGTGTCAAAACTTCTTGATAGACCTTTTCCTTCCCAACAATATATCTTTTGTAGTTTTGTAAAGATTCTAAATCTTTTGCTGAATTCTTTTCCTCCATAGTGTTAGCTTTTTAATGGTACAAAAACCTCTTTTTACATCATAAAAAAAGTTGTGGACTTCCCTAGTTTAAAGCAAAATCACACTTGAGATAAATAATCATCTTGGAATAGTCAGATCAGTGATTTGAAGTTGGAAAATTAACATTAGGCTGCATGTATTAAGTTAGAATCTAACCAGCATGTGTTGTTATGATTCAATTTAATATTAAAAACTCTCCAACTGGGCTACTGGGAAAATAAAAGACTCTTAGGAACTCAAAGATTATTTGCAGAGGAGTACACCAAAGCCATATTTAAGTAAAATTGTTATTACTAATGCAGTAAAGCATCGGCTACATTAAACCCATCCTATTAATAAAAACAGAAAATCAGTTTTAGTAAACATAAATATCAGATATGACAAGGACTAGTAAGGGGGCAGGGAACTTCATAAAATGTGCTAATGCCAACATTTAATGGTAATCTAAATACCACAGAGAAAAAATAAATTTCCATCTCATTTATGCCGTGGGATTCCAACAGGCAGCTTCATGGGGAGAAAAGCAGATTTTAGACATTGCTAGCTTATTCTTATGTTCTAAAACTTTTAGAACAATACTATGTTTCTCATAATAGCAATTCTAACAGGAGATGCATACAATTCTTGAAATTATTTTATCCTTTTTCTTCTTTTTAAAAGATTTTGTAACCTATTAAGTAATGTCCTTTGATAGATTGCTCACGTTTCACCAAAAATAACAGGATCAAGGCTGTTGTACTTTGACATGCCTTATGGCATTGAGCATAATGCTTATTTTGTGTTTATCACCTGCTCAATAAAGATATATTCTGGCCAACAGCTACATCTTAGACTGGGCAAGATCAGTGGTTAGCACCTGTTTCTTTCCTTGGGTAGGTGGGGCAGGGGTGGGAGAGGCAGATGGAAAAAGTAATCATAACGTCTAACACGAAATATGGGAATTAGTTTCATTGGGCAGATTTATTTGTATTTTGCAGGTGAGAAGTTCAACTATACTGTGAACATAATTTTAAAGCCTGTAAGTATTGCATGTGAATATTCACTGAGGGATCATTTGTGCTTTGAGAGACACAAAGAAATTATAAGATATTGAATTACCTTAAAACTTATAAACTAGTATTTCCTGTGGCCATTTATTAGGAAAAGAAATTTAGAAATGTTGTGAGCTCAAGAATCCCTACTCTCCACAGTGCATCCTTGCTGAGTGGGTAGTATTGGGAATTGTATTATGATTACATGTTTTCTCTTGCTCTAACAGTTAAAAAATGAACACCATTTAGTCACTTAACAAATGTTTGAGTGCCAAAAGTTCATTCCTATGAGTAATGTAGAATATTATAATTCTAATTGATTTTATATAATATATAAAGTTATTAATATTTTACTATGTAAAGAATAAGGTAGTCAGTCCTGGAAATTTGGGAGAAACTTAAAGGAAAGTTATTTTTCAAGTTTTCTACAACTGATGAAGTCACCATTGTTGTTGAATAACTAAGTAAAATATATAAAGAGTTTAGTTATGGCCCACGAAATCAATAAAGAGAATGAGAATAGGTATAATCAAGAGAGATTAGAACAATTTCTGAAGAAGGCAGGTTACAAATAATAAATAAAACCTAGGCTCTGTAAAAATCCTTTTTTAGCCAGTAGTCCTATTTTAAAAGCTGAGCTTCGAGCTTCACAGTTATATTTTGGCTGCAGAGTAAGATAGTTAGCTCTGTAACTTTCATGCTGTTTGCATCGTTTCATCTCTTATCACAGGTATTGGTAAGCTATCAATAGATATACAATTGACACCCCTTGCAAAATGCCTAGCATACTTGGTCCCCGTTTTCCCTTTCAACAAGCATCATTATTCTATGTACTCTAAGTACTGTACAAAGACCTAGTATATAGTACTAAATAAAGCACAGAGATACCTCTTCCCCTTGTAGAATTTCTGTTCTAGTTAGAGGAAACAGATGTCAACAAAATAAGTGTTGAGTACATTAGGAGATGGTAAACGCTACGGGAAAAATAGAACAGTATATAAGGTTTGCAAAATTGATATTAATGCACAATCGTGCTTGTGTGTGTGTGAGACAGAGAGAGAGATAAGGATTTGAAAAAGTAAACAGGGCAGATAGGGACAGTCTTGTTAAGATGGAGACTTGAGTAAAGACCTGAAGAAAGTGAAGGAGCTAGCCACAGGGTTGTACAGGAAGGACATTCTTGGAATAGGGAACAACCAGTACTAAGGCCTTGTGATGGGAGCTTTTCTGCTGTGTTGGAGGAACATCAAGGATGCTAATGAGGTTAGAGTGAGTGAGAGCAGAAGAGGAAAGGGTTAGAGGCAGGCACTGTGTGGTCCTATGGTGTCCCCTGTTGCTGTCACAACCTAGAATGCCCCTATACTTTTCTAAATGTCCTCTAAAGAGGTGGTAATACTTCCATTTGAGAACCAATCTGAAACTTATTCAGTTAGGCTGCTATGAGCTGAATTCCGTTTAGGATTGCAGAACTCATCTACTAATTTGAATGGGATTAGTTTTCATTTATTATTTACTGGTAGTTTTCTTTTGGATGTCTTTTTATTTGGCCTGTAGGATGACACTGTGTGATTAAGTAGTAGTTGTGAAATGTGAATTTCAAGAAGACCTTAGGATTTCGTCACTTAACTATCTGTTGCTAATTCATGGGTGATGGTATGGTTGTATGTTTAAGTCAACACATCTATATACATCTCCTAAAATCGTTAATGGACTATTTATACATCATAATATCTCAGTGTGAAATACCAAGGAATCCTCATATTGATGAGCTCGAGCTGCCATGCAGCACGCATGAGGGTGACACCGTGGCCAAAGATGTCATTAAACTCTGTCCTGATCACAAGGTAATTGATATTTTTTGAATACTTACTAATAAAAACTGCAAAGACGTGGATTTTTCAAAGGTTGCCAATTTTCTGCTATTGAAGTGGAAACATCAGTTATTCTAGGTCTGAATGATGATTTTTTAAATTATTTTTCAAGTCAAACCAAGTTTTATTTAATTGAATTCTTTTCTAATATGAAACATTTAAAATAACATATGTGCTCTAATTATCATAAATATTTCCAAATGCAGCATTTAGAGAAAATACATCAAAGACATATTGTTATTTAAAACTATTTAATCGCATCCTTGATGAGATGAGACAAATGCTATATGTGTTCTGTTTATACTTATGTTTCTCACCCCTAATGTAACCTTAGCTCACTAATTTTAGTAGCACCTCAAGAAGAGCTAAGCATTAATCTTCAAAACTAAAAGATTAATATGCATTCCTGTTTGCGAGAGTGGGATATGTATATACAAATTCTTTACTTTTAAAAATTAAAAAGTTTAAGTAAAACGTTAAATACAAGTCAAAGTGCTTGAGCCTAGATTTATAGTTATAAAATGGGCTCGGATGCATCAAGGGTATTGGCTGAGAAGCTATGCTGATGTTACTTGAATCTTAGAAAGTGCCACAGCGGAATGGGCGAGCTTTCCAAATAGCAGCCATCTATACCTCATGCACAAACAAATTCAAAACATACTTTTCAGAAAGCTGGGAGGTGGTGGCCCGATGGCTTCACAAGTCTTAATTCCTACTGTCGCTCTGCATCCTCAGTGTGTTTTTGTGTTATAATTTCTAGCAGCCCTCCTATACTTTTGGTGGATGGGACGTCTGTTGTAACTGCCATCTTGTTCTAGTTGAGTTGAAGATCTATATTCCTAATCACTTGTGATTCTCATCTTCCAAAATGGATCAATCTAAGCTTGATTTTAAGGAAAAGTTGCCTGATCATGACCTAATAGTTTACTTGGTGTTTTATCTTGTCAGTGATAGTTATTAAACTAACAATTATCTTTGGAACAGAGATAACGTGCTTATTTGACTGAAAGTGTTAAATGCTTTGTCGTCTTGATTAACTGTGGATTTCTTCAGTAACCTGCGAAAAAGCTATACATTTTGAGATTAAAATTTTTTTAAATATTTTTGATTTTCCTTTGAGGGTTGATCTGCTGAGTAATAAACAGAGCCTTTATTTTCACCACATTTCAGTTTTTTACTGTGATTCTAAAGTCACGAGCTTATCCTACATTCGTTTTAATGCATGTGGTGTACTTCAAGTTATTTCACTGTGTTTCTCATTATTCAACCACATTGAGTGTTGCTTCTCCCCCACCAACTGTTATTAATGGCAAATTAGTCATATATTGCTGTTATGAGGCATTTATCTGCTGGTTTTTACCTTCTGTGAATGTCACTTTATGAAAAGAAAAATGTCTCACCAGATCTTGCTAATTCCTTAAACATCTCCCAAATTAGGTGAAGTGAGATCTAATCCAGAGGTTTCAGAGGCATGTGAACTGGCCTAATGGTGAGGAATCCAGATTTGAAGGACTGTTCTGCTATGTCCCAGCTATAGATCCTAGGCAAGTTACTCAACCTCTCCAAGCCTCAGTTTACTGATCTGTAAATAGGAATAACAGGCCCATTCATAGACGTGTCAGGGGGTATCAGTGAAACACCATAGGGAAAGAATTGAACACACTGGCCAACTTCTGTTGTTATGGGCTTCTGTTGTTATGAGGGAAGAATAGCACTGAGTTATGAAGATAAGACAGTTGGAAAATTAAACATGAGCAGAAGATTAAAGAAACAGATTAAGATGAAGTTTAAGAGTGATTAATAATCAAGAATATGAGAGGCTACTACTATAATTAGAGTTTTTACTAACTTTTCATCTACAAAGAAGATAGATGAAGAAATGCCTAAATACCATGTGTACCTGAAGCCATATAGGAAAAAATATTTAACAAGGGAGGTTACTGGAAACTGGAATGGGTTGTTAAATTAAGATTATAGTATATTTTACATAAATTAAGATGAATTTGAATCTTTCAGGAAATTACCGAACGTATGATTTTCTTTGTAACTGAAGTGGTAGTTGTCTTAAATATCTTACATGCCCACGCGCTCCACATTTTAGCATGTGGAAGTTCTATGGCCTTGTAAAGCATTATATTTAATATCCCATAGGGTAGAATTATACATAAAATTTTAGCTTGCTTTAGCTTTCCTTTATAGTCCTGATTTTTCTGTCTTTTTCCTCAAGCGGCAAGGACAATTGAATGCCAATATCTTTTTACTGATATTCCTTTTCACAGTGTTCTCTAAATATTTTATTTGTCTTTATTCCTAAAGAAGTTTAAGTGTTCACCTTCAATTTAAATATATATTTCTAAAACATAAATACTCCACTGTACATTTTTTAAATTTGGAAAACAATGTTTAAAGGATAAGATATAAAATAAATAGAAATAGAAATGCTAATAATTGTTTAAACATCCCTGGGATTTACGCATCCCCAATTTAGAGAGCACTATTATTTCTCAATAGCTTTTTAAGCTTAATTGAAAGTTACTAGGTAGTGATACTTGTGAAGAAAAAGGGGGAAATACCAATACTCGGGAAAAGAGTTGTAAAAGAGAGAAGTGGTGGTTGTTTGAAAGAAAAGCGCTTTCCAAGCTTGAGCTGATATGTTTTGCTATGTTCATTTAATATTAAATGAAGGTTTTGTTTCTTGAGAAATGTGGCATTGCATGTGGACTCTTTCTAATGCTACCCTATAGCCACTGGCAACATTAGTATGAGACAGACTTTCTCTCCCTCCCCCACAACCCCCTATTCAGGACACAGTGAGATTTTAGACAGATAAATGTAAGAGAACCCTACGTACCAAAGGCAGTGTTTACTGCATGTAATACATATCATTGTTTGTCTCCTGTAGTGAAAAATACCTGTGTCGTGCTGTTAAAATGCACTCCTGACAGACCAGTGCTTGCTATTATAGGGTCCATTGCTTAAAAAAATGATACACTGACAGAAATACAATTTAAGAAAATTTAACACCAAGGGTAGTCAACCATGTAGGCTACTATTAAGGGGCCAAAACTCAAGGACAAGGGTTTATTTAAAAAAGAGGCACAGTTTATTTGCTAGTAGTAGGCAAAGTTAAAAGGAAAAAAAAATCGAACTTGAATTCCTTGCTCTCTAGTCTGTAGAAAATTAATGAAAGCAACAGTTCAATAAGATTTTATTGCAGAAATGTTTAAGTGAAACATTTTAAGAATGCTTCGGAATTTTTAAGCAGTTACTTACCATTTAGAAAGCTGTAACACTGCCGTGCGTAACAAATTGTTAGCATTGGATCCTAGGCACACCCAGTGATTTTCTTCAAATGTGTAGTCAGAGCTGGTTAATCGGAATCACTTTGTTCATTTCATTTTTGTGTGTGTGGCTTATAAATATATTTGAGATTGACAAGTCAGCAGCACCCACAATTACTACAATTTAAAATGTAAGCTATTGTCCAAGTAACCTTATGGGCTTAGTTTGGTCGCTAAATGCATTAGATTTGTAACAAGGCCTTTTGAGAAGGAAAATAACCAAATGTGAGATGGGACGAGATATGTTGGATTTCAGAAGAGTATGTACAGGATGTTCTAATGAGTAAACTGCTACTGAAAGATGATAAAGCATGTGTTTTTAAGCTATCACATGGCTCTATTATTAGAGGAGAAAATTCCATGAATTTAGATGAGATGTATTATCTAATTTTACCATTTTAAAAACAAATCTGCCATCCAGTAATATTTGATGCCAACTGTGTACAGATTACATATTCCTTTGGGAGAAAGTTTATAGAAGTAATGCAATAAATAATGTGAGCTTCAAGGAGCTTAACTCCGGTACCAGAGAAATAGGAAAAACATCGTCCACTGCTATGGAGAATCAAAGATGCTTATCTTGCATTCTCTACCCTGATGGTATAGTCTTATGGACATACCTAGGTTGAGCCTTGGGAGGCCATTGATCCTGCCAAGAAAGGAGGTCAAAAGATGAAATGCAGTGTCTTTGTAGACATCATTCAGAATTGAGTGGGCCTGAATCTGACAATATTGCACAACAGATTTTTCTATGGACATGGAAGGTAGTGCCTATTGTGAAGTTTGTCCAGACACATTGTCCAGGGCCTCTGTGACTCAGTTGTGTGTTAGAACAGACACAGAAATGCTTCCTTAAGAAGACTGGGATCCTCACCTGTCCTTGCCACAACCATGCAGTGGCTCTCCATTCATGTATGTTTTATTTAAGTTTCCTAAATTCTATACGTGGATTTTATCATGTCATGGTATCTCTGCACTCTGTGTTCTTGCCAGAGATTGCAACTTCAAATACTGCTTTTCAATTCTTATTTTTTTAAAAGTTATCTGGAGTAAATAGTATTTATGGTGACATGCCTGAAAAAATGGATGTTAAACTATTTCTTCTGACAGTTTTAAATGTACCCTTTGGATCACTCAGAGCTATGCATTTGACCTTGACCCCTGTTGTTTTGGCCTCTCAAAAATTTTCACAGAATGTACATCAGGGGTTCACCATTAGCCTGTGTTGAAGAATATTCTAATAAACAGGTACAAAAAATTCAGTGTCTTAAGGATAATCTTGTGGGCTTTGTTTATACACAATGTCCTACAGACTCACTGTTGAAATTTCCTCCAGATCTTAGAATAAGAAAAGTTCCTGAGACTCTAAATGATTAAATGGTGTTTTTCGTGGGCTTTGTGAATCATATATTGTTTACATTTTTCCTCTTTTCTTTGTCTCTTGGGAAGTTCAAATCCAAATTTACTTTCTATTTCTGACAACTGTTCAGAACTATATGATATGTTAATATATTCTCCAGACTTTTGTATTCTCTTACTCATATTTTTTCTTTATTATGATTATCTGGAGTTATTTGTTTCATCTGAGGATGATTTTTGAAATCATCGAAATGAAATAGTCTAAATAATTGGAATGAGTGAACAATAATGGAGAGAAAATAGAGGTGGGAACACAGGGCCTAATGCATGAGAAATGCTCAGATAGCTGACTGAAGGGAATTGAGGAAAAGAAGGATGTGAGGAAATTAATTCTCTGGTTTGGATATTATATATAAAATATAGATGAATTTTAGCAATATTTGGAATAGTATTTGAGCTTATTCTATGCAGGTTGAGGATTGTAGCAGATATAACCTTTTGTGTTCTTTAATTTTCATCCTTTTTGTCATGTGATTATTTAGCGTAAATTTAATCCATTATTTTAATATAAACATATGTATGCAAATCTTATTCCATGAAGTAGTAATCAATAACTTGTTTTTTACAGTGATAGTTTGATGTAAAATAGGCTGAATATTTATCTCACCGAAGGCTTAGACAGGAATTATAAACTCAAATGCCTGCAGGTTCCAGGGTCCAGGCAGCTAGAATAATGTAGTGAACTGGGGCTTGCGTGCCCCATCCAAAGGGAGCAGCCATGACTTATGCCAGCAGACTGTGGGACCATGAGCCTAATATTGCTGATTTCTCTGCATAAACTGGATTTTTTTTCTAGATATTTAAATAAAATCTCTTGGATTTAAGATATTGGCAACTCATTCTAATGTGGTACACAAGCCACTAGTACATAAGCTCTTAATCAGAACCTTAGAATTCTAATTTCAAATAACTGAGCAGGCTCTTTAATCCATACAATTGGCTGAGGTGTTTGAAGATATTTCTTAGCATCCTGAATTCTTAAAAAGGGGATCATCAAACTTCAACCCACATAAGCCAATTATATCCCTAATTCAAAAATCTCCTGGGAGATTTTGAAATCTTTGAAATGAAATAGTTTAAATAATTAGAATGGGTGAACTGTAATGGAGAGAACTATGATGGAGAATTCCCTGCTCTGTGGCGGGGGGGGGGCAGCGCCTCCTGAGAAAAGAGCTCCTTTGCCTCTTCTTGAACCTCATGGCAGCCATTAAAATTTCCCTGAGATTAAGCAAGATATTTCCTGGGACCCTCACTGTGCCAAAGTTAAGACATTTGAGGCCATCCACTTCTAAACAGGCCTACCAACCCTATAATTATTTGTCACTGAATGAAAGGCAAATCCACTCCCACCACTCCCACCCACCAATGTTGATTCTAATCCTCTCTCATTTCCATTCCTTTCCTCATTCTCTGCAATTTCTCCTGTTACCTGAGCTCAACACTTTTCCATTGGGACCTCTGGAAACCTCATGCCATTGTCAGTAATCTTGCCTATGTCCACAGTTTTTTAGCAAGATGATTTTTCCATCAAAACATCATCTTTTGAATTATTATCCATTGCTTTAACTGAAACCTGCCTCTCCTTTAAGGAGGCGGTTTTCCTTTCAGCTGTCAACAAGGGCACTGTACTACTTACGCTTGTAAATCTCATGTTGTTCCATGAAGCCAAGAGGAGAAGCTGGCATACTCTTGGATATGCACAACCATCTCCACTCACTAATAAAAATGCATCCTCCAATGAAACTCACACATTCTAATTGTACTACATTTTGCCCTTGCTCACTCCTATCGTTTCTCTCTCTCGCCATAATTCTAGATTTTAAAAGGCTTTTAGCTGACCCATCTGAAACCTAGCTCTAACTAGTTGAACCTCCTTAACCCTACTGAATATCCAACCCTCCTTTCCCAGGATCACATACAGTTTCTTCTCCTTAAAGAAATATATTCCATCTTAGAAATCTGAACTCCACAATATCCTGTCTCACTTGCAATACAACTGCTTTTTGATTTCAGACATTTGACTCTCAAACTATGTCTTTTTCTCCTAATTTAGTCAGATCTATCAGGCTTCTCCTTCTCTGCCTAGCATGAATTCCACTGTTGGGAATTCAAGTCCCCATTCTAGCCCCTTCTACCATGCTTGTCCTTCTCTCTCAGCGCTCCCAAGGTTCTAGTCTGGCAAGTTGACATTGGTATACCACTCCCTCTTTTTTACTCCTGCAGCATGGCTGAGTATTGCCGGAAACAAGCAAATAAAATATATGTGTGATGCTCCCACAAATAATTGGTTTCTTCTTTCACCCAGAGTCAAGGGATGAGCCAGTTATTCGTACTTGACTACCATCCTTGCCCACGACCTTTAACAGCTCTACTGAACATTCATGTTCCCCTTGAGGACTTTATTTGGATAGTTGTCCTGTATCCTCATTCTCAGCAGATGCCTTTATTGCCTCCTTCAGAATTCAAGCGATCAGACTTAATATAAATCAGCCTTTTACAACTATTTACATCTCATCTACTTTTCCATTTATCTTTAACTTCTTTTGTCTTGTCTTTGTGGATGAGGTGCTCCTATTCCTTTTAAGGCCAATTCTATGTCCTTGGCTCCATTCCCTTCAATATCCTGTGGGTCTTCTTTTTTGAGGTATTTCCTTTTTCTTTGGTATCTTTAATATCTCCTTTTCTATAGACTTGACTCTCAACATATGAATCTACTCAACACTTTCCCATTCTGAAAAAAAATTCCTTATCCCTCAAATATATGTTGGTATTATCCAATTCCTTTACTGTCCAAATTTTTAAAAAGAATAATCTAGGGGCCAGTCCAGTGGTGCAGCAGTTAAGTTTACACATTCTGCTTCAGCGGCCCAGGGTTCACCAGTTCGAATCCCGGGTGCTGACCTATGTACCACTTGGCAAGCCATGCTGTGGTGCTGTCCCACATATAAAGTAGAGGAAGATGGGCACGGATGTTAGCTTAGGGCCAGTCTTCCTCAACAAAAAAGAGGAGGATTGGTGGCAGATGTTAGCTCAAGGCTAATCTTCCTCGAAAAAAAAAAAATCTACCCTTGTCATCCACACTTCCTCAACCTCATTTGCTTTCCATCCATTTGTGATCTGGCTTCTACCTCTAAGGACTCTACTGAAATTGCTCTACCTGATATCTATGGACATTTTCTCAGGGACCATCTTATAGCTTCCTTTTTCTTTTAGTAGTGTTGACCATTCATTTTTAAAAGCTTTCTACTATCTTGAATGCCATGACCCTAGACAGTTCAGATTCTTTTCTGGGTATCTCACCCCCATTAGACACTTAAAAGAGTGAAAGATAGTACCCTAGGAATGCTAGTCTTATTGAGGTATACTTCTTTTTCCTAGGAGATATTACCTGTCTTCATGGTTTTAATTCCTGCTCATATTGTGATGACACTTAAAGCTCTACCTTCAGTGCATTACTCTCCTCCAAGCTTAAGCCCTGGACATCTAGCAACTTCCTTGGCACTGCAATTTTATGTTACACAGGAATCTCAAGCTCAGAATGTTTAAAACTCAACTTTTGCAAAATTAACATAACTCTAATATAGTACCTTAAACTGATAAAGATAACATAAAATATATAGAAACTAATTTTATTTATGATTACAGATATAAAAACTTGAAAGAGATTAGCAATTAATCTATCAGTGTATAAGATGAGTAACACACTAGGAACAGATATGCAAAGAATGAACACCAGAACATGTTTCAACCTAATTCATTACGTTATCAAACTAAAGGAGGAAACACCATGGCTATAGCAATATGTGCCAAAAAGGCAACTGATAAGATTCAGTGGCCATTGCAAAACTTCCAGCTAAAGAGAAATAAGAGGAAACCAGTTACATATGGTTAAGAAAATTTACTGAAACCTAATAGCGAATATATAAAACAGTTAAATACTTAAGTCATTTCCCTTAAAATAAAAAAAAAGCCAAGGATAGCCACTGTCATCACTTTTATTAAATGTTGTTTTAAAGATTCTACCTAATATAACGAGATAAGAAAATGAAGTAATCAGTATAAATATTAAAAAGAATTATTTTATTTGTAGATAATTGGGAAAACCCAAGAATTAAGAAAATTTGGCAGAGTAGCTAGATAAAAGACAAGGGAAATAGAATTTGTAGTTTTGCTCTGTGCCAAAAAACAACCGTGAAAAGGACAAGAAAAGAAATTCATTGAGTGGTAGTAATAAAACTTTTAGAATACATAGGCATTAGAGTCCAGCATTTCCAGAAGAAATCTTTTCAAAGGAAAACTCTACTCAAAATTGTCCTCTATTTTTCTGTTTACATATACTGGGTAAATATAGAAAAAATTTCAACTGGACTGAGGGCAGAGGTGTTATAATAGCAATGGAATTATGAGGGTTTGTTATAACATTGTAAAATAAAGTCCACAAAACTATGGCTCAATGGCAAATATTTCTTGAGGATCTACTGGATTCCAGCTACTGTCCCAGGGATTGGAACTGTAGCAGTGAAAATAATGGACAAAAACCTTTGCATTTGCATATCTTATGTTTTAGTACTGTTTATGAGATATTTTTCATGAGCTGGGAACTGTGCTAAGTGCTTTACAGATGTAATCTCAGCCTTTGGGAACCTATTATTATACCCATTTTAGAGACAAAGACACTGAGGCGCTGGATTATTCAGTTATTTAGCCAAGATTCCTAAGTTGCAAGAGGTGAAGCTAGGATTCAAATCAAGATGGTGTGCCTCCAGGACTGATTATGTCTGGCTGTGGTTGGTGGGCAGTAACCATAGTCATAGTGTGCCATAATGCTGCCAAGAAGAAGCAAGGGAACTATTCACTTACACATCTGTGTTTCCTTTTTAAGCTACTGGTATACCATTGCTAAATTGTCAATCAATTAAATGTACACCTGGGAGGGTATGAAGAACCTACCAGGAAACTTGTTCCTCATCGGTAGCATCAGACACATTAGATTTTAATTCTGTTCTGAGGTTCATCAAACAGCTCCCTGTGAAGCATACCTATTGTTTTTCTGGTAATAATTTTCTGAACAAATAGAGAAATTTAGCCAATTCTTTGTTCTTTGGTTTCTAAAGCCTATTGGAAAAAAGCCAAACCATTTCATAACGGTTCCTCTAAATGTATTAATAATGTGTATGTAAGGGAATATATATATAATTTAATGCTAGAAGAGAAGATATTTTGTTCTCTTAAAAAAAAATCCCTGTGGAAGTTTATGACCTTTGTAATCAATGCCTGTTTTAAAAACTAGGCTCTAGAGAATGTTTGGGTTGGAAAAGGTCACCTATTTGCAATGATATATTCTGTCAAGAGTGTGTATAAGTGTAATATACTAGACCTCAACATTGCAATATATTTAGTTGGAATAAAGGACTTTTTTTTCCTTTTTATTTCAAATGAGACTTTAATATATTGCTGTGAATGGTTTCTTCTTGAATATATTCCTTTAGTGAATTCAAGTGATTATTGTTGTGCTTTGAAATTTTGAGAGTCAGACCTCAGCCTGGGCCAGGCTGAGATGGGTCTGCACCAAGGCGAACACCAGTTCCTCCCTCCTACTCGTTTCTGACTCCTGCCTCTTCCCCCTCTTAACACTGAAGAGATGGGAAGTTATTTTGAATTTATGTTGTTCAATTGAACTAAGTAAAAATAGTTTTTCTCAAACTTGAGTAGTTTATATGACCTTTAGAAGAAAAAAATATTCTCTTAGAATCCCCCCAAATATTCAGTGTCAATGAATTTGAGAAAACTGCAGTACTGTCACTTTAGGGAATTACTTAATATTTTCTAAGTTTAATTAAACTATAAGAGTTCAAAGGAAAGCACAGTCTCTGAGACCTGGGAAGACTTCTGGGAGGGGATGAAATTGGCTTGAAAGATGAAGAGATAGTACATCTCAGATGGAAGCAGCCATGTACTGGGTGCTGGAGTCCACTGTAAATTTGATGATGAGGCAAATGGGCTGGTGAAATTAAGTGTAGAGTTGCCAGAAAAAAATACAGGATCCCCAGTTAAATTTAAATTTCAAAAAAGTAATAGGTAGTTTTTGTTTTTAGTATAAGGATGTCCCATGCAGTATTTGGGAATCCTAAATCTGGCAACCCTAGTTAGTGGCTCATTTAGATGAAAGAGAGAACTGTCGACCTATAGATTTGGTCCAACAAGCCATCCTGGGCAGAATGAATATTAGTATATGGATAATATGGAGCCATTGTTAAGTCATTGAATAGATTAGTGAAATGAGGAAATCAGTGCTTTAAGGAAAAATCTTTTTCCAGCTGTGTGCAAACTTGTTTGTTATGAAGAGAGAATGTACTTTTTGGTGGTGTTATGCCTATTTGTCTATCTCCAGCACTGTGACTGCAAACCTTTTGAGGGCAGAGAATGTCTTATTTGTTTTATTATATCTAGCATCCAGTAGAAAACCTGGCAGGTAGAAGTGCTCAATAAATATTGACTGGAGGGCAGGAGGAGGGAGTGGGGTAGAATTAGATATTTAGCAATGCTTAAATGATTGCACTAAAGTGACAACATATATGATAAAAAGAAAAAAGAAAAAATTGTCAGATGGTTAGGAAAATGTGATTCTTAATAACTGAGCTTCATGGAGGGATTGCAGTGAGAAACGGATCCTGGAAGCTGGAAAGGAGATTTAGGAGATGGATCTTGAGAATAAGAAGGAGGGGTGATTCCCCCATCATTTAGACTCAATGTTCATGTGCCTTCAGAGCTGCCTGCCTAAGTTAGATATATAGTATCATGACCTGTGCTTTTTGTTACTCTTTAGAGTGATGGGGTAATGATGGTAAAGAAATGATATGATGGGTAGAGATGATACCAGTTACAAGTTTTCTACAGTTGCTTGTAACGCTTCTGCTATATTGCCAGCTAACCCATGTTGAACGTGACAAAGACCTAATTTGTTCTGAGTTTCAGCAAGTAGATGATGATGTTGCCTGATGAAGTCCTGGTATAGCTGTTACTCATATAGTGTAGCTTTGCCCTTAGGAGGTTATTCCATAAGATATAGTTCAGGAAAGGACATGGGGAGGGTGGTCTAATCATCTCTTTCTAACAGCTTCTAAATACTTTATTTTTGACTTCCACCTGCGTGTGTTATTTCCATTATACACTGAGTTCAAAATGAGATTTTAAAAATAAGTGGTATGAATCTAGTAGGTATAAGTAAAATTCCTATATGAAATCTGGTTAGTTGACAAATGAAGAGTGCTAATTTCCAGTTATATCCCTACTCTTTAATTCGGTAATTTCAGGGTATCTGAATATTTCATATGTTAGGCACTGAGTAAAGGAGAGGGCATGCCATCAGGGAGCTTACTGTTGAGCAAGAAAGAGACAAACAGAGAGGCACAAGCTTGTACAAATGCTGTAAGGTCCATGTAGTATATGAACACAAATGCTTAAATATCCAAAGGACAGTGTCATTCATTTTGCCTCAGGGAAATCTCAGGGTCCTCATAGATCCAGTGACTTTTGAGCTGAATATGGAAAAGGAGTAGTAGTTTGCCAGGAAGAATAGATTTATTAGGGGCTTACCAGGCAAGAATGATAGAGATCAGGCATGAAATTAGATGGTAAGTGCAGGGAGGAGAGAGTATGTAGGGGGTGAGGCGCAGTTGTGTAAGAGAAGACAGAAAAGAAGTCTGGGGCTAGATGGGTTGGCCCTTTCATGTCTTAATGCATTTATCCTGCATGCAGTGGGGAGCTATAGAAGGTTATAGGCAGAGGCAATGGATTGGATCTGTGTTATAGAAAGGTAACTGGCTACAGAGTGGAAAGTAAGGAGCAGGGCAAGGCAGGCTGGTAGAAAAGATGTTCAGCTAGGAGATCATAGCCTGAGTACAGGGGAGAAATGACACATGCTAGAGGGAGGTCACTGAGAAGGGAGAAAAAACGATTTGTCCATACAGCACGTAAGAGCAAGAACTGGTAGGGTTGGCTTTCGGGGTCTGAGGAGAGGAGGAACAGTCAGAGATGAATTTGAGACCTCTGCTTTGAGAGACTTGCCGATTATCCCGACATTCATTTCGACATTGAACATGAGAGGGCGGGGGTGGGTAAGCAGTGTGCAGAAGAGAAGGATGTTATATGCACACATAAGGAGAACTAGACTTTCATAAACCAGCCTTGCTGGTCTAGTGGTGAGCTGCCGTGGCCCAGGTTCATTTCCCAGTCAGGCACCCACACCACTCGTCTGTCAGTTGTCGTACTGTGCTGGCTGCGTGTTGCTGTGATTCTGAAAGCTATGCCACCAGTATACCAGTAGGGTCGCCCATGGTGGACAGGTTTCAGCGGAGCTTCCAGCCTGGACAGACTAGGAAGAAAGACCTGGCCACCCACGTCTGAAAAAAATTGTCCGTGAAAACGCTCTGAATAGCAGTGGAGCATTGTCTGATAGAGTGCCGGAAGGTGAGAGGATGGCACAAAAGACCAGGCGGGATTCTGCTCTGCTGTACACAGGGTCGTGAGGAGTCAGAATCTACTCCATGACACTAACAACAAAGGCTTCCATAAAGCCCCAGTGAGTGGAAGGTCTCCGGAGACAGATTTTAGCGTTAAGTGTAAGCCCTTCCTAGAGGTCAGGAAGTGAAAAGAGATCCTTAAGAGATGGTAGCAGTGAATTGCCTCTGAGGTTCCTTCTGTTCCATTGAGGTATGAGTGGGAATCCATGCAGTTCAGCTCTTCTGTTAACCATCTGGGCACGTAAGTCTGAATGCCTCATTTTCCGCATCTATAAAATGGGGCAGTAGACTGCCACCTGCCTCATTCGGTTGTGCTGAGGATTAATGAGAGAACCTGTGTAAAACGCTGAGAACAGTGTCAGATACACAGACAGGGCCGAATAAACATTCGCCCTTACGTGCTAAACCCTTACATAATTGATCAGATTTCATATTGATATTGATTTGAGATGTTTCTTTAAAATGTAAGCCAGGAAAATCTTTTGACTGATTTGTCTAATTTGCTGAGGTGTAATTATCAGAGAGGACTTAGTCTTTTAGTTGCTTTTTCCATTAAAAATGCTTTGTAGACAGTATTACCTTTAGTGTGCGGAAATTGATCTTATGCTTGTGTTTTCTAAAATAAGTAAAGCCTCAACTTTAGTGGTGTTTTATTCTTGTGGCCTTATTTATTCATTTTGAGCTCCAAAAGAGAATGTTGAGCTTTTTATAACACATTTCAGACATCGAAAGGTTAAGTTTAGATTATAACTCATAAATCAGTCTGGGTTATTTAATACTATGGATTACCCCATTGTCTTTTGCTAGGTAAGAAAATACCTTTCCCGTTGTATATTTTTTATTTGTCTTTCTTGGTCGCCACTTTATCACACTATCTTATCCATCATACTTGGATTAAGGACAAGAAAGGAAGTCCAATATGGAGCGAGCACCAGCCTGGGTATCAGAAAACATAGACTCCCAGGTTTCCATCACTGCTACTAACTGACTGTAAGATCTGAGGTGAGTCACTGCTCCCTGTGTGCCTCAGTTTCCCCACCTATAGAATGGCTCCCACCTTCTACCTCCCAATAAGCATGGTAAAGATTAATTTTTATATTACAAATTTATATACGATTTCTTTTCTAATGGCCAAACAAAACCATACCAACTTTGCAGTTGGAAAGAAGCTGTTTATTTCCCTAAGTGTCATGTAGTTAATAGAGGACAGACAGGAATTATTTCCATTGTCTCAGTAAGAGAACTGAGATTTAAAATTAAAAAGTGGTGGAGATTAGGAAGGGAAGTTCCTAATTCGGGTCCCCCCCACCAGCACCACCATACACACACACACGTGAAACACGTTGTTGGTGAAGAGCTTTGAGCCTGTCAGAAAGAGAGTGCGCGAAAAAATACCAAGCGATATCAGCCTGCCAGTCCAGGCTATGGGGGCGATCTATTATGCCATCTGTCACGGGAGATTTTAGGTTGGAGAGCAACAAATCCGTGACTGGGGGCTCAAAGTTCAAAAGCAGAAGGTCTCTCTTCCACGCACCAGGAGGCCTCTAAATCACTGCGCGTTTTCATTGATCAGACATCGTGAATCTGCAATTTCATTAAAAAAAAGAAAAGAAAAGCTTTAAAGAGCCATCGTTTATAAGCTGTTCCAAGAGCCAAGGTTTCTGTCATTTAAATCAATGTGATTGAGATATGTAACACAAAATTTCTAACCCTACTGCGTTCTTCTAACTCATTCTGGGCTTCGGTGCTCACGCTTTTATAATAGCGAAAATCGGCAGAGTGGGTGCAGGAAGGCTGCTTTTCCAAAGGGAACAGGTAAACTGCCCATGCACCACGTGGGCACGTCTGTAACTTGGGGAAAGCGGAGAAGTAGCAATTAGACTCTTCGGCGCGGGCTCCAGTTCCGTAATACATTCCTTTCTTAATGTGACTTGATGGAGATGGAGTGAGGGCCCATCAGGTGTGAACAGCCCTGCTGCTCCTGGCGTGGAGTGGCCTCCAGACGGTGATTTGGCGACGTCAATCTAGTCATGCTTGATTTCGACACTTAACGTGGTAAAGCAGGATTTCTCTACCCCCGATCAACTTCTCAATTAGCAAGCTGCCTTGTGTAACGGCCTTGTTTTGCAATCCCTCAGGGCTGCTTCAGGGGTCATTAGGGTGAGAAAACTTGAACACTAGCTCCGGCTGGAGCAGAGCGGGAAGGGAGCCTGAGAGCTTTCCTAAATACATATAACCCTTTTTCAAGTTGCTGGCTTTCATGGGATTGATTCTTGGCACATTAAGAAGCTTAAGGCTCCAGTATCTTCTTTAAACTGCCCCCCTTATCGCCTTTGCAGCTGACAGGTTTTTTTGACAGGCTGAGAGTAAAAAGAGATAACTAGTAGGTTAGTACTTTATTTATACATGTGGACACACAGCACATAGAGAGACGTGCATGCACACGTTCAAATATCTTTTAAGTTGTCTTTTCAGAGCCTCTGGTTACCAGAAAATATCAGTTGTCAAATGATTCCAATACCTCCTTTCTCTATATTCAATATGTCTGAGTTCAAACTGTTTCTTTCTACTGTGTCTGACTTTGTGCAGTAATGATTTTAGATTATTCATGCCTTATTCAATATTTTCTCTCTTAACCCCAGATAATATTTACATGACTAATATATGTTAATAGGAGGTGTATGTAATGGACATTTATGAATAGATATTGAAATATATTTAGTACGGTTTTTCCCTATCTATGATTTGACTAAATGGCTTATTCCCAACTTTAATAGAAAAAATTAAAATTTCAAGTGATTTTAAACATAATTTTTTCCTTCGTAAAATTTATCTGGATACAAAAACACATACTAAAAGCATAAAAAAGTACTTTGAGAAGTGTACTAATTGCTTAGAAAATATCTCTATTTTCAGTCATTATAGGTTTCATATTTGTAATTTCCTATTTTGATAACCTATTTTCATATTCACTTGGTACTATCATACTGTTAGAAAATTGGATGAATGAATTTATAGCAAATATTTTAGCAGATTCTGCCTTAACATAATATTCTTAGAGCAAATTATTCTAACATATATTCCACAAACAGGTTTTCCCATAGTGGTTTGCCTAGGTTTCTTAACGAAGATATTTACTTCAGTGGCACTGAGCAGAGCTTTATATTGTTAATAATATATGCATGATTCTAGAGATAACTGAACTCAGTGTATTTTGTAAATTGGAAGTTGGATGTATGTTCATGTTACACACCCTATGAATACACTCTCTATTTATAAGGGTTTAACATCCAGTTTTAGAAGTGTGTAAGAAATAGTTAAAATTCTAGACACTGTGGCATAGCAATTTATAAGTTACTTCAAGTAATAAGTCCTAAAGGTGACACAACAAAGGGAAAACCTCAGTAGCTCCATCTTTTTGTAAAGAAAATACATGTACATTCCAAAAACGAAGTCTTTACTTAAACTCAGTGCTGTGGAAATAGCATTTTACAAAAGGAATGCTTTAAAAACTATCCAGAAAACATTGTGTAAGTGTTTGAATGATATTGTATGTGTATATACAAACATATAATCTATAGGCTTTATTGTGATTCTTTCTGTATAGTTTTACTACACAAAAATGTGACTATAATATTTCTCCTCTGTAATATTTTGTTGAGTATTGTGCTAATTTATTATGGAAAGCATCAAGCTTGGATAAAGTAATACTAAAGAATTAGACCTCTTCCTGCCACCAAACTGTTTTGTCTTTTTGAGTCTTCAATCTTTTGTTGATTTCTTATTCCAAAAAGGAACTCGTCTAATCCTACAAATAATTGTTTTCATGGCTTTATTATGATAATTCTTCTAAATCCAACTTTAAGGCAATTCAAAAATCCTTTAAAGGATTTTCAAATTAAAAATTCAATTTGAATATATGTAATATATATTCTCAAACATAGATATACATAAATATTTTTTTAAATACTAAGCCACGTTGAATAAAAGTTGTATGCTTTCCCTTTTAACTGGGTTTTAAAAGAATGTTACAAATTTAGCCTGACAACTAAAAGTCATATTCTCCAAATTTGCTTATACCTGAGTCATCCAGTTACACTTCAACTAGAAGAATCACAGAATTTTAAAATTACACAAAAGCGCTTCAAGAGTATTTAGTTCAGTCTGCCTGTTTGGGTCGAAAAAGGAACTGAAGAACAGAAAATTTGAAAGCTCTGAATTTGCTTTCATCTTTGGCTATTGCTAGAGTTGCCGTGTAATTTTCTATCCAACTCAGGACACTTGATAAAGAGAGCACTGCTAGTAATCAGACTGGGCCACAGGTATATATACAGGATTGTCCTGGGCAAACTGTGACATGTAAATTCTCTTGTTATAGATAGTTGACCCACATAGGATTTTTAAGAATAATAATTTTGACAGTACTTTCTTATAAGAATTTAAGAACAATTATCTATTAAAATCCAAAAGAAGAAAATGATGTCAGATGTCAAATTTGCTTTGCAGAAAATACTTTTTAAAAAGAGAACAAATAAGATATATTCCGTGCACCTTTGGTGATTATGTTAATAGAATTCAGAGCTAGGATAGATACTCTGATGTCTCCATAGCAAAATGTCCTCGGTTTAGAACAAGGATGACTATCTGTGATAATATTTTCTGCACCTCTTTTCTTTGGTAAGTTTAACTTATAAAATAAATTACGTGATATCTCAAATCCTGCTGTTTATCTTAAAAGAAAACATTGTAATTAGGCTGTTTCTTCAAAGAATAAAGGTAAAAAATTTAAATTAAATTTGAAACTAAATTGTAGATTAGAGGTTGTCACTAGTCTCCTACAAAGTACTTTTTGTTTGTAGTAAGTCATAATAATTAATCCTAGAAGAAATGTTTGTCTGAAATTTTACTGGCTAGTTGTGAGAATAAATAAATGCCTTACTTATTCTAGGTAAGTGATTTGTTTACTTTTTATAAATAATCGAGCAATTACTGTCAGTAATTCATAATCTCTCGATGTGAAAGATACACTTTACAGCAGAACAAATGAGCATTGCATTTCAGTTCCAATTACACTATCGTCATCATCAAGTCAGTGTTTCCCAGTGGAACTTTCGTGAGTCTTGGTTAGTGCCTGAAGGAATGAGTGAGTAGCGCTTGGAAATATCGTGAAATTGACGTGAAAATATTAAGTGGCTTATTTCAAAAAGATGAAAGGAAAAGTCTTTCCCATGATTAGTTCTCAAATAACTGTTTACAAAATGACCTTCATCATCTTCTTGTAAATGTTTTTCATCCTATTTTTCTTTTCTATTGAAACATTTCAGTACTTCAAGTTTATTAATTATGAGATGAGTAAAAAGATTTTCAAATAAGATACCTCTTCACTTACTTTCTTGTTCACTTTTATATATAGCGTATGCAAAAAAAAGTGTGAAAAAAGAAAGATAAAAGAGAAGGTAATTATGGGCCTCTAAGAAGTCTATAAAGGTATCGAAAGACTTCAATATTGATTTTTAGGAAAATATTATTTGCTTAAAAAGTTTCCACCTTGAAAGACCTATATAATTTTAAGTTAACAATGCTTTTTGAGACTCATGATAGAACAGATTATCACTTTAAGAAGTGCTTAAAAGCTTTTGTTATAAAATTATGTATAGCACGTTCCAATTAGCATTTATTGTACTGTGGCTAAAACTAGTATGTAATTTCTTTTGATCTACCAACCACTTCCTCAGTTATATTAAGGGAGAGATATATAGTAACTAAATTGCCCAGAATATCTGTAAAAATAGTCATAGATTTTTATGCTTGTATAATTGCAACTAATTTGTCCTCTGCTTCATAAAAAACTTAAAATTAGGGCAGGAATGCTATAGTGACTGGATGAAATATCTGCTTCTATTATTTAAAAAAATTTATTCCTAGTTCTAGGCCATATATGTTACCCTTTATTTTACCATCTCTTGTTTTTTCTACCTCTTCTTATTCTAGCCCTTTCCACAACTATATCTAAAAATTTGAAAAATCTTGTCTTCTAAATATCGCAATAATAAATAATAAGCTTGATACATTTCTTTTGTTCTAGCGGTAGAGTATTCTTTTGAAGACTAAGATTTTATGATTCTATGAAATGTTGGTACCATTGCCATATTTGCCCAGAAGTATTATCCTCATCAAATGTTGAAGGAACAATATTCAATTTTACTTTTCTCTGAATCGCTCCTCCCAGGAGGTTGCTGTGCTGATCAGCAGTAGCAGTAACACCTGCTCATAAGCTTTGGAAAATGGGCATGAGGTAAAATTGGCAGTTATTTGTTGAAAGTAAACGTGTATTTAGACACTGTTTGCAACTTTCACTGAGTCAAGTGTGGAGGGAGAGATTATGATTCTAAGTAAATCAGCCCTTGGTCAGGTCAGCAACCTAGACTTTTGTCCATTAAAATTCCTTCTTGCCTCATTTGTATAGGATAAAACAGAGAAATATAGTGAGAAAAAGGACCAGATTTGGATAAAGAGGGTTAGGTTGTCATGCTAGTTCTGATACTAAATAATGGTGTAAGCTTCTCTGTGTAGACCTAGGATACTTCCTGCCCTTTGTGGCCCAAATGTAAGCTCATTTTTCTTTACATGTTATTTATGTTGCTACCTTCATGGAGCAGAAAATGGTAAGTTTAGAAAGGAGTTAACAGTGAGTAAGCCTAAAACTGGAAAGGTAGTTGGGACATTGTCATCCATTTCAGATTATGGGTGCACTATAATGATTGACACTATTGACATACGTACTTTTAAGTTAAGTTAGAATAAAATATCTCTGGACTTTCCTTTTTTCTATCTATAGGCATAGAACCCTGGAAGAGGGATTTCTAGGATGAGTGTCAATTAGAAAATTCTAGATCTCCATTCGTGTAACTATCACAAGCTTTGTATATCCAGGGGTACAGGGAAAGGTGAGGCTGTAGACCAGCACTGTCCACTAAAACGTAATGTGATCCGCATCTCAATTTTAATTTTCCTAATAGCCTCACTGAAAGTAAAGTCTTTTTAAAGGGGAAGTTAATTTTAAAAACATATTTTCTTTAACCAAATGGATTCCAAAGATGATTATTTCAATATGTAAATTTAAAAATTATTCATGGAATATTTTACTTTTCTGTGCTAAACTTTGAAATGTGGTGCATATGTCACACATAGAGTGTATCTTGAGATAGACTAGCCATATGTCAAGTGGTCAGAAGCCACTTGTGGCGAGTAATTACCATGTTGGTGAGCAGTGCTATAGACAGTGAGTGGAACTGTAGTTAATTTCACTTATGTGTTGATTGGAGGTGGAGAAGGAATCAGCTCTATGGTGAAATTAAAGATCTGTACTCAAGATGTAGAGGGTATTACTGTTTTGTTTTGTTTTCCTGGACTATCTCAAGTCTAAAGCAACCCATTTGGAATCAAAGTCCCCAGATGGAAGTAGATTCTGTGACTTTTTAGGGCAAGGATACCTAACCAGTCATTCGTGGAGCTTGAGTTGGTTCTTCTAGAATGATAGATTCCTGTAAGTCTATAATAAAATCTTCCTAGAATATTTCCTTAGTCTTTCCTTTGCCTAAAAGTGCAAGATCCAGAGAGACACATGACTATGGCTTCCACCAAAATCTTTCTTCACTTTTAGCATTCCTTTTTATTTGTCTCTTGTTCCCAATGTAGTACTAAGTATAGATCCCCACAATTCCAAAAACCAAAACGTTGAATTTTCTCCCTTCCTGTTCAGAGAAGATTTTTTACCTATAGTTTTATTATCCCAACCATGTTGTTTAAATGAGTTGGATCATGAGCTGATAATTCAGTAAATCCAACTGGTGGTTGGCAGATGCTTAAGAATTAGCCCTCTGGGCTGGCTGTGAGCACCCAAGCTCATGTGCCTAGGGCTATTCTGTCTGATTCAAGGAAGAGTGGAATTATGCCTGAGCATGACAGAGGGACACTTTCTAGGATACTCTTAAAATTCTACCGCACCAAATGTGAAGCCTTAGTCATCGGGTCCAGAGTTAGTCATCCGGGCTGTCTAGGCTTTTCTTCCTTCTTGACCTAGCCTCAGCCTAAAAGAGCAGTATCATATTTGCCATTTTTTAAGGATTCGTTAAATAAACCCTGGTTTTGACCATGTCGAGGTTTCTGCTTACCCTCTAATATCAGCCTGAGAGGCCTTTCTTTCAGTTCCCACCAGTTCTCTACCTTCTGAAATGCAATTTGTCATAGAGATCCTGCTTCAGATAGCATGTCTTCCCTGGTACTGCAGCACGGGCCTACCAAGTGGCAGGCCATCCTCCCTTTATTGCACAGCACTTCTCACCTTCTGCCTTTGTGTTGTGCTTCTCTCTGCTTCCTTGATAGCACACGCCCAGCAATATAGTCATCTTAACATCCCTCACTAAGTACCTTGCACACAGTAGGCATCCACTTTCATTAAAAAGGGTTCATTGAACCTTTATGTCTGTATCATGAACTATCTCTGAGATTTCAGGTAGCAAGTTGTATATTTTGACATATACACAACTATATAACGTGGGCCTTTGGTAGCTCTTTACTGAAATTATAGTTAGGCACTTAGTAAGTTTTACTTAATTTTTCCACTCACTCTTTCTTTTCTTTTCTTTCGATGTAATATCTGCCTACCTTGTGAGTATGTTTATGTGTGTATTCTCTCTCTACATACATATCTATCTATCTAGAGATCTTATATATAAGATCAATATCGTAACCTATCATATACATGTAAGATCTTAAACAGAGAGGGAATATACACATACATGTGTTTGTGTGTGTGTATATATATATATACACACATATATGTATATATATAAAGAGAATATACATATATACTATACATATATAAATATACATATCTCAAACTTTCAGCAAATGACTTTTATGTTTCTATTTGGTATGATCTGTATATGTTAATAAAAATTATCATAACAAAGGCTAAACTTAATAAGTAGATTTCATAGAATAAATGTACTTAATTATGAAAGAAATAATCTCTAAGTTTCCTTTAAACAGGAGATGTATCTAGTTCCTTTAAAATATAGTCAACTTTTTAAGCTTTTTTTAGCTTAACTTTAGAAAACACCAAAGTCGTCTATGTGCACAAATGTATACTGAACACATGTGCAAAGCCTAACTGTGTAACAATTAGAAGCTTAGTTCAAACTAATGTTAAACGTTTTTTGTATTTTCCTTTGTACAGTTTCAAATGTTCAGTGTTTCCTTTTTTCTTCTTTTAACTCCCACAATATCTTTATCTCTATGACAGTGGAGCCCATGCTAAGACCCAACAGGAGAGAGAACAATAGGTTCAACTCTCTTCAGCCTTGTAATGGGTGAGATTTTTACATTTAAAACAAAAGAATTGAATGTTTAAAGTGTTTTCATTTTCTATTACTACATTCCTTCGTTTAAAAAGTGAAATAGAAAAGGAGAAGTATATTTGTAATAGACAAAAAAGCAATTGCCCATCTCAGTCTGTGAAAATGTTCCATTCCTTCCCACATATTCAATAAAACTTCACCATCCAGCAGTCAAAAGTTAAAGATCTTTTCAATTGATTACAATTTCGTGTCCTTAGAAAACTAAACTTTCCTTTCTCTGTTCATCTCGAGTTATTCTGCAGAGAGAGGATTTTCTGCATAGTATGATAACTAAACTAAATCTTATCCTCAATATTTAAAAAAATATTTTCTGTTAGATTTATGTGTACTCAAGTCACTAAGTGAAGATTGCCTGAATACTAGAAGAGAGTGCTTGAAATTTGTTCAGAATTAAGGTTTACTACAATGATATTTATTTATGCATTTTCCCCCAAATAATAAATTAATTTGAGTCAAATGCTATGCTTTCCATTGGCTTGGGGGAATTTGATTTAGTGACTTCAGCCACTGACCTGGTAAAAAATCTATAGAAACATCTGGTGCTGTGAAATAAAAGACACTAACACAATGAACACTCATTTTCCCCTGATGCCTGTAGTAAACCATATTCATTATTGCTATGTTAAATGATTATATGTCTTGAGTTTTTCTCTCCCACCACCCCCAGGAACTTTAGTAATGGATATATAGTAACCCTACAGAATTCACCTGATTTATGTCTATGTTGCAAAAGCTGTTGAACATTTAGTAAAAATGCGAAATTTTCTGGCTACCTGTAAAAAATATAAATATGCACTGTCTTATTTCTTGCTATGCCACCCATAAACAAAAATTATTAACTATTTCTCTATGTGTGCTCACTATGGTGTGGGAAGTTTTACACATACACAGATATACAGATAGGCTGAGTTCATACCCATAAGAAAGTTGTCTGTTTGGTTTTTATCTTTGTGTCTGTGTTTAGATTGTCAATACTAGGCAGTGAAAGTGAAAATGGAGTGGAAAAGGGTTAGAAACATCCTTTGGGATTCCTGCAAATTATAATATGCACTGATACTGTATAGATGATAGTTGTCACTTTTTATATTGTACATCTACTTTTAGTAGTGTGTCAGAAACAAGATAAAGGTCATATTGCTTAAAGCCTATTATGAGCATAAATGGTAGGGAACAATCTAGCCCATAAATTGGCAAATTAACCCCTGCCATAGTTTGATAATCTGCAGGACATCTTAAGATGAGCAAAATGGATCGATGACTTTTTTCCTTACTATAAATTTATGAGTTGGTACTTTATGATTGATTTAGGTCAAAATTTCACAATGATTCCTTTTTTAAATAAAACTTTGCCTGTCTCAGTGTACTACTTAATAATTACACTTAGACTCTCCACTTACGTGAGGATGAGACTGTGTAAGCACTGGAAGCAAGAGATTACAGAGATCTCTAACTTGAACAGAAAAGTGGATCAGTGTTAACATCCTTATAAATGAGCCGGGGAGTAAAGACTGGGGAGGAAGGGGTTACAAGAATTTCCAGGATTATGAATAGTTTAAATGAATTAGATAATTAAGAGACTATTCTTGAATATTTCCTAGACATATCTGAAAAAAATCTTACAAATGAGGACTAGGCAAGCCTTAAGCTTAATTGATATATATAAAAATTCCTTTTCCCTGAGAATCCAAATGTCATGTTTGAAAACCAAAGGATAACATTCTATATTTTGAAAACCCCATTTTGGAAAATAGGACTTTGTTTCCTCTCCCCAAGAATCTTGAGTTTGTCCCACTGAGAAAAAGGAGCGCATGAATGTGGCTACATCGTGATCTCTTGATCCTTGGACAAAACTGAGGAAAAAGTCTAACAAATGCATCGTTTTGCAGTAAATTAGATCAGATTTCCGCATCTCCGCACTCAGTCTGTGAGCTGACAGTTCAGTAAAATGTTCCCTTGTAAGGTTCGCCCTCTTAGGAAAAGGGGCAATAATTCATCATTAGGATTTCAGAGTCCAGGTGTAGATGGAAACTGATGGGGCCTCCAGTGAGGCAGGGAAAGTGCATGGAAGAAGAAAATTTTATCTGAAGCCTAATTCCCTGGTTACAGCAGAGAATAATTAAGATAATATTGCTTCAAGAGTCCTTTAATGATTAAAAATCACATATGCAGAATCCATAAATTGGAGGGCAACAAATTGGAAGGCTAGGACGTCAGAGAAGGGTTTTGTGCACATTGTAGTGGCAAGTACACTAGTGGCAGCCTGCTGTACGGGCAGCCACCAGAGACCGGGACCATTCCAAGGACTTTGTTTAGATGCAACAAATCATTTGTCTGTTATTAACCCAGAGCTTGTAATTATGCAGATTGCCATAGATTTTCCTGGGCCTGGAAGTGAGATTGAGGGTTGTTCACAGTATAGCAGGCAGCTCAGGGCTGGCCATGCATTACTGAACTTGCCACATTTATCATGTTGACTGATGGCAGCAGAAGCAGGTCTCAGGTCCCAGTGGTTAATGTAGTGGGTAATTAACTGTCATTTGCCTAGTAATAGGCTGATGATCAATGGTTTGTGTGGAAACAAATTCTAATCAGGTAGCTGATAAATGCTCAGCTAGTGAGAGCAATTGAAATTGGGGGAAACTATGTCCAGAATTTCAAACTGGCATTGTGTGTATGTTTATTAGGAATAAGCAAACTGAGTCGTTCTTAAAAACTGCTTTCTCTCCTCCAAACCACATTTTATATCCACAAGTGCGTCTGTATACATGGAATAAAGTACTTCGAAGATTTTCTTATTTCTGAAAAATAATAATGAAAGAACAGGAGAAACGAACGGCACACATGAGCGATGTGAGTCCTGAATAGATCATGTGAATACCCTGAAAAGGAAATGTGAAATGTTGGAAGGAAAAAAAATTCTGCTGACAAAAGAATAGGATGAAAGCTTTTGTTTGTGATGGTTTCATTTTTAATGATGACAGTAGGAGAGGCAAGATATTACATTTTCAGTGAAGTTTGTTTTAAAGAAAAATTACTGCCCAAAATAGGGCTTATGAAATGAGAAGGCAAAGGTTATTAGAGTTATAGTCCCTAAAATAAGCGTATTAAAACATTTTAAAAATTCTTTCAGGAAAATAAGTGTCGAACTATTTTGAATTTAGTTTTCTTGAGTATAAACCTTGCTTACTTTTGATCGACTGCACAGATTATGCTAGCAAACTGTTTGAAAAGCATTTACAGTTTCTACCCTCAAGGCGCTTATGTTCTTCAAGAGGCAAACTCAAAAAACATAAGCATAAACACTTATTACACATTTTGCCAACACTTAGAAGGTGTTCTTGTAACTCTTCCCAACAATTGTCATTTTCTGGGTAAGAGGAAATAGTTATAAACTTGAAAATGAATATGCATGGCTTAAGCACAGACCTATCTTTGGAGTATATAGAAAGTAATGAGAAGAGAAACTTCAGCATATTTGTGCGTAATCCTTAAATTCAATAAAATGAAAGGCTAAGATTTTTTAAAGTACATTTTTATAACTAAAATGAGTTTTCTCCATAGCACCTTTGAATTCATTAGTTTAGAACTGCTTTTAATTTGGTCTTTCCCATGAGAGCCATTATATTTTTCTCCTGTCAGCCCGATGCTGGAGAAAAAAGAAAACTGGCAGATGTGGTGTTTTTCATCTAGTTTGCTTCCGAGTTAAAAAGTGCCTTAACTACTATGCACAGAATATTATTTATAATAACTCTTCACCACCATTAACAACTTTAAAGAAACTTGGTTTCAATATTGCCAGTGCAAATGGATAAAATATTTTATTTCCTCCCATTATGCAACTATAGAGACATTTTATTTTGCACTATTTTTTAGGTCATTACGATAACTATTTTCAGGAATCTACAGCAAATAGGATTTTTTTTTAAATACCTTTTTTCCAGATGATTCCAGTGCTTCTTCCAGTGTATTATATTTCTACTCGTGGTCTAGCTATATATAGTTTACAGCCTCATTTACTTTAATGTGCTACCTGAACAATATAATCATAGCTATAACTATAGGATAGGGCCATAAGGTACAGTGCCTCTAATGTTTTTTGACTATTTAAATGGCTTGTTCGTAAATGTTCTTTTAATAATAATGGCAAACCTTTTAGTAACTAGATGCCAAAAAACAGTGAGACATTCAAATGGATTTCTTTTCCAACTAAAATGTTTAATATGTGGCACTAATATCAAAGTTGCATTACTTTTATATTTACTGTATATTCTAGCAAGTAGAAGATTTTGGCTCTGAATTCACCCCTGTTGACTTGTGTGTGTGGTTATGTAAGCTTCCTAATGTACTTGTCTTTTCCTTTTCTTCTCAAACAAGATGTGATTTTCATCAAGAAAGGTCAACTGAGTATGTATCACAGAAGAATATTTGTGTGTACACCTAGGATAAAACCCACTTGTGTCCATCATCAGGCGTTGTGTATTGATAGCTTTACAGGGTGTTATTAATGTCTTCTCTAGTCACCATCTCAGATTTCCCTGTAAGAGTTTGAAAAAAATGTTTATCGTTCTAGGCTTTTCGGCGTAACGGGAAACTGTGCTGCCTGTAGTAAGCTCATCCCTGCCTTTGAGATGGTGATGCGGGCCAAGGACAATGTTTACCACCTGGACTGCTTTGCATGTCAGCTTTGTAATCAGAGGTAAGCAGATTTCCTTCTGGATTCTGAAAAATGCTAAACCTTTCTTTGCTATTTATTTAATAGGTAGGAATTATATTAGTACACTTTACTTAAAGCAATTAATCTCAGCATTTTTGTTTCCTGCAATCATTCATTCAGTGCCAGAAACAAACCACGGAGGGGAAAGGTCTTGAGATTACACTTCTACCTAAAAGAAATGCATCATATAACAGGATGTGATAGGAAATCAAAATGCTTCTATCAACTTTTAGTCTTCTTATTCATTCTTTTCTTAATTGTTTTTCTGTCTTTTAAAAAGTAAGTTTAAAATATCTTCTTTTTTTATTGTACTTCTTTGAGCAAACCAATTTGCACTGAGGAAAATATAGAGGAAGTTGTGACTAGTAATGTGTATTCATCTTATTTTTCATATTTGTTACAGTTGCCCTGTCTCTTGATTTCTTATTTTGGATTTTAACCTTGTTTTATATGTACTTTTTAAGTTGCTTTACATCTCTTTGGGAACGAGGCTGGATATAATTAATAAGCAAACAATTATCAGCATTGGAGAGTCAGTATTGGAGAATGGAAAGAGTATTACACAGCGAATCTAGAAACCTAAATTCGGGTCTGGACTCTGCCCCTAATTAAGTGTGTGACCATAAACCAACCATTTTAGTTTTCTGGACCCCAAGATTCCCATTTATAATGTAAGGGAGCTGGATTAGTCAGTCTCAGAGAACTCTTTTGTCTCAGAGTATTATGACGTCATCTCTCTCTTCCTTACTGAAAATGATAACTTTTATTTCTAGTGGGAACTATATACTACTGATACCTGTTTTATGTGACAAATGAAGAGGATATTAGAATATTAAAATGTACCTATCTTTAAAAATACTTTCAACAGTTAGTACCCTTGATGGATTTTAGTGAAAATAAATTCAACGCAAGTGTGAAAACACCTGAACATAGCATATACTCAGTAAATATTAGTTTTGTCAAGTCCTCAGTTACTGTAATTTGCCCTGTTTTACGGTTCAGTGCAGTGTCTTCCTATGAGGCTCTGTAGACTAGTAGGAAGAATATGATGTTTGCTGTGAAAACTGGATGCAAATTCTAGCCCCACCATATGATACTTAATCTCTGTGAGTTTGGTTTCCACATCCTTAAAATGGAGACATTAACACCTATCGTGCAGATTTTGAAAATTAAATGAAATAATTTATAAGTACCAGAAACACAGTAGGTTCTCAAAAATTAGTTCTTTGACCTTGATATTTATAATTTACTTTTACCATATAATACTCCACTAACTTGGTTTTTACACATAGTATGTATTGCAATAATGTCTCGTGCTAGGTGTAGATGTACAGAATGTGGCCCAATGTATCTTGCAATATATAATTTACCCAGGAAATAATTCAAGAAGTCATCTTACAGCATCTTGAGTCTCCCCAATAGATGCTTGGAATCAAAGTAGATTAATTCTGTCCATGGTGACATTTAGCCAAAAGTAAAATAGCAAATGCACACGTTGTTTGTTGTAAGGATATGCATACGCAAACACAGGTATCCATACATCCATACGGACACATTGATATTCATGTGTACGCGTATGTGTATACATTTTAAAGGTGTATTAGCAGTAAATTTAGAATATTTCTTTGCTTGTCACATTGATTCATTAATAGCATTAACTAACAAGAGTTATCTTTATACAATAACATTCCTGCTTTTCTCCTCATAAAAGATTGCATAGTCAAAGTAAAATATTTAGAAAATAGAAAGGGATAGAGAATATCATTGTCCCATGTCTGACTATTGTAAAAGAAAATATTTTAATATTTTGATGTATAGCTAAAAATGTATATGCACACATTTTTCTATGCATATTTGACAAATGATATATAGCATGTAGTTTATTTTATACCCACAGTTAAGCAGCTGAAAGGAAAGGAGAGGGAAGAATCCTAATGTTTGATATTTGGATTTTTTCACTTAATATAGTATGCCTTTTTACCTGCCTTTAAGAATTCTTTTAAGTTATTTTAAGGTTTCTTATGTTCAGTGTTATGAATAGAGCTTCATATATTAAATCAGTTTTCTATCATCAGAGGTATAGATTGTTTCTTCAAGTTTTTATATTATCAATATTATTAATATAATATGGACATAAATAAATACTCAAATCTATGTCAGGATAAATTCACAGGAGCATAATTAATTGGACAAAGTGTATAATAGTTTAAAACCTTATGTTATATTTTACTGAAATGCTCTCCAGAAAAGTTATACCAATTATTCTCATATCAGAAATGTACAAGCTATGCATTCCCTCACATTCACTGTAACACTGGGAATTATTATTTAAAAAGAAATCCTTGTCACCTTGAGGGATGAAAGATATATCTCATTATTGTTTTTAATTAGCACTTATTTGATTACTAGCAGCCCTTTGATATTTCTTCTTTTAGGGAACTACCTGTTTATGCTCTTTGTCCATATTTCTATTAAGGCAGGCTTACCTATATTATCCATGTTCTACACAGAAAATTAAAACATCACTCAAGTGCTAAACCCAGCCTAAATTCTATTATGATGCAAAGTAATTGTAGGTTGTTAATGCTATTTACAAATCGTATATCAATTTTATTTCACTATTGAAATAAAAAGTTGCATTCACAATTAAGTCTGTCTCCTCTATAGAACTCAGTCAAGTAAGACAAACACTCCTAAATTTGGACTCTAAAACTGTTCACGTTCTTATTGAGGCAAAATACTATTCTAGTATCATTATTAAAGTCCCTAATATATTTCTGTGTTCACTTCATTTATTACTTGCCATAATGGGACTGCATATCTTTAGTGCTGGTTATGCACAATTAGCACTTAGTTATTGTCTTGTCACTTCAGCCCCTACAAGACAAACTTCTTTAATGCAAGAAGTCAGCTAATCTTCATCAGTCAAGCAAAGCAGACAAATTTTGTTACTCTGAATACAGAAGCTTTTCAATATAGGAGATTCTCCTATTCCTCTGACGTTTGCTTGGGAAATCCTCTCCAATATGCCACACGAGCCTATACTTTCAGTAGTCAAATCATTGTCATAGTATTGTACCTTTTCAAGTGAAACACAAGGCAAATAGGTAATTTATAGGCACTTAAAACTAAGCAAACTTTATTGATGTCTGAAATTGTGGTAGGATAAATGCTTAGGAATTTTATCTAGCAGTCATTTCTTCTTAATGTTCAAATCAAAATATCATTAACATCTAAAGCATTTCTGAATATTTAACAAATATAGTAATAACAACCTTTCAGGATTTGCTGTCCCTTGTACGTACCCTGTCTGCCCTTTTTAGAGGGGGTATGGCTAAAAAATGTGAATCCTGAATTAAAAATCTAGAAGTTTCTCTAGTGTAAAAGGAACAGAGGAAGGTTATTTTGAGTGTCTCGTAGGATAACTTGAAACTCATTCCAGAATAGGAAAGTTCTGTGTAATAGGTTAATTTCTTAAAGGTGGATAAGCACCTGCATCTGAGAAAATTCCGTAGATCTAAATGATGGTTTTATAAGAGAAGAAGAAAACATGCTTGTTTGTAATGAAATTGCCTCAAATATGTAGAATTGTGTAACATTAAAGAATAAAAGCACTGTGCTGGGCTCTGGAAATAGAAGTGAATGAAATCCAGTTTCTCTCTTAGAGGTATTCAGAGCTACAAGAAAGACAGGACATCAAAGACTCACAGAAGAGTGTAATCGATGCTAAACAGATCTATACCAAGGGAAGAGAGGTCCATCCTTTTGAAGTCCTAGGCAAGCATCAAAGGATTGATGTGCTGGGTGTTAAAAAAGAATTCCCTAGGACTGTTTGGGACAGAGGAAGTGTGTCTCGTGGGGGAGTAGGGAAGATGAGGAAGCCAGGGAGCAGTGAGGAAAGGGATTTCCAGATAGATGGAGCAGAATGCACAGCATGGAGGTGTGAAAAGATTTAATATGCTCAGGAAATAAAAAGTAGCTTGGTATGCTCAGAGAGATAGAGTTAGGTAGTGATAGGGAGTGGGGAATGGAGTGAGAAGCAGGAGATGAAATTGTAAAGGTAAGAAGTCAATGAATGGAAGTAAAAATGAATACAAATTTAAATTATTCCATCTATAATATTTTTGTTATTTAAAGCTATTTGGTTCTGGAATAAATCTATCTTAACCAATATTTATTGACCACTTGCCTCAAGTAGGAGTACAATTTATGGTGGCCTTTTAAAGGGTTTAAAAGAAATATAACTCATGGTTATCTACCTCAGCACTGCTGTCCAGACTGGGAAACCTGTTACGCATTCATGAGAAAGTTTGAAATGCCAAAGTAAATGATCCGCCAATAAGTAAGTACTTTGGGAAAGATCAGAATGAGTTGACATGGCCAGGGAGTATGGATGGAGGAAATGGAAACTAAAGAATTTTTAGAATTTAAGTAGATAGAAAAGAGGGAGAAATGTCACTGGCTAGAGAACAGCTTACACAAGGATGAAAGCATTATTATTAGCAAATAATGATAACAAATTCTTATATAGTGCTGATCATATGCCAAACACTAGCCTGTTTTGTGTGTACTAACTCATTTAATACTCACAATAACTCATCAGTAGGTACTATTATTAGCCTCATTTTACAGATGAAGAAACTGAAGTACAGAAAATTTAAGTAACTTGCCCAAGATTACACAGTTAGAAAATGGTAGACTCAAGATTTCAACTCAGGTAGTCTAGTTTTAGAGTCTGGACTCAGGGCCAGTATGAGGACCCTGGTCTGTTTCAAGAAGGATATTTTATTTTTTAAGTAGATATAAATGTGAATAGATATAGTGGGGTTAAAGTAAGGTAGACTTGGAATAATTTATAGTTACATTTGACATATGTGTAGTGTAACATGATCCGGAAAAGTTCGTTAGGAATAAAGTGTGTAATGGCAATGGGGCTGTCATTGGAAAAAGGCAGTAAATTTGCAAGTGTATAGTGGTGGGACACTAAGTATATATAACCTGCACCTCTTACTGAAAATAAGGTTCAGTAGTGAAATTTCCATGTTTTAGTAACTGAGGATGCTGAATGGGAAAGTAGAGACGGAAATACAGATTGAATTTCTCTTCTTTTTAAAGTGTTGTGGAGATGGAAATTAATTATAATTGACAGTCACTAACCTTAGGGAAAGAAGATGACTAAGTTAACATTTTCATTTCTTAGAAAGGATGTTACAAACGGAGGCTTCTTAGCAGGGCCTTTGATAACCTGCTCAAAACTATTCTGAGCCCCATATTTTATGGGGGTGGTTTATTAATTTTACTTATTTTATGTACTTTTTAAGTCTCTAAGACCATATGAATTCAACTAGAATCACTCCAGAATATCTGGAAATTAAATCTATTATTAATTCCAAAACGTCAAGATTAGATGGTTTAATAATCTGATTGGGCATCTTTTTATTTCTTAACATATTTTTAAGTGAAGGCAAAATTAATTGAACTGATTTACCACAAGCAATTAGGGTTAGATTACAAGGAGGATTATCAGTTTATTTTCTGGAATTTTAGCCTGATCTATTAATATACTTACAGTATCCTCTGGCCAGCACTGCTTTTATAATATTTTTTCTGTAAATGCTAAATCTTATAAGGAGCTGGTTATATAACATTGGAAACTAGCCTTTCTTACAAAATCACAGTTATAGATTATTTTGTTAGGTGTCTAATATCTGCACTGCTGTTTCTCTAATTTCTTCATGTTTATATATGGAACATCTTGAAGGAGGACACCGATCCTAATTGCATACCAGTCATAATCTGCTCTTGACCATCACTTTCAAGGCTGCTTTGTTTTAGTCATATGTGTACATGTGACATCCCTCACCTATGTTCTGTTTCATCCTGACCGTTAAGTATAAATTTAAATGCACATCAAATGCACTTTGTCCAGTAGACGACGTATTAGTAACAAAATATTTCAGGTAGGATTAATTTAGATGAATTCCATTTATCTTAACATCTCATTAAATAGTAGGCAGACTTTAAAAAATTATGCAAAGGAATAATAGTCATACAAAAAAACGGTTTAACTTCTTAGTCTACATGCTTTTCTGCCTCCAGGTACAAGCGTGTGTCTTGGGGCTGGCCCGGTGGCATAGTTATTAAGTTTGCATGCTCCCCTTCAGCAGCCCAGGGTTCACAGTTCAGATCCCAGGCGCAGACCTATGCACCACTCATCAAGCCATGCTGTGTCTGCGTCCCACGTACAAAATAGAGGAGGACTGGCACAGATGTTAGCTCAGTGACAATCTTTGCAGAGATCAAAATAAAAAATCAAACAAAAAAAGGAAGATTGGCAACAGATGTTAGCTCAGGACTGATCTTCCTCACCAAAAAAAAAAAAAAACAAAAAAACATGAGTCTTGAAGCCAAAGAGACCTGGTCCCTTTCATTCTTCTACAACATACATCCTAGCTATGGAACCTTGGGCAGGTTTTTCAATTTCTACTAGGAAGCCTTAGGTTTTTTCATCTGAAAAAGACAATGATAATATCTCCTTTCTTGGTCAGATATAAGGAATAAAAGTGATCATGTATGTACCTGCTTAGTTAGCACATGGTAAGTAGTTTGTAAAAGGTGGCTGTTTGAATTATCTATATTCTAAACATTGAGATAAGGCTTTACATTTCCACAGACTTACAAATGCTACTGATCATACAGATAAGAAAACTGAAGTTTTGTCTTCAGTACCATAATTGGAAGGTTGGGATTTGAACCCTGTTCATTGCTGTATGCTCCTCTGCCTTCCACATACTTCTTATTTTAACATCCCTACAATCCGGTGATGTATCTGTTTTATCTTACACACAGAGAACTGACTCAGAAAGTATGAAATGTCCCCTATTTCTGGCTTTGGGCATGTTATAGCAGCAGGGCTGACAACTGGATCCCTAGGCTCTTGGTTCCGTGCTTTTCTCACTGTATTAATCTACAAATAAAAATTATATAAATTTCAAGGTCTCCGATGGTAAGAATGACATGACATGACATGAGAGAAAAAACATGTTTTTATTTGATAGCTAATAGAATTTGAGGGCTTGTTAAAAAGTTTAAAGCAAAATTTTAGACAATATGAAGTTGAAAGAGTATTTCCGGTTTAGTTGGTTTTTTAAAAAAAAAGATTCAGTAGCATCAGCTGGAATACAAGAGTGTTTTATTGAGTTCGTTTATTTTTTATGTGATATTTTATTATTAGCTTATTAGCCAGTTCAAATTAATTTCAACAGTAACATAAATAGAAAAATTTTGAACAGTAGTCAAATTTATTCTACATGCTGTTTGATAAAAATCTCACATAAAAGATAAGTATCTAATCTGGCTACTTAGGCCTGTCCAGCAAAAGAAATATTTCCTTTTATTCAACATATCTTAGTGAACAGGATGATCTACAAATGCTGGTTTATTCAAACACCACTTTTTAAGCACAATATTTAAAGTTTATAGTTTGCAATGAATAAAAAGAAGATATATGTAAGTCCAAACTTGAATGTTCTTTGTATCCAATAGCTTTGACCACAAACGACTCCAGGATTTCAAGATCAGCACATAGTCTGTACTTTCAATCAACATCATCAGCAGGCAGTAATCCCAGGGAAAAGAAGTAAATTCCACAAATAAACAGACCAATTTTCCTTTAAGAGGAAAGCTAATTCTTTTCAATCTACTTTTTTTATTACACTATTTTCCCCTCTATCTACTTAGCTAGAAGAAGGATAAATTTCCAGAGCTACCCAGTTGGAAAATAAATAGGTTTACTGTTTGTCTAGCATCCCAATCTTTGCAAATGTAAATCAGTCCAAGTGCTCCTCATTTAAAACTTCAACTTCACAAAACATTAAAGGGTGGCTTTCACGACACAATTTAATCTAGCCACTAAGATTTCTGCTTAAACATCATTCGAAATTGACTATCTGATAAAGAGGGACCACTGTCAAAGGTCAGTGAGGTCAACTTGTATAATTACAAGTAGTTTTACTGGGTCAACTCTACCAGACACTGCTGTTTGAAGGTTAAATTGTTACAATTAAAAATATATACAGATCTCCCCAGAGTTACTTTATTGTTAAATGTACCAGAAAAAGCACAAGCATTTATTTCTGACCTTAATTGTGTCCAAAGTGTCACCACTGGGAAATTATACAAAAAGAGCACTTATTAAAAACATTACAATCTTGCACATTAAACAATGCTTTATAGAATAAAATACATAATTAGCTACTGGAAACTAGTTTATTTATCACATCAATATTAAGAAGTTCATTCAGGTTATTCCCTTTGGTTTAATTGGAAGTGCACTAAGAAATGACATTTACTATTTCATAGTTGGTGAACTTGCTACAAACAAAGGAATATGGCCCAGTATCAGAGTCTGATGCTAAAACAACTTTACTTTAGAGCAATCACTTCCAAATTACTAGAATTTAATCACATTTTAATAACAGAGTAAAAGGAAGTTTTAAATGGGAAGCTTTAAAATAGGCTATTTTCTAATCATGAGATTCATTTTAATGCCTTTTCCTTCTTTTTATAAAGTGGATAAATGGCCAATGATGAAATCCTCCATAATCGCTGTGGTGAAGTATTATTATGTTTCTTTCTTTTATTTTAATGAGTGTAAATATACGTCAGTTCTATTTTCTTTCCAATGTGGTAAAAAAAAAAAAAATTACCTGCTGGCCCAGGTGTTTTCCTCCATGTTCCTATGATTTTTATATATAAAGGTAAGGTTTCAAATTTTGTGTGTAGTGTTTCATTAAATAACCTAAATGGTTTAATTTTGACAATAAAGGCCACTTTTTAAGCTAAGCTTTTAAATTCAGGGAATTAACCATGTGAAATTGTTATTAGGAAAAGAAATCTTCAAATCTTTAGACGTGAGTGAAATGATCTTAACACATTTTATTTTCTAAATTATTTTCAGATTTTGTGTTGGAGACAAATTTTTCCTAAAGAATAACATGATCCTTTGCCAGACGGACTACGAGGAAGGTTTAATGAAAGAAGGTTATGCCCCCCAGGTTCGCTGATTTATCAACATCACCCGATTAAGAATACAAAGCACTACATTCTTTTATCCTTTTGGCTCCACATGTATATAAGAATTGACACAGGAACCTACTGAATAGCGTAGATATAGGAAAGCAGGATGGTTATACGGAATAAAAGGCGGACTGCATCTCTATGTAGTGAAATTGCCCCAGTTCAGAGTTGAATGTTTATTATTAAAGAAAAAAGTAATGTACATATTGCTGGATTTTTTTGCTTGCTATTCGTTTTTGTGTCACTTGGCATGAGATGTTTATTTTGGACTATTGTATATAATGTATTGTAATATTTGAAGCACAAATGTAATACAGTTTTATTGTGTTACCATTTGTGTTCTGTTTGCTTCTTTGTATTGTTGCATTTAGTACAATCAGTGTTTAAACTTACTGTATATTTATGCTTTCTGTATCTACCAGCTATTTTAAATGAGCTGTAACTTTCTAGTAAAGAGTTGAAGAGCAAATCTCACTAATGATACGCATATAGATAAAGCAAGTCTATCAACATTAAAAATACTAAAAAATAAAGACACACACAAGCATTTTAGCAACATCCACTATAATTGCCACTATGATTTAGAGTCTATCAGTGTCTCATTATAATCCCCTATTTTCTGGGGGTTAAAGATCAGCTTTAAAAAAAATGCATAAAAATTTCATCTTAAAGCACTTTCATTTTATACCAACATGAAAAGTGCCATTTGTAGAATAACTTTAAAGCTTAACAGTTATCCTTTTAATATCCTTGTTTTGTGCTCTTTACCTATACAATGGCTTTGATTTATATTTTTCAGCCCTTCACCCCTTATATGAACTAGTGCCTTTGGGTATCATTTAAAATTTTTCCAAAGGGTTACTTTAAAAAAGTGTTACCACAATTATTAGATAATTTTAAAATGATAAGTTAAATTTCTGTACAAATTTTGCCCAGCTCTCTCCATAAGAGCTAAGGGTTTAGTAACTTTATGGCTTGATAAATTTTGGGCACTAAAAGGATTTGAGTGCGAATCTACTGAAACCATGATAATGCAGATTGAAGCTATGATGATATTTGAGTAGTGAAGGTACTTTTGATCAGAGCAACAAAGTGCTCACAGAATCTTCTAGAAGAAGAGAAACAAAGGGATTGATAAAAAGCTGAGAACTGGTGATTATATATTTTTCTGTATTTACCTGCCACTTATTTTAATGTTCAAAAGTGAACATTTTAAAAGTTTGACGTGTCTTACTCTTCATGGCTTTCTTTAAGTAATTACCCACTCAGAATATATCACACTTAGGCTGAAATCTGTCATTCCATTTTTTAAAGGTGAAAAATTATTCCTTTACCTATGTGATAGCTGATAAAGAAGAAAGCTATCTAGAAACAGAAATTATTCAGACTGGTTACTTAAATTACAATTAAGGAAATAAAAGTAAGACTATGGTCCCTTCTTCTGCATTGCTCACACTTTGCTTCTTTCCCTCTGCTCCGTAATAGAACTAACTACTTTTCAACAAATCTAATTCTACACAGGTACAATGAAGCATATTTTTACTCAAGCAAATTTAGTGCTGTGGGTTTTCTTCTTGCTTTACTTTTTCTTGATCACTTGTATAGGAGACAGTATTTCCCGGTGTTATTTGCATACATATTTTGTTCTGCCAATCTATGCATTGCAAATGAAAATTAAATGTGATACCTGAATTCTTGGTTTGGGGCCAAAATATTAGGCTGAAAATAATGCTGGTGTGGATCTGAGTTGTTTTAAAACAAAGCTTTCTTATGAACATGCATGTGAATCTGGATATTGCCTCTCATTTTTTAAGAAAATGGTTCTGTGAAAAGTGAATATGTATTTTTACAAATGCTTCATGGTTAAGAGTGTTCAAGTCACATGTCCCCTAAATTCGAGACATACTGAAAAAAGAATTTCAAAAATAGCTATTTGGGGCCCACAAAATAACTATTATTCTAGCCTTAGAGCCTTACAATTGTTTCATGAAAAGACTTGCATAGCCAAAACCAAAAACACAAAACAAAACAAATGGGAGGGGGGCTTACGTGAGAAGTGGTTTTCATAAAGCAGCCCTGTTAGTCCCCAGTAAGAGTTGTTTGCAATTCATGTGGATGTAAAATTTTAATTGTCAGTATCTTTTTCAAATGATCGTTTTTAGATTTAAATGGTTTTGCCTATGTTTATCAATATGTCAAAATACTTGTAAATTGGGAACAAACTGCTCTCAGCTTCTTGAAGCTGTTCAGTGCTCCTTGCCACCCAAAGACCAAACAAGATTTTTACTGCCTTTTCTTTTGCCTAATCCTTTGGGAATTAATTCTTTTGCTTTTTACTACAAACAAAATTACTCACCTGGATTAAAGATTAAGGCCTTAATCTCTTTAGATTATCTTTAATCTCCATGAAATTGTGAAACAACAGAAATAGTCCGTTTTACAGCTAATTGCCCATAAATAGTAGCATTTTTGACCTGAAGTACTATGCTAATTGTCTTGACTACTCAAAGTCCCTGAATTGTTGTCAACTTTCCTCTTTGTGTTGTGTAGACCTGACGTCACTTAGCTTGTTATCGCTGCCTCCAGTAGGACACCTCTGATGGAGCTTTGATTTCTCAAGCAGCGAAAGCTCCCTTCCTAACATGCATCTCATATAGGCTGCCTATGATGAAGGACCAGGCACCTCCACTCCACCAGAGTGCTTGGCTGAGCTTAAAAGCTGACCTGTGTTTGTAATTTCACTTTCATCTTGCTTAATAAATATCTGCTGGATTCTTTCATTCATTTTTTATATTCGGATTTATGTTTTTAATAAAAGGGGTATTACACTATTTGATTGCGCTTAATTGGCAAAATCCAAGATGATATCTAGACAACATGTGTTAAGTTCATGAAAAAGGAAAAAAATTGTGTAAGGACACTCTCAATAGGTAAATCATAACAAGCATAGCTAAAGGACCTCAAATGCTTTCTCCAAATGTTATATTTAGGATCTCTGAACGAGGTAGTTTACTGCTATTTACTTTTGTAGGGAAAATAAAACTGTCAAAAATGAAGGTAGCAATTGCTGGGTGCAATTTTGTACATTTATACAAATTTTAAGTGATCTTTCTGAAAGCAACTATGTTGTTGTCAGACTAAATTTCAAATTTCTTATTTCCTGTATAATGAATTAAAACAAAAAACTCAGATGTTCCATTTTCAGGGAAGAGATATTGTGCCTTAACTGAAACAGGGTGCTGAAAATTATATCTGTAGTAAAACATCCCATACACAGGTGGTTTCTTTTGAACTCTCACCTTAGGCAAACCACTCTCCAAAGAGTCACTTAAACAATTTCATAGAAATGTTAGGGTCCAAATATGTTTGGTGTGTACGTCAGTAATTTGCGAAAACAATCTGCATGGTTATTGCAATAGGCCGTTAGTGCAGAATACAATTTTAGCAAAAGCCTTTTGATTTTTACTTTTTCTTAAAAACACTGTTATAGATGTTTCCTAAATGTGATTTTAGAGCAATTTAAGGTCATAGAAAGCAAAGCTTGAATATAACCCTTATTTCAGTTGACATCTATTGAGTACCTACTATGTGACAGGCCTTGCCCTGAGCACTCAGCCTCCTACTGGGGAGACTTGAAGTACTTCATACATCAGATAAGCTCAAGGTGTCTTTGCACTGGTTTGTACCCATCTCAAACCTACTAATGATGAGCACACAAAAGCGAATACCATCTTCCACCTATTCAGCATGTCATTGAAAGCACCAGAAAAATCTCTCAAGTAATCAATGTGTTCAGAGAATTATCTCACACAAATTACTCATTAACTCAATAGCACATAATAAAAAAGAACATCAATTAATTAATGAGTCACCCTCAGATCACTGTGATTACAATAGAGCTTCGTGGAAACAGCCTTTGTAAATGGAGCTGCTTCTCTTTATTCATCATTTGTGATTGGCCTGTTCTTTGGCTAAAACCAGTGTCATATTTAGCACATGCCTGTAGGTAGTGATGTGATTAGTATCCTAAATGAAGAATTCAGGAAGTCTACTGCTTATAAGACCTTATAAATGGTCAGAAAAATAAAAGTCTCGTTTTTAGCTTCCTTTGAAGCCAAGCTATTAGAAGGGGATTCTCTTTCTAAAAGGTCTACTTTTACATTTATAATTAAGATGTAAGACTTCCATGCTGAACATTGTAAGGATTAGCTGCTAAAACACTTAAAAGTAAATTTTACAATGCTTTAGAATGCACATAATTTAATTTCAGTAACTTTTCACGAAGATTAAAATGTGCATGACCAGTTTTGTAAATGTTTTCGGTTTACAAAAAAGGACATTTTTGGTTTTGGTAGGCCCGGTTGGGGAGGGTGTATGGGGACTGACAGCAAGAGGGGAAGAGATTAGAAGAAATATCAAACATTTCTTACAAAGTCACCAACGAAAGTTTCCCAACTATCTTGGTAAATTCCATGCCAATAAGCTTATAGAATAATTATAACAGTTCCCTTAGGTAACTAAGAAACATCTGTTGGTAACACATAGCAGGTGTTAACAATTACACATACTGAAATTTTTAAAAATGTTTTTAATTAAAAGAATTCTGTTTTCTGAGAAGGAAAATATGTTAAATTCAAACATTCTCCTGTTTTGAGTGTGCAGATCACGTAATGCACAAAATTGTAAAACCCCAATCCTCTTGGATCAACTAGGTTTCATGTTTGGTTCAGATCATTGGCATCAAAAGTGAATTGGAATTCATTGCATTTTTAAACAATTGGTATTCTGGGCTGAGGAGCTGAATACTCATGAAATTGGCATAGCAGAACTGATTACAGAGTATTTTGGCTCTATTGGTGAGGTGGTGGCCATTAACTATTACCAAATTTAATGGACATAGTACAAAGAAACATGGGAGCAAGAAATGTGCAGATAACAGATTATCCAAATGTTTTTAAACCCTGCTTCTGCAGAAGAATTTAAATAACCTAAAATAAAACAGTTAATTTGTAACATATAACATCCTATAACCACCTTCAATAGCTTTTAATAGTAACTAACATTTACTAAACACTTACCATGTATCAGGCTGTTTTCCACACCCATGTAATTTCCACAACACCCTTGTAACATAAGTACTATTACCCCTATTTACAGTTTTTAAATAAAAGTAAATAGTGAGATTTAAACATAGGTTTTCTGGCTGTAGGGCTTAGCCATATAGATCATCTCTTATACAGTTGTCATGATTATTATTATTATCACTATTATTTTTATTTTCTAAATAAATGCTTGAGCAAAAATTCCAGACATTTCAGAGTTAATGTCATCTTTAAAGATGAAAATTGAGAATGAGAGTGACCGTATTTTCCTAGATGCATTCTACTTGGGAGCTCTTTCTTTCAACCACAGCATTTGGGAATTTATTTGAGTCTGCAAAGCCAGCATACCAAGAATAGGGGATCCCCAGTATAGCAGTATCAGGAACAAGAAGCAGTCAGCATAGACTCAAGCATAACTTGGATTAGAAAGCTGCAATTTTCTGCATCAGGATAAACATACCATGGTGAGGTGAGGCTAGACCAGTCTCAGAAGTCAAGGTAATAAAATTAGTATGCTACCTGTCTTTGGTATTTTATAACTTACTTCCATAAGATAATGAAAACAAACTTAAAGTCAGAATAGCAATCTGTGTCAAGCTGTGTGTTCACTGGTCTGAAATACACAAGCTGTATAGGATGCTGGATCCAAGTCAGCGGCCATATAGCTAAGGAACTCAGTCTCAGAACTGCAATGGCAAGCCAGGCTGAAGTAATAGTGGGCAGAGCAGTTATCCTGAACACAGATCAGAGCAAAATGCGATTATTTACATCCTTATATTATCACAGAAAAATCTCTAAGACATTCTTCCTTCCACTGCTTCAACTGCTTGCTGCCTTTACCGCAGTCACTTCCATATACTGGGGTCCTTTTGAACTTAAATCACTCCAGATTAAGTGGTCCTAATGGGAACTTCCACCACACGAGAGTATTCCTGTATTTTTGGCATATGATTTAGTACCTAAACTGAAGAGCTGTGAGAATCACGGAGGAACGTGGTCAAATTGGATTGCATAAACAATGTGTTGTTCCTCAACCTAGCAGACATGGTGGAAGCCCCAGAAATTTTTAGTTGTATGATAGCTTAGGTTAACTACAACATGATTTGCTAAAATACCTTAAGAACATCAAGCTTTTCAGAGCCCACATTTGGTGGCATTACTAGGTTGTCTGAAAGTTAACCTTGACTTATAACGTGTGTAGCACCATTCTAGGCATTGCTAAATTTTTTCTGCCTGAGAGACTGGTGCATGAACTATAATGTTCATTGCTATTTATTCTTTGTTTAATGCCCAATTTATTAAACATACAACTCTAACAAATGCAATTTCTCTAAACATTTGTACACCATTTAAAGAGCTAATAAACCCAAACTTGTAAATTTAATAAATCAGATCCAACCATTTAAACATTGATTAGAATCTTAGTCAAATTCTTCTAAATAGTTCAATAAAATTCCATATAATAAGCTTCTAGTACTTTAAAACTAGGCAGAAATTCTCAATGAGCCAAAACATTTTTTTAAAAAATAGGGGCTGGCCCCATGTCCGAGTGGTTAAGTTCTTGTGCTCTGCTTTGATGGCCCAGGGTTTCACAGGTTCGAATCCTGGGCATGGACATGGCACTGCTCATCAGGCCATGCTGAGGTGGCATCCCACATGCCACAACTAGAAGGACCTACAACTAAAAATACACAACTATGTACGGGTGACTTTGGGGAGAAAAAGGAAAAGTAAAATCTTAAAAAAAACGACTTAAAGCCGTAACCAAAATTATTAATTTAATGAATATTTCTATATTTTGCGTATCTTTCTAAGATTACAATAATAGTAAATAATTCCTTTTTTTTTTTTTGAGGAAGATTAGCCCTGAACTAACTACTGCCAGTCCTCCTCTTTTTTGCTGAGGAAGCCTGGCCCTGAGCTAACATCTGTGCCCATCTTCCTCTACTTTATACATGGGACGCCTACCACAGCATGGCGTGCCAAGCAGTGCCATGTCTGCACCTGGGATCCTAACTGGCGAACCCCGGGCCACCAAGAAGCGGAACGTGCGAACTTAACCGCTATGCCACCTGGCTGGCCCCTAGTAAATCCTTTTAAAAATTAGAAAATATTGTCTCATCTGGCTGAGGTTACAGGATCTGTGCTGTTGACCATATAAACCTTGGTTGCAGCATGAGAATGAGCTACTCTCTCCTAAATGATTCAGACTTGAGCCAGTGCTCATCAAGTTGGCCAACCGTTTAGTAATTATGCATTTCTTGTTACATCAAGGGAATCTTTTTTTTTTTTTTTTTGCTAAGGAAGATTCACCCTGAACTAAGGTCTGTTGCCAATCTTCCTCTTTTTGCTTGAGGTAGATTCACCCTGAGCTAACATCTGTGCCGACCTTCCTCTGTTTTGTTTGTGGGTTGTCATCACAGCATGGCCGCTGATGAGTGGTGTAGGTCCGTGCCTGGGAACTGAACCCAAGTCACCAAATCAGAGCATGCCAAACTAAACCACTAGGCCATGGGGCTGGCCTCTAAAGGAACTTTTTTAAGTCTAAGTCTTTCACATAGATTATAATTTCCTGTAACTCAATGCTTTTTCCCAAATTGATGTGGGTTAGCATTATTGGAAGCTTATGTATGTCATTTTATATCTCATTATAAGCTATAGGATCATTTAAAGATTTTTATCTCCCAAGAAATAAGGTACTGAATCTATTCAGTCAAATTTTCTATTAGGACATTCAGCTAATCCTCTTTCTTGCACAAATTATTAGACTTTCTTTTGAACTGATTATAATGCATTACCACCTGTGTGCTTTGTGTTCTTGGCATGATTTGACTTATAATTTTCTACATTAATCTTCTCTACTTAGAAAATAGAGACAAACACAAATTGATTCTGTATAAATATGTATACATTCAGTAGAAGAAACAGGGTACATACCCCATTATATTTAGTTTTTTCGCATTATAAGTATTTTTTATACTTTACATTAACTTCTCTTTTGAGTACAATCATAGACTCATGGCTTTCATAGACTCAAATGCATTACAGGTGCATTTAGTAGTTTATGTGTCAAGTATTTGTGTGTGTGTGTGTGTGTGTGTGTAGTTTTTACTGTATGTGTCAATCAGAAAAGTTTGCTTTGAAAAACACTGCCTTAGAGAACCAGAAAGCCAAAAATAAAGAGCTTGAGAGAAAATGCAGAGTGCAGCACAAGGTGAGCAAAAGGTGAACTGTTGCAGAAAAGGATATTCAACTTGAAAACTTCAGAGGCCAAACTACCGCAGTGTAAAAGCAACAGTAACAGAAATCACTTAGAGGGAGAGTATCAGTACTGTACAACATTAGTTGGACATTGAAAAGAGGAGAATAAAGATACAGACTAATAAATCGAGGTGAGAGTGTGACATAACCACCCATATCTGCAAGAATTTACCTCACTATTCACTGAGGATATTTGATAAGACCGTATTTGTGCTATTCTGTTATCATCAGGTTTTTGCAGACCTTGATTAGTTTTTAGGTAAACATGATTATAATTTACCTCAAACACAATTTTCTTAGTCCTAGTTAACTCAATTTGTTTTTCATTGAAAGCGATTCATTCTATCTGGGCACCTTAGGAAAGGCTTCACAATAGGCATTTATATTCAGTCTTGAAGAATCATTGAATGATGGAGGGGATGTTGGTGTTTTTATAGGGACCGCCCTTAATTTAAGTTCACCAAGAAATTAGTCTCGTGGTGACTCATCTAGCTAATAGGCAATAGAAAGCTATCAAAGATTTTGAAAAAATATATACTATAAAGAATGCCAAAGTTCAAGAAGACAAACTCAAACTGAAATGTACAGGGTGGACGAAGGAGGGCCAGGAGGGGATGCTGATAGTTTAGTCAAGAGACCTTTGTAAAAACTGAGGAAAGAGATAAGTACCTACACAGCTTACTAGCGATTGGAGAATAAACAGAAGGGCAAAGCAATGGAAAAGAGGCAAAATTTACCAAATACGACAGTGGACTATATGTGAAGAGAACAGTGGAGAAAGGTCAAACATGACTGTGAAATTTGGGGATTTTGACCCTAAATTATTAGAGTTAATGTAACAAACAGACCTAGAAAAGAGAAAATAAGAGCACTTGTATCTTCTCTGATGACTGTGGATGTAAGCAACACTACATTTCATGTAAAAGTGTAGAGTTATATTCTTGTATTAGAAATTTTGGGGGCTTTTAAGGAAAAATGAAACATAGTGCTATTGGTTGGTGTGGCAGACCTTGCTAGCTGCCCACTCAATATCCTTTTTTCCCTCCATTCTTACTAAGAGCATATAGGGCAGTGAGATGCCAAAGCAAAAATTTTCATTTCACAACATCTTTTGCATCCAGAGATGGCCATTTGACACAGTTCTGGACAATGGGATATAAAACTGAGTCAATAGAAGATTGCTGGGCAACTTTTGGCTTTCCTGATATACACACTACTCCTTCCTCTTTATTGTTTCCTTCTTCTTCCTGTCTGCAATGTAAATGTGAGATAGAGGTGGACTGACCGTCTAAAGCATAGATGATCAGGAGGATGCAATAGCAAATCTAAAAAGAGTCTGGGCACTGATGAAATTGTGGAGCCGCTGTAGCAGACCAGATTTGAACCAGACCTGAACTTCAACTGTCCAGCTTACTTCAGGACATCTTATCACTGGGGTTGAGTTACCTCTTGTCACTGTGCTTGGGTTTCTGTTACATGGAGCCCAAAGAAATCCCTATCTGATATACCTGCTTGCAGAAACTTGGAAAATTTTATTAAGTGTATCATATGGTTTCAGCCTTAGCCTGATTTGAAGAAGGGAAATTTTGCACAGAGTTTATAAGACCCAACATTATGGTTTCAATCCGTCCTACCCTCAATTCAGCTCCCTTCTGTCACATGAGAACCCATAATCCTCTAACAAGAGAAGCAAGAAGGTAAAGTTTCTAGCATGTGTGTCTTATTTTCTCTCTGATCTTACATAACCTCAAAACTCTACCCTGACTTTTTGACATAAAGTTAGCATTTCCGTTAGAATATTACAATTTATCTAATTTTACATATGGTCATTCGGGAAAAGCTGAGTTCTTATTAGACTGTCATAAAATAATATAGGCAGAAGGATGCAGGGAAATAGCAGAGGTATTTTCAAGTAATTAGTTGGAACTACAGACAGATCAAAAAGAAAGCCATTGTGCAAATGTCAGGCCATTCAAGGTTATTTCACCTTGAGGAGATAATGTCAGATCCCTGCTTTGGATATAAAGGAAGTTCTGACCGTCTTTCTGCCTATCCCCAAATCCTGTCTGAAGACCACTCCTGATCTGTAAAGTTTTTCCCTTGTCTACAGAAAAAAAGGAAAAACAAAGACAATATTTACACATATTTTACACAATATATTTACTCAAAAATAGTTCTTTAATCTGATATTTACCCTTCCTACTTTTTTAGTATAGAAATAGCCTTTCTTGTATGAAAATATGGTGATGGTAGATAATAGGTTTTGTTTTTTATCTTACTTGGATAAATAAACAGTTACTTCATTTTGTTTTCCTTATTACAAATATACGTATATACATAAATCTGTATACGCAAATATGTGAAATCCACTACTTTGTTTTATTTGATTGTGGATCCAAAATCTGGTTTCAACCTCGGGTTCCTCAAATAAAACCTCTCCATTTCATAACTACCTTCCAAACGAATCTTATGCTTCATTCTGTCTAGATTTAAAGCTATAAATTTCTCTGTCAGCAGAAAAGTGAACTTAATAATTCACTGTGTTCCAAGGCATCATCTCAAGAGTATTTCTATCCATCTTTTTTCCTTCTTCCCCATGCTTCTAGGAACACTTATTCAGTACTTTCTATATACCAATCACTGCGACATTCAGAAGCATGGAGAGAAAAGGAGTGAGAGGAAAGAAGAAAGAGATGCAAAGGCTCCAAGATATACAAGACATACCTTTTACCCTCAAGTAGCTTACAGTCTGTTGGAGAAGCAAGGGAAAAACAGCTCTACAGTAATGTGATGTTTTTAGAGTATGGACAGGATACTCTGGGAGTAGAGGAGAAGGAGTGTTTAATTTTGAGAGTATCAGTCATAAATTCTGAAAAAAGCTTCTGAGTCTTGAGAAGTAAGTAGGAGTGCTTCCAGTGGATTAGGGAAAGGAAGGAAAGTTATTCCAGGCATGCGCAAAGACTTCAAAATATGAGGGAGTCTTGTGGGTTAAAGGAACTGCAAGTAGCATGTAGAGAAGTTACAGGTTAAAATCCAGTGAAGTGACTTGTGTAGGATAGTGGTCTCCAAATCTACAGAACTTTAAAAATGTAGTGTGTGCGTGAGTGCATGTGTATGCATGTGTATATATATCTGGGTGTGCATCAGATAGCTCAACTCGGTAGGTATGTTGTCATAACCTAAGATCTATATATTTGAAAAACTCCACAGTAACTCCGATGGTTCATCAGGTGTGGATACCACTGCCATAGAAGATGAGGAGTGCCTGAAGGATTATAAGGCAGGGGATGGCACAATCAGATTTACATTTTAGGAAGTTCAGCCTGGTAGCCTATGAACCGTGAAGTGGAGGAAGCTGAGAATATAGGCTGGGAGACCAGCTGATACAGTTGAAAATGAGAATTTAAAAGCAATAGAGTAGAGCTGGAGAGAAGGTACACTTCAAAGACACTTAGGAGATAGTCGATACAGGAGTGGGTGGTGGTTTGTTGGGGAAGAAGATGAGTTTTAGACTCACTGCTTTGGAATTGTCTTGGAATAGAACTTGGAAATACAAGTTTTTACACTTTAAAAGAAAATTCACGATAAGGAAGCTGAAAAAATTAGATTTTGTGCAGCTGGTTGGTAAAGGTAACACCCTGTGCTCTTTAAATCACATTACTTGGACAACGAATTGAAATCACAAGGCAGATCTTACCTCTTCAAGTGTAAAAATCTCATTTAAATATTAAATTTAATCTGAAGTTGATAGGATATGCAAGGGTTAAAAGATTAAAGAAATTAGAGGGACAGATTGTGTTATCCTAACCCACCATATTAATTAGAATTAAGATGTCATTTCAGAGTTGCCTTTTTACTTATACCAAAACAGAATTCTAACCAGATTTACTCGTTTCTATTAGTCCTACATGACCCCAAGAATTATTCTTTAATGTCTTTACTTCTCTCAAAATCATTTCTTCCACTTGTCCCTCGGAAAGACTATTCGGGCTACAACTAGATGGAATTGATGATTCTGAAATTTTGGATTTCATTTATATGCTTAGTTCTTTCACACACAGTGAACCACGTGAACTACAATGACAGATAGTCATGTATCAGTGTTACAGATTACTTACGGTCTTGCTTCAAAGTCAGAGTATAAAACTAAATGGATAAAATCATTTATTAACTCTCTCAATAAAGTGTCCCTAAACAAGGAAATTGCTCATTACATAGACTTCATCCTAATAAGAGGAACAGCTAAGATTGCTTTTAGCTAAGAACACACACACATGCAGACCAAGTTCCTGAGATTCTACCCAGGCTTTAGAAGCAGACTAAATAACCCTTTTCAATGGTTGACAGCACTCTTTAGCCAACATTTTTCCTTTCAAGCTAAATCCTTTATGTTTCACTTTCAACCTTTTCCTTTCTCTTCTGCCTTTAGTAGTGATAGATAAAAATGCTTATCAACTGTTCTCTGAATAAGAAACTTAAAATACTCATAGTTCATCTTGAAATTGTTCCTCATTCAGAATAATCCCCAATCTTTTGACCTTTCCTCAAAGGTCTTATTTTCTGAAACTTGGATAATCTTGGTGGCTTTCCTCTGAACATTTTTGATGCTTTCACACATATTCTTGGTTGTGGAGCTCAGAGTGGGCATCACAGTGTACCCAGTGTGAAATGTACGTAGAACCATAGCTAATGAGCACCACATCTCATATTGCTGCTTTATGTACGATATCAATATCATGCTTCTTTTTTTTCTAATGAAAACACAACTTCACTAATTCACGACCAATTTGCCTAGCGCCACTACGGACCAGAGATATTATTCTACGTGTTGCTGGAAAATTCCCATGATGTTTCTATAATCTGATTTTCTCTGTCTTCGTCACAAGTGAACATTTGTCTCCATATCTGTCGTGTTGAAATTCGATCCAGCACAGTGATGAGTATGTCTTCTATTTATATTAAGATTCTTTAGAATTCTTAGTATTTCCCCAAAATTGCTAAATATCACTACCTTTTCCAGCCACGTTGTGTAGGCTCTCTCTTTTGTCAGCCACCTGTCTATATTAAACACTGAGCCCACAGCTTACTCTTGTGGAAGCCACTTGTTAATTGATGACCACCCTTTAGGTATAATTTTCAGTTTTGTGTCTGCTTAGAGACATCTAAATGCCACCCTTGGGAAGGGAGTTGGTAAAACTGGGAGGCAGGCTAGGAACAAATAAGAAGAGTTGTTACTTACAGCAATGGGGAGACCAAAACAAAAGATGAAAAAAGAGTTTTAAAAATGCCGGAAAATAAAAAAGAACCAGAAAGGAAACCCAAAGTGGAATTAAACCTGAAGGAGACCAGAGGTTGGCACTGAGTTCAAGGTCGAAGGCCAGGATCCAGGTTATCAAGTTAAGAACAGTAAGAACACCTGAGGGTAAATGGGGGGGAGCATTCACATGGTGATTACCCAAGAACAATCTTTCCCACAAATAATTTAGGTTTACTATTATTAACAGATCTGGTACGGTTCAGGGATATGACAGCCTGGCTGAAAAGGTCTGGGAGAATGGACGATCTGTAGGTAGTACAGATGAATCTCCCAATTGATTACCTAGTGTGCTATTATAGGATAAAATGAAACAGAAAATTCAAGTTGAGAACGGCTATCATTTCCCATTGATTCTACCAAGTCTAACACTCTCTCTCAAGCCAAGAAAAAAAGTCATTGTTTAGAAAAATAAAAATGCAAAACTCTTTTTATTATCCTGCAATTCTATTTCTTGGATTAAAAATCATAGCTTATATATTCTTTGATATGTGAAGGTTATTTTCGGGCTCTTTAGAAAGCCATCTCTATCCCTGCTACACACAATACATAAGGGAACATTTAGCCTCGCATTTCTTATGCCATCCCTTGCTATATGCAGCCCCCTAGAATACATAATAAAAAGATAAATGAAAAGCACATTAGAAATGCACCTAGTGGTGGGAATCCAGCCAGTGTTGATTGCAGATGTTTTGTTTGAATCAGTAGCTATATTGTGGGGAAGAAATATCTTTTATATAAAAGATTGTGTTGCCAGAGAATTCTGGAAGGAAAGACCATACTCTAACGAATACCATCTTTATCTCAAATATACACATCAAACGTATGCAATTAATATTATTTTTTTCTAGATTACTCTATTTATTACAGATATATTGTATTTACTTATCATTTATAGTTAGTTTTTGGGTTATTTTATCATTACTTCTTCACGACATGGAGTAACAAGTTAAACATTGGCTCAATTTGAGTTGACACTCCACTGCTTTAAAGTAAAAGTTAAAATTCCATAGTTTTCCAAACCCCAAAATAACAAACGTGTTTTCATGTATCTTTCCAGACTCATCTTCCACCTTACCGTGTGCCCTATGCTCCAGCCCACTGAACTTTTCACTCTCCCTCAATAAGCATGTTCTATGATGTCTCTGGTTTCTGTCCTCTGCCTTGAAAGCCCTAATTTTTCTTCTCTGCCTGGCAAACCCTTGCTCACCTGCCAAGTGCCTATTCTAAAGAAATCACTTGTGGGAAAGCTTCTCTAGTCTTGAAGACTGAGTCAGATACACCTTCTTTGGTGTTCCTTTAGTACAGAACTCACATTACTGTGTTATCACTGGTTGCAAATATGTTTTGCGTCCTTCAGACGGTGAGTGCCTAAAGATTTCTCCAGGATCTATAACAATAACTGGCATAGAATAGGTGCTTAATAAAAGATTGATGAATTAATACATCAACTGGACAATGAGATTACCATTCTGGAATGTTTACATAATCCTGGAATCTCCAGATCAATCATTCATGGCTAAAGTATTCAATAATGTGCCAAAGAGGCTGATGAGCCAGGGGAACAAAATTTAGGGAAAAATTAACCTAGAATAAAGCAAGGCTCAATTTACAGTATGGCTCATGGAAAAGCAGATGTTCCTGTTTCCAGGGGGGCCCATAGAGACAAATGGGTGGCTGAGCCTCCCAGATGCTCGGTCTGAATGATATGGCTACAGGCGATGCCGATTCCACAAATCGAGGGTGTACAGCCTCACTTTCACACCAGAGGCTAGTATGAACTGTGCATACCCTCACCTTTAAGATTTTCCCCTGACAAGTGAACATGAAAGCAGAGTGCCAGATTATCCATGATCCTAGCAAAATGGACAAAACTTAGAGTCCTGTCTTTTACATGCCAGCTCTTTGTTCATTAAAACAAAACATAATGAGGCAAACGTAAAATCAGACTTGTTTCTTTAAATCCAAGTTAATAAAATACCATCAGCTCAACTCACCAGTTTTGTTTTAAAGTGGCAGGAAAAAGAGAGAGGTTTTGTGGAGGCTAAAGGTCCCACACGAAGGTCATATGTTTTCTTTACTTTCACCTGAGATTCAACAAGACACTCCTTGTTAGTGTTATTAATAATCTCTTGTGGGATTTATGGCAGGTCCTGGGTGAGCCATGCAAAATTGTATAAGTTTGGTACAAAAGTGAGTGACATGTTTTAGTTCTTTCAGTATTGTTTCATATAAAGAACATAAAATAAATAAGCAACGCATTATGTGAAGGAGCAGACTTGTCAAAATGTTAAGGTAGTGTGCTATGGAGAAGTGAAAAAATATGTATTTATCTAATCCACCCTCCTGAAATGGCAGAATTCCAAGTTGTTTGGAATAAGAACCTGTGATGGAGATGAACCTTTGTGGACCCCTGAACGCTCCGACTCGGTGTAGTTAAAATGGCTATTGCCCCTGATGATAAAATCAACTGTTTATACTTCTGTTTTATAGCTCCCAGTTCCCTTTCCTCCTCTGTTGAAAATCTCACATATTAATAAACATAAATAAAAAATATTCCTGGTCTAAAATGAAACCCTATAGCTTTGATGGATCATTAAACCCCACTCACAGATTCTTTTCTTGGTCCAATCTGAAGTTTTTGTGGTGAGAATGTTAATTTTTTAACTCCCAGCAACCATTTTAGCTCAATTTCTTTGACAGAGGCTACCAGGGACGGAGAGGGAATGAAACGCTTAGCAGGGCTGGCCTTGGTGCTTTTTATGCCCCAAGCAAACAAACAAGAACAAGATTATAGTGGCCCTGAATGGAATCAGAAATGGGAGAGAGGTTTTCTCCCCCACAAGAGGCTTCTTGAAGAAAAACAACTTTAAGATGCAATCTGTATTGGGGAAGCCACTTGGCACCTGCTAGAAGTGCCTGTGATTTTGCAATCCATCCTGAGCATCCACACCTGAAGATATAGCCCCTGAACTTCTGTTTCCTCCTGGACATGAGTAACTGCCTGGTTTTGAATTCAGGAACCTGGAGGCACCCTAGACTCCTTGACAGACATACAGGAGATGCCAAGGGCTGCTTTCAATTTGAGCCTGAAGTTTTACATTTTAAGAAGACAAATGAACAGCATTACCTGTTTACTTCAATATTGACAAAGGAAAAGCCCGTGGCCCCCTTGCACCTGTTAATACTTGCTCCTTCTACCAATGTGACCCACACAGCTGCTCATTTCAATTAGCCCAGGGCCAGTCTTGGCATTTACCACAGAAACAATACCTCACAAAGAAGTGCCTCTGTGCGTTCATGCTGGCGCTCTTCCAAGTCACACTCAGCTTCTGCACATTTTACCAACCTGTCTCCCTGAGTGCAAGGTCTCGCTGGACATTTAAGTCCCTAAAAACTGAGGGAATCCTTCAGTTTCACTTAACTCTTCCTTTGAATTTTCGTTCTGAAACACATTTCTTCTTTGCACCACTATTTTACCTTTTTTTCTCAGCCTCCATTCTTTTTTATTCTACCTCCATACAGAGAGATACTCAGAATGGCACTTGTTTTAGTTCTCACTTTTTAGCAACAACAACAAAAAATATGAAAGTCAAGAAAAACTTTATGTTAAGTATTCTTCTTATTCATCAAGTAAAAATAAAAGATCTAAATAAGAAGCGATCGCCCAGCCTGCATCTCTTGCTCCAGCATTGTTCTTTTTCAAAATTAGGCCCAGTGGTTAGAAGGAATTACAGACCCTCCCCGGCAACTCATCTCCATCATCATTTTGGGGGTGGGGGTAGGGTAGAGACAATTCCCTTGCCTATATTCAGTGATGAAAACATCTATGACAGCTTCTTGCCTGAATTACTACTAAAAGCACCACCATTCTCTGCTTCTCTTTCCCGAGTATCATCAGACATTACTTTTTCATATGAGTTATATTGAATGTGCCCTTTTATGACATGCCTAAGAGATGCTTAGAGACATTTCTTTATTCACTTCCCGAGTCTTCACTGTTGCTAGCACAGGAAATTTATCACCTCATGGGCAAAGACCATGCTCGTACTTTCAGTGAAGCTCTAATCTTGCTGGGAGACATTTGATATATGCCCAGTGCTGGAAAAGTTCCTTCCTTCAGGTAATGAGGGTGGGTACCTTCCAAACTACTTGTCCGTTATGTTACACATGGACATTGAAATGTCCTGCCCCGGCCCGCGGTGGAGGGTTACTTCCTTTTGCTTCATGATAGAAAATGAGCCAGCTCACTGGGTCTGTCTTGTGTCTATGCAACCATCTGGAACAACATGTCAAGAGGTAAGCAGACGTGTTTACCATGACTTCGCCGCCTCCATAAACTGGCCTCTGTGGGTAACTTCTTTCCCATTTGCCGGGAGATACATCTGCAGACAATCTCGTTTTTCAGTCAGAGTGTTTGCACATTTAGTAAGAGGGCAGGTTCCATAAAGCTCCTGTATCTGTATATATTTGTTTTGCTGTCAAGTTCCCTGTAGTTTTTGTTTGTTCAGGGGCTGAGTTTGTAGCAGGTGTTTGGAACAATTAACAGAAGCAGGGATACCAGTACTGGGCAAAGGGTGGAAGAAGATAAAACAAAAGATTGACGTTTTATAAAACAAAGACCCTTAAAAAATACGCTTAGGAACTACAGACTAGAACACACCAATAGTATTATGTTTAAAGGTTAATCTATTACAATTAAGCTATGAAGATGTGTGTTGGCCATAAAATATTAGGCTAAGCATAAAAATATCACTTTTTATGAATATTTTTAGATGATTTCTTTAGAATACTAAAACCACATTCTGTAGGGCTTGTAAAGCTTGAAAAGTGAGACATATATCAGATCTGTCTATGCAAATGACAGAATCAGTCCATTCTGTTTGTTCTGGGTTGTGAAAATGCACATAACAGAGAGAACAACCAGGAATGTTTGAGCATTTTTGCTGTTTGCAGAAACTTACAATCAGATCGAGGGAGTCTTTTTGCTTCTGTGTGAGTGACTAAGATAGTTAATTGGAGCCATGCCAAAGAGCCTTTTTCACATCAAAGCAGTTTGGGGAAAATTGTATTTATTTGGATGGCTTCACACTTTGAGTTTTGATTTCATTAAAATTTGCGTGAATTTACAATTATAGATTTCTAACTTATTCCATAAGCATAAATGCCAACGCGTTTGTGTTCCAACAAATAACAGAAGCCCAAACACTTTGCCTAGAGAAGAATAACTGGTCTCAATCCTCTTTTTCTCACTATTTTAACAAAAGAATTTAAATAATTCTTTCTTCTAATATTCATTGACCGTCTCTTAAGTGACAGACACCAGTAGTTGCTGGGGTTATACCAATAGGGGAGATTCGGCCCCTGCCTGAAGAAGTTCTCACTTTATTTGTGAAGACACGTATACTAAAATTTATAAAATACAATACAGTCATTAATAGAATTGTGTACCAGTTACTGCCAGGTGAAGGAGTAGTATTTAATTCTGCTACGAGGTCATAGACAACCTTGTTAAAAATGTAACATTTTAACTAAGCCTTAAAGTATGATTAGAAAGAAGGCACTACATCAAGAATTTTTCTTTGGATGCTGAATTAGCAGAATATCACTCGGTTGTTAAATAAATGTACCAGGGGTCATAAAAAAAATTGAGTAATCTCAGGAGGGAAATAAATCATCATTGTCACAGTGGTCTGGATACCCTAGAAAAGAAGAAAGTCATTTCCCAAGAATTGGTGAGCGAGAGAGAGAAAGAATGAGACACTAAGAGAGGAATTTGTATATAAAGTAGCACTAAAGGGGAAAAGAGCCAATGAAAAGCAAAAAGTGCCCTGAAATTAGTGGTCACATATAGAACAAATGAGGTTAAGTGGATTGACAAATGGTTTAGGATTCAGGTCAATTTAGGCCCTTTTTTCCCTGAGTCATCAAAAGCTAAGAGCTCTCGTTGACTTTCATCCTCTAATAAAGTCTAATTAACTGTAAGAACCTAGACAAGTAGATGAATATTTCTCAAATTGGTCCATGTCAGATACATGTTAAACCAAAATGGCATTTGCCTTCTACCCAGGCTAACCCCCTTCTTCAAGCCACATTGACTTGGGTGCTTCACATTCCTACTCTTCCTGGCAAACTACCACTTTCCTTAGAACATGAAAGTCTTACTAGGCTAAGTGATGAGTAGATTCACTTAACAGGCCTTACTAAGCATTGCTGACTAGAATATATTGCTAGCACTAAAATGTATATTCTCTACTATCCTTTTACCTAGTGCATCTTGCATTAGGCATAGCCACTTATCAAAGACAAAATGATTAAAAAGTAAAATTCATCATGTGTGGCTATCAAGCCACCAGAAATTGATAGTTATTCCCAAAGGAACAGACATATGGCTGGCTACCTAGATATATGACATTAGGAGAAAGAAAATAATGCTTCATAAATTCTGGATATTTTTCTGTTAATAATTTTCTTAAGAGTATAGGTCTTATCCTTAGCTTATTTGGACGATGTCTGTTTTCATTTTCATTCCTAGTATCTTTGAGTTCTGTAACACAAATCTCTCCATATAAATTCCCCTCCCAAACTCCTTCCCATAGCACTGTATCTTGAGTTATGTTTAGCACATGGTTGACTATGGACCACATGAACCACACAATGCAGCCAGAAAAAGTTTATAGGTTAGCCCACAAAATGAAAAAGGTGGACATTGTTTTGCCTAGAGAAAAGAAGCCAAAATGATCTGGAATTAATTGTTCTGTTAATTCACAATTTGGCTGGGTCTACAATACCTGCCCTTTCTAAAGTAAGCAGTTCTGTCAACCCTTCTTCACAGACTCTGTAGAGCACTGGAGGAATAGGACTCAAGAGACCTGGATTTGAGTTTATCACACATATTTCCTGGCTCTAAATTTGGATAAACAACTTATTGTCCTTGAGCCTTACATTCTTTTCCTATAAATGGGGGTTAATATCATCTCCCTTGCCTGCCTCGTTTAGTGTTTGGAAAAATCAAATAAAGCAATGTATATGCTAGGTTTTAGTGATGGACCAGACCAGAAAAGCTGGTTCAGTTTCCAAGATTAGTGAGAATGACCCCAACAAAGACTCTGTCCAAGGTCTATAAAAGCAAGATGAAAGCTAGGTGAAGATGTGATCGGATGCAGCTGCCTGGTGGCGTCTTATTCCCCATGAATGCATGCCTAAAGTTTGATAGTCTTAGCAACCCACTACAACAAAGTATCCACCAAGCTGGAAGATTCTAGAACTCACTGAGTTTTAAATCATTTGAGGTTGGTGGAGGAGTGATTGGAATGGGTTACATATGGCCAAATTACCCAAATTTAACATCTTGGTTCATAATCTCTTGCTCCATTGTTACATAACCTACTACTGCCATGTTTGACTTCTTAGGCTTATTCAAAATTTTAGTGCAATAAACCTGACCAAGGCCTATCATAATTCCAAAGATTTTTAAAAATATGATGCTAATGCAAGACATAAAGGCTATTAGGTTCATATAGTTTGGACTTACAAGGTACTACAATTGCTTCTAAATTATTAAAGGGCTAGTTGTGACTCTGTGGATTATTTAGGACTTTTGAATTTATTCTTTTCCTTCTTTTGGTATACTTTTGGAAAAGTCGCTAGTATTTAAAATATACAAAGAGACCATATATACGGTAGGGCAAAATTTATGTTTCAGATTGGCTGAAACAAATAATACCATCTTAGCACCAGGCACCTAAAAATGGACTGGGGGAAGGTATTTTTACTGGTGTGTGATGAATTGAAAATGAAGTATCACCATTCTGTCTCCACATTTCTGTCCTAGAGCTAGACAGTCTCACAGCCCAGGAATTCTCCTCAGGATGGATGTAGATGATGACAGATGCAACAGCAATAGTTTATCATAGATCATGATTCAGCTCTTTTGGAACCTTAGTTCCCATTCACGATAGAGACTGGAGTTTTGAAGCACCCAGTAAAACATTATTTTAACACATCAACTGCTGCAGCCCTATGTCAGATGCAGGCTTAGAGCCTTCGTGATTCTCTTTTTCCAGGTTCCAGCATTCACAACAGTTTCCTCCTCCCTGGCCCACTTGTCACAAGGCTATTTAAACCAATGATAGGATTTCTCTCTCAGTGATTTATGACCTAAGACCTGGTTGTTATTGCAACTACTTTACCTAATTTATGGTGATAGAATAACTTCATATTTATGAGTCAAACATTTTTATGGCCAGGACTTGGTAGTGAAAATCAAAGTGTGTTTGTACCTTTTAAACAAAAAGGTAGTATCAAAACCTTAACATGTTTAGTATGAGTTTTCTTTTTTCCAAAGGAAGATAATCTCAACAATATTCTGTAGGAAATTCTCATGCACAGTCTGATTTCTTTCAGTGAGATAATGGGATAATCACAAACAAAAGTTTAGGATATCTGCTAAGAAACATACCACTCTAGGAGACCGGATGACAGAGTAGAAAGAATATTCCAACGGGGTCAGGAGATCTTTGTTTTAACCTGAGATTTGGCCGTGCAGTTTTGTGTAGGCCTGTTAGCTTATTTGGGTCTTATATTTCTTACTTATAAAATAGGTTCCATGGTCTTTAAAATCCTTTCCTGATAAACTTCCTTATGTATAAGGTGAAGGTAATAACAGTAGCCATCCGCAAGTTTGCATGAGGATTAAATGATATTCAGCATAGAGTTTATTATAAGGACATTAGCAAAAGATCAATAAGTTAAATATTTATATAATAATTATTTCATTATTTATCCTAGATATTTATTGTCAAGACTGTTATATTACCATAGTATGAACATGCTACATAGGCATGCTTACTATACATATAGTATAAATATGTAAGCTATGTATATAATAGTTAGATCTGTACAATAGGTACAAAATATACTCGGAATGAAGACAAAAACATTGGAATGGAAATATCTTATAAGTTTAGGTTTGGTTCTGAACAAACTGACCATTACTGTTTTATGAATATGCAAAAACACCAGACAGGTTTCACAGATTGTTCGTTCCCTCTGATCTTGTTTTTCTGTGTTTAGTATCTGATTGATGAGCACTTAGACTTGAACTGATCTGATCAACAGCATCATGGAACTTCTCGTCACACACAGAATTCATGGCTATAATCCCTTGGCCTCAAGCATCATTAATAAGCCCAATATTCTACTCCAAACTCCACAACTTATTCAGATTCCAAGGAACGAGACACTTGGGGGAAACAGTACTTTCTTTTCAGCTGTTTTTTTCACAAACAAGTTTGAAAGCAATTTTTTTTTTATGCTAAGCTAACAAAAACATTTCGGACCAAATTACGACATTATGATTCATAAAGACATTAACCCACATTAATTTTTATAGATATGGATGTTCATTTGTAAATTCTTATTTACATGTGCAATTCATATATTCTCCTGTGGAGCAGAAAATGTATTTCCTCTTTTTTTAAACGCTAACTTGTTCTCACCTCTGCTCTCAGCTAATGAAGTAACAGACTCTTATAAATTTCAGTTGGTTGATTCTTTAATAGCAACTTAAATGTCTGGACTGAGAAAAAACTTGAAAGGTTTACAAAACAAATGTTCAAAGGCTAACACTACTTTCTTGTCTGGAATTTGTAACTTAGTAGGACAAGATGTACGATGTGTGTCTAAGGACATGAAATTGATTAACAAAACAATAAGATCATTATATTATTGGTATATTAACATATCAATATTATTAAATAATAATTATTGTTGTTATATCAAAATAGAAATTGTTTTCCAAAGCAGTTAATTCACCAGACTACAAGCTTATTCTAACAATGCTGACATAATTAAAAGCATGTTGAGACCTCCTTACTGGAGTTGTGGTTATGGTCACTTTCAGTAAGAAATTTAGATAATATAGAGGTTTACCTGAAAAGCTCTATATTAAGTTTCCAGTCTTGATTACTCACCTTCATTATAAGAATGCCTACAAACAAATTTGTGCTTTTTCCAAAAATCAAAAGCATCTTCAAATAATAGATATTAGTCATCTTTTGGGGATATTGGAGTAATGTGTAAAATGGAACCATAATACAGTTATGAAATATTTTTTAAGGTACCAGAAAGTATTACCAAAACTCATACGAAAACAATGTCAAACAAATGGTTGAGAGTATACTTATAGTGAATACACTGTGGGCAGTGATAGGTAAGAAAGCTTCTTGGAGGAGGCAGAATTTGAGCTAGGCCTTGGTTGATGGACAGAGATGAAGTACATAACATTACAAAGTAATATGTCACAGATTATATATTTTAGATCTAGAAGGAAACTTCTTTTAAACTCCTTAATTTTACTGATAAAGAAACTGAGAATCAAAGAGAAATTATGACTTTCTCATGGAAATCCAACTAGTTAGCGAGAAGGAATAGGCTCACTAAGGTTTGGTCTAGAGTTCTTTTCATGATAATAGGAATAACATCTCTGCATTTGATCAGATCTGCAAGTGGTTTCCAGTATGGAATAGGATGTTTTTTATTTACTGAATTAATAAAACTAACAGATATTTTGTAATGCTAAATTCTAATCTAGCAAGATATTCTCTTAACATCTTTTATTTTATTTTCAAGTTTAAAATATTATATGCCTTTCAAACTAAAAAAACACCCTTTCATATTTTATTAATTTCTGGATAATTATGAGTACACTCATGAAAATTGATAGAATTGCTAACATCTGATGTAATATTGCCACTGTGGGAAATATTCACTGTGTATAGATAAGGTGCTGTCTTGAGATACAGCTCGATTACTTTTAAAAAGAAATGAAAAGAAAAGATTATATAAGGCCAAGTTTCTCTAGGTGGAAAGTGTTTTTCTTATAGCCATCAGCACACTTAGAAAATTCATATCTTATTGCAAAAAATAGAGTTGAAACTGTTAAAGCTGCTGTGATTACTATAAAGAAGCCCAAATATTGAACTAGATGGAGCATATCCCAGGAAAAATAATTTCCCCAGCCTGTGTTATGAAGGGGTTAATTATGAGACCTGAGATAAGGTGTTCGCACATCCAGGCACTTCATCAAGGCATGGAGTCAGGAAACAAGGGAGAATAGATGAAGGTGCTAGGGATAATAATGATGGCAAGTAATGATTTCCCTAGAGGTGAACTGATCTATGGCCACAAGCAAAGAAAAAAGGCTAGAAAGTACCATAACATTACCTTGGAGTACTTAACAGACTCAAAAGCAGTAACCCTGTGTCAAAAAAGTCCCCTCATCCTGCTCATTTTCGGTAAAAGAGTTATGCCAAAGTACAAGAGGGGAATGCAAAATTCACATATGAAATTAAACAGCTGAAAGGTATGATTTAACAATGCTCAAAACTCAATAAGCCAAAGATAAACAGCAAATTAGATGACTCAATGTCAGGAGGAAAAAACATCTTCCATCGATCCCATCGTCAAAAATTAATCTGCTTGAGAATGCCCTCTGCTCCAATCCCCGAGCTGATGAAGAGTGGAGAAATAGAGTAAAACCTATGTACCAGCGCTTCACCTTCAGGCTACACCCTGATTACAATCTCCTGTGAGACGTTTCAGCATGAAGCGCCTCTCATGTTGGGACTGCAAAATTAAATTGCGATCAATACTTTACAAAAATAATTGGGGAAAAATGTTCAGAAGTCGGAGCTGCACTGTGTGGCCACAAACATATGAAAGTTATTTTTTTTCCTACCTTTCTGGGGGTTATTCTTCAGGATAGATCAGTTCAAAGGTGTCTCTTGACAATAGTGTTCTTGGAATGGTTTCGCTCACCTTGTTAGGGAATTTTAAAAGCAGAGGAACATTTACAGCCTACGAAGAGTAGTAGCTTATTGCTGTATCCTGATTTTCTTTCTTTGGAATGCTAATCTCAGCCTATGAATTCTTCTTGTCTCTTCTCACTTTGATGTTGATTTAAATTTCTTAGCAAATTAATTCTCATCATTAAACAGAAATGACAAAAAAAAAGTTATATTCCAACAAAATGAAAGGCCACACACACACACACACACACACAAAGCTTTGGCACATTTGTTGAAAACTTTGCTTCAGATTTGATTCTGAATCCCTCAATACATTTAAATGTTGAGCTCTGTAGTTAAATTTAGGGTAAAATGTATTGAATCAAACTCTTTCCTGCCTAAAGCAGTGCTTACTATTCAGCTTTTCCTTCTTGTCTCCCTCTGAATAAGTTCTTATTTTTGGCAAAGATTTGCTTTTTAATCCACAAAAAGAGGAGGAAGTGGAAAATGTAAATGCCTATGTGAAATTCTGGCTTTTTCAATAAGTGGTCATTTTTGGTTTGGTTATATGGAAACTTCAAAAGATTGTAGTTTTATAACTGCATTTTTGGAATCTGCATAGGTTTTTCTGGATTTTATTTGTGGTACAACTCTTCTGACAAGGGAGATTACTGATTTTCTTCACATGAATCATTTGTTATAACCTGAGTCACACACAAAAGCAGCAGCATTCAGAATACGTGGTACAAACCACACTGAAGTAGGTGGTACATAACTATCTGAAGGGGAGTAACCAAAGAAGGGTAATCAATGGCTTATGGCTTGCTGTCATCCTAGGAAAGGGGGATGTATTGAGTGGTGTCCTATAGGGCATCAGGACTAGGGGAAGAAATTGAAAGTGTGCTTATTAAGTGTGAAAATGACAACATTTTGGTCTAGATGGCAGACGTCTGAGAAGACTTGCATTACATTTAATGTGACCTTTACCAAGGAAATGACAGCACTCTCAAGAAGGGGGCTAGAGAGAATTTTATTGGGCACCCCCAAATGAAACAGACCACTTACGTCTCATGATTTTACTATGATGAATTTCAAACTGGTTTTCTCCCACCACTCTACATGCTCTTGAACAACCTGTTCACACTGCTGTTCTGATGAGAAAGGTAGAATGTAAAGTTATTTTAAGATTCACTGGAGGTGAACACAATAGAGATGAGGAAAAAAGAAGGCAGGAGGATGGGGAGGGAGAGGAAAGAGACTTTGGCACTTCTCATATACAACCTATGGCCCAACCTGCTGTTCTCCACACATACCACATTCCCACACAAGATACGCTTTCTGATCACTCGGAAATACACTTTCTGGAACATGCTTCACAATGGTAACTGCCTAACACTGATTCAGTTCTTCAAGTCTCACTTCAGACATCTGTTCTTCTGGAAAAATTTCCCTTAATCTCCCCAACCCTATAATTAGGCATTCTGACCCTGTGCATATATTTATTATAGCATTTATATATTAAAACTAATTTTTCCTTCCTTACTAGACTGTGATGTTTCTAACAGAATAAATTGTCTTTACTCATTTTTGTATACTCAGATTCTTTTTTTCCAACATAAATAATCCAATTTCTTTATAACATTCTTTCACTGACTTAGTTTTCCAAGTTTTAATTTACCATGTGTCACATGGGACATATCTATTTGAGGTTTGGATTCTTCATCTCTAAAGTGAAAGGATTGGGCTAAATAAAGCGTCTCTAAGGTCCCTTCTGGGTCTAAAATTTCAGGCAATAAAAATGATTGAATATTTTGCTAAAAGGCTAATCACAGTGCCTGCGCAGCCACAACCCGTTCTACATGGCATGAAAAAAGACTCTTTTTAAAAAATTATTGTTCTTGTTTGTTTGTATTCTACATGATCCCACCTTACCCTTGGCTCCAGCAATGGTCCCTCACCAGAGGCATTATATAGTAACTTGTGCCACATGAAATTGCTGATATTTGCTCATTTTGGCATATGCAAATGTTGATTTGTGGATCAAACTAATATATGGCTATTCAGAGAATGATGGCATAGTTTGATAGTAAAGCTTGAATAAGATCAATCTGAGTTGTTTTCTAGAATTGAATAGTGAAACAAATCAAGAACCAGGCGGTATATGCAAGCTGAACGTATGACTCCATAGATATGAAGCAGAGGACAGGTCATAATGGGAAAGGAGGAGCTATGGAGACATGGACTCATGGAACCTGAAATTGTAAGGAAGCAGACTCCATTTCTTAGCAGAAAGCATGAGGTAATGAAAAGATATATACAATACAAAGACTACGTTAGTAGCAAAAGAAGAATAGAATAATTACTTGGAGAGCAACTGGGCCATATTAATATTGGCGTTCTCTAGTATACACACAAATGAATGCCAGCTATATAGTCCCCACTGCCACCTTGGATCCACTGCCAGTTCAAATGATACGCAACTGTGATGTGGTTTTTGTACATTTCTTTTCTCAAGATATCCACCTTCCCATGACCCAAGATAACTTGATCTTCCTAGAAGCAGTCACTATAACTTGAAGCTAGATAAATAAAACAAATAATAAAACACAATATCAGGCAAAGCTGTGACGTCTTCATAACAATGGTGGCTACAAGTCAGTAAGTATCTATCCTGTGCCAGGCACTTTATGCTTATTTTTTTACCTCCCTAAAGGCAGCTCTGGGAGGTAAGCTTACAGATGAGGAAACTGGAACTCAAAAAGAAAGGAAGGACCTGTCTAAGGGCATACATCTACTAAGGAATGGAGCTGAATTCAAACCCAGCTCTATTGCTTCCAAAACATGAGCTCTTTCCACTATGGCACACTGCCTCCTCAACCCCTGAAATACAAAGTAATGTTAGAATTAGAAAAGCTTCCTTTGAGTCTCCTTGTATAAGTCACATACAAGTTATCTACCCAGCCAGAAACATATGAAAGACTTCCCAAAATAAGCTTGGTTCTAGCATTATCGGTATAGCTATTCTGATTCACATATTCCCTATGAATCAAACATTTACAATAGTCTCAGGCCTCCAGATAGGGCACACACTTTCTGTAGTGCTAAATTGTCTATTGGCTTTGGATTAATGTTCTAGAGAGAAGCACAACCTAAACCACTTTCTTTTGTCCTAAAAATTAGGATCATTTGTGAATCCCATGGGACCGTCACTGTCTGACCGAAATAAACCAGTGAGTTCTCTTTGATATGGGACACTTATGCTAGTTAGATAGTGTCCTGAATAACCTTATAAAAATTTATCATATTCATTAAAATGAGTGTTCTATAAATTTCAGGACCTCTTCTGGGTGCTGAGGATTCAGAGCTAACAAGCATGTCAGACAAGATCCTGTTCTCATAGGAGAATATATATTTTAGTGAGAGAAATAGATTTTTTTTAAAAAAAAGGAAGAAAAGAAATAAATGAAATCATTTTTGATAGTCTTAGATATCATAAATAAAATGTTTCAAAAATAAATGAGATAGAGTGAAGTGGGGGGGAGCTATATTAGATAGAGATGTCACAGAAACCTTCTCACTATATTTTAGTCAAGGCCTGAATGATGAGCAGGCGCAAGGCACATAGTATTAGGAAAAAACATTTTAAGCAAAGGGAATAGTAAGTGCAAAGACTCTTAAACAGAGGCAACCTTGACATCTTATCAGATCAGAAGAAGAGCAGTGTGGCTTGAATGAAACAAGTGAAGGGAGGAGTTAGAGAAAATGAGGCAGCAGGTGGATGAGGTAGAAACGCATAGGCCATGGAAGAAGTTTCGGTTTTACTCTAAGTGCAAATGTGGAAATGTTAAAATTTATGTTTTAAGCATGAGAGTGACCTGAGAATGCATGGATGCTGGGTGGTCTCCATGGAAGGTTGTCTGTATCTATTTATGTTCCTCTCTGTTAAAGGCCTCAGTGTGGCATCCATCACTTTGGTAAATTTTTCACTGCCCTGTATCTGATCCTTATGCTGGTAAGACAAAATTTGTTTTTTTCCATCAAATCAATTGGAAATACATCTCTTAGGGTTAAACACACCCTAAGCAAGGACTTAAGGATCTATATACAAAACGAGAATGTCCACGCACTAATCTCTAGTAAGAAATTATCAGAGAGTCCAAAAATCTAGAAGTCTATTTGCTACAGCCCCTGGCATATATCTCTACTTTGTTAACAAATCTGGAATAGTGGAAGCCATTGACTGAAACTCTCTCACCCCTGGATAGTGCTCAGAGGAGCAGAGGCCAAGTTTGCCTTTGACACTCTCCCATGGCCGTGTCTTCATGATTAGCTCACTGCCTTCTAAGGGAAGCAGTCTTTCTTTAGATCTCTTATATTAAGTAAGATGATCATGAAGTTTGCTGGCCTGGGAGCCATTCTGTCTCCCGCCAATAACTTTATGTACCAATTCTCAGGTTGCATATCAATATTTCAGCATAACTCCAATTTTATTCATGTCTAAATTCTTGGGGGTTTGCCCCATTGTAGCCACAAAAAACTGACAGCAACTGGAACAAGGGGACTGTAGAGGTAAATCAAATGGGCGTAGCCATTCCTGACTCTCAAAGAGTAGGCATGCTCACTAATGAAAAATTGTCATCTTTGGAAGTGATTGACAGGTTGACATTTTTCTTCATGAATCAATTTCTCTCAGGCTTTGACTCTCTCAGCCCTGCCTCAACAATTTTCTTATGTTGATTACAGTCAATAGGCTTGGCCCTGACCCATCCTAAACCAACAGCATATATCAGCTCAAGGAAGCCATTCCTGATGTGCATTCCTCCTTTAGAAAAGCAGCATCTTCATTGTGATCCTGTATCACCCACAGTCCACCACTAGGCTTATCGTCCTCATCATGTTCCAGATTTATTCTGACCTCAAACTTCATCAGGTGGACTCACAGAATTTCAGACTGGCAGCCACCTTGTGAACTGTGTAACTCATACCCAAAATTTTCAGATGCAGAACTGAGGCCTTGAAAGGTTAAACAACTTGCCCAATTTTGAGACTCAGTTCCTAGTAGAGAAACAGAACTAATCTCCAGGTCTCCTGACACCTAGTTGTATATCCTTACCATAAAATCCTACCAGTGTTACCTATTCTCTTAAGGCCTTGCCAGGCGCCTGTATGATCAACTTATTTGACATAATCAATTTATTTGAGTTAGGGTTTTATGGCTGATAATGACTTGATATGTTACTTCCATTAGATAACAATTTTGCATAATGAAAAGACTAACTCAGTAAACATGGTAAGCCAGAGGACAATAGTTTGGGACAGAATGTACTAGACATGTCAAACTCTTCTATGTGAGACGATCTGGCCTATAGCCCATGCTGAAGAGGCAGCTCAACACAGATTCATAAGCCAGAACTGATTTGAGTCAGCACAGGCCATGCAACCCAAGCCTGGTTAGGGACAAAGGATAAGGCCTGGCATTAAAAAAAATTAAACAATTGAAATTCTCCTTTTAAGGAATTTATAATGGGAAGGGCGGAAAGAACCAGAGTAAGCAGTGAGAGCTAAAACTGAAAATAAGTTATGAAAGAATTCCACAGAGTTCATAAAAACCCAAAGTTATGAGGGAGCATAAACTATGAGTAAGATGAAGAAGTAGAACTATTAGTAGGCAGAGGATATAAGGGCATATATTTATATATATAATCGCATGAAAGAATGACCTGTTGACTAATGATACAGAGAGAAGCAAGTGTGCAGAATCTTAATTACTGCTCACTGGGAGGGAGAGTAGATGAGTCACAAACACTTGTTCTGAGGTCCCTGGAGATGGTTGACGATACATCCAGTTACTAAACTCTATTTTTCCTCTGAGTTCTGGCTGTCAGGCCATCTGGCTGAATGGCTATCATTCATGAGATTCTCATGAGATTACTGTTTCCTATTCCCAAGTATATCATTTTAATATGGTAGTGTATAAATAACTCAGATGAATTTTTATTCATTTCTATAAAAACAGCCTAACTAAAACTTAGAGAGCACATGCAATTCCCCTCACTGGAAATGGTTATTTGATTTATGTACTAGATTAGCCTTTGAGGAAGTTCAGTGATGCTGGACATGGCTTCTGTTTACCTCAGTCCATATCAAGGGATCAGACTTGAACGGACTTTATGTTTTGTCTTGTGATGTCATACAAAGATTTCATATTTCAGGCATGAATGAAATTATCATATAAGCAAGTATTTATTTCCAAGGATGAAATAAATACATGCTGTGGCCTGATTTAGTTTTCTGGTCAGGGAACCACTTCACTGGTCTGTCGGTTGTCATACCATGACAGCTGAGTATTGCTGTGATGCTGAAAGTTATGCCACTGGTATTTCAAATACCACCAGGGTCACCCATGCTGGACAGGTTTCAGCGGAGCTTCCAGACTAAGACGCACCAGAAAGAAGAACTTGGCCTCCCACTTCTGAAAAAACTGGCCTTGAAAACCTTATGAATAGCAGCAGAGCATTTTCTGATATAGTGCCAGCAGGTGAGAGGATGGTGCACAAAGAACAGGCAGGGTTCTGCTCTGCTCTACTTGGGGTCACTAGGAGTTAGAATGGACTCTATGGTACTAACAACAAACTGTTCTCTAGAGATGAAATTATCCTATGAAAACTGTGCTTATTGGAATTTCTTGTTGCCACCAAGTACAAATCTACCACAAATCCTTCCCATCATCCTTACCCACATCTTTCGCCACACGTGTTCTCAGTGTGCATATTCATGCGTACTTTACAAGGCAAGGAATAAATACAGTCAGAGGAAAAAAGAAGAACTAGCAATCTAAAGTTATAGTCATTATTTTAGCTGCATGCTGATAAAGTTGTAGATCATTCTGTCTTTTTTTAAAAATAAACTTTGACCTGAAACCAAGAAAATTCTTGAAATCCAAGTAGCTTTAATTGTTTCTAAATAAAAATTCAGAATGACATAAATACTGAATGGCTCCTGGGCAATGTATCATTGCAGGTTAAATACGTTTTGCCCTGGAGGCTGCAGTTCATAGGGTGTAGATAACAAGACGAATGAAATTGGTGATCCCAGCTAGTCCAGAGTGGATATTAACATACATCACCTACCTGTCTCCAAATGTGACCCTATTTTCACTATCAGTTTCTCTGTCCTCAGGAAATTGTTGCTAGTGAGAGAAGGGGAGGACAAAGAAGAGAAGTGATGGTCCAGTAGTGATGGGAAAGACACATTAATAAGACTGAAAAACTGGAACATTCTCCTGATCTATTCTTTGCATTCTCTTCCTTTTTTAAGAACAAGGAAGAAGAAATAGAACCTCCTTTCTTAGCCTAAAGGGAGCATACAGAACAAGGTCCTCCAGGAATGCTAGGATATTTCTATTTTTTCTCTCTAGTATTTCTGATATTTTGATACTAGAGAGAAAAAAAGGATTGCCTATATGATTTTTTTTAAGTTTATAAAATCAGCACTCACCAATTATTGCCAAATTTAGCTCCTTGAAAGCTAAGAGAAAAGAAAAAGATCAGCATGGGTATCAAAGAGAAGACCAGATAGAGAACACTCTAATCCTTTAGGAGGCAAAAGAAATCTATGTTTCTGTACTATTAAGTATAGCATAAAAAGGCCAAAGTCATGGGCATTAGCCCCACAGGGGCCAGTTAGCTGGACTCAAATTCAAGGCCGCAGAATATATATCTAACCTTGCTGCTGGCAGTTAATTATATCAATGACCATCAAGAGGACGAGAAAAGTGTCTTCTCAGTGCCTATTTTAACATCACCTAACACTTTTAGCTTAGCTGTTATAATTGTCAAAAAATAAAACCTTTGGAAGCAATTTTAAAATCATATCAGTTGACTTATATTCGTGAACTGCTGTACAAACATGACATTTGTAAAATACAACTAGTTATCTCTTTTCTAGATGGAATTTTAGTACTTTATTTAACCAAAGTTAAGACCAAATAGTCGACTTCTGGCTCGTAGTTCATACTGTGGTTTTTCTCATTGCAGCATTCTCCACTATAAAAAAGCTTATAAATATCAAATTAAATAATCATGAGAGTTTTAAAAAGTCATAACAATTGTTTTTGCTTGTCTTTCCTAATTATATCATGGCTAAATATTAGTTATTTACTTTCTTGACTAAAGACTTCATTTTTAGAACCAGGAAGAAATATCTCAGACTTACTTTACCTTCAGCTCTAGCATAAATTTTATTGTTTTTGCATAATAAGATATAAAATGATTTTACAGTGTTATAGAAAAACTAGTTTCATCATTAACCAAAATTATCATTCAAATATAAGAGAAGTGCTATGCTATTCATAGGGATATGTTTAATATAAGTTTCAAAAATACATGTTCAAAATGGAAAACCAAGCTTTGCATACTGATAAGGTGATGGGTGGCAATACCAACTGTTGAATCAACTGAATAAAGATAAACATGACACAATATTGCAATGTGTTAAAACATAGCTTTCTGTTTCATCTGTAACTATTTTTGTGCAAATTTAAAAACAGTTTGCTAATTACTCTATAGTGAAACTGTCTTTACAATAGACAGTTAAAGTTTGTGAGAAAAAAGTACCTCCTCCCTCCGTCCTTTCCTTCCTTCCCTCCTTCCTACCTTTTTCTCTCTTTCCCTCCTTCTTCCCTCCCTTCTTCCCTTTTCGTCCTTTCCTTTCCTTTCTTCTCCTTCCTTCCTTCCCTCCTTCTCTCCTTCCTCCCTCCAATGTTTAAATAAGGTCAGATCCCATGTCATGTCTGCAAACTGAAGCAGGAAATCCTAGAAGACTGAGGAAGCCTGTTGCAAGTTGACAGAGCCTTGCTGACTGCTCTGGAAGTCACATTTATTGACGACTTACTATGTGCTCACACTGTTCTAAGCCCTTTACAGAGAGTATCTTATTTAATCTTCATAAAACTTCACTTTGTATAATTGAAGAAATTGAGACTCAAAGTAAGTGTATTAACTTGTCCAGAAGTTTAGACAGATTATAGTTATTATAGAGTCAGAATTCATTCTTTTATACTGTCTCCTTTGTGAGCAGGTTTGGGCACAAAGCTCTGAATCATTCCTACCTAAGTATATCCAAGTTGAGAACTCTGGAAAGAGGGTATACAACCTAAGGAAGTGAGTTTTATCTTTGTTCCCTTAAAGTTTATTTCAGGCATCAGAGACACATGGTCAACACAATTGACTGTAGAAGGCTACATGCTCCTGTAGACATGTGTAATGAGAGTACACTCAGATATGGATAAATATATTTAAGAATCAATATGTAAGGTCCACCATCTTACCCACTCTGGATTCATGCATCTTGATAATGGTTGCCAATTGGGGTCCAGCTAGTTTATACATCTATCTCAAACAATACTTATAGGGGATTTTTAGCTCCTCAGTTGTGAATGACTAAAGCTACACTGTGAAACAAACCATAAAGTTTACCAAACTCCTCTTGCGGCTGAATGTCTAAGACAATGCCCTGGTTTATTTTTAATGTTCAGAAGCATGAAATCCAAGATTGATGGTGACATTCTAAGAGTGATAATAGGAGGAGGGATCTGTAAGAAACAGAAGAAAAGAAAGAAGAAATATGGCAAGATAAAAGAAATATGGTAACCCAAAGGAATTCCATTGCTTGTGCATTCATAGCACTTTCTTCTCCATGGAAGTGGGAAACAGGGTCATCCAAATTAATTGGTTATATTTCATTACTAATACTATCTGAAGGCATTGAAAAAAAACTGACAATATTATGTTTTCTTTATTTTAAGCAGTCATCTTAAAGGGTTAATCAAGATTTCCTGTGAAAAGAACAATGACATTTAGCCAAATGATTTTGAAAAGCAGACAACAAAAAATAGCTTCAATAATTCATATTAATTCAAGTCCTATGGTTAATGAGGCAAATGAAGTGCTCCCAGAGGGGATAAAAGCACATAGCAGCAGCATCAAGAATCTTCAAACCACCCCTGGCAAAGGATGCAGTAAGCCCCAAATACCCACTAACCACCTACTATTCACACTTTACACTTGGGAAAAACTTAATATGCTAATTTTGCCGATGGTAGCTAAAACAGCGACTATACAATTATAATACAAATGAGCAACTGCCTATATTATTCTTTGTTGTTATGGTTCTTAGACTTCCTGTTACCATCCAGTTTGTCTGAAATTTTCACTATATTAAGGATATACTCATTTGATCAGGCAGAAATACTGAGACTGTGATCAGCTCCACCTAGCACAACAATTAAACCGTCGTCAGGCTAAAGATACATCAAAGTTGAAAATCAAATCATGGATTGGATTGGATTGCCAAATAGGATGATGAATAGTCAGTCTGAATTATCTAGAAAGATGATGGATTCATCAAAGATCAATCTGATAAAGTGTAAATACATGTTCATTTTACTAACATTAATTAGGCAATGACTACGTAACGTGTGTTAGGTACTATACCAGGCACTAAGGATAGGAAAAAGAATAAGACTTTCCCTCTGAATTCTAAAACTCTCTTGGGGCTGACAAAGACCATGACTATTCATTTTGATTTAATGTAATACTGCAACATGCTCTGGTAGCACAGGACTCTGTTGAAAGTAGCAGGAGCAGAGAAGGAGAATTTAGCTTTATAAGGAGACCGTTTTTTGAGCTGAACTTTAATGAATGAGTACAAAAGAAGGTCAAATTGTACTCATTCTTTCACCAGCTGTGTCCTGAGTATCCAACATGTACAAGAACTTTCTAGTATTTTAGGAATATAATGATGATCAAGGCATGGTGCCTGCCCTCAGGTTGCTTATAATCTGGTGGGGACGGAAATTCCAAGTATGTAAAGAGCTCCCTCCCATCCTAAGACACACACAGTTATATGTGAAAAGCCATCTTCTTCCTCAAATCCCCATGCTTTTGTACACTCTGTTTCCTGTATCTGGAATGTCCTTACTCCTTTGTGCGTCTAGGAAATGTCTCCTCATCTTTGAGGACTCTCTCCTTTAGGAAGCTTCCCTTTACTCTCCCAGCCTGCATAGGTGCCTCTCCTATGGACTCCCATAAATCCATGTGGTTACATTGACCACAGGAAAGTCTATTCTACGTTATTTCACTACTCTGTTGTCTGGGTCTTTTGTTGGAGCTGGAGCACCTGGAAAATAAGGGCCATATTTTTTGTTTGAGCAGCATCAACGTCTTGTACCATGTCTAATAACAGTAACTGTTAAAAATATATTTGTTTAACGCAGGAATGAATTAGTTGTTGATTCAGGTGTTTGAGTACAGCATCTTAGATGACATGCTAAAATTTTTATCCTTCATACAAATGGTCAAGAAAGAAAAAGTGACCTTTTTTCTTAAAGGGTCAGATAGTAAATATTTTAAGCTTTGTCTCTGTTGCAACTATTCAGTTTTGCATGGCAGCACAAAAATAGCCATAGGCAATATGTTAATGAATGGATATGGCTGTGTTCCAATAAAATTTTGTTTACAAAAATAGATGATGGGCCTACAGGCTGTGGTTTGATGACCTTGGCTCTATACTCTAGGTCATAGACTCACATCCCACAAATTAGATCTTCTCTGAAAACATGTTTTTGTTGTTGTTGTTGAGAGAGAATTCTCCATGGGTCGCCCATATTTCTGTCCATGATGCAAACAGAGGAGCTGACTGCCTTTGTTGTTCCACACTATCTTTACAAGGTGTTTGAATAGTGAACAGACTTGGAAGATGGATAGTGTCTCCTTCTAGAGCAGAGGGCAGACAAGTGTACTGCCCATTATAAAAGGTTAACGTTCCAAAACTTAGGGTTTCCCTTCTGTAACACAACCCACTATGTGTGTAGGTTTCTCATGGCCCTTTTCATGCACCCTGTGGGAATTGGACTCTAGGAACCAGGAGACATGCTGACACTGGCTGTTGCTAACCATGAGTGATAATGTCCTTTATCTCCTGTGTTCTGCCAGCATTCATAAAACTATATCAGGCTAAAATATAATAGGATAAAGTGTCAGACTCCTCAGAGTTCTTGATAGTTTTTCCTAAACCATACTTTAAATAATTAGGGACTATCATTTAAATTTGAGAGATTTTACTTTTAAAAGTCCCAATTTTTGCCTTCTCCTAAAAACTGAAATATTTGGCAATATCAGGCCAATGTTTCCACATGACAACAAATGAAAAGAACTGAGTGGTAGCTGTCTCCTTGGTCTCCACACCTCTAGGCTATTTCCTGACACAGACTCTTCACTGACTTATATTCCTTGTCTGGCTCCTATGGGCCTTTGAGTTTGCGACCCTTGCTCAAGGCAATAATGTTCCTCCAAATGTATTTTTTTAAGCAAGGAATTAGTTTAGATCTGAATTTTAGAAAGACAACTCTACTGACAATGTGTAGATGAATTATTATGAGGGAAATCTAGAATGAAATGTTGAAGGATAAGCTAATATTCCAGAAAAACATAAGAAGAAGGCCCAAACTAAGATAATGACAAGTACAGCAGATAAAAAGGAAATAATTCCATGTTGTTGCCAGGACTTGGTGCCATACTGGTATAGCTTGTGTGACAAAGGACATTAGATAGCAATGCATTACTTGAAAGTGAAATTAGGGGGAACTTGACATAGATTTGATGGAATAGGGAGCCCATAGGGAAGGCTAAGGACCTGAAGGACCAAATCTAAGGAACCTAAAGAAGATTCAGCTAGAGATGTTAACAGGCAGTTGAGTCTATAGCTCTTGGAGCAAGTTGTCTGTGGATGAATCTCAGGGAATCTGTAGAAAGTGAGAAAATAGAGATAAAACTTAGTATGCCTGTTGCCTAGTTGTCTTTTTTCTTTTTCTTCCTGAGGAAGGTGTTGATGCCTTTCATTAGACTCTCAAAAGGCCCTGTGGTAACTTTCTAGAAAGAAGTTGGCTGGAGTTAAAGATTTGGGACTCCTCCAGAAAATGGTTGAGATTACCATCTGGAATGTGTATATGGTAAGAAGATAACAGAAGAGTTGCTATGGTTATAAACATTGCTTCTGTAATTTGTCAGTTTCTGAGACAATGGTTCTCAAACTTTGATTTGTGCCTTTTTGTAGGAATTGGCTTGTCAACTTGTCAACTTTCTGGACACACAGAAATGTTGGAGTGGGACCCAGGAATCTGCATTTCCATCGACTCTAGTCTAGGTGATAGTGTTTGTAAATCATACTTTATGGAAGATCTCTAGAGCATTAGTCTTAGAAATCCAAATCTAGGAAACAATTGCAAATGTCACATCTTTAAAGCAAAATCTTCTCACAAGCAGAGGTTAAAAACTTCAGGCTGTGAGCCCATGAAGTGGGTGACTTTCTTGGTCCCTTCCCATAAAACATCATCATGAAGGATTCCAAAGTACTTATAAATAAAAGGAAACACTACTTCTAGTGTACTTTTGCGTTATTATTACTTTATTCTCTTATTATTTATTTCCTCCCTGAAAAGTCATTGGAAAAATAAATACAAAATAGTTTGTGGAGACAGAAACAGGAAAGGTTCAAGAAGGAATGCCAAGGCCTCAGAGAAGTCGAGTAGATTAAGGCCCAAAAAGAGGACATTAAATTTAGTGACTGGCAATCTAGAGCCAGGCCTCAGTGGGATTACAAAACAAAAGGAAGATTAGAAAGTAGAGGCAGAATGAGTAAGCTATTTTTACAGATTGCCTGAGGATTAGGATGAAAGGTTAAATTTTAAGAAGGTTTGTGGGGATTATTCAGGAGGATAAGAGACTTGAGTATGCTTGAAATTAAAAAGGAGACATCAGAGGAAGAAAGTAATTAAAGATGTTACAATAAGGGCAAAACATATTACTGTGTGAGTACTCACAGCATTTTTAAATTCCCTGACCTGCTAAGGAAATTCTGACATTTTTTCTTCTCTTTACCCTAGGCTCCACATTCTCATCTCTACCTTAGCCTTATCAGCCATATTGGAGTAATTGATGGGGGAAGAACCAGACAAGAGATGGAGAGACTTGCTTCAGAAAGGGTAAAAATTTACTAGAGAGAGAGCATAAAATAAATTTGAAGGAAAGAGAAAAATAGAAAAGGAAAAAGGCCCTCACCATAGGCAATTTATGGTGGGGAATTGAAAGTTTGGAAGTTGAGAAAAAGTGATTTCAAAGCAGCAAGTGAGAAAGTGGTAGAGCAAGAGGAATAGTGGGAAATGGATTTAAAGAAGTGGAACTGTGAATTGTAAGCAAGAGTTCCTTTCATGATTTTTGAGGGCTGAAAGTAAAGATCTGGATTCCTTTTTACTCACCTTGTTTACTAGACTGTTTCTTTGAGGAGAAGACAATATTTAGACTGGGCTCCTTGGGGCCTCAGTATTTAATGGGGTTACACAAAAAATGAGGAGGCCACTTGATAGTACAGCTCTCAATAAGACCACGAATTTTTCTTCCAGACGGTACTTTGTTTATTCTGGTCCCCAAATCCCAGTGCAGAATAGCAACATTACTTAGGCTGACATGATGGACAGTTATGAAGCCAATGGTAGAGAGGGGATACAAGCGGCGGAAAAAAATTTTCATGTCCTTTATCTCTCATCCTAAAAGCAAGGAAAGTTGAAGGGAAAGAAAGATGGCAGAATGATTGTTTTCTTTGTGGTTTGATTAGATTTTTATAGATTACTACCTTTGCCCGCTTCCACCTGAAGCTTGGGGAAAGGGAATAAAAATTGGAAATAAGAATGAGGGGTGGAGAACATTTGTGAGTAAAGCAAAGCCAAGAAAGAGGAGAAAAGTAGGGAAAATACCAATAGGCCAACTGTTCCTTCTTTTCCCTCCCTTGAAACCGCTCACATTTACACTTCTGTCCACCCAAACTACGTTAGGGAATGATAAGGAGAAAAGAAAAGAGAAGGAAAAAGAGAAGATAAATACTATTCCCCTCAAACTTTCATTTAACTTTTTTCATTTCCTTCATTTTTACTTGCCACCAACACTTCAACATCACCCTGGATCCTCCCTCCTCTGAGATTCTATTTGACTTGTTCCAGTGTGTGCTCCTTCATGTGATTCTGTTTGACCTCAAGATCCTAGAGCTAGCTCTAGTAGCTCGGAGCTGGAGAAATTCCATCTTCTGACCATGACGTAGGAAGAGTTCCATAGTCTGTGACCAGGATTGCAAGAGGCAAGACGTGCTTCTGATACCCAGAATTTAAAGTACAGAATTCCTGTTCCCTTAGCCACATGGTTTCTGCCCTAAATTCTTTCCAGGTTCTAAAAGGGCAATTTATATATGTTCAGACAATAACATTCATGGGAGGAGTACAAGAAAGAAAAGAGGGTACTGCTTCTATTTTGAAGGGCTCAGTTTGTTTTCTAACCATTTAGTAAAACACTGTCTTTGTTTGACTTCATTGCTTTTTGATACCTACTTAAAATTCAGCTTTAGCAAATTACCACTGTGAATTGCTTTATTATTCCCTTTGTAATTATCAGCCACTGTTTTTAGTTGTACGAGGCTTAAGGGGCTAAGTTCAAATACCTATTTTTATTATATTTTAATTTATACAAATACTATACAAAGCAGGAAGATATTATCTCAATGAATGATAGCTATAAAAATTTGTGGATTAAGACCACACCATAGAAAAACATCTTTGAGGTTAATTTAAACAGAGGGTATAATCCCACACAATCGTGCTTATTCACTAGGGACTTGGATAGATAATTTCAAAATTTCAAACTGAATTAAAAACCACAGATTCATAGTTTGGTCTTCAGTCTGCCTAAATATCTGAAAAACTTACTAGCTGAATGGAAAGAGTCTATAAAAAAAAAAGGTTGATTCAGATTTTTTTTGTCTTGGCAAAAAATCTCTTTATAACCTACAAGAAAACTTAAAAATCCATATTCATAAAATATTTGCCATCATTTGCCTGTGTGTTTCTAATTATTTTCGTATCTTGGAACCAGTTTGTCGCCTGCAATCGTATAAAATAAACAGCAAAACATGGTTTTTATTTGTTCAGATTTGAGCTGTAGACATTGCTTCTGAGTAATATTAAATAAGTTATTTAATTCTCTTCTGTTTAAATATTGATAAAGTTTATTATTTGTACTCCAGATTCTTCCACAACCTAGAATAATTTAGATAATTAATAGAATTTTTGATACATTTTAGAATAATTTAAATTAATATTTAATTCACAGTTCTGTTTAACATCATATAAAGTAATGATAAATATGAGTATTTTGGCAACCGGTAATTCTTTAACAGCATTCTCTTATGGAGATAAAATGTTTAAATATTAATTAATTTAGTACTATCAGAACTGCATAGTTATTAGGCATTTCCAAATTTGGAAGAGTTTTCATTACACAGTAACTGGGTAATGAAGGAAAAAAACTGAAAGGCCTCCTCTAGTCCTTATAGGGAACAGATCAAATGCAATTTCCTAATAATCTGGAGACGTTTCATAATCAAACACCTAGTAGTCACTACCGAAATAGCAAATGTAAAGCTTCATTATTGACTAGGATTTTCAGATTATATCTATGTCTGTCTCTAGACCAAATAGGTTTTCATTCCTCAAGTAGCACATGGCAGTAAATGAACCAAAAAAGAACACGTCGCATTATTTTTCTGCATTAAGCGCTGACATTATCTTTGCCACACTGTGCGTGTGGTTTTACTCAATGAGAATCCTTTTAGAGACAGTTTGGAGGTACATGTTCTGTTCCAGCTTATATCTTTTTGAAGGAACCTGTTTTCAAAGTAGCATCCAGTGTGTGAATTACGCCCAATCTAATTATCATGCAGTGCTTTGGGAATTTACTCCTAAATGGCTGCTATTAACATAAACAAGTCAATTTACATGTCACAGTGAGGTTCAGGTTAAAAGAAAATGCATAATGGTTTTCTGTATATTTGTGATCTACTGCAACTCTGCTTTTATTTAAAAAAAAGAATGATAGGGGCTGGCCCCGTGCGGAGTGGTTAAGTTCGAGCGCTCCGCTGCAGGCGGCCCAGTGTCTCGTTGGTTCGTATCCTGGGCGCGGACATGGCACTGCTCATCAAACCATGCTGAGGCGGCGTCCCACATACCACAGCTAGAAGAATCCACAACGAAGAATATACAGCTATGTACCGAGGGGTGTTGGGGAGAAAAAGGAAATAATAAAATCTTTAAAAAAAAAAAAAAAGAATGATAAATAGATGTACTGATTTTTCTCTATATAAACTTTGCTCTTGTAATAGCAGTATGAATAGTTAATGATAACTTTCACCAGTAGTCACATATATGTTGAGTACCTACTACGTGTGAACATCACGATGGGCAAAAGCCTTCAAAGCAGATAGGTCTCTGCTCTGGCAAAAAACTCCTCTGAATTAATTTTGCCCCAAATCTTCACAGTATCAGCTGTAGAGCTCTAGAGGAATAAACACTGCCATTGAAGGACAATGGGGTCAGGCACACAAAGCAGGTAACTTTTTGGTTTTGAAATGAAAACTTGAGGAATGGAAGAAAACTTAAGATGTAAAGTAAGTTAAATATTTAAAGTAAATTCAAATTAAAAGGGTTGAAACTGTTTGAAATGTGTCACTAAACTGATCAAGTCATCAAGAAGATAGGCTAGAGTAGCACTGTGAAGTTGAAGGAGAAGAAAAGAGAATTGCAACGTGAATACAGAATCATTAACCCAAATTTCCCTCAACCTTTTAAAATTAGGACATTTCACCAAGCCCAGAGAAGGCCAGAGGAGAGTAAGAAGCGTACTGTCAAAAGTGATAAGTATCATGAAAAAAAGTTAAGTGAATGATGAGTGAGTCTATTTGAGCATAAAAGATACATGGTTATTCAGTTGTAATGTCTTTTTCCTGGCATTGCATCAGAGCAAAGGCTATATTTTCAGGGAATTTAAATTTAAGTTCTATGGAAAGAGGACATGTGGAAAGAAACATTGCCAAATAAGGCAGCAGCATGAGCTCCTTTTCTGAGGTCCGTAGGGAGTGGCATTTTGGGTTTGGCTGTGTCTACAAAGCAGCCACATAAATTGAAAAATAAAACATTCATTTAAGCAAAAATTAGGGGTTCCTTGTAAAATTCCAAATAACTACAGTGGTTCTTTTCCCCAGTTTTATCATTACGTAGATATGTCTCCTGTTCCATCAAAAAGCAGAAGAATGGCTCTGGTTGGTGGCTTTCAAAATCAGAGAACTTTTAAATGAAAAGAATGAAACTGATTACGACATAAACTTTCAATTATCATCTAAGGGAAAACATAATAGGAGAGAATTTATACCGGTTGGAAGACTACCAGTTGATATGAGCGGGGTATGACATCTTATTCATCCATCCATTCAACCATTCATTCTTTCAACAAATACTTAGTGTGCATTTATAAGATACAGCCACGGACACATTCCTTCAAGGAGTCTAACTTACATTCTAGTGCAATACAATGGAGAGCAAAATTAGGATAGTTTCTGCCTTCAGAGAGCTCAGGGTCTGATCATTAAAATAACAGCAAGAAGGAAGAAGTGGATGAGGCAGAAAAGGAAAAAGGGAAAGTGAAATTAATTTTTGTACAATAAGGCTAAAAATAGCTGTTGTTATAAGGAAAACCTCTCCTTTTCCAGTTTATTGCTGTGTCTTATCCATCTCAAACAAATACTTTATATTTTTCAATTATAGAGGTTATACTTTGCTTAATTTCTGCACATTATTTTAATGGCATAATTTTGAGTTTTTGTTTTCAAACAAAGACACTGCTTCAAGATTAAGCTGAAAGTGTGGTTTTTAGATAGAAGGAAAGTGAACTAGGTTTGGAAAAAACTTTTCTGGCAACAGTATAATTCTTTTAAATGATTTAAGAATAAAGTTCAAATTCACTTATAAAATTATCCCCTAGAACTCTAGCTTCCTTGAAATTCTAAGGATATCATTAAAAGTGATCAGAAATCACTACCAAACATTTTTTACACCTATTCATAACTTTGACATTTATTGTAAAAAGCCCTTTTTAAACATGACCAATTTATTTCAAAACCTTGTACTACTAAACTGAGGACAAGGGTGGGGGTGTTTCTCTGGAAGCCTTAAAAAGAATGTAGTGCTATTGTGTTCATAGTTTAATCTGCCAGGATTCCATAGCCGAGAAAAGATGGGTGTCAGATCTCCACACATAATCTTCAGAACATCCGGAACTGAGAAAGGGAGGTTGAGCAAAAGAAAACAAGATAAAACTTAAGCAAGCCTGCCTTTAACTTTATAAGAATGTGAGTCAAACAGTGTAGGAAAAAAGCAACCCTCATCGGTTTCAGGGTTGGGACTGAGACACCGACTGTAACGAAGCTTCTTGTCTCCTTGCTCTGTGTGGATATCGGTCGTGGGCCCATGGAAATGGGAAGGAGTAGGGGGAAGCCAGAGAAACTTTTTTTTTCCTAAATCAGATTGAAGTGCTAACAGGAGCCATGCTTCGACAAAAAAATAGAGGGACAAATGGGGACAGAATACCCACAAATGCAACTGAAGCTCCTCACACAATCCTGGTAAAATGTCCTGGATCTGAAACCTCTATAGTTATCTCAAAGGAAGAGAGGGGCTTCCTGAAAGATTAAATATTCTCTCACAGGGAAAAGAAAGGAGATGAATACCTGTCACTCCATCCCACCTGATTAAAATGAGAGTAGCTACTCAAAGTAAGTAAGTGTTTATGCATTGCATTAAACAAGTAAGCTTTGCATTAGCCTAATAAAAACAAATGTAAATGATGTTGTTATTGTACCCAATTTGAAGAAAATACTTCAATGGGAGAGATTATATGTCAAAAACTGGAGCCTCCTATAAAGTCATATCAAAGGAAGTAGCTCAATTACTTCTCCTAAAAGATTCTCTTTAAACACAAATTTTAAGAGGATATTTAAATATATGATTTAGATGTATTTTACTTGCAACTCTGAACTTTTTACTGATGACCTTTTATATCTCAATACAATCCATGTCCTTCTTTAAAGGAGACCTGAGTCGCCTTATTTGTAAGTCAAACATTGGTTCTAGATTCTAAAGTTGCTTCTTTAACATTCATAAATAGTATAATATATTACTTGATTTTGTTCTTTTTTTATTCTTTTCTTTTATATAGCACACTGTTTGAAATTGAGATGGGCAGTTGTGTTTGTAGATTGTGGAGATTTTGGCTTGCTTCATTTTCCATTATTTTGTGTCTGAACTACCCCGGCTTAATCTCCTTACTTAATTACTTATTTGCTTCTAGATTTTTCATACATGTCAGTTGATCATAGAAAGCAGGTGTCCTATTAGAGTATAAAATGGTGTGCCTTTTCTTCAAGGGCCCAACCTGTTTCTTCAAAAGAATGAGATAATTAGCATCACATGCTCTGCCCTTCCAGAGGGGTAACGATACACTGTCATAAACCTTACCCAAGAAGAGACTGGCTCCTCAGTTTTCCTGGGGTGCTTAGTTCTCTATATCAGCCTTAGCTGCATAAAGCCACTTAGGAGCACAGTCCACACTGGTGGAGGGGTGGGAGAAGAAGAACCAGGGACGGTAATGATTTCAACTTTTTTGTTTCTTATTATCACAATGGTACTAATTTTTTTCAAAGTCTATGCTGCTATAAAAAATACAGCTTCAGGGCCAACACGGTGGCATGGTGGTTAACTTTGTGCACTCTGCTTCGGCGGTCCAGGGTTCTCGGGTTAAGATCCCAGGTGCAGACCTACACATCCCTCATCAAGTTATGCTATGGTGGTGTCCCACATATAAAATAGAGGAAGATGGGCACGGATGTTAGCTCAGGGCCAATCTTCCTCATAAAAAGAAAAGAGCTTCATGCGTGACCCGGTAGATTCATATTCAATGGCAAATGAGGGGTTCCAGGGAGAGATATTACGAAGTCCTTTCTATTTACAGTTTTCAGAACAGATCCCTAGTTCTATTTCCAGCTCTTTCCTCATCCAATAATTTTAGATCTAAAACGTTTTCTTAAATATGAGAATAAAGTAAAAATAACTCAAAAGTACACTAGAAGTAGTGTCCTTTTCTTTATAATCACCTTGGAATCCTTCATGATGACGTTTTATGGGAGGGGGTCAAGAAAGTGACCACTTTACGGGGTCACAGCCCAAAGTTGCTAACCTCTGCTTATGAGATGATTTTGCTTTAAAGATGTAATATTTGCAATCGTTTATTAGATCCGGATTAGACATATTCCATAAAGTGTGATTTACAAAGACTATCACCTAGACTAGAGTTGGTAGAAATGCAGATTCCTGGGTCCCACTCCAAAGTTTCTGAGAGTGTGTCCAGAGAGTTGACAAGTTACCAAGGCAATTCTTGCAAAAATGCACAAATCAAAGTTTGAGAACGATTGTGTCAGAGACTGACAAATTACAGAAACTATGTTGTAGCCATAGTAACTAGCAGGTGAAAAATGGTGATTATAGGTAACAAAGCACTAAAAGTGGGCTAAGTTTCCCCAGGAAAGTACTTAGCCCCCAACCTAGTTAAAACTATCTTTTCCGTAAATTCAGAAAGTAGTTAGAAAAGTTTTGATTGGACGAAAAAATAAAATATGAAATGAGATTCAAATAAATTGAAATATTTTAGTAGAAATAACTGAAATGATTTTACCACTACCAAATTTTGCTTTTCATTTTCACTTTGCCGTGGATGCGATGTGAACACACTCTGGTCCTGATTCCACCCTTCTCTTTTGATTTCAGACCATGCCTTCAAAGTGCCCTTTTTTCTTGCTTTTTGCTTCTTTTCCACTTGCTGCTGCTGCTCCTGGGTCTTTGTTTTTGTTTTTGATGCTTGATTAATACTACCTCATTTCAATGATTAAAAAAGAACTGTTATTTGTTCCATGAGTTTTCTTCTTCTCTCTGTAATTGTCAGCTTCTGTTTCTTATTTTGGAACAGAAAGGAAAAATCTGTGAATGGTGGGTTCTGATTTCAGGACTAGCCCTTTAGAGAAACTTCCTAAAGTGCCAAGAATTGGATTCCGAATCATCTAGAAATCTTGCAAGAGATGCAGATTCCTTGGTTCTCACTTTTTCCCTCCTGGCATAAGATTGAATATCTTTTTTTCTTCTAAGGAGACAAAGGCTACTCTTACCTAACAGCTCCTAGGTTATTCCCTTTCTATAATCTATAACTTCTTCCTCTTTTATAAGTATCAATAGTTGCTAAACTTTAGAAATCACTGAAATTTGTTAGTGTTTTTGGGTTTTTTTACCAATAAAAATTTCTTAAAAATTTCTTGGGGCTTTTGTTTGTACTTTTTTAACTTCCTATAAGTTTCATTTTTTTTGTTTTAAATTTATTTGCCCAGTACAGCAAGTGATACAAGCCACCATATTGTGTCTGCCTGCTTCTGTAGAGATGGACACCCAGATTGCCTGTAACTCTGCCACCATAAATAGCACTCACGTTAGCATCATTTCACAAATTTTCTCACAGGACCGTCTGGAAATTTTTCTAGGATATACACCCAAGAATGAAATTGCTGAGTTGTTAGTGGGCATATACTCCATTTGGCTAAGGGTGCCAGGTTGCTTTCCAGGGTGGTTGCACCAATCCACATGCACATTTAGTTTTATCTAGCTTTCTAATTTTACGTTTTGGTGGTATAAACAACTTATAAAGGAAAGGAGAATATAACTAATCAACAAATCTGACTAATTAGGGCAAATGCTTTACATTTTAATAGATGATGAAATTTCAGAGCAAATAATACATCAATTCTGCATTCAAGCAACATGCAATATAATGGAAAAGAAAGACGCAGATAGTCTTCTGTGGGAAACCTTTTATAGCAGAATAAATGCAGTGTGGGGGAAGCACAAGGGGAGGTCTCAGAGCCCAGACTGATGGAATCAGGGAATATTTTTCTGCAGAAAGTGACCCTGAGGCTTGAAAAGGTGAATATACCTACCATTCCTTGACTGAAGAATGATCCACCTCTGCTTGGACGGTTTATCCTTTTTGACTGAAAATGCATTGTTAGTTATCGCACTAATAGAGCTCCATCGACCCTGGGTATCCAACCCCAGATCCCCTTGCATTTTAAAAGATGAGTAGGGGTTTGCTATGCTGGATTTTGGAGGACATTCATCAAAGAGAGTAGTACATACAAAGGAGGAGGGAAGAGCATATTCAAAATCACAGAGATCAGCATTGACACCAGGCTGGGAATGGACTACCTGCTTTATGGACATGTTCCCATTGGACCACAGCAGTCTGGGATAGTGGTGTTGGTCATCTTCACTTCACATTAAGGAAACAGAGCCTCAGAAAAGTATATTGCCCAACACCATGCAGCTAGTAAGTACTTGGTACAACCAGGATTTTAACAAATGTTTGTTTCATCTCCAAGTTAGTGCTTTTTCTTTTTTTTCTGGTTAAAAAAGGCAATCAACATATAAATAGTAAGCATTGATGTAAGAATTTTCTTTGAAGCAGCCGAATTCTGTTTCAGTGACTTAAGAGCCAGTTAATAAGGACCAAGGGCAGTCTGGTTTTGTTTTAAGGATGATTTTCATCTTTACTCTAAATTCCAGACATAGTTTTCTTTAAAATATTGTTATATACCAGTGGAGTTTTGGAGCATACTCAGATCTCTGGAAAGGAGACTGTATGCAATATACTAACAAATGCTTCTACTGGGAAACTGGCTTATATTAATGGCCATACAGGCCACATCCCTTGTAAGGCCTCTGAGCTGTGACAATAGATCCATAGCCTGCAAAAGGCAATTTCATATAGTATGCCCTCTAATTACGATTAAATATTTTTGCCAATTTTGTCAATTTCCTTGCAAAGAATTTTATAGATTAACCTATTTTCCATTTGTTAGTCCAGGTCTTACAATTAGTAAGCAATTGCTAGTAGTCATATTTAAACTTGTTAAACATACAAAGAGATATTATTTTTCTAATTAAAGCAATACTTTATCAGATTGTAGATATTATGTTTCAAATCATAGAGCCTCTCAAAAGAAGGTGTCATGAGAACTGAATATGCCAAATCATCAATATGCATTGCAGAGACATCTAGTATTAAAAAATAACGCTAAAGAAAATCCAGTGCTTTCCATATGGCATATTCTGCATTCACAAGCATGTAAAGGACAAGGTGTTTTTTTTTATTTGTCAGCAATACAATATGTCTTAGAAGCGTACATTTTTATATTCTTTATTTTTAATCAGAGAGCATACTGCTCTTACACCATTAACTCACAAGAGATTTCTGGCTATATTTTTATATCGATAACACAGTATCCAGCATTAAGCCAGTTGGAAAAAGAGGCACCTTCTTATGTTCAAGTAAATTGGAATGATTTGGATCAAAGGCAGAGATACTTAGATTGAGGGACTAAATCTCCCCCTTGAGACCATCTATAAAGGTTCTCTTCTAAACCTCAATAAACCTAGATATGGAAACTAAAATTAAACAGTTCTTTTAGTTTAAATAGAACGTGTTGAAGCTGACATAAAGTTGCAGAGAAGACCCCTGTCTGCATACCCCACAGGTTCAGAATTCTAATGATTTGAAGTCTCAGATGGAGCAGATTCTTCCATGTGTGTCTTTAAATGGCCTGTGATTCTATTTGAGGTTAAGTTGGTATAAGGCTAACCTGAGACCAGAGACTCCAAGAATCTCCTGAGAATATCTCTCTTTATAAATTAGGTCTCGGGTATGGTCAAGTGAGAATTCCTTTTACACCAAAATTCTTCTAATCTGTTATCAGAACTATCATGAAATTTTTTATTTGTCATTGCTATATCTGGACTACATCAATTGAAGATGGCCAAAAATTTAATTCAAAATAATTGAAACCAGTGCTTCCCAAGCTTTAGTGCATCAGAACTACCTGGAGAGCTTGTTAAACCTTTGCACCCCATCGCCAGACATTCTGACTCAAAAGGTCTGAGGTAGGGCCCAAGAATGAGCATTTCTAACAAGTTCTCAAGTGATGTTAATGCTGCTGCTCCAGGGACCACACTTTGAGAAACACTAATTTGAAACAGTAAATAAAAAACAAAAAATGTTCGCGCGATTTTTAAGTCCAGGGACCCAGGAGTCCTATGGCTGCTTTGGGCTGGCTGGCCCAAAGGAAGGGCCTTAAATACTGTAATGAGAGTTCATCTATCCAGTTATTGGGCAGATTCACTCCATGTAAGCATTAAATGGTTACTAGGAGACCCAAATCATGGTCTACAAAATTAGCAAATCCATCTCCAAGACGCAATCTTACCTAATTCTCTGCAAGGAAAGTCCTGGGGACGGCTCTGATTGGCCTCGGCCTATTCGCATGCCTATTTCTGGAAGAAAGAATTGCTGAGCCTAGGGTAATGGTGTATTGTGATTATGCAGGCCTTGGCCATATGCATGCCCATGGGCCCAGAAGGAGTTCCTTTAATAGACTTGGTCATTCCAGTTCTGTTTCCTTTAGGGTGATTTGTGTCTCATGAAATTCCTCAGTCCTTCCTGTGGATACGCTTTGCAGTGGCAACCCCTTGGCTAAATTATGTCTGAAAACATCCGTACCCAGATTCAGAAGATAGTCTAGATTCCCACTCTGGGACCTATTTTACAAATAAGGATAGAGTTTAAATTACCTTAATGACAATTTTTTGATCTTTAGTAACATTCTAGTTATGACAGTAGCAAATTTTAAACAGATACAGTCTCTGACAGTGTTATTACCAGTCCAGAAAAGAAAGGATTAAAACAATATGAAAATTGGTGAGTACAAATGAACACAGACTTGTAGTTCAGCAGTTCGACTAATTTCTCTCTTAAGCATAAGGTAAACTCGTTCACATTCAGAGGCCCTTTTAATGACGTGATTTAATGTGACTAAAAAGATGTACAGATGGCACTACACTGCCTCTACTGGGAGGAGAGGTCAGACGGCAATTGGCTCTAACACGAACCACACTAATGTATAGCTACAAGCTGCCACATCAAGGGCCATCTTTCTAAGAGCCTGTTAGGTGAAATAATCAAGCACTGTGACAGTGCTCCCCAGATGCAGGGACACATGGTGGCTTTAATGTTACCCTAAGTGCTGTCAGACACTCACGGAATGACTATTTCGGGAGTAAGATTTTAATAAATGATCACCTGTTTTATTTGCTCAATAAGAAACAAAGTATTATAAATATTAGGTGAGAAATCTAACTTGAATCCACCATCCGACACAACATTGAACTTTTTTCATACGAGTATTGAAGGATGACATTTAAATCACGGCAGCATGTGTTTATATTTTAATGCATACGTCTATCAAATGTAATCCGTATAATTGCATATTTTAAATAATGAGGGTGAGAGAATTGAACCAACCAAACAGCACAGAAGTCTGTTGATTAGATAAAGAATAATTGATAGTACCTTGATATTCTAAAATCAAACTGTCTCGTAAACTAATGCATGCCCTATAGAAAATGTTTATAGAAACACAGTAGCTTTCAAAATATTAAAGAGCAGGAAAGGCCAAGAAGAAAAAGTTGCTGATTTTTATTTCATGAAAGAATCTGTACAAAATACAGAAGTGCAAGGACAAAAGAGACACATTCATTAGAAAGAATGTGGCTAAATATCATTCTATGTATAAGAAATTGTCATATTCTCTTGAACTTGGCAACAAGATATACATTAGAAATAGCCCAACCTATAGTTGCATTTGAAAAGCAAAATGTAAAGTACTTAACATTTATCCAGTTTAGGAGCAATGCCTCTTAAGGCTAACAGGAGATAAGGGGCATGTTCTCTGATCTCCTCTTTATTTAGGAGAGGAAAATGGACAATGAAATGGCAAAATGAGACCTATAAAGGATGAATGATTTGCTGAGAATCACAAAACAAACTAGCAGCAGAAGTAGAACCAGAACACAGGTCTTGTATACCAGACCATTCTTATTCCACTATACCATTCTTTTTCTATGTCTCAGTCAACAGACTGTGGGCTAATGCAGAACAGTCAATCATAGTACTTAAAGTTGTAAAAGCTCTGTAGAGATCATTTATTCCCAGCTCCCAGTCAATAAGCTATGAAGTATTTTCAGCTCCATTTTGCCTGTAAGGTAATTGGGATCAGGGTGATAAGTCAAATATTAAACATCTAGTTCATTTTAAAGAGAAGACCATAAGTCAGATCTCCTTAAACTTAGACAGACTATTTTTTCTGCTGCAGCATGCCACCTTTCAAAATAACTAGGCCCCTAACTGGGCTTGAACTACCAACACGGCAGCTAAAAGCAAAGCATGTAAATAATTGTATATAGAGATTTTGGTTAAATCTCAAATTACAGGAGATGTTCCCAAATGCACAATTCAGAAAGTGAGATTTTCGGTTTGACTCCGTATCTTGAGTCCAGAAGAAGTAAATGGATACATCTCCCATTGTGCTAATTCTATCCATTTGAGGAATTCATATCTTGGAAGTACTTAAAATAAATTATGCCGCTTTTTAATATTTCAAGGTCTTTACAAAAATTGAAATTTGGTCCACTAAAGTATTGGGTCACATGTGTCCTGGAATGGGTGGAGAGATTTTGATAGAGGAGTTAAGTTACTCAGATTCAGGTATCATACAGCCTCGCTTTAAATCTTTAATCTACCCTACTATTTACATGAATTTCTTCATATATAAAGCAGTATAATATTATCGGCTACATAGGTTTGTATAAAGATTAAATGATATAATTTATGTAAAGTACTTAGTACAATGCCTGGCATACACCAATTGCTCAATAAATATTAGTTAGCATATTAGTCAGCCAACTCTGGTGGTCTAGTGGTTAATATTCAGAGCTGTCATCACTACGGCTCAGGTTCATTTCCAATCAGAGAACCACATCACCTGTCTATCGCTTGTCATACTGTGGCTGCTGCATGCTGCTGTGATGCTGAAAGCTATGCTGAAAGCTATTTCAAATACTGGCAGGTTCACCCACGGTGGGCAGGTTTCCAAGGAGCTTCCACACTAAGACAGACTAGGAAGAAGGACCTGGTCACTCACCTCTGGAAAAATTGTTCATGAAAACCCTGTGAATAGCATCAGAGTATCATCCTATATGACCCTGGAAGATGAGCGGATGGCACAAAAAGACTGGGCAGGGTTCTACTCTGTTGTACACAGGATTGCTAGGAGTTGGAATGACTCAACAGCACTAACAACAACAAAGTATATTAATCAGTATTTGCTGAGATAAGCTTCAGTAACAAACAATCCACAAATAGTGGCTGACAAACACAAATGTTTATTTCTTGCTGATGTTACATGTCAGTTGTGGGTCAGCTCCACTTTGGCTCTATTTACTTCTTCATTCTGGAATCCAGGCTGAAGGATAGCCCATATATAAGACCTGCTGTTCTCATGGTAGAAGGGAAAGAGCAATGGCCACAACCAATGACTTTTAAAGCTTTTGCATAGACATAGTATACGTTACTCCCCTCACATTCTATTGGCCAAAGTAATTCACATGGCCAAGTGGAAAAGTATAGTCTCCTAAAAGGGAGGTAATGGAATTACATGGTAATGGATGGAGATGTATAATTCTTTTTCATGGAGTGAGAAAATAATTGGGAACAACAATTAATTCTACCATAGTTAGTTATTCTTTAACAAAAGGTGAAAGGGGAGATATAAAAATCACTTTACAAAGAGTCGGAAGAGTTAACTCTGCCTCATCCACCTCTACTAGTTACATGATGTTCAACAAAACAGTTAATCCTTCTAAATTTTAGGATCCTCATCTATAATAGGACTGTTTTAAGAATTAAATGATGTAAAGAAACGCTAAGGAATTTCAGAACAAGATGAGTCTATGTTTTATAGACTAGAGTAAAGCCTTTGACTGTATGGATCATGAAAAGCTGTGGGCTGATCTGAAGAAATGGGCATGACTCAGCACTTGATTGTCCCTATGTCTAGCCTGTATTGCGGACAAGAAGCTACTGTCTAGACAGACTATTGAGAGGCAGAATGGTTTCCTATAAGCAAAAGTGTCAGAGAAGAATGCATTTTATCTCCCTATCTGTTTAATCTATACACGGAACATATATAGAAAACTGGACTAGACTCGGATGAGGGAGGAGTGAAAACTGGTGGAAGAAATATTAGCAATCTAAGATAGGCAGATGACACCATCTTACTGGCAGAAGGCAGCAATGACTTGAAATGGCTTCCAACAAAAGTGAAAGAAGAAAGTTCCAAAGCAGGACTGCATTTGAACATCAAGAAGACAAAAATCAGGACCACAGAAGAACTACACAATTTTGACATATTCAATGGAGACATTTAAATTGCCTATTTAAATGGAGATGGAAGCCAAGAAATCAAGAGAAGACTGAGACTCGGAAGGGCAGCAAGGAAAGAATTTGGAAAGATCATTGCATGTAAGGAAATGTCATTAGAGACCAGGCCAAGATAATCCACACCGTCTATTCCCCATTACTATGTACGGGTGCAAAAGCTGGACAGTGAAGAAGGCTGACGGGAAAACAATGGATTCATTTGATGTACGATGTTGGAGAAAAACTCTATGGATACCTGGACTGTGAGAAAGATGAACAAGTGTGTCCTAGAGCAAATTAAGCCTGAACTATCACTGAAGGCAAAAATGATAAAACTGAAGCTATCCTACTTTGGGTATATCGTGAGAAGACAATATTCTCTGGAAAAGACAATAATGCTGGGAAAAGTAGAAGGCAGCAGGAAAAGAAGACCAAATATGAGATGGATTGACTCCATAAAGGAAGCCATAGCATGAGTCTACAGGAGCTGAGTAGGGCTGTTGAGGACAGGACATTGTGAATATCGCTCATTCATAGGGTCACCAGGAGTGGGAGCTGAGTTGACTGCATGTAATAAAAAAGAAACGTAAGCAAAGCACTATAATAAGAGAAATAATGAGAAAAAAATTCTGCCCCTGAAGAATTTGCTGTTATGGAAATCCAAAACAGTGATGAATACTTTGGACAACTGACCAGTTGCTGCTCTGCATGGTAAACAAGGAAACACAGGCAATCCAGATATCCTATTATAAGCTCTGAGTGCTTATCAATCATGAGGGTTCCCACTGGGAGAATGTAGGCAATAGTAAAACTACCACCAAGAGAATCTCAAAAATGAAGTAATTTGCTGAACCTCAGCAAAAACAAACATGAACTGGAGATCTTAAAATAAAAATCATGAACCCTACCACACTCTTAAGATGAAGGAGAAAATGAATTGGAAGTTTTCATTGATATACAACGGCCCAACATTATTTTCTCAACTCATCATTCATTATTCAATCAATGACTCACCCAGTCATTCAATAATTATTGCTTACTTGTTTTGTGCCTAGTTAAGGGGTAGGGAAATAATGATGAATAAAAAAATAACACATCTGTGATATTATTGCCCTTAGTATCCAGTTAAGGAGACCAATATTAATCAGATAATTATATTAGTAGTGTGTAATTTCAAAATAGGGAACGTGTTATTGAAGAAAAGAATATGATTTCATGAGCGTATATGAAAGAGAAACCTGACTTAGATTGGGGAGGAGGGTGGACATGGAAGATTTTTCAGAACAGATGATTTTTATCTGAGATTTGAAGAGTAACTACCTTAGTTTACTGGTTTAAGGTAATGGGGGAGGAAGATGATAATGAACAGCATCTCAGACAGAGAGAACTTCAAGGACAAGACCTTGGGGTGGGAGGGAGGATGACATTTTGAGAAACTATAAGATCACTGTGTCTAGAGAACAGGAGGGGAGAGGGATGAGCAAGAGAGGATGGACTGAAGGGTGGAGGCTGAGTTCTGCAGGGTCTTATAAGCTCTAAGCAAATGTCTTTATTCAAATATCAGTGTGAAACCATTAAGTAAATTTAAATAGGGGCTTGGTAAAATCAGATTTAATTTTTTCAATAAAAGTAATATATGCACTGGTTAAAAATCAAATAGCGCAGAAAGATTTATAAAGGAAAGCAATAGTCTTCCACCTCAACTTTACACTCTCCCAGACCCACTCCCCAGAGGAGAACACTTTTAACCATTTTCTCTTTAGTTCTTTGGTAGGTTCCTGTGATAGTGTTAAATAAATTGTTCAATCTCTCAATTCTTAATCTGTTAGCAAGAAAATATACTTTTCAAGCTCCTAGTACTAAAGGTAGGTGTTGAAGTAACGTTTTTTACTTCTCTTTAGCCCATTCGCCTGTCAATTTTTAAATTATTGTTTAAATGCTTCTATTGTTCCCTTTGTAACTGTAAATAATATATTTAAGCTTCTATTACTTGTTCCAACAAATACAGATGTTATGTCTCTAGTAGTGTCTCTACTATATTAAGACAATATTAGTACTCTTACTCTTTTCTTCCTCTCTCCTCCTCTGTATCCCTTTCCCCATTTCTATAACTACTACTTGCATCATTGTGCATCAGTGAGATTGGTCATAATTGGCTGTATTGTCTTTATCTAATTTTTTAATCAAAATATGCTAATCTGATAAAAGCCAGTTGGAAAGACTTTCCTCCTTTTCTCTTCTCTGAAAGAGTTTATACAAGATTGAAATTATTTGTTCTTTGAATATTTGGTAGAATTCATCTATAAAATTATCTAGGCTTGTTGCTTTCTTGTAAAACAGATTTGATTTCCTTTATTGAAAAGTCCATTCAGGTTTACTTGCTCAATCAAAGGTAAAATGTCCAGACCTCACACACAGCTGGTGTTTGGAATAGCTTTTCTTGGGGAGACCTCACAGAGGCAGGAGCAGTAGCTGGCCTGTGGTTCCACCATTGCCCAATGCTTTCTGGAGCAGGATCTTGCAGGGAGCAACATCAAATTTCTATACATGCATCGATTTCACTTACCTAACAAATATTGATTGAGTTCCAACTATTAGCAAAACATTCTTCTAGGTGCTAGAGGAAAAAATTTAAAAATCCCTCAGCTGATGCAATTTACATTCAAATATAAAGACCTAAACAAGCATGAATGTTCTGTGTCAAATGTGATACATTCAACAGGGAAAAATACATCAGGGTGCAGAGTTTAGGAGTGTGGGAAGCGGGGTGTAATTTTGTAAAAGGAGGTCAAGAAAGACCTCGCAGAGAAGGTCACATTTGGGAAACAACTGAATAAGAGCAGGGAGCGAGCCATGTTTTTCTCAGAAGGAAAAGCGTTTTATGTGGAGATGTCAGAATGCTCTTGGTGTGGGAGTAATGCTTAGCTCGTTTGAGGGTCATCAAGACCCTTGTACGATGGATGTGGAGCAAGCAAAACAGAAAGAAGTGAATGAGAGCGAGATGTTTGCTTCTGCTTCGTTATCCTTTTTCTCTACTTTCTTTAGATTTATTTTAATATTATTTTTTCTTATTTTTTGAGTTGAAGACTTTCTGAAGTAATTTTTAGGTTTTCTTCTATGCTAATGTAAGTACTTAGGACTATATACTTTCCTCAAAATGTATGGCTTTTGCTACATTACACTCATTTTATATTTTACTTTTGTCATTTGGCTCTAATAATACTCTAATGCCCATTTCAATTTTGACTTCGTTCTATAAATTGTTTGGCTCGAGATAGATGGGTGTGTAAACTAATTATTGGAGTTCTAGAAGGAAAGAATGGTGAGGATGGGGAAAGCCAGTATGTGAATATATAATGTCTGAGAATTTTATAAAAATTTTAGAAGATGACAATCCTCAAATTCAGAAAACCTACGAATCCAAAATGGATTAAAACATAATTCATGTCTCAATATGTTCAAACCTTCCATATTTGTATTAATTATTAGTGAACCATGTGTAACTACTGAGTGCTTCAATTGTGGCTAGTACAACTGAAGAGTTGACTTTTAAGTTTGATTTAAATTAATTTAAATATAAATATGCACTTGTGCTAGTGGCTATCATAATGAACATCAGTTCTAAAATGTGTCTAGAAGAGGGCCTAGGACTAAGCCTTGAGACAATGAAGCATATGATGGCAAAGTAAAAGATGAGGAGTCTGCAAAAGAGACTAAGAAGTAGTCACAGAGGTAAGACCAACACCTATAAAATGTATATTCACAGAATCCAAGGCAAGGGGATGTTTCCAGCAGGGGAGACTGGTCAACAGTGTAAAATGCTGCTGCCAGAATGTAACAATGTTTGAAAACAACTGTAGGATTTAGTTCTGCTTAGCGTTTGTTAACTTCAGCAAGAACGATTTTGGTGGAGTGATGGACAAAGCCAGATTGGAGTGGACTGAAAAGGGAGAGAAGAAGAAATGAATATAGCAGGCATATTAGTCAGGGTTTGAGTACAGTGTACTTTTGCTTATTTAAGGACAAAGGAATTTAGGACCTTATTACACACACAAAATATCTTACAAAATTATTGGGGAGTAAAGGAACAGATTCTTGACTGTGTTTCCTGGAAAATTTCCAAAAGCCTCAAAGCAACACTACACTCCAAGGAATCTTCCATTCCTAGGGCTATCAGGAATTCACCAACCATTTTATAAAATCACTGGCTACAGAGGCGAGCTTCTGAGCCGTGTTATTTATGCTATAATTCACATCAACAAAACGGATGCCTTTTGCTTTACCTCTATCCCCGACTCAGTTCCAGATTTGAGTCTCAGGAGAGTTCAAGTGACCTTTGCAAACTAAATCACCCCTAGAAAACTAGCTGCAAGGAAGTCTGGCAAAGGGGGTTTTTAGCTTGAAGATGTTTTTATTTGCAGATATAGAGGCATGTTTAGTTTAGTTATCTTTTTGTTATTGATCTTTAACTTAGTCCCCTTGTAGTCAGAGAATATGTTCATTATGATATTAATTTTTTGAAATATGCTTATACTTGCTTTATGCCTAGATTGAGGCCAGGTTTTGTATATATTTTGGATGTTCCCAAGGAAGTAGTGTACGTATTGTGTGTACTCTAATTTTGGGGTGCAAGTTTCTAAAAATGTCCATTGGGTTCAGCGAGAAAATTATATTGCCCAGATCTTCCGTATTCTTGTGAAGTACTGAGAGGGGAGCGTTAAAATCTCCCACTATGTTGCAGGCATATCTCAGAGATATTGCACCTATTCCAGACCACTGCAATAAAGCAAATATCCAATAAAGTGAATCACACAAATTTTCTGGTTTCCCAATGCATATAAAAGTTATGTTTACACTATACTGTAGTCTATTAAGTGTGCAATTTCATTATGTCTAAAAAACACAATGTACATAACTTAACTAAAAGGTACTTTTTTTTTAAAGATTTTATTTTTTTCCTTTCTCTCCCCAAAGGCCACCGGTAGATAGTTGTATATCCTTCGTTGTGGGTCCTTCTAGTTGTGGCATGTGGGACGCTGCCTCAGCGTGGTTTGATGAGCAGCGCCATGTCCGCGCCCAGGATTTGAACCAACAAAATACTGGGCTGCCTGCAGCAGAGCGCGCAAACTTAACCACTCGACCACGGGTCCAGCCCCTAAAAAGTACTGTATTGCTAAAAAATGCTAACCATCATCTTAGACTTAAGCGAGTCATAATGTTTTTGCTTGTGGAGGGTCTTGTAAAACAATGCAATATTTGTGAAGTGTAGTAAAGTGAAACACAATAAAATGGGTATGCCTGTAATAGAATTTGTCGATTTCTCCTTTTATTCATCCATTTTGCATTATATGTACCAAGATTATGTTACCAGTGCCTATTAGTTTAAAATGGTTCTATGTTCTTGGTGAACTGAAACTGGTGAATACAAACCTTTTACCAATAGGAGTGATCCTCTTTATCTCTAATAGTATGTTCTCACTTAATTTCTATTTTGTCCTGTATTAACACATCTACATACATCAACTTTGTTTTGGTTACTGTTTGCCTAGTATAAATTTTTCCATTATTTTCCTATCACTTATTTCTGTCTACTTCTCTATTTCTTTCTTTTTCTTTTTACCTTTTCACCCCCTTCATCCATTTCTCCACTCTCCACCCCCTGCCTCTGGCAACCACCAATCTATGTATCTTTGAGCTTGTTTTTTGTTTTGTTTTGTTTTGTTTTGTTTTGTTTAGGTTTCACATATAAAAGAGATCATACGGCACTTGTCTTGTCTTTCTGACTTATTTCACTTAGCATAATGCCCTGAAGTCCATCCGTGTTGTGGCAAATGGTAAGATGTTATTTTTTTTTATGGCTTTGGCTAGTATGGACATTTTAACAATATTAATTCTTCCAAACCATGAACATGGAATATCTTTCCATTTAGTTGTGTCTTCTTCAATGTCTTTCGTTACTGTCTTATAGTTTTCAATATACAGGTCTTTCACCTTCTTGAAGAGATATATATATATATATATCTCATAATTTCTTTATCCACTCATCCATTGATGGACACTTACATAGTTTCCATATTTTGGCTATTGTAAATAATGCTGCAATGAACATGGAGGTGCATGTTTTTTCTAGTTAGTGTTTTTGTTTTCTTCATATAAATAGAAGTGGAATTGCTAGATCAAATGGTAGCTCTATTTTTAATTTTTTGAGGAATCTCCATACTGTTTTCCATAGTGGCTACACCAATTTACATTCCCGTCAATAGTGAACAAGGATTCTCTTTTCTCCACATCCTTGCCAACACTTGTCATTGCTTGTCTTTTTGATATAGCAAATGTGAGGTGATATCTCATTGTGGTTTTGATTTGCATTTCCCTGATCATTAATGATGTTGAGCATCTTTTCATGTACCTGTTGACCATCTGTATGTCTTCTTTAGAAAAATGTCTGTTCATATCTCCTGCTCATTTTTTAATCAGAATGTTTGGTTTTTTGCTATTGAGTTGTATGAGTTCTTTATATGTTTTGGATGTTAGCCCCTTATCAGATATATGATTTGAAAATATTGCCTGTCTTTCAGTAGGTTGCCTTTTCATTTTGTTGATGGTTTCCTTTGGTATACAGAAGCTTGTTAGTTTAATGTAGTCCCACTTGTACATTTTTGCTCTTGTTGCTTTTGCTCTTGGTGTCAGATTAAAAATATCATTGCCAAGGCCTATGTTGAGGAGCTTACTGCCTATGTTTTCTCCCAGGAGTTTTATGGTTTGGGTCTTATATTCAAGTCTTTAATCCGTTTTGAGTTAATATTTGTATATGGTGTAAGACAGTGGTTGAGTGTCATTCTTCTGCTTGTGACTGTCCAGTTTTCCCAAAACCATTTATTGAAGAGATTGTCCTTTCCCCATTGTATATTCTTGGCTCCCTTGCTGTAAATTAACTGACCATATATGGATGGGTTTATTTCTGGGCTCTCTATTCTGTTCCTTTGATCTGTGTCCTTTTTTATGCCAATACCATACTGCTTTGATTACTACAGCTTTGTAATCAGGGAGCATGATGCCTCCATTTTTGTTCTTTTTTCTCAAGATTGCTTTGGGGTTTTTTTGTGGTTCCATACAAATTTTAGGATTATTTGCTCTATTTCTGTGAAAAATGCCATTGAATTTTGATAGGGATTGCATTGAATCTGTAGATTGCTTTGGGTAGTATGGACAATTTAACAATATTAATTCTTCCAATCCATGAACATGGAATATCTTTCCATTTATTTGTGTCTTCTTCAATTTCTTTCACTGCTGTTTTATAGTGTTCAATATATAGGTCTTTCACCTTCTTGGTTTAATTTATTCCTTGGTATTTTATTCTTTTTGAGGCAATTGTAAATGGAATCGTTTTCTTTATTTCTCTTTCTGATAGTTTGTTATTAGTGTATAGATATGTAATAGATTTTTTATGTGTCAATTTTGTATGCTGCAACTTTACTGATTTCATTTACTAGTTCTAACAGTTTGTGTGTGTGTGTGTGTGAGGAAGATTGGCCCTGAGCTAATATCTGTGCCAATCTTCCTCTACTTTGTGTGGGATGCTGCCACAGCGTGGCTTGAAGAGTGGTGCTAGGTCTGCACCCAGGATCTGAACCTGTGAACCTCCTGCTACCAAAGCAGAGTGCACAAACTTAACCACTATGCCACTGGGCTGGCCCCTAGTTCTAACAGTTTTTTAATGGAGTCTTTAGGGTTTTCTACATATAATATCATGTCATCTGCAAATAGTGACAGTTTTACTTCTTCCATTCTAATTTAGATGCATTTTATTTCTTTTTCTTGCCTAATTGCTCTGGCTAGGACTTCTAATATTATGTGGAATAAAAGTGATGAGAGTGGCCATCTTTGCCTTGTTCCTGATCATAACCAAGGCCATATAAGACAAGCCCACAACGAACATCATACTCAATGGTGAAAAGCTGAAAGTTTTTGATGTATACTGTTGAGTATGATGCTAGCTATGGGCTTGTCATATATGGCCTTTATTATGTTGAGGTGCATTCAACCTGTACACAGAATACTTACCAAATGTAGAGTTCAAACACAGACACACACACTCACACACACACACACAGTTTCTCCAATGCTCCAGTCATATCAAACTTCCTGGTGTTCCAGAAGCCCATTACTGCCTTTACCTTGTCCTCCACTAATCTCTTCCTTAAATCTCCCTAAGAGAATATAAATGACAATTCTCTGACATTACATAAATTATGCACATTCTTCTATAAGACTACTATAATCCCTCAAGGAATTATAAGTGCATAAAATGTGTGTATTCTGTCAGCCAACTTCTCACTTGGCCCATAAAAGTTACCTAAAAAATACCTTTTCTCTTATCACCTTCACAACTAGAAAAAAAAGTTGAGCATCAAAATGAATCTTTGTTAATTAGCAGTACCGCCAAAACTTTTTCTGTGTCGTCCTTGTTTGGTTTTGGTATCAGGGTAATGCTGGCCTCATAAAATGGGTTTGGAAGATTTCCCTCCTCTCCTATTTTCTGAAAGAGTTTGTCAGGAGCTGGGGTGAAGAGAGAATGGGGAAAACCTGTTGAATAGTACAGGGTTTTATTTTGGAACCATGGAAATGTTTTGGAACTAGATAGAGGCAGTGATGCATTCACAATGCACAACATCATGAATGTACTGAATGTCAGTGACTTGTTCGATTTAAAATAGTTAATTTTATGTTATGTGAATTTCACCTCAATAAATTTAAAAAAAAATTAAAGAATCAAAGATAAAGTCATTATAAGCTTAATTCTTTTTTCTTGAGAGATAAAGGCAAAAAAATGTTATGTGGTCAAATCTATAAATTTTAAGCATTGCTGTTTATCATCTATTTTATGTTTAGACTATCCTTCTAACTTTCTGAAACTTAAAAAAAGATCACCCAAATTTTCTTAGAGTAGTTTTGTGGTTTAACCAGTCTGAAATATATTTTGATATAGAATATATAATAAAATAGAAAAATATTATAGCGACTGCAGGCCCTCACAGGGAGAGAATCATGTAGGTTTGGAAAAGTGTTTTGGGATGCAAAGTAGAAGTGCAAGGTTATGAGTTAACAAGAATCAACAGAGAGTCGAATTGTTCTGTATTATGAAAATGAGAAGAACTTGTTTTCATTTTGTTTTATGTTGGGCTTTGAAAAGAATGAGAGGAGAGGCAGGCCCAAAAACATATCAGAAGGCTAAAGCCTAATTTTCAAAAAAGACCTAAAGTGGATATTTTTAAGAACTGAGATGTATAATATGGAATTTTTATGTTTACAATGTTGCATTGTTGTTCCCATCCATTTTCCTAAGTATCGTTAAACTCAGCTAACACCAAAAGTTTTTTGTGAAACGTTAATCTAGTGAAAGCAGGAAGCAAGAAGCGTTCCATCTCTAGGACAATATGATGGAACGAGGACAGCATGAACAGGATAGAAAATGATTGAAAAAAGTAGGTTGTGAGCTGACCTACTTTAGAAGAAGTGGAAATCTCCAATAGGGTTATTCCTTCTTGCACTGGACCTTCCATTGGACATAAAATAAGGATTCAATCCAATCTTTCTTAGATTTTAAGAGACAGTATGACCTTAGCACATACCTGAGCATGAGTTAGGTGTAGACAAGAATGAAGAAGTTTCTATCTACTCCACAATAACGGTTGTTCAAACACAGTTGAGTAGTAGAAAAGTAAGAAAGTAAGTTTGTAAAACAAAAATAAAACTAAAACCACTCTAAAATATATGCTTGAAAGAAACTTGCTTGTATTAGCCTTTTTTGAAACTGCTATAATTTAAGCCAGGAGAGATTCAATTTGTAGTACACAGAAAAGAAAAACAAACTCAGAACTGAAAACTGCTTCATGCATTTAACTTATCTTTAAATGAAATTTTATAAGTTTATATGTCATTTTTTAGGTTATATATGAATAAAACAGATGCTACTTTTAAGCTATGGGTGTTCAAAGAAAATGGCTGGTAATCTACTTAGCCAAGGACAATAAAATTTATCTTATGCTCAGAAAAAATCAAGCAGACATTTTTACTGATTTTACCAAAACAGCAGGATGAACTTCAAATAATCTTTCTCTTTTAGCAAAACCACCTATAAACGTGAATGAATATAAGATCTTAAAATAAAATTCCTTAGATTTGAATAGTCACTTTCTTCTAAGAGCTCGAAGCAATTTGCTTTATGTTCTTACTCAGTCTAGAAACCCTTCTGTGAAGATGTGCATTACATAATAGACAGGTATTTTCACCCTCGTTCTATGAATAGGAGAATTAAAACTTGATAAATTAAGGCTGTTTGGCTCAAGATTACAACTCTAAACCCGGATCTCCTGACTTCCTGGCCCAATCTCTTTCCAAAGACTTATTTACACTATAAGCAAGGCAAAAATCCCCTTTTCTCCTACTTGACTTCAGTGAATGACCTTGACTCCTTGTCAGGGTAGGCAGGTGCCATGCTGTCTTCCAAAAACTAGATTCTTTCTCCCTCTTATTTCCATCTATCTGAAGTGCTCTTTATCCCTTTGATGTATGCAAGTCCTTCTTTCAGGTCCCACCTCATTTAAAAATTATCCTCTGACTAAGGAGACTCAACTTTTGTTGGTTTAACCAACAAAATGACGATATTTATCCAATATGTTTAACCAACCGTAGCCATGACTCTGGTGTAGTAACAATATCAGCACATTTCAAAAGAAAGTACCCAGTTAGTTTGTCCTCTTTGAGGGCAGGGACGACGTGTTAATCATCTTTGTTCAAAACCTATATAGGGCCAGAAATACAGTAGGCAGTGAAGGTAGATGCTTCCTGAGAGAAAGTTGTTGTATATGACCATGTTGACATATTGTTCTTTCTGAATATTCATGGAAATAGTTGACATATAGACCAAGAACTATTATTATATACTTATATTAATACGCTTAAGTAACAGAACACAATATTGATTTAGTTGACAGTAAATAGAGCTGGCAACCACCTCACAATCACTGCTGGCTCCCTATTCATGCTGCAAGGTCTTTGATGTCTGTCAACTAGGTTATGATGTTTAAAGATGTCGGGAGTCTTTTTATTTGTGCTCTCATCACATTACATCATTCTTAATCTCTAGCTACAATCCCTAGGGTTATTCCCCTTTCCACTTTTTTGGTTATTCTCCACCAATTGTTCCTATGTTACCAAGTCCTCATTAGTTTTGGAGCAGGAATATGAGAGCAGAGGCATATGATGGTAGATAGTAAGATGGCAACTGAGGAATCTACTTCATCTTTCTAGTCACGTCATCGTTTCTTCTCTTTTCAGGTGTCTCCAACTCTTTCCTGAACTGTCAGACAGAAGGTAGCGTTTTCTACATGGTTATGGGTTTTCTGTTTTACCGTATTATTTTAGTCGTAGCTCCGTAGGTACTTAGCAATGCATCAGGCACATAGTAGATGTTCGGTAAATACTAATTAATCCATCAGCCACCTGGAAAGGGAGTGCAGCAGAGGCACTTCTGAAATACCAGAAGTAAGAGCCAAGGTGACTGATGTCAATAAGAGTTACCATTCATCTCAAGAATCAGCAATAGAATTGCTACTTCCTCTCAACCAACATCAGCCTAATCCAGCAAGCCATACTTCTATTTAGTTCAGTTGCTCTCTATTCTACTCTTCTCTCTTGGGGGCAAAAGAAATGCTTTTCAGTCGGAATAACAAAACCATAAACTTCCTATTTTTCCAGCTTCTTGGCTAACTGGAATAAGAAAAAGAAATGGTATTGCTGTTAACAATGGAGCTATGTAAGAGATCTTGAGATCATCAAAAGCACTGGAATTCATTATCTATGAATAATTAAGAATCAAGTTTAAAAAGTGTGCTTTAAAAGGTGGCAGATCCCCAATAGCATAGAGACTCCAGCACTTGCATTTTTAAAATCATGTTCATCAGCCTTAATATATAAAGCTAGGCTTTCAAACTGAGAACTAATTGATTCTCTTACTCTTTCTTTTCACTGTTCATTAAAAAAAATAGGTGTGGTACTCTCTCACTCATTTTTATTAACATTATTTAACATTCATTAAACAACTCATGGACATACTAGGCCTTGTTAGGGATATAAAGTTGGATTTGTGTTTTACATGGTCTTGCAAAGGCACCTTCTGAAACATGAGTTGCTACTGTGATCCACAAATGGAAATGATCGTACCCTTTGTTTCACCTTAAGCCAAAAGCAGCTCAAGTTAAACGCCAAGCTTCCCTGAGTTACAAATTTAGAATGTCTCTGAGGTGCTTGCTCACATGGTGCATTAGCCACTGCACTGGTTGATTAGCAATGCTCTCTTAGAGTGGTATATTGACTCCCAGGTGTGCTTATCATTTATCATACTTATGTTCATTTTATTCTTATCCCGATAATGACAGCTTTCATGTAAAATGAAAGGAGAAAATAAGCTTAATACCTTCTTAGTACACCTTTCACACCACGCACAAATACACAGGCTTCTGAATCAAATACTCTCCTCTCTGAATTTTGATTTTAGTATTGTTATTATTATTATTCTCATTCAAAAATGATCTGAAGATAACTCTTTGTCATTTCCTCAGGAATAATCAAGCAACAAAGGTGGCGGTGGGGTCAGGACAGTGAGAGAAAGGGGATAGGGAGGTTATATGATCAGCATGTTCAATGAGGAGAAGAGCAATGAGAATGGAAACTCACGCCAGTCATCTGGCCTAAGACAATGCTCACGTTCAAGCTTAATTATTTGAGAATATATTGGAGATATGTCTTCAGCTCTGGGGTAGAGTAACTTTGAAAGGCTGTTTTGGTATTGATATCCAAGAGCCTTAGCAAGTTTCAATGAACTCCATAAGGGCAAACTTTTTATATGGGTAGTTCTATTAGTTCAGAATTAACAAGATGGATGACAGCTGATGATGCACCTTTCCCTCTCAGGCAATCTAAAATTAGAAACTTTTCCTACGATTCTTCATCTGGAGCTGCAAAGACACTTTTACCTGTCCTGTCATTTTAATGACATTTTGCCTTCTTGCTACTGCGCATGAAATGGTTAAATAGAAAAAAAATTGAGCAGCTGCAGCAAGTGAAGTAAGGAGGAGAAGTGGATTTTTACTAGTGTTACACAAGGAATATCATGAGGTTTATATTTACAGTCAACGAAAGATGGCTTTCCAACTGGAACTTGCTCAGGAAGTGATCCTTTCTGTGGAAGGTGGCAGAACAGATCTCTCACTCTGTTGTAGGATGGCACAGAATGCTCAGGCTGGACACAGAGCTGCTGAGTAAGCAAAGTCCCTACAGAAATAAGATGACAAAGACTGCTACTTAAAATTAATTTAAGGCTATTGCATGCTCAGTGATTAGACTTATTTGCAAAATAGCATTGCAGGCCATGAGACAAGGACATGACCAAGCAAAACACAGATAACACAGTCAAGAATGGTGTGGGAGACAGAGGAATGTCAGCAACACCAGAAAATTGTGGAATTAACCAGAAATACATAGAAGGACTCTCCCCAGTTCCTTAGAGAGGAGTACTGAAAATGGGTATTAGAAGCCCAGTCTATTACTTTTGCAATTATATATGCTTATGTTCAGCTTAATTCATGTTATAGTGCATACAATTCTCACTCCCGAGTGTGTGGTCAGACGTTTCAGCTTTCTCTGGTTGTGTTCCTAATGCCCTTAGCTTAGAACAGGATTTCTTAAACCTCAGCACTATTGACATTTTGGACCAGACAATTGTTTGCTGTGGATGGAATGTCCTCTACATTGTAGGATGTTTAGCAGCATCCTTGGCCTTTACCCACTTTATGCCAAGACCAACCCCACAATGGTGACAATAAAAACTCTTCAGACATTGCCAAGTGTCCTGAGGTGGAAGGGATGCGGAGACAATATTGCTCCCAGTGACAACCACTGACTTAAAGGGATATGTAAACGTTATATGAGAAAGTCAAGATTCTGGCCAAAAGATTTAAAAACCATCTAGTACAATTATGGATGGAGTCTTGGCAAGGTTTATTTCTGACTAGATACACTCTATGTAAAATGCAAGGATTGATTTTAGCTAGAAGAAGCATTTGCTCTAAGGAATTTCTTTTTTGCCTCCATGGAAAGACTAACCTACAAAATGTAAGGAGCTAAGGAACTGACTCGAGGATTTCCAGATGTCTTTAGAGCTTGGCTCAAAGGAAACATTCCATCTCTTATTTTAGGAAGGGAAGAGGTTTTTTTGGTTTGTTTGGGGTTTTTTCTTTTCTTTTTTTTTTTTTTTTGGCCTCTCTTTTTGCTGCCAGTTCAGTACAAAGCCAATGGAAAGAAACCATTCTCAATTGTTTACCTATTTAAAGAACACTTATAAAACTCATTCACTGCCTAAGCATCTCTGTTTGGATATCCTTAGTTATTCAAGGTCACGTAGGATTTGATTTCATTATTCCCCAATAAGCATAAAAACAAAATTGGAAAAAATATCTCCAAAGACCCTAGCCATTTCAGAAAAAGAGTTTATTAAATTAGCAGCTGACACATCAGCATTCTGAAGGACAGAAATGTCATGTGACACCATCTTCAGCCACTAATATTTCTCATTTTTCAGCTTAGCTGAGTAACCAGTGTGCAGGTGTTTACCCAAACTATTCAAAACTCTTGATTTCTGAACATTGAGAAGAAGATCTTGTTCAAAACAGGTGATCATGTTATTAGTGATACTTATAGTTTGGGCAGTACTGCTAATTAGCAAAGATTCATTCTGACCCTCAATCTTTTTTTCCTGGTTGTGAAGGAGATACGAGACAAGCTATTTTTCAAGTAGCTTTTATGGGCCAGGTGAGAAGTTGGCTGACAAGAGTACACACATTTTATGCACTCATAATTCCTTGAGGGATTTTAGTAGTCTCATAGAAGAATGTGCATAATTTATGTAATCTCAGAGAAAAGTCATTTACATTTGCTTGGGGAGAGGTGAGGAAGGGATTAGTGGAGGACAAGGTGAAGATAAATATAAGGAGCTTGGGGAACACCAGGAAGCTTGATATGACTGGATCATTGGAGAGACTGTGTGTGTATGTGTGTCTTTGAGTTCTGCAATTGCTAAGTATCTTGTTCATTGCATCTAACTGTAACTTCAGAGTCAGATCAAGAGACGAATTTGTCTCCAGAAGATTTTTTTCAGCAATATTGGTGAGTTGTTAAGGAAGATAAAAATTTGTAGGCCTACATTCTGGTCAACTCATTAATCACTCAGAAGAGGATTATTCTACTACTATCAATAGTAAATTTAGTATAAAATTAACTAGTGTTAGATTGTCTTCTGGACCTGTAAGCTGAACTTTTGTACTAAATACATTTCTATCGAGACTTTGAACTACAAGCCAGAATTAAAGGTTTGGGTTTTTTGTTGTTGTTGTTGTTATACAGCCTAAATTTTCCCCATACTAAAAAGTCATAGCATTAAAATACCAAGTGTGAGTCCTCTAAGATTATTTCAAATACATAAATACCATAGATTATTATTATCATTTGTTTTTTGAGGAAGATTAGCCCTGAGCTAACTGCTGCCAATCCTCCTCTTTTTGCTGAGGAAGACTGGTCCTGAGCTAACATCCATGGCCGTCTTCCTCTACTTTATATGTGGGATGCCTACCACAGCATGGTGTGCCAAGCGGTGCCATGTCTGTACCCAGGATCTGAACCGGCAAACCCCTGAGCACTTAACCACTGCGCCACCAGGCCGGCCCTGGTATATGATAGATTATTAAGTAAAATTCAATAAAATAATTTTAACAGAGCTGGTTAGTTTATTGATTGATAAAAATATTAATAATATAAACAGGTGGGGGTGATTCAATTCTAATACCCTATAGTGTAACATTACCAACTGAGAAAATAATTATTCCCCTAAAAAATGGTTTGTGTTCATGTGGCATATTTCTGCTGTTCTCCATTGTCTTCAATATTGGCCGCCGCCAGAGGCAAGTGTTAGACAAGACAGACAAATGGTCTGATCCAGAATGGCAAATTCTATGTTTCCTTAATACAGTCTCCTGGAATGACAGCAGTTACGTATTTTTAAGTCTGTTCTTCCATTACGGCGATAAATGGCTATTTAAATACAGTCAGGTTCAAATTACACTAGTGGAAAATGCAGCAGAGAAAAGTATCAAAGACAAAGAACTTTTAAATAAATCTTATCTCTGCTCCTGCCATATGAGTTAATTTCTATGCCAGAGGGCAGATGTTTATGCTGGTACTTAAAAGGAGTAAAAATTAAATGGATCTCAAAACTTAATTGTTTTTAGTTTAAAAATGCTCTCAAATAAAGGGAGGTTGGTAGAGATTTTATTTAAAATGATCTCAAAAACTAAGGATCTTAATATACAATTTTAATTTGGAAAAAATAGTAAGTCATTCATTCATTTTGAGTCCATCACTGAATTTTGATATTATTTTTCAGGTGATTGAAAAAAATGTAACAAGTCATTTTTTTCTAGAAGTGATTGCCAAAAATCTTCCAAGAACAATATTTGAATGTATTATAATTCAATTAGCTCTTTAAAATTGAGTAAGAGTTGAGGAATTTAGACACGCTTAATTGTTCTCTATATCAGTGTAAGTCAGAAATGTTGCCTATCCAAGACTATTTTATTATGATGAAGAGTAACACAACACAAATACCAGAAAGCTTTCCTGAAACAGACAATTGGGACACGAGCAACTCCTCTTTACCCTAACAGAATTGATCAGTTTACCAATGAGAAAGCTCTTCTTCTCTTGAAAACTTAGTATAGTGGAGAAAAGTTTTATTATTATGACATCTAAATTTATTGCTCAAAAAAGCAAACTTAACCTAATTGCTATATGGAAACTTTTCTTTCCTTTTCTGTAAATACATTGACACTGACCAGAAATAAATCCTGCTTCCTTGATCTGAAGTGCAGAACAAAGATTTAGCAGATTATTTCGGAAAATCTCAACTAAAGAAAGCTGTAAGCCCAAGTAACTCCAGCAAACACTTGATTTTTTTGTATTTAGAAACCCTCCCCAAATATTTTATTTTGCGCTACAAACAGTATAGAACAATGGCTAATTTTGGGAAAGTAATATTTAGATTAGAAAATTATAGTGTAACTTATTCTGATTATTAGTCATAGGAACTAGAAAATCTGTAACATTCTTGAACTTCTGGTTGATCAATTCAACAAACCTCAGTTGAGAAGCAGATGAGTTCATTTTTTACTGTGTGCAGAAACATACTGTGTGTGTGCAGAAACATGATTTCTGTGTAAGCAGAAATATGATACGATCTCTTTCCTCAATTTGTTTACAGTTTTTTTGTGAAGACGTAGAGGCTTTTAGAAAAAGCAGTTCGATTATTCAAGGCTAAGTTTCAGCTTCATTTTTAGTTCTTTACAAAGCCTGAAAGAAATTCCTGTTCAGCTTCTTTGCAGCAGAGTCACAGATTGCACAACCAAGAAAGGGTGGCTTTCTTTGATAATCTGTGATCCTGACTTCCCCTGAGTGCACAGCACCTCTCTTTACAAGGAAGACTTCAGCGTCGACAAGTTTTGCCCATATTTTACTAGAGAGCGGGCACCCTTAGCAGAGTGTTCTCCACTCTTCCATAGGCCACAAATGCTCTCACAAGTCAGGCCTCGCTGCTGTCTGAGATTATCACAGTCCAACTAGAGGACGATGAGTGGAGCCATGGAATTCTAGAATGGCACCTATGGAAAAGAGCATTATGCGTTTATGTAAGTTAGAGAGCTAGCAAAGCTGCGGTACCAAAGATACTCCAAAATGCAATCACTCAAATAATAAAACTCTATTTCTCTCACACTTAACAGGGCCGGGGTAGGTGAGAAATTCGGAACACATAAATAGCTTTTCTCCATCTAGATTCCTTCTGCCTTGTTTTCTATCATCCTCTAAGAGCTGTTCATCTCACATGGGTGAAATTGGCTCACCACCACCCCTGAAAAAGTGACAGAAGTAGAAGGCAAGCAGTTTCATTGTTAAAGAAATGACCTAGATATTAAACATATTATGTAACTGCCAGCGAGGCTGAGACAGTGGTGTTCTCTGCTAAAACTGGTGGGTGAGGGTGGGCATTCTGCTCCTACAAGAAAGAAGGGGTGAATACCTATGGGAGGGCAATTAGCAATCTGTATCTTAGGTATTTAATAAATGTTTTATAAAATTCTGCTTTTGGTTAATCTGTTGTCCAACAAATATTTCCAGAGTGTCTACTTTGCATACAGCACTGTACTAGGCCCCACAAGGGATTTTAAATATAAACCAATTTTTACCCACAAAGAATTTTTGATATTTTTAGGGAAATAAGTGCTATACATTGCATGCCACAAATAATAATAATGATAATGTTGATAATAATGTAACATATCATAGGTGCTAAATGAGTGGAGCAGAAGATGTGTGATACTAGTATTCAATGTTCATTTCCTGATAGGAAGACCGGAGGGGCAGCAGCCAGCTCACAGATGCCATTCTTGCTTTGCACTTTTTACCCAATAACAACAAGGGCCTGATATGAATAAGGTCATTTGAGCTTTCAAACCATAAAAACCATAATTTCCATCTTTAAAAAATTATATATATACAATTGTGTATGTAGATATATGTTTATAAGTTGACAAAGAGCATGCTTAGTTTTCCTAATTTTGACATAGATATTATGCCTACACTCATCTTTAGTTAAACAGCATCCGCTCTTATTGTTAGTGAGGCTGAATCAATCAACTGAATTCTCTAATGATAGAAGCAGATGGAAATAGAATGAGCTTCTGAATCTTCCTCAAGGGCACTGTGGAGGATGCTGCACCCTTAACTGAAAATTGCTCAATTTTGCAACAGAGTTGGCCAATGTAGGCATAGTCTTATATTTTCACTAATTTTGAATTAATACTCTAGAAACCAGCAGCTGACTATGAGCCTGAACAGTTGGCTTCACACCTGAGGCCTCTTTTAAAAGACCATTCTCATCACAGACAAACAACAGGAGGATATATTAGAGGGAGAAATGAGTGCTTTTTCTCTCAGACTACTTAAGTAGGAGTTTCTCTTGAACTAATTAAGATTCGATTCTATTTCAGTAACTAATGTCTGAAGCAGACATTCTGTGTGGGAATTATTAATAAACGAAAGCAGAAGGTTCCAGAGCTCTCGAAATGGTACGTTTTTGCCTGGTGGATGCTCAGTAAAAGTGCTTGTTGAAAACAATTAAGCAGAGAATAATATTTTAAACATAATATCAAATGTTCAAAGTGAATGATTATAGTCTATAAAATTATTAATGATATCTAAGAACTTTTTACAGTGGAATAAGTGACACCCTTGATTATTAAAAACACCTTTGATCCTATCAACGTTAAGCTTTGTAGGCTCTTAGAATTCTTAGATGTCTGAGTGGGGAAAAAGACAACAATCTGACTTTTATTTTATTCAGAATATATCGGCTATATGATGAATTACAGTTCTATTTGAAAGGAAAAATATTTAAATATACGTATTAAACTTACATATTGGATGTGATGGTTCACGCAACCCAATCAACAAGATCGGATAGTCTAAACAAAAATATGCCAATTAGCATGGAGGGAAATTTTTTTGCCTGGCAACTTCAATAAGCACTCAAAAGTTGTCTGAGTAGTTGCACTCTGCATTTTCATACAATAAATTGCTCCACAGGTAAGTTGTAAGCCAGGAAGCACTCCCTTGCCTTTCACACAATGTCTTTCCCAGAGTCTTGAAGGTGGATGTTGAATTTACCCTCTAGTGGTAATCACACTACATGAGGTTAGTGACTGCCAAAAGCCCTTAGATTTGTATTTCCTATCATATGACAATCCACATTTTTTTTTCAATAAAAGAATTCTCTCTGTGATGTTTCCTGTCATTTTATTTTAATTTTTTTGAGGAATATTGGCCCTGAGCTAGCATCTGTTGCCAATCTTTCTCTTTTTGCTTGGGGGAGATTGTTGCTGAGCTAACATCTGTGCCGATCTTTCTCTGTTTTATGTGGGATGCCACCACAGCATGGCTTGATGAGCAGTGCTAGCTCCATGCTGGGGATCTGAACCCACAAACCCTGGGCCACCGAAGCAGAGCACAAGAACTTAACCACTATGCCACCAGGCTGACCCCCTGTCATTTAATTTTAATAGCAGAAATAGGCATTCACCAAAGCCATCTGCCATCACTGTGAGGTCTCAGAGTCAGACTGCCTTTTACAAATTGCATAGAATGGAGATTATTGGTGGCAAAGAAGTGATAGCCATCAGTGTTACCAAATTGTGGGAAATGTGAAATCTTTAGGAAAAAAGGGAGGAAACATCAAAGTGTTCAATATTTAAGATTTCAGGGTAGGCATACTTTTTAGTGCCTGACACAAAAAAGAAGGCATCTTAAGAGACAGAAAATAGAGAGTTAATTATTTAACTCCTCCTTTATCTTTGTTACCAGTTTCCATCCAGAGAAAAACTATATCTAATTGAGATTCTTGTAGTTTTCTGTCCCATGCTGATATAAACAATATCCTTTGCTTTAGCTGTCCTAGACCATTCATTCTTCTCTCATGCGAGTGGTTCATATTTAATGCTTCAAAATAGCAATCTTTTCTTCTTCAGTGTGGTATCAAAACTTTTCTTAAGTCAAGCTTTATGAATTTAAGAGTAGATGTCAAAAGTAAGCTGTATTATCTTCTTTGTCATGGCCAAGTTTCAATAACAACATTCTCTCTACACAAAGGGTTCTGTCAAAGTCCCATTGCAAGTCGACTCATTATGCTGTACATCTTAAGCTTATATAATGCTATATGTCAATTATATCTCAATAAAACTGGAAAAAATTCAAAACAATAAAGTCCAATTACATAAAGTAGAATCTTTCACTTTTTATCGGGATCGTTATGCTTAACCTACACAGTTGTTTAAAAATTTCAGGGTTCTTGTGAGAGAGATAGTGAGGCAAAGATCCTGAATCATTCATAAATCCATTTCTTCTTTTTCCAGAGCACAAAATTACAGTACACTTGCCAGCCTTCTTTGAGATTCAGTACAGCCATGTGACTATTTGCCAATACATGTGAGCAGAAATCAGAAACAGTGTGTGTCTTTCTAAAAAATATATAATGACTGTAGTAATCAGTTTATTTTACAAATTAATCATTCCTGAACATACAAGCAATTGAGTCTTTAAATACACACAAGTATTTCCATTAAAATGAATTTTTACCCTTTCATCCAGAGACACCTAAGTAGTTAAAGACATAAGAAAAATAAGAGCTATTAGCTATGTATTAACTGAGAAAGCACATACAAACCAAAGACTATGAAAGAGTGGCTGAAAGGATGAAGGTCGAAGGGGTGGGGAGACGTAAAATTCCTAGGAACAAAGCCCATCATATTTTGTGTACTAATAGCTCCAATCTATTTAAATGTTAATCAGTTAAACTTAGACCTTAAAATACAAGATGTGGGTCAAGTTGAATCTGATTGGTCGTAATTTCCCATAAGATGCAGGTGAAAATAAAATGAATAAAGAAACAGTTTCATGTTCTTCACCTTGCTTTTCATAACTGAGTTCAAAAGGATTCCACTTAAAAACAATCTCCGATTGGTCAGTAGAACTTTTCTTCTCTGTTCGAGTATGTATCATACAACCATCCTTCACTTCGGCGTTACCCAGATTTAAGTCAATAAGCAAAGCTTCTAGTCTCACATCTAGGATACATCTGGAGAACAGGCTCATCCTGCACACACTTCTCTGCTAAGAGGCCATGTTGGTGCAGGAGCACAGTATTTCTAGTTTGTCTTTCCAAGTCTGTACAACACACAGCATTGCTGTGTCAGGTAAACGTGCACAGGGGAAAATGAGGCAAGGGCTCATAAAAAGCAGTCAGATGGAATCAAAGGGACTTTCTCTTTGAGAATTCCTGTCTTTATTTGTAACGTTATCTACTAATTTCTTTGATAACATCACATGTTTCGCAGATGACTACAAAGCTCAGGGCCCCAGGATGGAAGGATTGTTGATGTCAGTCATCACTTAAAGCCTTGTACCGATCAGGAACATGGGACTGACTGTCGCTTGACTAGAGAACACATAAGTGATATGTGAAGGTGCTGAAGTCTTGAGGTTATTTGTTATAGTAATCCCAATGAGTACCTTTGCATAGGAATCCAGGGAATGCTACATGGTTCACGAAGGGCTGCTTTACTTTACTCGACGATGTAATTCCAACAATTTATAGCTTATTGGTTGGGCATTACTCTTGCTCTTCAGCAAAATACACAGGCCCCTTGCTTAATTATTATCATAGGCTCTTAGATTTGAATTATTAATCATATCATTATCTAAAACCATATCACCATGAGAGGAAAAGAAATCACTCTCTCACCAGAAAAACTACTCATTTTTCCAAAGGAAGAAAAACAACAGAAAACTTTTCTCTAGCTGCTACCAGCCAGGGAAAAGAAGGAAGATGAATCACGGAAGCTTTTCCTGTTTACGGCATTATATAGATTAAAGTGGGAAAAATAAAATTGTAATGGGAGAAATGTTACTTTGTGTTTCTACTGCATTAAATGTTTCATGATAATTGCTATTAAGCATCCATCATGTGCCATACAGCATGAAAAGTATTTTCACATAGATTCTTTTACATGATTCCCATGCCCTATAAAGTGGGTAATTTTTTTATGGCTACTTTACAGATGAAGCTTACAACAGTTAAGTAAATTGCTGACAGTCACACTGCCAGTAAATGATGAAACTGACATTGGAACCCAGGCCGATTTGTTGAAATAACTCGTTGTCTTCTTGGCTTCAGTTGTCGCCAAAACAATCACACTTTATTTTGATTTTTTCCCTATGGCTTTATCACTTTTATTTTGTTTCACTATTAGTTAATTTGCTCAACATTCACTTCACCCATTTATCCTACATCTTCTTCTGAATCTTCTCTTAAATCTCTTCCACAGGGCAAGTGGGTCAAATAATTACCAATACTATATGATTTAAAAGACACTCAGAAAGCTTCTTGCTTTATAATAGTTCCTTTAATGGCCTGCTTCAGACCCTAAAAGTTACCTTTTAAGAGTGGTTTATTCAGGTTAAGGAGTGCCTCACCAGATGTCTATTAAATCACAAATTCCCCTATGAGTGTTCGTTCGTTTAATCATCCACGCAATAAACACTTATTTTAAAAAACTAAGCCATTGCAATTTAATCTGAATTTTGATATGAGATCATTTGCCAATGATGAGGTGTAGAGAATGGGTGAGAAGCCATTAAGCTGGAGGTGGTTAACAACAAAAACCACAACACCTAGAACATGAAACATTTCTCCCAAAGAGCTGACCTGAATTAGACACCATCTCAAGAAGCACTAGGCAGTCTCAAATAGCGTGGGAACGTCACACCGAAGAAGCAACTATCTGTACAGAGCAGAGACCATTTGAAGGAGGGGCAGAGATCGTAAAAGGAAGGTAAGAAAAAATACTTGGCAACTTTACATTTGGTCTGACCTCTCTGTGATCTGGGTAGCCCATCTCACCTTGCCCGCCATGAACTCTAATCCTCCAACTACATGGCTCCTAGAATACTCTGTTTCTGATTTCTTTGGTATAAAATTGCCATACCCTGCTTCCCACTCACCATTTCATTGAATGATAATAATAGCTCAAGTGGACATTTCGTTTTTCATGAAAACCATTATAAGAGGACACGATAAGAAACCAAGCTTATCCAGGCAACCCAGATGTTATGTCACCCTAATAGCAACTAACATTCATTGAGAGCTCATTCTGTACCAGGCACTATACTAAATTCCTTACATGGACTGTCTCATTTAATCCCACACTGACATTATATATGAGGCGTCTTCAATAGTTATCCTTCTACCACTGAAGAAACTGAGGCATAGAGAAATTTAGTTACATTTCCAATCCATTTAGCCTTGTATTTCTATAACACAAGTGGTGAAAAAAATGTAGCATTCAGATTCATAAAGTATACCTCTTCCATAGCCCCATGTGAGTCATTATTCCTGTTTTAGATTTTTAAGCAAAGCCATGTATACAACCTAAAACAAAACTTGCTCATGAGGAAGATATGAATCAAAACTAAACTTCCCCATAAGGAGAGATATTACCCAAGGCCATATTGGATGTAAAATTCCTACTGGGTTCCGTGTACATCATCAAGGTCGTGAGGGCGAAAGATGTAGTTGAGAAGCTGAGTAACAAAATTCTTTGAGATACTCTAGCAAAAACCTGCACCACATTCTGGATCAGATAACATTCTCTACCTTATTCCCTGGCTCTTGATCTGACGTTCTGTTCCCACCTCATCATCATTCCTAATCCCAGTTGAGTTAGAGGTTACTCAGTAAGGAAAATCCAGAAATAAAACTTGGCTATATGTACTATGGCTAAATTAATCTTAAATAATAAAAATTGAACAGAGGGTTTTTCTTTTCTTTTTCTTTTTGGTGATGAAGATTGGCCCTGAGCTAACGTCTACTGCCAATCTTCCTCTTTTTTTTTTTCTCCAAAAATCCCCAGTACATAGTTGTATGTCCTAGTTGCAAGTTATTCCAGTTCTTCTGTGTGGATGCTGCTGCAGCATGGCCTGAGGAGTGGTGTGCAGGTCTATGCCCAGGATCCGAACTGACAAACCCTAGGCTGCTGAAGTGGAGCATGAGAACTTAACCACTTGGCCACTAGGCTAGCCCCAAGGACAGAAAAGTTTTTTATTCCATTTTCTTCCTCCACCACCACACTGTGTCGAGTTCGAGGGCTCCATGCAGTAGGCAATCCAGACATGCCAAAACTCATGGGATGCACAGGAAACTTTTTATATCATGGTACTATCCTCACACTTCTTGAGATTAAAAATTTCTAGGAGGTTGGCAATCCTCAAGACTTTGCCATCCATCATTTAGTTATGAAGTGAATGGAAGAGACAAATAATAACTGATTAATTTTGGAAAAATAAGCAATACCGTTTGTCGTAAAGTTTTAATAGACTCTTATAGCTTTAGGCATTTTATAATTTGATAATAATAGGTAGGCCAGAGTTGTTACCAAAGCTCGGTAGTGCTTTAGGTATTAAACACTGTCCCACATTGCATGGAACCTTTGGAGTTCTGTTAGAATTCCCAGCTTTCTGTCTCTGGCTCAGCAGGACAGGTCATATAGCTTCCCTAACAAGGCGCTACTTACCACCCATCATGGAGACTTCGAGATGTACTTAACCTTGATGGAGGGAAACCTTGTATCTAATAAAGAGGAATAAAAATTCCGAATTACTGCACAGCACTGCAGCAGGCAAGCTGCAATTCCAGTCATACGAAACCTCTGTTTACGGGAAAATGATGACATGAATCACAACGACTCTCATGAAGGACTCAACTGCCTACCCAGTCATATTCCACATATTTATAATAGATAATTTTATTTTCATACAAGCTTATTACACATATTAAAGCAATACTTTTCCTTGTACAGCCAAGATTCATTGATAAAACAATGAAGTGAACTAACACCCTTCCTAAATAAAGTTTCACCAATAGCACCGTATGTTAATGGACCTATTTCATTGTTAATGTGACTGACTGCTTATTGATTCTTGCAGGAATCCAGCAAGGGCTTCAGAGTACAATTTAGTTTGGAGAGCTCTGGGTCCAACATCTATGCTCAATTACAACTTTCAGAAGGGGAGATCAATAAAATTTAAATTGCTTATGGTAATCACAACTTCAAATCATTGCCATCAGCATAAGCAATCTGCTGACCCCAGCCAAGCTCCTAAATTGAAACTTGTAATGAGTGGTCATTTAGTTTGGGTCCATTCATATTATTTTGGAGGCAGGTGATGAACAATTAAAGATCAGCCAGCACCTTCTCTGCACAACATTCCCATCTTTATTCTCAAAGTATTAATATGCATTCACCCTTGGGTTCACGCTTTTGCACTTCTTTAATGGGTATTCTGTATGAATAAGCAATTATATTTTCTATTAAACAATTTCAGTGTAATTGAATTAGCAGTTATAATATTGCTAGGGCAAGCAAAAGCTTTCCTAGGGAAAAATTAAGTGATATTGGGTAGTGCAAATTAATTTATAGAACTGAAAAATGTAACCAATTAAATAGAATTGCCTTTGCCCCCCCCCAAAAAATACAATTAAGCAGCACATTGTTTCAAAGAATATGTTTCAGAGCAATTTGTTTTCAATCATAATAGCTGTTTTTCATTCATTATGAAAAGCTGTCTGTTATAATGAAAATTTCATAGGCAGTTTTCCTTGACAAAGCAGGTTGCAAGTTTAAACAAAGATAGCCTGCAGATTACTTCCTTGATAAGGAGTCACCTTAGAATTACATTTTAATAAATCATTGAAAATAAATCTTCTGCATTACAGCATGAAGGTTTAGAGAAAGAAAAAGCAAATAGAGAGAAACTAATCAATGAAAATCTCCTGCTGCCAATATAATAATAGATGGACCAATGCTAATATACGAGGTGTATTACACTCACACACACAGCCAAAAAGAAAAATGTAAGATAAATATCACGGAAGTCAACTGTCACAAATGAGACTTGAGTAATAATTGCATCTTTACCATTCATCATTCCTACTGGGCCTCCTCCAAGCACTTTGCTGAATTATAAACTAGGGTATTTAGGCCACATTTTTTGCAACCTAATAAGATGGCCACCTTTTAGATTACTGCTAAGGTTTAAAGCATACTACCAAGTTTTCAAAACACAGTAAAATGTAAATATAGATAAATATTTAATGTACATATAATGCATATAATCTGTGATGTGTATGTATATATTTTAGAAGGAATTTAAAACTATAGTTGGAACAATTCTAAATATTTGATAAATATACATTAGTAAGAAATTTGTGGTAAAAATATTTAGGAATACCAGTGTCCTTTCTTTTATTAATGCCTGGATCTGAAAAGACCAGTGAACAAGCCATGAGTCTCTCCACTTGAGTTCCATAAAGAGGCTGTTTTAGATTCTTATCCTTTAGATTCTTTGGATGGCACTTAAAAGGTTTTTATTGAGGGGCTGACAAGTCAGGTTTATAACTTGCGTGCACTGAGGATCGACTGGAAGGGCAGAGGGGACCAGAGAAAGGGAGGGCTGTTAGTGACTTACGCATTAGTCCAGGTTAGAAGGTGGACGTTTGAATTAAGGAAGAAGTGGAGAAGGAAATGAAGTCATCAGTTTTCAGAAGCTGAATTGACAGAATTTCACATTTGATTGGCTGTGGAGAGGGAAAGGACTTGAGAATAGCTAGGGGTTTCCATTTTGGAAAAACTAGAAGGCTGATAATGCTATTTATGAGTTAGAGAATGTAGATGAAGGGGTATGTAGGGGAGGTGGCTCAGTTCATGTGTTAAGAGGATTTCCAAAATACTGAATTAGATTAATGTTCTTCCTGGGCCCTCTGCCTCTATGGGGACGGTCGTGATTGAAAAAGGCATTTATTGCAGAAATAACTATTGATATTCCTTAGGTCAGTTTATCTTTGCACATTCCTATCTACCTTTTCATTCTATCTGTGGTTTAGGCCCATTGTCTGAGAGGGTATGGTTTTAGTTCTTGAACAGAATTTTTTTCCATCCTACCAACATAGCTATCTTTGGATTGGTACTAAAGTTTAAAGGCATACTGTCAATTTTCTCAAAGAAGGAAAATATATTTTTTATTCAGCTTCACTATAATAAACATAGTGAATAATGGTTTGAGGCTGCAACAAATTTCATCTAACATTCAGAAAATATTTGACAAAAATTTACATTAATTTAAAAGAAGTAGATATCGAAATTCTACAATTAGAGAAAAAGAGTAGAGCTAAGTGTTTCTAGACTTCATAAACAAAAAGTAACAAACTGTAAATAGAAGGTTGCAAATTTTTTTCATTTTAAATATATGGAGACATCCTGGAGCCTGCCACAATGTCTAGCACATAATAGAAAGTCAATAAATGTTTAATAAACATGTTTATATTTGAAATATAAAGTGAAAAGTTGCCATATATTTTAAGTTGTCCATATATTAAGGCAGTTGTTCATATATTTTAGTATCAAACAGATGAAGATATTTTAGCATTTAATAATTCAATATACCTCTACACACACAGACACACACACATCGTACCCCAAAGTGATTCACCCATCATCTACTTTGTTTCAATAACTTGCTGCTGAAATTTTTATGGTTATATAATATTAACAGTATGATTCATATTTGAAATTTTTTGAAATAGACAATTGCAAGAAATATAAACCTCAAGAATGAGGAATTTTTTCCATGGGCTTCATGACCGTTATAAGCTTAACTTTTTCGTACCTATTTCTGAAATTCAAGAGCTGGTGAGACACAGGAATAGATGACAAAGTATTTCTCTTTTTACACAAAGTTACCTTGTCTACCCACGCTCATGCATAGATTATTTTTCACTTCATGAAGCTTCTTTATTCTAATGCTTCTTCTGACTCTTTAGCATCATCTGCTTTATCCTCTGTAGACGCCCGGGTGTTATTCAGCGTTTCCGTGCACCCGATCCTCAGTAAAACATAACTTAAAACTTCAACTCACTTTATCCAACATTTATCAAATACCTGCCAAGTGCTATGAGAGGTGAAAAACACCTGAATTAAATGCTCTCTTATATCATTTCTTCTTCCTCGGTGACATCACTGGTTAAGAGTGATTGTTGTGAATAATCCAGTGGGCCCTTTCTAGACCTCATTCCCCTCATTTATAAAATGGAGATCAAATTAGTACCCATGTCATAAATTTGTTGAGGGAAAAAAATGCAGTGTTGCCTAGAAACTATTTAAAACAGTCCCTGAAACACAGTATATGCTCAGTTAATGTTGATTATTATTCTCCTTTGCATGGATCAATTTTTCATATCAGTAGGATAGATTATTATGGAATTCTGTATTCTGATACACTTACATCCTTTATTGTCCTCAAACTTCTATGAAAAATGCCTTCTTATAGCCAATTTCAAAGTTTTTATTCCAATATTTTAGTACATAATTATTAATTATTTACTGCAGACCAGGCACTGCTGATACTAATATGAGTAAGATTTGTTTCCAGTATGGAATTTAGTTCAATAAACTTTCTTCCTTCACATTGTTCTTAACGTGAGAGATCTGACCCCATCCTTTCCTGGGTCTCCTCAAATTTCCCAACTCTTTGCTCTTTGTCTATTCAAATTTAATGACCATTTTTTACATTAACCATAGATTTAATCAACGATTCAACTTTGATGCCTTGAATTTCTCCTTTACGCTCACTTACCTAAGGAACATTTTTACTTATATGGTGGTCATTTTTTCCAGTAGGAAAATTATGTCTAAGATGATTCATCCTTGATTTCTTCTTCTACATGTTTACAGGTTATTTTATGATATCAAAAACCAAATGCGTGAGATAGCTTAGTGATAGTTTAAAAAGGAAGAACTTTAGGGTCAAATAGACGTGTCTGATTCCTAGCTATGTAACTTATTATCTGCATGACTTTGGTCAACATATTTTTCTCTTTTGCTCATCCTTACAATGAGAATAATTGCACCTACCTTTTGAGGTTATAATGATGATAAATTGAGATAGTGAGGTACAGTGCTTTGTACAATACCTCTGGTATCTAAGTGTCATTAGAAAGAAAAAATTAGACAGAGATGAAATTATTGTTATTTAATTATTTATTGTATTGTTCTGATGGAGTTTCCAGTATTTTCTACATAAAATATGTGAAACATTTAGTCCCAACTTTAAAATCTTACTTAACAATTTAATTTGCCTATCAGAAAAAATGAGTTTCTAAATGAAATAGTTTATACCAGTACACTATCATCAGTGGGTTGCAGCCTAGGTGGTGGGAAGCCCCTTCTGTTTACATTTAGGAATCTGAATTCCAGTCCCAGCTCTGCCACTGGCTGTGAGATCAGCTGGCAAGTCACTTAATTTCTCTGGGCTAAGGTATTCTCACGTGGAAGACATTTGGATTTCTAAAGTTTCTTCCAACTCTAACATTTTATGACACTAAACATTCCCTTTTTTTTCAAAGTTCAACCTTATGATATGGGTTAAATTGTGTCCCTTCAAAACTTGCATGTTGAAGTCCTAATTTCCAACACCTCAGAACGTGACCCTGTTTGGAAACAGAGTCATTGCACATATAATGTTAAGATTAGGTCATACTGCAGTAGGGTAGGCCCCTGATTCAGAAGGACTGGTGTTCTTGTAAAGTGGGGAAATTTGGAGACAGACATGCACACAGGGAAAGTGTCATAGGAAGATGAAGGCAGAAACTGGGTTGACACTTCTACAAGCCAGGGAACATCAAAGATTGCCAGCAAATCACCAGAAGTGAGGGGAGAGGCACAAAACGGATTCTTCCTCACAGACTTCAGAAGGGACCGAACCTGCTGACACCTTGACCTTGGACTTGAAGGCTGCAGAACTGTGAGACAGTACATTTCCTTGTTTGAGCCATCCATTTTGTGTTACTTTGTCATGGCAGCCCTAGGAAACTAATTCATCTTATTCCATAATTAACTAAAAATTGCTGAGCTTCGATTATGATATAAATATATATGAATATACATGTGTTTGTATGTATGTATAAATAATATGAAGTACACTACCAGAACATTCATTTGATCGATTTATTGTTTCAAGTAGACATGATTGAAATATTGAACAATTAAACATTGAATTCAATTACTGAACATTAGAGTTTCAAATTGAGAAGAATATGTTTTAAGGAAAAGCTTTGACATTATAATGGCTTTTTATATCAGAAAGGTCCTAAATATATTTCCTTCTCTTTGAAGTCTAAGAGGATGTTGCTATCTCTAAATTGCCTCTCTCAGTTTTTAACAACTCCCTAAATGGGTTTCCAGAGCACATGAGAAGAGCAGAAGCTTTCCCCGGCAGCATTCTAGGTTCCTATCGCACCGGCTACTTGCTTCTGTGGAATTTTGATTTTCTTATAAGACTGCTTTTCCCATTTGCCGTGCATTTCTTTTTGTTCTCCTTTATGAGGATGCAAGCCCTGTGAAGGTAAGGCTTAGAACACTTCTATCAAATCGAAGAAATATTGAATTGACCAATACCTACAAACAGCCTGATATGTATCTTTTCATCTTAAAGAAAGACCGTAATTGATAATTTAGACATATCCTATCATAAAACCTTCCTCCATGAAACTACTAGGGGACTGTTTCCAATGGATGAGACCTCAATTTAGGGCCAGATTTTTTTTTTTTTTTTCTGAGCAAGATTCTCCCTGAGCTAACATCTGTGCCAATCTTCTATTTTTCAGTGTGTGGGCTGCTAGTACAGCATGGCGACTAACAGAGCAGCGTAGGTCCAAGCCCGGGAACCAAACCTCTGAAGTTAACCACTAGGCCCCCAGGGCTGGTCTCCAGGGCCAGAAAATTTTAATCCCCTGTCATTCACTGGAATGTAGTCATAGATGCCTCTGTTAGGGAAATATGAGAGGAATATTTTTTAAAAGATTGTTTTGGCTTATAAAAATTTACCACAGTGATTAAAAATATCAGTTCTAGAGTTAAACTAGCCTGAGTTCAAGTCCTAATTCTACCACTTTAATAGCTGATGGCCCTGGGATCATTATATAACCTTCATAAACACAGAGTCCTCATCTGCATGAAGAATAATACCAACCTTGCAAGGTGGTTGTGAGGATTAACGAGATAACACATGTAAACTATTTAACACAGCACTTGGAGCATAGTATTGAGCATCAAGTGCTCAGTAAAGGCATACTGAGTTCTTCTTAGCAGTGGTAGTGATATTAATAGCCTTGACTGTTTTCTGAGTCACTATCATTATCAACAACAGAAAATTTCAGTTTGGCAGATTGGGCACCTCATAAGTGATTAAAAGGAAACCAAACACGTTCATTTGGCCACTTCAGAAGGACACGCTCTAACTTGGGCCTCTGTAAGTTAAGAGATGAATTAGAGAGCATTCACTAGTGTATGATGTGATTCTCTTCCTATGTACGTAAACATAGTATTTTCTCAGGGAAAGACCAATATATGACACAACGATATAAGAGAAAATAAAGATATAGACTACAAATAATTACTTTTAATTGAGTATTTCATCAAAAGGCAAAGTAAAAACTTTGCAACTCTCTATACTTCTCAGGATTTTATACACTGCCCGCGTTTAGTTCCTCTGTCAGACCTGCCATTTTATGTGTAATGTAATACTGCTTAGGGTTATCAATCTTTAAAAAAGTATACCATTGCTTTATAGCCACTCCTGCTTTGCAATACAAATGACATAATTACTTGTTCTGGCTGGAGGGGGTCCAGTTCCTCTAGTTCATTTTTTAAATGCAAATCTTATTAAGTATTTTATCCTAAAATGGCTAATGCAAAAAGGGCAGACCTAGACTAAGATGGAAAACATGCCTAAAAAATAAATACTAGGCGAGTAATGAAACCAGAATTAAATCAGCGTACTGGAAACCAAATTGATTACTTATTGAAATATGTTAACATGGTGTAATGGGTAACTGCCAAAGTCAGATATACAATAATATTGCATGAATCGTTGTCAGATAATCACAAAGGTTTATAAGAGCAATAAGAAATTTTAAAGCCTTTTCCACCAAAATCTAGATGCTCGAAAAAAAATTACAGGTAGCAATGTATATATTCTATAGTTCAGTTAAAAGGACTCTTTTGTTTTTTACAGGTTCTCTTTTTACTTTTCTTTGAAATGCGTAGGTCTGTTGTCAGAATAATGGGCAGTTTTTCTATAAAATCTTGCAAGAAACTTTTAAGAATGCTGAATGCACTGTCTCTATTCGATTTATTTTAAGATTGCAGCTGTGGGACAAAGTCTTTTTGAAAATTCTTTTTTACTTTGAAATGTGTAATACATATAAAGAGTATATTTTGTATACTTTTGTGTGTGTACAGTTTGAAGAATAGAAGAATAAACACCCCTGTATAAACCACAATCCTAGCCTAAAGGAGCATAGTTCTGTCTTTGGAGCTATTTGGATGAAATGATGCCTTTAAGAGATTATTTATAATCTTGAAGCTTTTCTGAGAATAACTGAATTCAATTGTTTGGTTGCTTTAAATGTATCTATTGGTTTCTGGAATGTATCCATCACTACTTATAGTTTTTAAACAAACCAATTGTTTCAAAGTCCAGTTCACACAATTTGCAATGTGATTTTTAAAACTGAAATGTAATATTTCATACATTTGTTCCGTGTTTAACAATTACAGAGCATTTCACAGCTATTGTTACTTGCAAGTTATTTGTAAACTTAAAAGACATAATTCCTGAACAGCATTTATTAATCTGACAACATTTAAATAGTAGGAGGGTAAAGCTGGGACAGAAAACCAATCCACACTCAAAAAATTGTACTACCTTTAAACTTTAAATTTGGTCCTTTATGCCTCAGTTTCCCCATAGATATATTTGACAAACATACTAACCGCCTCTGGGACTGACAAGATATTCGAGTATTTTGTGTGCCTGATCAAAGAGAGCTCAACAAAGGGAAAAGCCCATTGACTCATGCTGGGAAGAAAGTGACTTCATTAGCACATCATAGGGGTGCCCCTTTGAAAGTGTGTTAAATTGTGTTAACAGTTTGGTTAAGAGGTGGGAGGTGACTAGTTTAAACTTGTCTCATTAACATACTAGCGTGAATCTGAGTTGGATTTTGCAAGCCTGTTACAGTATTTTCTCACTCTTCTCCCTAGAATTACTTACACTTTCTACCTCTCAGCTGCTGTTATCAAGGCTCTGTTCTTGAGTGATTTCTAGCCCCAGGACTCTTCTTTTGTTTCAGTCATCAAAAACGATTAGCAGCTCATTTTCCCAAGGAAGGGCCATTTCAATGTATTCTGTTGTTTCAGCAGCTCTTTGTCTTCCCCTTAAAGAAGAAACGAACCACCACGCTTTCCAGAGAGGAAGGCACTCAGGGAAGCATATTGCTTTATGTGATGAGAGATGTAGAAGGAGGCCCAACTGACGGGACACACAAACCCTCAGGGTTATCCGTGCAACCAATAATTAAGTTCTTAGAGGCTGATTACCTTTTGTTGCCTAGATGCAAAAGCAAACAGAAGTGTCCTACACAGGATAAAAGCCAAAGAGCTGAGTACGTGTAAACCTCTTTTGGAAGATTTATTACATGTCACAATGTGGCTATAACTTATTCTCATCTGTCCCTCTTGGCACTTACCAACAGTGATGAAAATGGAGAGTCTTTACTCAGGGAACTCTTGACTGCATTACTATTAAATTATTTGCATATTGGTAGCACAGAGGGATCCTAGGATGGCATTTTTCCAAGTTTCATTACTCTAACCCTCACCACTCAATAAGAATTCCCACAATTCCAATGAGGTGGAGAGAAAACAGTGGAGCTGTTTGCCTTTGGAGTATTTTCACTGTTAACTAATGAAGAATGCAGGTGAATCACACTAAATGGAAGAATGGAAGGATGGATTGATGGATGGATGGGGAAAGGACTCAATTGTTTATTAACAGACAAAACTGTATGGTTCTTTGGGGGTGAAATTTAAGTGAATGAATGTGATTCTATTGCAAAGCCACAGAGCCCTCTATTGGTGTCACGATATAGTTTATCTTGCTTATTGCCATTCTATTTTGATCAACAGTTCCATCACGGAGCGCTTATTATGTCACAGACGGATAGATGACCATAGATCTTTCTTTATCCAGTTGTGTGCCTTTCGCTAACTACAAAGTATATCTACCTGGATATGCGCTGTCATTTACTCACCTGAACAACTAGACTTACGTAGAGGTCAACATAGACCTCACAGCATCATTATTCTCTCCATCTTACTAGGTATAAAATTATCAATATTTTTATGGGCTATTCTTATCATTGTTAACCTGACTTATTTTTAAATTGAGGTAACATTGGTTTATAACATTATGTAAATTTCAGGCATGCATCCTTACATTTCGACTTCTGCATACGCTACATCTTGTTCACTACCAAAAGTCTAGTTTCCACCCATCACTGTACAAATGTCTCCCTTTACTCCTTTCTCCCTCCTCCCACCTCCCTTCCCCTCTGGTAACCACCAATCTGTTCTCTATATCTACATGTTTGTTTATTTATTTGTTTATCTTCCACATATGAGTGAATTCATATGGTATTTGGCTTTTTCTGTCTGACTTATTTTGCTTAGCATAATGCACTCAAGGTCCCTCCATGTTGTTGGAAATGGCAAAATTTTATGGTTTTTTTGTGTCTCAGTAGTAGTCCATTATGTGTGTGTGTATGTATATATATATGTGTGTGTGTGTGTATGTATATATACATATACACATCTTCTACACATATCTAACGAAGATATACATCTTCTTTATCCAGGCATCTGTTGATGAGCACTTAGGCTGCTTTCAAGTCTTGTCTATTGTAAATGATGCTGCAATGAACATAGGGGTGCATGTATCTTTATGAATTAGTCTTTTCATGTTCTTTGGATAAATAACCAGAAGTGGAAGAGCTGGGTCATATGGTAGTTCTATTTTTAGTTTGGTGAGGAATCTCCAAATTGTTGTCCATAGTGGCTGGACCAATTTACATTTCCACCAGCAGTGTAAAATGTTTCCTTTTCTCCACATCCTCTCCAACACTTGTTATTTCTTGTTTTTTTTTTAATAATAGCTACTCTGATGGGTGGGAGGTGATATATCATTGTGGTTTTGATTTGCTTTTCCCTAATAATAAATGATGTTGAGCATCTTTTCATGTGCCTGTTGACCATCTGTATGTCTTTGGAAAAATATTCAGATCTTCTGCCCTGTTTTTAATTGGGTTGTTTGTTTTTTGTTGTTGAGTTGTATGGTTCTTTACATATTTTGGATATTAACTCCTTTTGGATATGTGATTTGCAAATATCTTCTCCCAATTGGTAGGTTGTCTTTTCATAATGTTGATGGTCTCCTTTGCTGTGTGGAAGATTTTAGTTTGATGTAATCCCAATTGTTTATTTTGTTTGTTTGTTTGTTTGTTTCTCTTGCCTGATAAGACATATCCAAAAAGATATTGCTAAGACCAATGTCAAAAGGCATGCTGCCTATGTTTTGTTCTAGGAGTTTTATGATTTCAGGTCTTACATTCAAGTCTTTAAGCCATTCTGAGCTAATGTTTGCATAGGCATAAGATAGTGGTCTACTTTCATTCTTTTGCCTGGGCTGTCCAGTTTCCCAATCCATCTATTGAAGAGACTTTCCTTTCTCCACTGAGTGTTCTTGGCTCCTTTGTTGAAAATTAGCTGTCTATAGATGTGTAGGTTTATTTCTGGGCTTTCAATTCCATTCCATTGATTTGTGTGCCTATTTTTCTGCCAGTACCATGTTCTTTTGATTACTATAGCTTTGTAGAATATTTTGAAATTAAGGAGTTTGATACCTCCAGCTTTGTTCTTTTTTTCTCAGGATTTCTTTGGCTAGTTGGGGTCTTTTGTTGTTCCATATACATTTTAGGATTCTTCGTACTATTTCTGTGAAAAATTTCCAGGATTTAGATAGGGATTGAATTGAAACTATAGATTGTTTTAGGTAAAATGGACATTTTAACCATGTCAATTCTTCAAATTCATGAACAGAGAATACCTTTCTATTTCTTTATGTCTTCTTAGATGTTTTCAACGTCTTACAGTTTTCAGTGTACACGTCTTTCACCTCCTTGGTTAAATTTATTCCTAGATGTTTTATTCTTTTTTTTGTGATTGTAAATGGAGCTATATTCTTGATTTTTCTTTCTTCTAGCTTGTTGTTAGTGTACAGGAAAACAATTGATTTTCCTATGTTGATTTTCCTCCTTGCAACTTTACTGTATTTGTTTATTACTTCTAATAGCTTTTTGGTGGATTCCTTAGGGTTTTCTATATACAAAACTTGCCATTTGCAAATAGTGACAGTTTTACTTCTTCCTTTCCTATTTAGATACATTTAATTTCTTTTTCTTGCTTAATTTCTCTGGCTAGGACTTCCAATACTATGTTGAATAAGAGTGTTGAAAGTGGTCATTCTTATCATTTTCCTGTTCTTAGAGTGATAGCTTTCGGTTTTTCACTGTTAAATCTGATGTTGGCTATGGGTTTGTCATATATAGCCTTTATTTTGTTGAGGAACTTTCCTTCTATACCCATTTTATTGAGAGTTTTTGTCATTAATGAGTGCTGAATCTTGTCAAATGCTTTCTTTGCATCTGTTGAAATGATCATATGATTTCTATTCTTCATTTTGCTAATATGGTATATCACGTTGATTGATTTGCAAATGTTGAACCATCCTTGAATCCCTGGAATAAATCTCACTTGACTGTGGTGTACAATCCTTTTCATGTATTGTTGTATTTGATTTGCTAATATTTTGTTAAGGATTTTTACATCTACGTTCATTAGTGTTATTGGCCTATAAGTTTCTTTTACTATGTTGTCCTTTTCTGATTTTGGTACCATGACAATTTTGGCTTCATAAAATAATATAGGAAGCAGCCCTTTCTCTTCAATTTTTTGGAAGAGTTTGAGAAGGATGGATATTAAGTCTTCTTTGGATGCTTGGTGGAATTCACCAGAGAAGCCATCTGGTCCTGGACTTTTGTTTTCTGGGAGGTTTTTTATTACTGTTTCAGTCTTCTTACTAATGATTGGTCTATTCAGATTCTCTATTTCTTCTTGATTCAGTTTTGGAAGGTTGTATGATTCTAGGAATTTATCCATTTCTTCTAGGTTATCCAATTTGTTGGCATATGGCTTTTCCTAGAGTAGCTTGACTTTTAAACATCTAACCTTCCCCTACCCCACTTACAAGTGAGATCTAATTTAAAGTAGATTTCTATCTTTCAGACCAATTAAGGCAATGTTTCCTACTCTCCTCTTTCATTTACAATCTACTACCCTGCTCTTCTATCAACAGATTAATGCATTTCATTAGCAAAATTAGAATAGCTTGAGGTGGAGTTGGAGAGTACTAAAGGTCTTCCAAAATCCTCAGTAGCCTCGCAAAGCAATCCCAAGTTAAATAATTATTATAATTGTTTAAATAACAAGAGAATCAGCAAATATTTCTTTGAAATCATCAACTCAATATTATTTTTATTGATCTGTAGCACTGATTTTACATTTTAAAGGTGTATTTATTAGGAAAATGGAGCCTCCAAGCAAGTCTCCTGAATTTTCTTTTCAACTACATTGTTTCCCCAAATCTCCATAAACATGAAAATTCTGGAGCCATTATTGTTTTTCTTCCACCTGATATGTTTTGAATTGATTTTCTCATGTGTAACGTATTAGCAGAATCTTAATCTTGCTCATACTTAGCTGACGGCTGAATTAACCCCATTCTCCACATGGATTCCATTTCATAATGCTTTAATCCAATTCATCTTCAACTCAAAACTCTTACTCTTCCTAGAAATGCTTCCTCCTTCCACCCTAATTCTTGAATCAACCACAAATCCATGCAATCTCTGCCTTGTTAATTATACAAATTATAGAAAAAAATCAGTAAGTATTTGTTAATTAATCTGAAGCCCCACTGAATGCCTAATTAAAATATTTATGTTTCTGTCACTTTTTCACTCCTTTCTGAATCCTCTTAATCCAGCATCCTTTAAATATTGTTGTTCCCTAATTTTGATGTTTTTTTGGATTTTCCCCTTTGGCCCTTGTATAATATCCCTTGAAGATCTCGACAACACTTATAGCTTCTTTCAACACTATTAATATACAGATGACTCTCAATGCCTATTCAATCTTTTCATCAGAATATACCAGAATTCCCTCCACCTCAACAAATCTATTTATTCAGCAATAATTTATTGAGATACTTCTAGTTTTGGCCATGATAGAGTAGCTAGTTTTTTAATTAAATTCCCACCATGCAAATTATATATTCCCATCATATATATAGAAAAATATATAAGGAAACTATTTGTAAGCATTGGAAAGTAACTGAGGCAAGCCTACAACCCAGGAAAAAAGACAGGCCCATGAATTAGCTCCATGATAACCCATCAAGACCTTGGACATCTGGAAGCTTCCAGAATGCCTGGCTGAGAGCAGCTTCTGGAAAATAGTATAGAATGCTCAACCAAGTCAGCTCTACTATGCCAAAATCAGGGCCCTTTCTGGGAAAGCCTTGGACCCTGACATACGATAGGTCTTCAGCATGTATGCAGTCAAAGATTTGTCTCCCTAAATTCCTCTGAATCCTCAGATCCTGAAGAGGTAGCCTTTTTAAGAGCTACACTCTTCCTACATGTGGGAAAACACTGTAGATTCCTCTCTTTCACCAACAACAAGACAACCTTGAGGATGTTTCCCCATCTCCTCTTCTGCCAGCCCGAAAATTTAGTTTAAGTCATAGCAAAGCAAGTCAAGGATATATTGACCCTGATCAGTGAGGAAAGGGACTATGCACCAAAAAAGCTTCAATAATTAGCCTGCATGTGTGGAAATTACTCAGGCAACTGGATTTTGAGGGTTCTTGATCAAGAGGACAGGATGTATGATTGCATAAATGAAAGTTTATTGACTTAGAGACATTCCCTCAGGATGGGAATTTAACACTTGGTAAGGACTCCAGAGAATAGTGCAAATTTGCTGCTATGGTGGCTTTTAGAAATCTAGAGAAAGTGATGGCTCCTGCTGAGAAAAGTTGCAATGCTTGAGTTAAGTGACAGACAATGGGGAAAGGGATAAAAAAGCTCAGGGAAGTGAGCATGCTAGAGTGGCTATGTTATGTGAGGCCAGAAGACCCACCAGAGGATTATGTTCCATGAGAACAATGATATGTTCTAGAGGACACACCATTCAACAAGGCCCTCAGGAATGCTTGGGTAAGAGGGACACCAGAATCAATAGTAAGTTCAGTAGTTGCTCTGTTCCCCTTAAGAGAAAAGACTGAGATCCCCTGAGAAGAAGAAATTCTTCCTCAAGACAGCCATTAGACTCAATTTGTAGCTATACGCATATATTATTTCTTAGGAAAATCCTGACTAATACCATAGGCATAGAATCCTACACAACATAGAACAGAGTGAAGAAGATATGGAAGTAGGCCCAAACCATGGAATCCATTGGTCATATCACATGATGTACTGTCCATAATTAACCAGCCTTAGAACTTTGGAATGACCTGCTGAAGCACTGTCTCAGAAGCTATATTCTCTCCGATGGGGTGCCATTCCTTAGGATGCAATATCCACATTCAATTAAAAACCTATATAACACTGTTTTCCCAAAAGAAAACATGCATGCATACATGAAGCAAGAAGTGGAAGTAGAAGTGGACCTACCTACCATCATTCCCAATGACCCACTGGAGGACTTTGAGCTTTCCATCACCACAACTCTGGGTTCTGTAGGGTTAGAGCTCCTGCTCCTCAAAAGGGGTATGTTCTTGTCAGTGGACACAGAAATTGACCTACATCCTATGAGTGCCACCTGGGCACTTTGGAATCCTTGAGTCCAGAGACAAACAGGCAAGATGAAGAGTCATCATCTTGTCCTTATCAGTAAGATGAGTTGGGACTATTCTTACATAATGGAACTAGAAAAGAATATTTGTGGAATCTACTTGGATGTTTCTTGGTACTTCTTTGCCTGATAGAGCTTGTGAATTTACAAATGCATCAACCTTATTCTGAGAAGTGTATTATTACAAGGAACTTGGACACCTCTTGCTCACTCCACTAGTCATGCAGACCAGCAGAAATAATATTGAAGGTGAAGGGAGTTTAGATTATAGTAGATGAAAGAGACTATGAGTACTAGTTGTGGCCCCAAGAACAACTATAGCAGTAGTGGCTATACTTTTTCCCACCAACCTCTTTCTTTTTTTCCACCTTGGAAGAAAGGTCTATTAGAACCCTGAAGGAGCCACTCTCTAAATGTGCATTAAAAAAGTGGGTCCGTGTAATGCAAGAGGTGGAACATGGTAGTCATGGAGTTGTTCCTCTCTGATCTCCTCTCAAGGAGAACTTCCTATCCAGTTGTATTGAATATAGTTAATTGACAGCCTCCACCAGCAATGCTTTAAGGATACACCTCAACTTTTGAAGTAAGGACATGCTTTTGCCAGCTAGCACCAAACCAATGACTAAGCAGACCAAGGGTACTATGGCCTGGCCATTTCTAACTAATGTGGGATTCCTCAAATGGGTTATATTTGCTTCAAACCTCCTCAAAGAGTTAGCCAAGGCCTTGTCAAGTTTGTACCAGGGTATGAGGCTCTTCCTGCCCAAGTCTTCTTTCTTTCCACTTTCCACTCACAGGTGTCAAATCAGCCTCATGATCTGACAATCTTGCTTTTTCCCTTTATATCTTTCACAGGACTTACCCTCTCCTTCCATCCCTTAAAAAATCATGTGTGCTCCTTAACCTTGTCTCAATGTCTGACACATTATGGAAGCCAGAAAACATCTTTAGAGTCCTAAACAGAAAAAAATCCCTGCTAATCCAGCTTGCTATATCCAGTGAAATTATCCTTCAAAATAGAAGGTAAAATAAAAACATTCTGAGACAAAGGGGAAAAAAGCTAAAAGAATGTGTCACCAGCAGCTCTACATTACAAGAACCCTAATGCAAACTGTGGACTTCGGATGTAAAGAATGTGTCAATGCAGGTTCATCAGTTATAACAAATGTATCACTCTGGTGTGGGATATTGATAGTGGGGAAGGCTGTGCATGTTTGAGGGCAGAAATATAAGGGAACTTGTAATTTTTACTCAAATTTGCTCTGAACCGAAAGCTGTTCTAAAAACTAAAGTTTATTTAAAAGGGGAAAAAATTGTCCTAACCTCAAAAAAAAAATCAATAAGAATATAGAAGATTTGAAGAACTAAAAAGGCAAATTTATTTAACTAACATATATAGAACATTAAATGTGAAATTGCAAAATGCATATTCTTCTCTAGTGCATATAACACTTACCAAAACAAACCACATTCTGTTCTTAAAATAAGCCTTGACAAATTCCTATGGATTTAAATCATATTCTGATCATTGAAGTATTAAATTAGAACTGAATAACAGATAGATGACTAGGAAATCTATAAATATTTAGAAATTAAGCAACGTACTTCCAAATAAGACTTGATTCAGAGACTAAATCACAAGGGAAATTAGAAAATATTTTGAGCTAAATGATAATAAAAACACAACATGTCAAAATTTATGAGATTGCTAAGGCAGGCTTAGCAAGACTTTTATAGTTTATATGCATGTATCAGAAAAGAAGAATGATCTAAAATCAATAATTTAGGCTTCCACCTCAAAAAGGGAGAAAAGGAACAGCAAACTAAACTCAAAGAAAGAAGAATAAAGAAAATAATTAAGGTAAGAGCAGAAACAGGCATACAATAGAGACTGTCAACAAAGTCAAAAGTTAATACTTTGAGAAGATTAATGAAATTCATAAACTACTAGTAAAACAGTCCAAGAAATAAATGGGAGAGAGAGTAAAAAACATGTTACCATTATCCAAAGTGAAAAAGGGAATACAACTATGTATCATAAAGACATTAAAAGGTAATAAAACGATTTTAAAGGAAATTATATTTATTAAATTTTTAAATTCAGTGAAATGAAAAAAAAATCCTTGAAAAACACGTTACCGAAACTGACAGAAGAGGAAAAGAAAACTTCAATAGTTCTGTCTTTTAAGTGTTTTATCCAAATTAAAATCTATTGATTCAACATTACTCCAATTAAACTTAGAACAGTTTTTTGGGGGGGAGGTGGGTGAGAATTGAAAAGCTGATTCTAAAATTTATGTGAAAATCTAGGAATCGAGAATAGTCAGATAATCTTAATAAAGTTCAAAGTTAGAAGACTTACTCTACCAGATTCAAGATACAGTAATTAAGATGAATCCACCATTGGGATAGAATAGACAAACCAGAAGTAAACCTACACATATATGATCACCCAATTTATGACAAAGATCCCAATGCAAGCTAGTGGGAGTAAAGACGATCTTTTCAATAAATGGTTCCAGATCAATTGTGTGTCTCCACGGGATATAAAGAAACTTTGAACCTTTCCACACACAATACAGAAAAATAAATTTAAAGTGGATAGTAGACCTAAATTTGAAAGATGAACAATCAAACTTATAGAAGAACACAGTACAATATCATCAAGAACTTGGATGAACAAAAGGTTTCTTAAAAGGACATTAAAAAATTAATAGATTAAAAAAAGATAAATTGGACTCAATTTGATGAAGAACTTCTGCTCATCAAAAGAAAGGCAAACCACAGCTGGGAAAATAGGTTTTCAATACATACATCTAATGAAAGAATTGTATCCAAATATCTGGAGAGAACTCCAACAAATAAATAGGAAAGAGACAAACCTAATAAAAAGTGCACAAAAGAATTGAAGAGACAGTTTACAAAAGATGATATCTAAATGACAAATAAATATATAAAAATTTGCTCAATGTTATTACTCATTAAGGAAATATAAATTTAATATACAAGGATACATCACTATAAAACCTCCAGAATGGCTAAAGTCAATGACTGACAATGTTAATTGTTGGCAAGGATATGGAACAACTTTATTCACTGGGATTCTACACCACAATACAAAAAAATGAGCATATAATAGCATGGATGAAGCTCAAAAGCATTATGCTGAAAGAAAGAAGTCAGACACAAAAGAATAAATACTTTCTGATTGCATCTATAGAGTCCATATGTAGTTTAAGACCAACAAAATTAATTTATTGTGGAAAAGTTAGAGTAGAAGTTACGTCTGGTGGCAGGGAGAAGTGCTGCCTAGGAAGGGGCAGGAGGAAACTTTCTGGGAAGTTAGAATTGATACATACCTTCATCTAAGTAGCAGTTGCATGGGGGTATACAATTGTAAAATTTATTGAACTGCACGCTTAAGGTTTGTATGTATTACAATGCCTATATGTGTGTGTGAATACATATATACACGCACACATATCACTTCTCAATAAAAAATACACACGTATACAATCATTTATCTCTCACTTGTGATGTGGTTGCTACTATATTTGAAGTTAGGACTTACAAAGATGAACAAACATCCAGCTCACAGTTTGATGGTGGAGTTAGGAAGACAACTATTTAAACAAAAAAATTGGACTATCACACCATAAATACGTTTTCAGAGTTATTATCATGTCACTGTGGAAATAGCTATGATGAGAACAACTAAGTCTTCTGGGGCCCATTGACGGAGAAGGTTTCACTCAAGAATGAATTTTGAGCTTGGAATTTAAAATGAAATAGAAATTTGCTGGGGAGAGAGAAAATAGGGTGAATTGAGTTTGATATGCCAGATAGATTGAATAATATATAAAAAGATGAGATTCAAAAAATATACGTGGGGTTTACAGTTGCTTGTGTAATTAATGAAATGGATCCTAGCCAGATTACAAAGGGCTAAATAATTTAACACAAATGATTCCTAGGCCACGAGTTCGAAAATTGTAGGCATATCAAAGTCATCATGGAGGTTTCTTTAAAACACATGAATGACTCCAGAGGTTCTCATGCACTTCCTGTACCTTCCACCCCTCCACCTTGAGAAACACTGTCAAAGGGAACCACTGTAACTGACAGGAGGGTATCAGGTACCAATGGTGTTTAAGACAGAAAGAAAAATTAAGAATCACAGTTTTAGGACAAGGCTGTGGTAAGCCAAGACTGGAAAGATGAGGGCCTCATCAAAGGTGGAGGCAGAACTTTCAAGCTATTTCTGAATTAAACATAATAGGAGTTAGAGTCTGATTGGAGGTGCAAGATAAAGTCACTCTTCCAGCCATGGAGAATATTACCCTTGTCTATTTCTTGCTGAGTCTTTGCCTTGTTACCACATTGGAGTAGACACTTTCTGAAATACATAGTTCTTAATAAAACAATGTTACATTAATTATGCATGTAATGAGAATCTTTCTCAAAGCGTATATTTTTAATGTTCACCATTTTATTCTTTGTATCTGACAAATGCAACCCTGAAATAGTCCTCTGGTTTTGTGGCAGGGTTTCATGCAATCATAACAGAACACATATAGTTTTCTATCTGGCTTTTTTACACGTCTTACTTTTTCCATACAATTTATGTTACACTGAGAAGTTGGAGATTCCTCACCTTTCATCTATAAAAATATTCTGTGTTGTCAGACTCTTTGAGCAGTACATTTGACAGGCTTTCATGTTCCATCTTTCCCATTAAAAATCTGCACCATGAATAAATACTGCCCCCAGTAGTTAGTTAAAATAGTATCCTGCCACCTTTCACCCCTTTTGCTCACAAAGTAATCTAAACCTAGCACATTAAGGGAGAGATCAAAGTGATGTTGCTGTTTTATGTACAGTAGGTGCAGCTGGCTCATTTGTGAGTTTCCACTCTCTAGGGCAGAGATAAGACCTGCAAACAGTTAGTTATGGCCTTTCACCCGCAAAATCGAGTTCATAGTGAAATATGTGCGATGCACAAAAGAGATAAATAGGAAGAGATGTCGAAATCAACAGGAAGAGGGAAAAGAGGCAGAAACTAGACAAGATTTAAACATTTTCTAGATATTAAAATGTCACGGTATTTATAATGAATCATTACGACAGAATTTAAATTTCTTTGTACGTGCCACCATGGGGAATAGGATGTATTATCTCTGTCCAACAAACACAGGACAGACAGACAAGGCATAATGTAACCTCTATTCACATGTTAACCCCTAAAACTACCCTGCTAAGCAACTTCTGAAAACTCTTTTCTAAATTTGAACCTGATTTATGTCCCAAGTTATGAGCTTTATCACCAAAGAGTCTAGTCCGAACATCAAAGATTGTTCTTCGAAGGAAGAAAGTAACTCCCCCACTGTCAATGTAATTTTATCGCAGTGGCTGAGGATCACATTTTCCATTGTGGAACACATTTTGCTTTTCCCTTTGTCCTCCTCTCCTTTTATAGAAAAATCACATTAACGCCAGCCAGGATGTGAAAGGCAGATGTCCAGCCACTTCAGTGAAATTCCATGAGGGAAATGGCAGGTATGACTAAAGCAGGCAAGGTACTTTCTTGCCATATTTCTTTTGAGGATGTCTTCAGGTTTGTGCCACGTAGTTGATTTTACAAGCTGTGAAGCATTACGCTATATTTAGCATAATACTGTCTTCCAAGGGCAGCCAAAACTTTTCAAAATTTTTTTTTACTGTACCACAGAGGTAAGCCCAGGCATGCCAAACATTCTTAAAACAATGTGAACCCTGTGAGGACAGCCCAGGTCTTACAGGACAGATGCTTAGGGATACCTTAAAACATTTGATCTAGGTTTTTCACATTCTATGTGACAAACTACCAATGAGTCACCTTTCAATAAAACTCTTGGATAAGTAAATCTGTGAGGGCTTAATATCTATTTATTCTGACTGCGTGTTTTACTGTCTCTCATTTCTGAACTCACCTGTTCCTCTTTTCCAAACAGACTTTGTGATCCCTTGCCTCAGAGCATGTTTGCAAAAGGATGGAAAGATGTCTTCCTTCTTTTTTGAAAATGCCTGAACTTTTGGAAGTGATCATGCTAAGGGCCGTGTACAGGGAGAGAAGAGAGTGGCTTGCCTCTGAGGATGGCCAGAAGGAAGAGGAAGCTATTTCTCTCAAGCTGAGAAGTCGGAGTCTCTAGAGTATTAAGAACTTGAAAGCCAACTTGTGTCAGCCATCCAATGACATGACAAGACTGCAGAGTATTGGGGTTTATATTCTGGGAAGAATTTCTGGAAGCCACTACCTGGGCACAGGGTCTCCTTATTTTACCAAAGATTCAAGGGTCACCAGATTTGAAGAATCAAGAAGAGTCAAAGTTTCAGCCTATCACTCAGGTTTCTCTACCATATGCTTCAAAAGACTTTTCTGACCATTTTCTACCACTCTCAAATAGAGAATCATTATTCTAGACAATTTAGTCTACAAATTTTTGCCAGAGCATAGCCTTTGTTGCTTAGAGTCACCCTACTTTGATTTATAACATGTCCTTTCTCTGGGATGTGCTCCATACCTTTCTTCTTAACTGTCTAATCTTACTTAACTACCAGGACTAATCTAAGTTCCTCTTCCTCCAGGAAGTCTTCCCAGAGTATTCCAGATTTCAGTAATATCCTCTTTCTATAATTGAATAATTTATGCCCTGGCTCTTTGTTTCAAGATTAGTTGCAACAGCTTTAATTTACTACTGTTTAGTTTTTTAAATGACTCAAATTTATACAATTTTAAACTCTTTAAGGCAGTGATCATGTCATATTATTCTTTATATTACCCACAGTGTTTTGAGAAACATTATTGTGTGGTGGTTAAGAACACAGATTTCCTGGGATTAACTCCTGGCTCAACCACTATCTAGCTGCATGACTTTTGGCAAGTTGGTTAACTTTTATGCCTCAGTTTCCTCTTTAGTACAACACAGACATAATGATAGCAATTATTTTAATAGAGTTGCTGTGAAAATTAAATGAATCAATACATTTAAACAGAGCACTACCTAATAAATGTTAGCTGTAATAACAATTATAATTATTATTGTAATTATTTGTTCACATTTTTCCTGGAATACTTTCTTTCATTGTCTTTACTTATGTGGGTTCAATTAGAAAATATTTCTTTAGTGTCTAATGAGTGCAAAGCATAGTTCTATGCAACATGAAGATAGAAAGACGTAGGCGATCTATTTCCTTTTCTCAGGGAACTTAGAGTGTGAAAACTACCCTATTCGTTAAAGAAAATTTACTTCATCTTTTTCGTCAAGTCTTTCTGGAAGCTTCCTCTGAACATGGCACATCACATGTCATAGCTTTCCAAACTAGATTACAAAATGCTTGAGGACAGGGCCTGCCTCATTGTGCATTTTATCATTCATATTATCTACCAGAGTGCTTTTCACATTGTGAGCACTGAATAAATGTGTAGTGATTGATTTGGCCCTATTTGTCATTATTTCTTTAGTGCAAATCTTAAGAAAAGCAAATACTAGTTCTATCAGAAATGCCTTGTTGTTGGAAAAGCCTGAGTTTCCAAGGTGTTGACCTTGCAGTAATACTAATTAGTAGCTCTAATAATTTTAGCGGAGCCAAGAAATTATAAAGTCAATTTTCAAAAGCATTTATATTTCTGATATGTATACATATATATTCTTGCATCAGGGTGGAAATAAATTTTTTCGAGGATATCACATAGGTTCCATGTTTTGAATTTTTCTACACAGATCTTATGACTCGAGGGCTATCAAAAACTCAAGGCTATCCTAGAAAAATATCTGAAGTAACAATGCCCCCAAGTATAACACAGCATTTGATTCTATAAGTTATGAAAAGATAATAAACAGCACAATCATGTACAATTTTTAATTTTATACACTTGAGCCTGAGTGGTTTGTTTTTTATTGATCTTTGAGGTCTAGGGTTATAACTGTTTTCATAACTTTTAGAATTATAGCTCTGATTTGATTACACGCCTTGTCTTTTTATTACCCTACATCTAGCACTCAGCAAGTAATGAAGGATTAATAAATATTTATTGAATGGAGGAAAATTCTCCTCTATTGATACTCAGAATGTTGAGGAACAAAAAAGATTATTTGACAAAAGTATTTTTAACGTAAATAAATCAAAATTGTATAGTAACAATTTGATTAAAATGATATGTGTTTTAGGTATGAATTGGAGACAATCAAATTTAGAATATAATATTCATGGTGCAAGTTTTATTTTAGCCACATTTTCCTGGAATTGTAAAAAACAGAATGCTTAGTAATACTGTAAAAGTTCTGCCTATAAGCTGTAAGTACAAATCTGGTAAAATTATGAACAATAATTGAGGAATTTACCTGTGCTATTTCAATATACATGCATTTGTATTTATTCTTGTCTCTCATTACTCTTTATTTCTACATTTCATTGGGACAAAGAAATGAAATCAGAATAAAATTAATTAAGGATAAATAGTGAGACTATGCTGTGAAAAGTTATCATGTTAACTATATCCCTGGGTCCTAGTAATAGTGCTTGGCACATTGGCATGCAGAAGGTGCTCAGTAAATCTGAGTTGAATTTTTTAAAAAATACACTTTGTGGTAAAGAGATGTACATCCTTTTGTTAGATATATTTAAAAGAGGATCTTAGATAAATTTAAAAATAAATAATGAAAGAGTTACACAAAGCTGCTAACCAAAATATCAAATTCTTCTCTAACTCTCATTGCTTATGTTCTTTCAGTTTCATAAGAAAGCTTTCTAAATAAAACTAATTTCTAATGAGATGTCTGCTTATGAAAAAACCCCACAGCAGAAGCTATCAAACTAGGGTTAAATTTACATTCTGTCAAATCGTTTTACTCTAAGAGTTCACAGAAGTCAAGCATACTGGCTAATTCCCTAAAGAGAACTTAATGCTCCAAAAAGAGTTCCAAACTCCCGTCTTCCCTATTAAAAGAAAAAAAAGAGTAGAAGGAGAGCATAGGAAGCAGGAGCAGAAAGAAAAAGTAAAAAAGAAACATGATTGTTCAATTAAGGTGACAATGAATCTTTAAATCATCTAGGGACTTAAAGGCAATGGAATAATTCCCTAAGTGTCTTTGTTAGGGTGCAGCGTATAGACACAAGCCAAATCTAGTTGAAGCAAGTTAAAAATTGAATGGAAACACACACACACAAATTGAAATAAAATAGGTGAGAATTAATTGGAACCATAATGAGATATAACAAGTGATCACAAGAACCAGCAATTTCCGTTGATTAATCTTGTGTTTTAAAACTAGAAAGTATTTTATAATGCTTCACAGTTCAACTATATGACTTTCTATCACCATTCGTAGAATGCATTTCCTTCTCATTTGCTTAGTGTTTCATGATTTCTGCATTAAAGATTTGTTCTCACTGGGCATTTCATTCATCCATTCATTATTCATTCACTTTTCAGTTCTTTCAATAAACATTTATGTTGTGCCTATATGAGGATTATTCTTATTGGTCCAGATAGAGTAGAAATAAATGCATGCTTACACATAGACATACAATTCCTTAATGGGTTGGTGTAATAGACAATATAGTGAGGACTATGGAAACAGATGGATGGATAGAAGTTAGTTTTGGAAAAGAGAAACAATTGTCTCTGATACAGGAAAAAGGCTTTGGTGATGATCTAAATAATCTAGGAATTGTGAATAGGAGATTTCTGACAAGATGGAAAATTAGCATGGGCTACTGGCTTCCTTTACCAAAATCAATCCTGCAGGTATCAGAAAAGAGAGGTAGAAGTACAGATATAAGGAACCAACATGAAAATTAACAGAAAGCCTTGGAGACATTGAAAGGCTGTCTTAGATTGGGGCCAGGGGGTGTTTGATGGTTAATTTTGTGTCAACTTGACTGGGTCACAGGGCTCACAATTATTTGGTCAAACCTTATTCTGAATGTTTCTGTATAGGTGTTTTTTAAAGAGATTAACATTTAAATTTGTGTACTGAGTGAAGCAGATTGTCTTCCCTTTTTTGGTTGAATTTTATCCAATCAGTTGAAAGCCTGAGTAGAACAAAAAGATTGACCTTTCCCTAAGTAAGAGAGAATTCGTCCTCCCTGACTGCCTTGAAACTCAGACATCTGCCTTTCCCTTCCTTTGGGCTCAAACTGAAACATTAGCTCTTCCTGCATTTCGAGACTGTTGGTCTTCAAACTAGAAATAAACCATCTATTCTCCTGGTTCTCAGGCTGGAATTAAACCATCAATTCCTCTGGGTCTCCAGCTTGCTAATTCATCCTGCAAATCTTGGCACTGGTCAGCCTGCATATTCATGAGAGCCCATTCTTTGTAGTAAATCTGTCTCTCACCCTCTTTCTCTATATATACATACATGTCCTATTGTGTCTGTTTCTCTGGAGAACCATGACTAATAGAGTGTGTGTAGGTGTGTGTGTGTGAGAGAGAGAGAGAGAGACAGACAGACAGACAGACAGAGACAGAGAGAGAGAGAGACAGAGAGAGAGTTTTGGAGGTGAGGATATAGTATCAGGAGTGACAACACAAAGTAGGAGGCAACAAAAGCAAAAGTCAAAATTTAGGATGTTGAATCCTTTTTAAGCTTTATTTTTGGGTCTCTCCCATCTGTCCTTGAGAGAATTATTGCTTGCCCCATCACAACCATGAAGCAGAAATCAATAGGAAAAACCTCAACCACCCAGTGTTGACTAGGTAAAATACAGGCTGCCCATAAGCATTTACTCATTCACTTCTGCTACTCTAAGTCCTAACTGAGCTGACAGCATGGAGGAGGGAAGAAGAGTGCCAATTAAAAATTTTCAAAAGAAGAAAAAAAATTGTAGTTACATGCAGTTATTGATGTTAACTAGACTTACTGAGGTGATCATTTCACAATATATACATATATCAAACCATTATGTTGTACACTTGAAACTAGTATAGTGTTATATGTCAGTTGTATCTCAATAAAAAAAGAATATCAAAGAAAGAGAAAATTATAAGAACAAAACATCAACTGAAAAACAATAATAAGAGTTTCAAACTTTCAACCATCATATTAGAGTGATTTGTGAGAGCCATAGAAAATAGCTAAAAAGATCCAATATGTTTATGAATTCCTGAAGAAGAACAAATATTAAAAACAATGTTTAAAAATGTGAAATTAAAATAAGACTTTAAACTAGATATACAAAAGGCATAATGCTTAGGTAGAAAGAAGCAACCCTGAAAAGCCAATACCAAGCCATATTCTTACAAGTCTTGGCTTTTAAAGGGAAAAAAAGTGAGGTAACTAAGTAAAAACACCAAGTCACTTATAAGAAAAACGAAATCAGGTTGTCATCAAGCTTTTCAATAATAAATACTTTAGTCCCCAAAACTGTGGACGAGTATATTTAAGATATTCAAGAAAATAAAAATGTTGGCCAAAGACTTTATATCCAGCCAAAGTGACATTCAAATATAAAGGCCACATGCAGACTGTTATGAACATTCAAGAATTCAGGAAATGTTTTTTCTGTGAGTTCTTCCTGAGGAATCCTTTATGGCACAAGTTTCAGATAAGTCACAAGCCCCATGGTCAGTAATATATATATGTGTATGTTAATTTAAATGAAAACATATGCCTAAATGTTTATATGGGAAATGGTATTGTATGTAATAGCTATGTGCAATGACTACATAGGCATAATACAATTATTTTTTAAATGGTGGAGAAAAGGGAGAGTTTCAGATGATGGAAGGCTGGAAATGAAAGACAAAGAATCAGTAATTTGCTATTTCAATTTTGCTTATAGTAGGAATCCAATAGAGAGTAGTCAAAAAAAAAAAAAAGGGAATTAGAGGTGTTATATAAAGGTATTAATATAAAGGGAACCATTAAAACAAAAAGTCCAAACTTCCTTAAATGCCAAAAGACAAAAAAGTGAAAAAGGGATACCAAATATAGTAATCTACATAATAAAAAATATTTACATAAAACGTATATATGTAAATATATATTTATACACTAAACTGAATGACAGAACTATAGTCACTTATGCCAATCAACAATAAATATAAAAGTTCTTAACCTAAATATTATCAGAAATACATTTAAGAGTTAATAAAATAAATCCAAGACTATTCTCTATAAAAGAGTCATGACTAAATAAAAAAAAGATACAAAAAGTTTAAAAAATAAGGATTGGCTAAAGACATTCTGGGCAATTTACAAATAAAACAAAAGCAAAGAATGTAATATACGTATCTGATAAAATAAGACAAGACAAAAACAATTAATAGAAGCCAGAAAAAACACTTCATTCTGCTAAGAACCACAATTCACAGTGAAATATAACAGTTATTAATACTTATGCATCTAATAACATAATAAAGATTTTCATAAGCCATAAACTCTAGGAGATGCAAGGAGAAATAGACATATTAATAATACGAAAATTTAACACCCCTCCCTCAATCCAAAACAGATAAAATGTACAAAAACTTAGTATGAATATAGAAGACTTAACATAATCAATAGGTAAACCTCATAGATGGATATCCCTTGAATTCTAAACCCCAATAATAGAGAATACACCTTTTCTTTTTATGTGAACATAACATTTATTAGTTGATAATACCTTAGGTCACAAAATAAAATCTGAATACATTTCAAAGAATATAAATAGTACAAACTTGGACAATAATTCAATTAAATTAGAAATTAACACTATTAATTGAAAAGCAAAAAGGTCCTTCTACTTAGAAATTTTAAATATACTACCAAGCAACTTCTAGGTCAAATGGGAAATAAAATATGACATTGTAAAACATCTTAAAAATAATGATAATGAAAACAAATCATTTCAAATCCATGAGCTTGAGCTATAGCAGTTATCAAAGGACGATGGATAGCATTAAATCCCTAAATCAATAAAGATAAGTGGGTTGATAGCTCAAAAAACTAGAGAAAAGAACACAGAATAAATCAAAAGAAAGGAAAATAAAGGAATTAATAAAGATAAAATTAGAAAATTTTTAGTTAGAAAAAATAAATATGAGAAATAAATCAGGTACTTCTTAAAAATATCAACAAAAGCAAAAACAAACAAAAAGTCTCACCATCTATCCTAATCACGAAAAGAGTAAAAAAGCACAAACATGCAAAATTAGAAAACACAAAACATTAAAAGTTTAAACATCATAAGAGATTAAGGAATAGATGAAATGAATACTTTTCAGAAAAATATAACTCATCAAAATTGTCTCTAGTAGAGACTTCAAGGATAAACAAATTAATGGCAATAGGAAAAAACAAAGAAAGAAATATTGAGCTCCCTCTGCAATGAACAGCAGCCCCAGATACTTCAAATGGAATTACTCTCAACTTTTAAATGACCAAATATTAAACTACCTCAGAGGAAGAAGAAAACTTTTCAATTAATTTTATGGAGCAAATAGAATAGTATTTCAAAGTCTGAATGCTTATAGCAAAAAAAAAATCAAAGATGACTCTCACTTATGAATAGTGATGACAAAATCTTAAACAAAATACCAGCAAAGAGAATTCAAGAACATATTCTTAAAATAGTACCAGTTGGGTGATGTCAGCAAGATGGTGGAACAGGAATTTTCTACTGTCATCTCCTAACAGAACAACAATTTGACAACCACTAAGGACAAGAATACCTTTGTGGGAGCCTGGGAGTCAAGCAGAGAAGCTCCAGCACATGTCTGGAGCAAAAACTCCAAGGATAGATGCACTGAAGAGAGTAAGAACAGTTTCATGTTATCTGTGTCACCTCTCCCCAAGGCAGCACAGTTCATTGCCAGAGAGACTCCCTTAGCTGGTGATTTCTCCCATGTGGAAAACTAAGAGTGTAGTGAGTGAGAGCTCAGCCCAACCAGGTAGGATGCTGCCCAGTAGGCTCACTTTTTTCTAATCCTACTCAGAATGCTGAGGTCGTTGGCACAACTGAGTGGTTGGGAGAGCCTGGAAGCAGAGAAGAGAGACAGAGACTCTGGTTCTGAGAAACTAGGGTGCAGAACTCATCAAAAGGCCATGGATCCTACTAACCGCTTTGTGGATTCCATCAGGAATCCCACCTATGAGCTTGAGATGCCTCACTTGTGGACCTCCAATTAGCCCACAGTCAAGCCCAATGCTCTGTATGTCTCATCCTCCCTCTTCATGTGGCCTTCACAGATGGCAAGTGTGAACCTTGCAGATGGCTCATGACTATGTGCAGAAAGTCAACACAACTCTGAAGGATTGGGAGAAGGCACGCAAATTTGAGCATTTCAGGGCACCACACTAGGGAAAACAAGCAGGAGGTTCTCAGCACCCAGCATGATTTTGATGGATAAAGAGAAAGCATATCATCCAAGACGTCTTCATGCCTCTCCCAAGAGGGAATAGAAGGTATGGAGTGGGTGCATCCAAGGAAAAGTTCTGAGATACTCAGAACCCCTAGCTGAACTCACTGATGAAGATGTTTCTCACTCAAAGTCAGTGAGTAAAGGCTGGAGGAAATGAATCTTCTTCAAATGTGAAGACAGCAATGCAAGACTTCAAGGAACATGAAAACTCAAGGAAACATGATACTACCAAAGAGATACAATAATTTTCCATTAACCAACACCAAAGAATTGGAGATCTACAAATTGTCTGATGAAGAATTCAAAAATAATTGTCTTAAGGAAGCTCAGCAAGCTACAAGAGAACACAAATGGGCAACTCAATGAAATCAGGAAAACTATATGTGAACAAAATGAGATGTTCATCAAAGAGATAGAAATCACAAAAAAGAATTAAACAGAAATTCTGGCACTGATGAGTACAGCAAATGAAATGAAAAATGCAGTAGAGTGTGTCAGTAGCAGACTTGATCAAGGAGAAGAAAAACATCTGTGAACTAGAAGACAGATCATTTGAAGTTATTCAGAGGAGAAAAAAGATAAAACGAATGAAAAGGAATGAAGAAAGCCTGCAGGATTTATGGAACTGATCAAGAGGAACTAATTTAGGCATATGGACTCCCAGAAAGAAAAGAGAGAGAGAAAAAGACAGAAAGTTTATTTAAAGAAATAATGGCTGAAAACTTCCAAAATCTAAGGATAGATATGGGCATTCAGGTACATGAAGCTCAAAAGTCCTTAAACAGTTTCAATCCAAAGAACACTTCACTGAGACACATTATAATCAAACTGTCAAAAATCAAAGATGAAGAGAGAATTTTGAAAGCAGCAATAGAAAAGAGACTTGTCATATACAAGGGAATCCTCATAAGGTTATCAGAGGCTCAACTAAGTCCCTCACGGTACTTTATTTCCTTGTAGCAACAAATGAAGTATGTCATCTTCAGTCACCACATCTGGGGAGGGATGCTAGAAGGATGTAATTCAACTCTTAAATACTTTGACCTTGGAATGACACACATCACTTCCACTCATAGTCCATTAACTAGCTGTAATCATGTGACACTACACAACTGCCATAGGACTGGGAAATGTGGGGGCGCACACAGATATTTACTGAGAGAAAATGTTTCTGCCATACTTGGTTACTGAAAATCTTCCTCACCAGCCATTCACAGTATCCCTGGAAGGCTCCCTGTGGAATCCTTACAAAACTGCTATGGCTTTGTGAATTCATTGTTTGAAATTGTTGTGGTCTGCTGTGGCTTATAAGATTGATATTTTCTTTTCAATTGTTTAGATTTTCTTCTATTTTTCTCTTTCTATTAGTTATAAGGTTTGTTATTCTCAGAATACATTCTTGTAAAAGACCACCTTTCTAATTTGGTTCTTATGATTTCTTTTAAGCAAGGAAATCAAATTATAGAGATTGTTAGAAGAAGGTGTAAATTAAGATTAAATATGGCCTGAGAGGAGGACTGAGTTTTCTTATCTTTCCTTCTAAGTCTGCAAAATCTTCTGATTTTATATTTGTTGCTATTGTTAACCTCACTCTTCAATGTTTCTTTTTCTTCAAGTTCTTAGACATTTTCTCATTATTTATCAGTGACTTTTAGCCTTTTTTCACTTGTGAGGACATATTTTCAAAACTGTGCTAAATTCCCCTCCCCCGCAAAATACAAATATACACAGCATTTTTCCTGAAATTTCAGGAAGTTTCCAAACCCTTGAATTCTTAGAAGTTCACAGACTTTAATATATGGACTATATATAAAACATATGGACTCTTAGATTAAGAAATAAATGAACTCTTAGGTTAAGGAATGTCCAGAGCAATGTCACAGCTCTAGTATGAGGTTAAAAACCTCTTTTTAAACCTTTAGTTTAAAATCTTTAATATTTCGGAATGGAGATACCTGTGTTGAACAAACCTAGGGCCCCATATTTGTGAAGGAGAAAACAGTTAGAGCTTGTAAGTGATTTGCACTTCTTCGAAGAAAGAAATTCCAAACCTCTGATGCAATCCTCTTTTTTGACACAACAACAACAAAAAACATTTCTCCCTAGCTCGGAGAAGAACTGAGCAGTTTATAGGGCTGTTTTCCATATCCATTTCCCTTCAACCTAAGAACTGTAGCATCATGAAAACTCCTTATATTTGTGTTTTACTTTATTTTTACCAGCAGATAGTATAAAATTTCTTACTCAGATGAAAAATGCTGAATATCACACTGCAAAATTTGTATTTTATCATAATGGCAATGAGGCATCAAAGTTTAAAAGAATAAAGTGATGTGACATCCCTTTAGAAAGACAAATCTGTTGGTAGTATGGAGGGTTACTGCTCAAGAGAAAAGACTGAAATCAAGGAGTCCATGAGGAGTCTACTGCAATAATCAAGGTAAGAGCTATAAGACCAGAACATATTAGTGACAGAAACACTGAACTTGGAAAAAACAAATGAATGAGAGTGGCATTTCAGAAATAAAATGGATATGAATTAGCTCACTGGGTTGAGAGAAAAGAATTTGAAAATGTGCACACACTTTCACACTTGAGTGAATAGAAAATATGTAATTAAGAATGAGTTTGAGGAAAACGAAGGTTTGACTTCTGAGTACTTGCAGAAGGAAATGCCCAGTGAGCAGTTAGACATAAGTACCTGAAGCATAGGGAAGTATCGAAAGTGTGCAGTGTATTCTCAAGCAACTGCCTTTCCTCTAGACTGTGCTTTATATCTAAGTGTCATCAGATAATTAGAAGTATCTTTATCAATGTGGTGTCCTATAGTTTAAGAATTAATGATGGTTTTAGATCTAAGGAATGTTCTACTTAATATTCAACAGTGCCGATACAAAAATAAATATTTATAATGAAGGAAATCAAAAAGTTAACTCATGCGTAAATATAAAATAAGAAATCTCACAGTCTGAAACAAACAAAAAAAAAAGAAGAAAAAACAATAAAACAATATAGGTTTCAAAAATATATTGTGTCCCTTATTAGGACTTTTACCTGTAGGACCTAGTGGCTATCTTATTACCTTTAGCTGAATCCAACCACCTTGTTATCTTTAAGTACATAAAATACAAATCAAATCAAAACTAAGCTAAACTAAAAGACTATAATGGCCATAACAAGAAGAATTTTCATGCTAATTCTGAGTTCCTCCTACCTGAATCAAATAAATGCAGGGTTAGGTCAAGAGATGTTAGGTTCCCAGAAACACCAGTGAGAGATGGTTGTGTGAAACAGATTTTATTCCTTCCTGTAGATTAACTCTATTAGTTAGCTCCAAACGTGTCTATTTTGTTTCTTTGTTTGGCATGTAGATAGGTGAAGAGAGTTAAAGAAGCAGCTTAACTTTGGGGAACTCTAACTCATGTAGACTTGATCTGTATGAGTAGGGAAATATAATAGAGGATATATCTGACTTTCCAAGTCTGGGGAATGATGGTAGTTTTAATGACGGTGGGAAAAATGACAAAGTGACAGCTTAAAAGGTGATAAGTTCAACTGGTGCCAGATTTAGCTTTGATGGGTGGCAGTATATGCATAAGCCCACATGAGTCAGGTAGGAGCAGATGAAAACTGGAGCACAGCTGAGAAATTACACCTTAGGATAAAGATTTGGAAAGCATCTCCATACATATGGTGGGAACAAGTAAGTAAAGAAGTAAGAGAGCACAGATTTCAATCCTAGGCCTCAGAGGAAGAAACAATGAACTAGATGAAAAGACAAAAATAGCAACTCAAATGACCAGCCATGGAAAGGAATCCAGGAGAAAGGAGAATTAGGTGTTACCAATGGCGAATTTCAGATTTAGGAGGTTTTAGATGACTAGACTTTGAAAAGAAGGTTAGAGATTTTTGTAAAGTGGTACAAGAAGGACTTTACTCCATTCCCATATATGTTTGATAGGAAACACTGTCTAGTTCTTTCAAACGTTCTCTCAGGAAGGCTTAGGTCAAAGTGAAGTTGATTCTATGACTGCTCTGTTGGACTTAAAGACTATGGCATGTTCATATAAGTAAACAACATATCCTTCATAAGAAGGTACTAAGATATTTGATGATTGATTAAAATTAAAGCAGCATTTATTTAACATCTACATTTCTTCTTGGTTCTGCAGAAGACAAGAAGATAAATAAACCATGGTTCCTGCTCTCTACTGGCTCAGTCTATTTGCAGAGAGACATATACATAACCATAATGCAAAGCCGAATAGGTCATGTAAATGGGAAGATTGCCCTCTGGATATGCTCTGGGAAAGGAGATATATTGGATGGACTAGGGAGACTCTCAGAATTAATGGGAGGCTGGAGAACCAGACTAGAGCACTGAGAGCCACCAAGGCCAGACAGGAGGCTAACGTGCAGGAGCCACCACAGAGGAGTTGTAGCAGGAAGGGTCTGGTGAAGCTGTCCCTGCTCATGACCATTTTCTATCCAAGGAGAGTGAACACGATTGGCCTACCATGGATCAGATGCCCGTGGACAGAGAAGTGTAATGGAGAAGCCATCATTTCAATAACAGAATTCAGGGAACTGTTTAGGAAGGGGCAATGGATGTTGGGCAGTGAAATAATAAGTCCCCAGGTAATTAGAATCATGTTAAATGTACAAACAAAATTCCATAAGTGGTCAGAAGATGAGTAAAATAACTCTAGGGCTAAATAATAAGCATGCCACAACATGGATTTTCTGTAATAGACTGTAGACATAAGGGACAACCAAACTATCTGAGAATTGTTTTTTGTTTCACATTAAAGTCAAAATCTTTGCTGTGATATATCCTTATGCCTAATCTCATATATTGGAAAAAGGAGATACCCGGATGATTATAGGATTGTTGAATAGTGGGTCTGAGTTGACATTAATGCTCAAGGACATGGGCCAAGATGAGGACCAAACTTATGCCCACACATAAAACAACCAAATAAATGGAGGAAATACATGAAACAATGGCTTTCAACTTATTTGACATTAGGCAGCAAACAATAGTGATCCCTGAGATCCCAGGTGAGGTCTGTGATTGCTCCAGGTTACAGTCTAGAGCGTTTACAGGCTGCAGCCCAGAGAAGGAAAACTGAGACAGAGCTCAGTAGACTTCCTTAGCTGAGGAATCAAACTGAGAGCCTGAGGAAAACAAGGCAGCTAGAGCTTGCAGATAGAGTGCAATAGATTAGAGAGTGGTAGAGAGAGGAAGATCCAGAGATCTGCAGAGGCTCCCTTGGAACATTCAACTGAGTACTGATCAGCACATGCATGTGAGAAAACCACCTGAGACTCAGGAAAGAGCCACCCAAAAGGATTAGAGAAAACAATAGCTAAAGCTCATACATAGGAAAGAAGCCTTGTACCCTCTAGCCAGACTGGAAAACCTCATAATTCATGAGGCATTGAGTAGGGTACTCACAAGAGTTTTGACTCAGTAATTAGCCCTAGGCTAAACTAACAAATATTAAAAGCAAGAATACAAAGGATAGGCCTGTTTCTAAGTAACTTAACTAGAAAATCAAGTGACTATGCCCAGAAATCCAAGGAAGTGGTATATATGGGATCAGGCACATGCAAGTCCAGAGGCAAAAGCACAAGTACATTACATGCAGATAGCCCAGATCCCCATGTAAGCTACCACTGTTGTACATCAACACATTCCTATGGCTTCATATGGGTTCCCCTGTGACTTGATAATGCAGAAAGAAAAAGTTAGTCTTGGTACATAGGGCCCAGGCTGAAAATGAGTCATCTTGGTATAGGTAGTACCAGCTGAAAATGGACCTTCACTTAGAGGTGGCCCTGAAAGACAAGAGTTAGGGGAAATCCTGACATTTAGGAGAGGTGTTTTTGGTATACCTGATGATCCACATTGTGTAAAAAGAGAGGTATTGCAAGATAAAAAATATATATAAATCCATATACAGGCAGTGGAAAATGGATTGGCGAGTTGGTCATAGGCCTGGAAGAGAGCACTTATTCCATAGAAGAAGGACTCAATAACCATTGAGACAGAATGACCCAGTCAGTTGAAGTTAGCCAGCCTTGGCAAATGGCCACTCCAGTGTTGACACAATGGGTACAAGAATGGAGTATCTAAGATGGTGGAATGAGGACTATGCATGGGCCCATCATGGACACTCACTTGCCAAGGCTGATCTAGCCACTGCTCCAGCTTCCAAATGTCCAACCAGCCAGCCACAGAGATCTAGAGTGATGGTAAGAGATGAATGTTGGGTCCAGACATGGCACCATCCCTCAAGGAAGCCAAAACAGCCACTTAGTATCAAGTAAAATGCATTGGCCCTCCTACTTTAGAAGGGGCAGTTATTCACCTTGACCAAAATGGACACACATTCCAAGTGTGGGTTTGCCTTACTTACTATGTGAGGGCTTACAGAATATTTGATCTGTCAGCAAGAAATCCCATCTAACATTGCTCCAGACAAAGAAACTCACTTTACAGAAAACGAGGCATTGCAATGAGTGTATGACCATGGACCTATCACATACCATACCATACAGAAACTGTTGGTTTGATAGAGTAATGTAAGAGCTTTTTGAAATCACAAGTGAGATAACAATTAGGAGATGCTTCTGTACATGGATGGGAGAATATCTGTCACATGCAGTACATATCCTAAATATGCAACCCTTATATTGTGCTGTGCCCTCAATAAATAGAATACATGGATCTAGAAACCATGAACTAAAAGTATAAGTGACCTCACTTGGGGAATATTTGCTTCTCATTCTTGATACTCTGGGCTTAATAGGTTTACTGGTCTAGTTCCCAAAAGGCTTTCACCAGGGAACAAGAGTCCATTAAGCTTTAAACTAAGGCTATTATCTGGTCATACCAGAGTCCTCAGACCAAGAGACCAACAGAGAAGGAAAAGAGTAGCCATATTGTTACACGCAACAGACCCTGATCAATAGAAAGTGATAAGGCTACTCTTAAACAAAATGGACATATGCTTGGTATTCAGGTGATCCACTGGAGTGTCTCTTGTTATTTTGTTGCCCAATTTCAACTGCTGGGAGCCTCTGCTAATGTTTGAAGGCGCTCAGTTGAGTCCTTATCTGACAATTGCCCACAGCAGAAGCAAGGTCACCTCCCCTTCTAATGGACTGCTAAAATCCGATCACTATTTGGTGAATAGAAATAAAGGTCCAGCTCTCAAGAACCCCAGTTCCAGAGCTCCTTTTAGGATCCAATGATGCTTTGGTGGATTGCATCACAATTCACCTCCTGCCTCTGCCATTCTTCTTTTACTCCATCACAGGTGTTGATTTCGAGAGCACTCCTTGACAAACAGCATGCATAGAAACTTCCCATTGGCATTTCATTTCCCAGGAAATCCGACTTAACATAGTTTTCTATTTAGATTAAAAACCATGTAAAAAAAATTAGATATACTCTGGAAAAGTTCATTATGCAAGTAAGTTCAGTGCCTTCTAATGACAAGTGATGTAAATTTTCCTTTGATTGTGAATGTGCTCAAGGTTGTAGAATCAAGATGCAATTGGCTTCCTCAATCAAAAGACCTGCATTTGCAATTAGAATATTTTGCCCCAGATGGTAGTGGGCATCTTGATGAGGTGGTCTGAGTTGTCAAATGATCCTGAGTGTGATTATTTTAAAAGATTAATATTTTCAAGTCACTCATGAAAGAGGTGAGGAAAATTATTATTTTTTGTGATTCTTAAAGCTAATACTAGACAAACTTTAAGGAAAATAAAATCAAAATAGAAATGAATTGTTAACATAAACATTTCCTTTTAAGTCATCCTTAATCCTTACACTGGAATCAAACTGCTTTCAGCATTAATATACTTTGGTTTTTCACCAAAATCCCTCTTGACAGCCTTCATCAGCTGCCAATATGTCTCCATCACAGACCCAAGTAGTCTGTTCACTCTGATTAGACTGCTGGAGCTAATTTAAAGTACAGCCTTTGTTATGTCTATAGCAGCCTAATCAGCTAGGAAGATTCTCTGACACACTGGCATCCAATCCATCTCCATGTCACTGAAGCAGAAAGACAAAGATTATGGCCATCAAAATATATCTTCAGGCACAGATATAAGTCTGCAAACTAGAGCTTGGTTAAAATTGTCATGTTTTAAAATCACTGCTGGGATATTCAGATTTTTGATAGAAATTCCAGGAAGCTCAGAAGTGTCTCAGTTATTTAATCTTGACTAGGTCTCACTTCCCCAACTAGAGGGGAAGCTCCTTGAAGGAACAGATCATGTCCTTCTCAAGATTCCCTGCAGTATCTTACAGGTAGCATGGTTTTATATATACGTAGGTAACAAGGTAATTTACTGAGAAAGTTCCCTGTTGCTTTGAGGTTTTTTTTTTCTCTGACACAATCTCACCAGAAAATGATGAAGGCACTCCTCTTCCATCATTAAGAATAGGCCAGAATTGTGTTTCTAAAGTTCTGGATTCTTCTTACCACCCTAGTGAAGAAAGGATACTTTTTCTTCAGAGCCAAAGAAGAGAATATGCCAGGTAAGGTTTGGCTGTCTTGAGGATAATGCCTACAGGGATTTGTGTGTTAAGAAGATGTAGGCTGAGTTACCTGAGAAGAGGCAGGGACAGAGGATTTTGAAGATGAAATGGCCCAAACTTGAAATGCATGGTCAGCTCCATAAGGCAGGGAAAAAGGATCTTTGGATTTGAGGTTCCTGGGATTGGTGGCGACCTGACCCCAATCAAATGACTGGTAGAATTTTGGATGTAAATGGCTACAGTTTAGGAAGTGCTGGAATGCCTTGAGGAAGAGGCCCAATCTGGGCAGTAGAGCCACCATCTCTGAATAGGCCACATAAGCCTGGACATCAATAATGATCCTCCTCCAATTTAAGACTCATAAATTCTAAAAATATATGCTCCAAAGAGTGGGAGTGAGATCTCCAAACTAATCAGTGGACTTTTTACTAATCCTTCAAATGGATCGGACTTAGTTTAAAATATAAAGATATGTGTCATTTCTGGCCTCAGAGTATAGGGAAGCAATTTATACCTATCATATTTGTTTTAAAATAATAGAAAAACTAATATTTGTTGAAAACTCACTGTGGACCAAACACAGTATTAAGTTCTTTACATGTATCACCTTATTTATTCCTCACAAGCTTAGGAGTGAGGCATTGTTATTATTATCCCCATTCAGACAACCAAGACACAAGAAGTCTAGAGAATCTGTCTACAAATATCTAGTTGGAGACAAAAGCAGTATTTAAACACAGGCTGTCTGCCTCTAGAGCCCAGGATTCTGTCCTCCTCCCTTTAGATGGATGCAGAATCTCTCAGAAGGTTCTCTCTGAGTACTAGGGTTTGCTCCTGGATATGGCACGAGTAAGTGAGGGAACTGAGCTTGGTTCCAGGCACCACTTGTTGAAAAGTGATTTTTTTTTTTAAGATTTTATTTTTTTTCCTTTTTCTCCCCAAAGCCCCTCAGTACATAGTTGTATATTCTTCGTTGTGGGTTCTTCTAGTTGTGGCATGTGGGACGCTGCCTCAGCGTGGTTTGATGAGCAGTGCCATGTCCACGCCCAGGATTTGAACCAAGAAACACTGGGCCACCTGCAGCTGAGCGCACGAACTTAACCACTCAGCCATGGGGGCAGCCCCGTAAAAGTGATTTTTTGATCAGAGTATAATGAGGATTATAAGCCCAGCCCTTCTCCAGATATTTATTAATTCAAAAAAAATCTAAATGTTTGCCCTTCCCTATTTCACCTTCAGGAGTTTTTTCTCTCACTTAAATCTTGCTCTGATCCCTGCAAGTGGCATGGTAAGCTGCAAAGAATGTGAACCTTGGATCTAGACCAGCCTAGTTCCATTTTTGACTCTACCATTTACAAACTGTGTGTCTTTGGGCATAGTATTCAAAATATTTGAATTTAGTTTTCAGTAAAATGAAGACAATAATCCCTACCACATAAGGTCGTTTTGATGATTAAATGACATGACACACATAAAGCTCAGGGCCCCTGCATGAGACTCAGTAAATGTGAGTTCCCTTTGCCCTGCTTTGACTGCTTTATTTTCCTGACAAAGGAATACATGTGCAATCAGCCACCAAGTCTTAAAATTCTTCCTTACAGCAAGGAGGAAGGAAGAGCTGTTGAAACTGGAAATTGAAGATTTCCTATCTCCCGTATGTAGAACTGCTTTAATTGAGTAATTAAGAAAGGACCTCAATTACATTTAAATACTTGTCTTGATACTTTAAATACTTGCTTTAGTGCTTTTGTGTTTTAAAACCAATACCTTTGGTGTTTTAGTACTTGTGTTGGGGGATGTTTCTTAGCTTTAGAATTTGATCCCTTTTGTGGGGACTTTATGGCCCATTTTCTCAGATTCTGTAGATTGCTTTCAAATAGTTCCAAATGCCCCAGGCCTTATTAACCTAGCATCAGTTGGAGGTACTTATTTGCTTATGTGACTGTCCAGCATTCTGTTTTGGGTATTGGTCAGACTTTTAAACTTCAGGAAAAATGTGGCCTCATGGAAAGCACACTAAACCAGGAATTGTAACACTTGGATTCTCACATTGGCTTTGATACTTTCTATCAGGAAGATGTTGGGCAAAAAGCATTCTGAGCTCCTTAAAGAGGGCACCATTTCTCATTCATTCTTGTACTCAGAGTCCTGAAGAGTACCTGGAACAAAGTAAAAACTACAAAAAGGGGTCAGCCCTGTGGCCAAGTGGTTAAGCTCACGCACTCTGCTCTGGCAGCCCAGGGTTCCCCAGTTTGGATCCTGGGCAGAGACCTAGCACCACTCATCGAGCTACGCTGAGGCCATGTCCCACATAGAAGAACTAGAAAAACCCACAAGTATGATATAAAACTATGGACTGGAGGGGCTTTGTGGAGGAAAAAAAAAAAGAGGAAGATTGGCAACAGATGTTAACTCAGAACCAATCTTCCTCACCAAAAAAAAAAACCCCAAAACAAACAACTACAAAAAAAGTTTGTTGAATCAAGTAATACTTTAGTCCATTCGACAACCAATCAACATAGGAAGTGTACACTAAAGAGCTTGGCACATTTTCAGCGGGCTCCCTTGCAGTCATGCTTTTGATCTGGACATATTGTAGCAGATGAGATGAGGAATGCTAATTCTGCAAATTTCTAACTTCAGCTTTTAACAATGAATTTTAAGAAGTTTCCAACCAAATCTCTTGAGTCTTTGAGAATTCCCTCTCAGTGGTTCCTCTTCAATATCTCCAGTCTGTAACAATTCTTTCTATATCTACACCATCATCCATTTTTTTTGTTTATTTCCCCATGAGAGAAATTTCTCTGTTTCCAATCGTAAACATTAGCTCTATAATCTAGTTCAATATTTAGTTGTACATTTTTTATTTCTTTTCTAGGCTGGATTTGACCCTTACTCATTTCGAACTATTGCAAACTATCTTCATTTAAATCATAAAACTACAGGCTTATAATAGGACATTTATAAATAATGGTTTTAAGCAGAAATCTAAAACAAGTTTTTAAAATAGAGTATAAATTGCCTTCATAATCAATGAAGTCTATAACGCAAAGTTCTTTCTTTTCCTCATGGTCTCATTTTATATTTTGTTCCCAGATTAAAAATTTAATTCTCAAATGAAAATGAACAGGTCTAGCTGATCCTATGTTAATAGCAACTCTTCAGTTATTATATACAAACACACGGAAAGGACTACAAATCATGTATTCTTTTTGCTAAAATTTCTCTCCATGAAATGAATTAAAAATTATTTCTAGAACATGGCTACACATATTTATAAAAGAAACTTTATAGAATTTTATCTGAGTTTTCTCCTACTGATGCTTAAAGATGAGCAAGTCATTCCTGCCACTGAGAATTTTGACTTCCCCTTACTTGTGTGGTTAGATATATTTCACTATTGGCCAAGGAAATCTGGTGAGTAAATAAGAGGATATCCTCAAATCTGTATAATTCATAACATGCCCTTCCTTACTATGCAAATTAATTAACTGGCATTGTGAAATAAACAATATAAATGCCAAATGTTAGTGAGCAAAGTTCTTGCATTTGCATTCAAACTAGAAAAATGGCAAGAAATACATGAAGAGTAGAAAATCCAAAATCCTAACGTTGAGCATGAAGGGTGGCAGAATATGCTACCTCAAAATATACTGGGATATTGATTATTTTGTGCTGTAGGCACTTGCAAAACAGCAAATGCAGGAATAAGTTTTCTCTGAACGCCCCTTATCCATCTCAAGACAGACTCTCTAAAAGGAACTCAATTGTCATAAATCCTCTCCCTGGGAGTCTCATCAACCACGGCAGATTGACTCACCATAGGAGAGGAAACTAGACATCAACACCACACCCAGACAAACTTTGTCATAAACTATCAAAACTCTCATCTATTCTTTTAAAGTCTCGTCCAGCTTTCCCCAAAATAATTTACATTCCCTTAAGAGGTCTACATCCGCCTTCTGCCTTCTCTGTTAAGATGGTATTTAAGCCTGAATTCTAAGCCATATTGGGTAGTTACTCATTTTTCCCTGGATATTCCCATGTATACATAAGGCATACATGTTAATAAATTTCTGTCTTTCTCTTGTTGACCTTTTATTACAGGGGTCTGAGCTAAGAACACAGAAATATAGAGGGAAAGTTATCTTTCCTCCCCTACATGAAATTCTAGAAAACGTAAATATCAACCATGAAATGCAAATTTGGCTTTTAATGTTTGGTTTCTTATATAAATGTTTTAACGCAATATAAGCGTTAAAACATAAAGTAATTATCAAAAATATTTGTTAAATAACCATCTTGAGACCTAGGAAAATCAAGTAATATGGAAGAAGACATGAATCTTTCACTTCTGGTCAATAGTTTGAACCTAATAAATGGTTTACCAATTGATTGTGAATTTCTGACCTGTGAAGTCCACATTTTTAGACCACAAAATCATAAATCTGTATATGTAAAACTAAAAGATAGTAGCTGGAATAATTGACATCCCAAAGTGATAAAGAGAGTATGGAAGCTTGGGGAACCTAATCATCTTTGTAGGCACCAATACCACGTCTCTTGGTAGAACTAACATCTTCTCATTCTTGCAACACTATTCCCAAGTTAGTCAGTGTGTTCTTTTTGAGTTTTTTATTTGGACAAGAAAAGTGCAAAATCCTATAGTTTTCAGAGCATTTGGATTCTAGATAGGTAGGAGAGAAGAAACATAATAGCAAACAATACAAGATAGAACAAGAAATATACATTTGAATCATAGTTTGCAATTTCAAAGTCCTCGTCATTTCATTTAATAAAGATATATACTTAAATGTTAAGTTGCATACTGTAGGCTTTATTGATGTAGGAGTTTGAAGAAGAAGAATGTTAGTATGCGTATCAATAGTTTGGAAAGCCTTCATTCAAGGCAGTTTTTTAAGTTGGTCTTGAAAAATGATGAGAGGATAATGTTGGCCTAGAATGTTTGCAACCTCCAAAATGGCTTCACACTGGCAGAAACACATTTTGAAACATTTATTTAGGCACCAAATGTCCAGTGTCTGCAATCAGAAGAACTTTGGTTTTTACCAACAATATGGTCCATTAGTTGTGTAAAACATCTTTTGTGAAATTATAGATATTTTATACACATTTATCCTGAGTATTAAGCTTTATATCTGGATAGAATACCAGAATTAATTTGGGAATTTTTCAAATATATGGGCAACTCCTCAGACCTACTGAAACAAAATCTCCAGAAGGGAAAAGAATTTGGTTTTTTTTGTGTGTGTGTAAGGCCCTGAGCTAACATCTATTGTCAATCCTCCCCGTATTTTTTTGCTTGAGAAAAACTGCCCCTGAGCTAACATCTGTGCCAATCTTCCTTTATTTTGTATAGGGGATGCTGCCACAGCGTGGCTTGACGAGCAGTGTGTAGATCTGTGCCCAGGTTTTGAACCGGCAAACTGCAGGCTGCTGAAGTGGAGTGCATAAACTTGATGACTGTGCCACCGAGCCAGCCCCAAGAATTTGTGTTTTTACAAGCCTCCGGGAAATCTTGTGGTTAGCCAGATTTAAGAATTTAAGAAGGATTTGAGATTAAAGTATATTATTCCACTATTCGTAAAGGTTTTCTTAAAACTGACAACAAGAAATGAAATGTTAGCTGTTCTCAAAGGGCTTGCTGACCATGATAACAGCACTCTCGCAGTTAAACTCATCCTGAGTTTGTCCTCTTTGCAAGGCTCCAAGGACTCCCCAGCTTTGAGCCTCTTCATGAGTCTCCAAGATGAAGGCAAATTCCAGAATTTACTCCACAGAAAGGATGGAGAGTAAAGTGTTTGGAACTGTGTTAGTGAGGACCATTGGGAAAGTGGTGTTTGGTTCTAGGAAGGAGGATATAAATATAGGAATAATAAAGAAATAATAATTGCCTCTATTTCAATATTATAATTTCCTCATTTGAAAAAAAACAATATTCTTTTACAAGATGAAATGACTTGAAAGGAATAATCCAGCACTCTTAACACCTTTATGCTAAACAAAGTACTGGTATACAACTAGGTTGAATTTACAATTCATTCGCAATTTATGTTTAAACTTGTGGAGCTCTCTCTCTTTCTCTACCATCTCCCTCACACCCAGGCTTTGAATCTTGGCATTCTTTAATATTTGAAATTGTGGTATAATAGAATTTCATGTGTCCTAGAGGTTGGAGTGAAGAGTAATTTCGTTGAAAAGAGGTTTCTAGAAGCACAGCAAAAATTACACCACATAGGAAATACCTTATATTGTTTATATAAGACCATATGATCACAACTCTTACCAGGAAAATATCATAACACTTAGCTATTGGTCTTGCACTTTCCAGAAAACTTAAATTCACTCATTTAAAAAAAAATGCCACAGAGAGTAAGCCTTAATATTATGTTTACAAGAAGGAAATAAGATATACATTCATTCATTCATTCATTTGCAATTGCTAAGAGTCTTCTATGTGCCAAGAATTATATACTGGAGATGCCAAGATTAAATAACACTATTAATTGCATAGTCTAGAAGTAGAAATAAATATAAACAAATATTGGCAACATACTGTGACAAGGGCTAGGTTTACCCCAAAGTGGGGGATAATCAACAATTCCTTGGGAATGTTTAGAAAGAAGAGTAGATGAGACATTTGAGATAAATCTATAAGGATAAGTAGAATTTACTTACATGACTTGGGGAAGGGATAAAAGAGGATTCTTGTGGAATGGGTATTTCACCACCATCCTTCCCCATCCAGTTATACTAGTGTTGGGAGATTTCTCTCTCATCAAACTCTGCGCAACCACTTACCTGCTGTTTCCAGGGTTCATAAAATAACTGAGCCATTGAAACTCTGTGGTCTGTTCATAATGGGGCTGCTAGGATGAGAGTCAGCAAAATCTTAAGAAATGGACAGATGTCTTTTCTGCTGAAGAATCCATAGACAACATGCAGGCAGCTGTGGATGCAAGACTCTCCCTTGACAGCTACATGAGCAGCAGCTAACATAACTCCTCAACACAGGTGACATACGGTGGTCACCAAAATGACAACAGAGCATCTACAGGTGACAGCATAGCTCCTTCACAGCAAATTGTAGTAGACAAAGGATAGTAATAGTGGTTCTCTTAATGCTAATTTGCTGATCTCACCCACCTCTCTCCCTCCTTTCTTTTAAAGTGACACTCAGTGAGTAGCCACACTACTCATCCCAAATCAATGAGCACTATTGCCACCATCAAGGGTGGGTAGACTGAGGAGTTCCCTACTCTCTTTCCAGTTTATTATTATGGCATATACTCTATGTTCTGCTTCCTTTAGAGTCCTTCTTGAATCCCAAGAGCCTTTTCTTCTATCCATATAAAGCTAACTGTTTCAAATCAAAAATATTTTTTTCAAAATTATTGCTTTGATGAAGGCTCCAAAAGCCTATTCTGGGAGTCAAAAATGATATGTTGGTTGATTCTTTCTCTAAATGCTTCCTATCCACAATTCGAATTCTCTTTAAAACAATGGATGCCTCTGACCACTTTACAACTGGGCAGAGATCAGGACAAAATTTAGCATTTCTAAATAATATCTCACTACATTTGTCAGTGAAAAAACAATAAAGGGGAAACCTAGGAGATCTGTGGAGCACTTACCTCATCTAACCTATTTGCAAATCTTAAAACAACCCCCTCAGGTAGATGTTATCATCCCCTACAATACAAATGTGAATTGTTAAGATTTATGTTGTGCCTGTGTTCAGTTAGTGGGTTGGATTCAAACCCAAGTCTTCTGACTTCAAGTCTACTGTGCTTTAAGTTTGATCAATAAAAGGAAACTAACTAGGAATAAAGTATCCACAATTTTCACATTGCAAGTATATGACTTCTTAACTGAAAAATTCAAAGGCCACATAATAATAATGGCTGACATTTATTAATAGTTTACTATTTATCAGGCACTATGCTATGCAGTTTATATGAGTTAATTTTGGTTATCCTTACAACAGCCTTGTGAGTTGATATTATTATTAATTCCATTTGATATCTAAGTCAACCGGGGCCTATAGAACTTATATAACTCTCCAAAGACCATGGAGCTGGTAAGTATTTGAGCCTGAATATGAAGTCAGACTGGATTCCAAAGTCCATGCTCTTAACGATTACTCCACACTATCTTCACAGCTAAAGAGAGTAAAATTCTACTGTACATCATCGGAGAATATACATCACCAGTGAAGGCATTTTCCTTCCCTAGTTCTATCCTCTGTCAAGAGTATTAGAAAACAACTTCATTATGACACATTCATACAAGGAGTCACGTGATTTTAAGCACCGAAATTTGTACATCTCTTTGTCATGTCACATTACCTCTTAGAACTAATTGCCCGTGCCAAGACATCTAAAAATGTCATGCATTATCAAAGAAAACTTACTTTTTAAAAAAACATTTGTGGGCTATTTGCCCTGTAATCTTTTACTGTCCCAATAGTCTGTTATATTTAACACAAAAATATCTTAGGCAATATTCTCTATATACTTTAAATGTTTTTTGGTGCTCTCATGAATGTACTTCATATTATATGGTAACTCTCATTGCAAGATTTCACCATTATAATTTATGAGATGTATTTAAAATAATGTGTAAAACTCATTCTTTTATTTATTCAGTAAATATTTTTTAATCCCTGCAATGATCCAGGCACTAGTGTTTCACTAGATATTGAGGACTAGATGTCATGGTGAGCCAAACAGATACGGTGCTGCTCTCATGAAACTTTAGCCTAGAGTCGAGAAAGTTAATAAATAAAAACAGACAAATATAAAATTACGATTTTGACAAGTACTCGAAACAGAAATTATGTGATGCCTTGAGGGTATACATGAGAAGGATTTGATAGGGGACAAGGGACTGAAAGCATTCCTAAGCAAGTAACAGTTGAACAGAGTAAAAGCTAAGTAAGTGGGCGTGGGGCAGAAGGAAGAACATTCCTTCTGATTCCTGTCAGAGGGAAAGGCACATGCGTAAGTCCTATGTCAGGAGGGTGAACAGAGTATGAGGCATGGGAGAAACTGAAAATAAGAGAGCTTGTCTGGGTACAAAAACAAGGGAGGGAGTGGTTCTGGAGCAGCTTGAGAGAAAACAGGGCCAAACCAAATAGGGCTAGATAGTCTTTATCCTGTGAATAATGAGAAGCTGATGAAGACTTTGGGAGGTTGCAGACACTGGCAAAATGGATAAAGGATGATCGAATACCAAACATGCCTTGGAAGTTATAGGTAGGAAATTGTTCTAGAAATGTTTAAAGACTTAGCTCCTCAGGAGCCATTTGCTTACGTTCTAGGGAGGTAAAAGCCTAAGGGTCTTCCTTTCCTCCATCTTCCCAGAGAGAATTTATTTATTTTTCAGAATAAAAATATTTTTCTCTCCCTCTCTCTGGAGGGGAGAGGGGGTAGATGTGTCAGCCACCCTATATAAGCTCTAATTTTGATATTTTCAGAGATGTTCTCCTGTGGTACAATCCCACAACATGCACAGGTGAAAATTTTGCCCTCACCACGTCACCTTATTGGAAATTGGGTCATGGGTAACTGGCGCTAAGATGTTCTATGAGCAATAAATGGTCAGTTTTCTGATTCAGAGATTCCTGCCAGAATGTATACAGCAATATATGTATAGACATGCATCACCTTAAGTCCAGGCCTCAGATAATTCCTACAAATGAATTTTTAGGAAAATAAGCAGTTCACACATTTCTTTGTGAATTGCTCAAGGAAACGAGGCATCAGAGACATGAACTTAAAAAGAAAAATCACATACACAAAGACTTCAGATATTTAAGTTACAGATGCAGAATATAAAATGCTAATGCATAGTTGACTTAATAAATAAGAGACAAACTTGAAATTATGTTCAGAGAATAAATAACTTTGAAGGATGACAGGGTAGATTTGAACAAAGAAAAAATCAAACTTCCAAAAATGCAAAATACAATAATCAAAATTTAAAACTGAATATATGGACATTCGAGTGGATTAGACTCAACTAAAAAGATAACTTGTGAATTGGAGACAGGTCAAAAGAAATTATCTAGAATGCAACACAGATTTATAAAGAAATAGAATACGAAAAATATATGGGAAAATATGGAGAAGAGAATGAGATAATATAACACATATTAAAGCAGAGGTTCAGAAACAGTGAAGGGGGAGAATGCAAAAAAAAAAAAAAGACAATATATTAGCTAAGAATTTTCCAGAACTGATGAAATACCAAAACAAAAATACAAGAATACCAACAAATCAAAGTAGAGTAAAATATTCATAGTGAAACTGCCAAATGCCGAAATAAAAGAGAAGATTGTAAAAGGAGTCGGAGGCAATGATTAACTTTAAAGAAGGAGCATTTAGGCTGAGAGCTGTCATCCCAACAGCACTGAGGGAAGTGAATAGAATGATAGTTGGAATGTGCTGAGAGGAAAACATTCATCACACTATAATTCTATGCTCAAAATATCTTTCAAGAATAAGAATTCATTATAAGAGAGTTTGCCACCAATATATTCACACTAAAGGCAATTTTAAGAGACGTATTTCAAACCAGAGGAAAACAATTCTAATTGGAAAGTCGGAGATACTCGAAGAAATAAGGAGTAAATAAAGTGGCATATGAAGATGTAAAGCTATCAGACCATTCACTGAATAAAATAATAATAATTTCTCCATAGTTTTAAAATAAACAAAGACAACAACATAAATGTAGGGAAAGGAATAAGTCAATACAAAGTTTCTATGATCCTTAAAATGTCCCAGAAAAGGTTAAAAGTATTGGGTAAATTTGTACTTGGATCAGTTAAGGATGCCTATATTAATTTAAGAATATTTAAAAATATAAACAGAATTTATAGCTTCTAAACTAGTATAGAGAAATGAATGAATGATCAATAATACAAAAAAAGAAGATTAAGAATAAATAAAAATATATAAACAGTTACATTAAATAAAAATGAACTAAATTGTCCTGTAAAAAGACAAAGATTGACAGATTGAATTTAAAAAGAGAATCTAACTATATGCTGTTTATTAGAAAGAGAGTTAACATGTAATGATTCAGACAAGCTGAAAGTAAAAGGATGGAATAAATATACCATGCAAACATCCACTAAAAGGAAGCTAGTGTAGTAATATTAATAACTTAGTAAATAGACTTTAAGTCTGAAAGAATTGCTTGGGAGAAAGAGGGTCATACTATAATGACAAAAGGTACAATTCAAATATAAATATTTGTATATATAATTGTGTGTCTACATAACAACATGACCTCAAAAATACATGACACAAAACTGATGGAATTATAAGGAGATGTGGATAGCTTTACAATCATGGTGGGAAATTTCAACACAATTTTCTCATAATTAATATTTAACAACCAGACAAAATTTTTATAAAAGCATAATTACACTTGAACATATACAGAACATCATTTCTAAGAAATGCAAAATACATGGCACATTTTATCACCTCAATGCACTTAAGTGAGAAACTAAAAATGACGACAAACAATAAAAAAAAAGAGGGAGTAAATTCACACATTTAGCATTTAATAAACGTGCTCCTATACAATCTATAGGTCAAAGAAGAAGTTGAAATGAAAATTTAGAACATTTTAACTGAAGGATAGGAAAAAATCCTGCATACCAAAACTTGTAGGATACAGCTAAAGCTGTACTTTTAGGAAAGTTATAGTCTTAAACATTTATATTATAAAGCTGAAAGGATAAAATCTACTGATTCAAGCATCCATCTGAAAAAATAGAATAATTTTTAAATGTCTAAAAAAAAGAAAAGAAAATTCAAAATAAATTAAAAGAAAGTAGAAATGAAATAGAGTAGCAAAAAGCAGAAACTAATAAAAAAGAAAACATACATAACGAAGAGGATCAACAAGAACAAAAGTTGGTTCCTTAAGGGTCTGGACAAGAAAAATACGCAAATATATGGTTAGATTAATCAAAACCTAGAAAAATCTTAGAAGAAACAAGTAAATGGAGAATCCAAAAGAATCTATCATATTAAGAGATTCAAATTAGTTTACTAGATACAAAATGATATATAAAACACAATTACATTTCTATACTCCAGCAATGAACAGAAAAAAAATTAGAAAAAGGTACTATTATCATAGCATAAAAACTATTAAGTAGTTAGTTATAAATCTAACCAAGGAGGAACAAAAATTCTCTCAAGAAATTAAAATATTTGTGTAAGGTGCCATAGTACACATAAATAAATGGAGAGATATTTGTGATCATGAATTAGAAGATTCAATATGTAAAGATGTCAATTCTTTCAATGGGCCTTCTATTGACCTATATATTTAATGTAATCTTACCCAAAATTTTAATGGGGTTGTGTGTTTGTGTGTATGAAAGAGTGTGTTTGGAACTTAAGTTTACACTAAAATATGTACAGCAATGCCCAAAAAAGACAAGATGGGGCCAGCCCCAGTTGCCTAGTGGTTAAGTTCAGTGCACTCTGCTCTGGCAGGCTGGATTTGCTTCCCCGGGCGTGGACCTACACTGCTCTGTTAGTGAGCATGCTGTGCTGGTGGCACACATACTAAAAAATAGAGGATATTGGCATGGATGTTAGCTCAGAACGAATCTTCCTCAGCAAAAAGAGAAAAAAAGAAAAAGACAAGATGTTCCCGATGAAGAAATTCAAGGTAGAGGTACAGGCCCAAATATTGTAAAGGTACAATATATATATTGTAATTAAGATAGCATGTTGCTGATACTGGAATAGACACATAGACCAATGGAACTGAATATAAAGAGGCTAGAAAAGGACACACACATATATGGAAACTTCATATATGCCAAAGATTTATTTCATTTAAATGGGAAATGATGGACTTTTCAATAAATAGTGATGAAAAATTGGGTTCCCTACCACACATTATATTTTAAAAAGTCACTTCCCCAGTGAATTATGGTCTATGTGTCAAAGACAAAACCATAAATATAAAGAAATATTGTCATAAACTTGAAATATTGTCATAAATATTACCCAGAAAGTACCAAAATGAAGAAAAAAATATATTTAAATTTAATTACATTAAAATGAAAACTTCCACTTAATCAAAAGACATCTCAATGATCGTGAAAAGGTAAGCTATAGACTAAGAGAAAATATTTGCTGTATATATTTTGATAGGGGCTAGTTTTCAAAATATATAAAGAGCATCTATGAATCAATAAGAAAAGGATAAATCAATAGAAAAATGGCCAAAATATCTGAATGAGCAATTCCAAAAAGACAAAACTCCAAGGTCAAAAAAAAGTTACAATAGGACAAAAGTAAGATAAAACCATAATGAGATATTATCTTTCAAAAATTCGAGAAATATTAAAAAGTCTAACAGTACCAAGTGTTGATAAAGATATAGAGAAACAGAAACTCTCATATACTGCTGGTAAAAGTGGTTCTTAAAGCCATCACTTTGAAAAACAGTTTGTAATTACCTAGTAAAATTGAAAATGTGTGCATTCTGCAGTCCAGTCATTTGTCTCCTAGGTGTATACCCTAGAGAATGTACTGTGTATCAGCACAAGGACACACACATCTGGATGTTCACAGCTATATTATTGATAACAGCAAAAATTGCAAGCAACCTAAATATTTATAAACTAGATGAATAAACTCTGATATAGTAATGCAGTAGATTCTTAGACAAAATTGACAATGACAGAACTCTATCAGTAGGTTCAAACTGCGTTAGAGTTGAGTAGTAAGAGAGAGAATATTCTAGTGGTTTAAATGCATTACTAATGCTTAAGTGTGGCAGATATTTTCTGGGCCACTGATCTAGGGAAGGAAAAACACATGGGTGCAGGTACCATAATAAGTACAACAGGCTGAGCCCCAGTACCTTAGTTTCCTTTCTTTCTTCAAGCTCGCGTCCCTCAAACCCAGGTGGATGTCAAAGGTTTACAAACTGATTACAGCCGTTAACTCTGTTACCTGCTGTCGCTCTAGGCCTTATGTTTGATGAAACTATGCCCCAAATCTGCAATTTCTCCATGCACCTTTGCTGCTGCTGCTGTCACCACAGTAGCAGCAGTCTCAGACTCAAGCTCTTGTGTGAGCAGTCTCTCACTACGGGTTTTCCTGGCCCTGACAGGAAAAGAAAGCATGGCTGTTCCTCCCAAGCCCTCCTCCTAGATTTCACTATTTGGGGCTGAGGAATGAAACTGAGAAGCTCATGCTGCCTCCTTTCGCACACAACAGGGTAGATTTCTCTCTATTCCCCACATTTTGGGGACAAACTCTCCTGCTACTGTCACCTTTCATAGATTTACTATGAAGCTAATGAAACTTATTGGTACAGATTTCTTCAAAAGGCCTAGAAGGATCCCTCGCAATGTGTTCACATGGTCGTGTCTTTATGAAATTTGCAGAACTAAGATATTTTAACAGGAATGAGTTAACACCACTCTGTATTTCTACTCTAACACCCCCTTCATAAAATTCAACTCCTGATGAGTGGTGTTAGAACAGCCCAGAACATTTTTGATACTTAGTTAAGGAGAAATTGAGCTGGGAATACATTTAAACCGATGTTAGTGAAGTACAGATAAATATCTATATCTAGATACACAGATGATAGAAAGATAGACATAGGTAGACAGATATAATTATATAATACATATAGCTAAACAAAGATAGAGGGGGAGAGAGAGAGAAAGAACCAGATATTGTTTGTAGCCATTTCTGGTGATGGCTGTTATTGCTAAGCATCCGTCCATAGTGATAGCTGGCAGGAATATTCTCACTGGCCGCTCTGCTGACTCACCTGTGAAAACAAAGGTGAGGGGCTAGAGCTTATACTACGATCTGAACATACATTACTGTGATAGCCACCAAAACAAAAAAAAAATTTTGATGAAACGTATAGGGGAGGAAAGTTTTCCTTGACCTTGTTAGGATCCTCGGGTAGATCTGAAAATTAAACTGACAAAGACAGATTAACAGAAGAAAAGCATACAAATTTATTTAGTATAAGTTTTACATGATAGTGGAAGCTTCATAAGGAAATGACCCGAAGAGGCAGGTAGATCTGATTTTTTTTCTTTTTTTTTTTTTGCTGAGGGCCAGAGCTTGGCCACTGGCAGATGAGTGGTGTAGGTCTGCACCCGGAAACAGGACCAGGCCGCCAAAGCAGAGCGTGCCAAACTTAACCAGGAAGCCACCGGGTCTGGCCCTAGATCCGAGTATTTTTATGCTAAGTTTGATGAAGAGTGGGCAGTCACGTGGAAAAAAGATAGATTAAAGAGTATAAGGTAAGTGTAGTCAACTGGGGGAAACTTAGCAAGGCCTGTTTGTTCGGATTCTTCTTGGCATCCCTTTGTCTTCAGAGATAAGGATGCTCCTTTCCTCTAGGTATAAGGAGCGGTCCTCCCACCAGGGGGTTTTATGACCTGTTTCAGGGAAGAAGGATGGGAAGAAGGTCAGAGTGACTTCCTGCTTCTGCTGTTTTCTCAAACTCCTTCAGCTCAAAATATTCGATATACCAAGATGCCATGTTTCGGAATAGCGTGTCCTGTACCACATCCATCACATGCTAGAGGTTAGAAGAAAGAATTATTCTCTGCTCTTGCTATAGAAAATGATATTACACAATCATTGGCATTTAGAGAGGCGCTTAAAGAAGATGCAGTGAAAGTATGTAGAAAAAAAGGATAGAACTATGCCTGACAATTAAAAATACTATTATTTTTGTGTATTTGGTAGTATTTTTTAACTTTTTAAAACAAATATTTTGTTTTTATTTGTTTTATCATCTAAATATTTATTTTGATAACTGATTTTACATTTTTAAGTTTGCTTTTCTTTTTGAAGTATGCACAAATTGTGTTGTCTTCAGGTCCCCTAGAGCCTGGGTCTGTCCCTACTTCTATTACATTTCCCACACAGGTGTCAACTCTCACTAGAGTCATTGTTCTGGGAGGACAAATTTAGGGCCTCTCCTTTGGAGCCCTTGCCACATAAATGTGAATATAAAAATGAGACGTGACCTGTGGAATTTCAATCCTTTACTGATAGAGCTGTATATATTGCCTTTTAACTGCCTTCTCACGTGAGCGTTTTTCCCTTTGTCCTTCGTACTTGTGCAACCCTATCCCACTCTTCATAATCACTTCTACTTGGTCATACCTGATCCAATGCTTCTGGCACTCACCACTCAACTTTTCCTTCTCCAAGAGGTCTCATGCCTCACTCCCAACCACCCCTGGAAGCGTTTTCCACAAAATCCCCAACGCTGCTCATCAAACATGGCTTTATATTTCAACCCCCAAAGAAACAGCTACTGAAACCTTTCTTTCACATTCTTCATCCTCTGGAATCCTGTCTCAATGCTGGTTACTGTTATGAGGGACAAGTGTCATGTTGCTGTCCCTACTAGAGCAAGGAAGTTCAGAGAAACCCCACTTCTCCATTGGCCATCCTGAGAAAGAGAAGGGAAACCCATTCCACCAAACTTTGGAGTTGAGAATTCAAGAGTTTGGAACAGAGAAAGTAATATTCTCTGCAGCTTGACTTGACCTGACCCATGGAATCATAAAAAAAGAGAAAAATATTGCTTAATTACTTTAATTCCATTACTGCCTGGTTTAAATCGTTTTCTGTGAACCAACAGGAAACTTAACCATGATTCTCAACATTGGTTTTTAGGCAAATTGTGCTTTTACATTACAAATAACTGGCTTCATAAATGATAGTTGGGACACAAACTGTAGGTGCATGGAGTAAACAAACTATTTCCTTCCAGTTTGGAAGTTAAAACTGGCTTCCACTATTTCTGTAATTGGATCTGGTTGCTGGGTAAGCCATCACACCATCACCTAGGTGTCATTATGGCTAATTATGAAAATGAATCCAAGTACATGTTATTTACCAGCCCTACGCCATCTTTATTTGTCTTCCGAAGTGCAGAGTGGACCTTTACAAGATTCACTTAATTTCTACAAGAAGCTGCAAGAACTTTCATCCCCTCTCCACTTCTGTTGCTTCTAGTGCTCGCCCAGGGTTTTCTGTTTAAAGCAGCCTTAGTCTGAGATTCAGGGCAGTAGCTCCATGGAAGGTCCAGGCCTGGCCTAGAGCAGGAGCCCTGAAATGACAGTGAACACAGCCCTCTGCACGTTGCATGAGTCTCCATTCAAGTCTTCCAAAGCTGCCTTGAGCCTTTCCAGTTCCTCATGGTCTATTAGCATTAATTCAACCATGTAGAACTAACCCTGATGATACTGCCTAGGCCAGTGCCACTCAAAGTGTGGTCCTCAGACCAGTACTGGTCTACGAACTATTGCCAAGGACAAAATAAATACAGAAATTAAGAGCAGGCCTTATAAAACTTATCTAGTCAGCTGACATTGCTGCACAATGTCACATCCAAGCATACAATCAGTGAACTCACTTCATTAAACAGGGAATACCCAGTTTGTGTGATAATCAAACTCACATAGTGAGTTTCACGTGATGCAAGTTGCAAACTAGTCATGCACAGTAAGACCATGTATTGGTCTGCGAGAGATCAGAAGTGCAAAAATTATTTTTTAAAAGCTATTTCTTCATGATAGATAGTTTTAGAAGCTGTAGTCTAGGCTACTGGGAGTGGGCTAGGAGGCAGGCAAAGTTTAGTAAACGCAAGTTGGAAAGAACCCAGGGACCTCTATAGAGATAGTCCTGATTTCTGTGCCGTCTCAGAGTAATTTTCAGCTCTGCCATGCCTTTATGCTTTACATCATTGTGCTAAGGCTAAGGTGGGTTGGGTCCCAGCTTGGATGATATGCTACTGTAAACTGCCTCTTCAGAGCCTGTGGAGTACTTTCCTTCTATCCAACAGAACAGAAATAACTTGCTGTGTATACAGCACTGATGTCCAAAAGAAAAGCCACACAGGGACATCTAGTGGCAATGGGAAATCACCAAACTGCTCAAAAGAGTCAAAGAATTTCCAGACCACAAGCTGCTTGGGGGCTTTAGATTCATTTACTGTACTTTACCTTGCACCCTAGCAGATGAGTCACCGCCTTTAAAGGCAAGCAGAGGTCAGAGTGATTTGCAGAACCTGAAAGAGAGCTGGGCACCCTGGCCATGTGTTAGGCCACACTGAACAAGTCACTGTCCAGCCAAATGAAGCAAAGAGTGAAAGCAATAGCAGATTCTTCAGGCCAGTGTGCTGAGGAGAGAATACGGTTAGGAGACCCTTATTTTCTGGGCATTACTTTGATACTCTCTTTCTAGCTGGCCATACAACAGACTTGACCCTTGTGAGGTAGAAAAGATGCAAAGCTCCAAAATAAACTGAATACATTAGAAACAGTCCCCCAAACTTGCTGATCTATAAATTAGCATCAGCAGAACTCTTAATGAGAGTTTCTTGTGAGCTTCACAGCAAGATGACAAAGCCGAATCAAAGCTAGCCACCCAGATTATTAAAACAAAGCCTTTAGAACAGCCAGCCTTCTCCTGGCCTTTGATGGTAGCACTGAAGCTAAAATAGATATGGTTGCATCAGATTTTCATTGTCAAAAGCTGACTCTTTCACAGTCAGACAGATGTGCAAATAAATTAGGTCTGAATTAACTCAAAAATCATAGTGGATTTTATTAGGTGAAAAATATTGAAATGTATAACTACTGATTTTGGCCTCTTCTACGTGTAGCAAGGTCAAATTGTACCTAGTACAATTCATGAACTGTAAGGTAGCTTTAAACAAATTATCTAACTGATGTAATCTCAAAGTCTTCCCTTCAACCCACCCATATAATGACAAGAAAACTCTTAAACTTGTCCATTCATGCTCACTAAACCTCATCTTGATTACAATAGCCCATCACAGTTGAACTTGTATTGCAGTTCAAACTATTTATGCAAACAATTTCTCTCTTCAAATTTCTCCTTCCTCAAATGAAATTTGAGCATAAGAAGAAGATTATACACGGGAGGTGGTCTCTAGTGCCTGTGTTGTATTTCTCTCCTGGCTTCTGCTTCTCTAAATTGTAGCTGGTTTCTCCTGCTCTCTGACCTGACTGTGTCCTGTCCAAGTCCAGCAGCTATTCCACTGCGAGCATGTCAGGACTCCAGGAAACAATCTATGAAAGTGACCCAAGAGAGATTTTGGAGTCTTATTTCTGGACCTCTTCCTGCTAAACCACTGATATTAGTACTCTTTTCCCCATCTTATATTGCCCTGGGGCATCCTGTGAGAGGCACACTTCCCAGCGTTCACTGTGAGAAGCAGAGTATACTAGTTTCTTAGGACTGCTGTAGCAAATTATCACAAATTCAATGGTTCAAATGAACAAAAATTAATCTCTCCCAGTTCTGGAGGCCAGAAGTCAAAAATCAAGTTGTCAGCAGAGTTGGTTCTTCCCAGAGGCTCTGAGGGAGAATCTGTCCCATGTCCCCCTCTTAGCTTCTGACAGCTGCCAGTAATCCTTGGCATTCCTCGTCTGGGAGCTCCATAACTCCAATCTCTTCCTCTATCTTCCCACGGCCTTCTTCTCTCTCTATCTCGGTGTCTGTTTCCCCTTCCCTTCTCTTATAAGGATTTGCCTTTGGATTTAGGGCCCATCCTAATCCAGAATATCATTTTGAGATCTTTAAGTGCACCTGAAAAAATGCTTTTTCCACATTAAGTCACATTATATGTTCTGGGGTCTAGGACTTGTACACATTTTTGGGGGGAGCCACAATCAAATCAACTGCGTGGGGCATAGTCCTTATTGGGGCCTCTGTCTTCTCACAAAGACCATTCTGCTTCTGTCCCTCTTCAATGAGAAATTCACCTATATCATATCTGTACTCTTTCCTACTTCTGGGCCTCTGGTTCTAGAAGGTACCTACTCTCCTCCTCCCTGGAGTGATAAAGTCTCAGGGCATGTGCTAATGGCAAAAAATTGTGTGATTTAAGAGAGAGATTATATTATTTGTGGACATATTTCAAAAATATTATTCTCCATTATATATGTACAGACATAGAAAGAACGTGTTAAGATACTGGCTCCACATGGCAACATTTTAATAAAAACTTAAAGAGAGAAATCTAGACTTGGAAAATAATATAAAGTTTTGCTATGTATAAAGATGCTAATCACAAGCACCCACTCATAATACCTCAGCTTGTATTTAATCTTCCTCCATAAAGTACAAAATGTTTTAAAAGCATTAGTTCAGGGGCCAGCCCCACGGCTGACTTGTTAAGTTTGTCTGCTCTGCTTCGGCAGCCCAGGGTTTCACTAGTTTGGATCCTGGGTGTGGACCTAGCACCGCTCATCAAGCCACGCTGAGGTGGCATCCCACATAGCACAACCAGAAGGACCTACAACTAGAATATGCAACTATGTACTGAGGGGCTTTGGGGAGAAGAAGAAGAAGAAAAAAAAAGAAGATTAGCAACAGATGTTAGCTCAAGTGCCAATCTTTTAGAAAAAATGTATTAGTTCAGCAGGTGGCATCTAATTAATTAGGTTTCGATAAGCTATAGTTCTAAGTCTTAGAAGAATTTGCTCACTTCTGTATTTTAATATTTTATTTCAAACACAAATATAGGTAGAGAGAACAGTAAAATAATTCTCCATGCACCTACCACTCAGCTTTCACAGTTCTCAACTCATGACTAACCTTGCTTCTTTTAAACGGACACTGGTCCCTGTTTATCCATCCTATCCCTGAATCTTGAAGCTATCTCAGACATCATATCATCTGCAAACATTTCAGAGATGTTTTTAAAAAAGAGAGACTCTTTTTTGTATATTCAATAACATTATCACACCTAAAAATGTTAAAAAAATTCTTTAATATCTAATATTCAATCATGTTCACTTTCCCCCAATTGCTTACTGTTTTCCACTTTGCTTTTCCTTTGTTTTTTGAGTTAGAATCCAAGTGACATCCATACATTGAGAAATGATACATCTCTCAAATTTCTTTTATCTATAGGTTCTCTCCCTCTATGTCTGTCTCTCTCTTTTCCTTTTTGTCTCTTTTACTCTCTCTCTTCAAGTTTTTGTTGAAGAAATGGGTCGTTTGTCCTATAAAGTTTCCCTCAGTCTGAATATTTTTGACTTCAACCTTATGATGATTTTTGTCCTTTTGATTTCCTATAAATCTGTATTCAAAGTTGGAGACCTGTGGAGGTTAATGTTGGCTTTTTTGTCCAGACAACATCATAGGTGGTATAGTATGCTACTCTCAGGAGTAAATAATCCTTGGTTGTCTCGTTTTTGTGATGATAGCAGCCAGCGATAATCACTGCTTAGATCCATTAATTCTTAAGGTATGGAGAAGATAAATTATTTCTTCAATTATTAGCTGCAATGCTTCCACAAAAAGACATTTTCCCGTCAATAAGGATTGGTTATGCTGAGGTACGTTTTCGATAGGAAAGGCAAGATAAATGCTTGGTTCTCTTTTTTTTCTTTAACACTTTTCAAAAAGAGTAGAATCTCTAACATCCTTCAAAGAAGACCTCGCTACAAATTATAAATATATACAACATGTGTGTATACACATATATGTGTATTTGTATGCCTATGTATGTATTTTATGAACTTGTGAATTTAAATATCTTTGGTGTCTTACAACATATTGCAATTATTATACTTACTGATACTCGTGTCATCATGTCTTTGACATGGGAGTCTATTCTATTTAGGCCCCTGAGTCCTTTTGAGATGATACTAGTAGTCTTAAATAGCATCTTTATTTTCTAATATAAGTTATATATCAGGCTCACCTTACATTTTCTTGCATCTGGCTGCTAATATTTTTTTGGTGGACATAGATAGAAAATATGGTTATTTTTGTTTTGTTTTAGATAAGAAATATGTAAGTTTTCTAGCTCATATTTTGAAATATATTTTAAAACTTCAATTCAGAATTCTAAACATAATGGTTATTGTTTTTGTTTTTGGTAAAGGTTTTGGGGTGATTTTTGAATTCGTGGAATTAAAATTTGTTTGTGTGGCAGAGCAATGAGAAGTTGTGATTTTCCTAGTGGAACAATATGCTATTTCTCCGTAAAAAAGTAATAAATTTAAATCCATCAAAGAAACTAGGAGCAATTTTAAAAGCAATAACCATGACTGTATTGTATATATGCCATGTAAAATCACCACCATGAGCATAAATGTCCCAGGAAAAAACAAAGATGTTAAATTAGACCTCATCAGCTGTTTCCGGGTTTTCCACTCAGTTTCATTTGGCCAAAGCTTTTTCTGCTCTCTGTTGGTGTAAACTACTTGGCATTGGGTATGGAGTGATTAAACATTAATGGTTTTAACTAGCATTTCTGAGAAGTGAGTGATTTAATAGGGTTACACTGGAAGTGTCATGATTTCTCTACATAATTCCAAGCAAAAAGAGACGTTTCCAGCCAAAGGGGCTTTAAAACTTCAATATCCATCACAGTAACATCAAGAGTGCTGATTTCCGAGAGAAAATTCAGCTACCAGAGAAAGCATGTACAGACTCAAAATAGTGGTAAGAAGCTGTGTTTTCATAGAGGCCAATTAACAATATCTCAGTCCTTTAACAATTGAATAAATGCTTGCAAGACTGACAAATATTCCAGCATATACATACCACACAGGACATAATAATTTAGGACAAAGATAGATAATTGGAGTCAAACACAAGAGGATCAATGTTGAAATAAAGTTGTTTTCTTAGTCACTTTGATTAAATTCTGGCAACAGTTATTTAGTGAAAAAGAACTAGAGAAATTTCTGTATCCATTTATACACTTTTTTTGTTCAATTGTATAGATCAGGGATTGACAAACTTTTTCTGTAAAAGGCCAGACAGTAAATATTTAGACTTTGTGAGCTAAGAGACAAAATCAAGTATGTTATGTGGGAACTTATAAAACAAGAGAGAAAAGAAATTTCCACATTTTTTTCTTTTGATGAACAGTATAAAAGAAAACAGTAATAATGGAGCATAATTTGTTTTTGTATTTCAGATTCACTAGTAAAAAGAAGGGAATTTTTATTCAAAGAATAACATTTTGCTTAATTGGGGTTCAAGGTTAGTGTTCCCAATCACCAAATTTATTGCAAATACTCATTAGTAAAAACCATTTTTAGCTTGTGGGCCAAACAAAACAGATACCAGGCCAGATTTGGCCCCCAGGCCGTAGTCGATTGAGCGGTGGAATAGATAATTCCCATTATAGTATGGGCTCAATCAGTTCAATGAATCCTTTTGCCCTAAGTTAAAGAATCCCCACTAGAACGCAATCTCTACAAGGCAAGGGGTCTTCATTTGTTTATTCACCAATATGTACCAAGTGCCTGGAACACTGCCTGCCGCAGAGAAGGCCCTCAGTAAATATTTCCTTCATGAAACAATGAATAAAACATTTTCTGCTATTTTACGTATAGATATTTGGACTAGTTGGAACCTAACTAACTCTCGGAGTCAAGATTCTGGGATTCTAGAATGAAAAAACCAAGGAACTCTATTTCACTTAGTTCTGGGCTTTTTATTTGCTTGTCCCACAAACAACCACTACTCCTAGCGATTAGCCTACTCAAGTGGTAGCATGTTCAATGTCTGAAGAAAATTTAATGGAAGGAAATCTTCAAATGGGGGTAATTCAATATATTTATTTATTTTTTCTGAAAATTAACAAACCATCATTTGGTTTTGGTGACAGCACTGTGGCGATTCAGAAAAAATTAAGTTAAAGACTATTATTCTAAGACATTAAACCACAAAATGCTAACTCACATTTGACCTCATTAATAGAGTCTAGAACTTTCTACTATAATTATTCTCATACCTTGCTATTCATGTTTTATCACTGGAAAAAGAGGAGACCAACCCCTGCTTCCAGAACAAACAGAATTTTTAGTCAATTCAAATTTCAAATATTTTTCTAATCCAATCTCTTTATTTTAAAGATAAAGAACTGGAGAGACCAAGAAGAGGTGGTTTGCCTGTGTCTCATGCAAGTCAGTGGCCAAGCTGTCATTAGAACCAATTCTTGGTTCTCAACTCTAACAATATAATCAAGAAAGATGAGTTAGACAGAAAAAGTAAATTATATTCCATTAGTTATCAAGTTTATAGATATATTAGCCCAGACAAGGATTTAGCACAGCCCTCATTTTCATGATTAATACAACCCATAGAAAGATAATATACATTTATTTAATAATACATAATACATAATAAGTGCATTTATTTCAGCAAATATTAACACAAAAATTTAACATTTAGGCCAGTAGTATTTTGTCCGTTCTACATTCAATACGCCAATAGTCAGAAATTGATTAATTTTGATGAAACACTTGGTTGAGAGCAGGGTGCAGATGATAATTTCCAGAGAACAGACTGGGCACAGTTTGGGAACCAACTTGATTATAGAGGCGATAAGGCTATCCAAATATTTGTTCCTTGTCCCATCTGTCTCCCTAAGGCAGCACATTGCAAATGAGAGAGAGAAGGCCAAGTTCACACACCCAGTATCACATTTTTTATTTAGTTATAACTATTGCTCTCATACTGAGCATATAACAGATTACCACTAATCTGATAAAATTATAAAACATTAGAATAAATGCTGTTTTAATTGTATAATGTTGTAGAGTTTATAAGATGCTTTACATATGTCTGAATTGAACTCCATAACATGATCATAGAGTGGGCAGGTGCGGTAGACTGATTGCATAAATGGCCTAAATTCTTCATCTCTCCAGGCATCCATGTCCCTGTGCCATGTGACTTTGCAGCTCTTCTCACTAATGAGGTGGCATCTATTTCCCAGCACTTTAATTCTGCAATCATACATGTGACTTTCTTTGGCCAACAGCATATTAGCCTATGTGATACATGCAGAATCTTGAAAGGGTGCTTAGACATTTTCATTTCCTCTCTTGTTCTTTGCCATGGCCATGACAGCACACTCAGGCTAACCTATTGGAGCAAGAGTCAGCAAACTTTTCCTGTAAAAGACCAGATAATAAATCTGTTTGGTATTGTGGGCCATGTGATCTCGATTGCAACAATTCAACTACTCAACGCTGACACTGCGGCATGAAAGTAGCCATAGAAAATATGAAAATGAGTGAGCACAACTGTGTTCCAGTGAAGTGTTATTTATAAAAACAGCCCATGGGCTGGCTTTGACTGATAAGCCATAGTTTAGTGACCCCTGTATTAGAGCATGAGACATACAGAACAGAGTTGAGTTTCCCCCGTAATCCTAGTTGAGATCATTTGGAATCAGTCAAGCTCCAGCCAATTCACAGATATGTGAGACAGCCCAGACACACATCCAACAAAACTGCTTGGCCAACCTGTAGCTTATAGCAGACACATGAGCAAACCTAGCCAACACCAGCTCTACCCTGCAAAATCATTTGCAAAGCCACTCAATCATGGGTGACTTGTTACACAGAATTATTGTGGCAAAAGATTATAAACATGGTAGCAAAGTATTAATTTTGCCATTTTACAATTAAAGATGGGCTTAAAGAGGTTAAATACCTTGGTCATTATCTCAGGCAGCCGGAAAGTATCAGAGCCAAGACTCAGATACAGGTGTTTTCAAATCCAGTGTTCTAGTCACAATAGAAAACTGCTGCAATCCTTTACTTTCCTCTCCATTTTAGGTGGTTTTGTGTACATAGACATATAGACAGAGATATGTATAATTTAGGCTAAAAGATGAAGAATTTTAGGTAGCTTCTAACTCTCTAGTGTTTCCCCTGTTAGCTTTTAGCTATTAAAAATCATGTTACCCTGGCTTGAAATTTGGATTATTTTCTGTAAATTGCTAAGGCACATCTCTTCATGGTGTATGATAGTCTATATTGTCCTGGTTCATATTTTCCAAAACTCCAGTAAAAGGAAAACAATTTAAATGGCCTACTCTCGCACACATCTCCTATCTCTCCATTTTACTAGTCCCATTTTATGCAGGGCTGTCAGGGCTTTCTGAATTAAATGTGACTTAGGGCCTGCGCTTGCTGACTGAGGAGGCTCATAGGTCCTATAGCTCATCCACAATCTTGTACTTGAGCTGTCAAGTATGAGAGATTGGTGCCAAATTCGCCTCAACACAGCCCCTTCCCAGTAGTCTGCGTTTGACAACTCCTCCTTGTCAAATCCAACAGTTTACATTGGATATATAGTGAATAAAGTACTCTGAAAGATACCGACGTAGAGGTGCTGCTTCCGCTGATAGCAGGAACACCTATCAGCTTCCCACAGGGCTGACATTTCAGGCTGGCAGGGGGGAGATGATCATAGGATTTTTGTGCTGCTGTTTCTAAATGGATTGTAGAGATTCCCAAGGCAAATTGCCTCACTTCTCACCATCTGCCTCCAAGAAGAGTCAGTGTGATGCAACTATGCCACTCAACAAAACTTTTTTGGGGGTATTTTAAAGTAGAACCCTCAGGTGAATGCTTTATAGAACCCACACAGGATTCTCTTTGCATGAAAGATTAATGCTTTGGGCACCAGAAACTCCATGCTCTTCTCCTCACTGCCTGGAGAAATGTCTGGCCTTAGAATCATTGAATGTTAGGGTGGGAGAGTAGCTGTTTGCAGTGCTTAGGTGTTTCTCAAGGTGCCACTAATAACTAGGAACCAGAGGTTGCACAATTACGCTTGGATTGTTAACCTCCTTGCTGAACACAGCATAGATGTGCCAAGTTGCTAGCTTCCAGGTAATAAGACTCAAGAGGTAGCCTCTTTGTGTTTTAATATGGTGAAAGGACGAACGCTTCAGTCAGAAGAGAGATTCGACAACCAGGGAAACAGAAAAAGAGTACAAACATAAGCATTGACTGTGCCTGTCTAAGCATCCACGATGATGAGGGGCTCGTGTCACCAGACTTGGTCTTGTCAGTCTACTCAGAACAGTATGGAGATGAATGCGAGGTGCTGGAGCTAATGGACTGCGTATTTTTAGTCCCACTCATGAAATCATCTCTGTCTTGAAATGGATGTATCAGAATATCTTAGTCTTATGCGATTTAATATTTGACTCATCTAACTCTCCATGGTCTAAATCCATGCTCACCAAGCATGCTTTTTTGCTCCACAAGCCTATTTACAATGTGCAGAGCACTGGGTCATGGAGTAATTTTGGTAACTTTGACAGTTACCCCTCAAAGAAAATCAACAGGGGCTTTCTGATCACAATTTAGCTTCCAAAGTGGATTAACTATGGGGGCAGAATGGACTGATCTCTGGAATTCAGACCACGAGACCATGTCAAGCTACAACACTGAGTTTCGATGAATTTCTTGCCATTCTGGTTTACACTCCAATCTCATTTATATTTTGGTTTAATAAGTCTATCTCTCAGGACCTAATCACACCTATACCCTGAAAGAATGAGTCTCTCAGCTTTCAAAACAGAGCAACTCATCCATTTGGCATGATTGTATAAGATTTTCTCAACCTTTTTTAAACCCCAGAGCCTTTTGCTTATACATGAAATTCTCATGTCCCACCACCATCCTTCAACATGGCCAAGCCAAATAAATGGATCTTATAGACAGATGTCCCCACCTGCTAAGAAGATCCTACTTTGTGTAGTGCTATATGAAAAAACAATAGGGTTTATCCTAAATAATATAGATTCAGGATATATACACACATGTGTATATATAGACACTAGCTGCAGAGATTTTGATAAAACCTGTCCCACCCTCCAGCCCCATTTAAGAGTCACAGCACCTTACCCCCAAAAAAACTCCCATCACTGCCCTAGATGATGCCTCCATAAGAATTACAGTAAATATCTTCTGATTTCTGCAGAAAGATCTTGACTTACTCATGATAGAGTTGGTTTAGGATAAGTGAGGAGAGATCAAGGCATGAGTGAAGGGAGATGGTGAAATTTGAAGAAGTAATGTGTTGCCTACTTACTAATTATCCATAATAGTTAGTATTGGTGATGGTAGTGGTACTGACACTATATGTGATGTGTGTGTGTGCATACACGTGTATGTAGTGAGTGTGGATTGTATGTGACTGTGGCGTGTGTGTGTGAATGTGTATGTGTAGGTCTGTGTAAATGAATGAGAATAACATATAAAAAGATAAATAAAATACAGTCCTCGCTTTTAAAGAGTTCTTGTCGAGGGGCAGAAACATGAACTCATCCATCATACCCCTCAGGTTAACAGTGTTAACGCAAACTGTGCAACTCTTCTCCATGCCTGTCCCATCACAGGTTAAAGTCGCTTCCCACACAGACGTCACTCCATAGCCCAGTCTGTCACATGGTCAGGCGGGGGTTCCTTGGTGTAATGGAGACTAGACCAGTAAATATTTTTCCCCTTCATCCACCCTCTCCCATTAAAAGTTTCACTACTAAATCCACCAACATCTACGGCTTCTTTTGTGAGTGGAAACACAGTTAGAAACCATTTTAAGCTGTCTTTCCCACTATTATTCAAACTTGGACATTGAAGTAGGTAATCTCTAGACTTTTTCATTTTTTCCTTTAGCATGTTTGTGCATATACATAGTTCTCATACCTCTGAGAATATGAAATTTATATGTCCTTTATTCCTGGTAGTGGTCTAGTAATGGATATGAATTATTAGTAGCTGAATGGATAACCATTACAATAAGCACAAAAAGTATTACCAGGGATGCAGAAATTTTAAGAAAACAATGAAAGAAGTGATGATGGTTAAATAAATATTTCATACAAAGCTAGGAAAAACTCAGCTGACTGAATCTGTTGACTGACAGATTCCTCAAATAATTTACAGATGGAGAAATCTTTATTGTTTAGAATGTACTTTTTTCATATGTTTCACATACATAGATCATTTGGCCTTCAAAAAACCTCACAAAAAGTTTGAGGAAACTAAAGATCAGACAAGGCAAATAGATTGCCCAAATCCAGAGAACAGGGATTGTGTGTATGTGTGTATATGTGCACGTGTATGTTTACGTCAAAAAGTTTTCCTGAAGCCAAGCCCCATGGTATGCAAAGCAAAGCAGCTTTTAACATTAGGAAAAGAAGAGAAACTTGCACAGAATTCTTTATAGTCAATTGTGCAATAGGTTTTGTTTATGGACTTACGAGTTGCTCAAATTATGAATCTTAAAATATTACACAATGACTTTTCTCTTGTGTGGCAATCCTAATGAACAATTATGAAAGCCATTAAAAGCACTATTTAAGAAATATGTATTTAAAATTAAGACCAGCCAAGAGATAGAAAGAAAAACTAATAATTAATATAAAATGGATGGCAAGTATAAGAAGAATATTGATATTTTAAAAGCTCACCCTTTACTATAAAGATTTAAGTACACAATTCTATTTAAGACAAAAACAATCTAAATTTGTTTAGATTTAATAAGTATTTATAGGTTTGTATACTTATATATATTTTATGAATTTTTATGTTTACATATTTTTATGTAGAAAGAAATTGAGCATCATTTGATGCTGAACCCATTAGATGAAAGTTTGCAGGAGAACAGGATTTGCACAGTCTCAATTTATCACTCCATATATGATTCCAAAGATAAAAAGATACCTTTACAATGGAAAAAGCCAATTGACACTAAATTGATCAAATTTAACATCAAGAATAATGAGACAAAATGACATCATATGCCTATTAATGTGTTGTAATGTGAAGGATACAGCATCATTGAAAATGTTTAATCTGAATCTAAGAATGAATAAATAACAGACAAAACAAATCCAGATTAAGGGGCATTCTGTAAAACAACCAGCCTATACTCTTCAAAAAGCGTCAATGTCATAAAAGACAAAAATAAAAGAAAGAAAGTGGAAGAACTCTTCCATTCTACTGAAAACTAAATAGAAATGATATCAGGATGCAGTGTGTGGTCCTTGTTTGATTCCAGGATCAAAAATAAAAGAGTTATAAAGGACATTATTGAGAAAATTGGGGGAATTTAAATATGAACTATATATATTAAACAATATTATTATGCTAATGTTAAAATTCTTGGGTGTGACAAGGATACTGTGGTTATTTGGAGACTGTCTTGTTGATAGGAGATACATGTCCAAGTATTTGAGTGAAGTATCATCATATCTGCAGCATACTTTCAAATTGTTCAGAAAAAACACTAACCGATAGAGCTAAAGCAAATACAGCAAAATATTAGCAATTAGTAAATCTAGGTAAAAGACAGAGGTTTATACTTTTCCACTTTTCTGTAGGTTTGAAACTTTTGAAAAAAAAAACTTGGAAAAATTAAAACCAAATAAAATTATTCTTTAAATTCTTTATTTCCGATGCCCATTTCAGCAAGATTGGAAATACAGGTTTATCATAAATGCAATCACTCTTTTTATGGGTTTAAAAATATGAAATTTGAATGAATGTTATAAATTATAATCACAATTTACAGCACAGTACTTTAAGAATAAGACAAAAGACAAGAATTACACTTGATTTCTAATGTAAATATAAAACAAGAATAAAGGACATTGGTAATATTAATGTTCAAAATAGGTTTTCCCTAATTCTTAATTTCTCTGCTCCCCTCCCAGTTAAAATCTAAAGAAGTATTCATTAGAAATTGGAAGTACAGAATTCTTGGAAGATAACTGGATGATGAGTTGCATGCTTCTGCCTTACAGGTACAATCTACCCGTCAACAGCCTGTAAGCCATTGACAAAGTAACTCCATATCCGACAAAAAAAGCCAAAGCACGATTTGGCTGGGGAAGGGGTGTCAAATATGCAATCGTGTGGTAGATCCGTGCTCCAACAAAGATTCTGAAGTGCAGGATGGCTGTAGAGAGATCTGGACCACTCAAGGAATATAGAAGGCCAATACCAAGAAATGGCACAATATTTTCAAGGTCATTCAGGTGGGCTCTGTGGAAAAAAATGACTAGTAAAGCACTCATTTCAAAATCAGTCAAAATATATTCATTTTTCCCTCTCTTCTAAAACTAAATAGGTATTAACGGTTCTTAAAAATGCAAAGTAAGGTTCATTTTATTTCTCTCAATTTGCCTTGCTTCCTTATCCACTTGGCTTTTATTTAAAATGTTTCATTATATCTGTTTCTTTTTATTTTTAGTGTATCTGAACACAACAGAGAAGGCATTTTGCACTTTCAAGAATTTCAAACCTGCAGCTACATAATAAAACACTTCAGATCTGTAGATATGAAATACTTTTTCTTCCAAGGTCCATCCGAGGCAATTCCAGATTCTTCCTACAAAAACTCTTCTCCCCAAAGTAAGAAAATCCTTTTGGTTATGATTTTTCTTAAGATTTTTCCCTCACTTCTGCTAGTATGCAAAATGGTTACTAAGACAATCCTTGCCCAGTCAGTCAAAGCACTAGGTTGTCAAAAATTAATTCACCCATTTAATACCAAGAATCTCACGTTTGCAACATCCAAATAACAAAATACATAACTAGCCTTTCAAATATGGTCAAATTTTAGCCAAGCTCTCTTCAAATTACAAAAGGAATTAGTGAATAGTGATAGAGGAAAGTACAAAATATACACAAAACTGATAGAAAATAGAGAGAAAGATGTTTCCTAAACTTTATCTTTATACGACAGCTAGAAAAAAACAAAAAGCATGAGTTAGCCACAAGCTTTCCTTCACCTCATGGTGACTTGGGCTTCTCTGGCTAGGGTTGTGAATATAAGGCACATGTATTATTGACTTGATGCTTTTTAAAATGTTTACTTTAAAAATCTGATGTCGCTGTTTAAGTTTCCAGAATTAAAAATTGCTTTAGAATCTAGACTAGAAATTGAGATTTTGATAGAGTTCATCAGCTATTGATACATATTTCAAAATGAAAAATATTTCTGTTTTACATTACTCTCTTTTCTTTAGCAAAAAACATAATTATTATTTATGGCTTGCTAGTGATCACCATGATCCTTGCCTTCTTTCTTTTCTCCTGTTTTCCATAGATTATCTCTAAGGTGGCCAAACAAAGATGATGATGACATAAAGATATGAAGAAAGTGACAGTAACCTAGATAAGTGAAGGTTTTGAAAGATTTAAATAAAGGACTATCTGTTCCTGAAAAGGTGTGAGTAACCGTGTCCTCTCTCTTTCATGAACAACCCAAGGGCCATTGAAAGGAAGGTGGGTGAGAAAGGACAGGAGTACTATTTTCTAACAGTGAAGGGCCCGCTTCAGCAATTACACCAAGGGTATTTGTTTTGTTCCTCTGAATTTTCCTGCCAGACCACTGATATATCTTCACCTCCAATCTTGGGCATGTTAGTTTTCTCCTTCACAACATTCTAAAAGGAGAGACATTTTAAAATTGGGGAAGAACCTGTACAAAGGAGACCTTGTGGAAACAATGTTCACTTCCAAGCCTATAGTAAGGGATTGGCAAATAGAATGTAGAGTTAAAACAGAAGACAGTCAAGGACAATACTGGGTAAGAAGCTTCAGTGAGGGTAGAGGAAAGGAAGGTCAGGGGCAGAGCTTCCTTGGAACTTACTGGTCTCTGCATTTTTTTCTGGCCTCCCTCTTTCTCTTTATCTTGTTTCTCTTTTTCAATTCTCTTTTCCTGTCCGCAACCCTTGAAATGTTCTCACACATAATGCTCCTCATTGTCCTAGTAAGGCCTGTTTTCAACAGACCCTCATACTCTATGCTAATTTATGCCATTTTGTATGCTGTTCTTTTTAGACCCTGCCCTAGGCATACACTTACCCGGCTCTCCTAGGGAGCACCAGCTGTAATTCACTATCCCCCTTCCACTGTCACTCTTTCTCTGCTTGAATGACAGCTCATCCTAGAGTGGCAGCTTCCTTCATTTTTGTGTCATTTCTAGACAGCTACCAAAATCTATTACCAGGTGGACATGAGTCTTTATGTGTGACCACTTTCTACGTACGTCTGTTCCCCCACCTCATGACTCGTGTTCTCATTTTCCTTTCTCCTTTGGACACGTGCCCCTTGGTACAAGCTTGCTCTGTGGCTGACCTTCCCACCAGCCCTGCTCTGTGCTCATGATGCACCAGTCACATACCTCCCTTCCACAGATCAGAACTATTTGGATCTCAGCATCGACCTGACCTGGACCAGAGTTACTACACATTTTTGAGAATTGTCAGGGGGTAGACAACTACAAAAGGAGCATCACACCAGACTTTTCCTGACTCCCTTATCTCAGCCAAAGCTCTTCATGCCCAGCATACAGCAGTGTGTCCAAATTCCCACAAAGAAATTTTCCTCGATTGGCATGATCTCTCCTCCTCTCTTCCTCCTTCCAAATCTCAATATCCTTCAAGTTCCTCCTTCATGAAACATTCCTAAATACCCTAGGAACTTATAAAGTTATAAACCCCTCAAGAGCAAACACTTAGTCTCAAAGCTCTTTTATAGCATCCCAGTATAAGAACTGACAGTGATACATACTCAATAATCTCTCAATAAATGCTTTATTTATATACTGGGGCCAGAAGGGAAGTCACCTAGTTCAATTCCTAGCCCATGCTTCAGTCCCTTGACAGAATCCCCAACAAGTGTTGCCTAGAATCCATTGAACACTCTCAATAAAGGGGTATTCTCTACCTTTGAAGGTAGAATATTCTAAACATCTTTCCTTTCCCTAAATACCAAACCCAAGCCTTCTTTTTCTGCTTTTGAATCATTTCCCTTATTTCTCCAGTTGCCCTGATTACCTTACAACTTTCTTTTTATCTTATTGTATTGAATGTATATGGTCTTGAGTTCTTTCTAGAACCAAATGAGATAAGATTAAATAAACACATATGTATAATGTTTTCTAATCATCATTGATTTCTGTCTGCCAAGAACACAAAAAACTTACTTGGCCACTTATCTTAACATTTCAACACAGGTTACTTTATGTTTTTAACTAATTGTTCCAAAGGTGTAGGTATTAATTTTCCCAATATTGGACACTGAAAGCATACCTTTCACTTCTTTTGGGGTTCTGTTCAGTCCCTGCCATTGGAATATGCTAACAGAAACATTACAATTACATGTAGAAGTAGTGAAAAAGAAAAAGTTTGGGTTAAAAATGCAAAGGGGAGATTCTGGAAACTCTTTCTCTGAAAAGTATCTCCAAAAGTGAGTTGTTATGAGGAATTTTTGATGGGGCAGACAGGGTCTCAAAAAATGCAGCTGGAAACTGGACACTCCGCGATGCTCTCTTCTCTTGCCACACTGAAAAGCCAGTGTCTGGTCACCAGGGGGTGCTGTGCACACAATCGCTACACCTCCGCAAGGACGCTGACTCCTTTCAGAACTAAGGGCAATTGTTCTTACTAAAATCTATTTGTTGTTCACAACCTGACTGGAAGATCAGCTTAGATAATGGTTTTCCCCTCTGGAAGTACGATCCTGTGGGCATGGGGGGTGGAAGTAGGGCGTGGGAAGGGAGAGTGGGGAGGAATCTAAAATCCCACAATAAAACATCTTTTCTTAAACTTTCACACATGAGACTAACTTGGATCTTCCTTCCAAACTCATTTATGCTACTGAGGGTCTAATTGTTATCACTTTCAAATCCTGGGCAATTTTATGAGTATAGGGTCATGATTAGCACCATGTATGCTCTAGAAAGGATGCACAAAAAGGGCAAGACAAAGCTTTAGACTCTTTAATGTCTCTTTAGTGATTTTAGTAAAGCTTTACTCACCTTTTCCAATTTTTATTCTTTTTCATCATAACACTTACAATTTTTCTCTGATACTGTTTGAAATTCTCACATTGATTCTTTGTCCTGAACCTGTTTTAGGTTCATATTCCTGGCACAATCCATTTTCAAGACTGGCTGACTTACTCAGTAGGACAGCAGAATTAGCAAATATATAACTAAGTAAAGCAGAAGTTAATACTTTATTCTAACTATCTAGCACAGACTTTCTCTTAGAAGAAAAACATTCTTGCTTGATAAATAACTTGGGGTTAAACTTCTCTGCATAAGAAAACATTTGAATTGAATTTCAGTTCTGGAAATGCAGAAGAGTACATGGGGCCAAAAAAAAAAAGCCTGCAAAATGATGTAATGCTGGGCATCACTGGAAGTGAAGAAGGTACAGTGCAACTTCCCCAGGGAGAGGATCTGAGGGATACTGTGAGAGCACCGTCTACCATACAACTTAAAATGTTTGTGTTGCCATAGTGTAAAATCTGTGCCTCAATTTAGTCAAATCTATTTTTAGCCACATTTTTTTTAGTTGATTTGTTGACAGAGTTGAGGAAAGCACCAAGTTTACATCAGCCTAACAAAATGCAGAATATGAAAACACACACAAATGTAGGAACTCAGATTGAGAGTTAATCTTGAGACTATAGACCATAAAGGAATCTGCGGAAATCCTGGGAGGGTTTTTGGAATTTCACAGGGAATTAAAGAAGTGATATTGCAAATATGATCCAGATCCTAAAGGGATAAGAGACTGCAGCTGATAGCTGAATTACACAAGTCAAATTCTTTCTTTCAGTCTCTATTTCACTGTCTATTCATACTCAGAAAATTGAAGAAGAATAAGCAGATATATTCATGATGTTTCCTATCTTAACTATTCATCACAAAACTAAATATCTGTACATTTAAGTATGGCTATGAAACTCTTAATTGTTTAAGTTTAAATAATTTTATTTATTCTTTGAAATGTGTCTAGAATTGTACACAATTTGGATGAGCATTAGAAAATACTAAATGAAAAGATGGTACAGAGCTTTGATGTTTCACATGTTAGAAAAAGGTAGCTAATGGATTGACAATGGAATCTCAATGTAAAAAATTTTGCTGGAGGGGAGGGTTCAACCAAGATGGGGACATAGGAGGCTCCTTAACTACCCTCTTCCCATAGATACCTTAAATGTACTGCTACACATGAAGCAATTACATCTGAAAGAAATCCAGAAACTAGCTGAGCAACTTCTACATACTGAGTGAATGACAAAATACCCACATTGAAATGGGTAGGAAAGGCTGAGACACAATCTTGCCATAAACCCCACCCTCAGTACAGTGCCGTACTATCAGGAGGAAACTCCCAACTCCCAGCTTCTCCCTGAGGAGCAAAAATGCTCAACAAAATATTGGCAAACTGAATATAGCAATACATTTAAAAAGATCATAGGGGCTGGCTTTATGATGTAGCGGTTAAGTCTGTGCACTCTGTTTCAGTGGCCCTGAGTTCGTGGGTTCAGATCCCAGGGGCAGACCTGTGCATTACTCATGAAGCCATGCTGTGGCAACATCCCACATACAAAGTAGAGGAAGACTGGCAAGGACGGTAGCTCAAGGACCATCTTCCTCAAGCAAAAAGAGGAAGATTGGCCATAGATGTTAGCTCAGGGCCAATCTTCCTCATAAAAAAAAAAGAGAGAAATCATACACCATGATCAAGGGGGATTTATAGCAGGATGCAGGGATGATTCAACAACCGCAAATCAATCAACATGATATACCACATTAACAAAATGAGGAATAAAAACCACATGATCATCTCAATAAATGCAGAGAAAGCATTTGACAAGATCCAACACTGATTTATGATAAAAAGTTTCAATAAAATGGGTATAGAAGGAAAGGGCCTCTATATAATAAAGGCCATATATGAAAAACCGACAGCTAACATCATACTCAATAGGGAAAAACTGAAAGCCATTTCTCTGAGAACAGGAACAAGATAAGGATGCCCACTCTCACCATTCTTATTCAAAATGGTACTGGAAGTTTTGGCCAGAGCAAGAAAAAGAAATAAAAGGTATCTAAATAAGTAAGGAAGAAGTGAAACTCTCACTGTTTGTGTATGACATGATTTTATATATAGAAAACTCTAAAGAATCCATCAGAAGACTATTAGAAATAATAAACAACTACAGCAAAGTTGCAGGGTACAAAATCAACTTACAAAAATCAGTTGTATTTCCATACACTAATAACAAAGTAACAAAGAGAACTCAAGAATACAATTCCATTTTCAATCACAACAAAAAGAATAAAATATATGGGAACAAATTTAAACAAGGAGGTGAAAGACCGATCCAATGAAAATTATCAGACATTATTGAAAGAAAATGATGATGACATAAAGAAATGGAAAGATATTCCATGCAGATGAATCGGAAGAATAAACATAGTTAAAATGTCTGTACTACCTAAAGCAAGCTACAGATTCCATGCAATCCCAATCAGAATCCCAATGACATTCTTCATGGAAATAGAACAAATAATCCTAAAATTCATATGAGGCAACAAAAGATCCTAAATAGCTAAAGCAATCCTCAGAAAAAAGAACAAAGCTGGATGCATTACAATCCCTGACTTCAAAATATACTACAAACCCACAGTAATCAAAACAGCATGATACTGGTAGAAAAATAGACACACAGATCAATGGAACAGAAGTGAAAGTCCAGAAATAAAACCACACATCTATAGACAGCTAATCTTCAATGAAGGAGCCAAGAACATAAAATGGAGAAAGGAAAGTCTCTTCAACATATGATGTTGGGAAAACTGGACCGCCAGGTGCAAAAGAATGAAAGTAGACCATTATCTCTCACCATACACAAAAATTAACTCAAAATGGATTAAAGAGTTGAAGGTAAGATGTGAAACCATAAAATTCCTAAAAGAAAACATAGGCTGTACACTGTTTGATATCGGTCTTAGAAGCGTCTTTGGGAATGCCATGTCTCCTCAAGCAAGGGAAACAAAAGAAAAATAAACAAATGGGACTACATTGGACTAAAGAGCTTCTGCAAGGTAAAGGAAATCAGGAATGAAATGAAAAGACAACCCACCAAGTGGGAGAAAATATTTGCAAATCATATATCTGATAAAGGACTAATTTCCAAAATACATAAAGAATTCATCCAACTTAACAACAAAAATCAAGCAAACAGGTCAAAAAATGGGCAGACAGACATTTTCCAAAGAATATATACAGACGCCCAACAGGCACATGAAAAGATGTTCAACATGACTAATCATTACGGAAATGCAAATCAAAACTACAATGAGATATCAACTTACAGCTGTTAGAATGGCTATAATTACCAAGAAATAAGTTAACAAATGTTGGAGAGGATGTGGAGAAAAGGGAACCCTCATACACTGCTGGGGGAATGTAAACTGGTGCAGTCAGTATGGAAAACAGAATGGAGATTTCTCTAAAAACGAAAAATTGAAATACTGTATGACCCAGCTATCCCACTACTGGATATTTATCCAAAGAACTTGAAATCAACAATTCAAAGAGAGTTATGCATGTTCATTGCAGCATTATACACAATAGTTAAGACTTGAAAGCAACCCAAGTGCCCATCAACTGATGAATGGATAAAGAAGATGTGGTGTACATATAAACAATGGAATACTACTCAGCCATAAAAAAAGACAAAATCGTCCCATTTGCAACAACATGGATGGACTTTGAGGATATTGCATTAAGTGAAATAAGTCAGACAGAGAAAGACAAACACTCTATGATTTCACTCGTATGTGGAAGATAAGCAAACACGTGGACAAAGAGAACAGATTAGTGGCTACCAGAGGGTAAGGGGGTTGGAAGGGTGGGCACAGTTGTAAAGGGGCACATATATATGGTGACTGACAAATAATAAGATACAGCTGACTTTTAACAATGTTATAAAGTATCATGACCTCAATAAAATAATTTTTTAAAAAGGAGCTGCTACCTGAGGGTCAGGGTTCCAATTTAGCATGCATCTAAGTTCTGGCTTATCCTTCCTAGGGACCAGGGAAGCTAATAGATACTTCCCTCACCTTCTTCCTCTAGCCCCCTCCAAGTCACTAGTATCCCCCTAAAAGGAGCTTGTACACATGTCTGCACTCCAGTTTTTATGGATATAGCCCAAGCAAAGTGGCTCAACTATGTACTTTCCCACCTACTGCCTGAGGGTTTGGCTTCCAGTCAGCATGCACTTAGGTAATGATGGTGATCCTCCCCTTTGGAACACTGGACAAGTCTTGACACAACCTCAACTATTGGGAGCCAGCAAAAACAAAGAAGGCAGCTGGGATAATCACAAATGTTTGAGAGACAACCAGGAGCTCAGGCCAGGCTGGTTGATGAGGTTCATCTCCTACATGAGACTACTCTGTCAAAACTGGGAGAGCTGGTTGTTTTGTCTAATGTGTAGAAACCAACACAGAGAGTCAAGGAAAATAAAGAAACAAAGGAACATATTTCAAACAAAAGAATAAGATAAATCTGCAGAAATAGACCTTCGTGAAACAGAGATAAGTGTTAGAGAGTGCAAAATAATGATCATAAGATGCTCACTGAGATCAGGAGAGCAATGTATGAACAAATAAAGACTTTCAACACAAATAGAAAATTTTATAAAAAAGTGCCAAACAGAAATCACAGAGCTAAAGAATACAATAAGTGAATTTAAAAAATTCAATAGAGGGGTTCAACAACAGATGAGGTCAAGCAGAAGAAAGAATCAGCAAACTCAAAGACAGGGCAGTGGAATTCATCCAATCAAAGGAGAAAAAAGAAAAAAGAATGAAAAAGACAGCTTAAGGGACATATGGGATACTATAAAACAGACCAATATACATAGTATAGAGCTCCCAGAAGTAGAAGAGGGTGAAATAAGGCAGGGAGTTTATTCAAGAAATAATGACTGAAAACTTCTCTAACCAGGAGAAAGAAACAAATATCTAGACCCAGGAAGTTAGAAAGTACCAAAATCGATGAATCCAAAGTGATCCACAGTGAGACACATTATAATTAAATTATCAAAATTAAAGATAAGAAAAGAATCTTTAAAGCAGAAAGAGAAAACCAACTTGTTTCGTTCAAAGGAATCCCATAAGACTGTTCACAGATTTTTTTTTTACCAGAACCTTTGCAAGCCAGAAGGAAGTAGGATGATATAGTCAAAGTACTGAAAGAAAAAAACTGCAAACCAAGAATATTCTACCTAGCAAAACTGTCCTTCAGAATTGAAGAAGAAATAAAGACTTTTGCAAACAAAAGCTGAAATTGTTCATCACCACTAGACCAACCTCACAAGAAATGTTAAAGGGAGTTCTTCAAGCTGAAATGGAAGGACAGTAATTACTAAGAGGAACAGATAAGAAAGCATAAAACTCACTGGTAAAAGTAAATATATAGTTAAATTCAAAATACTCTAGTGTAATGGAGGCAGATAAATCACTTATAACTTTAGTATGAAGATTAAAAGACAAACATATTAAAAATAACCCAACTACAATAATTTGTTAATGGATACACAGTGTAACAAGATGTAAACTGTGACCAAAAAACATAAAAAATGGGGGGAGAAGTGTAAAAATGTAGAGCATTTGTGTGCATTTCAATTTAAGTTATCAGCGTAAAATAGACTCTTATAAATATAAGGTATTTTATGCAAACCTCAGGGTAATCTCAAAGCAAAAACTTAGACACACAAAAGAGAAAGAGAAAGCAATCAAAGCATACTTTAGAGAAAATCATCAGTCACAAAGGAGGAGAGAAATAGGGAACAAAGGAATTACAAAACAACCAGAAACAATGAACAAAATGGCAATAAGTACAAACATATTGATAATGACTTTAAAGGAAAATGGACTAAATTCTCCAATCAAAAGACATAGAATGACTGAATGAATAAAAGAGCAAGACTCAACAGTAAGCTATCTACAAAAGACTCGCTTCAGGTTTAAGGACACACATGGACTGAAAGTGAAGGGATGGAAGAAGACATTCCATACAAATGGAAGCCAACAGAAAGCAAGAGTAGCTATACTTATATCAGACAAAACAGACTTTAAGCTAAAGATTGCAACAAGAGAGAAACAAGGTCATTATATAATGATAATGGGCATCAATTCATCAAGAGTATATCACGTTTGTAAATATTCATGTGCCCAATGTAAGAGCAGCTAATATCTAAAGCAAATATTAACAGATCTGAAGGGAGAAATAACAATATAATAACAGTAGAGGACTTCAATATCCCACTTCCAATAATGGATAGATCATCCAGACAGAAAACCAATAAGGAAACACTGTACTTAAACTAAACATTAGATGAGATGGACCTAAAAGACATTTGCAGAACATTCCATCCAAGAGCAACAGAATACACATTCTTCTCAAGCACAGGTGGAACATTCTCCAGGACAAATCATATGTTAGGGCACAAAACAAGCCTTAATAAGTGTAAGAAGCTTGAAATCATATCAAGAATCTATTCCAACAACAACAGTATGAAACTAGGAATCAATTACAAGACAAAAACTGGAAAATTCACAAATATGTGGAGATTGAATAACATGCTACTAAACAACCAATGGGTCAAAGGAGAAATCAAAAAACTATCTTGAGACAAATGAAAATAGAAACAAACATACCAAAACTTATGGAATACAGCAAAAGCAGTTCTAAAAGAAAAGTTCATAGTGATAAAAGCCTACATTAAGAAAAAAGAAAGATCTGAAATAAACAATCTAACTTCATACTTCAAGAAACTAGAAAAAGAAAAACAAACTAAGCCCAAAGTTAGTAAAAGGAAGGAGATAACAAAGATCAGAGAGGAAACAAATGAAATCAAGACTAAAAAGACAATAGAAAAGATCAATGAAACTAAGAGCCCGTTTTTCGAAAAGATAAACAAAATACACAAACCTTTAGTTAGACTTAACAAAGAAAAAAATAAGACTCAAATAAAATTAGAATTGAAAGAGGAGACACTCCAATTGATACCACAGAAATACAAAGGATCATAAGAGATTACTATGAATAATTATAGACCAACAAATTGGACAACCTAAAAGAAATGGATAAATTCCTAGAGACATACAACCTACCAAGATTGAATCATGAAGAAATAGAAAATCTGAACAGATCATTACTAGTAAGAAGATTGAATCAGTAATCAAAAACCTCCCAACAGAGAAACCCAGACTTCACCAGATGGCTTCACTTGTGAATTCTACCAAACACGTAAAAAAGAATTAGTACAATCTTTCTCAAACTCTTCCAAATAATAGAAGAGGAGGGAACACTTCTAAACTCATTTTACAAGGTGAGCATTACCCTGATACCAAAGCCAGACAAGGACACTACCAGAAAAGAAAATTACAGGTGAATATACCTGATGAACATAGATGCAAAAATCCTCAACAAAATATTAGGAAACCAAATTCTACAGTTTAATTGAAAGGATAATAAGGATAATATGCCATTCTCAAGTGAGATTTATTCCAGGGATGCAAGGATGGTTCAATATCTGCAAATCAAAGTGATATAACACGTTAACAAAATGAAGGATAAAAATCATATGACCATCTCAATAGACGCAGAAAAAGCATTAGATAAAATGCCACCTCATTTCATGATAAAAAGTCTCAACAAAGTAGGTATAGAGGGAATATACTTCAACATAATAAAGGCCATATATGACAAGCCCACAGCTAACATCGTATTCACTGGTGAAAAGCTGCAAGCTTTTCCTCTAAGATCAGGAACAAGACAAAGATGCCCACACTTACCACTTTTATTCAACACAGTACTGGAATTCTAGCCAGAGCAATTAATTAAGAAAAAGAAATAAAAGTCATCCAAACTGGAAAGGAAGAAATAAAATTGTCTCTATTTGCAGATGACATGATACTATATCAGAAAACCCTAATTCCATCAAAATACTATTAGAACTAATAAATATATTCAGTAAAGTTGCAGGATACACAATCATTATGTGAAAATCTGTAGCATTTCTATACACTAATAAAAAACTATCAGAAATAGAAATTAAGAAAATAATCCAGTTTACAATAGCATCAAAAAGAATAAAATTCTTAGGAACAAATTTAACCAAGGAGGTGAGAGATCTATACACTGAAAACTATAAGATATTGATGAAATTGAAGAAGACACAAATAAAAGGGAAGATATTCCATGCTCATAGATTGGAAGAATTATTATTGTTGAAATGTCCATACTACCCAAAGCAATCTACAGATTAAATGTACTCCCTCTCAAAATTCCAATCGCATTTTTTAGAGAAATAGAAAAAACAATTCTAAAATTTGGATGAAACCACAAAAGACCATCAATGTCCAAAGCAATCTTGAGAAAGAAGAACAAAGCTGTAGGCATCACATTTTCTGGTTACAAAACTATAGCAATCAAAGCAGTATAGGATTGGCATAAAAACAGACACATAGACTGATGAAATGGAATAGAAAGCCCAGAAATAAGCTCATGCATATAAATTATATTAATCTTTGACAAAGGAGCCAAGAATATACAATAAAGAAGGATAGTCTTTTCAATAAATTGAGTTCAGAAAACTGGATTCCCACATGCAAAAGAATGGAACTGGACCCTATCTTACACCATCCACAAAAATCAACTCCCAATGGATGAAAGAATTGAATGTAAGACTTAAAAACATAAAACTCCTAGAAGAAAATAGAGAGTAAGCTCTTTGACATTGGTCTTGGCAATGACTTTTTGGATTTGACACCAGCGCAAACAACAAAAGTGAAAATAAACAAGACCACATCAAACCAAAAAGCATCTCCTCAGCAAAGGAGACCATCAACAAAATGTAAAGGCAACCTGTGGAATGCAAGAAAATATCTGCAAATTACATGTCTGATAAGGGTTTAATATCCAAAATATCCAAGGAACTCATACAACTCCATAGCAAAAAAAAAAAAAAAGAAAAATTAAAAATAACCCAATTAAAAAATGGGCAAGGATCTGAATAGTCATTTTTCCAAAGAAGACATCCAAATGGCCAACAGGTACATGAAAAGGTGCTCAACATCATTAGTCATCAGGGAAATGCAAATCAAAACCAGAATGAGATATCACCTCACACCTGTTAGGATGGTTATTATCAAAAAGATGAGATAACAAATACTGGCCTGGATGTGGAAAAGAGGAAACTCTTGTACACTGTTGATGGGAGTGTAAACTGGTACAGCCATTATGGAAAACAGTATGGAAGTTCCTCAAAAAATTAAAAATAGAACTACAAGATGATCCAGCAATCCCACTTCTGAGTATACATCCAAAGGAAAAGAAACCATTATCCAAAAACGATCTACACCCCTGTGTTGATTGCAGCATTATTCAACAGTAGCCAAAACATGGAAGCAACCTAATGTCCATCAATGGATGAATGGAGTTTTCAAAATGTGATATATATATATATATATTATATACACACACATATATATATATATACGTATACATACTGGAATATTATTCAGCCTTAAAAAATAAGAAAATTCTGTCATTTCCAAAAACATGGATGAAACTGGAGGGCATATGCTAAGTGAAAAAAGCCAGACAGAGAAAGACAAATATTGTATAATATCACTTATATATTGAATTTAAAAAAAAAATTTGAACTCATAGTAAGCAGAAAAGTGGTTGCCAGGGGCTAGGGTAGCTGGGGAAATGGGAAGAGGTTGCTAAAAGGGCACAAACTTTCCATTATAACATGAATAAGGTCTAAGGATCTAATGTAAAACATGGTGACCCTATTTAATGACACTGTATTATATAACTGAAATTTGCTCAGAAACTAGAACTTAAATGTTCTCATCAAAAAAAAGGGAAGAGTAAATATGTGAGGTGATGAATGTGTTAATTAAGCTGATGGGTGGGATCCTTTGACAATGTATAGTGTATCAAATCTTGATATTGGACACTTTAATTTAATGTCTCACAATTTTATTTGTCAATTATACCTCAATAAAGGTGAAAAAAAGTTTGCAATTTACATGACTTTATCACAAGGATTAAGGAATATATCTCCAGAACTAGAATTCAATATGCTTTTAAAATAAGTATATTCATTGTATTATTAGGAAGCAATGTAGCTAGTATCTTAGCTTATTGTCTTTCATATTTCATTGAATTCTCAGTACATTAAACATAATACCTACAAAGGACAGAGACAGAGAGAGGTGAGAGAGACTCCCCACGTTCATATTTTGAATCTACACAAAAATACCTCGTTCTTCAACCTTTTACTGGCAGTCTTACCTCTGGAGAAATATGTCAAAACTGCAAGAATCGACTCTCTTCATTTTACCTCTTACCTGTCATTACGTTTGACATATCCCTACACAGGACAAAGTCATTAACCCCAACAACGTGCATACAAAAGTATAGCAAAACTGGCAATATGTGCAATTGCAGTGATAGTTACAGACTTGCAGGTCCCTTATTCTCTCTGATTACTACATAAATTAGGTAAGATGACTGACTTTTCTTCCTTCCTCTTCAAGACCCCAACATCCTCACTGAACTCCTTGGCCCAAATTCTCTGATCAAGCAAATAATTTCAGTAGACAGCGCGTTTACCTTCGTACACGTTCCACTCTGTCATCTGTCCGAAGATACTTCTTGGCATTTTCTCCCTTGCCAAAACCTGCACAGTCCTCTGGGTTGGCAAAAACCTATTCCAAATACCAAGAAAAAAACCTATTTCAAATACCAAATAACACGAGGTTAGTCTACCTGGTAAGTTATTTGCATTTTAATGGAATAAATGTAGGAATCCATGTTGGCCTTATGGAAAGAAAATTTGGAGGAAGAGATCAAACACAGGAGGAGGGAAGAGCATTTATACTTTAAATCAGAATTTTTTTAACAGTGTAAAATTTTTTTAAAAGGAGAAGCACAAATAAGAAAAATAAAAAACAAAGTTGGGGCTGGCCCAGTGGCGTAGTGGTTAAGTTTATGTACTCTGCTTCAGTAGCCTGGGGTTTGCCGGTTCAGATCCTGGGTGCAGACCTAACACCACTCATCAGGCCATGCTGTGACGGCATCCCAGATAAAATGGAGGAAGATTGGCACAGATATTAGCTCAGCAATGATCTTCCTCAAACAAAAAAAGGAAGACTGGCGACAGATGTTAGCTCCGGGCCAATCTTCCTCACAAAAAAATTAAAAACTAAAAAAAGAACCTGAAAAAATAAAAACTAATGTATAAAAATAGTGAAAAGGAAGCAAAAATGGAAAAGAGGGTATAATTCTAAGTCATCATTGACTATTATTATGGTGAACTGGCATTTTTTCACAGTGATGTTGCTGCACCTTCCCTCAAGAGGAGTAACATTTCCAACCGATTGGCTCATATGAAAGTCATAAGTTTACTTGTCAAGGATATTAGAGAACAGGCAAGAAGCATAAAAGTGCGAGGGGTAGGAAAAGTACTTTGCACCCTGTTAGGCTATGTGTACCTCTTTTTTTAGGCTGTGATACCTCTTTTCTTTTTCTGAATTAACTAGAACTTTGGGTTGAATAACACAGTGAAATATAAGACCTTGAATGGCATTCCTATAAATACCAAGTACATGTTCCAGGGCATATGTTCATGTATTCCTTCCTGCAATTATTATGCTGTTTGAACTGATTTCCCCATGCCTTGTAACTTGAAACACGCATTTAAAAATACTGAAGTATGTTCCACTGTTTAACAATTTATAGCAAAGAAAAACATGAACTATAAAATGAGCTGTAATTTAAACTTAGAAATCTTATAAGTATTATAATATTTTTCTTGACACGAGCATTTATTTCAGGTAAAGATGTTGAAGAGAACTGATGGGCAAGGATGCGACACAGTATCAGCTCTTGAGGTCGGGTCTGTCTGTCTTGTTCCTAAATAAATGCCTGGCACACATTAGATGTTCAATAAATACATTTCAAATAAGTAAATAAATGTATTACAATAAAAGTCCATGATATCTGGGTTTAAACCAATCTAAATTTAAATCTCAGCCTCGCCTTTTATTGGTGTGTAAACTTGGGTAAGCTACGTAACCTCTCTGACTTTCACTTCCTCGTCTATAAAATGGGGAGGCTAATACTCGTCTCACATGATAATACTAACAATTATGTAAAACGATTCAGTGATCTAGCACATACAAAGAGCATAGTGACTTCTGGCACATATCACTGGCACTCCACAAATTTCAATTCCCTTCTCCTTTTCTTACAAGACAGAGTACATTTCTGCTATCCTTGGTGCCACTGTTTCTAGAAGACAGTGTGGACCTTGTGGTAGGCAGCCACTTTATAGCCTACTGCTCTAACACATTGTTTCATTAGAGATTTAAACATGTGGGTATGTGTCCCCGTTAAAATGCAAATATCCTTGGGAAGGAATTACACCTCAATACTTTAGGGAAGACTGTGAGCTCTAGATAAAAGCCAAGCTCTGGGGGCCGGCCCCGTGGCCAAATGGCTAAGTTTGCACGCTCCACTACGGCAGCCCAGGGTTTCCCAGGTTTAGATTTTGGACGCCGACCTAGCACCACTCGTCAAGCCATACTGAGGCAGCGTCCCACATAGCAGAACTAGAAGGACCTAATACTAGAATACACAACTATGTACTGGGGGGCCTTTGGGGAGAAGAAGAAGAAGAAAGAAAAAAGAAAGAAGATTGGCAACAGATGATAGCTCAGGTGCCAATCTTTAAAAAAAAGAGGCCAAGTTCTGCAGGACAAAAATTGAGGACAGGCACTAAGAGAGAAACAGATGGTTCCTGGGAAGAAGTTGCTGAGTAGGCACAGGGACCACACCAATGAAAATAGTTTAACTTTGTTAAGGAACCTTTGCTCTACCCTCTTCACTGGGTCATAAACTTTGCTTGAATGCAAGATATGTGCTTCAAGTCTTTCTACCGCCTTCCTCAAGCCTCTAGTTTTAAAAAAAACCAAGAATCATTCTTATAAAGCTGAGTAGAAATATTATCCATTTAAGAAGTCAAAACTACACAAAATTCAAATGCTTTGTCCCAATCATAAGAGGCTGTATAATACAAACTTTCATTCTGTCCCCAAAGGCATATCCTTGACCTGTAAGAGAGCTGAAAACATCAGTTAACTGTCTGGTCACCAGAAAATGACTATTTTCTAAACTCTAGTTGGCAAAATTAACTTCAAAATCACAGAAAGTATCCTTACAAACTTTGATACTCCAGAAATCTCATATGCTAAGCAGCATGACAAAGGTAACAAGCCACAATGAAAAAACCATTTACTAGTTTTTGGGAGAAAGCACCTCTTCCATAAATATATCAGAAACATCTGTACCAAATGATTCCATCCGTCATGTGCAGCATTAAACAATGTGTCATAGGGCTTTACCAAAAAAAAAAGTAAATTAAGAAAATTGCTTTCCAGAATTCCAACTCTTAAAAGAAAATATTACTTCCAAATATCTTACCTTTCTTGTCAATCTACAGAATGCAGTTGCAGTACTCATGAACATCATTTTTGAAAGAATAATCGTTGCATAGGAGGCAAAAGCCATGAATGCTTCATTTTCCATTACCTGGGTGAGGCCAACCATTTTTTCAGTTTTGGTCTGGGATCTTAAAAGATTTTAGACAAGATAGGAAAAAGCAGACATAAATACCCCAAATAAATTGATGGTCGCTTGGTGTGCTTATATTGCAACGTTAACCATACTGTTTTTAAAAATATTTTGGGTTATTTGCAGAAGAAATAATTTAGTTTCTTAAACTTTCAAAATAAACACTATTGTTTTCTCTAGTTCTATAACATTAAGCTTAAAGACATTAAACGAATACAGAATAAAAATGAAAACGTAGGAAGTATTGCAAGCAAAAATAAATGGGCAAAATGCTGTAAAGATAGACAAATCATATTTTTTCATTTCAAGATGAACCACAAGTTGAACACAAAAGACCAGAGTTCATAGATTGATCTCATTAGAAATATCAAACTATATACATAGTAGTACCATTAATGTTTGATTAGGAATGCCTAAGTTCTAATACACAGCCTTCTTCAGAAATCTAACTTACAGCTTTTTGTCATCTCAGTAGTATTCAAGATCTCAGGCTCCAGGATTTGAATTCCAGTCCCACCATTTGGTTATTAACCTTGGTTGAGAGATGTGGCTTCTCTGAGACTAAATTTCTTCATTTATAAGTTGGGAATAATAATAGCTCCTGACTTATTGGGTCATTGTCAGGATTTAATTGAGATAACATGTGGAATATACTTACCTGCCCATGAAAAACCTCCAGTAAAGTTTATGATGTCCTTCTCATGATCACCATTATCACCATGACCATGGTCATCATTAATACCAACACAAGTGAAGAAGGAGAAGAAGGATAAACATAAAATAACAGGCTTGCAAATCCAAAGAAAGAAATTGCCATTGATGGTACTTTGATAGAAGGAATAATGGAAGGAGGAGTAGCTTTGTGTAACTCTTCAGGTTACTGTACATTCCATTGAATGTAGCTACCTGAGTCTGGAGTTGAAGGATACTTGGAAATGTGCTCAGGAGGAAAGCTAAGGCAGACTGGTGGTACTGATGTCCAAAGGGGTAGCAATTTAGAGTAAAGCTTACAATTTAAACTCCCCTGGTGATACTGAAGTCCAAGTGGGTAGGAATTTAGAGCAAAGCTTAAAATGTAAACTCCCCACCTTAACTGGATAGTCATTCACGTTAACCTCCTCTTGTTCTCTTACCAGCCCTACTATCTGCATCTTCTAGCTCTTCTACACAAACACACATCTTTTCTCATACCCAAGCTTAAACACTATTTAACCTGCTTAGCATGGAGTGTTGTCTCTTGTAGATGATGTCCATTCCTGCATTTAAACCTCAACCTCTGTATACAAGCTTATTAGACTGGCATCTATCAAATTCTGATCATTCTATCCATCTACCAATAATCTATATACCTTTCTCTACTCTGTTACTGGTCATGTAGTTGTCTAAGTGTTGTTGTCGAATGCAATATAAACCACATACATATACATACACATTGAATTTTCCGAGTTCATTCCGCATCCAACTATGCCATGCACTTTATGTGCATTGTCTCACATAATCTTTGTAACTATAATATTATAATCCTCATAACTGCATCCATTTTACAGATGAAGAAAATGGGAATTCGAGATGTGAAGTAGCCAAGTTGGGACACAAACTCAGCTCTCTGATCTCGTATCTCCTACACCAACCACACTGGACTGTCTCCTTCAAGAGACTGCAAACTGCTTAACTCAGGTTCGGCTAACATTGACTAAATGCCTATTCTGTGGCTGGTACTGCTGGCACCCCTCACATTTGTTATCTTCTTTACTTTTCCAACTAAGCTACAAGGTAGGTATTATTATTCCCATTTTGCAGATAAAGAAACCAAAGCTTCTTAAGTAACCTCTATTTTAAAAGGTAGGCTAAAAGTGTACGCTTTGGATTTAAGCAAACAGAAACTACAAATTCTAGTTTAAAAAACAAAACAAAATGCATATGATAAATTAATCTACTTCCACAAGTCAGTAGTCTTGAAAGCACAGAATGTTAGATAAGTCCTCAGTGCAAGATAGTACTTTTAGTACCATTTAATGTATCTGCTCTCATTCTAGTGTTGGGGAGTGAAAGTCACGAATAAACTTCACTATCCTTCAGAACTCATGTAAAGTAATTCCCCTAATAAGGGATCCCTAGGTCCTGTGCCTCTGAACAGAGATCTAAAGAAACACAGCAGGGATGTTAAAAAAAAAAAAAAAAAAATTAAGGAAAGTTTAAGTAGGAAATGTTGGCATTAAACAATAATTTTAAAAAATCAAACAGAACAAAGTTGATTTAGTAATGGAATGAAAGTCCAGAGAATGGTTTTCTCCCCATGAAAATTGCAATTGAGAGCTTGGAGAAGTGGAAGCCTTCCAGAACGGTTGGTGGGGAAAGAAACCAAAGCTGTCAGCAGTTGGAGGAAAAGAGCAATGGGAGGCTTTCTCAATCACCAAGAACATGGCTCAACTCCTCAAGCCTGTGGTTTTAGGAAATGATCCAACACTGAGCCTCTGACACCACACCCCAGAGGTCCATGAATGGCCTCTCAGGGACCAACATCTCCCACTCCACCACACCTGAGGGTCTGGTGAGGCACAGTAAAGATCAGGCACAAAGAAATAGAAGTCATTTATAGCATGGCATAAAGGTGACACTGGCCTAGACCCATTTTTTCCAAGCTGATTTGTCAATCAGTTGCCTTGAGCCTGCATCATGGCTGGTCCCTGCAGTCAAAAGAAAACTCCAGAAAGCTTTTTACCAGGAAAGGTCGCCAGGAGGGAGGAGAGCAGTATTTGAGAGTAAAATGCTAGGTGATTCGAGTACGGTAGAAATAATCTCAGAAAAATAAGAAGTGCAGAACAAGAAATTTGGTTATGAATTCTAGAAAATAAATGATTACAATGGACAGCATGTTGTTCCTTTTATTGTCCATCATTGGTTGGCACAGTAGAGGATACCTCCATCTATCTTGCCACAAAGCCAGGCTCAGTCCACTAATGCGGGGGTGACTGCCTTTGAGAGGAAAAAGAGCAGAGAGTTGAGCACACACAGACTCTGGAACTAGACTGAGGCCCAGGTGGACCTCGACTCTGCCACTTACAAGCTGTGATTTAACTTCTGGTGCCTACTTACCTTACCTGTAAAATAAGGTTAATAATACTTCCTACCTCACAGGATTCTTGTAAGCATTCAACAGGTAACATGGAAATTACATGGAAAAGCCCTGAGCCCTGGTGTTACATAAGTATTTAATAATTAAATAAGTTCCTTCTTTGGCTCTGTTCTAGGCAATAAGGATACAATTTTAGAGTTTTCAAAAAGTTTTCACATTATCTCACTTGATCTGGAAAACTCTACGGTAGTCAGAGCAAATAATATTTGTCTCTTCCTTTAACCTATAAGGAAACTGAGACCTGGAGAAGCAGAATGAGTAATCTGACCCAAATTCACAGTGCAGAAACAAGAATGGAAGCTAGTTTTCTCAAGTGTTTCACTCATGGGCTATCTACCACCAAGGCTAAGAATTCTGAGGGCCTTTTTCTGTTAAATCCCAATCCTATCTTGTCCTCTCCCCAACCCAAGCCCCACTCCCCATTTCTACGGGATCTATCACAGGTGAGTCTCATCTCTCAATTCAGAAATACTCTTTTTCTCTTCATAGGCTTTTGGCCCAAAAGAACAAAGGCCTCTTTTATTTATGGCATCCTGGTTGCATCAATACTGTGAAACACACAGAAAATTTGGGCAAACATCCCCAGAGCCATGACTATGCAGTTTTGTACCTTCTGAAACCAACAGAACACTACCCGCAAGGTAACGAAAAAAGACAATTCAATAGCCTTGTTGTTTATGAGTTCCAGAATTTCCTGAATGGACTGAGGTGACTGCAGACTTGGCCTCCTATGCTTCAGAGCACGGGTGCTGGGAGAAAGGCGGGTGGCCCTGGGGGGAGGTGGGGTGAGGCTGATCTCAGAGGACTGTGCTGATCTCCTTTTCTAGTCTCATCAGTTAATAAGTTCCACTCTAAAACAAACCCTTAGAAGAATGGTACTTGTCTGCTACACAGAGTTGTATTCAAATATGGACTGATTTGCCATATTAAAAAATGACCGAAGTCCTCTTATTTTGGAAACAGAAGAGGACAGCAAAGCCCAATACTACCCTGACACCCAGGATAGCAAAACCCCAGGTGATGCAAAAGGTGTGCCCAGTTTGGTATTCACAGCAGCCTAAGGCCTTGAGAACTCCAGGCTTGACTGGCTCAAAGGCTGTTAGCTGGAGGTTGGGAAAGTTTCCATCTGGCCATTCACCAGTGCTGGGTTACAGCCCACTTGACACTCCCTTGGAGAGAAAGCAGTGAGGGGGAAAAAGAGAAAACAAAAGTGGTGCCTAGGCTACTAAGAGAGCTTGGTACTATTGTAAAGGAAGCAAGGAGATGCAAGATTTGCATGCACCCTGCTCTCCACCGCTCCCAGCCAGCGAGAGCAATCTGAGGCCCTAACTCCCATCGAAGGCTTCCCTTTTCTTTTACTCCTTCCACAGGCTTCCTCCTCCAGACTGGGGGGCTGAGACCCTCCCAGGGAGTTTCATCCTTAGCTTTCCAGCCAGATGTTCATAATAATATCACAAGATCTAATCCATGCCCTCCTGCACTTAGTTGTTGCTTTAGCATTATTATTATTATTTTAAATTTGCTGATGTTTCTCTTGCCTATCACAGTTATCTGAGAGGAGCAAGTCCTGTCCTTCAGGGGGTACAAAGTCAATTTGTCCTTGAAATCAGAGCGGCTGCAGGATTTTTACACCCCTAGGGTGAATAGAAGTTGCCTAAACTGCAGCGACTTCATATATCCTGCAACTTGCATGTAAGCTTTACTTCCCAAAAGTTCAAGGGAGCCCTTTCAAAATGGATGTTACGTTGGCTTGGGACTAAAAAGTGAGTAAAGCATCACTTAACATGAAAAGATTGGAGTGTGACAACGGGAAAACTTACCTACAAGGGTGCAGGAACACAGCTCCCTTTCAGAAGCGATCGCTTGAAAAGCAAACGTTCAGCAGCTAAACGGAGCAAAGAAGTTTCAGGCTTGCAGGGACCTCTCAAGCCCACACACGCCACCCCTTTCCCCTGCCTGCTCGCCGCCCTCTCCACACCGTCTCCTTCCACCTCCCTCCCCGGGTACCTACTGTGAATCCGAGCAAAGCAGGAAAGCTGTCCCAGCAGGTGAGCGGCCTGGGCACTGCGGGGACTTTCACAGAGCCACTGGGCGGGGCACAGGGGCCGCGCCCTCGTTGCCTAATTTCCTATTAACTTCTTCTCCAGCGTTGAACGTAGACCTCCGACTTCGCCAAGCCCCTCCCCTAAATCACCTTATCGTTCTCTCTGGGAGCAACCAACGCCTACCGGTTCTGCTCTTTGAACCCTTCTATTGGGCGCCTGTAGGAGCCCTCCTTCCTGAAAAGTCACTTCCACTAATCCGTGGGGGCGGGGAGTTAGCAAGTGTATTCTGTATCCTCCAACATTTCAGGTTTGGGAGTAGGTGGGAGAGTAAGGCTGTTAACTTGTATTTAGTTAAATAGTTTTCAATTTAACAAGATCTTAACGTTAGAAACATTATGCTGGAAGCAACTTAAAAAGATCTTAATGTTGAATTTTGAAAGCTTTATAGAAAACAAATTTCTAGGAAAAAAAGAAAAACTGATTGGAAGACTGATAAAATTACCTTCCATTGAACTTGTTTACTCTCCCTGCACCGGTGGCCTGGCCTCCCTAAAAGGCTGGCACTGACATGATGTAAAGTTTAGTAAAGCTCACCTATAGTCTGCCAGATCTGTGGCCCCAGACAATTTGCTCCCTCACTCTGTCCCCTTCTGTTCAGCTTCCAAAATGGAATTGGAAGAGATAATACCAGCTCAGTTCGTTATACAATCAGCTTAGTATGGTTTTTGTAGGGACGTTTAGAGAGCGTTTTAGGAAGGAGGTTATTCGAACATCAATATCTAGATTAGGGATTTCTCCAGGCTTCCTAGTCCCCATAACAATATTTATGGATCCAGCTTCCTTGGTGATGCGGGGTCGGTGAGCCGAGGAGTCAAAAGAAAGATTTCTTAGACTCTCAAGATCTGGCAGTAGTGCTCTTTTATTTAGAGAATAGTGTGGAATAGCATGGGGACAGGACCCATGGGCAGTCAGAGCTTCTGCTGCCGCTGCTTCTGCTGCCCCCGCTGGCATGGGGACAGGGCCCATGGGCAGGCAGAGCAGCTGCTGCTGCCCCCGCTGGCATGGGGACAGGGCCCATGGGCAGGCAGAGCTGGTGCGTGGGGACAGGACCCACGGGCGGTCAGAGCTCCTGCTGCTGCCCTGAGTTGAGGGTTAGGGCTAATTTTATAAGGCATGGGTACGTGACTTATTTTTATTTTTACTGGAGAAAAGAAAAGATGATGTAAAAAGTCATTAAATGATTTCAGTGCAGATGGGGTCTGGTTATTGTGCGGTCATATAACTTTAGATACGAATCTGGCCATATAGGTTGGCATGTAGGTGAGCATGCCCTGGGCTTCTCTCCCTGGGGCAGTCCTAATTCATACCATAAAAAATGTCCACTGGGTCGTATAGTTTGGCACGTAGGCCAGGTCACCTTGGGCTTCTCTAGCTGGGGCAGCCTTACTCCACATCATAAACGCACCCTGAACCCATTTGGCCCCGAAATCTTTTGGGGATATGGACGACGGTCAGTCTTCTGTAACTACTTCCAGCTGTACAAGGTCGTAGAGCTGTCCCTAAATGGGGCCATAGGTATAGGTAGGAAGTTCAGTGGACCGGAAGGCTGCACCCGTGGAGTCCAAGCCTGACAAGGTGTACAGATCCTCTGGAGACGAGAGAATCATTTGACGAGAGGTGGTCCAGGAGGTGAAACTTTGTTGACATGCAGAAGACAAACAATGAAACAGACAACAAATTATAATAGGAAATACTAGCAATATGATTAACCCAATGAATAAGGTTTTGATAGTAGTCTAGAAGCCTGGTTCTGACCAGGAGTTAAACCAATTGTTTAGAGATAGGGTAGGGTCAGACGTGAACTTAATTTGGTGGTTCATATCAGATAGGAAGCCGGAAATATTTTGATGGTAGTCAGGAATATAAACACAACATTCAGTTTTTATAATGGCACAAGTGTCCCCCTGTGCTGCTGTCAAGACATCCAGTGCCATTTGGTTTTGGAGGACTGCCTTACGCATTTGGGATACTTCTAAATCAAGCAGCAAAAGGCTATGTTGTGTATCATTTTAATGCGTTCATAGTAAATTTGTTTAGAGCTTCCATGGGCCAGATGACACTTTCGATTCCTAACTGGGGAAGGAAAATTGAGGCAACGTGGTCATACCACTGGAAGACAGAGCGTGTCCAGCGCTGTTGCAGGTTGGGTAGGTTAGCAGGAGGAGATATAGTAAATGTAGTTCTACCTTGCATCCAGATGAAGCCTAGAGTGCATCGTCCAATCCATCCAGGTGGCAGCCAAGGCCATAAGTTGGAGCCACATAGCCACTGAGTGCCATTAGGGGCTAACCAACATGTGCTGGGCCGTCTATCCCAGTCAGTCCCAAACCAATCAGTATTTTTTAAGCTTATGATATGAGAACACATATGACGGGGAATTTGTCCCATAGGTCGGGTGCTATTAGGCCACGTATCACAGGTGTGATTGGTTTGTTCCCAACATAGAGTGGCCTTTTACTGAGTTGATCACTAGTAGGAGTGAGCCAAATATATTTGTCCCAAGTTTGATATAGTCCATCCTGTGTGTATCGATAAGTTGAGGACTTTACCTTTGGAACTTGTTGTTTATGATCCACCTGTGACAAGGCAAATCTAGTTAGTATTTGGGCAGTAGTGTTGAAGGAAAAGGTTTGCTTGTGGCCAGGGAACTCCCAGGTATCAGAGATGGATGGCCACAAGGAAACATTATGATTAGTAACAGATGAATCTTGCGGAAGAGAAGAGCTAGACTCTAATATCCATAAATGTGTACTATACCTTCTACTGAAACATAATTTTTTCTCTCTAAAATAACCCTCATTTTTATAAAAGATAGCCAAATTAAGATTAACTGGTCTGCCAATTATTTACATAAGTGCAGCAAGAATACCAATTGATTATACAGGCTTTTTTAAATCTGCTTTGCTGGAATTTTTTTTATGAGGAGTCTAAGATTGAACTGTAAAGGCCTCTCGAGGCCAGAAAAGCCAAGCCAAGGACTTGCCATCAGATTTTGCCTGCAGTACCTCCAGATTTGGGTGGACTCCTCTCTTCTCGAAGTCCCCCAAAACATTTTGAGGTTCCTTGCACCTGCCAGACAAGCAAGCTTCCTTACTTACCGGGTTAGATTGACAGAATCTCTGTAAACAAGGTACCAGGCCCATATTTCCAAGTAGCTTTAGTTCCAGAAAGTCCAATCTTTGTTCCTGAAAAGCTGTGTTGTCATATCTGAGCCTGTATGTTTCTCTCAAATATGACATTCCAGTCAAAGCCTTGGTAAGATAACCAATATGTCCTGTTATAAGGAGACCAAATTCTTATTGAACTTATGCAAATAACTATATTGCCACGAAATAACCGTACTCACAAAGAGCTTCCAAATTCTGGAGGGATCAGGTCAGGAGAAAAAGACAAATGTTTCAGTTTTGCTCATAAAGATGTATTTCACTAAATTTCTGTAAGTCATAGTTAGCATAAGAGAAAAGAGAGAAAGATTTCCTTAAATATGAGAAAACAAAACAAAACATCAAAACTCAGCAATATTTCAAACAGAAGTCATTAAAAATTATAATCATCCTCATCAGTTCACACAGTCCTGTATAATCAGTTCTTGAGCTTAATCTTCTGTTAGCAGATCTATGAGCTTAGTTTCTGTTAGAATTCTGTAATTTCTTACCCAGTTCAGTTTTACAATCTGAAAGTTTATCAGAAAACTGTATCTTAGAACCGTGTGTCAGAATCCTTTCCAGGAATTTCTCTGAAGATGAAACATATTTGCAAAAGCAAAAAGCATCAGAGTAAAACAGTAACTATCTGCAAATGGACAAAAGACTCAAAAGGGCAATTGACAAAGAAACTTGGCTACTTCTGTGACACGTAACACTTTAAGATAATAACAGGAATTATGGCTGATAACCAGAACAGATTAGAATTTTAGGAATGCTATATAACGTTAAGACAGGTATATTAATAACATTCACCCACGTAATACCACATAAGAAAGTTTATCATCGCTTATTTGACAATGCTTCCCATGTAATTTAATAAACCAAATAAACCTAATTAATTTAGTATTTTCCTCCTTATAGGAAGAGAGCAAGTTTCTTTGAGAAGTCTCAGGGGCCCTCTGAAAATCCTCGGAGAAATTCTTCTTCCATCTACCAGGTCAAAAGAAAGCCTTCATTCAGGATTTGAATATTTTTGAGGGAGAAGCTTGTCAAAAATATCAAAAGTTTTTAAAATGCTTGTTCAAATAGGAAACAACGCTCACTGTTAAACAATGCTCAGGTATCCATTCAAAGTGACAACAGAGACACTCAAGAGCAAACAACACCGTCAAAAAATTTTAGAAGAGACCTCTTTCTTTCTGAATATAGGAAATTATTTTAACAAAACATAGATTTTCTGTCTTTTAGGTAGAGTTAGAGCAGGCCAAAAGTTCAAGAAAATTATCCTTTGAGAGAAAACCAAATTTTAATTTCTGCACCAGCTTATTTTTAACATTAAAACTCATTTACTTAATTGGATTTACTTTAATCTTAGTCTACTTGACCAGGCATAAAACTCCTTTCTGAATTTCTCCTTCACAAACCTTTTACTTTCAGAATTTGTCCCATACTTGCTTTCTTCCCTTCTAGTACATTAGGACAAATTTATCTTTTCTTAACTGAACAAATAAAAATACTTCTATTCTTTATACCCTCTTTACTGAAAACATACATTTTAACTTTCCTTGAATACAGAGCTATTTTCCTTATTAATTCCCAGTAGCTTTAATTATATATGTTAATTAGAACTTTTAACCATTAACAGACCCTAGTAAACACTAAAAAGTAAGCAATCACAAATTGTCTTTTATATCAGCATTCTAAACACTTCATAATTTCTAGAAACACACCGCTTTACAGTAACAGGCCCAAAGACTTTTAGCCTCTCTGCAATAAGAAGCCAAAAGTAGATAACTTAGATAAGTTTAGCTGTAATGCTTGTGTGCTATCCAATCCAAAAATGACCCAGATGCTCAGATTTTTATCATTTAACTTAACTTGGCAAAACTCAAGGTTGTTATCAAAAAGAATTTGGAAGCTGGTTTTTTTTTTTCAAGTATACAGACCATAAAACAGTTATTGTACCCACAAAAACTTCATGAGACATTAAACAAAACTGGTCATCATTTAAAGCTATTATTTTGCTGATGAATTTAACAGACAATGTGAACTTATTTGACTAGTAAACCCAGGCTGCATGCCTGCATCGTATGCAAATACCGACAACTCTGACAAGAAGACTATTTTCAATCAAACCAACAAACTTAAACAAGCTTTCCTTTACCAAAGGTTAATTCACATCAAGTTAACTTGAAAGACATTGGATTAATTTCCACTACATTTAGAATTTATGTAAGCGCTTACTTTAAGCCAATTAAACCCAGCTCTTAATTTTGGCCATACCATCCGGAGGTAAAAATATCACACATATAACATACATAAGACATACGTACACAGAGACTGCACAGCTATTGTTTTTTTTACCAATTTTTGTGGAGGAGCCACTCAAGATGCTAGATTTTTGGCAAGGGCACACTTATGGCTGTTTTTCCTCTCCCGTCCTCTTTCTTTCTTTTTTTTTTTTTCTTCAGTCTTAGGAATTAGTGATGGGCTAGATAGTAGTTCCTGGAGATGGGAGATGATAATCCTTTTCGAGATAAAGGCACTGGGTGGAATCTGAACTGCCTCTAGAGTAGTATTTCCAGTCTTGCAAGGATTTTCTAAGGACAGTTGCTCTTGATTTCCCAGAAACTGGATTGTAACTCAAATTATATTCCAGGTTGATCTACCTGTCCAACTGCATCACAAAGGCACAGAGAAACCCCTCAGATTTTCTCCCAGATGGAGTTAGAACGCATCTACAGGGTGGGTCTCTGGGGATGCTTAGGAGCCCTCCCCATGGCAGTAAAGCCAGTGTCTGACTGACAGCAGCTGGAGAAAGGGTGCAGAGACCGATTGCGGGTGTTGACATAGTTATAAGATTTAGTCAAGTCCCACTCAGCCTGGGCACTTTGTCTCTGAGCCAGCAAAGTTGAGGTAGGGAAGCAGGAGGCAAAGGCCTGGAACTGGCTGGAGGCTGGGGCTCCCAGAGCCAGGGTTGAGAGTTAAATCCCTGGCAAAAGGCTTAGTTTTTCAATTTTACAGGAGGTCAAGGTTCTGCTCAGGTCCAGCCTGAACTTAACCTCGACTTGGTGACAACAGAAGAGATGATGAGCAAAACAGACAAAGAAAGGAAAAGAAGAGATCAGACCTCACCCTCATGGCCTCTTCCAGAGGGTTATCAAGATAAGAGTCACACAACAGTTCCCGTGCTGGGGCACACTACTCTAGCACGACAGTTCACAGAATAAATCACAGGTCTCCTACCCTCATAGCTGACTCAGTAGGTGACTAAAATACTCAATGAGTCAACCGTCAAGAGAGGGCACCCCACTTAGGGTTGCTGGGGTCATCAGGCCCAGAAACCCAAAGTTGGGGCTCCCAGGGGTGGAGCCTTTTACTCTTTAAAGATTTCTTTGTTTCCCAGTTGCAAAGCTCAAAAGGAGACGAAATGGCAATTGTAACTCCAAGAGAGACAAAAGAAACGGGTCCATTACCCTGAAAAATCCCCCCTGAACCTAGGGCAGCGTCTTACCCATTGTTCCTACTGTGAGGTTCCTATAGCAAGGGGTGATGGGGGCGTCCTCCGGCATTGCATCCCTTGTATACCTTCCCTGTTATGCCTGGCAGTAACAGGTGCCTGGTGCCTATTCTGCCTGGCAGCTTAGGCCTGGTGAATGGTCCCCAAGAGAAAAGGAGAAAGAAAAGGAGCCATTACCTTGAAAATCCCCCCATTGGGGTTCCTGTAGCAAGGGATGATGTGGGCATCCCTTGAACCTCTTCCCTATTATGCCTGACAGTAATAGGTGCCTGGTGAATGGTCCCAGAGAGAAAAGGAGCCATTACCTTGAAAATCCCCCCAATGGAGTTCCTGTAGCAAGGGATGATGGGGGCATCCCTTGAACATCTTCCCTATTATGCCTGGCAGTAATAGGTGCCTGGTGAATGGTCCCCAGGATAAAGGATAGAGAAAAACAGTGAGGAATTTTCTGCCAGTCTGGGGGACATTCTACCCAATTGCATCCTGGAGCCATTCTCCCAAGAAGGGGTTCCCATACTCCACCAAAGGTTAGAGTTTGGTACTTTCCTTGAACTGGAGTCCTGAGTGGGACTTTCCTCGCAGTTCAGAGAGTGATCAGGTGCCAGAGGGAGGGATCCCAATCCAGCCTTAGGAAAAGAAACCTTCCACGGGAGTCTTGGAGATTGGCGACAGTCCTAATGACTTAAGTGGCCGACCCGTGCCCATGTAAAATTTGTCTATTAGAGATAGAGTCAGGAAGGAATGGATTAATTCATTCTTCATCACCCTGAGGCTTAAGGTACTGATTCTCTTCAAGCTGAATGCCACGATTTGCCCCATAGAGTAGCCATGGGCAGCAAACGTGGATTCATACAGCCATCCAAGAAAGTTCCCGATGGAGAAGTGAATTTAGATCCATCCTTGAAAAAGAGAAAGGCACAAGGAAGAAAAGGGCACTTACCAGAACTCGAGCTCACAAGCCGATGAAGCAAGTCCCCGTACGGGCCACCAGAAATGATGTGGGGTCGGTGAGCCGAGGAGTCAAAAGAAAGATTTCTTAGACTCTCAAGATCTGGCAGTAGTGCTCTTTTATTTAGAGAATAGTGTGCAATAGCATGGAGACAGGATCCATGGGCAGTCAGAGCTTCTGCTGCCGCCGCTTCTGCTGCCCCCGCTGGCATGGGGACAGGGCCCATGGGCAGGCAGAGCTGGTGCGTGGGGACAGGACCCACGGGCGGTCAGAGCTCCTGCTGCTGCCCTGAGTTGAGGGTTAGGGCTAATTTTATAAGGCATGGGTACGTGACTTATTTTTATTTTTACTGGAGAAAAGAAAAGATGATGTAAAAAGTCATTAAATGATTTCAGTGCAGATGGGGTCTGGTTATTGTGCGGTCATATAACTTTAGATACGAATCTGGCCATATAGATTGGCATGTAGGTGAGGATGCCCTGGGCTTCTCTCCCTGGGCAGTCCTAATTCATACCATAAAAAAAGTCCACTGGGTCGTATAGTTTGGCACGTAGGCCAGGTCACCTTGGGCTTCTCTAGCTGGGGCAGCCTTAATCCACATCACTTGGCTTTGCCTAAAAATGTTTAAGGGCTATGTGTAGTGTACTTCCTTTTATCTGTCCTAATTTTACTTCCTTTAGGCTTTAAGGGGGGCCCCCAGGACTAGCTGTCTAGGATTTGATGGACAAGTCCATGTTCTACGGAAAATCTAAGTACGACTTACCAGTTTGCTCCAGGCAGCAGAAATTAATCACAGACCTGAGGAAAATTTCTACGTAAGCATATCAGTAGGAGAATTGGGAAATCTAGCATCAGAAGACACTGGTGCTTCATTTTCATGTCTCTATCTTTTGAAAATTATATTTATTCACCTATCTGGGTAAAGTCCACTGAAACCTGGCTGTGACACTAAAAAATAGGACAGAATTGGAGATAAGTCTATTCTGAATTCTCATCAGGGGAGTTTACTACTACTATTATTTAAGAGACTCTTCATTGATTATGAGGTGATACAGCTCAAATCTTATGGATAATATTACAGAGAAAAGTACAAAGAGTTATTATTTAAATAGTTTGATCTACAGAATGCCATGAACATTTCTAACAGATTTTTGAAAAGAAAAGCCCTCATGACTCATCTGATGCTCTAATTATAAAATGTATTCAAATTATTAACCAATCAACTAATAAATACTGCATTCCTGCAGTCAATAACCAGGAACAATTATTGTCTGTTGTATATATGATACTTTTCTTTGGCACGATATCAGCACTTGATTGTAATGAATTTAATTCAGTAGACTTATGAAGTGAATACAAGGCAATTGGTTTGAAGCTGAAATCTGAAACTAAGATAAGTAACATCAAATAATTGTGCTCGGGGCCGGCTCCGTGGCCAAGTGGTTAGGTTCCCGCGCTCTGCGGCAGCGGCCCAGGGTTCGGATCCTGGGTGCGGACATGGCACGGCTGGTCAGGCCACGTTGAGGCGGCGTCCCACATCCCACAACTAAAAGGACCTGCAACTAAGATGTACAGCTATGTACGTGGCGGGGGGTGGGGGGGTGGGAGAGTGCGGAGGGGTAAGGGGGCGGGGGGGTTGGGAAATAAAGCAGAAAAATAAATATTGGCAACAGTTGTTAGCCCAGGTGCCAGTCTTAAAAATAATAATAATAATAATTGTGCTTAAGGAGTTTACAATCTAGTAAACAAAAAAGAGCAAAAAAGTAAGAAGTTGCCACTAAACTTGAGGAAGAAAAGATTTTAAATTAGAAATGACAAGGATAATTGGGGTACAAACTAGAGCAGTAACAGGAAAAAGTTTGTGAAGGAATTCAAATTTTCTATTCATTTTTGTTATATGCTGTCCGATGAGTGAGAAGAGAAAGAGTTGTTATTCAGCTTGTTGTAGTTTGGGTAAAGTGAAGGCTTCAGACTTTGAACTCTTCTCCTCACACTATTTGAAGCCTATAATGAAATCTCTCAGAGAAACTCCATCCAAGCTTTGGCACAAATGATTCTCTACTAATTATTAAGAGAGTTTAAAATGTCATTGACTAGGGGTGGGGAGAGCAAAGGTCATTCAGCAAAGATAGCTGCCACAGCAAAGAAAAGGGAGATCAGATCAGAAAGGTCTGGAAGAATAAAGCATTAGAAGTTTACTAGTTCTTGCCTTTTAAAAAACAGACAAAGGAGAAATATCAGAAAGGATTGCTGTCACCACTAAAGTAGGCTCCCTGTAAGTGTGAAGGAATCTGGTGCCCATCACTTCTTTTAGTTATCTGAGATCTTTGTTTTTCCCTAAATCCACAGAATGAGTGGCCCCACAGTCTGAAATTAAGGGTGCATACCCTTCTTGGAGATTTTAGTCAACATACATGAGAACATGTCTTCAAACTAAGGGAAGTAAAAAGTGAACTAAAAATAAGCAAGATTTTAAACATACAAATATTATTTTAAAATTATAATATACTTTTTATAGGTATACTAGATTGTTTATTTTTCCCAACAACCCTATAAGGGTGTTCTTATTTTTCCTATTTTATAGATGGACACTCTGAGATCGGGAGCAGTTTGGAAATTGTACTAACTTGTGAAATAAACTCTGAACCGAACACCTGCAGGAGGTAAAAGTACCAAAGTGAGAGAAAGAGGACTAAAAAAAGGATAAAACTCATGAAGCTAGCCAAGAGAATATGGTAAGGGTGTAAAGATAGGCAAGTCGGTCAAAAGAACAGAATAGAGTCCAGAAATGGAATCACATTTAATTGGTCAATTAATTTTCAACAAAGGTGCCAAAGCTATTCAGTTGAGAAAAGAAAGTTTCAACAAATGGAGCTAGAACAACTGGATAACCATATGGAAAATAATGAACTTCAACCCTTAGCTCACACCGCACACACAAATTGATTCAAGATGGATCATAGACCTAAAGGCTAACATTATAAAACTTCTAGAAGAAAACATGGGAAAATATCTTCATGACCTTGGGGTAGGCAAAGAGTTCCCAAGCCAGACGCAAAAAGCATTGTCTATAAGAGAAAATGATTGATAAATTACATTTCACCAAAATTAAATTTTTCTGCTCATCAAAAAGTCATTAAGAAAATAAATAGGCAAGGCACCGACCAAGAGAAAATATTGTCAATACATTTATCTGACAAACAACTTGTATGCAAAATATATAAAGAACACCGACAGCAATAATTAAGAGACAAAAATATACAATTAGAAATAGAAAAAATATGCAAAAGATTTGAACAGACACTTCACAAAAGAAGGCATATAAATGACTAAGAAGCATATGCAAAGATGTTCAATGTCACTAGTCTTCAGAGACATGCAAATCAAAACCACAATGAGGTGCTTCTCCCCAAACATTAGAATGGCAAGAATTAAAAAGACAGGCAAAATCAAATATTACTGTGGGTGTGAAGCAAACGGGATTCTCACATGTTGCCTGTCAGAGTATAGAATGGAACACTCACACCAGGAAGACTGTCTTGTAGTTTCTTATAAAGATAAACATAGACCTATGTTATAATCCAACAATTCCGCTCCAAGGTATCACTCAAGAGAAAGAAGGACAAATAGACACAAAAAGGATTAGTCAAGAATTTCTTTGCAGCTGTATTCATAACTGCCCAAAACTGGAAAAGCCTAATGTCCATCAGCAGAAGAATGCAAAAGCAAATTTTGGAATATTCACCTAAAAATACTAATCACATCACAATAAAAAATTAATAATAAACTACTGATACAATACATGACTGAATCTCAATACTATGTTAAGTAAAAGAAACACACACAAAAGACTAGATATGCACGATTTCATTTATATGAAGCTCAAAAATAGATAAAACTAATCTATGATGATAGAAACGAGAAAAACAGTTGTTTTTAGTGGGAAAGGGGGTGTTGGTTGGCTGAAAAGGAACATAAGAAAATTTTCTGGAGTGGTGGAAATGCTCAGGATATTAGTTACATGAGAGTATACATTTGTCAATACTCATTGAACTGTACACTTAAAATCTGTGCACTTTGCTGTATACAAATTATACTTCAATAACTAATTTTAAAAAGTTCATGAACTCTATGAAAAAATGGCATTGAGCTAAACCTAAAGTTATTACATATTCACCTCTATCAATTCCATTCTTAACATTGGATTGAGAGTGTTGAAGAAAAATGTAGTTAAATATATTAGAGCAGAGTCTGTGAAATCCTGGTTTGTTTCTGTATTTCTCCCTCTTCTAAGGAAACGATAGATATTGTTAGTTTTCCCCATAAGAGGGATATTCTTAAGTGCAATTGTCTGCCAAGGGTTAAGAAGGACATCATTTCATCCTTTTCATTCAAGCAGTCAAGGAGTGACACCTAATCTTGCCAAGATTCTCTGGCAAATGTTTCAGGCAACATGGAGACATAATTCTTTATTTGTGGGATGAATGTTGACTTTTCCAGCATATGCAGCTACACCCTTTCATGGACTCCAGTATAGATCCAGGGGAGGCATCCTGCCACTCCAGTCACCAAAATTCACATATTTAGAATAATTTAATCAATTCCTTCAGTGTAGGTGATATACTGGAGGCTTTAAAACACGGAATTCACAGAAGCAAATCGGAAAATATTATTTTAAGTTTAGAAAACAAGCACTATGCACCATTTGCTAATGTCTCCACAACTGCTTTTGTTTCTTTGACATCATATATGCTTACTGACAACAATTACCAGAATGTACTAATGTAGGTTACCATCGATTCCATCGTGAAGCCTCTTTTAGAAATATTAGGGCCTTCCAAGTGCTGAGAAAAATCACTTGGCAAATCTTGTTGAACCTGTTTTTTTCTGCCAAACCTGTTTAAGATTCTTCTTTTTCTCAGTTTTGATTTAGCAACTTTAGATCTCTGCATTATGTTGTGTTTTGCACGGAGCTATTGACTTCAGCTAAGGAACCGTGAACAATAATTATTTTGCATGACTAAGCTCTGGTACACCATTGTCAGACAGGCACTTTACAGTACCACTAGTTTCAAAATTTAGAACAGAACTGTCAAACAAGCAAATGCTTACACCAAAGACTTCTATTTTCAAGCTACAGGCATGAGTTTTATGATGCGCAATAATAGAGTGAGTCTTTGTGTTCTTGTGAAGGCTCCTGATTTGACAGTCCTGGAAATGAAAGTCTGTTTCTTTCTACAACAGATATATCAGTGGTAGCAACAGTACAAATTTTCAAGCAAGGCTGAGGTATGGCATTAGTGCTAAAAAAGGGAGACTAGGGCACTGAGATTATTAAATGGTAGCAAGAAGGATTACGTGTATGGTGAACAGAGAACAACTTACCCCAAACTGAGAACATCTGATTTGGCTCATCTTGGTCGGACGTCTTTCCAATCATTCAAGAAAAGTTTTATGGCGTTACCAATTTATACCAACTAAAATTTTTATCCTAGAAATAATATAAATCTAATACAAATATTTCTCAACATTTTAGAAAGCCCAAGAATGGAGCACATTATAGCAAACACTAATAGACAGTGACATCCATTTTACATAAATTAAATGTATGTCACCCTTTCAGCATAGCCCAGGCATGGTCCATCAGGAACAGAGGGCCAAACAATTTCTGTTTACAAAGTTGACTTTTCATCCCTTTAAATTTTTACAACACTTTAGTTTTTTCCAAATGTCTTCCACTGAAAATTTGATTCTTAAAACACTTTAGGACTAGTATTATCTTCCTTGTATAAATTAGGAAACTGAAGAACAAAGAACAAAACCTTAATACTTAATGTAATTTAAAGCAAGGTGCAGGTTTCTCAGAAGGTCTAAAAGCCTTAGTGATTGGAGCAAAATGCACTTCCTTGGGTAAGAAACCCCTGAATCACCCCCAAAGGAACTTGGGGTTCATCTAGTCCAATCCATTTACTCTACTAGAGAGGAAATTGAGGCACAGACAAGTTATAATAACCTGTCCAAGGTCAGTCAGCTAGTAACCAGAACCTACATTTTCTTAGTCTAAGCTTCTGGCTATTATTATCATACTGTCCTGATTCTTGTTTGTGATTATTTTAGAGCGTTACATTTCTCTGATCTAATTTCAGGTTTTGACATAAATCCAATTTGAATCCTAGAGTCCCTACCCTCTGCTTACACTCTAGTCTTCCATGTCTAGACTCCTGCTTTCATTCTAGACCACAGGGAAGGATTCCCTGCCAAGAATCTCTGGCACCCATTGGTATTTCCTAACTGCTCAGGGCCTATCTTCAGTGCCTGGCCTCTTATTTGACTATGTGCTCATCACCTATATCTCTCCTCCTTTGACAGATACCAAAGATTTGTTTGAACTTGAAGGTACTTACATCATTTCTGTCTATTCCACACTTGGCCTGACTTTGCAGTTGAAACATTGTAGTCTCCACTTGCCTATTTCTAAATTCGCCACTCCCTGGCTGAGCAACTCGTCTAGATTTTCCTCCTATTCTGCTTTCTTTGCCTCGTCGGACTCATAGGGAATATCTTGGTCTTCTAAGAATGAATTGGAATGATACATCTCTCTCTCTTTTTCTTTCATACACACAAGTCTACAAGTTAATGATGAAGACAAAAAGTGACTAAGTGCTCAAACGAGTAAAACAGCCAATGCCAGCTTCAATGGTTTAGAAAAGGAAAGATCAATATGGGTGAAAACAAACAGCAAAATGCTTTTGAAGAAGGCAGAACTTTTTGGGACCACTGGACAGACAGTTAGGAGGGGAACAATGTGAGCAGAAGAATAGTCAGAAATACAGGGAGATTGACCTGGATGGAGAAAAAAGTGAAATGTTTGTATAGGGGATTTTCGCAAGATGATTTTTCAATGGAGTTGAAGATGAATTATTTTATAGAGTATATTAAGATAATTTTAGTCACAAATTCTTCAGGGTTTCTGGTTTTGATTTAATTGATGTATGGCCACATCCTTCTCTTTGGTTGTTAGTCATTAAGTGAGACTTGGGTGAAACCATGAAGTAGGGAATAGTTCATCTGGCAGGAAAGGTTAGCCAGGCTTGTCTCTGCAGCTAAAAAAACATGAAAATGTCTGCAATGTCATCTTGTTTCTGCCTAATAGTCAGCTGCCATGGTCCTGTTAAGAAGGGCATGGTAGCTGCCTACAACCTGAAGTTGACCTCAAAAAGTTTGGGCTCCTTCTCTGCCTAATTTCTCTCTATATATTTGTTAGAACTTTTATGTTGCTTGTATCAGAATATCCAACCCAAATTCAATTAAAAGGGATTTCTTAACTTACATAATTGTGTAGTCTATAGGTATATCTAGTTTCTGTAAGGACTTGGATCAAGTTTCCTAAAATGAAATTAGGATCTCTCTCCATAGCTCTGCTCCTCTTCCTTGGTGTTGGCTGCCTTCAGGCAACCTTTCCCCTTGTGTTTACAAGGTAGCCCTGTCCCCAGAAACACAGTAAGTCACAGTGGTAAGATTTCTTGGCCCTAATTGGTTTTAACTGGGCTGGGTATTTATCTCTGAAATCAAGTAGATGAAATACATTGAATGGCTTAGCTGTGGTGGCTAATGTCGGATGTCACCTTGGAAAATATTTTTGGATGAGATTAATATTAAAATTGGTCAACCTTGAATAAGTAGATTGTCCTTCATAATGTGGGTAGGCCACATCCAATCAGTTGAAGAGCTGAATAGAACAAAAAGACTGGCTTCCCAGAGCAAGAAGGAATCCTCCAGCAGGCTGCCTTCAGTCTTTATCTGCACCGTTGGTGTTCGACTGTATCATTGGCTCTCGTGCATCTCCAAGTTCCCAGCCCACACTGAAGATTTTCGACAGCCCAGCCTCCATCATTGTGTGAGCCAATTCCTTATAATAAACCCGTCTGTCTGTCTATCTATCTATCTATCCAACTGATTCTATTTCTCTAGAGAACCCTGATTAATACAACTGCTGAGTAGACCTACCTCTAGAGTAGAGGATGGGAGCCAATTTCATCCAAATGTTGACTGGGAAACTTGGGAATAGCTTTAGGAATGAGGCTGGGAGACTTGGCTCCTAACAAGACAATGAACAAGTATTTACTAAGATTTAGCAATTTTCTATGACCTTTTGTCCTTTCTGCTTTCTTTTATAGATCACTTCTAGAACTAAGTGACTGGGTTTGAATCTCAATTCTGCCACTTATTACCTACGTAACTGGTGGTAAGTTACTTGATCTCTCTGTTCCTCATTTTCTCCTTCTCTGTTCCTCATTTAGAGATAATAATCATACCTACCTCATAGATTTGCTGTGATGATTTAAAAAAACATATAAAATTATTAAAACAGGTCCTGAAACATAGAAAGTATTCTATTGTGTTGTTGTTATTGTTATTATTATCATCATCATCACTTCCTTTGATCCTTACTTCATCTTCCCCATTTACTGAGTTCCTGGTTTCTCCACATTCCATTGCTCAGGGCTCACAACTGAACTTTCCTGGCCTAGCTTTTCCGGGTTCCTCTGGCTCCTCTATCAACATTTACCCATGCCAGTAAGATTTTCATCATTTCATTATTTCTACAATTCACAAAGCTGAATAGACAACCTAGAATTGTAGATTTTTAGAACCTGTGGAGACCATCCAGTCGAGTAGTTTCTAAAGTAGAGTACACAGGAATCTTGCTTGGTTCAGTAGAAGGAAATATATTAAGATTTATATTTTTATGTATTTTTAGCAAAAAATTTAACAAAAAAAGGAACTTATTTAACGAATGGATTCACAGTATATATATATGACATAATAATATAAATATAAATGACTTATAATAGTATATATATGACTTATGTTAGAGGGTAAGCACTCAAAAATTTTTTTGTTTCACTAAAAGTTGAGAGACCAGTGACCTCGCCTACTCCTCTTACTTCACAGAGGAGGCAAGTGACCCCAAAGAAAGGAACAACTTACCCAAGATCTCAGCTGTGAGTAGAAGAATCCAGTTGTCAATGCGAGACAGTGTGAGATGACCACAGCTAAGTCATTTAACCCCACTGGGTCTCAGTCTCCTCATCTTGAAAGGGGCAATTATGAGCCCTACCAAATAAAATTGTTATGATTATTAAATTAAATGAGAGCACATTTAAAGAGGATAGCGTAGTGCTGGGCGCAATTTAAGGGCTCAATTAATGTTAGTTCTCTTCCTTTTGTGTCTCAGAGTAGAAGTCTTTCCGTTGAACAATAGTGCCTTTCAAAAACTGGAATAAATAGCACTGTATTATTTGGTGCTCATAAAGATATATGTTAGTAAAAATTTTGCAATTAAAACATTTTTTTTTAAAGATTTTATTTTTTCCTTTTTCTCCCCAAAGCCCCCCAGTACATAGTTGTATACTTCTCGTTGTGGGTTCTTCCAGTTGTGGCATGTGGGACGCTGCCTCAGCGTGGTCTGATGAGCAGTGCCATGTCCGCGCCCAGGATTCGAACCAACGAAACACTGGGCCGCCTGCAGCGGAGCGCACGAACTTAACCACTCGGCCACGGGGCCAGCCCCCAAAACAATTTTTTTTTTAAGGGATGCAAACATTATAATAATAAAAGAAAAACCCTCAAGTCCTACAGTAGACTGGTAGCTGAGGAATGTAGGGTAAGGGGCTTCTTTGCCACTCTCTCCCCAGATCAAAAGATTTGGGTCAACACTGCTGTTGAGACCAGAATTTTCCATTGGAGGGATTTCGGAACAGTGATCTATTTGGAAGGGGATACCAGGGACTTATCTTAAAGCTGGTTGCATAGAAAGTACACTGTTTACTTAATGGATATTTATTTCCAGCAGTATTTTTAAGGCAGTTATTCTATCGCGCAGTCTGCACCGCAGCCATCACTGGTTGTTGCCAATGGTTGTGACATGTGTCTGTATTCTTAGCCGAGCAGGCTTTCTATTCCTTCTCAAAATCCTATACCAATAATAGTAAATCTCCTTCATATTTGTATGTGCTCTGAATAGCCTCTATACCATGCAAACTGTTCACTTTCAACTTAATAAGTCTTCTCATCCCTAAATCAAAACTAATTAGCTTTGTTTTTCAAATTGCTGACACTAGGGGTCTTTGCTATAACAAACCTGTGTGTGATTAGTGATGTAACGGCTGGTGCTGAACTTGGGCAAATATTTATAGAGTAATCATATTGGATGGGGTTGAATAACCTCTTGGATTAAATGTGAGCTTCTGCCAGGCAATGCTGCAAAATTGTGCTAATTTAATAGTACAGTCCATTGTTCCGTCTGCAGATGCAAACTCTACAGACACAGATACAAATATAATCAGGGATATTAGGGCACAGTATGGCTCCTTTATTGGCGATCGTGGTGGTAATGTGCCAGAAGAATCCAAATATCACTTTGCAAATATAAATTATGTGATAGGTAAATGGAAGTTCATGCGAGGAGAAGATTAAATACACACACCTACCACAGTGTTGAGTCTAAGGTAAGTAGTCCCTGCATAAATGGTTGTTACATTATTAGTATATTAGATACCAGAGGAACAGTTTTGCTTTTATTTACTTTCAGGAACAGTAAACACATCTTAATTAAGCAAGCTCGTTTTAATGTTAAAGGAGGATTTCCTCTATATCAAGCTCTATTGATACTAACTCTGACTTCTCACTGAGACACAGCAAGTAAATCTGAAAATATCCAGTTAATTCTTAATAGTAGTCCTTAACCTGTAGTCTGAAAGGATACTCAGATCTTGAGAAGGAAGAGATGAAGGCAGTACTTTTTAAAGGTCATCTAGTTAAGCAGTGGCCAAACGGAGACTAGAAATCCCATCTTCACACACCCTTCCCAGTCCTTTCCCAACAAGGGCATAGGGACCTATTAAAACAAAATACTGCAATATTGACATACACATGACTGTAGTAAACTGGGCCATTTCCTTACACATATTCCTTACTCATAGTGTGATATAATTTTTAATTTAATGAAGATTATATATTTGACATGTGTAGGTAAAAAAAACCTTGAGTTTTTTACTTGCATTGATTAATCGCAATTGCACCATTTTTTACAATACAGCTTAGCTATCTCTCTTAGACACTCCAACCAGTTAGCTATATTTAGATGTGAGGAGGAGGCAGAGTAATTCTTAAAGAGTTCTATGTTTCTTACAACTGACTTGACTGACAGTCCTTAAGTGCTATTTCTTTCAAAGCAAATATGACTCACAGCCCTAGGTAGAGTGTGTGCACAGGCTAGAAATATTGATCTGTCCACATCCTAGAAACATTAAGACACAATAAAAAGAATTTTTAACCTAATTCTGAATAATGCAGTAGCAAAAACATACGAGCAGTACACAATCGACAATGGTAATGTATCTGTAACGTTTTATAATGTCAAGGATGTAATTTAAATTCAAGAAACAGAAACTGTCTTTCCAGCCCAAAATCACCCCCTCTTCAGCTTAACTGTGACAGTTCTTAGAACAGTAGGTGCCTTAGAGAAACTTATTTAAAGATATAAATAAACATACATTAATTAAGTCATTGAGCACAAGGTACCCACCTTGTAAGTAACTTTAGTCACCAGCACAAAATTTAGAAGTGAAAGCAACCAGGAGGCAATTTGGTAAGAGTTCCCATTAGAATTTGCTGATAATAGGATGAAGACATGTTCCCTATTATTCCACACCAACTCTGGCCAGAGGTAAGTAGAGGAAGAGGCAGGTTGCAAAAGGCAGCGTGGGACCCAGAGTTCCCAGCTGAAAGATGCTCCCCTCCCTGGTACTTCGCAAACTATTTGGAAACCTCTTTTTCTACTTGCCCCTGGCCAGCCTTCTCGATACAATGATTTCTGGTTCCCACAGAAGGCAGCAGAGAATAAGCAATACTGCTGTGGGTTACACAACATGAAATTTTCTCAGTTTTGACTCCAGTGGCTCCCCCAGCCCCGTGGAGGTGCCAGCAGCTGGATTCTTCCTTCTAGCAGCAGTTCAATGACAGGATTGGAGGCCACACTGCTGTCACTACCTTGAAAGTAGTATTTTCTATTAAACAAAAAGAAACTACAAATAGCCCTATTTCCATTTAATAAATGTATATAATACTTTCCTAGGGCAATGGAGATATGCTTCTACACAATTACACTATTTGGGGAGCAAATGTCAATGGATGAGAGAAAAATGGGCTAGAGGCAGAGAGAGCTGTGAGTGTGGGAAGAAAAAAACTGACATGTCACCAAAGGATATTTTTCCATGCCTGCTGACTTCTCCTGTTTCCCAGGCCTGACTCTGCAAATCATTGCCATAGTCTCTCACCCACTCCTTTCTCTGTATCTCCCTAGTGTTTGCAATGATGTGCTTGCCTGTTGCTGTGCAGAGCAGAGTTTGCTTGGAAAAATGCCCACTTAGCCTTCATCTATAGGGTAAGACTTGTCCCATACAGTGCAATCAGCCTAGTCTTTAGGGAGAGGGAATTTAAGAGTTCATATTTAAGGTGTTTTATCTCCATGTTAAATCAATTGATCTGCTATCATGACACTGTAACTAGTGTAACCAAGTTTCCGAGAGTCTGGGTTCCTGTCCCTGAGCCATCTTTATTATCTGATCCTTCACCTGGTTCGCACCCCCACGCCTGGATCTAGATTCTTGACATCTACTACTGAATATCTGAAGACCTGCATCTCGGATCTTTGCCAAATCTCTCTACAGAGATGATAGAGATCAAAAAGATCTCTGTAGACCCCATAATAACTACCTGCTCCATCTCTGCTTAAGGTGACACATGGGATTCACTGTAACCGTGGTTCATACGCTAGCTGTTCTTTCCTCTTGGAATCATCTCCCAATTTTAGATTCCTTATCTACATTCACATCCATGTCCTCCCACGGACAGATTAATAATCTGGTTACAATCTTATTCTAAAGGCCCTGGGGTGTCTATGGACTTTTGGTCCTGACCTTCTTTGGTCTTGTTCAGCTCCATATTCTAATTATAACAGGAGCCATATAAGTAATAAAAGAGCACAAACGGTGACAGTAACTTCTATTTATTGAATACCTATGATAGTCACCACCACCTTTTAATTCATACAGGGTTGATAGTCTGCTGATATGCACATGAATATAGCTTTCCCAATTATTAAAAAAACTGTAATGCTTTCTCATGGGTTAGTAAACAGCCACTGACTCAGTCTTCCAAGTGCCACCACCTGATTCCCCAACTACCCAGACTTTCTTGCCATCATCTGCCCTCCCTGTTCCCATGATCCAGCAATTAAAAGGCTGATGCCTGGCCCAGTGCTCTGACCAGTGTTAATTCTGATTGATTTCTGCCATGCCATTCTGGCTCTCAAATATTTTTAGTTTTAGCCCCTATTAGTATTATCCTTAATGTACAGGCTAGAAAAGTGAAGCTCAGTGAAGTTTGCTTGCACAAGGCCACGTAATTAACAAGTGATAAGACAAAGACTCAACCCCACATCTGCCTGTCTTCATAGACCATTCTCTTTCCCCTGTACCAACAGCTCATAGACATAGAGAGATGGTTCCCAAACTTGTCTGATAGTAAAAGTAAGCTTTTGTCAAAATTACAGATTCCTGGGCCCCTCCCCCTGGAGATTCTGATCCAAACCAGTCTAGTTTTAGGCTAGAATCTGTATTATCAAGAAGGTAATTTTTATGGGAATTCAAGCTTTGGAAAGACTGCACTAGGGCATTTTTTTCCAGAGCATAATTTGAAACTAACTAGAATTATTGTGATATCCCCATGTTTTAAATAAGTAAGTAAAGGCTTTAACACAATTTCTGAATTGTGGGAAACATTCTTGAGGAGAGTAGAGTATGTGTTTCCAGTGGTGGGCTGCTTGCTCGTTGTTTTAGGTGGGCTGATGATATTCAAAAATAGAATCATTCTTTGACATCTCTGGAAACATCACTAAAGACAGCCAATAGTTAGAATGAAGCAAGATTCCAGTACAAATAGGTTAAATGAAAAGGATAGAGAATGAGAGCTAAAACAAAAATCCCTGAAACCTAGAAGGGGGGCACAGAGTCCACGAAGAAAAATGTTCTACCTCTAAAAATTATAAATTTACCCAAATGGCATTCCAGAATATACTTTTCAGAACCATAACATGTGAATAAAGAACTTAAAGGAAATTAAATATATGTTGCTACCTGCGGTGGCCTTTGGTGCTTTTCCCCTGCGTGTTGCCACCATTGTGCAGCCATGTTTTTTCTGGTAAGGTTTGACAATATGGTTTGTCACAGAAAGCTTTTTCAGTAGCTTTTCCCTCTTCACACTCTGTCTCCCACTTCTGCTGTTAGCAAAAGCTAATCACGAAACAAAAAGCTGTCCAGAAAAAGGCAAGTATCACATATTAATTGCACACAATAGGTTTATGATGCGATTCTCTTTCTCAGGAAAGGGCTTGGAAAGAAACAGGAAGAAAAAGAGCAAAACAGACAAGCAATTGTCTCCAGCCTGGTCTTATGATGGGAACTGATTCATTAAATATTTCTGAGGACAGCAGAGTCATCTAACTCAATCAAACCTCCTAGGTGCTCTTCCTGACACGTAAATCATCGATGAGCAAGAGAAACCTACAGTGGAGCGGAAATTTACTACCAGAGGACACAGCCCAAGCTGAGTTGGTTCTCTTCCAAGAGACAAACTCTGCCAAACGCTTAAACACCTGCTGCAGTTATCAGTACCCATATCTCCTTAGACAACTGAGAAACCACTCATCAGATAAACCAATAAGTAAAATAAAGTGCCATACATACCCTCCGCAGAGGCTGATAAAATGAAACATTTAAATAAATTTAGCGGAATACTTCCAAATGGCCCACCTGACAAAGAGAATGCACAATAGTGGAAGCCGTAGAGAGAAAAACAATATTGAGCAATTTTTCTATAATTCTCAAAAGCCAAACCCGTATCTAACAGCACCCTCATCATCTACAAATAATGTGACTTTCTACCCTAGAGTGAAGAAAGATGAAATAAAATAAAACAATAGCAACAACAACAATAAACCTTAGAATTACATCGTACAAGGGCCTTGGAATAAGGAATGCTGTCTTCCCTTATTTATTTGGGTGAAGAATGAAACTTTTCTTCATTTCCTTGTTGGCTTTCTTTTTCCTCCAGTACTTAACACCTGTATGAAAGTCTCTGACTTGAGAGGTAGGGCTCAGCTAAGAAGGTGTGTCAACACAATTGGAAGCCCATTTCTAAATGAAAATTGCACTGTGCTGTGAGCACAATCCCTTCAGGTTGAAGAGAGCATTTATAAAGCAGCAGGGGTGGTAGCTGGAGCTTTCTCTGTAAGAAGGGGCCTGTAGGGTTACCACAGCTGGGGAAGAGAGAGGCTAACCTAGAGCTATGGGCTAAAGTGATAATTCTCCTCCAAATTAGTCATATTTCTCCAGGTTACCTTCGTAGATAGTGAGTAAAGGCAGACATAATCCCTCTCCTAATTGTAAACCAGCACCAGCCTAATTATATTCCCATTTACCCCAGATACTCTAAAATCATAGGCTTTCTGTTTGCTAATTCCTCTTATTCATGGTTTTATGACTCCAGAGGAGGCTTTGGGGAGAACGAATTGAAAAACAGTGTAGTGAGTTCGTTCCACATAGACATTAACTATGAAAAAGTAATGGAATGGAGGAGAAAAGGGTTTGGGAAGAAAAAAGCCTCATATTTAGTTTAGGCTGATTTCAATCAAGACTAGAGGAGGATTTGAGGCCTGCCACATAAGCATGGGGGTCAAGTTCATAGGTACAGGAGTACAAAGCAGTGTTACAGCCATCCAGCCTATATTCCTTATCTATTAAACAGAGCCATTCTGTCATAAACCCCACTCCCTTTGTCTTAGAATGTGTTTTATCTTTATTCCAGTTGATATTTAAGATCTATGTAACTATGAGTATTTTATGTTGACATTAACATTAGCCTTAGGAGGGACCCATGCACCAAATCTTATGGGGCAATGCTGAAAATCATATGTTAGGGGCTGACAAGTAGGACAAAGGGTGAAGATTGCAATGGTAAACAAATTCATTCAAGCCTTTCGAGATAACCTTATCTCCACGCTCCTTTCCCTAATCCTCACCCCATATGACGTGTGTGGTTCTAATCTGTGTTAGGTGAATGATAGAACTGGAAAATTATAAAATGGGATGGTGAGAGAAGGCAGTGTGTTTGCGTGCATGCATGTGTGTATGTGTGTGTGTAAGAGAGAGAGAGAGAGATCAAGCTACAAAATTCTTCATTGAAAATGAACATTCTTAAAACAGGCTTAAACGCTATATTCTTCTGTGGCTTTCTGATGCAGGTAAATAATAAAAATCTTTCCAGTTATTGCCAAGATCACACAACCTTTGTCTCTCAAGTTTTCGCAAGGCTACAACTAAAAAGGGAATCATGGCACCAACATTATGGCATCACTATCATATGTGGGGGACTGGAATTGGCCACCCCAAGATATGCCTCTTTGGCATAAGGCTTATTTTGGGCTGGTCACTTTTAAAAAATGCAGACAGGAAAGAAACTCTGAAAAGTAGAATTTACTTACCCTTTGTTAAGAGACATTTACATTTGTAAAGGAAATCTCCAACTGCAAAGGTGTCTCCCTCTCTGTACCAGGAAGAAGGGGGGATGACATTATCTCTAGAAACTCTTAATCAATGTGGAAGGCAAGGACTTAAATCTGCATAATAACCTGACTCTTGTTTACTGTACTTGTCTAATGATATTTAAGGTGGTGCCTTCAGCCATTTTGGCGAGTTGCTCAGTTTGCCTGAGCCTCTCCCATGTATACATATTATAAAGCTTTGTTTAATCCTCTCCTGTTATTCTGTCTCATGTGAATTTAATTCATTGTCCAGCAGAAGGACCCAGAGTGAGTAGAGGAAATGTCTCCCTCCCCTACACATAGAAGGTCAAGAATACATTATCTTAGTCTACAGTTGGGGAAGTGTTCATTCCTGGTTCACAGGTCACTACCAGTTCACAGGATAGAGGAGCAAGAATTCATGTTGAACAGGGCCAGTGAGCAAATTCTGAAAGTGAAAGTGTGTGCCCTCCCTGGGGATATGGGCATTTTAGGTGCAGACATATTACTACAAGGCAACATGGGCCCAGTATTTTATCCTCCACTAGTACAAGGCAAGAAATTTAACAGTCATCTTCAAATGATAATAAGACACACATTTATATTTTAAAAAAACACAATCTCGCCCCCAGCTTCGTAAGTGGAGAAGAGGGATGATGTTCCAGTCAGCTTCATATTGCCCCCACAGCGTGGAAGAGCTCCTTGCATAGATTAAGTGCTTAAGCAGCACTGCTTGAATTGATCATTGAGAGAAAATTTAATAATTTTCCATGAAAATTCTTGCTTTAAACCAGACAGGTTGTTTGTTTGTATTTTTGGTTTTTCGTTTCTTAGTGCTTTTTTATCCAGGTGAGGAAACTTTGAGAAATTGAATTTAAATTCAAAGGTTGCTTGGTAAATATGGAATCAGAGAAATGGAAATTTCATGGCCTCAAGAGATGATATTTTCATCAAGCTATGAAGACTGTGAGTCATTCCTCTCCAGCAAAGGGTTATGTTTGTGAATTTAATCATGTATTTGTATTCTCTCATCAAGTTACCCTCTTTCTTTTAAATGCCAATCTTTCCCTGGAAACGCATTCACTCTTACCCTACTTTTTTTTCTGGATTCTATAAAAATTCTATTGTTTGTATTTACTATCACCATGTTCCCCATTTTTATTTAATCATCATTTTTCCTTGCTAATCTCTAAAACATTCTCTCAATTAACTTGACTGATTTTAGCATCTAGCTTAGAATCTTTCTGTCCTCACTTACCTGCTGACATTTCAGGGACTTCAATATCTGATTCAATTTGATACATGACCATCTCAGGTAAGACAATGTATTAAGTGCTGAGTGGATATAAACATTTAGAAGATATGGTCCTTGCTTTCATCATCTAGTATCAACATCACATTGATGAGCCTGTTAGGCTACTTTAGAGATTCATAGAGTGGGCTGGTCATGTACACAGGCTCTGGAACCAGACTGCTTGGATTCATTTGCTAACTATGTGATCTTGAGCATCAACTTACTCAACTCCTTTGTAACTGTTTCCTCATCTATAAAATAGGATGTTAATAACAGCTTCTACTTTGTAGGGTTACAGTGAGGATTAATATGGTTACATTTCTCACAACAATCCCTGGCCAAACAAACAAATAAAAACAATGTGTTTGCTATTATTATGCACTTTCTCAACTATTAAAACCTTCATATTTACTTCTTTTCAACTACTCACAGGCACAGAGACACTTGTGTATTATCTTCATGTGGGTGGTCTTTGTCACCACATTCTCTGACTCTGTTAGTTATGGAGACATGGATGGGCAATAATACTTCCTTATGTTCATTCATTCATCCATTCATTGACTAAACAAACATTTATTGAGTACCTACTCTATGCCAGGCTCCTTTAATGTTGGAAATAAAAGATAAATCGGATAGGAATAATGCGTCTGGCCTCATGAGGCTCTTATAGAAGAGAGAGATTTATACAAATGAAATAATAAAGAAACAAGATAATTATAAGAAAATTGGGATATAAGAGCTATGAAGAAAATGAAAGGGTGTTGTGATTGCAAATCACAGTAGGGAGATCATTTGTAAACACAAGTTTGAGACACATTATGAGCTGAGAGAGAGCATTTCAGGCCAATGAGACTAGTGAAAAGATCCAAGAAAACAAGCAATCAAGAAAGAAGCAAAAGGGCTTGATGTTTTGGGAAATAGAATGAAGTCCTGTGGCTGTCATAAAAGGAAGTGGGAGACGTGGCAGGAATCTACTATTGGCAGACCTTGGAGACCATGGTTAGGAGTTTGGATTTTACTCTTATCAAAACAAGAATCAGTTGAAGGATTCTCAATATGGTCTCTGTGTTGAGAGGAGAACAGATTGTAGGGGGAAAAACGAAAGTTGGATTCTCATCAGGACATCTCTGCCATTGTCAAGGCCATGTAGATGAGGAGAGGTAGACAATTTAAGGTGTATTTTACAGGTAAGGCAGATGGTACACCTTCCAGGTAAATGAATGAGAACCATAACACTGAGAAGCTGCTTTCCCAGTGATCCAAGAAGTGAGGCAGGTAAATGAGACTTCCATGGGCATGAGGAGTGGGGCTCTCAGAACCAATCTGTTTACTTAAATTACAAAGTAAATGAATTAAGAGGAAAAAATTGAATCCCAAATCTAAATTTACTAAAAATAATTACACATGATCAAAAAGGCCTTTTCCAGATAAAATTATAAAGCAAGTAATGTTTGTCTTTAGCTTCATAATCCCTACTGTAAAAAATATTATTAATAATTTTTGAAAGCTTACTATAAAGTGCCTTTCATCCATTTTCTCATTTAATTCACATAACAGCCCTATAGGCATTTACTATGATTTTGCCCAATTTTATTGATGCAGTGAAATTGAATCTCAGTGAAATAACTTTTCCAAGATGATGGAACCAGAGACAACACAGCTGGGAATGAACCCGGCCATCACACGAGAGCCTAAATAGAACCACTATTTTACACCATTGAGGACACTCCCTAACACAGACATTCTCTCTCTCAACCTCTCTTACACACACATACACACACACACACACATACGCATTCACCTCTGCTTACAATAAAAATCTTCCCTCAGGGAACATCTATTACTCTCAGTCTCTCCAAACCCACTAATGTTACCTACCGAGTTTAGATGAGTTACATCTTTCATTTCAATCGTAGAACCACTAATTGTGAAATTCAAGCTCGAGCAAGGCAATAGAAGAGATACTTCCTGAAACAGAGCAGCCTTTCGGGTACCTCTGACAGCACATCATAGCCAGCCCTGTGGATAAATGTGGCCTTAGCCAGGAAAGGATAAATGATAGATGATTTGGAAGAAATAAATGACAGGAGCGTTAAAATGTTTTAGGGCAAGGGACATTCAAATAAATGCTATTGGATGATTTATTTTCCAAAAGGTGTTATATTCACTGCTGAAACACACCTACATGTCTGCTAGAAATGTGGCCATAAAAAATCTATGGGTATAAAAAATTTACACTGTAGCGTGCTGAACTCAACCTTTCATTTACTAAAGACACCGCCTTAGCTCCAAGAACACATTTCCAACTTCCTCCTGGACTTCAACACCTGGATGTCCCACAGCTACTTCAAGCAGAATATATTCAAAATTCAGCTCATTACCTTCTCTCCAAACGTTTAATATTTGAAATCTCAGTTAATGCATCATTTCAACAGTTGCCAATGCTATAAACTTCAAAGTTTTCATAATTGCCTCCTTTAACTTCCCTCCGCTCTCCAATTCCAATCTAATGCAATAGCAAATACAGAAATTGCTTCTCCCTAATTGTCTCACACATCTACTCCTCTTTACCATCTGCAACATGACTCATGTAGTTCAAGTCTTTAACATGTTTCAAGTGCAATATCTTAGCCCATGTTTTCCAAAATTCAGAGGCTGAAGCAAAGCCAAAGTGTCCAAATTTTGTTGAGAGGAAGAGTGAGGAGAAAAGAAAAGGGAGGCAGGGAAGAAGAAAAAGCAAATACAAGATGGTCTGTTACTGAACTGGCACAGCTTCTCAGAGTAATCCAGGCAATTCCTCAGTTCCACAAGGGAAAGTGAAAGCACTGATAGGAAGAATCTACAGGAGAGGAAGGACAAGCAGATTCTCTGCTGGTCCTGAAGTCCATCTCTTATTGGTCCAAGTGCACCCCTTGGGGCTTTAACTTTCCCACACTTTCTTGTTGGTTACTGGGTCCCTCTGGATTGCCCCTGGAGAAGTTGGAGCCTCCAGGTATCAGCTCAGGTAGAACCTAAGTACTAAAGCTACTGTGACCCCGCCATCACAGTGGGTGGCATGAAGGTTGTGCTGAAGCCCAGCCCTCACCTCCTGGAGAAGGTCTATAAAATTGGAAGCATTAAGAGTTAAGGTGACTGAGACTGCAGAGCAGCATGGTGTGAGCAGTTGCTGGGACCAATCTGGACAGAAAGTAAGGCAAATCGCTGAGGTTGGGGTGGGGAGGCAAGCTAAGGTTGAATGACACAAGCTCAGTCTGATAAAATTTGCTTAGCTTTGCTTACAACCTCTAATAATAGACAGATCTTAAATGTGAACAAGATGCCATCATTTCTTCCCCAGAGGAGAGGTAAAACCCAGGCATCCAAGATTATGCCAGTTGCCATCCCCTGAAACAACTCAAAAAAGAGAGTTAGCAACCCACGCTACATTCCCAGCTGCTTTAGCTGATCCTATAGCCATGTTGACATTTATCATATCTCTCCTGTGCTACCCATTTTAGAGTTCATCACCATTGGCCGGTAGTCCAGCTGGGCTGTATTTCTTGCCTAGCGGGTGACCTTGACCTTCATTCTGGAAGGCTCTGAATTGTAGTTTCCATGTCAGGTTGTGATTGCTGCAATATCCTGTTCACAATTATCAGAGGGCACAGGAGCACCAAGGGAAGACTCAATGACTCCCTCAGTTCCAGAAATGTTCCTTCCTGTCCTAATTTTGTAGCGGAAGCCCTGGCTCCTGACAGTAGTCAGGGTCAATTGGCCTGTAGAGTCACTCCTTTTTGCCTGCTGATCTACTGGCACAGAAGCTCCGTATGAGCTAAGCAGTATTTATAGCTTTCGGTTCTAACCTCGCAGATTCTAAATTTTCTAGGATCAGAAGTAAGTGAGAGAATGGAAGTGTAGTGAAAATAGACTAATCCTGCTTCTATCCTTTCATTCTTCATCCTAAATATTCTTTCTGTCAGGGACACGGCTTCATATACTTGTTGTCAGTGCAATAAATATACTGCTTTAACCCCTCAAAGGTTGCCCCTAAGCTGAGGCTTTAACTGAGCCTTCAACAGACTATTCCAAATTTTATCAAGCTGCCTACTTAGGAGTTATGAGGAACACACATGAATTTCGTAAGAATGAGCCCAATGTCATACCTCCTTTCCCAAACAATAGCTCTCTTAGCCCAAGGCAATATTGTAGGGGAGACTATGTCAAAGGATAAGGCTTTCTGTAAAGGATTGGAATGCATTGCTGGCATGAATACTGCAGGCAGGAAAAACAAACCCACTATATTAATTTTCTGTTGCAGCTATAACACATCACCACAACTTAGTGGCTTAAAACAACACAAATTAATGATCTTACAGTTCTGTAGATTGGAAGTCCAACATGGATCTCACTGGGCTGAGATCAAGGTGTTGGCAGGGTGTATTTCTTTCTGGAAGCTCTAGGGGAGAATCTGTTTCCATGCCTTTCCAGTTTCTAGAGGCTGCCCACATTGCTTGGCTCATGATCCCCTTTTTCCATCTTCCAAGCCGTCAAAGTCAAGCTGGGTCCTCACACTGCCATCTCTCTGGTTCTCTCTTTCAATTCTCTCTTCCACTTTTAAGGACCTCTATTGGGCCCACCTAGAAAATCCAAAATAATCTCTTTATCTTAAGGTTAGTTGATTAGGAACTTTAATTTCATCTGCAACCTTAGTTCCCATTTGCCATGCAACCTAACATATTCACAAGTTTCAGCGATTAGGATGTAGACATGTTTGGGGAGGGGACAATATCGTTCTATTTGCCACACTCACACCCAGAATAACATATCTTGTTGAACGACCTAAAATTGTCATTTATGTAGGGTAAAAATGGTCATATCTTGACAAATTCTAATTCTTCAATCTGTTATCAGTCCTGCTAAAGATGAATTACTGTTTTCTCTAAGATGGAAGAGATTCAATATAATTGACTTGCCACCATATGGCTGTCTCCAAAAAATGGTGGCATACAAGGGCTAAGTGTCAGTCACAGCTGCTGGAGAATTATGCATTTAACAGTGCTGGTTGCTAGATTAGCCTTAGTAAGAGGAAGGCCCTATTGTTGAACTCATTTTTAGACTCCGTTGCTGCCAACATGGCTGCTCTGTTTATTGGCCCATTACAGAGGTACTGGGGTATCAAGGAAGTGCTGGGTGATAGCCACAGAATAGGGCAATTTATCCTCCTGGGTATGTATGGCCTCTGCTGAGGTAGATGCTTTCTGGTGAGTATTCACATGAGAAACCAAGATTTTCTCACTTTGTACCCACCCTCAGATCTATCCCCAGACTTTCTTGACTCTGTCCTTTTAGTATTTTTCCTTCTAGGCCCCTGACAAGCTGGACAAGTCCAGGGACTATTGCCCAGGAGTCACTGAATACCCATACCTCAATCCACCTTCTCTCTAGACAAGTGACAACCAAGTGAACTTCTCATAGGTCTGTCCTCTGAGGATTTCCTGCAACTCCAAAGTTATGCTGTAATAGAAAATCAGTCTATTTCTAGATTGCACCAACATAACTTGTCAACTCATTTGTGAAACAGGATAAAGTTGTCCTCATTAATTGATCACAAGGAAGCCCCATGAAGCCATATGTATGAATTGAGGGAGAGGCATTGGTACATCAGGTGTAAATGACCTGGAATCTGAGCCCATGTATTTTACTTGTACTTCTGGACCTGCTCAGGCCCAATCACGAAAGTACCGCTTCCATCCAACTGATTTACTGCTGTGCCCATTTAACGTCATTGTGCATGAGATAAAAAACACTCAATTTATGAGGGGTAGCTTTGGTCTCATTCTCATTTGCTGTCACATGATCGCTATTCAGCCTCTACTAGGACTCTGAAACATACTGGGAGCTATTTTTTAAAAGAGAGAATGGTCTCACTCCAGAACCCTAAAGGTCTGCTCTAGGACTTTCCTCCTGAGGCCTCCTTATTCATCATGATGGTTACCTTCAGCACTGTTGAAAATATTACGTCATATCGTCTAAATGGCAAGATGGCTTGTGCTGCAGCCTGCACCTAAAATAGAGGCCATTCTAGCACTGTGCCCAAATATAAATTGGCAGATTTCCATATCACCTTGATAAATAGGTAATGTGTGGGGCCAGCCCTGTGGCCGAATGGTTAAGTTCACATGTTCTGTTTGGTGGCCCGGGGTTTCACCAGTTCGAATCCTGGGTGTGGACATGTCACCACTCATCAAGCCATTCTGAGGTGGCATCCCACATGCCACAACTAGAAGGACTCACAACTAAAAATACACAACTATGTACCAGGGGGCTTTGGGAGAAAAAGGAAAAATAAAATCTTAAAAAACAAAAAAATGTGGGCTGCTTTCCAAATCCAAAAAGTTCCACCAAGTACTGGGCCTCTTTCTTAGTGATAAAAGGTGCAAGGTACAAGGTGCATCTTTCCTAGTGATAAGAGGTTTACCAACTGTTTTCCCAACATGCTCCAGGCCATTGGGCCCCTAAATACTTCACTGATGTATCAAGCCCCTGAATCTTCCTGGGGTTTATCTTTTTCCCTTTGCACACATGTGTTTTATGAGAGCATGTGGGCTACTTGCCACCTCCTGCTCACCAAGTCCGGTTAGCATGACATCATCTACATATATGAATGGTATGATAGACTGAAGAATGTCAAGATAATCCAGGTCCCTGTATTATGACAGAAAGCAACACAGTCATATAGCCCTGTGCAAAACAGTGAAGGGTATATATTGATGGGGATCTAAAAGAAAGCATTTACCAAATCAACAGCCGCATACCACGTACCAGAGGCTTTGTTGACCTATTGCAGTAAAGAGTCTACATATGGCATAGAAGCTGCAATTGAGGCTCCAAGCTTATGGTGACCCTCTCATGTCTTCTTTTGTGATCTAACAGGTTATTGCAGAGGCCAGACAGGTGAATGGAGTGGGGATATAATGGGAACCACTATCCCTGTATCCTTCAACTATTTAATGAAAGCACTAATCTCTGCAATCCCTCCTGGGATGCAATATTGCCTCTGATTCACTACATTGTCCAAGGGGTGGAGGCAGTTATAGGGACTTCCATTGGCCCTTCTTATTACAATGGACCTTGCTCCACAGATCAGAGAACCAATGAGAGGGTTCTGCCAGCAGCTAAGCATATCTATCCCAATTATATCTTAGAAGAATGGGGAAATAACCACAGGTTGGATCTACAAGACTCACTGTGAGACTGTCTTGGACCAACAATCCACTTATCACCTGGCTTCCGTAAACCCCCATTCTAACTAAGAGACTATCACGGTACTTCATGTCAGATCACAAATCTAATATCCCCTTTCACTGTTCTCTGGTATACGGTATACGGGCACATGATCTTTTCTGAAGCTTCAGAGGAGTATATCCTGGATATACTTGTGATGGAGTCATGGGTCCTTTCCTCAAGGAGATCCTGCGTCCTCTTCAATCAATGGGATCTGTCTATGAACTGACTTAGATTTGGAAACTGAATGAGGGGCCTCAATTCTCCATTATAGCAACTAACTGCTAATTGTCAATTCTACTTTTGTTTTTTTATAACGCAAATTGAGCAATACCTTAGTTATCTGATACTAGATCTCAGTCTTAAGGCCATTGCCGTAGATTCCTGCAGGAAAAGAAACCATGATTGTCACAATTGCTTTGTTACCTTTACTTCCTATTCCGAAATTAAATCCACCTTAACTCTGATGGTTGTGTACTGTCACTGGGCCCCTGATATTCTGGAATCTCAACATCCCTACAGATAATAGGGAGTCTAGTTCCATGGCTTATCCTACTGTCAACCTCAGCCTGCAAAGAACAGCCACTAGTAAACTTCTCCAAGATTTTGGTGCCCTCCTCTCCAGTGAATTCCTTATTGCCTTAGAGAAGGGAATGTCCTCCTTTTTACTCCCCTGCTGAGGCCTTCCTAGGGACCAGCGTCAAATAGTGGATCTTATCTAACAAAACCAATCTAATAATCCCACTTCTTTGAGCCTTCTCTCACTTTCCTCAATAAATTGCCAAGGAAGTTCTGGCCCCTCCGCTTCATTTACTATAGTCCATTATCATGTCCAAGCTTCTAGGAGTCATCTAGGCAACATATGAGACCCTAACCCCAGGTGATCTTGGCACAACACTGAATCTTGAATCACTGGTGAGTGCTCAACATGTCAATGGACATTTTCCTTATTCAGGTATCTATTCCACATCCCCAGGCCAGCACTTCAAGATCCACCCCCATAAATATTATCCCAATTTCTGTTAGCACATTACTATGTTCCATACAAGTTCCATGATGTCTTCATCTTGTCGGCTTTGTCTTTCTGCAATAAGACTTTTACTTCCCCATTGAGGCTGTGTTAGGGCTCTATCCTGGTATTGGACTACAGGTATTGGAGGGGTGGTGGTGGTACATCTTGAGACGAGCAAGCATCATCTCACATGCCATCTCCTCAAATGACATTAAATGGTCTTCAGACAAATGGAGGCTGTTCTTCTCTAACAAAGGAAGAAGGGGTTTCTCCCACCTAGGAGAATTCAGAGGATCGTCAGGGTTTACTGTTTATTCAAACGTCTCAGGGTCCTACTCTTTCCCTTTCAGGCATCTAACTTTGTCAAGGCTGTTCATTTAGTCTTCTTTACAACGCTGCTTTATAATAAAACCCTAGGCCTGACGTACAGTACAGTCTGTCCTGTGGATGCATGAGAGAAGAACCTCCTTTAAAGCCGCCTGTGGCTTTAACAGTGTTTTTTAACTTGGCAAGGAGGTGCCCTAAGCTTATCATTTTCTTTTATCAAGGCCTCCAATGTTCTCAGAAGTCGCTATCCTACACAAAAATCCTTATAATCATGAATGTCCCCAGTGCAACTGTCACTTCCTTTCCCAATACCTAGCTTTACATATGTATTCTTTTCCCAATTAACCATAGGAGTAAGCTTTAATAACTGGGATGCCACTGCAACTAGGGATCCTTAGTCTTTCAGACCAGAGGGCAATTCAACTTCAAAATTCCTTTCAGAGAGTCTGCTTCCTGCTTTCACTCCTCACACAGTTGTTTTAGTCTATCCAAGAGATGGAGGCAAAATATGGCTACTGGTGTTTTATTTTGTCTTTTGGGGGGATGAGGTAGGATAGTCCTGGAAAAGTAGGAATGAAGGAAAAATAAAGTGAAGCAGGATACAGCACAAAGCAAATATAAGGTGAGCTGGTTACAATATCTAACAAAAAGCAAAATACCCACAATTAACTGGCAAGGCTGAATAGCACCTCTACTCAGAACTTGTCAGAAAGAAGAAGCAGTTTATCTGCCAACTGCACCCTGTCTTCTGTCTTTAATTGGCCAAAATTCCGTGAATGTTAACTCCCCTATACTTCTGGGTTGTGTTACCTGGCCCCTCAGGCAGCTGCTGGGAAAGCCAAAGTCTCCATGTACAGTTGGTCCCCACTATGGCAAGTGCTATGAAGGTTGTGCCAGAGGACATCCTTGCTCCAGAGCAGGCTGAACCAATTGGTGGTGTTGGGAGATGAGATGATCGTGGCTGTGGTAGAGGCTCATGAGCCTGCTCAGGGATATTGCTAGGGCTGCTCAGGCCAGGAAGAGAGGCAAATAGATGAGGCCTGAGTTGCAGGACAGGTGGAGTGAAGTGCACCTGGGCTGATGCATAATCTTGGTCTGGTACAATAACCATTACAACAGCCTCCTATGGCCTCCGGCTAAGTCTATTCTTGTGGTCAGAATTGTTCTTATTAAAACATGTCAGTTACCTACATTTATGAAAACTTCTACGTGCCTTGCGGCCTACTTAGGGCTTTTGCCCAATCTATCCACTTTCCCTAATCTTTTTTCTAATCCACTGTGCTCCTCTTTTCCTATCTTTGAGCGCAAGACATGTTTCTTCTACCTTGAATTCCTCCCCCTCACCAATCTGCCTGTATCTGATGGACTCCAAGTCTTCGATCAAGGCCCTTAACAAGTGATAGCTTCTCAACAAAACCTTCTAGAGCACCAGACAAGAGAAGTCACATTCTTTTCTGTTTTCCCCAGTAACTTAACCTAGACTGTAAGACGCAAGTCAAAGCAGCATCTATTCAGAAAATGCAGCTGTGATATACTAGAAAAAGCACAGGACCTAAGCGGTCTGGGTTGGAAACTGTATTAGTTTGCCAGGGCTACCATAATGAAGTGCCATCAATGGGCAGCTTAAGCAACAGATATTTATTGTCTCATGGTTCTGGAAGCTAGAAGTCCAAAATCAAGGTGTTGGCAAGGTTGGTTGCTTCTGAGTCCTGCGAGATAGAATCTGTGCTATGCCTCTCCTTCGCCTTTGATGGTTTGCTGGCAATCTTTGGAATTCCTTGGCTTGTAGAAGCATCACCTCAACCTCTGCCTTCATTTCCGTATGGTATTTTTCCTGTAGGTGTGTCTGTCTCCAAATTTCCCCCTTTGAAAAGGACAATAGTCATATCAGATTAGGGACCTACCTTACTCCAGTTTGACCTCATGTCAACTTAACTAATACATCTGCATTGACCTTTTTTCCAAATAAGGTCACATTCTGAGGTACTGGGAGTCAGGACTCTACCATGTGAATTTGGGGGGGGACACAATTTAACCTGAAATCCCAGAATCCCAGAGACTTTGGGGAAGTCTCATAAATTTTCTGCCCTCATTCTTCTTATCAGAAAAATAAGAATAATAATACGGATATAAGATCTACATTAAGTGAAGATCAGTAGCAATATTTTAAAGGCACTAGATAGAATAGAAAACAAAAGAGAAGGGATCATAACAAAAGGAATTTTGCCTAACTATTAGATACGAGTGTCTGCATCTGAGCAAGTCTTGATTTTAGAATAGGATCTGTGGTTCAAAGATTTGACCAGCAAATAAAATAGAGCAGGAGTGTGAAATATATGAAGAGTACAGAGTAATGAGTTCCTCATTCAAAAGGAGTTTTTCTTTAAAGGGTAAGGGGAGAGAGAGCAAAACTAGAGCAAGAAAGAAAATAAGAGCATATTACATGATCTCTCTAGGCCTCAGTTTCCACATCTGAAGAATGCTTACCTCCTGCAGGTATGAGATGAGCACTCTGAGTGGTAAACTAGCTGTAGCCAGAAATACCTTAGCAAACGTAGACTAGCACCATGTATTTGAATGTTATTTATATGCTGTTTGATTTCATGGTCATCTTTCCTTTTACTTTTTACATACTTACCTTTCATTACACAAGCACTGAATTCAACTATTCTACCTGTACCCACAAACATTCTTGTTCCACTCCTAAATAAGTTTCTTTAAAAAAGGATACAGTTTTTTTTCCATAAGTTTTCTGTTGTGCAAGTAGAGGATGAAAATCTTTAAGGTCAAATTCATTCTCAGAAGTTGCTGGCATTGAAAATACTTTGCATTCGTTAATTGAAATGGTGGGGAAAATCGTACATGGGAATCCCCAACAAAGACATTTTGTATTATTCACAGTATTTAAATGAGGCTGTTAATCTCATTACACAATAAATAAGGAGGTTACAATGGTTCAGTATAGTCACAGCTATTAATACTTTTAGGAGAGACTCCCAGATCTCGATTTAAACATTTAGACAACCCTCAAACACACATACGCACACACATACACACAGGACAGAGAGGACGAGAGAGATTCTTCCATCCGTCGTCCTGAGATCACAATGCAGCATCTCTCCTACACGTCACTCTGCCTTGGATTTTCAAGTGTCTCGCTATCAACTCCATCAAGCACTCAATTTTGTTCTTTGTAACTGTTATTTATTGTCTCACATTATGTGGTTGCTGTAAGAAGAGTGAGAAGACAAACCAAAAGTTGAGTACAATAAGAATCTCTTACAATCAAGGAGGTTGAAAACATATGTACATAAGTAATTATATTATAAGACAGAAGACACCTTAGAGAGAAATAAATTACAGCGTGCATTCAGGTAAGGAAGAAATCATACTGTGGCTGGAGTGAAGGAGGACCAGGAAGAGCATTATAGAGGAGCAGGATTAGAAAAGGCTTTTAGCAATGAGCAGCATTTTTGAAAAAGGCACAGAGGCAATAAAGGAGTCAATCTTGACTAAAGTTTAATACATTTGTGGAGGAGTAGGGAGAGACAAAGTTATGTGGTTGAAACATATAAAAATGCTATTTTCATAGGTCAAAATTGTGTGTTGGGGTCAAACTGTAGAAGATCTTCAATATCAAAATAAGAAGTCTGGGCTTATTTTCTTAAAAAACTGGGAGACCTTTGAGAGGAGGACATGAATGTGCTGCATTTTAAAGAAGGTTCACTTGATAATTACAAGCTCAGGCTGAAAATGGGAAGAGCCATTGGGAAGTTCTTGCAACACTGGTCCCAACAAAGTCGCCAAAGCTCCACCAGACTTCACGCCATTCAACAAGTACCTCCTCTTTCTTGCATCGACTTCCTATCACCTGTACATTCCTATTTATTCAACATCCTTCACCAATTTCTTTGGCCTCACCTGCTCTCACCATCAAGTCATAAGGATCCTTGTCTCTCCATCTGGATAAGCAAAGCCCAGCTCAGCAGGAGATGGGGTCAGTCTGTCTAAACTTGCAGTAACAGCAATCGTGACACTTATTCCATTTCACCATAATATTTGTTTGCATGTCTCTCTCTCCCATTTGACCATGGTCCTCTGAAAGGCAGTCATAATCTGTCTGCCTAGGGCCTACCAAGCACTTGGCCCATATCAGGTGCTCAATAAATACTAGTTCTGTGAGTAAAATTCCCACCATATCAGCTCAGGAAAAAAAATGTTGGTTGTTGTGTTAAAACCTACCCTGGCCTCTTACTCAACACTCTGAACAGCCTGCAATTAGGGAGACTATAGCCTAGGTTTTCTAGGATATCTCCAATCTAAGGTAGTTTACAATTACCTACCATAATCTAATGCCTATGCTATTGTTTCACAGAGCCATATTTATTGCATCTTTTTCATTTTCCTTAGAGCTGGTCATGCACAATGCTGGACACATATAAGTGTTCAATAAACATGTGTTTATTGATTTATTAGATAGACATTTCAGGAATTTTAATTCCCACTCAGAATCATTTTCCAATATTAATCTAACACGTAGTCACTGGGTACCCACTATAGTAACACCGTATGAGGTACCAAAGGAGCCCTGGATGGTGTGAGGAATGTGCCAGAATCCCAAAAGAATTTCCTATTGCATCAGCCTATTCATACCACTAACCAAATAAAACTTGAAAATTGACCTGATGAGGTGATCTAAAAGTCTCTTTAGGCTCATAATTTTCCAAGGCTTATTACACAATTTCACATTAGCGTTTTCAGCTCTTTAGATCAAAAAGTAATAGACCAAAAACAAACTAAGAATATAAGCAATATTTAGACCACTGTAGGAAGACTCAAGCCCCTCTCAGCTAATTTGCTGAACCAGAAAGCCTAATTAGAGCTACAATCATGTCATCCTGGAAAGCATTCACCGTACATTAGAACGATCTAATGTTAACCAACATCGGACATTAAATCTAGATCGTGTTCACTAGCAAGAAAATCATTTTTAATGGAAAGAATTCAGTTTTAATGTTCCGTAATGGGATATTTATTAATATACAAGAGGGTCAGAAGAACTAATTAGAGACTAGTTGAGCAAGTGTAAGTAATATGGTTTTCCCAGGTTGCCAACTGGGATTCCAAATCCCAGAGCAGAATACTTCGATGCAGATATAGGGTCAGATTTTACATGCCTGTGGGATTATTTCAGCGCCCCAAAGCTCAATTTACATGCTAGGGTGTGAAAATTTGCTTCAGTAAAGCAAGTTTAAGTCATATTTGTCCTTTCGATTTTTATGGGATCTGAGCAGCTAAAAGCCTGCTTAGTTTTTAAAAAATTAGTTCCATGGCGTTCTTTTTGCATTTTGTGTACTTTAGTATACACTGAAAAGCAAAATCCTTTCTCTTTTTTACACTATCCAGCATTCACGACAGTAATTACCTGAATTGCTTAATTCCTGCTCTCTTTCTGTTTGCCTGTAACACACTTTACCAAAATTTCCTCAATGTGAGACCTTCCTAACAGTTTCTTTTTTCAGCAGTTGTGAGGAAAGCTGTCTGAAGAGAGGGAGTAATTTTGGAATTTGATAGCAAGGCCCCTGAGGATATGAAAACTTGCTCAAAATGCATTGTACAACTGCCTGAGGCAAGTAAGGTATACCCAAGCTATGAACATCTGGCTTGCAACTATTATTTACATAATGAACTCATTCTTTCCCACCCTCAATATTTACCTCAGCATCCTCTGCTGTCTCCCTCAGGGAGTGCTCCAGAATGCAGCTGAGCCGTCCTAAGCCAATGTAGGCCAGCTGGTGGCTAGCATGGCCTGCACTTCCTCACTGCACTCTTCAAGGAGATCAGGCACATGCTTTGCTCCTGACATTTATCTTCTATGACTCACACTTTCATTATTTCCATCTAAGGTATTTTTTTCTGAGTGTATAAATTTATCCTTTAAGCAACAATAAAAACTCTCTTTTCTTCTTTTTATAAACAATTCTTTACCAATTATCTCTTACTTTCTCTGTTTAATTGTGAGCCAAAATTAGAACCCACAAAAAACAAGAGAGTATAAAAGTAAGGCTTATGAGAAATTTATATAAAAGAAATATCATTTAAGTAAACTTAAAAACAAATAAAGAACTAAAACCCAAATTCTATCCCAGACTGATCTATAAGAATAGTGGGATCTACATGTAGAATGGTGCAACATGACAATTGGATTCTGAATTTAAGACAGAAAAGCAAAGAAATAAGACTATCCAAGATAATCTTCTCATAAGAAGCACAAGGAGAGTGGGAGATTTGTCCTATCTGACACCAACATTTTTATTAAAGCTATAAGACAATGTGGCATTTGAATGGGTTGGATAAGCAGAATAATGGAAAAAAGAATAAGGAGTCCTAAAATAATCCCACACTAATAATAAGGAGTTATGATTTAGAGATCAGTGGGGGGCATAATATTCAATCAGTGGGTCTGTAATAATTGCTTATCTACAAGGAAATTAAGTGTTTGATTTTTAACTGATATCATATCCAAAAATCTACTATTAGTCCTAAATTTAAGATAAATATTAAAGAGAAAACAATGAAATTAAAGAATAAAATATAGAATATCTTTACAACCTCAGACTACAGAGGACTTCTTGACCAATAGTAAACCAGCACACCATAAAGTGAAAGATAGTTATATCACTACCTTGAAACTAAAACTTGCATTCATCAAAAGACATAAGGAGTTAAAAAGACAAATCACAGAGTGAGAGACTTTTGCTATATATATTTTTAACAAGGGATTTACATGTAGAATCAATAAGAAAAAGATAACCCAATAGAAAAACGAGTGAAAAAGTGAATGAGCATTTCACAGCAAAGGCAACACAAATAGCCCTAAGCATATGAAAAGATGCCTATCCATAGTGGTAATCAGAAAAATAAAAATTAAAACCATAATGAGAAATGATAAATTAATTTTGTGAAAATTAAAATGATGATAGATTTAAAAATTAAAACTAAATCAAAAACAAGGGGAGAGTCTCTAACACACTGCTGGTGAAGATTTAAATTGTTACCACCAGGGAGGGCTGAGACCAAGACGGCAGTGTACGAAGGTCCTTCTCTCACCTCCTCCCACAGACAAACGAAAACTGCAACTACATATAGAACAACTATCACTGAGAATGACCTAAAGACTAGCAGGTTATAACTAAGGATATAAAGAAACTAAGGACAGAAAGAAGAAGCCACATCGAGATGAGGAGGAGGGGTGTAAATATAACCTAGTCAGCACCCACATCCTTGGTGCAGCAATCTAGAAGGAGGAGGGACATCACAACTACAAAGATCCTTCCAGAAAAGCAAGGGGCTCAAGTTCCACATTGGGCTCCCCAGCCTGGGGGAGCTGCCCTGGGAAGACGAACTCCCATAACATCTGACTTTGAAAACCAGCGGGACTTACATTGAGGAGAGCTGAAGGGCTATAGGAAACTGGTCTTAAAGGATGGAAGCACAAACTCACTCACTCTGAGTCCCCATGCAGAGGCAGCAGTTTGAAATGTGCCAGGATATATGTGAAGGGGGTCACTAGCTAACTTTAGAGTGTGTGCGGAAGGACAGGGATCTGCTGGAACTCCTCTGGGGACAGAAGAGCTGTCAGATGCCATTTTTTTTTTTACTCTCCTTCTACCTAGCTGGCCTGGCTCTGGCAAACACCATTTCTTATACCCTCCATCCACCTTGCTAGCACTGTTTGCCCAACCCCAGTGTTCCCCTGTGAACCCTCTCTGGCCAACACCCCTCCAAAACAGCTCCCCACCACCCCTGTCTGGCACCAGAGCCCTTCCAAAGCAGCTTCCACCCCAGGGGGTTGGTCCCACACACTAGCATGAATTCATGCAATTAGCCTGAAGTAATTGCAGCCCAGGCACAACAGGAAAGCACACACAGCCTACACAAGGGACACACTTGGAGTACCTGGCTCTCATGACCAGGGGGAATTGCACTACTAGGCCCCACAGGACACCTCTACATAAGGCCACCCCTTCAAGATCAGGAGATGTAACCGATATACCTCATACATAAAAACAAACACAGAGAGTTAGGCAAAATGAGGAAACAAAGGAATATGTTCCTAACAAAAGAGCAACACAAAACCTCAGAAAAAGAACTAAGCAAAATGGAGATAAGCAGCCTACCAGATAAAGAATGTAAAGTAATGGTCATAAAGATGTTCACCAAACTTGGGAGAGGAATGAATGAATACAATGAGACCTTAATCAAAGAGAAGGAAAATATGAAAAACAACCAACCAGAGCAGAAGAACACAATCACCAAAATGAAAAATACACTAGAGGGAATCAACAGCAGATTAGACGATGTGGAAGAGATCAACAATCTGGAAGACAGGGTAGTGGTAATCACTCAATCAAAACAGCAAAAAGGAAAAAGAATTTTAAAAATGAGGATAGCCTAAGGGACCTGAAGAACAACATCAAGCATCCTAACATTCACATTATAGGGGTCCCAGGAGGAGAAGAGAGAGAGAAAGGGACAAAAAATCCATCTGAAGAAAGAATGGCTGAAAACTTCCTTAACCTGGTGAAGGAAAAAGACATCCAAGACAGGAAGCATGGAGAGTCCCAAGTAAGATGAACCCAAAGAAACTCATATCAAGATTATAACTAAAATTCCAAAAGGTAAAGATAAAGAGAGACTCTTAAGAGCAGCAAGAGAAAAACAGCTAATTACATAAAAGGGATCCTCTTTAAGACTATCAGCTGATTTTTCAGCAGAAACTTTACAGACCAGAAGGGAAGGGAATAATATATTCAAAGTAATGAAAGAAAAAAACTTATAACCAGGAATACTCTACCAAGAAATGCTATCATTTAGGATTGAAAGAAAGATAAAGAGTTTCCCAGACAAACAAAAGCTAACGGAGTTTATCATCACTAAACTAGTCTTACAAGATGTGCTAAAGGACTTCTTTAAATGGAAAAGCAAAGTCCATAACAACAAATAAGAAAATTATGAAAGAAAAAATTTCACTGATAATGACAACCATCTATACAGCTAGTTTGAAGGTTAAAAGACAAAAGTAGTAAAATAATCTATACCTATAATAAGTAGCAAAGGAGTATACAAAATAAAAAGATGTGAAACATGACAAGAAAAACATAAAACATATGGCAGGGGGTTAAAATTTAGTGCATTTAAAACACGCTCAAATGTAAGTGACTATCAACTTAAAATAGACTGCTATATACATAGGTCATTATATATGAACCTCATGGTAACCACAAATGAAAACTTATAATAGATACACAAAAACTAAAGAGAAGGGAATACAAACATAACACTAAATAAAGTCATGAAATCACAGGAGAAGAGACCAAGAGAAGAAGACAGGAACAGAAAAGAACTACAAAAACAACCAGAAAAAGATTAACAAAATAGCAATAAGTACTTACCTATCAATTTACTTTAAACGTAAATAGACTAAATGCTCCAGTCAAAACATAGGATAGCTGAGTAGAATAAAAAAAATAAGACCGATCTACATGCTGCCTACAAGAGAGTCACTTCAGATCTAAAGACACACAGACCAGAAGTAAAGGGATGGAAAAAGATATTCTATGTGAATGGAAACAAAAAAAGCTGGAGTAGCAATACTTATATCAGACAAAATAGACTTTAAAACAAAGATTGTAACAAGAGAGAAAGAAGGACATTACATAATCATAAAGGGATAAATTCAACAATAGGATATAACATTTGTAAATATCTATACACTAAACATAGGAGCACCTAAATATATAAAGCAATATTAGAACACATAAAAGGAGAAATTTACAGTAATACAACAATAGTAGCTTTAACACTCACATCAATAGATAGATCATCCGGCAGAAAATCAATAAGGAAACATTGGCCTCAAATGACACATTAGATCAGAAGGACTTAATAGATGTATACAGAACTTTCCATCTAAAAAGAGCAGAATGCACATTCTCTTCAAGTGCACATGGGACATTCTCCAGAAGAGAACACAGATTGGGCCACAAAACAAGTCTCAATAAAGTTAAGACTGAAATCACATCAAGCATCTTTTCCAATCACAACAGTATGAAACAAGAAATCAATTACAAGAAGCAAATTGGAAAAACACAAACATGTGGAGGCTAAACAACATGCTACTAAACAACCAATGGGTCAACAGAAATCAGAAATACTTTAAGGCAAAAGAAAATGGAAACAATGTTTCAGAATCGATGGGACACAGCAAAAGTGGTTATAAGAGGTAAGTTTGTAGCATTACATATCTACTTCAGGAAACAAAAAACAAATCTGAAATAAATGATTTAACCTTACACCTAAAGAAACTAGAAAAAGCAGAGAAAACAAAGCCCAAAGTTAGTAGAAGGAAGGAAACAATAAAGATCAGAATGGAGATAAATAAAATAGAGACTAAAAAAGCAATAGAGAAGCTCAATGAAACCAAAAGCTAGTTTCTTGAAAAGATAGACAAAATTGGTAAACCTTTAGCCAGATTCATCAAGCAAAACGAGAAAAGGCCCAAATAAATAAAGTCAGAAATGAAAGAGGAGATGTTACAACCCACACCACAGAAATACAAAGGATCATAGGAGATTACTACAAACAATTACATGCCAACAAATTGGACAAATTAGAAAAATACATAAATTCCTAGAAATATACAATCTTCCAAGACTGAATCAGGGAGCAATAGAAAATCTGAACAGACTGATTACTAGTGTAATGAAATTGAATCAATAGTAAAAAGACTCCCAACAAACAAAAGTCCAGGACCAGATGGCCTCACAGGTGAATTCTACCAGACACTTAAAGAAGAGTTAATACTTATACTTCCCAAATTATTACAAAAACTTGAAGAGAAAGAAACACTTCCAAAGTCATTTTACAAGGCCAGCATTACTCTGATACCAAAATCAGACAAAGACATTTAAGAAAAAGAAAATTACAGGCCAATATCCCTGATGAACATAGATGTAAATTCCTCAACAAAATATTAGCAAAGCAAATTCAACAATACATTAAAAGAATCATACACTATGACCAAGTGGAATTTTTCCCAGTGATGCAGGGATGGTTCAATATCCACAAATCAATCAGTGTGATATGCTATATTAATGAAAGGAAGGATAAAAATCATATGATTATCTCAATAGAAGCAGAAAAAACATTTGACAAAATTCAGCATCCATTTGTGATAAAAACTCTCAACAAAGTGGGTATAGAGGGAACAGACCTCAAAAGAATAAAGGCTATACGTGACAAACCCACAGCTAACATCACTCTCAACCATGAAAAGCTGAAAGCTTTTCCTCTAAGATAAGGAACACAGCAAAGACTCCCACTTTTGTCACTTTTATTCAACATAGTATTGCAAGTCCTAGCCATAGCAATCAAGCAAAAAAAAAAAAAAAAGAAGTAAAAGGCATCCAAATTGGAAAAGAAGTAAAACTGTCACTATACATAGATGACACAATACTACATATAGAAAATTATCACAACTCCACCAAAAAAAATTAGAACTAATAAATGAAGTCAGTAAAGTTACAGGATAAAAAATCAACATATAGCAATCTGTTGCATTTCTATACAGTAATAATGAAATAACAAGAAATAGATTTTAAGAAAATCCCATTTACAATTGCATCAGCAAGACAAATATATCTAGGAATAAATTTAACTAAGGAGGTTGAAAGATGTGTACTTTGAAAACTATAAGACATTGATGAAAAAATTGAAGACAACACAATTAAATGGAAAGATATACCATTAATATCAATACCAATATTGTTAAAATGTCCATACTACTCAAAGCAATCTACAGATTCAATGTAATCCCTACCAAAATACCAATGGCATTTTTCACAGAAGTAGAGCAAATAATTCTAAAATTTGTGTGGAACTAAAAAAAAACCCAAATTGCCAAAGCAATCTTGAGAAAGAAGAACAAAGCTGGACGTATCATGCTCCCTGATTTCAAACTATACTACAAAGCTGTAGCAATCAAAATTGTATGTTACTGGCACAAAAAACAGACACATAGAGCAATGGAACAGAATGGAGAACCCAGAAATAAACCTAAGCTTATGTGGTCAATTAATCTACAACAAAGGAGCCAAGAATATTCAAAGTGGAAAAGATTGTCTCTTCAATAAATGGTGTTGGGAAAACTGGACAGCTATATGCAAAAGGATGAAACTGGACCACTTTGTTATACCATATACAAAAATAAACTCAAACTGGATTAGACTAAAATGTAAGAACTAAAACCATAAAACTCTTAAAAGAAAACATAGGCAGAAAGCTCTTTGGCATCAATCTTAGCAATATGTTTTTGAATCTGTCTCCTCAGGCAAGGGCAACAAAAGCAAAAATAAACAAACAAATGGGACTACATTAAACTAAAAAGCTTTTGCACAGTGAAGGAAATTATCAACAAAATAAAAAGGCAACCTACTGAACGGGAGAAGACATTTTCAAATGATATATCCAATAAGGGGTTAATATCCACAATATATAAAGAACATGTGCAACTCAATAGCAAAAAACAACAAAAAAATCCACAGCTGGCCTGGAGGCCTAGTGGTTAAGTTTTGAGTGCTCCACTTTGGGAGCTCAGGTTTGGTTCCTGGGCATGGACCTACACCACTCGTTGGCAGCCATGCTGTGGTGGCAACCCACTTACAAAACAGAGGAAGATTAGCAACAGATGTTAGCTGAGAGTGAATCTTCCTTAGCAAAAAAAAAAAAAAAAAAAATCCAACTAAAAATCAGGCAGAGGATCTGATTAAACATTTTTCCAAAGAAGACATACAGATGGCCAACAGATACATGAATAAACGCTCAACATCACTAATCATCAGGGAAATGTAAATCAGAACCACAATGAGATATCGCCTCATACCTGTCAGAATGGCTATTATCAAAAGGACAAGGACAATCAAGTGTTGGCGAGGATGTGAAGAAAAGGGAACCGTTGTATACTTTTGGTGGGAATGTAAATTGGTGCAGCCACTATGGAAAGCAGTATGGAGGTTCCTCAAAAAATTAGAAATAGAACTACCATACTATCCAGCAATTCCGTTTCTGGGTATTTATCCAAAGAACATGAAAACGCTAATTTGAAACAGTATTTTCTACAATATGGAAGCAACCTAAGTGTCCATTGATAGATGAATGGATAAAGAAGATGTGGTATATATACTTATATATATAGAAAGAGAAAGAATAGAATATTAGCCATAAGAAGAATGAAATCTTGCCATTTGAGACAGCATGGATGGACCTAGAGAGTATTATACTAAGTGAAATGTCAGGCAAAGAAAGACATATATTGTATGCTATCTCTTATATGTGGAGCCTAAAATAAACAAAACAAATGAACAAACCAAACAAAACAGGAACAAACTTATAAAGAACAAATTGGTAGTCACCAGAGAGGAAGAGGTGTGGAAGGATGGGGGAAATATGTGAAGGGGATTAAGAGCACAAATTTCTGGTTATAAAATAAATAAATCACAGAAATGTGATGCACCACATAGGGGATATAGTCAATAATATTATAATAACTTTGTACAATGACAGATGGTTACTAGATTTGTCGTGGTGATCATTCTGTAATATACGTAAATGTCGAATCACTATGTTGTACACCTGAAACTAATATAATATTGTATGTCAACACTACTTTAAAAAAAATAAAAATAAAAATTGTGGCTGCCACTTGGAAAAAAGTTTATCCTGACAGTACTAAGGAAAATTGAACAGAGACAAATTCCATGATTCAGCTATTCCATTCCTAAATATATATGCTATGGTCTGATTGTTGTGTCCCACTAAAATTCATATGTTGAAACCTAAGCCCTGGGTGGTGATATTAGGGAGCAGGGTCTTTGGGAGGTGATTAGGTCAAGAGGACAGAGCCTTCAGTGATTAGAGCCCTTATAAACGCAGTCTGAAGAAGCTCCCTTCCCCTTCTGCCATGTGAAGACATAGAGAAAAGGTGGCCGTCTAGGAGGTAGGTCCTCATCAAACACCAAATCTGCTGCTGCCTAGATCTTGGACTTTCCAGCCTCCAGACCTGCGAGAAATAAATGTTTGTTTATAAGCCATCCAGTTTATGGTATTTTTATCACAGTAGCCCAAACAAAATAAAACAGAATATATCATAGAGAAACTCTAATCTATGAGGGAAGGAGACTTATATAAGGATATTCTTAATAGCCCCGAACAGGAAATGATCTAAATGTTCATTAACAGGACAATGGGTAAACCATGGTGTATTTGCACAATAAAATAAGACATAGGAGTAAAAGTTAGTGAATTACTATTAAATGCATCAAACAAGGACGTTAGCCCAAGGCCCATGACCCCCGCCCCAGAGTACTGTCCTTGTCCTCAGGGTAGAGACTGGATTACTGGTAGTACATCCACATTCTGGCATATGGGAAAAGGAAGGACAAAGATGCAAAGACAAGGAATTTCCTCTAAGGAAGTCACATATTATCACTTCTAGTCACACTATCTTGGCAAGAATTTAGTCACGTGAGCATATTACAGCTGCAAGGGAGACCAAAAGACTTAATCTCTAGCAAGGCAGCCAAGTGCCCTTTTAAAGTCAGGTGAAAGTTCTATTCCTACAGAAAAGAAAGGGAGCAATATGATATTGCAGGTAGAGATGTAACCCCCTGTATCAACATCTGCCTAATTCCATTCCCTTCACTCTCTCCCTGAAGATAACCTCTATTCTGAATTTGCTGTTTACCATTTCCGTTCATATATGTGTATCCATGACAATTACTGATTTTTTAGTTTTTAACCTTTACATGCATGGTATCATACTGGATGTATCATTTTGCACTTTTTTCCCCCATGCATCCTTATGTTTTTGAGATTTTTCCTCGTTAATACCTGAAGCTGTAGATCACTCAATTTACTTGCTGTATAGTGTTTGTATGTGGATGCAATACAGCTATTTATTAATTCTCCTATTGCTGAAAATTAGGTGCTTTCGATTTTTCTCCAAAGTCTAGAGCTCAGAGAAAAGTTGTTAGTGACAGTTCAGGATGGAGAAAACCACACCTTGTGTGTGTAACTGTCTGTACTATGAAAATAAGGAAGATGGAACAGATTTGGGAGAAGGAGAGCTTGTCTGTAATCTCCTTCACTGGTACTTCTTTCTCTTCTTCGTAAATTTTAGTTTTCCCCAAAGTTTCGTCCTTTTCTTGTTCTACAATCTCTCCCTATGTAATATTATCTGCTCCAGTGAATCAAAGTATATAGTCAGCAATTCAGGTTTCTGTCTTCCTTTCTTGCTCAGACCTCCTCTTTACCCCTCCTTCCCGCCCTCTTGTTCCCTTCTCTGTGGCTCCCTCTCAGCAGTGCGCCCACCCCCACCACCCCCAAAATTTACTAATCGAGAGCAATTCACCTCTCTCTACCCACTACCTCCACATTTAATTCTGCACTTTAGTTTCTGAGAGTGGAGCTTATCTAAAAACTAAAATAATAATAAAATTTGAAAAAATATATGGAGACTCAAGTTCTTGTAAAGGTCTTCTGTCCCTCCAGCCTGTGTGTGTTTGTCATTATTTATGGGAGATCTTTTTGGGAGGGACAGGAGGGAGGAATTGGAAGGGAGTGGTCATGTTTCCTGTTACAAATATGAGGGTATCTATCTGTGACCTCCTCCTTTGTGTGTACAGATTGGAAAACTTCCTTTGTGTGTCTTTTCTAAGCATGAATTAGCACTGATTGGTTTAAATACCTGTTGTGTGTTTCAGCTACTTTCCCACTTTGAATCTTGGGCTTGAATATAGTTGACAGAGGTAGCACTAATTAATTAATGCTACTTTATTTTGCATACCTGGAGTAGGGTCTCTTGGATATTAATGCACGTTTATATAAAAATAGCCAAATTAATACTGTTCTGGCACTTCTTTTAGTGGGACCACAGCCTAGTTCTAGACATAAACAAGTTACACATCTGCCTTTAGGAGATATTTTTCTCCAACCATGTTTGTTTTTGATCTGTCTCACAGAGCTGTTTTTTAAAAAACAACTAGAAAACCTCTTAAAATGTAATATGTAACTTAAATGCTAAAAAAACAAAAACTTTTTTTGGAAAAACAAATCAGAGGGTAAAAAAAGCTTGTATTGTTTTCACTGAATCATAACTTAGCTTGAAACACAATCTAGAAATCTTGTCACCACCAGCTTTTTCACAGCCAATCTACTCAAAACTAAAATCCAGCAGTTCATTCTTTCCTGGGTTTCCTGTAGGAACTTGATCAAGCTGGCTTCCTGCAGGCTTGGCTAGGACTAGCAGGAAATCCATCAGTAGTGTAAGGCTGAGACCCTGTGCCCTACCCCCACACCACATCTGCATTCTAAATCTAAAGACTCCACTGCCTCCATTATTTAGGCAACAAAGTAGGATATACAGTAATAGAAAAAAAATAAAGCCTCAGGGACTCCAAAAATTAGCCTAGAGGGAGCCAGCCCTGATGGCCTAGTGGTTAAAGTTCTTTGCACTCAGCTTTGGCAGCCTGGGTTTAGTTCGCTGGGCACAGAACAACCCTACTCCATTGTCAGTAGCCATGCTGTGGCAGCCCCTCACATAGAAGAACTAGAAGGACCCACAACTAGAATATACAACTATGTACTGGGGCTTTGGGGAGGGAAAAGAAATGAAAGGAAGATCAGCAACACATGTTAGCTCAGGGTGAATCTTTCCCAGCAAAAAAATAAACAAGTAAAGAAACAAAATACATTCTGATAAATTTGTTAAAGATAAAAAATTAGCCTAGAGGATGATGGAAGCTTGGGAGATTGGATCCAGTCAAATGGCATATGCTTCTTTCACCTTGCACCAAACTCTTCTGCCCACTCCCAACACACACACACACACACACACCCATACTTTGCTTGCTCTGAGAACTTAATTAATATTATTGGTGAATTAATTGTAAACAAGAGAGGGAAAAAATTTCCAGAATGTATGACATAAACTTTTAAGATGATACATTTACATACTATTGACACAAACAGGCAAGATTGAGCAGCCCAAAATAATATTCAAGGATATAGAAAGATACACTGGAAAAAAAGTTTAAAGGTCTTTGTTGGTCAAGAGGGAGCTTTTAAGAGAATGTGGCTGATCACTAAGTGGATAATAATATTAGCAGTGGCAGTAGTATCTTGAACTTATATAGAACTTTCTAGTGAATGTTATTTGTGGTAATTTATTAATAATTAAATATAAAGAGTACCTTTATTTCATATCTCCATAAAAAGCACGTTAAATTCATCCCAGACGTTCATTTACATTTTCCAACACACCCTCATTGATTTCTGTAGTAGAATAGTCTTCTTAGCAAAAGGGAAGGGGAGAAAGAAATCAGAATTTTATTGTGTCTCCCATGTGCCAAGACACACTACGTATGTTATTTCATTTAATCCCTGCAACAATCATATGGGTATTATATCACTATTCCCAATTTATAAGTGAGAAATCAAGAGATTTAGAAAGGCAAATAAACTTTTAACGTTTCACAGCTAGAAAGTGAGAGAATCAGTATTTGAAAACCCATCTGGCTTCAAATCCCAGCAGGTTTCTTTTCCCCTGTGTTAAAACCCTCCCTAATGAATGTAGTATGCAACTGTGGAGAGGTAGAATGGGAAAATTTCCCCTATGCCCATAATCTAATTTCAAGGATTATTTTAATGGAGAAAACTGACATCCAGCCTCACAGCAAAGCCTGCTGGTAGTGAAAGCCTTTGGGGAAATTCTTGGAATACCAATCCCTATAGGTAGTTAGGCACCATGGCTTTGCTTCCCACTACTAAGTCATTCACAGCCTAAACCTTTCACTAAAATGCTGTTGATTGCAAGTGACTTCCAAACCAAACAGGCATTTTAGGTCTATTTAATAGATCAATACAGTAATTCGCTCCTGGGCCCCTGAAATCATTTGTTTGGACCTGATGTCTATGTAGTCAGATTGAGGTGTATACATTATCATGTGCAGGGAATTACACAAATAACTTGCATTGAAAGATGCTAAACCAATTTAGATTGTGTGAAGGAGGTAGCATTTAACTCATTTCCCAGTGACGGGGATTAAATGGGTCATTATAAAGGCAGTGCCTTCAAGGAGCATCACAGAGGAAAATAAACCTTTTGGCCAAAGGATACACTCCATCATGGATAGATGCTTCGGAATTCAATTGAGCAGAGACTAGAAAGAAAACAGTTAAGAAAACCTAATATAAGTTGAAGGGATTTTTTTCTTCTTTTTCTTCTTCTTTTTTTTTAATCACTTCCATTTGACAGTGAAAGAATCTCCCAAGGGAAATAGTAGAGGACCTGTTGCTTGATTCACTTAAACTCAGTGGACAAAACACCAGAGGGGAACAATTTTGCCTTAACTCCCCAGAGGAACAGGGTCTATGTGGAACTAATAATAATTTTCCATCTCTAATTTTGATGACACGAAAGCCAGAGTTATGTGCTTATTTGATCCAGCATTGGATGGGATTCTAGCTGCAACATTTCATACCAACTGAAGTCTGTTAATTATGTGTGCTGGGACACCAGCCAAAAGACCATTACAATAGTCTGAAGGGAATAGAATAAAAAGTTTTAACATGGATCCTTCCATCAGAAACAGAGAATTGGCAGTAGAAAGAAAATTTCATTACAGCCAAGGTGTGACTTATTTGTCAGGTGTTCAAGTAAAAGAGGATTCTCCATAAGAGAAACAAAAGAGATACCTTTGAAAAGCGAGTGAAAAGGAAGTCCTTTGTTGATTAATGAATGACTTGAGCGTGTCCATCATTGTGACGTAATGCTAGTAACAGTGAAGTCATATAAATGTTCATTCATTCATTTATTCAATCATTCCACTATTGTTGTATCACCAAGTTCTTTGACAGATACTGTCAATTTGAGGAATAATATTCCATCCATGTCTGCAAGACAGAAGGATAAAGTCAGAAAAAGAGATAAAAATAGATAATTATAATGTAATATCTTAAAGCATAGTGTTATAGAAACACAGAGAAAGAACACGTCATCTGCTATGGACTGAATCATGGTGACATCTTTCTAAAGGACAGGAAACCTAAAATAAATCTTGAAATAAGAATAAAGCTTAGCTAACTGGAGAGGATAGTATTCATGAAATAGGAGATAGGAGGCAGCATGGGCCAAAGGAAAGAAACTAAGGGCAGAGTTGTGTTGGGAACTACAAGTAGGTCAGTGTTGAAGCAGAGAGAGTGCTGAAGGATGAAAGACATTATGGTGAGCAATGTGAGTCTTCTCAAGGAGCAAGGGCTTCATTCTGGAGAGTGGCGTGGTAAATGGAGGACTACAGTAGCTGAATAGAGAAGGGGTTGTTGTGTTACCAAAGTGGAGACAGGGTAGTCAGTAGGAAGTCTCTTAAAATAATTATGGCAAGCGATAATGAGGGCCTAAATAAGGAAGACAAAGGGTAGAAAAGAAGAGACAATCTGAAAAATATATGAAGATAGAAGAATATCTGAATAGCCTGATGATTGATTGGATGTAGAGGATAGTGAAAGAGAAGAAATATCCAAAACTCCAGAAGTTTAAATGAGAAAGGGGAACGGGGATAATGAAAGGTAATAACATTTAGCCATAGGGCCAGGACATAAACTAAAAGAAAGCATGATAAAGACACGTAGAGAGGGAGACTATCTGAGTAATCCTAGTAAGTCACACCATTTCTCTGGGCCAATGTCCTCATTTTTACTTGGAGTACTTGATTTGATGCCATCTAATAACATGTCCAGGTCTATTATATTTGTTTTCTGATTTTCAGGTGTTTTTTTTTTTTACTAAATAACATATATCTGTATGCTACATATAAAAGTGCCTAAGCACATTTTGTTTGATTGCATTTGAATCTAAATCTGCTGGTACTTACTGTGTCATGCCTTCTTTCAAGTCAGATGCCAAGCTAGTTCTTTAATGCTCTTTTAGACCCATCACTTCCTTCTCTTTTCTGTATTTTTCTATCAGTGTCTCCAATGGACTGAGGCACAACTGAAAGTTTCTATCCAATCTGATCATCCTGCAGCACAATGCTGATATGAATCAGCATTTTCATTATACAAATCTCAATTTTCAGTTCAAACTACCTGTATATGAGACATTACATTTCCTGCCATTTGGAATCTCTGACTCATTCAGAGTTTATCTGTAAGCATGAGTTAGAAAAATGATAAAAATCAAAACATAATTTTGGTAGCTATTTGGACAAATGGAACATCAACATGGCCTTTCTATTCTAATTTTTACTAATCTGTCCTGACACATAAATTTTTTCATCCACTTAACAAGTATTCATTGAACACTATTTTTGAGGCCCTTGAATGTTTCTGTAGTGGGGAAAAGCAGCAAAAATTCCTTCTATTATGGAATTTAATTCTACTGCAGGGAAACATTTAATTAAATGTGTGTGTGCATGGTGTATGTGTGGATGGATGGATAGATAGACAGATAGATTAATAACTTGGGCAAAGTAAGGAATATTGGACTGAAGGGGTTCCTGGGATGTGAGTCTTACAATGTTAAAAGTAAGAAAGTCCCAGGCAAACCAGGACAAGTTGGTCACCCTAGAGTGTAGAGTGGGGCAAGAGTATGCAATTTTAAAGAGGAAGCTCAGTGCAGGCCTAAGTGAGAAGACAGTATCTGGGCAAAGCCTTGATGGAGGTGAGAGAGTTGGACATGTGGATATCTGGGAGAAAAGCATTCTAGACAGAGGAAAAAGCTCAGGAAAAGGCCCCTAGATAGGGACATGTTTGGTGAGTGTGGACATAGTGAAAATATGTATCACAGACAGACTACACCTACAGGGAGCAAAAGTAAGAGTAAGGTTTGAGTCAGGAGGGCAGAATTCAAATCCAAGATCTTCCACTTCTAAACACTCTGATATTAGACCTCTCCAGACTCTCTAGGGGAATAATTATACATTACTGGAAGTATAAAAACAATAGGTTTAAGTAGTTAGTGATTGCATAAAATTATATTTGTGCCACATCAACCGACCAGAAGAACTTGGACCTAAAATTCATTGTAGCTGTTCTTTAATACGCTTTGAGTCGTTTAGACTTTGTCAATATAAATAAACCCAACATGAAACCAATCAATATAATTTTTCTTCTACATATTTCTGCCTTTGCCTTAATAATAAAATATGGGTGTGAGGAATCCCAAAACATTTAATAAATATCCAGTATGACAATAATAACCCCAGTCTTAATCCATACCAGGACTGTCAGCATTTCACAAGAAAAACAGAAACTTGCATTTTTCTCATTATTTTAGTTCGTGTTGACACATTATCTGGATAATTCACACTGAAGAAAATCTTTAGCTGAGAAAGACTTCATACGAATTAGAGCTATTGTTTCAGTAAACTATGCAATTGTATTAAATTTCTTATTCATTTTGTGTGTTGTGGACAGTGCTTATCTGTTCAGCTAGAGCGAACACCTCAAATAAAACCAGATTTACAGAGCCCAAATCTTTCCTCCCTGGTCATTTTCTACTCAAGGATACATTTTGGCCTAACATGGACCAAATCACAACAAAAGTCCCTTTCTTTTCATTTTTTACCACATCCTAAGCAATTCCTCCAAGGACTTCCTCAGAGTTATCTGCAGATGGGAAAGGCAATTCACAATGCAATAAAATTTATAGCTCATAAAATTATGAATAAGCCAAACGTTAAAAAAGAAAAGTTAAACTAGGTTTAAAATGATTTTTATAATATCAACCACATGAATTGACACAGAAAATGAATTGCAAATGTAAGGGAATGCAACAACTAAATGCTCTGTGCTCTCTGGGTGTTAAATGGAGACTGTCAGCACAGCACAAAGAGATTCAGGAAATAGTCATTGATTTCTCTCAGTAGAGGAGGCCAAAGTGAGGCCCAAAGTAGATTTTGTAAAGCAGATTAACTGGGTATGACTGTAAGTACACAAGCCAAAAAAAGGGAGGCATTCAGAAATTAGATGGTGAAATGAAAAGAGTCGATCCAGATCATCAGTGTCGTTTTCCTTGTTAAAAAATATAAACATACAAGCAAATAAAGAATTAAACAATCCAATTTTTTCATTGCCTCAGTAGCAGAACTTCTTTTCAAAAAGAAATATTAGAATACTTAGAATGTTAGAATAACCTTGCTCTCCCTCCCCACCTACCTACTTACCATGGATGCCCTTGGCGACAATGACACCAGAATCTAGAAAGGTGATTGATAAAAATAGATATTATAAATATCTAACCCAGAATTGTCAAGTCCCCCACAGGGTTGTGTCCTTGGTGGTCTTCTTTTCTCACTATACACACCTTTCCTGGATGACCTCATCCATTCTATTGGCTCTAATGATTATGTATACATTAATAATTCCCAAATCAATATTGTTATAGCTCATATTTTTGTGTCCAGGCCCATGTTTCTATCAATATCTGAATATTTCCCAGTCACTTCAACCGTATGCTTAAATTGAAGGAAATATCCTACCCCAACTTGCTTTTTCTTCTGTATTTTTCATGCCAGTTAAACATCATTCACCCAAAAGTGTGTGAGTACCTGGGGGAGTAGGGAGATGAAGTTGTCCTTTGTACATCCCTCTAGAGCCAGTATCCCTTGCCCATTGCAACCAATCAGCATATTTAGGCATCAATACCTATGACATGTTTATTGAGTTTATCTCTTTTCTGTCCATTTCCAGTGTTAGTTTCTCTCAACTCCATTCCAGCCTTTTGCCCACTTTGCTCTATATTACTGGGAACTGACCTCTGAAAACTGGTTCTGAAGCTCCCTTACTGATTGGTTTCTACTTCAATCTGATCAATGGTGGCATGCGGAGGCACACGTGGAAATTTGGAGGCCTGGAGAAGCTGGAGGGTCGAATTATTCCCAGCCACATGGGGACCCAAATACTCCATGTTTATCAGACTGAAGGGTTTTGCTCATTGTGTTTCTCTAAATAGAATTCACTTTTTCACCTTTTCCATAAGGCAAATTCCCACTCTCTTCAGGCCCAGCTCAAACATCATCTGATTGTCTCCTCACCTCAGGGGAATTAATTCCTCCCTCTTATACAGGCATCAATTAAGACACTTTGAGGACTTTGAAAACACCATCAGTACAGCACTTAATGTACCAATGAAATTGGTCCCTCACCAATGATATCAACATCTTGTTTATTATTAAATCACATAGGTACATTTTATTTCTTCTCTAAATTGACATTTGACTATTCCCTTCTTCCTAAATCTTCCAGGCAATCCACCCTGCCGCCACTCAGGTTTTCTTCCTACATGTCCACATAAGCAACTCTATTTCTGTCTTAAGTAATGAAATCCTCCAAGATACTTTGTTTTGCCTTTGTTTTACTCTCCCCAATCTTTAAATGGCTTCAACCACTCTCATGGTTCCATCCAGCATTAGTAAACAGATGGCTCTTAATCTGTATCTCTGGTCCAGGTTTGTCTCCTCATCTTCAGATATGAATATTCTGGACATCTCTTTCTGTGTGTCCCACAGGCTTCTCAAAAGCAATATATCGAAACTCAGTCATTATCTCCCTCACCCCCCATTAAGTCTCCCACTACAAACCCCCTCCACTACCCTGTGTCTCAGGGAATAGTACTTGAAATTTCTCTAGCCAGAAACCTGAGAATCAAGATTGGTTTCCCCTCCCCCAGCATAGATATTAAATCAGCCAGAAATTTTTGTAAGTTTTTCCTTCTTAATGACTCACTAATCTGTACCCTGCTTTCTATCCCCATTAAAATACCCATAAATAGACTATAATCAGGTATCACCAGATTGCTTCTATACTAACTGGTTTCTATGACCTCCTGTCCATTCTTCCCCTTACTGCTAGAAAAATGCTCCAGATTGCTCTCTAGAATACGGTTCTGACACCATCAATCCACAGTTGAACATTTTGATAGATTTCTAGTGAGTTCAGAATATAATCTAAGGTTTTTTTTATCATAACGTAAGACTCTCTACAATTTTGCCCTAACACATCTCTCACCATTCCTTTCCTTCACACTATTCTCTAGTACTATCAAAATATCCACTATTCTCAAACTCTCTACTTGTTTTCACATATCATTGCCTGTGGCCCACTGGTCCCTCTTTCTAGAATGCCCTTCTCTCCCTTGTTAACGTGGATGACACTTTGCCCCTCATCAAGATTTCACTCAGGCATTCCCTCCTCCAGAAAGTTTTTTCTGTACAATCTTGTTAAAGTTCACTTCCTCTGTTATCCCACAGTGCCCTGTATGTACTTCTCTGAGAATGATCATCACTGTTTTCTAATTGTATTTTCATTTTGGTCTCTACCACCAGATGATTACTTCCTTGAAAGCCCAATCTGTGTCTTTTTCTCTGGGTCCTCCCTACTTATTACAGTTTTCTAGAACACAACAGATATTAAATAAGTATTTTTTTAATGAATGAAGTAATCTTATCATAGTCATACAATCATGCATTGCTTAACGATGAGGATAAGTTCTAAGAAATGCATCTTTAGGCAATTTCATCACTGTGCAAACATCATAGAGTGTACCTACACAAACCTAAATGGTATAGCCTACTACACATCTAGGCCACATGGTGCTAATCTTATGGGACCACTGTTGTGTACGCGGTCCATTGTTGACCGAAATGTTGTTATGCACATGACTGTATGTATACATATATATGGCATATCTAAAATACGTAATATATTTATTGGAGGAAATTTAAAGTTAAAGATAAGACTTGATTCACCTTTGAATCCCCAGTGACAAGCAATGTGCCTGATATACAATAGGTACTCAATATTTGTTGAATTCTGTTTGGTCCTAAACGGTCTAGATTGAGTTGATTTGGTTCCTGAGTTCATTGGAAAATCATTCCAGCCTTCTGCTCTCTTGTCCTATGCCAAACTATTGAGTAAGTTAATCTGTCATTTGAGGACCTATATTGGGCAGAGCACGGTGAAAAGCTCAAAAGGTTTGGTCTTTGTTTTCTTGGAATTTTACAATCTAAATATATACATCAATGCATATATCTCTAAGATCAGAGTCCATCAAGTGGGTGAGACAGGATCTTACTAGTCTCATAAAATACTTAACCACTCCCCCTGCCCTCCATGGATTCAGAAATAATATTATTCCCATTTGTATGTGCTGTTTTACAATACAAAAACTTTTCTAAAATCCGTGTCAAGAGCTAGGAAATGAGTCAGAAAAAGACATCTCGCTCTATGAGATAACTTGCTCTAATTTCCTCATTAGTGAAAACGACATCATCAAAAAGAATATCTGCCAACAATCTGATATAAAAATGTACATGCATCATGAAAAATAATTGCTGTTCAATTACTACTGAATTATAAAGCCGTCGTACAGGTGCAATAACGCAAGAGCTTTGAAAGTATGAAAAACTGCTTAGCTTAGGTAATTACATGTGTTTGAATAAAGTCCCCAGAATAAAATTTGCAGAGTTTGAAGAAACAATGAAATCAGAACCAAAGTGCTATTTATAATGATACATTTTTACATATTCTGGTTTTTCTCCTCCATAAATTTTGAAAGGCAGGGATAATTTTTTAATTCTGGGGTCCAGGGAGGGGAAGGATGCTCTTCCTTTGCTTCCCTCCTTCCCCAACTCTCAAATTGGATCCACAGAGACAGTACTACAAAGATAGAGATCTAGCCATAACTATGGTAATTGCATCTTTTAAAATAATGAAATCTTACTTATGCCCTTTGCATAGTTTACATACCTAAAAAGCAAAATTTATAGGAAGACAATTCTATTACCACAGTGAAAAGAATATATTTCTTGTAAATTTCCAGGGTCTTTAGCTAGGGAAATTAGAATAAAAGAACCAGAAAGGGCCCTAAATATCATCTAATCCAAAGCCCCTAGTCACTGGATAAGAAACCTGAGGTCCTCAGAAGTTTATTCTACAAATTTGTGTAGATTGTGGAAGAATGGGTCTAAAAGCATTTCTACAATATTATGCATTTGATTAAGCATAAACTAGCCCTATTGCTGGTCCAGGTCACTTTCTAATTTTCAAGATACTCAGACTTCAAAGCTCTAAGGCAGATTTTTACCCAACTACAATGTTATAGAAGTAAAATTGGACTGGCAGCAAAGAGGCATGAATTTATGGTGAGACAAGCTATTACTTAGTTAAGTTAGCTTCAACCAGTCACCTCACCTCTCAGACCTTCAGTTGTCAAACACTGTAAAACAAGGAGCTTGCCAAAATGCCCTCTTCTACGTCTAAAATTGTATAATTTTGAAATTAGGGGACAGTTGGTCTAAAATTATGAATTTTTAAAGTCAGAGGCCATCTCTGTATCCACCATTTCCAATCCCCCCACCCCTGTATTAAGATACCTTCCTTAAGGGAGCCATCATTCCCCCAAAATATGTCTTTTAATTTATGTCCAAGCTCATATTCTAAGTAAATGATTGGTTTAAAAGTTGGGGCTTTAAAAATCATTAACGTTTTAAGTTTTGAAGCCCAGTACTATAGAGGTTAATTATTTCCTCCTGCATATTTTCCCTAAAATTGGTGCAGGCAAAACCCAAATCTGAGATGAATGACAAGGAATTAATTTTTACCTTCACATTGATTAACATAGTACATGATCCAATTGCTTATGTTTTTCTTTTAATGAAAATACAGTGTTAAAATAACAGCCAAATTGTTTCGTTTACTCCAAGAAATAAAAAAGGAAAAGATTCAAAGAAGTTAAAATTCAATTCCTATTTTTAATTAATTTCAAAACAACTGAAACACATACATTTTGCTATTTTAATAAAAACTTTAACTTTTTCTCAAAAAAGTTTATTGTTCTACGGTTTATGTTTAACATTGGTTATAGTCTCCAACAGCCTTCTCTAGGTGCTTTGCAGAGGAACAGCATAATGTCCCCATAAATTCTCATGAAATTTGAACGGTATTCAGTAGAGGTGATTAAATAGTAATGTTCTAAGCTGGCTTTGCCTTGAGAATGTTTAACATTGTTACACAAAGTGTCATTGGAGGATATGTTTCACCTCCACTCAAAGCAAGTAGCTCTTTCCATATACACAAAAAGGACATTTGATTTCCCTCTTTCATCACCTATTGGATATGCCATAGGTGTCTCAAACTCAATATGTCAAATAATAAAGTAATCTTCATTTAACCCAGATCTATCCCTTTATACTGAATAGCACCACTAGCCACTGAGATGTCTGGGCTAGAAACTTGCACAGCATCCTTGATGCCCCACATCCTCATGTCACGCATCCGATCAGTCCTAAAAATTCTGCCTCCCATTTTCCACCAAATCCTAGTATTTCTTTTTTCCATTCATTTTTGTGTAGCTTACTGCACTAGTACCCTAAATGATGGTGGTAGTAAAAGAAGTAGCTAAGAAGTATTCAGTCTTCTCAATACCTCTTCGCTGGTACCCTTTCTTCTGATCCTGAGTAGAAAAAATGATTTGGTATGAAAGACTTTAGTCCTTTATACACCCTGCTTTATCATAGAAATTCATTCTATTTGGACAGGTCCAGCATGTAAAGAAGAATGACTTCAAGAACTGGTCAAAATTCTATCTTATAAAGCCATTTATGATCTGGTTTTTTCTTTTCTTTTCAATTTCACTATTCATATCTCCCCACATCCCTGTAGCTCCCTGATCTAGGCCTTCTGAATCTGTTCCTGCCTTAAATCAGAAAAAACAACTTCTTTAGGTCCTTCCAGAGCAACATGCTCTGTATTACAGAGTGCATGCTCTCTGTTAGGAAGAATATTCACCTTATACATTTTCCCTAAGCTGAATTCTACCCCTCTAAAGGATTCAAACATAGCTATTGCTTCAGGGGCAATCTCTCTGTGGACCTTCTGAGGTTGGGATACAACTAACAGCTCTATGGTCTATGGCACTTTTTTCTTCCTCGATCACAGCACATAGCTCACTGGACTGTAGTTCTTGCTTAATTGTTGATATTCCTCACTATATTGTAAGCCCCGTAAATCCAGGGTTGGTATTTTGTCATCATGGGATCCCCAGAGCCTGGCTTCTACTAGGTGTTCAATAAATATTTGTAGTCAGATGGGGTCCACTTGGTGCATAGCAATGCTGTTGTTTCCTTCATAATGTCCTGAGAACATCTAATTCCAAGCCAGTCTCTCAACCAGGAAGTCAACTACTCATTCGTTCATTCGAAATGTTTTAATATATATGGATCAAGTAGATTTTACCCAGTTATTAGAATCAAGACCTTAGAAGCAGATTGGGAGAAACTAAATAAGCAGCCTTTCTTGCAGAACTCCATCTAAATGAAGGTTATTTATGTCTGGGCATGTCACATGGCACAGCAACTCTCAGTCACTAGACACATACTGAAATAACTAGTGCATTCCAGGCACTGTTCCAAGCAGTGGGGGTTTAACAATAAATATGAAACTGCCCCTGTTCTCAAAGAACTCATGGTAAGTGAGGAAAATAGGCAGGCAAACTAATTAATATAATATAATAACACATATTAAAAGAGAGAGTTGTATATAGTGTTTTCAGAAAACAGAGAAGACTGCGTTTGAGATTCAGAGGAACATTTACTGAGGACGTGATACTTACGCTTAGCTTTAAAGATTGAAAAGAGGTTCCCTAAGTGCACGGAAAAGTGTTCCAGGCAGAAGACAGAGGATATGAAAAAGCACAAAGAGAGAAAAGAGCACAGCATAGTTGTGTGAGCATGTTATCCAGCTCCATGCAGAGTGGCAATGGAAGATTCTTGTCACAAGGCAGGAACTTGATCATAAAGGGTCTTATGAGCCAGCAAAGAACTTTTAACCTGACCCTACAGTCTAACAAAGCTCTTCACAGACTTTAAGCAGGGGAGAAAAGTGATCAAATTCAGATTTAAAAAAACATCTCTGGAAGCTTTAGGGAGAATTCAAAAGAAGAGTGCTTCCCAGTATCTTGGAATTGGAAATGATTTTAGGTGATATGTGGTTTGGGCATTAAACAACAAGGAATCTTGTGAACAAGTGGTTGTTTATGCATTATCTTTTGGCCTTTTCATTATATAAAAGAAAAAGCTGCTGTTGTCTAGGCTCTGGAGTCAGAATACTTAGATTTAAGTCCCTACTCTCCTACTTACTAATGATTTTGAATAAGTTACTTACATTCTGTGCCTCAGTTTTCAAAAGTACAAAATGTGGTTAATAAAACTAGTATCTGCTTCTGAAGATAAATGAATTAATACTTAGAATAGAGCTTGACCAAAAAAGCACTTAATAGACATTGACAATAATTTTATTATTTTTAATTAGTATTATTATATTTATTTTTACTTTCTACTTATGGCTAGTGATTCCACTTATGGTAATAATTAAAAATTTCCTTGTTAAATAGACCTACTTGATTTTAAAGAGTAAATAATTTTAAATAATACTGTTAAGAAAACAATATAAGATTCGGCCAAAGCCAGGCCGGTCGGGGGACAAGAGAGCACACAGCCATGGCAAATTGATGAAAATGATGTACAAATGGCTGAGGTTTGAGATAGAAGAAAGCAATATCGGAGGTAGTGGTACAAAGGAGAAACATTAGGAGCTCAAACTAAGATCAGAGTAGAAAAGGTGAAGAAAATGATAGATTTGTGAAATATTTAGAAAGTTGAGTTGACTGTACTCTCCTGCCCCAAAGTCTAGGGTAGAGCCTGGTACATGCTAGTTACTCAATAAGTATTTTCTGGAGAAAGACAGATATAATAGGTAAGGAAGAAATGAAGGAAGAATCTAGGACATCTCACAGTTTTCTAGTTTGAATATTTGAGTAAGTGGTGATGTCATGAACTATAAAGAAAGAATGAAGGGAGTAGAGTCTGGAAAGAAGATAATGAGCTAAGCTTAGGACATGACGAGTTTGAATTTTCAAGGAAAAATCTAGATGGAGATGTTCACCAATTTACCAGGAACTCAGGAGAGATTTCTCAGTTAAACATGTAGATGTGGGAGCTATTACTTCGAGCTTTACTCAAAAATACTGCTTTAAATGTAAATCTCATCCAAAAACACCTTCACAGAAACATTCAGAATAATGTTTGACCAAATATCTGGGCACTGCGGCCCAGCCAAGTTGACACATAAAATTAGCTATCACAATATCCATGTGATAACTCATTCCCACCTTACTTACTTCGTACAAATATCCCTTCTATGTAGAGTTCAGCGCAATAGGAAGGTACATGATAGCCATTGCATGGTATAGAAGAAAATCTCCTTAGGAGTTCAGTGGCCTTCATTCTTATCTATCTTCAGGGAAAGGAGAAGAATGGAACATCTTCTACGTTCTTGGGACTGTATGAGCTATTATTTGCTAGAGCTGAAATAATTCTTCACACTGGACGGAAGGATCAAGGAAATAGATACTATCAATTGCCAGAGCCTCTTTATAATGGAGGAGTAAGAGTTAACACAGAGAGTGTCTTTTTCCCAAAACAAAAACTGTAGCCCAGGATGTGCCTTTCCATTTCCACTTTACAACTTGAATGATGCAGTAAAAGTTTCACTCCAAGTGATTGATGTACAATTTTTATCAATTAAATAATAGTAGGATCAATCCCAGTGTTATTGACAATGCTTCCAAACCATCTACCATACCTCAAAGTCAATGGAATTAAGCGGAACTGATAGGCCTAAAAGAATAAATATCTGGCACCAGCCCAGTAGTATAGTGGTTAAGTTCGCATTCCACTTTGGCAGCCTGAGGTTTGTAGGTTCGGATCCCTGGCACAGACCTACACACTGCTCATCAAGCCATGCTGTGGAGGCATCCCACGTACAAAATAGAGGAAGATTGGCACAGATGTTAATGCAGGGCCAATCTTCCTCACAAAAAATAAAAAGGAAGGCTTGCACTTCTGGCACATTCCCAATGCAATCTTTATGGGATCTGATGCATTCACACTCTAGATGCTCACTAAAAATTACGGATGGCCATTAGTTCATCAAATAAGCCTCTGACAAATTTCCTCTGTTAAATAAGATACGTTTTCCAATACCTACAAGTATGTTCAACACTATTACCCCAAACTTTGACTTATGACTTTTGTCTTTCCAGTGAAGAATTCTAGTGTTAAGTACAGTCTTTGCATTCCAAAAATAAGATGGGCTTTTCAGCTAAAAAAAAATCCTGATTTTTTTTCAGGAATTGTACTGTATTCCTAAAATTGTATTGTAATTTGACGTTATATGTCAAAATGCCTAAAAAGTTTCCTACACTTTGACCCAGTGATATTGTTTCTGAAAAACTAGCATAAGAATATCATGTGGGGATACGGGAAGCTTTTTGCACAAATATTTATTCCAGCATTGTCTATGAAGGTGATTTTCTTTTAGACATGGGTTCACAGTCAAAAGTTAAAGAAAGACTGGCTTATAACTGATCCATACAAATGTAACTAACCAAAAGCAGAATAGTTAAGTGAATGTGTATCTATTGATACAACCAGGAAAAATTATGTTTGCTTGGAGTTCATCATGGCATATTAAATGCTTATAACACTATCTACAAAAGAGGTAGAAAACATATTTTACAGCACAGTCATGTGCTACATAATGACATTTGGGTTGATGACAGGCCACATATACGACAGTGGTCCCATAAGGTGAGTACCATATATCCTAGGTGTGTAGTAGGCTATACCATCTAGGTTTGTGTAAATACACTCTATGATGTTCACACAATGATGAAATTGCCTCATAATGCATTTCTCAGAATGTATCCCTGTTGTTAAGCAATGCACAACTGTAATTGTATACAATTATACTATTTAAATATTTAAAGCTTGGTAAGAAAATATAGTCATGGGGATAAATACATTTAAAAAAAAATGCTCCAAAGACTTTCCCTGTTTGTTTTTTTCTCTTATATCTACTTTTAGATATTTTCCAAATTGTAACTAATATACATACATTGCTTCTATAGTGGACAAAAACTATCACTTTATAAAGGCGGGGCATAGAGGGGAGAGGGACAGAGAACAAGTCTGGGGATGGGGGGATACAGGGAGAGTTGCATAAAATAAAAGTATGCATAAGTCCCCACTGAAGGGCTCCAGCTTGCTGATAAAGAGGATGCCATTCAATATTCCCTACCAAGTATTACTCTCAAGTGGAAGTGGTACTTGTCCTGTAAGCTCACTCTGAGCTTGGTATTAAGGAATACCAAAAGAGATGTTTTCCTGTTGCTTCAACTCTATTCAGCAAATGCTGTTACTCTCCCTAACTCAACCACCCAGAAACCATAGGTTTCCACCACCTGTGGTCTGTTCTTGGACAAGGATACTCAGAGGAGCCAAAGAATTCAAACGTGACCATCATCAGGTCCTGGGAAGGGGCAGCACAATCTCGCCTGTGAAATAACACTGCAGGAGTCCTTTGTTAGGTGCTGGCTCAATATATCAACCAGTGTCTGGGGAATGACTTTCCTTTGTATCTGGAGCAAACATAGAGTATCACTTACGGTTCTTTGTAAGCCTCAGAAACCAAATGCGGCTAACTTAATCAAACCAAAGTGGATTGGAAATTGAGTCCTTTACAGAAGGAAAAGCTAATTGTGCCTCCTGAAGGATAAGAACCAGACAGGCACTGAGTTCTCCATCAGAGCCTCAAGGGCAATCCCTTTTTGGGTATTGACGTCTGAATGACTCAGCTTCCACACGTCCAATCTTTAGTCTTTCGCTCAAGATTAAAATTCCTGGGAAGAAAAAGTAAAAGGACTATCTTTGACCCTGTTCTTGGACAAGGATACTCAGAGGAGCCAAAGAATTCAAACGTGACCATCATCAGGTCCTTGGCCAGAATAAAAGGGATACCCTGATTAACAGCCATACAAGGATCTATGTAACAGATGGAATTATTCCCCAAAAGTAGGATGACCACATGTTGGGGTTTGCCCTAGACAGTCCCAATTTATATCTGTTTTTCAGGAATAACTATAAATATCATCGTTTTCACTCACAAAAGCATCCAAGTTTGGATAATAAATTGCATTATTACTCTATACAAAGGAAAAATAGGGCATTGTTACCCAAGAGGAAGGAAGTGATGCTGAGCAGATGAAAATAGCTACCACCACAGTGAGACTATTAGAAGGGGTCAAAACAAAGTGTTCTGCTCCTAATCTTTCAGGTCAAAAGATAAGTATCAGAGTCAAAAGCTCTTATCAGTCTTTTGCTTCTGATTCCAACATGAAAATAACATTCCTATACTCACTCCCCGTGTGTTATTGAATTATTATGACTTTGACCCAATAGTTCCATTCCCTTGTCTTCCTGTGTCCTTGCAGTGAAACCCCTAAAAGTTGAAGTGTTCTCTTTTACTGCTGCTTTTTTAGCTTAATTGGTGCTCTCCTGCTTTCCAAAATAGAATGCTAACATCCTTTCACCCAGCTGGAGGGTCAGGGTGACACCAGACCCAATATTCCCCAAAGCGTGTGTAGGATGGTTGCTGCATCCCTGCTGCTGACTAATAATAAGGAGTCAAATAGCATCTTTTGATTCTGATTTCCTCCGAGAGGCTGTTCTACAAGCGTGGGGTCAACTTAAAGGAAGAGGGTTTTTGTTTAATATTTTCTCCTTTCATTAGTACACTTAAATTACTTTCTTGCAAACTCTGCTTGTTACCTAAATGTACTGGCTCTTTTGTTACCTAATTAGCTTTCTTATCAAAATTCCAACCAAAAATAACAAGAAATGTAATAACGATAAGGTATCCTGCCCCCTCAAAACAGATTTCCTTTCACGCTTTATCTCTTGTTACTGTTCTGGCTTGTTTAATTAAAGTATCAGGAATTATTAGACTCAAATTATTTCTTGATCTAGTGCTCAAATTCTCCTGAAAAACTGCTTCTCCTGCCACAGTATTTAAACCTTTATCAGTGTGAGGCAGATGAGTTTCCACACGTATGCAACTGGATTAATGTAAATCAATATAATTTTGGAGAAAGAGCCTAATTTAGCCTCTGAGTAATTAGACAAACATATCAGATTGGGCTACCCTGAGTTACCAGGACCGTTTGAATAATCATGTCTCCTCTCCTGTGCCCTTGGATGATCACAATGAACAGCATTAATGTGCAAAAACCCTTACGAAACTTTAGCATGGAGGTGTGAAATTCAAAGCAAAGTTATTATTTATTTTTCAGTAGAGGGGGGAGGTAAAAATCACCAAGTTCAAATCACTAACATAAGCTGTATTCAAGAAAGGTAGTCAAGTCTGTTACAGATTTTAAAATAACTGATGAGAAAATACCCTTAAATCACAGCTTTAAGAAGGAGAAAACTATAAGACATGTTGGCTGTTTCTCTTCATCAGACTCTGCGAAAAAATTCAGGTTGGAATCTGTTTGCTTCTGGTGGAGCTGTGTGAGAGGTTCATTTTCTTTGAAGTTGTCTGCAATATGATCCCTTTTTGCGCCGTCAAGCTTGGCTATGGCAACTCCCAGGCAGCCATTTTGAACTTGTGTTTTACTGGAATTTCAATACTTACCCCTGTGTTTGCGAGATGGCTTGCTGATGTCTGTCTAGGAAGAAATAAACTGGTATATATTTGTTTATTTCTACATTTTCCACGTGAGTGTCCTCTTCTGACTGTTGTTTTGCAACCTAATTGGATAGATTTTTGTTGGAAGTTTTAGTTCATGTTATTCCTAACTTACTCTTAGCATAAAATGTGATAAATGAAGTGAGAATGTTGTTTCAATTTATTTCATTCTCTGTATTATTTGAGAGATGCTAGTAAATGTTCGTGCGTGTGTTTGTGAGGAAGCTTTAATACCTATATCATTGCACTGATTATATTTCATAATAATTACCTCTTTATGTGTCTGTCTTCTGTACTCCTTAGAAAACTCTCCTTTTCCCCCTTCCTACTCCAAGTCTAAATTTGTGACAAATTCTATGTGAAACATGAAGTTCATTTGCTTCACAACTAAGACGAAATGTGCTAAAAAGGTTTTTAAAGTTCATGTGGAATAATTGAGGAATGTTCTCATCAAAAGGTGGTCTTTTAATTAGTCAAATAGTAATTAAGATTGCATATGAAGACATGATTTCTATATTATGAACTACAGTTATTCTAAAAAAAATGAATTAATTCAAATCCTACAGTGTGCTTCTTTATATAGAAAAATAAATATATTCACAAAAGCTTGGGAGTGAATTGATTGCTACAAATGTTGAGGAAATATCAAGATTGTTTGATATTTGATGAACAATCTAGAATTTTAGGCTGAGAAGTTCAAGTTGTTCTCTAGACAACAAGGAGGCACTGAAGATACAAAGAAAACATTTGGGAAGTGCTTTTCTTCAGTAAACAGGATGGGCAACCACAATGAGAAGTTAAATAGACAGAGACCAGAACTCTCAGGATGATGGCCTAGACAACGGAGACATGTCAATCCAGGAGAGAACATGGGAAAAACCAAAAAAACTCGGAAACTAAATAAAGGCACAAATATGATAGAGGAACAAAAATTAACTCCGAGTTTCTGAGCTGAGGAACTTAGGAAGGTGGTGTGCTGTTCACTAATACTGAGAAGTACAGCACAGATGCAGGTTTAGGGGATGGGGGAAGAGATGAATGAGGAAGGGATGGATATCAGGTATTCAACATATCACACAATTCCAGGCACGTGATAACTTGCCATTCACAGGATGGATTAGAGGGTGATTCAAACTTATAAACCTCTTCCCTGCTTTAGTTCCAAAAATTAGAATAATTTGAAATAAAACTTAAGTCACTGCATGGCAATGAATATTCTTTATCCAGTCCTATGTGCCGGGCATTGTTCCAGGATTTCGGAAGGTAACAGAGAAGAAAGCAGTCTCTTCTCTGCTGAAGTTGACTTTCTGGTGCAGAGAGAGAGAAAAGAAACAAGTAAATAGATATGCCATATGTTAACGAGTGTTATGATGAAAAATAAAGCTGGTCAAGGGGATGAGATGCACTGGACAGTGACAAGGTTGCTGTTCTGTAGGGGGGATTGTTTTCTGATAAGTAGGCATTTAAGCAAGGGCTTGAATGATCTGCCATTCTTACCTTGGTAACAGGCCATATCAGTAGGGGTTGGTAAAGTGGTAATTCCTATCAGTCTAAATTCCTGTGTAAGTCATCAGATTCGGACTAAAGGTCCACCTTTGGAATTTGGCAAATAAAGACCTCAGTCAGTTCCCTGTCTATTCATCTTCTTACTAAAAGTTATTTTCTTGTGTCCCCTACTCAAGGCTGCCATCAAATTCCAGCTGATGAATAAATATCAGAGGTTCTATCAAAAATATATCTTCTGTCTGAATTGCTACAACCTTAGCTCAAAAACGCAGCTTTCTTTTTCTTGACCGTTACCATGGCCTACTGACTGGACCATCAGTTATCAGTGACTCCAGTCCATACACCTGTCTATCAATAACATTGACTTCAGGAAAAAACAAACCTATATATTGACTTTATTATCTAAGACATAGAATCCAGCTTAGGACATACAAACCTTTACAATCTGTCCCAAATTTACCTCTCCAGACTTCAGTCTCAATAGATGAACTCAACCATGCTGAACTTCTCCTTGCCTGCTTTCCTCCTTCTTTAATCTTACAAGTCCTCTTTTCTAGGCCTGAAATTGTCACCTTCCTTTATCTTTCCACTCTGTATCCAAAAAGTGAAAACTTCTGCCCTTCCTTCCACACCCATATAGCGTTTGTTGCTTGCTTCTCTGTGCTCAGTCACACTCTGATCATCCCTCTATGACTGCATTTATTCCACTACAATGTAGTTGTCTACCTGCATGTCTGCCTTCCCTGATGGACTCATTAGCTTCTGGAGAAAAGAGCCAGTGGACCCCACTACTCTTGACACATCTTGGTGCTTTATACAGAGCTACACGTACAGGTATGCTCATTATGTGGAGCACAATACCACGGATCAAAGAGAAAACTTTTTATCATAAATGTCATTGATTTGTATTCTTACTACATCAATTTGACAGCTGATAGAAATAAAGTTTTGATCTAATGACATCAGTATATTATGACATTTTCTTAAAAGATAGAAACAAAGTGCCTTTTTAACGGACACAAAGGTACCACTAAAAGTGCTTTGTCTCTAAATAAATGGTTGCTGCAAGAAGCAGTTTCTCTGTCCATCCTCTTTGGATAAGCCAGGCCTCATGTCACGCTTCCAAGACAAAGACTGAGTGACAGAGAGAGAGCAGTTAGTTGCACATCTGGCTAACCTTGATAGGAAACATTTCAAACTCAATCATTTAAAGGGCCTACACTCATGGTAAACCAACCTGTTATCAAATAACTATTGTGTGCATATATTTTTCACATTGTGAAACCCACTGTAAGGGAGACAGAAACATTAGGCCAAACTTTTGTCTTGAAGGAGCTTATAGTCTGATTTAGAAAACTAACCACATAAAGCAACCATATAAAAAATTTATACAAAACAATATGAATGCCACATGAAGAAAATGGAAGACACTACTAACATGGAGAGGCTATTTTTCACTAATCAAACCGACAAAAAAAAAAATTAATGATTTGACCACTTGACGACAGGAATTCCAAGAAGAAGGAGATTACATCTGGGTTATTCTATAATATTAGGCAAGTCACTTAACCTCATTGAACCTTGGCCTCTTTCTTTAAAAAAAGATGCTTCATCATGGGTTGACATGAGTTTTATTCATGTTTATGTTGCTGGTTTTACGGTTAAACGGAGCATGTAGCTGGAATATTAACACTTTGAGTTTTCATGCTTTCCTGAATTTCTCTTTGCAACCTTTAAACCTTAGTCCCTGATTGATTGTATTAAATCCATTATGAGAATATTACTTAAAGTTGTATTATAATTGCAACCTCCACTAATTATTCAGTACTGTAGCAGCAAAGTTTTATTTGTAAGAATTCAGTTATTTTTATACTTATATCCACTATAAATTTGATGTTCTAGTCAGTAAAATGATGCAATAAAATAAATATTTTCAAAAAAAAGAAAATCTATACCCTGACATCGCAAAGTTTTTCCAAGATGAAACAATATGGTATGCAAAATGTTTTGCAGAACATAAACAGCTTAGCAAAAGTATGGAATTGAATTATAATTTCTATTAGACAAGAAAAATCTTCCAGTATGGTCTCTGCAAGATGAAAGTGAGAAGAATACTCAACCCTCTGTTATCACTTTCTGTCCTCCCCTCTTTTCCACTTGTACTGCGTCATTCACCCTCACATCCTTCTCCTCAGCCTTCTCACCTCTGTGTGGGACAAAGAAAGTTCCACCGAGCTGCATGAGAAGTGAGAGAAATAAGAAGGGCATTAAAAGGAGAAAGAGAATTAGAAAAGGAAAAGAGAGTCTATGTTCTCCTCCAACTACAATGATGTTCTCCTTAAAACACTTTATTTAACAGGCTTCTAAGGTGTCTGAGATCATCGAGCTTTCTATCACTCTCTTGATTAAGAACAAATAACCCTTGTTAGCAGTGGTTTTCTCTGGGGGTGGGATTACAGGAATTTTTAGCTTCTTACATGATGTATTTTTGCATAGCACTAATTTTGTTAAAATGGACATGATTTGTGTATACATTCTGAGAGTAAAGATAGTTCAAGCTTGGGGGGTGACTAGGACTCTGGATTAGTTAAAGCGCATATTGGAGGAAATTTTCACGTTTAGAAAAATCATGCTATCTCCTGAATTGCAATGATTAACAAGTATTTTAATAAGACAATCATATAATGATGCTACTTACAGAGAGAAAACCTTATTTACGATGTGATTTGGTGATTCAGTTGGTCTGTGCCATATTTATTCTCACTTTTTCTCTATTTACAGGCACTGCTTTGCTATCTGTGGTTGCTTTCCCCTTGGAAGATTTCTATGTGGGTATTTACCATACGGTTAACAACATACCAAAAAACGAGTGGAACAGGCTGTTTTATGTACCACTGTTGGCCATCTGCCTCACCATGGGAGGAATAAGAGGCATCATTTGTCCACTGGATGCTTACAGCCTTCAGGAGTATGGATCACAGAAATGAATGTCTTTTTTTAATTGGTAAGTAACGCTGGTTAGGAGAGAAAACGAGGTTTAGGACATTCCTCTCCCTTTTGGGATTTCTCATTGTTTGCTCTCCAGTCCCATTTTGATGGTAGTAGTTCAGTCTTTGTCATTGGTTGGGCTGGGTAATTGACAATGTGATGGTGCCTGCGGCAATGATTCAGTCAGAAATCGTCGGAGCATATGAGTCAGATACAGACCAACACAGTTTACCAGAACCTTCTAGAAACTCATTGAGAAATTTGACCTCTAAGTAAACAAGTCTGAAGTGGTTTGTCATATTGAATAGAACGTGGCTTTGGAGATGAAGAGGGCTGAATGGAATTCTCACCTCTACTTAGCACAAGATGCCTGACCTTGGTCAAGTTGTTTATTCTCTATAAGCTTCAGTTTAATCATTTCTAAAGGGTTTATAATAATACCTCTTCTTGGGTTTTATTAGAGGTAATAATGTGCAGATCACTGGCAGAGAATCTGGTACATAATAGGTGATCAATACCTGCTAGCTGTTGTTATTACTTATTACATCGTAATTGACTAATTTGGCAGGGGTTAGAAATTCACAGGCCAGTGCAGAGAGAAGATGAAAAGGATGGAAGAAATGTTTTGCCCTTTGTTAAAACATCAACCAGCACCTCTGTTTTGCATTCACTTCACCCCAACACCTAAAAGAGTTTGTATTCCATAAAAATCACTTTTGAGAATCTTTGTCTCTCTCAGTGAGTTCTTGTGCAGTTTTATGTGTTTTTAAGGAACCAATTTTTATTATCGACTACAAATTCAAGAGAAAAATTGAAATATTGTTCTTAAAGTAGAGAATTTTAGCATTTAATAGAGAATTTTGTTTTTGTTATTGGTATTCATTAGTGGATGTCAAATAGATCTGACATACGTTGTCTTCTGTTTCCTCTTTTCTGTGAAATGGGTTGCCAACATTTTTCTAAAGTACTGTCTTTCCATCAATGTTAGTAACAGATAAAAGCAATGCACAGACAGCATCAGACAAAATGTTGAAGAAAATTCATATTAAAAGTATTAATTGAAAAAATTTTAGAATAAATGTTATCTAGGTATATGTAGCTATCCAGGGCAGGGTGTTCGTTCATTTCTTTCCTTCTTTTTTTCTTACTTTCTTTCTCTCTCTCTCTTCCTTCTTTTCTTCGTTCCTTCCTTCCTTTCTTTCTGTCTCCCTCTCTCTCTGTCTCTCTTTCTTCCTTCCTTACTTCCTTTACTTTCTTTTCTCCTTTATTCCTCTCTCTTTCTCTTTCTTCAATTATATTAATATTACAAAAGACTCAAGCCTATTTTGGATTAAGTCCAACGTCAGAGAATAATGCAATTTTACCAAAGGTGGAAGGGACTTTTTACTTCCTTATAACAAATTCTGCCTCCTTGACCTGCCCAAAGGAGAAAGAAAAATCCTTCTTTTTTATTCTATTCGGAGGTTTTAATCCTTAATTAGCAACATCATTTTGATTAAATAAGACTCTGGAGGATTAAGACTGGAGAGCAATCAGTTGCTCTGAAAGATAGCTCTGGAGAATTTATTGTACTGTGGTCTTAGTCATTCAGAGTTGTGTTTAATCAAAGTGACATTTCTCAGTGTTGATTACAAAGGAGACATTATATGAATGAAATATTTCTTTTGGGAAACGGAGAGGACTCCCAATGGATTTGTGCTTTAGGACTTTGGGAAGGGGGTGGGGTAATGGGGTGAAAATGAATTTCTGCAGCTGTGAGGAGCCAGGCTAAATGTGGGATGAACACGTTTTGATTTGGTTACTTATTATTTCCTAACGTCATTAAAATCTCTGATAAAAAAAATCATGCACTATTTTTAAAAGCTAAAATGAAAGCACCTAGAAATCTGTATAAAGAATCAGAGCATTATTCTTTAATGTGATAAAGGACTATTTAGATGGCAAGTTCTTGAAGGCTGAACCTGGCTGTTTCCGTTTTTTGTGGGTTTTTTAAGTTTAAAAACAAAACTAAAGGAAAACTTTTATGAACAAGCGCTTGTTGCAACTTGTAGAAATGAATGCTAACTCTATTCCTGTACATACTGCAGGGGTTGGCTGCAAGATGGACAGACATCCTGCTGGGCAGCCAGATAGCTGGTAGATCCTTAGGAGTTTTATGATCTTCAGCATGTTCCTTAACCTCTCAGAGCCCCAGGACCCTCAGCCAGCTTGCACGGCTGTTGTATAGCTTATATATAAAGAATTCCAGCACATTATAGCTTTTCAAACCATGTTCGCTACTGCTATTATTAAATGACAAATGTCATCAGCTAAAATCATTGTCTTAATTCTGGGAAAGAGGGAACCCATTTAGGAGGAGGTCATCTTTAAAATGGGCAGCCGTTAACTTATAATCTATGTCTCCAAGTCAAAAATGCCTCTAGAAATTATAAGCCTGGTTAATATAACAAATTGCAGTCATGTCTTTAAAAAACAACATACTACTTGAATCTATAACCACTTGAAAGCTGCCTCCAGTTCTATTTTCAGCACAGATGTCAGATGTTCATAGTTACAGGACCTTTAATGAGATGTGTCATTGCATCTATACCACCTAAAGCTTCCCAATGATCCTGTTAAGTAGTATAGACTGGAAGTCTCAGGCATTGAAAGCACTGCTTCCGAGTAGAGCTGCCAAATGTAGGTGAGAAAACCACTCCTAGCCAACATTGCCATCTGGTACTGGATCTTCCTCAACTATGTACCTCATTGAAAGAATAAAGCTAAACTCCCTAAAATCAAGAGGCATAGTAATCTGCCAACATCTTTATGTAATTATCCAGATCAGAACCTGGCTCTTTCAGCATTTTCCAAAATCTGAGGTGTACAATTAAGAGTCACCACACTGGAGATCATCTAGGCAAATACACCTGTGCAGAATCTTTTCTGGAAGCAAAAAGAAAGGTGGATAATTAAGTCTTTTCATAAGCATAATTTTAAATTCTACCACAATTAACCTCAAATCTTGCTTTCACATTTCTCTACTTCCTTTACCTGATAATTTGCATCCCATCTGCATATCATAGTCTGTTGCTAACCAGTTACCAGAGTGAATTATGCATGATTTAAAGGACCAAATAGGATATAGCTAAAGTTTTTGAAAAATTCTAGAGTCTGACTTATTGCATCCCAGAAATTTTGAATATCTGGTACTCAAATTGACCCTACATAATATCTGTTTTATATGAAAAAGTTTTGATTTTAATACTTACTTACTCGTATTTAGCATCTTGTAACTTAGGGAAACACTAGAGGTAAAAACTTATTATCCCACAGCATTTTTCCAGAAGCTGTTTTAACATTCACTTCAGCGTTGTATGAAAGCAGTGATTCTCATCCTAGATGTACATGAAAGCCGACAGAGGCCTCTTCCAAAATACTGGTGCCTGGGCCCTGCCTTCAGAGGTTCCGAGTATATCAGTTTGAGGTGGGTCCCAGAGATCCAGATTTTTTTAAAAGCTGCCTAAGTATTCAGGTTTGAGAACCACTGCTCTCAGACAGTGTTGCCTAATTTTAAGAATCACATGAGGGCTTTGTTTAAAAACGTTTCCTAGGCCCCATCCTCAACCTCCTAGATGAGAATTACTTGGGAGCATAACTGGCGAAACAATTCCAGAGACATGAGAGCATTCCAAAGTGATCTAGAAAGAGCTTTTAAAAGAAATGGAACTAAACATTGTTTGAGTGCACCCCCTGGGTGCCAGCCTGCTTTGGAAACTTTTCATGATTCATAGCAATTTCTTACCCATTTAGAAATCTGCCTGAATGAAAAATTCTACCTAATCCTTGAGAAGAGAAACAAAATATGAATCTATGTTATTCAGCAATAGCGAAATCATAATTTATAAGGTGCATTTCAGCCAACGAAAGCAAAGCAGCTCATGGGATAATCTTATTAATACACATTAATACTCAAAATATCCTCTGAGTTGCATACTGAGGAATAGCCTGTAAATAACTTTAAAAAAATCACTAGACCTGCCAAAATTCTATTTGCGTGGGGTGTAGCGAAGTTTAACAAATGCTACCCGCTCACTCTAATAACAGCAGGCACCTCCTTCTTCACCTTTGCTAAAATTGTAAGCCTTCAGGAAATACACTCAGAATTCCTCTCCAAAATAGAACTATGGATACCAAAGAATATTGAGGAAAAAAAGAAGAAAGACAAATTTCTTACTGCTTCTGTCGCCTCCTGCTTTTCCTTAAGCCCTGTTTGGTTGCTTTTAAACTTGGCAGGTGTGTGAGTAAGGACTTATTTTCATCAGTAAACACGCACTGGTTCAAAGATCTTACACTCAGGAAATGAGAAAATGACATAAACACTATTAAAATTGGGATGTTGACAAAAGAAAGGGAAAAAAGAGACAGGGAATGACAGCAAGTTAAAAGAGTGAGAGAGCGCCAGCCCTGATAGCCTAGTGCCATGCTGTGGTGGCGGTTCACATAGAAGAACTAGAAGGACTTAAAACTGGGATACACAACCATGCACTGGGGCTTTGTGGAGGAAAAAGAAAAAAAGAGGAAGATTGGCAACAGATGTTAGCTTAAGGTGAAACTTTACCAGCAAAGAAAAAAAAAAAAAAGCAAAAGGGAGAGAAAGACAGGCATGCCCCAAATTTCTTAATTAAAAATATAACTATTACCTTAATCTTGCTGTCTATTCACCAAAACCAATGATCTGCCTTTATTAAACTGCCTTTCATTTAACAGCGTTGTTGAAAAAAATTATAGATAAAAAATAAGAACTGTAAGGGCCAGCCCCAGGGCCGAGTGGTTAAAGTTGCATGCACGCCACTTCAGTGGCTTGGGTTCACAGGTTAGCGTCCCAGGTGCAGACCTACTCCAGGAGTCAGCCATGCTGTGGAGGTATCCCACATACAAAGTAAAGGGAGACCGGTGCAGATGTTAGCTCAGGGCTAATCTTCTTCAAGCAAATAAAAGAGGAGGATTGGCAAGGGATGTTAGCTGAGGGCGAATTTTCCTCACATACACAAAAAGTGAGGACTGTAAGATTTCCCTTTGCTCCTTCTTTCTCCAAATTCATGACAGCCAGAGTGTTCTTTGAAGAACTTTGATGGGCCAATGGTTATGCTAAAAGAAGCAAGAGTTCACAACAGCCATCCACCATGAAATCAGAGCCCAAGTGTTTCCCTGACTCTTCTAAGTCGTCCAATTTTATCCCATTGAAGAGCCGCAAATCCCCAGTGAATTATCTCAATATTTTTAAATACAGAATAAAACCTTCTCTTTGAACTCTTCAAATTGTCCACTACTGCTATGAAGACCTGCAAGTACCTCCCCTCACTGACACCTTTTCAAGTTAGGAAAGATCATTTTAAACTGTTTCTCTAAAATCACTTAAAAAGTCTGAAGCATGTCAAAATCGGTCAGTCTAAGAAATGACAAAATATTTGAGTGACTTTAAAAATTACTACGAGATAAATTAAGGTGAATGTTTAAAGTAAATAATCTCAAAAGGATTGCTGAGTTTTGCAGCAACAAGTTTTGTTTCCTTATTTGCATTCAACACCATAGAATCATAAAGACAGAAAAAATTACCACTTATTTGCAGTTCCTAGTCTGTATTTAAAAGTAGACTAAAGAAACTTATTTTTACTGCTGCTTTCAATTTTCCTTAATCACTGGTATTTGTTTTGCTTTAGTGCTTTGCTCTCTGACTTTCTGGGTGAGAGGTGCTTTATATATTCAATTTGCTAGTGAGCTATGAGATGAAAGGAGTCTTAATGGTGAGTTTGAAGACTGTGGATTTTTATTTCTTTTATTTTTTTACAGTTGGTACATATACAATTTCACCTTTAATTATCTGTGGCTAGTCCTGTCCATGGATCAACAAAGACATATATAAAACATGCCTGTACTAGGTCATTCTTTCAGAAAATTACAAATCAAATAGGTTGGGTGGCATTCATTAAAAACGCATTTAGTACTTTATGTGAAATCTCTTTCCATACATAGATACTCAGCACCATAATTCTTTGGTTTCTAACTACCTTTCACAAGATTTAAGTCTTGGAATAATTGTAATTTTCCTTGACCCTCTTTAGAGTAATTCAGTTTACATCACCATGTTGTGTACTAAAGAGTCACACAGCGTCCTCCTGGATTTTCTCAGCAATACTTAGCATTAAAATAAAGCGTTTCCCTTGGGGCCAGCCTGGTGGCATAGTGGTTAAGTTCATGCACTCTGCTTCAGCAGCCTGGGGTTCTCGGGTTCTGATCTCAGGTGCAGACCTACACACGACTTGTCAAGCCATGCTGTGGCAGCATCCTGCATACAAAACAGAGGAAGACTGGCATAAATGTTAGCTCAGTTACAATCTTCTTCAAGCAAAAAGAGGAAGATTGGTAACAGATGTGAGCCCAGGGCCAATCTTCCTTACCAAAAAAAAGAGGAGGTTTCCTAAAGATTGAAAGAATTATAACATTGCTTTCATCTCTGGTTTCTCTCAGTTGCTCAGCCACAATTCAAGTGTGCAGCTTGCAACAGCATGAAAGGATGACCTGAGGCTGAGCCTAGGGACTCCATCCAGTAGTTCTAGAATATTCTAACTCTGTAGCACATCTACGTTGTGACAAGTTTCTATTAGTGGATTACAGTAAATCAATTTCCTCAGCATGGCCATCTTTGATATTTGATTACTTTCCTAGGTGAATTAGTGAAAGTTTGTTTATGTTGTTTGTTCGATTGATTTTTTACAAGATGCCATGTTATCTATCAAGTGGTTATTTCCTATTTGTTGTGGACCTAGAGCTGTGCTAGATCCCATGGAGACAAAGAAGTGAACATAAAGAATAAAGTGTTGCTGTCAGGGATTTGACAATCTATATGAGAGAAGACAAAACCCACAGTAGTGAAATAATTGGAGAACAAATATTTACTTTAGAGGTTCAGAGAAGAAAGCAAGTAGAATATTCAAGAAAGTATTGAAGAAGAGAGATTTGATATGGGACTTCAAAAGTGAGACAGGGCACACCCAGGAACACGAGAAGTTACAGGAGGGAAAATGAGTAAGCGTGTTTACTGGAGAGTGAGGGGACAAGCCTCATTGGACACAGCTCCTTTCCAAATGTGTATCACGTATCTGTCTATCTCTGTCCCTTTCCTTTGCAACCACCTTGGTCCAGTCCACTCTTAGCTCTCATCCAGCCTATTAAAATAGCTGTAATTGGTCTCTTTACCAGGGCCCATCTACAATTCATAAAGATGACACAATAATCTTTCTTTCCATTTAAAATCAGATCATTTCAGGCCCCTGCTCAATTCTCTTCAAATGTCTTCCCAATGCACTAGGAATAAAACCCAGATTCCTTACTATGGGCTTCAGGGTCCTAAGGGATCTGGACCACACTTAACTGCTGGATCTTCTCTTCTAAAGCTCTTTTCCTTTCTCACTATGCTCCAACTTCACTGTTCTTTTTCTTCCTGAAATTGAGAGTGGAGAAAAATTCAGAACAGCAACAACATTTGCTTGGCACTGTGCAGCTAGTCTGTGTTCTTCATTCAGTCTTTGAAAAAACTCTGTCCAGCAGGTATGATCCTTATTTTTAAAATGAAGACTTGGAATTCCAGAGAGCCTAAGATCACAGATCATGTGACTGTCAGAGCTATGACTCAAACTCATCTCTTCTGACCACCATTCTGAAAGGAAAACACAGTATTTATAATTAATGATATGTAAAATGTGGTGAGAGGCATGACTGAAAGGTAATTTTAAATGTCAAAGGCTGGATTAATGAGGAAATGGTGATGTCATAAAATCAATAACTGGAAAGAAATATAAAAAGGACACCTAGCCCAGTTAGCCTCTCCTTAGAGGCTGCACCAGAACAGGTGGCTTTTACTGCTGGCTCTGCAGCAACACAGCTGAGTCACTTCCGTTCTCCAGCGCTCAGATTTCCTCTCTGAAAAAGAGGGAGAAAATTTTTATTACCTTCATTTAGGTAAAGATTTCCCAAATACGACACTACGAGCATGATCTGTCAAAGAAAAAAAAATAATTGGACTTCATCAAAATTAAGAATTTCTGCCCTTCAAAAGGTACTATTAAGAGAATGAGCCACACACTGGAGAAAATATTTGCAAATCACATATTTAATAAAGAACTTGTATCCACAATATATAAAGAATTCTTAAAACTCAATAATAAAAAAAAACAAACAACTCAATGTTTAAAAAACGGCCAAAATATTTGAAGAGAAACTGCACCGAAGATGATATACAGATGGCCATCAAGCACATGAAAAGATGCTCAATATGATTCGTCATCATGGAAATGCGAAATAAAACCACAATGGGATACCGTCTATCAAAATGGCTAAAATTAAAGATTGACCATACCAAGTGTTGCCCAAGCTTTGGAGGGATTAGAACTCTCACACACAGGTGGTGGTAATGTAAAATGTTACAACCACTTGAAAACCATTTGAAAATTTCTTAAAATGTTAAATATACATCCACCATATCACCCTGCCATTTCACTCCTAAGTTTTTACTAAAGAGAAATGAAAGTCTATAGCTATACAAACACTTACACATGAATGTTGATAACAACACTATTTGTAATAGCCATAAGCTGGAAATTGTCCATCAACAGATAAATGGATAAATAAGATAAGTTGTAGTATATATATATATATATAATGAAATATTACTTGTGAATAAAAAGGAATGAACTACTGATAAACATGACAACACGGATGACTCTCAAAATAATTACGCTAATTGAAAGAAGCCAGGTAAAATGAGTGCATACTTGATAATTCTATTTAATTGCAAACTAACCAATAGTGACAGAAAAGATCAGTGGTTGCCTGGAGATGAGGAAATGGCAAGAAGAAGCAATAGGGAGGGATTATCAAGGGACATAGGGAAACTTTTGGGAATGATGGATATGTTCACTGTCTTGAATGTGGTGATCATTTCATGGGTAGATACATAGTCAAAACATCAAATTGTACACTTTAAACATATGCAGTTTATTATATGTCAGTTATATCTCAATAAAGCTGTTTAAAAAAGAGAAAAAAGCAACAGTAATGACAGTATGGTATTGGCACAAGGAGAGATTAGCAGAAAGAATTGAGAATCAGGAAAAAATAACACGTTTACATGGCCAATTGATTTTCCAAAAAGCTGCTAAAAACATTCAATGGAGAAAAGATCATGTTGTCAATAAATTGTGCTGGAGTAGCTGTATATCATATAGAAAAAGATTACCCGTAACATCCTACTGAAAAATTAATTCAAAGTGGATCATTGACCTTACAAAAGATCTAAAACTATAAAACCACTGAAAAAAAAAAAAGGAGAAAAACTTGTGACCTGCATTTAGAAAGTATTCTTTACATAGGACACAAAAAGCATGAACCAACAAAAAAATTGATGAGTCAAAATTTATTAAAATTAAAAGCTTTTGCTTATCAGGAGATTTTATTAAGACAATAAAAAGGCAAGCCACAGATTGGGAGAGAACATTTGTAGTACATATATCTGACAAAAGACATGCATGGAGAACATATAAAGAACTTTTACAAATCAACAACAAGAAGACAAATTACCCAACTGAAGGAACAGAGAGAATTTCCGGGATAGGCCAAGAGAGCAGCCCCATTCATTCCAGGTCCTCCTTTTTATATCTTAAAAACCCTGACATAACACAGCAAACTTAGGAAGGTTCTGAAAGGTGGAAGAAAGAAGAGAGTCTCTACCTAGAGATCTTAGAACTTGAGAGAGGACAGCAGTGAGTTTTCCTTTTGCCAACAGTCAGGGCAATGGAGAAATCTATAACCTGGCAGCAGCAAGAGGTATGGTGGGGGCAAGGGTTGGGGGAGAGCTGGAGAAGATCCCAGAAAAGTCTGCTCCCCTTAGGCAAAGTACTAGAAAAATAGTAGCCTAACATAAGAGATAATCTGTTTGACAATAGTTGCCCTACTTCAGACAAACACTCTGGAAAGACTGCATTCCCTCCGCCCCTCTGGCCCTATTGTTTCAGCAAGAAACAGGAATCTAATATTTTACACACACACACATACACACACTTGAGCAGAAGCAGGCAGGGACACTCTGATTCCCCAGCCTGAGTGGTGGTGTTCGGGCCAAGCAAAGAGAGGTCTTCCATCCCCTGCCCACCAGAAACAGGCAGTGCTCCCATCCGCCCTCCTGGGTCCTGTCAGCTGGGCACAGCAGGGAACCGAGACTCCATTTCCAACAGCAAGTGGAATGAGGTGGGGTAAAGAGGCTGCTCCTCAATTAATTAACAATGTAATTCCTCCCTCTCCCTCCCCTCACTTTGCAGTACTCTTCTGAGCAACAGAGGAAATAATCCTGGGTAAAATTCAGCTCTCCGCCTGTTCCGTTACTGTACTCACACAGGCAAACAAGTCTGGAGAAAAATGCCAAAATCGTGCTATGTTCACATTAACTTCATGACCAACCTCAAGTAGCCCGTTACCATCGCCTAGCAAGTTTACGGTTTCCACTCCTTCCCTATCGTCTTCCTCGTGTGACTATTTCTGATCTTTTCCTTTCTTCTCAAGCCTTCAATATCCCCTTCCCATAGCCAGTCTTACCTGTTGACTCTGCTTCTTCTTTCATGTAGAGGAAAGTAGAGAAGAAGAAGGGAGAAAGCCAAAAAGGAAGGAGAGAGGGAAAGAAGGGAGGTAGGAAGAAAGGAAGGAAGGAAGGAGGGAAGGAAGGGAGGAAGGAAGGAGGGAAGGAAGGATCAATTAGAAGATGTACAGGAAATACCATAGGATGACCCTGAATAGGTCACACTCTTGATAGACCCATCCCCCTGAGTGTGGAAAACAACCTGTGACCAGATTCTAGACAACAGAACATGGCAATGATGACGGGATATCATCCCCTGATTCTGTTATGTTGTATGGTAAAGGTGAAGGGATTTGCAATGCAATTAAGGTCTCGAATCAGCTTTTGAGTTAATCAAAGAGGAGATTATCCGGGTATCCTGGGTGGGCCTGATCTAATCAGCTAAGCCCTTTAAATTTTTGTGATAATTTGTGTTCTAAAACTTAGATCTATTAGTGTTTGCACAACTGAAACATTTACCAAAATTCATAAAGCTATATATTTAAATGAGTAAATTTTATCATATTTAATTTTACCTCAATAATTGTTTTAAGTTAATGTTAAGACACCTCCTCCCCCCTGCAATGGGATTCTAACAGCAGGATTTACACCCAATGAAGGGTTGAGAGGGAGAAGTGATTTCCTCAGAACTTGCAAAACAGACCATTGGGATGGGTACTTATTTGTAAAACTAATCTTTACAGGAGACGCTAAAAGTTTTATGCAAATGACACTCATTTCTTTGGTTTAATGCATGGTCTGGGTATAACCTGAGTGTTCCTGAGTTTTCCCATACTTTGAAAAGTGGAATAAATAGGAAGACCCAACTCCTTAACCACGTTACCTTTTCCAGGTTCAGTAGGTGTATTCAGCTATGCAGTATGGCTTCTTTAGCGCCACAACACAGAGTTGAGCAGTTGCTGTAGAGACCTTAGGGCCTGCAAAGCCTAAAATATTTACTATTAAGTGCTTTACAGAAAAAAATTTGTCAACTGCTGCTTTAGATAAAAGAGAATATACTATACGTCTATTCTAAAGAGGAATGAAACAAAGATAATGAAACTGATAAGACGTAGGTGATGTGGATACACTTATTAAGAACTCTAAGAAACAATATTTACAAAGTCTAACATGCCACTATTTTATAGCTTACATTTATGTAAAAGCATTCTAATTAGCAGCTGTTATTGGAAGTATCTCAATGATACTTTTATTTTCATCTGTCTGTGTACCCCAATTTTTATTGGATCGTGAACCTAAATGCAACTGCTATCTTTCCAGGAATATCTTACATCCGGCACTCAGGGGCCTGGGCTCTGGTTTTACTTATTCCTTTTACGTCTACGCTTTTGGCTCTGATAACTTTTCCTATGATGCACTATAACCTGATCTATCAGCCAGAAAAATGTAAGTAAATCACGCTTTGCATTAAATTTTTTGGCTTTTATGGTTTTCTTGACACATCTCTTTTCTATTCGGTTCCCTATAACTTCACTTTCAACTCACAGAATTTGTAGATTCTGCCAGTTATTACACTTAAGAGTAACAATGTCTGCAAGAATCTCAAGAATCCTTATCTTCTTTTATTTTTCCCTTGTTAAAAAAGTTTTAATAATGGAATATTTTAAACATAAAAGTAGAAAAAAATCATATATGAACTCCATCTATCTAGCCTTCAGCTTCAACAATTATCAACCCATCTCCATTCACTTTTGCCCCATCTCACCTGGTAATTTTGAAGCAAAAACTAAATATAACATTTCGTTTATGTGTGTGTGTAATAATGACACTGTGATTATGTCTTTTTTAAAGTATTTAACATATATAACACACACACATATGGAAGGAGCGAATACCATCAAATATCTGGTCACTATTAAAATCTCTCTGTTTCCAATTTTTAAATTTATTTTGTTTTGTTTTATAGTTCAAATCAAGTCCAAACAAGGCCCATATATTGCAGTTGGCATGTATGTCCCTTAAACCATATATATGGCCCCTCTTCATCTCTGTCTCTCTCTTTTCATTTTTTTTTAAGAAATCTGAGCATTTCATAGAGCATTTCCCATCATCTGGATCTTGCTGATTACATCCACTTGGTTTCATCCCACAGGTTTTCTCCCTCTGTATTTCCTGTAAATTGTCTGATAGACTTAGATGCTCTATCATATTCAGATTTTTTATTGAGGGGGGCAAAACTCCTTCATAGATGGCAGTATGTACTTCAGTCAAGAGGCATAGTATCTGACTATCTCTGTTTTCGCCATGTCAACATCCATTGATGACTTTTGCCTACTACTCTTTTGGGGGTTGCAAGGTAGTGATAGTCTACACTTCTTTTATTAGCTGAAGAAATAGAAATCTCTCTTCATCAACCATTTAATTACACAGAGGCACAGTTTATGTAAGAAGAAGAAGATAAATGTCTAATTCTTTCCCTCTATTTTTAGATTTTCAAAATAATGAATTGAGCTTCAATATCTTCTAAAGATGATCTTTAGCAGTTTTTTTAAACTATTACTGTTAATTCGTGGACTTAAATTTTTCAATGTGTTTCAATCTACTACAATTATTGATGCTCAAATTTTTCCCTATTTGGACAGTGGGGTCGTCTTCATGCTGGTGCCTGAGTCCTCCAGACAAGCCTCTGTTATCACCGATTGCTTCCCTGCTTTCTGGTATACCAAGATATTCTCTGGTCGTGATTTCCTCCCCTAAACTTTGCATCATCTCTTTCTCCAAAGAATTGTGTTTCCTTTTCGTGTATAACGGTATTTATAAACTACAGTCTTCTCAATGGGGATGCTTACATCCCCATTGTAGCTTGCAGCTTACAGCTTACAGCTACTTAGTCTATCACAGTTTCCAGGTCTTGTCAGTGCACAAAGCTGGAAATTTTTTTTCTTTCTAAGATAATGTACATTATGGAGGATAGTAATACCCTAACCAAAGCCAGTGCTACAGATTTTTACTAAACCTTACCAAACTCAGATCTTTTTCGACGTCTTCCCATGACAAAAATCCCAGTTCTCAATGACAGCAATATATTTGCATATTTGCTTTATCCTAATATGGCTATTGAAAACACTTTCAAGATTCTTCTTGCAGTTTTTTTTCATGTTATAATCCCTGGGAATGTACACTAAAATTATTGTTTTAAAGTCACCTGGTATAGTCCTCTCTGTCTGGTTATCCCACTAACTTAACTTTAAACACAATTAAGCACATTTGTTCCATTTTCCTTTATGCTTTGAGGTATTTTTAAAATTTAAGTTTTTTAAATTGTGTATATAGTTTCATGTTTCTAAAAATCCATGTACAAAACAAGTTCGACTTATATTCATGTATCCTCTCATTCCTTTAGGTGTCCATTTACATATTTTTAAAGAATTCTTCTTCTATTATTTTAATAGAGGAAAATATTAAAATTTTACATATGTGTGCTTGTGTTTCTATGTATATGTATGTATTTTTGCCCCTTCTTATATAAGCAGTAGCATATTATCCATACTTTTCTCATGTGCTTTTTTCATTTAATATAACCTACGGATTGCTTCCATTGTATATACAAATATTCCCCATTCCTTTTTATAGCTGCATAGTATTCCATTGTGTGGTGAACTATTGTCTCTTTCACCAGTCTTATATTGATGGACATTTGAGTTTTTTCTTTACTTTTGTAGGTTCTAATGAATATCTTGGTGCATACTTCTCTTTGCATTTTTTTCCCAGCATATCTTTAGGATAGATTCCTACAAGTAGGATTGCTAAGTCAGAAAGTAAATCCATAGATAATTTTGCTATATATTGCCAAATTCCCTTCTGTAGTGGTTGTACCATATTGTGTTTTCACCAAAAATGTATGAGAACGCCTGTTTCCCCATAGTCCTCCAACAGAGTATGTTATCAAGCTTTTGGATTTTTGCCAATTTGAGGATGGGAAATGGCATCTCAGTGAGGTTTTAATTAACATTTCTCTAATTATGAGAAAGTTGAACATCTTTTCATTGCTATAGAGCAATTTGTTCTTTTTTTAAGTGAACTACCTGTTCATCTATCTAGTCCATTTTTTCTATAGGGCCTTGGATTTTTTTCTTTCAGTTTTTAGAAGATTTTTATATATTAGGGATATTACTTTTTGTCTATGATAGAAGTTGCAAATATTTCCCGTTTGTCACATATTTTTAACTTTGCTTCTTGAGTTATTTTGCAAGCATAAGACTTCCTAAGTTTTTGTTTTTTGTCTTTTGGGGAGGTTTATGTTTATAAGTCAAATTTATGAATCTCCTCTCTTACTGCTCATAAATTTTGAATCATGTCGGAAAAGTTTTCTTCACTCCCGGATTGTAAAGGAGTTCACTCATATTATCTTTGGGTACTCATATTATTTCCTTTCTTTTTTTTTACCTTTGCATCTCTGACCCATTTGGAAATTGTATTAGAATAGGTTTTAAGAGTGAACTCAACTTTATCTTTTTTTTTTGTATGACTATTAAGTTATCTAAACTCACTTATTAAAAAGTCTATATTTTCCCCACTAATTGGAGTTGTCATCTTCATTGTATACTGCCACTTGAATTTCTGGAGTTTCTATTCTGTTCCTTTGCTCAATCCATTCATCTGTCTTATTTAACTCTGAACTTAATTTCTAACATATTTTGCTTTTAGTAGTACTTTGACTACTGCCACTGTTTCTACTACTTATCTATACAACTACCACTAACGGCAGTGCAATCACTTGTATTTTTAAAAATTGAGCACATTCGCCAATGTTACTTTTGGTGTTACTTTGGTCATTTTGACCACACACCTGTGAGGTAGGTCGGGGGGGCACTGTATATCCTTTTACAGGCCAGACTCCATATGCTTTACCTCTGCTCCTGTAACACCCTGAGATATCTTTACTGTTTCATCTCCCACAGTATGTTGAAATGATCCCTTTATGAAAACGATTAGAAATTCCTGTGTCTTATAAATACTTGGAATGTGGCAAATGCTCGATCAGTGTTTGCTATTGTTAAACTGACTGCTGAAACGGAGACATAATTTAATTAAATGAGTTGCCCAAGACCTCACAGAAAATGGTGGAAGTAGAACCAGAAACGAGGTCTTATTTTTCTCAGTCTAGAGCTCATTTTATTACACCATCTACTCAGTCAGTGAAGCAGGGAAAATATCACCCCCAGAAGCCTCTGCACCTGTTCTCAGAGCTCTGTGGTCTGTGGATCACCGCTCAGCAGCACATGCGCTCCTGGTAGTCTGTGGAATGGGTTCAATGTGCAAAAATGCGTCTGAGACATTGTCTCTGTCAGACTCAAATAGCAGGAAAGAAGAAAATGTAAAGTATAAACGTTTATTGAAAGACCACTTTGGCACTTTCTGGAGTGTGTAATTATCAAATAATTCTGCGTGTTTGTAATATATATACATACATATGTACATACATAATTTTTAGATTCCGATTTTCTAAATAGCTGTGCAGCAGCCATCCATTCACTTCCCAATCTCCTATTTGAAAATATACTCAGCTGAATAAAGAAATACAATTCTTCAAATAACAGATCTTTATAATCAACTCTGTTTACTGCCAGCCTATTGTAGTTCATGTGTTACATATTTTAACATGTGATAAGGTAACCTTTCTGTGGACATTTACAAGAAAACATTTTATCAGCTGCAAGTAAAATTATAATAGAAAATGTTCACCAGTGGTGTACTTTACACAATACTCTACAAAATGAATATTCTGGAGTTGTTTTTTGTTTTGTTTTCTATTTCCAAGTTATAAGATCACCCAACTATGATGAAGTAAACTCTGTCTTCCTTCTAGCAAAGTATATAATCCTTATTTTGGCTTCTTTCTTTCTGATGACTAAATTGGAAATTCCTCAAAGCTGTAATTCAAAGCCATAGGTGACCTTAAAGAAATGATTTTTCATATGCTACCTTTTATTTTAAGGTAACTTTTCAAATGTGGACCATGCATTCCATTATGTTTAGCTGTCAAGCACAGCCTTCATTTGCATTTCTTCCCACCGCTATAATTTTGAGAACTGGCAGGTGACCAAAGAAGAAAAAATGTGCATCTACCATCTAGAGTGCAATGTAGGCTTTTTTTATTATAATTAAGTAGCATAGATATTCATGATTAGATCAAGGTCAGAGGAGCAGAACATCAGAGCCAAGGACTTAAAGGTACAAAGAATAGAAAAATTGCTTTCTAATATTTTTTTTTAAATAGTAATAGCTACAATCTTTAAGTTTTGCAATAAAACATTTAAAATAGCTCATCTGTTTTATTTTAAAATGTGCACGCCTGGTGTGTTTGCCGTGCACATTTAAAGTGGAGCTTGAAGTCTCAGTTGCATTTTCATTCCAGTTTTTTTTCAACCTCTCATTTCTGCTCCTGGTGCAGAAAAGCAATTTGAGAATTATAATGACAATGGATTTTTTTTTAAGCCTGAGTCTACATGACACCCAAAATTATTTGTACAGAAGGCATAAGTTTTCTATTAAGTCTAATGGATTAATCCAAGGAGGTGGTGTGATATTTAGATGCAGATGTTTTCAATAGGATATCCCTCCTAACATTCAGTGAGAACTCTGTGGTTTGATGGAACAACGCCTCCTCCCCTTGGGTACACACCTTATTATACAGTTCCTTTTCTTGCCCTCTCTAACTAGCTTATTGGCTCCCTCTCAGTCCAGCTAGTCAATTTAGTTTTGTTACTGCCCTCCCTTCTTTCCCTCTGACTTACGACCCATCTAGCACCTCGCCCACTCTTTCTCAGTCTCCTAAGCTAACTTTTCTCCTCTGATACTCTCCTAACTGACAGGGGGCCCTAGGATTTCTTCAAGGGACCTCATGTCTTCTCTTCCCATCCTCTTTCCTTAAGTAATCTCTAGTTTCATGCCTTTTAATGCCAATGACACAAGAAACACTCAATTTCATATTGACTTCTCTCTTCACCTTGAAACTCATATATGTGACTTCCTGTTTGACATTTTCACTTAGTTCTCTAATAGACGCCTCCAAATTAACCTGACAAAAACTCGACTCCTGATTCAGCCAACTACAAACTGACTGCTTTCTTGTTTTCTCCACCTCAGCGTGTCACCATCACCCCATTGTTTAAAGGACAAAAATGTAGTATTATCAAATCTTCGCATTTCTTTATCCATTCCCCATGTCAGAAAATTCTATTGATTGTTCAGAAACATATTCTGTTCACTTCTCCTCCTTGCTACTAATATGTCCAAGTCACCACAACTTCTTGCCTGTCCCCTAACTTCCTCTCTAGTCCCCTAAAATACATTGTCTACACAGCTATAAGAGTTTTAGAGTAACTTTTTAAACATTTACCTAATATGATATCTCTGAACTGCATAAAACTTTTTTTCTTTTTTGAGGAAGATTAGCCGTGAGCTAACTGCTGCCAATCCTCCTCTTCTTGCTGAGGAAGCCTGGCCCTGAGCTCCCATTTTCCTCTACTTTGTATGCGGGATGCCTGACACAGCATGGTGTGCCAAGCGGTGCCAAGTCCACACCCAGGATCCGAACCTGCGAAGCCCGGGCTGCTGAAGTGGAACGTGTGCACTTAACCACAGCGCCACCAGACCAGCAACTGCATAGTCGTTTCCTATAACACTGGAGATAAACTCCAAGCTCCTTGCTTTGGCCTGTGAAGTCTGACTCCTGACCAACTCTTGGACCTCGTCTCCTTCCAATCTTCTTCTAACTGAGCCACTGCCTCATTGGCCTTTACTGTTCCTGAACCTCTCCCAGCTCATTTCTACCTCATGACGTGTCTGGCATATGCTTCCTCCACGTCTTCTTACCTACTTGCAGTCATTCAATTCTCAGTTCAAATTTCAACTCTTTAGGGCTCCTCTATACCCTACCACACAATGGGTCTCTATCTTATCAGTCCATTTTGTTTCCACCAGTGAACTTGCCATACTATTTTTCTGCTTGTTTAATCTCTCCCCCACCAGAAAAAAAACTCAGGGATTTGTAGGTCTTTTTCACTGCTATATTCTCAAGTCCTAGAAAAGTTCCTGGCACATAATAGGTACTTAATAAATATGTTGAATGAATAACAGATTGCATTCACATTTGTTTGGCATCAATTATGTACACTCTCAGTGCTAGTTAAAATTTTAGACCTCATTCATGTTTAATCATTTCTTGTTCTTAACAGTTTTGTTTTTGTGGCTTCATATCCCCATATCAGATACAAGTTTACTTGTTTAAATAAATTCATGTTTCAGAGTATGTATTCAATTTGGCCAGTGCTACTCAGAGTCTGATCCATGGAGCAGGGCTGCTCAATGGACTTTTTGTTACCGATATGCAGACAAATAAATTCAGACACTGAGAGAAAACATGGAGAAATATTTATGGAAAGTTATATTTTTTCATCTGTTGAATCTAATAATAAAAATATCAACGCATATTTTGTTTGCCTTTGTCTTATTTTATTCTTTATGTATTTCATTTTTAGTGTATTTCACAAATGTATTGACATAATTGTTGAGAAATTTTTTTAAAAAACTGATCTTTTAACACAGCTGGTTTAAGAAGCACTAATCTAAGCTACTTTCCTTTAGAAATAATACAATAATGATATTTAACTGTTCAATAAAATTATTAAATTTATCATGAATTAAAAGCAGATTCAAATTTATCTTGCAACAGACAGTGATTTGTTTATACAAAAAAGGAATAGAGAGTTTAAAACGTTATATTCAATATAATGAATTTAAAAAGTAAAGGAGAAATTGGGGAGAATCTCTTTGCCAATAGTCTTTCACCATGCACATAGTTAGCGTTTCGTAATAAAGCCTGTTTGAAAGCATAGAGTAAGTTGTAACGATGCCAGTAACAACCCTACTATCTGAACAGCACTGTTTTGCAAGAGCAGAGCAGAGAACAGTTGATGAGCAACAGAGACAAGCTCATAAGCAGAGGTCAGGAAGTTAAGCTCCTAGCCCAGACCTGTTCAAATTCAGTATCTAGACTGTTCATGAAAACATTCTCAGTTCTCAACTTACTAAAACCTTAAGTAAACTCATTTAAATAGCTAGAAATGTCTCATAATAGCAATAATAAAGAGAAGTCCTTATTACTTCTTTCTAAGAGATACAAAGCTTGGCTACTCGTGGGTGCTTCTGCACCCTTGGCTTTCTCAGTCCCTGGGCCTTTCATGTGTGTTTGGCAATAGTGACTAAGAAGAGGCAGTAGTAACTATAGATATGAGTCCTTCTGTCAGCAGTTATCCTGACATACGTCCACCTGACCTAAATACACTTCATAGAGGCCACCAAAGAGCCATCGTTGTAATCATTCTTGGTCACTACCAATTTGGGCTGGATTTGATTCAGTGACTTAGAGGTTAAAGGCTCCATATTCAATTCTGAGGGTTCCAGCTTCCTCAATTAATCAAAAGCTGACATAATAGTTCTATTACAACTGAGATCAAGTCAATATAATCACTTTATAATCATAAAAAGAAATATTAATAAATATTCTTTATTTAAAAATAAAAGCCAATACTCTATGACATTTAAATGAACTTGGTTAGAATGCATTTCACCTGGAATTTTATCACAGGAAACTTGAACATAATCAAAATGACCATCAAACTATACTTTGAGTTTCTCTATTGGCCTTCTTTGGAGAAACTCAAACTTTTCAACATTTATTATACCATTTATTCTACAACCATGGTTTGATGTCTATATAATTTGTGAAAATATTTATCTGGTCAAAAGGGGTGCTATGAAAAATTGTAACAATTATGATGGCACAGCTGAACTGCTAACTAAATGGGGGTCTCTAATCTGTCATTGTATCAGGAAGTCCTAATGGAGTCAAAGAAAAGGTGGAATCTGAAAGGTCATAAAATGAACAACAATGAGGTTGCAAATCACTAGCAGTAAGTGACTGCAAGCTTCTAAGGCCATAAAATGCTTCTGATGCTAACGCGACAGCCACATAACCCCAGAGGAAGCTACTGGAAAAGTCAAAAGCCAACTAATGCAATCTGAACTTTGAGTGACACTATCAACAAGTACAAAGTCATTGAAGAGTTCAAAGTTTAATCTTATGTCTGAAATTCAAGGATAAAGTCAAAGCAGGGACTATGTTTCCCTTCATCTCCATGTCAAAGTAAGAAACCATCCTCTCCCTGACAAGTAAAGTGAGGATTATTTATATAACCATTTACGTTAAAAAATAGGATCGGTTCTTTGTGTTAAGGCTGTAAAAGAAAGTCCAAGTTGTCTTATTCATTAATGAGTTCAAGTTAGAGACTTCTGAGAGATTCTGAAATCTTTTACTTTGGTCTTTTATTTTGTTACTCTTCTTCCCTTTTTAATATGTTCCCATTGATCTTACCTTTTTCATTTTTTACATCAGCTGTCAGGCACCACCTTGGGCTGGTCACCAGGATGCCAGAACCGTTGTCAGAAGCTTCTTCCTTTGAATTCAACCCCTTAGGTGCTAAAACCTTCTCAGTCACTTTACTTCCCTTTATCCTTGCAATTGTTGTCTTTCTGATGGACATCTTGGAAAACTGAAGAACAATTCCTTTACTAATACATAATATCTCCAATTATTTGCAGGTTGCTCCCTCCTGACAACCTTTAGGGTGTTTGTTAATGCACTGAAAACATGCTGTCTGCGATATTGCCATCTTGGCAGAGGCGTGACAAGCTGGTTAGACCATGCCAAGGAAAAAAATGGTGGCTGCTACAGTGAACTCCATGTAGAAGACACAAATTGTTTTTCACCCTTCTCCCTATCTTCATTTCTCAGCTCCTACACAGAATGTGCATTATGCAGGTAAGGAAGCATAATTAACACTACCTCCACAACAATCAAATGATTGCACATTAACATTATAAATAAACGTTTGTTTTCACCCCAGCAAGCGCTTCCCATACACTTTGTCAGGCAGTTATCCTATAAAGGCTTCTAATCATTATAGCCTGTAATTTCAAGAGCTAAGAGGGGTCAAGCAGAGGCATACCTGAGGAGAATCTGCGTATGCTGTTTCTCCTGTAGAACTATAAATGTCTGTCAGGAGGGGCAGACAATACTTCAGGGTGCACAGGCGTAAGGCATAAGAGTAGGGCATGAAAATATAGGCTCTATGGACAATTACCCAACCTTCCCTTAGCTAAACATTTTGCCTTCCTCCTTCATTAAGCCTTTAAAAACTGGTACTAACAAGTAGCTAAATTGACTGATTTGAGTACCACCTCCACTGTGCTCTTAAGTATAAGTCCTAATGAGCAAGTGATTCTCTCCCCACCTACTCTTAGTTCCTTGGTGAATCAGTCCTTATGCTGTGGAGAAGTCAAAAAGAAAGCACTAAGTCTAAAGTACCTTTTATAAATATATGTGATTTTTAAAACATTTTAACGTGGTTAAGCGTCAAAGACTAACTTACTTATGAAGCAATATCAATGATTATAAAAGTCTTTGAAGAAATTTGGGACTATCTTCATTGCTAACCTCAACTTAGAAATTAGAAAGCTAATGAGTGAGTTCTACTCATAAATCATAAAACAATAAAGCTGAAAAGAAACTTAGGGATTAATTTACTCAATTACTTCATTTGTTGAAGAGGAAACTGAGGCTCAGGAAAATTAAATGATTTTGGAGAAGTCGGGTAGGTCACACAGTGAATAGTTGTGAAAGAACTCTTGACCTTTAGTACAATGCTTGCTCCTCCAAACCAGGAGTCTGCAAATTTCTGTCTGGAAGCCAAGTCCAGCCCACTGCCTTTTTTTGTGTGTACTTCAAGGTAAGTAGGTTTTTACATTTTTAAGTGGTTGAAAAAAGTCAAAAGAAGAAAAATATTTTGTGGCTCATGAAAATTACATGAAATTAAAAATTCAGTGTCCATCATAAAGTTTTATTTAGGAACTGGCCCGGTGGTGTAGTGATTAAGTTTGCGGGCTCTGCTTTGATGGCCCTGAGTTCATGGGTTTGGATCCTGGGTGCAGACCTACACACTGCTCGTCAAGCCATGCTGTGGCAGCATGCCACGTACAAAGTGGAGGAGAATGGGCACAGACGTTAGCTCAGGGCCAATTTTCCTTTCCAAAATAAGTAAATAAAGTTTTATTTGAACACAGCCACTCTGATTTGTTCGTTGTACTGTGTCTGCTTACGCATGAAAACAACCGAGTTGTGTAGTTCCAATAGAATCCATATTTGGAAATATTTACTACCTGGCTCTTTATAGAAAAGTTTGCCAACCCTTCTTCTAAACAATATATGAAAGCTAGACTGACTTAGCAGGTTCAACCTCCCCCTCGACTCCACAATAGCAATAGCTGGCACAAAAGCACAAAAATATTACCCATATAATGATCATTTATATCATAAAAGCATCTTAGAACGGAGAAATTAATAATGAGTATAAAATTACTAAGTGGTCTATAGCTAGCCTTGAACCTTGTGTGCACATAGCACAAATTACTGATTTTTTATCTTCATAATGCAGTGACATCTGGCATTTCTTTTGGCTAAATTGGATCCTTCGCTGCAAACCGTCATGTATTTTTAAATTTGATATAAATTACAATAAATTTTGATAAACTAATTTTTAAGCATCTCACCAAATCTAGATGCCCAGTTTATTGCAAAGAACAAAAACTAATACTTATTGATCACCTATACGTGTTACAGCTTCTAAAAGATGACTTCACAGTATCTAATTTAATCCCCACAGCAAGCCTATATGTCTGATACTGTTAACCTTAATCCGAGGCTCAGAGACATTAAGTAACTTGCAACTTGTTCGATGTCACCCTCCTAATATATGACAGAGCAGCCATCCCAATTTAGGACTCATATCAACTCCCATACTTTGCTATTACCCACAATGCCTGTCTTGCAGCTGGGTTAAAAATCCCTGATACAGACTGTATAGTTTCCAAAATTATATATACTAGTGTTGTGCTAGAAACTTCAAAGAAAATGGTTCAAATGTACTCAAGGGAGGCAAAGGAACTTCCATTGAGATAGGCTGGAATTCGATTTTTGCCTTCAGATGAAATAATCACCAGTATAAAGGCAATCAAAGTACCAAGAATAAAACATCATAGAATTCCATATTTTAAATTTAGTAGCCATTATTGACCTTCAGTTCCAAGACATACATTTAAAATATGTTGATATGAAGGCCAATGACGTTGCCATTTGACATTACTGGCCATTCAAAGGTGAAAATGAATCTCTATTGACAGCAATTATTTCTGAATACTCAGAGGCTTATGTGAAATAAAAGTATTTAAAATTTTAAAAGGGGATGATTTCAGAACTTGAGGCAGAAGCAGAAATGATTTCAAGCTTTCAAGACACTGGAGCCTTTTCTTAGATTAGGCAATATATTAATATTGCTTCACTAAAGATTAATAGTACGTTTGCCACATTATTAAGTTAACAGGTTTCTGTGTCTGTGATTCATGCCGATAATAACTTTATTCCTATTAACAATAATTCTCATTTGAAATCAGTAACAGAAACTTCCAAGTTGTGCTGGGAGCCTTTCAGTCTTAGAGTAATTCTGCTGCTGGCACTTTTTTTTAAAACACATCATTCACTTTCCTCTGATTGGGGGATACGTGCTTAATAATTTTATTGAACTAGGGCAGAACTGGCTAATGTTCCCTTCATTCTTGCCATCTGTACCTGTCGGTGTCACAATCCAATGTACACATCAGGATAGATGCGGAGAGGGCTGATGGCCACTCTGAGTTTATTATAACCAGCGTTTCAATATATACATAGCTTACATCTGTTAAACATACACAGGTGTTCTGGATGAAGTAATTAGCGAATGCCAAGAATTCTTAGTGATTTCTCAAGGAGCCCTCTCTTGGCCTCTGTTTTGATATTATCATGTTGTTGCTGTGCTCCTATATTTTTATCTCAGAGCAGGCAAGGTCTCTTAGGCAACGGTCCCTCTTGCTCCCGATATCGATATCGTTTCTCCATCTGTGCCCCCGGGCGGCCGCCGCCTGGCTTAGGTTGCCCCCCAGGGGGTCTTACCCGTCATTGGCTAACTGGCCTTCTCACCTCCGGGTCACAGTTTGTTGGCAAGCTTTTTCCAGTGATTATTAACCCTTCCTGTGTCAGGGGCGGCTACATTTCCCTGCCTTTTGTTTTTTAAAGCAAGGAAGGCATCATGTTGTGCTGAGACCAGAAGGCCCATCATAACCAATGCTTGCTCTTGTTGACTTTGTTTTTTCAGGGAGCACAGCAGACGTAAAACATAAACTATTAACATGGATAATATCAAAATCACACCAGCATTAACAAATATGTGTAAATTGAGGCCTGAGAACCAATTGGAGGGCTCTAGCCAGTGTAACCCATTTTCAATGTCTTAAAGTATTTTTTGAGAGAACACCTTATGTACTTCTTGTAACCGCCTCTCTAACCGAGCTTGTAGCCCAGTGATGTCATTGGCCAGGGAGGTATTAAATGCCCCCTGTAAATGTTTTTTTATTTCTTGCCAAGATGTCAGGCAGCTATTATACAGTAGGGGGGTAACGCATTGCATGGTAAATTGCCAGTCACATTTTAGTTTCATACGCATATATAATGCATTTTGCTACTCTCCCAGCCACTCTACTGCTGCCTCTAATGCCTGCAATCCTGACATTAGCCCTTTATCAATATCCACCTGTGTCTGTAATTCTTGAGTGACATTTACCAAGACGGACTCCATCTTATGGGCTGTTTGAACACTGTTAACCAAGGCAGTAGTAGCTGTAGCAGCTGATGCAATGATAATCACCGCGGACACAATGAACGCGATTAGCGTAGCCAAAAACCGCTTAGGGCATAATTTTCTCATGGACTCAAGGAGGATATGTAGAGCATGCTCTTCGGACCATGTCCGATTTAGACCAACAGGTAACCAAATATGTGCTCTTCTTTTTAACACCATTACATAGGTCGCATTCAATGAGGTTACACTATAGTGTGTTAAACAATCAGAATACCAATGTGGGGGAGAAATATTAACCACATACATACCAGAAGATTCTTGGATAGCAGGGACACTGTTTCCCCATAATAACACATAAGGATGGGTGGTACAAATCATAAGGGTATGAGAAACATTTTTGACCAATGTTAGTAAATAATTGCCAGTTTCATTCCCATACTTGCCATGGGACAATTGTCGTGATATAAAGGCAACCCAACCCTCCATATTCCTTTGTGAGGGGGCTGCACACTGTCTCATTGTGAGATAGTTGTAACAGGGGTCCAGATAGGCTGTGTTCGCTCCATGTTATAGGTTTCTGACTTGATCTGTTGAAGGCCCAAGTATGACTGTCACTCAGAAGATGTCCATGAGGTCCCTAATTCAGTACGTTGGCCCCAAAGATGTTGCCCCACCTTGGATATGCTGTACGGCAAGGGGACCACTGTACTGAGTAATGTTTGTAACACCAATCAGTTTTTGGATGGCAAATCGGGATGGAAGGAACTTGTGTGACATTACTTTTGTCTTCATAAGATGTTGATATAGCAGTAATGTATGTCACATTGGCTGCCTGTTGTCCTTTCTTAGGTTGGTAATAAAATACATTTGTTCCTGAAAGGCGACACATGTTGTGCTTTTGTTTTAATAAACCATACAAAAAAGGTGAATTGTTAGCATACGTCACCAGAGGTTCTTCTTCCTTTTGGTGCAGGCCTGTATGTTGTTGTCGGGGTACCCCGGTTCCTCCTGTCCAATCAGAATCATTAGAGGACAAAGGGGGATTGGCAAGCCACCAAGTAACCAGAGTAGAGAGAGGAGGATTAGGAATAAAGGCCCAATATGTGAGATTCTCATGCTCTGAAATCACCTCAACATGCATTAGAGAAGAAAAGAGGAAAAAGAAAAAAACTGATTTACTTATCCGTTTGTCCATTTTTCGGTTATTCCAGAGCAGGCCGTGTACGTTTTGATGGAATGCACTCAATGCCTTTATCTGTCAAAACACAAAGAGCTCCTCTCTTCCCACATTTAACCATAAAAGGGCCCTCCCAGATATCCATATAAGGATGTTTTAATCCACACTTTGCCAAGATATTGTGTCAAAACAGATGTGTGTCAAGCGGCCTTTGTTGGGCCATATGGTTCTGAGTTTGACCCATATATCTTTCTGCAGCTGATGTGCCATCCTCTGCTAGATTCAGAAAATTTAAAGTAAATAAGGTGAGATTGAGAATACCTTGCAGATCATTCTTATAATACTCATTTCCCCCTTTCATTTTTTGTAAAGCAGCCTTCAGTGTTCTATGACATCACTCAATAATAGTTTGTCCTCTAGAATTATAGGGGATGCCAGTTTTATGGATAATATTCCAATTTGCACAAAATTGGTGGAAAATTTGCGCTGAGAACTTGGGACCGTTATCAGTTTTAATGCATGTAGGAGACCCCACAAAAGCAAATATAGCAAGCCAATGACGAATGACTTGTTTAGCGCTATTCTTTGTATGTGCCGATGCAAAAAGAAATTGAGAGAGTGCCAACAGAAGCGATAACAGAAGGAAATGTGCACAGCTGCCAATTCTGCAATTTGAGTAGTTGAATGTCCATGAGAGACTTTGGTCTGCCAGTCACTATTAGCAAACCAAGCTATACTGGCTTTTCTGGTTTTTCCGGAGCCGTCAGTGAACACAGTTAAGGCATCAGGAATAGGTTGGGAAGAGATAACTGAGGAGATGATCAAACTGAGAAGATGCGCAAGGTGAAAAAAAAATGGTCTGAGGGTCAGCGCCTCGCAATTGTAAACACCGCAAACATCCCCTTTGAATAACCTCTGCTATTCCATCAAAATATGTATAGAGTACCTTAGCTGGTGTGTGGGGCAAGTATATCCACCCCAAGCATTTTATAACCTTGCCCACTTTTTGAAAGACGATAACAGCAGGACTTTTAGGTGTGTTTATCACATAAAGGCATAAAGGAATTTCTGGATCAAAGCGATTTAAAAATTGGGAGGTCAGAGCCTTGTTTACTAGGCTTAGTTCTTGTTTTGTCTCAGGGATAAGAGTGCGCATAGAAGAGGGGGAAGAGTCACCATGTAGCAAGGAAAACAAGTGACTCAGAGAATGTGTCGGGATGCCAAGAAAAGGACGTATCCAATTGATATTTCCTAAAAGCTGTTGCAATGTAACTAATGTCAAAGTATTGGGCATGGAAATAGAGGGAATGCATGGCTTTACCAGGTGTCTATCAATCATTAATCCTAGAAATTTCCAGGGGAAGGTAAACTGTACCTTATCTTGAGCCATAAGCAGGCCTTTGCCTTTTAACAATTCAATTAATTATTGGTATGCTGTTAATGAAAAATTTTTAGTTGGCACTGCTAATAAAATATCATCCATATAATGGTAAAGTTGTATAGTAGGGTATTTGCTTCGAAAAGTTAATAACACATCTCCTACTAATTGTTGGCATATGGTAGGACTGTTTTTCATGCCCTGAGGCAAGACCTTCCACTGATATCTCTGGGGGACCTCTTGATTGTTATAAACTGGGACAGTGAATGCAAGCTTTTCCCTATCAGCAGCGCACAAAGGTAGAGAAAAGAAACAGTCTCTAATGTCAATAACAACAATTTGCCAATTCTCAGGTATTAAAGAAGGGTTTGGCAATCCCTTCTGTGAAGCCCCCATAGGTTGCATGACAGCATTAATTGCCTTTAAGTCCTGGAGTAATCTCCACTTTCCAGATTTCTTTTTTATCGCAAATACTGGGGTATTCCAGGGACTAATTGAGGGTTCAATATGGCCCAATTTTAGTTGCTCCTGTATTGGCATCTTTAAAGCCTGTAATTTTTCTTTTGGAAGGGGTCACTGATCTATCCATACAGGCGTGGTAGTTTTCCATTGAATAGGTATGGGAGGAATGTTAATAACATCAGCGGCCCCTAGGAAAAAGGCTTAATGTTTAGAGATAGTTTCCATTGAGAAAGCAAATCTCATCCCTGTAGAGGAAAATAATCCATAACCAATCTACAAATGAAAATTTGGGTGAGTTTATTCTGAGCTTAAATCTGAGGATTATAACCCGGGAGAATCTTTCCACAAAGGAACAGAGCACTCCAAAGAAGTGGGGGTACACAGGGTGGTTATTATATACCCTCAAAGAGTATGTTTCACATATGATTGAAATGTCCCTTTTACAATAGTCAGGAGGCTGCTCTGTCGGCACAGCCATTGATGGAAATGGCAGATAGGTCTGCTGTCTCAGTGAACCCCGCAGGCTAGCAGGTCTGTTGCCTCGAGCTGGGCAGTCACAGGTGAGCGCTGCAATCAGTTCCCAGGCTAAAGAAAGATGCTTAATCTTTAAGGAGACGCCAACCTTGGGAGGGGGAGGGAAGTTGCACCTTTATCTCAAAATGTCTAAGCAGATATACAATGCATGCTCAATGGCCACAGTCAGGCCCTTTTGGAAAAACAAGGTCAGGCCGAATTAGGTTTATATCCAATGGCTTCCTCATATACTCCAATATATCCTATTGCTTGCCATTTTTATTTGTCAACCCCATAGGGAGTATGGAGTTGGAAGAATGTAGGGTGTAATTAAGGCAATTCTGTTTTCAGGTCCTCTGACTTTGAGTACGTGATCACTTCCCTCAGGCGTCATAAGCCCCCCTACACCTTGTACAGATGCAGAGGTTTGCTTTTTAGGCCAATGGGGAGGTCAAGTGGGCAAGCCTATCCGGAGCCACTGGACCCCCTCTTGGCAGCAGAGCTCCCCAAACTTCGTTTTTCGGGGCACTGGGGAGTGTGCCCCGTTTCGAGTTTCCTGACGCCAAGTCATGGTTGATTAGATTACCATCTACATTAATTTTATAGCAACATTGATTTGCCCAATGGAATCCCCTTCAGCACTGAGGACATGGTTTAGAAGGTGGCTTTTTAATATCAGCTGGCCCTCCTTTACCAGGGATATCTTTTGGACTGGACTTGCATTGTTTTGCACGGTGTCCAGGTCTTCCACACTTAAAACAGGCATTATCAAAAAGCACCTTTGGGCAGCTGCGAAAACGCTGCTGCCATTACTTTGGCCACATGGCTATGAATTCCTACTTCCTGACACGCTGGCAGCATATCCCCTAAGGTGTGAGTTCGCCCTTTAAGGTGAGACATAGCAGACTGGCAATCAGCATTAGCATTTTCAAAAGCTATTTTCAACACGATAATTTGAGCTGCTTCAGGATGAGCTATTTGTCTCTCAATTGTCTGCTGGAGATGGTCAATAAATTCTATGTATGGCTCCTTTGGCCCTTGTCAAACATTCACAAAGGAATTGGTGGCTTTGTCTGCCCCTGAAGGAGGAGTTGCCTTCCAGGCTGCTAATGCCACCTCTGAACATTGTCTATGCAACATTCCATTTGCCTCAGCCTGTGTTTGAGGCGTCGCATATTGGCCGACCCCCTGTAACATGTCGGCACTGATTGGGAGAGGGGGGTTTAAAGATAGATTATCCATAGATCGGGATACAGATATCTCGTTATACTCAGACCTGAAAAGAGTATATTCAGCATGCGACAAAAGAGTCTTTGCGAGCAAAAGCCAATCACAGGGTAGCATACGATAACTGGCTCCCAGTGCCTCTATCATCCCAACAGTGAAAGGTGACTGCACTCCATTCTCTCTAATGCTGTTTTTCAGCTCCTTAAACACCCCAAAAAGAAGGGATTCATATTTTCTTCGCCCATGATTGACCATCATGGGGAAGGCACAGGAAAAAACATCAGGATCTCCACGATTTAATCCTTCCCGAAGACAATTATGAACCACACTATACTGCCTGGAATCAACATATGGGGCTGGTGGAGTACAAGGAGGAGCAGTAGGCAAGACAGGAGGGTTCTTGAAGGCGAAACGCCTCTCTAAAAGAGGGGGGAATGGTAAATCATCATCGTCTGAGAACGTTTGTTCAAAATTTGTCTGAGACTTACTAACAGCCTTTTTAAAAGAGTCTCTTGGCGGCGAGCAAGGCGGAGGAGGCAGTGGCGGCGCCTCCTCAGCTTTGCCTGAAGGGCGCTGGGGTAAAGAGGCCGAGTTTTCCTCATCGGATAGATCCCACAAAAGGAACAGTGCAGTACGTACTGTTCCCCAAGTCGTTAAGATATGTACATCCTTTAAAAGGCCATGCTCAAAGCGAGACTTTAGTGCCTTGCCAGCCCTTTCCCACAACTCAATGTCCAAGGTGCCATCCTCAGGGAACCAGGGGCAATGTGTAGATATTGCAATATCCTCTGTAACTCGGCGGGAGAAACCGAAACTGAAATCGAGGCGTGAGCAGGGGACAAGTAAGGTATTAATACCAACTGAGTTATCCTCGTAAAAGCTTCTATCACATAATAACTAGATAAACGGAGCATGATTTTTATTTCACCTTGATAGTCAGCATCAATTACCCCGGGAATGATGTTTAAGCCCTTCAAAGCTGAGCTAGGGCATCCCATTAATAGCCCAAAATATCTTGATTGTAAAGGTCCCCATACATTGGTAGGAACAAGAAAAGTTTCGTCAACACAATCTATGACGACTGTCTCTGAAGCCGTGAGATCCACTCCGGCACTTCCTGACGAGGCCGCCACTAAATCATTCACATAGAGTCGGCCTGCTGATTGAGAGCTCCCCAAATTTGGTTTTTCGGGGCACTGGAGAGTGTGCCCCGTTTCGAGTTTCTTGACGCCAAGTCACGGCTGCTTAGAGATATTGCCAGCAATATCCTCTGTGACTCGGCGGGAGAAACCGAAACTGAAATCGCCTTCAGCAGCCGCTGAAGTGTCTTAAAGTATAATTTCTGCTGAATCGCCAATTGTTGGCCCATCATTCTCACAGCGGACCGCCGAAAGGCGGTTGAAATTCCCCCATATCGTTACTCACCAATAATGCCGCCGATCTTGGATCACGTCGGGGTCACCATATGTCGGTGTCGCAATCCAATGTACACATCAGGATAGATGCGGAGAGGGCTGATGGCCACTCTGAGTTTATTATAACCAGCGTTTCAATATATACATAGCTTACATCTGTTAAACATACACAGGTGTTCTGGATGAAGTAATTAGCGAATGCCAAGAATTCTTAGTGATTTCTCAAGGAGCCCTCTCTTGGCCTCTGTTTTGATATTATCATGTTGTTGCTGTGCTCCTATATTTTTATCTCAGAGCAGGCAAGGTCTCTTAGGCAACGGTCCCTCTTGCTCCCGATATCGATATCGTTTCTCCATCTGTGCCCCCGGGCGGCCGCCGCCTGGCTTAGGTTGCCCCCCAGGGGGTCTTACCCGTCATTGGCTAACTGGCCTTCTCACCTCCGGGTCACAGTTTGTTGGCAAGCTTTTTCCAGTGATTATTAACCCTTCCTGTGTCAGGGGCGGCTACAGTACCCAACCAAAACAATTATTGTTTACAATCCTCAGGGTCAAAGTAAAGATTGGAATATAAATTATCGTCAGGACATATTTTATATAAATAGAAAGAATCTCAGTGAAAATGAGGTCCACTCCTAGGCTTAGGCAGTTAACATGGCAATAGGCTCATTTGAAGAGTGCTGGGCTTGTTAACAGCCGTGCTAACTTATGACTGATTCTCCCCATACCTTCTCTATTTGAACAGCTGATAAAAAAGAAGGAATTAGTGAAGGTTTCACACAAGAAGTTGTCATTTGGATGTTTGAGCAGGAATACTCTCCCAGGATGGTGGTAAGGCAGGAATCTTGATGTAATTCATACACTGTAAGAAATATAGTTTGGAGATTCCATTCCTCAAGGACGAGACTCAGACTGACTTCCTCTTCAAGTCACTCAGTAGCTTTGTGAGCCACTGGGAATTAAAGAAATATATGTGCTACCAATGGTAATGATGAGGATGTGATGATTGAAACAAAGCTCCTGAACTAGAAAAGAGAGGAGAGGCCCCCTTTCCTGTGACACTGTGCTTTCGTTCTGATGTCATAACCTACTAACAAGAGGTTTGGAATACGTGAAGAGGCTCCAAGTTAGGGTTGGGGTTTTAGTTAGTATTGGAGTTATTTTAAAAATGAAGAAATTCTACCACTATATTGAGGGTTTGGGGTGGGGTAGAGAGTATTATTTTTTTTTCATTTCTTTTCTGCTACTTTATTATTTGTTATTTTCATATAGTTTCCTTTGTGGTCCACTAGTAGCACACAATTAATCTAAAAGAAGAGTGTAAACACAGTATGTTTTCTCTCATTTTCCAATGTTACTTAACTCATGTTAGAAATGAGACCAATCCAGGGAGTCCACATAGCCCACAACAAGTAACATCTTTCAACACTCTTCTTAGGGGCCACTCCTCTTGGGAAAAAATTATTCCTATATATTTTGCCACCAAACTATTTAAAGGATCTACTCTGGCCTAATGCTCTTTTTCATCAAGGTGTAAACAAACATTCTTAATACTTTCTATTGGTTTTTGTTTCATGGTTCAAAAAAAAGTTTATTTGCTTATATGTAGAAATTAAGTTATTTGATTTCTTCTGTGCCACCCTAAGCAAAAAATTGGGGCCACTTTTACTTTTCATAGGAAAATTAAGAAGATAGACTAGATGACAAAATATTCCTCCATAAAGAATCGGGTGTGTTTTCAATAGGCTAAATGGAGTTCCTCCTGCCCTGTGTCTGCTCATAATTGGAATCTTGAAGAACTGGGGACTATGTAGCTAATCTGTCACCGAGTTCATGCAAGGAACAAGGCTTATGCTGCAGGATGCTTTCTCCAAAGTTAAACCACTGTCTTCAAGCACGGCTGCTTCCCCCTCAAATACAGATTCCTTCAGGATATTATCCGCAGACCATGAATTCCAACCTGAATTTGGATGGATTTCTTCTGCCCATTGCAGCAATGAATGTCTTCAGCATCCTACCACTGTTAATTCTGCACCTGCTTCTTTCCCTCTAAGAGAAATGGGCCATTTCTGTCAGCATGCATTAGTAAGTACAACTGGCCATGTCAAGCAAATTGTTTGGAAGTTTTTTTTTAAATAAAAACACTCTGCTAAGATCTAAGCTAACTGTATGCTCTGGAGTAGGGTCAGATTTTGACAAATTGGGAAAAAGGTGAATTTGTGAGTGATAACATCCAGCCTCTCAAATCTTTACCCAGAGATCACTGTCCCATCTTCTTCCCATCCTTTTATGCTTCCTCAGAAGACACACGTGCTATAAACACATGGTGAAACTTCCAGTACCATCAAATGGCCTATCCTTCTTCAAGTAAGGCAGTATTTACTCCTTAGTCAATGCTGAATATGTTCTTAAAAATTAACACAGGTAATAAACCTAAAATACAATGCTTGGCCGTACTTCTGAACCAGTAGCAAATTCATTAAAAATTAGTATGTGATTCACGGTTTCAATATAGCACTTCTTCAAATAGTAAAGTGTATAGCAATGCTTTTCAAACTTTTTTTTCCAGCTTTATTGAGATATAGTTCACTTATAACATTGTGTAAGCTGAGGTGTACCACGTGATGGTCTGGTACACATATATATTGCATAATGTTTACCACAATAAGATTCGTTAACATATCGTTTACCACACATAATGACCATTTTGCTGTTGTTATGGGGAGAACATTAAAGCTATACTCTCATTTTGCAAAGTGAAAAAATTTAAGACATCTTAAACACATCAGAACACAATCAGGAGACCATAAAATATACGCTAAAGTCCATTCTGATTGCACTGTCCTCTGCCTAGCTGTGGTCTCTCAGGTACTGCCGTGGAACGAGAAGACAAGTGCTGGCGCAGCAAAAGCAGGCTCAATCTAAGAATCAGAGATGTGGGTCTTAGCTTCTGCTTGACCATTGAGCTGCTGCTGGGTGGTTTTGAAGAGCCGCCTGACCTTTCTTGTCTTCTAATTCACTTAGTTTTTCCACTGAGGGGCATACCCTGGATAAATGGTGGGTCTGTTTATTCTGTAAGACCTTTACAATCACTCCAGATGCCATCAGTGCCTGGGGCATAGTCCTGACACATGGGGAAGCTCTATAAATGTTAGCTAGTGTTATGAGTCATCATTTGCAGGAAACAGGTCTCCTTGTTTGGTGGACATAAACAGAAAGCAGAAGGAGTTTGAAACTTGAGAAATATCATCTAACAGTAACCTAATGTCTTCTACTTGAGAAATAATCTCATTGAAATAGTCAGGATCAGGCAACTGAAAGATTCTCTTCTCTTGGTTAACCTGTTCTTATTCTTAATTCCTCCTCTTTAAAGATCTGTGGAGACCATGGAGTCTTCTGGTAAGACATGATGACATTTTTTGCTGTCTATTTATAGAAGTTACATTTTAGGGTGTGCGCTTCCTGTTCTTTACCAAGGCCATCGACAAAGTCAATCCAGACCACATCTCAGGGTAGATTTGTCTTCGGAAAGAACTCCAAGTGACTTAACTTGCCTTAGTTTATTTTATTATCTTCAATTATAGAGGCCTTTAGTACATAACTTTTTAAAATTTATTTCTTGAGACAGTAACCCCAACATTATTTATTGTAATAGGCTTAGGCAAACTATAAATCTTAATAGATTTTGACAATCCCTAAATTTTAAAAAGTACTCTTTTGTCTGCCAATGTAGAAATCCCCAAACCAGTGCTTACTGAATGCCCAGCACTATTTGAAGATACAAAAGAAAAGTAAGACATTGTACATATCCTCAGACAGTACACTATTAAAAAAGACAAAATGGGAGTAAATTTATATTGCAAAATGCTGAAAACTTTGGCAGTCTCGTACAGTATCATGAAAATCCAGTCGGAGCTTCCAAATTATGCTTAATTACTAAAAAAACTTTTGAATTGAGCAACTTTAGAAAAATATGCTATACAACATGGCTGAAAGAACCACATTAAATATCCTTCCAGAGAATGAGAGATCTTAAATTCACTTTAAATATGTCCAACTTCCTGTTGGACAATGCTCCACTCCTGTATGTTTGAAATCATGTCTATTCTTAAAGAAAGGGTTTTTTTTTTTCCTGGATAGAGGAAAGTTAGACAGAGTTATCTAATATATTTTTTATGTTAATGAACTAAATATTCCCCTTCAAGATTGGTAGCAAGACTTGTTGGGCAGGAAAAAAAAACTAGACTCACTTTTTAAAACCTGAGCTGTGTTCCTCTGAGTACAGAATACTGAATTCAGTTGTTTTAAACCAGACTTCATTCATTTGTTCATTTACATACTTGTTTATCTATTTGCATAATATTTTGCTATGGGACTATAAAAAGTGTGATGATATGCATCTTTTTAACTGGATGCTTGCTTAAGTTTTCCATATTCTGCTTATGATTATGAAAGATTAACAAGTTTTATCAGGACATATAACACAAACTTAGGGTACTTTTTGATAGTAATTTATATAACTGAATTAGCCTAATATTAAAATTTCCTTTCACTTTAAACCCAAGTGCCTTGAAAATGTGAGTGAAGAATATAAGTATATAAATTATGAACAAATAAATATTTATGAGTTCCTAATTTGAAACTAGGCACCTTCTTATCCCATTTAACCTCATGACAAGCCATCAAATAGGTCAAGGGTCACAAAGATGGTGTCATTTGAATTCAAGTGTTCTCATTGCATTATTATTATTATTATTACTGTTATTATTATTACCGAAGTTAAATGATCAGTGTTAATTTGGAATCCTTACTGCCATTTCCAATTAATGCCATGAAGTGAATGAAAAACTTATTTTGTCACCACAAAGGGCAGTTACTCCTTAGACCCTCCAATTCCCCACTCCCTTCCACATGTAGTCATTCCCCTACCGCAGACCATTCCGTTTACGAGGCAGATGGTGCAGGCGATACTGATGCCTAGAGTTTGACAGGGAAAATCACAGCCCAGGCCAAGAGTGAGGGATCGCAAAATCTCACTCAGTTTGGCAAACTAGAAATTTAATAAAGGAAAATATAAGCTTACTTTTTTTATCAAGCTCATGAAGTCACAAAAGAGGGGTTTCTGATTCAAGATAGGACATTCCTGAGTATATCACCTAAAGAAATCAAGAACTGTATCACAATACCAGTTATGAAAAGCCTCCAAACCTTCCAAAACTGTGAAAGGCAAAGGCCTGATATGCTCAGAGTGTTTTATCAAGACTGTATGTTCCTCATGTTACACGTGAATGGAGTTATCTATTTAAGGTCAATCTTAATTCACCAAAAATCTAGAATCAGTGATATCATTGTAGGATTTATCCTGTGTCATAATTGGACATACTTCATTTTAGCCTTTTTCAGTTCAAAAGTGTTTACACCATGAGTATTTCCTTTCCTTACCATTAATTAAAATCCTGCAGAATGTGACATTTAATAGTTAGTGCTGATACACACAAGTATTAATCTGACTAAAATTAGCCTAATTAAGACTGTTATTAAGTCTTACACAAAGTATAAGTGTACAACACAGTAGGTAGCAATTATCTTGGCTTTTAAACAACATTTAAACTGAAATGTGAGTGAAATATATTCGAGTATCTGGCAGACCTTCCTCTTTAAAATAAAAACCTGAAAATTCAAATTCTAACTAAAAGTCCTTTCTAATATAAGTAAGAACAATTTTCCTTTTTACATAACTAGTAACTTCTACTAGTTCTAATAATTGGCAATGATACAAAGGGTCTTTTTTGGTTGGAATCAAACTTGAAAAATTAAAAAGTGGGTTGGGGATCAAATCACCTTTATCAAAAGTAAGATTATTTTAACAAAACTACTTTTTCTCTGTTACAGTTTTAGAACTAAAATATTTTTCCAAGAAACACCACCATGCATACCCATTGCAAAATACCTGATCGGAGAAACTGTGTAAATACCAAAAAAAGTAACATGTAAATATCTATTCTGAATAACTTATTCATTTAGCTGTTCATTTGTTTAATAAAAGCACCTCATGTTCTCAGATTCTTATTTTTAAAGTTGATGTCAACACTGGAATTAAATTGGCGGTGAAATAGACCATCTAGTACACTATATGGAGCAACTATTGATGCCTTAGAGATACATTTGTGTATCTGACCTCCATGTAAATGAGTTAACCTGTTTTACATGCAGAAGATAAAATGTAAACTGAAGCTGAGTCTCCTGAAATGAATTCCAGTGGTCTAAAGGAAAACAAAAGATGGAAGATGGATAGCTCAGTTCAAATATAGGAACACCTCAAAATAGGAGAAACCATAGAAGCAAAAAACATATGCCATTCTTACAGTGGATGAGAAATATCTTCCACAAAGGCAGCAGATACAAATGACAATAAAATTATAGCTGCCTTTATGAGAGTGGTTAATGGCCACCAATATGTCCTCACATGAGTGAATTTCCTATGCTGGGGGATTTGCCAAAATCATGGATCCAAGGACAATTTCTGAAGGACTCAATAGAACCTCATACTTAGGGTTGTGAGCTTACATATCAGAGACTCATACATCAGACTACCCAGAAAAAAACCATAATTTTCTCAGTGAGTAAATTTAGTCAGTAGAAGAATCTTTTATCTGTTTTTCAGTATTAGATTTTGCTTCAATATGAAATGGCAAGTGCAAATCTAACATTTGAATAAATTCTAACTTTCTTTTATTTCATTGTGGTCTAATTTGGAAAATTATTATGTGGTAGGATAATAGAATAAATCATAAGAGCTTCAAGACTCTTAGGGACTCGTCTGCAACCAGATGGCCAATATTAAAACATAAATTATTTATTTGAATATAATATCTCCTTTGGAACCATTGTGCTTTATCTTGTAAGTACAGATCTGCTAGAGGTTTAAAATGTGTGCATTCTGATAAACTACACTCTGCTTTGGATATGTTATGATTTCATAGAAGTTAAGAATAAAAATGGAGCGGATTAAATTTAAGTTGGAATCAGACCTTGTTTTGAATTTTAAAAAAGTCATTTTTCACTGGCGCCAGGGGGCAGTAGCAAATAAAAGGCAAATGCAGTTACCTAGATCCTTCAGGTGAAATATGCCTTGCCCTAAAATACCTGGGAAAATCAGTTAACTATGTGTGATTTGCTTGAAATTGTCTAGAGAACTGTCTTTTGTTGGATTTTGCTAGATGAGGTCTCAGCACGCTATGCTAGAGTAGTGCTTCTCAATGTTTAATGTGTGTAGGAATCTTCTAGGGATCTTGTTTAAACGCAGATCTGATTCAGTCGTCAGGGTGGAGCCTGAGATTCTGCATATCTATCAAGCTCCCTGCTACCTACGCTACTGGCCAGGAACTAGACTTTCAGTGTAAAGACAGAAGAGGCCAAAAGACTGATTTCCTAAGCATCATGCCTATGTACAGGCAGCAATAGCCCAGGTGAAAATGGTGCAATGTCTCATCAGGTCAGAGGTAAAACTCAGGAGCAGGCAACAGAAGCTGATGACTAATCCTGGGGTTGGCCAACCACCGCAATTTATGGCCCAAATCTGGCCCGTCATCTGTTTTTGCTTGGCCTGAAAGCTGCCAATTGTTTTCACAGATAAACATTTGCAATTGATTTGATGATAGGAAACAATAACTGAACACCAGTCAAATGAAATTGCATCACCTCCCTCAAAAGAATTGTTTTGAATTTCATCCATAAAAATTTTGTAGAAATTTATTTTCTCTCTTGATAGATAAGTGCTTACATATCTTCAAAATTTTGCCTTTTGTCCCACAAAAACTAAAACATTTACTACTGGTGTTTTCTATAAAAAAAATTTGCTGATCCCTTGTCTAAATTATTGCCTTTAATACCATAAACTTTCCTGGATAAAATATGAGCCTTTTTATATAGCACAGGTGGTAACCATGAAAGGAGGGGGGCATTTTGTTACTTATCTAGATTACCCTAAATTAGTTAGAATGAGGGTGGTCATAGAAGATACTCGTAGAATTCAAATTCTAAAACAAGAAAACAAAGACAGTTTGGAAACTTATTCCTACCCACCTCAACACTTTCTTTAAAGTTCTCGTAATTATCATGGATAATATAATTTGCGCAGTTGGAACAACTTAATTTGTGTGTAATACCTGAACATACCTGTATTAGTCTGCTGGGGCTGCTGTAACAAGATACCACAGACCAGGCAGCTTAAACAACAGAAACCCCTTTCTCACAGTTCAGGATGGTAAAGTCTCAGATCAAGGTGTGGGTGGGTTTAGCCTTTCCTGAGGCCTCTCTTCTTGGCTCACAGATGGCCACCTTCTCGCTGTGACCTCACATGGCCTTTCCTCTGTGCACACACACCCTTGGTGTCTCTTCCTCTTCTTATAAGGATACCAGTCATATTGGATCAGGACCTCACCCTTAGGACCTCATTTAACCTTAATCACCTCTCTAGAGGCCCTATCTCCAAATAGTCACATTGGGGTTTAAGGCTTCAACATATGAATTTTGAGGGAACACAAGTCGGAACCTAGCAATACAATATATATATAAATTCATCTCTGAAATCGGGTTACATATTATGCTGGATCAGCAGCATTTTTTTCTTTCTCAGTGGCACCTAAGTACATGTTTCTTCTTATAATTGAATTAATCTTAGATTCAGGGAAACATGGTAGATCAGAAAACAAATAGTACTGGGAGTCTTTTAATAATAAGTAGCAGTCTCCAGCCCCGGCTTTCTCTACCATCAGTCACAGTTTCCAGACACAAATCATTTTTAAATCTTTAGGTGTTGTTTGCATAAGTTAATATTGCTAAATAATATGATTACAATGATATTTTTATTTAAAACAGTAATCAGATATATATATATAAATAATCACAAAACCAAAAAAAGAATTTGATTCAATTTTATCACATAAAAATTTATTTTTCTGTACTTAATAAGTATGTGATTTTTCTCAATTATTTAATTAAAAATTGTTTTCCTGGGGCTGGCCCCATAGCATGGTGGTTAAGTTCAGTGCATTCTGCTTTGGTGGCCTAGGTTTGTGGGTTTGGATCCCAGGTGCAGATCTACACCACTCATCAAGCCATGCTGTGGCAGCATCCTGAATACAAAATAGAGGAAGATTGGCACAGACAGCGCGGGGCCAATCTTCCTCACCAAAAAAAAAAAAAAAAAAAAATTTCCTTAAATTTGCAAACTGCTCTGCCAGTTTCCCCTTACTATTACTAGCTTTTTGCCAGTGCTAACCCACATGGGGTAATGATGTACTAAAGACTCCTTTTCCTCTGAAAATCTTGCAAACTTGGAAGTCTTTGTTTAGCAACATCCTAAGAAAGGGTATGTGGGAGGTAAATTTTCCAAGAACTTATATGACTAAAAAGTCTTCCTTTTGCCCTTACACTTGATTAATTGGTTGTATATAGAATTCTAAGTTGAAAATCATTTTTCTTCAGAATTTTAAAGCAATCATCCTGTCATCATCCAGCTATTTGAATAACTATTAAGAAGCCCAGTGCCCACTAATGCTCATTCATGTGTTTGTGACCTCTTTTCCAACTGGAAGTCTCTTTTCTCTATCCGTGATGTGCTAAAATGTCACGCTGTTGTGCTGTGGTGAAGGTCTTCTCAATCATTGTACTATTGACAGGTAGGCTCTTCCAATCAGAGAAATTTTCTCTTATTTTTGAAAAATAATTTCCTCTTCTCCATTTTCTCTATGTTTCTTTTTTGAACTCCTATTGATCTGATGTTGGACCCTCCTAAAATGATCCAATAAATCTCTTTAAGAAAAAAAAACCCTTTATTGAGATATGATTGACCTACAAAAGCTATACATATTTAATTGATGAGTTTGGACATAAGTATGTGTTCATCTAAGAAACCATAACCATAATCTAGGCAACACACACATATATATCACCTCCAAAAGTTTACTTCTGCCCTATTTATTCATTTATAATAATAGCATTAATTATATACTATATTTATATAATATAACATACTTATATAAATACAACATTTGTAATTCTCTGTATGTGATAAAAACACAATATACAATCTACCCTCTTAACAATAGTATACAATAGAGTGTTATTAGCTATAGGCACTATGCTGTACAGAAAATCTCTAGGACTTATTCTCTAGCATAATTGAAACTTTGTACCCTTTGACTAATAGATCTGCATTTCTCCCTCCCCCCAACCCCTGAAAGCTACCATTCTATTCTCTGTTCTGTGAGCTTGATATTTTATACTCCACATATAAGTGATATCATGTAGCATTTGTTCCACTGTGTCTAGCTTATTTCACAATGTTCTCCAGGTTCATCCATGCTGTCACAAATGGCAGGATTTCTTCCTTTTTAAGGCTGAATAATATTCCATTGTCTATGTACACCACATTTTCTTTATTTGTCTGTAGATGGACTTTTAGGTTGCTTCCATGTCTTGACTTTTGTGAATAATGCTGCAATGAACATAAAAGTGCAGATGTCTCTTCTAGATCCTGATTTCCAATCCTTTGGATACACACCCAGAAGTGGGATTGCTAAATCATATGGTAGTTCTATTTTTAATTTTTTGAGGAAACTTCCATACTGTTTTCCATAGTGGCTGCACCAATTTACATTCCCATGTATAGTGTATAAGAGTTCCCTTTTCTCCATACCCTGGCCAACACTTATAATCACTTGTCTTTTTGACAATAGCTATTCTGACAGGTGTGAGGTGATATCACTTTGTGGTTTTGATTTGCATTTCCCTGATAATTAGGTATGTTGAGCACCTTGTCATGTACCTGTTGGCCATTTGTATGTCTTCTTTGGAGAAGTGTCTATTCAATTCCTTTTCCCATTTTTTAGTTGAATTATTTGGGCTTTTGTTGAGTTGTAGGAATTCTCTGTATGTTTTCCATATTAACTCTTTATCAGATATGTGGTTTGCAAATATTTTCACCCATTCCGTAAGTTTTTATTCTGTTGTTCCCTTTGTTGTTCAAAAGACTTTTCTGTTGTTGTTGTTGAGAAAGATTGGCCCTGAGCTAACATCCATTGTCAATCCTCCTCTTTATGCTTGGGGAAGATTGTCCCTGAGCTAATGTCTGTGCCAGTCTTCCTCTATTTTGTATGTGGGATGCCTGCCACAGCATGGTTTGATGAGCAGTGTGTAGGTCCAAACCCGCGAACCCTGGGCCGCCAGAGCCAAGCATGCAAACTTAACCACTATGCCACCCAGCTAGCCCTGAAAAGCTTTTCAGTTATGTAGTCCCACTTGTCTATTTTTGCTTTTGCTGCCTATGCTTTTGGCGTCATAACCAACAAATTATTGCCAAGACCAATACATTTCCCCTATATTTTCTTTCAATAGTTTTAAGGTTTCAGGTCTCAACTTTTAAGTCTTTAATCCATTTTGAGTTAATTTTTGTGAATGGTATAAGGTAAGGGTCCAATTCCATTCTTTTTCATGTGGATATCCAGTTTTCCCAACACCACTTGTTGAAGAGACTATCCTTTCCCTATTGTGTATTTTTGGCAGCTTTGTCAAAGATCAGTTGACCATATATGCGTGGATTTTTTTCTGCACTCTCTATTCTCTTCCATTTGTCTGCATGTCTGTTTTTATGCCAGTACCATACTGTTTTGATAATTGTACCTTTGTAATATATTTTGAAATCAGAAAGTGTGATGCCTCCAGCTTTGTTCTTCTTGCTCAAAATTGCTTTGGCTTTTCAGAGTATTTCATGTGAATTTTAGAATTGTTTTTTCTATGTCTATAAAAAAATGCCATTGGGATTTTAATAGAGATTGCATTGAATCTGTAAATCACTTTACATAGTATGGACTTTTTAACAATATTAATTATTCTAATCCATGAACATATGACGTCTTTCTATTTATTTATACTTATTTATACTTTGATCAATGTTTTAGAGTTTTAAGTGTACAAGAGTTTCATCATCTTGGTTAAGTTCATTCCTGAATACTTTATTCTTTTTGTTGCTATTGGAAATGGGATTGTTTTCTTAATTTCCTTTTCAGATAGTTCATTGTTGGTGTATAGAAACACAAGCGATTTTTATAGGTTGATTTTGTATCCGGAAACTTTAATGAACTTTTTTATTAGCTCTGAGAATTTTTTGTGTGAAGTCATTAGGATTTTCTACATATAAGATCATGTCATCTGCAAAACACATAATTTTATTTTTTCCTTTATACTTTTGATGCCTTCTATTTCTTCTTCTTGCCTAATTGTTCTGGCTATGACTTGCAGTAATATGTTGAATATAAGGGGTGAGAGTGAGCATCCTTGCTTTTTTCTTGATCTTAGAGGAAAAGCTTTCAGTTTTTCACCATTGACTACAATGTTAGCTGTGGCCTTTTCATATATGGCCTTTACTATATTGAGGTGCAATTGTTGAGAGTTTTTATCATGAAAAGGTATTTAACTTTTTCAAATGCTTCCTCTGCATCTTTTAAGATAATCGTATTTTTTTTAATACTTCTGTTAATATGATGTATCACATTTATTGATTTTTAGATGTTGAACCATCCTAGCATCCCAGTAATAAATCCTACTTGGTCATGGCGTGTGATGCTTTGAATGCATTGTTGAATTTGGTTTGCTAATATTTTGTTAAGGATTTTCCCATCCATGTTCATCTGGGATACTGGCCTGTAGTTTTCTTTTCTTTTAATGTCTTCATCTGGCTTTGTCATCAGGGTGATGTTGGACTCATAAAATGAATTTGGGAGTGGTCCCTCCTCTTCTGTTTTTTGGAAGAGTTTATGAAGGATTGCCTTTAATTATTTAAGTTTTTAGTAGAATTTATTGGTGAAACCACGTGATCCTGGGCTTCTCTTTGTTGGGAGGTTTCTGATTATTGATACAATCTCCTATGGCTATTGGTCTGTTCAGGATTTATATTTCTTCTCGATTCAGTCTTGGCAGGTTGTTAGAGTCTAGAAATTTATTCATTTCTTCTAGGTTGTCCAATTTGTTGGAGTGTAATTGTTCATAGTAGTGCCTTATGATCTTTTATATTTCTATGACACTGGTTGTAATGTCTCATCTTTCATTTCTGACTTTATTTATTGAGTCCTCTCTCCTTTTTTTTGTTTGGTCTAGCTAAGGTTTGCCGATTTTGTTTATCTTTTCAAAAAACAAACTCTTAGTTTTGTTGATATTTTCTATCAAAAACTCTATTTTCCATTTCATTTATTTATGCTGTAATCTTTATTATTTCTTCCTTCTGCTAACTTTGAGCTTAGTTTGTTCTTTTTCTAGATCCTTGAGATGTAAAGTTTAAGAAGATTAAAGTCATTTCAAGCATCCTTTTTGGCCTTGAAATGGAATAAAACTAGAAAGAATAACAAAAGGAAAACGGGAAAACTCACAAACATATGGAAATTAAACAACACACTCTTGAACAACCATTGGTTCAGAGAACAAATCAAAAGGAGAATTAGACAATATCTCAGGACAAATAAAAAGGAAACTATAACATGCCAAAACTTATCGGATATGGCAAAAGCAGTACTAAGAGGGAAGTTTATAGTGATAAACACCTACATTAAAAAAGAAAAAGATCAAATAGACAATATAACTTTATATCCCAAACAAAGGCTCACTAATATAAGTTGCCATCACTCTAATTTTACCATAGACTCTCCATCTTCAGCTAAACCCATCAACAATGGTAGTTGAAAATTTTTCCCCTCTATTCTCTCAACTTCATCCCCATCCACTCACTCTTGGCAAGTGACTAGCCCCTCTAAGTTGCAAGCTCAAGGTCATATGGTATGTATCTCCTCAAATCCACCTTTCTATTTTTCAACGTTTTCTGTATTCTAAATATTCTGTACATTTTCTCTTCTCTTTCAAAGGATGACTTTTTTTCTCCTACCCATGATTAAACTTTTTGGTGCCTTGATCCTTTTCTCTCTCTTACATACTTCAGGATACTTTTATATTAGTTATTTCTTGCTTTTATATCTTAAAATTTTCCCATGTACAATGGCCCCTCCCCTCTGCATACAAATATGGCCAAGCCTTCCATGTCTTATCAAACAGCTCCCTGTGATCCTGCTAACTTCTATTTTTTTTCCTTTTTTCTGCTTTATCTCCCCAACTCCCCCCCCCCCCCGTACATGGTTGTATATCTTAGTTGCAGGTCCTTCTAGTTGTGGGATGTGGGATGCCGCCTCAACGTGGCCTGACGAGTGGTGCCATGTCCGCACCCCAGGATCCAAACCCTCGGCCGCCACAGCGGAGTGCGCGAATTTAACCACTCGGCCACAGAGCCGGCCCCAATCCTGCTAACTTCTTAAGCAACTTGTTTAGCTTTCTGCTTTCCTACACGCCAAACTTCTTCAAAGAATTGATGACACTACTTACACATATTTACCAGCTACTGATTCTTCAGCTCCTTGCTTTCTGATTTCATCATAGGAGTTCTGTTGAGTTAAAAGGTAACCAATAATCCATTCACCAATACAGTTGACTTGTCACATATTTCATTAGCCTCTATATCTCAAAATATTTAGCTCAATGGTCATTTTTTTAAATTCATATGTGTATGTGCATATGTGTGTGTGTGTGTGTCTGCATGTATGTATGTGTGTTGCTTACTGTGAATCTGGGCACTTTTCTTGGTAGTGGAGACCCATAAGCAAACAAATTTGGTTCCTATTCTCGTCAAGCTTCCAATCAAGTCACTGAAACAGATGTGGTAAAAATGAACACACCAAAAATATTTAAATTCAAATTGTGGTAAGTGTGGTGAACAAAATGGATATTATGGGGAGATTAACAGGTAGGATCTAATTTAGATCATGAAATGCATACCTGAAGGATAAATAGGCAGATAACGAGTAGGGAAAAATAGTTCAGAGAGAAAGAAGAGCAAAGCAAAGGCTCCAAAGTGGGAATGAGGTTAAAATAGTCAAGAGAGACAAAGAAGACCAATGTGGCCGAAACGTGGTCACAGAGGAAAAAGTAGCAAGCAATTAGAGTGAAGTAAGTACAGACAAGATCATACAGCCCTGTTAAGGATTTTGGATTTCATATTAACCGTATGGAAACCCATAGAAGGAATTTAAGCAGAAGAGTAACACTTAATTTGCATTTAGATCAGATTACCTTGACTGTTATTTGCTTAACAGGTTACAGATGGGCAGCATTGGAAACAGGAAGCCCAGTTAATATGCTATTGCATATAGTCTCATTTAAAAATGATAGTGGATTGGATTAGAATGATGGCAGTGGCTATGGAGAGAAGTATGTTGATTCACAATATATTTTGGAAATAAAATCTGGAGAACTTAATATATTTGGAGGTAGGGGAAAGGAGAGAAGACTCCAGATTTCTCCCTTGAGTACATGAAGGCACTGGAGGAGATGCGGAAGAGGGTAGGAGAAGAATTAAGGGAAAAGATCAAAAGTACTGTTTTGTGTATTCTCCTCTTTGAAAATTTCCTTTAGACATTACCTTTCTAAATTTTCTTTCAGTGGTTGTACTTCTTTTTCTTGCCCCTAAATACAAATATATTTGAACGCATTACTTAGACATTCTCTTCTTTCCCTCCCCAATTATCTTTCAACTTCACCAGACCCTAAATTGCAACTCAGTAGATGATTCATTAGTCTTTCTCTCTTAACTCAACCAAACTTGTGATTTGTTTGTTTGTTTGTTTTTGGAGGAAGATCAGCCATGAGCTAACATCTGCCTCCAATCCTCCTCTTTTTGCTGAGGAAGGCTGGCCAGGAGCTAACATCTGTGCCCATCTTCCTCTACTTTATATGTGGGATGCCTGCCACAGAATGGCTTGCCAAGGGGTGCATAAGTCCACACCCGGGATCTGAACCAGCAAACCCCGGGCTGCTGGAGCAGAATATGCGAACTTAGCTGTTGCACCACCGGGCTGGCCTCCAAACTTGTAACTTTTGATTCGCATTTTCAGTTGTTTTCTGAGCACTTCTCTTTGGATTACTCCTTTGTACCTCTAACCCAAGTAAAAATCAAATTCATTTTGTCCGTATCTACTGTGGGTCTTATTTATGTTATTGTCACTACCATCTTTCCAGTCACCTGGACTCGTATTCAACATTGACATCTGCTTTCTCCTTGCTCCTTGCTTCAACTGCTATGGTTTTATCAGTAGAATCTATCGCATCCTAGGTTTCTACCCTGTATATTTCCCAGAATTGGGAGCCCTGATTAGAACTCGAGCCCCCATTATACTTTACCAAGATTAGTTTTCAACTTCCTGGCTTTCTTCCTACCTCCAACATCCCCCCCATTCTATTAACCAGCACATGGACTTTAGAATAATCTTCCTAAATGACAATTGTAATCATTTCACTTGTGTCTAATATCTTCAATGATTCCATTATCTTCAGAGTACTTTCCAAATTCCTTAAAAAATATTAAATACCTCTCATGACCCCAATCTATCTTCTCCAGTGATTCCTAAATAGCTTGAGGTTCTCACCATTCTGAAAATTTGTCCGACATTTTCACAACTCTGTGCTCTTGTTCATGCCATTTGTGCTGCCCTCACCTATTCATATTGAAATACTTCTTTCTTTAAAGCATAAAATGCTTTCTCTCACCTCTCCAACTATAAATAAGTTCTTCTTCCTACATTCCCCAATAGAATATAAGTCTGCAAAGACTGAGAACAGATATTTTTCATCTTATATCCCCAGCTGCACCTAGCATATTGCCTTGAATATAGCAGGAACAGAGTAAGTATTAAATGGAGTTGACAAATTATCTCTCTTTCTGATGAGCCTGTAATGTTCCAAGTCATCTAGACAAATGTAATTATGTGATGAATTTGATCTTAAACATAGTTAATATTGAAATTCATATTTTTTCTGTGAGCTGTTTACAGAAACAAAATTTCTACTTCACTATGGATGGGCCTTTATGGAATTTAATTTAAAGTAGTAATAAATTTTAAAAACTCCTCAAATTTTCAACTGCTATTCAAATTTCCTCATTTTTTTACACCTTCTATTCCTTGGGGAATAAGCAAACAGCAGACTTTCTGGATACATTTAAATGCTGAGATATAATCAAAAAATTTACCTACCAGTTTCTCTATCAACCAAAACAAACACTAAGCTATTTAAACATTAGGTTGATTTTTCTGAATTGAAAGGTTTGCCTTATCTGAAATTTTATGCACGTTAGCAAAATGTGACCATCTCTAAATTTCAAGTAAATTCCGTCAGGCTAAAGTTTGCCTCTGCTCTAACGATCGGATTAAGTCCAATAATATGAAAGAGAAATTGAGAATAGGAATGGTTGCAGTAGATATAAACTATTAAAACAACTGTAACAAAATCCCTACTCATTTTCAACCAAAATTTCCTAGACAATTCCTTAAAAGTAAAAGAAGGAGAAAAGCTGGACCACTATCTGAATAATTGCTTCCATTTGTACTCTTAACCTAGCTAATCTACCTTAAAAAATTCTTTTTCCTAAACAAAAGTTTCTAGTCTTTGATTCTTTAATAGCTGCTTTACTTTTTCTGCGAAGATTGGAAAAATGTCAAAAAACTGAGGACTGATAATGCATACACGTTATTTCAAAACCACTTTTTAAAGAATAATTAAAACTTATGAAGAGATCATTTTATTTTAAATTTCCCCCAAATCGTTTTTGACTCATATACCTAAAAAAGTTATCAAGAATGATATATCTTATCTGGGGATAAAAGTTCAAAACCATTGCTTTATCTTCAACAATAACTGCTTCTAATTGCTACCAGGAAACCTTATAATAATACCAGTACATTATATTATTTAAATTTCATAGCCACTCAGCAAAGTAAGCATCGTTAACCCCATCTCAGAGCTGAGGAAAGTGATAATGACATTAAATAACTTGCCTGGAGCTGTGTAACTAGTAAGTCAGGAAATAGTCAAAGCAGCCCTTTCAAGAGATCAGAGCCTAAGCACAGGATGGTCATACAACACAGTTAACTGGCAGCTGGATATCCCTAGGGCAAAAAAAAGTTGAGGAAACACTCCCTAGTGTCAATGTATAAGAAATAGTATGACCTGTTACGCTTATTTCTAGCTTTGTTTTTAATTTTTTTTTTCTTTTGCATTCTTCTCCTTCAGTTGCTGGAAATCTTTCAGCTGCATTGTCTGTGATGATAGCTGGCTTCTTGCAAATACACAGAAAACACTTCCCTCAAGTGGAACAGCTACTTTCAGGCAAAGTTTTCACCGTTTCCTCCATGCCCTGTTTCCACCTGATTCTTCAGTACATTTTACTTGGAGTGGCTGAAACATTGGTCAGCCCTGCCTGTGAGTAACAATTTTGTCATCTAATATTAGAACGTATTGGGCCTTTACACAGAACATACCACCTCAATGGGAACATTCAAGTGATTGGCAATCTATTTACTCCCTGGAGATTTCCCACAATGCTTCAGCTTCATTTAAAAAAAATTGCCTAATTTCTCTTCATTCTTCTGCCACATACAGAACAACTATTAATTCTGCCTAAATGCAGACAGAATGAAAGATTAACCTGGTTAAGGGAAGTAACCATTTGTTCATATACACTACAGGAGGCAAGACCTCTGCTAAAACCTAGAAGACAACTCCAATATAGATGAAAACTCTCATCTTCTCTCCTACGTTCTCTCTTCCCACCTCCCTCCCTCTCACTCATAGGTAAACTCACATGTACACTCCCTCCAAAAATAAATTTAATGTACTTTGAGAGTGTATAAACATGTAAATGAAATGAAATTTTCAGCCAATTTTCCAGATAACTCAATGTCTTTAAATTAAACTACACTACATTGTGTGATCACTAGTGTTTCATAAGACAGCTTCAAAATAACTTTACCAAATATCAAATATTTTCTGGATTATCTAGATTGCTTATATTAATTAAAGCAGCTACTTTAAAATTCATCAAAATTTTTCCGTGACTTTTTGCAATACAGTAATGTGTGTGTGTGTGTGTGTATCAGTATAATCTATTACATCTTCTATTTCTACCTTCCTTATATTTCCCTGCACTGGGAGCCCTGAGTGTAACTCAAGCTCTAATTACACTTTACCAAGATTATTTTTATAACTTCCTAACTACCTCCAATATCTCCCTCATTCTGTCTACTGAGCACACAACCTTTAGAGTAATCATCCTAAATGACAACTATAATCTTTTCACTTGTATCTAAAATCTTAAATTATTCTATTATCTTCACAATTTCCAAATTCCTGAAATATATATATTTAATAAAGATATATGTACATATATATATACATATATAATACCAAAGTAAATCACAGAAAAAAGTCAAAATAAAATTAATAAAGTTTGTGTAACTATAGTCATATATGTATGTGTTAGACTTGTTTTTTTAATCATTTTAAATCACTTCATTCCTTATATTTTGCATAATTAAATTATTTTTTGAGATTCTAAGATGTGTTTCTCGAAGTGTATCACTGTTTAACACTGTAAGGAATAGAAAATAAGTATAAAAGAATGCGACTACACAAACATTTGTGACTTCCATAATGTTGTTTCCAGAAAATTGTTAGAAGTAGTCAGCCAAAATTTTCTGGGCTAGATGTGAAGAAAGGTAATGAGTGAAGGTGATGAATGAATACAGCCAGGAACTTCCTGGCCAGCTTAGCAATAGTGGTTCAGAATACAAAAGTCAGAGAGTTACTCACAACTGCAGACTGTTAAATAGGCAGATCATGTAATGTAAATCACTGAGTCCAACCCTCCTTGATTTACCCATCAAGAAGCTGAAGTCCAATGAAGTCGATTGACTTACTCACTATATACATCATGGGGTAAGGACCAGAAGACTCTGTTTTGATTTCCAGCTTTGTCACTTACTACCTGTGTGATCTGAGAATTCATTTAACCTCTAAGTTTCACTTTTCTCATCTTTCAAATGAAAATAATTATAATTCTTCCCTATATCACAGCATCAGTGTAAGAATCAATGGAAATGGGAGACTACTTCTTGAGAATCAACTGACATCAAATGTGAAAGCGTGTTTTGAACTGTAAAATCAAGAATTACTCCTCTGGGAGGCCGTGCAGCATAGTGGTTAATATCCATGGTCTTAAAGTCAGACAGATGTGAGTTCAAACTCAGTTCTGCCACAGACAAGCTATGTGAACTTGGGAAAATTATTCTGCATTTCTGAGCCTTTCTTGTCAACTATAAAATGGGGAAGAGTTGTTGTATGGACTAAATGTAATATTTTATGTAAAGGAAAAAGCAGATTGTCTAATATAGAGAGAGCACTCAATAATGAGCAGGTATAATGTGTGCTGTTGTTATTATTTCTGTTATCATCTTTCACATGAATTAACAGTACCAGACTCAGGGCTCAAGCACAGATGTCCTGCTCACAGCTTTTTCTACCACACTTGCCACAACCTAAACACCAGGACACCTGGTAGTGTGGGCAGAATAAGTCATCCTCGATCCCGTTTTCCCCTTACTTCTCACCTTCAATCCAGAAGCAAATCTAATCAATACTCTGAAATGTAATCTCAATCTGGTCGTGTCTCACCATCTCCTTTGTGGTCCACCTCATCTGCGTCACCATTGCCTCTACCTCCAATTCTCTGAGGGCCTCCTAACTTGTCTCCCTGCTTCCTTTCCTGCCCCCTGAGTCTATTCCTTTCAAAACAGCTATCATGCTCTTCCCAAAATGTAAGTCCTATTCCCCTGCTTAAAATTACATAATAAGATTTTGGAGACAAATTCCTTAAATGGTAACTAAGACTCCACGTGATTTGGCCTCTGTGTACTGCTCCAACTACATTTTGTAACATTCTTTCCCTTGAACACTTCACTAGAAATTTGATGATCTTCATCTTGTGTTTTTAAGCTGTCAAATTTATCTCTGCCCCATGGGCTTTGTACTTGCTTTTCTCTGTCCGGAATCCCCTTTCCTCTGTTTTCAAGTGGCTGGCTTCTCATTATTGAGTTTTCTCAAAGACCATCTCTTCAGAGAAGCCTCCTTGGTCATCCTATTACTTTCCAGTTCATAGCCCTATTCTATTTTTTTTAATAACACTTGTCAGAATCTGAAATTATCTTATTTATATGTGTATGTTTACTGCCTGCCTCTCGCTATGAGAATGTATAGTCTTGAAGTCAAGATTCTTATCCTTTTTGCTCATCCGTGTGTTCTTCTATGTTCCTCCTTCCTGAAAAGTGAATGTACAGGGTAGGTGACCAATAAATATATTTTGATCGAATAAACAAATGAACAAATGACCTTTACAGCTATTTCTATGCAAGCACAATAAAAATAAATTATTCAAATTACTGACAATATCTTACAGTGATGGCATTAAGGAAGGAAGGACAGTGGATCACTCCCCAGATTTCATTGGAAATTTTTTACCTTACCAAGTCACGTCATACTTTGGAGATGATCTACAAGAAAAAAAAAACATAGAAAACTTTTCAAATTATGTCTTAATTATAAAAATGTGTACCCCAGCTATATCATAACCTGTGTTTATTTATCCAAAAAATACTGTGTGGGTGTCTACAATGTGCCTTATTCTGCTCTAGGAGCTTAAGACACCTCAGTAAGAAAAAAAAAAAAGAGAGGCAAATTTATGCCATTTTAGAACTCACATTCTATCAAGGGAGAAAGATAATAAACAACAAATGTAATAAATAATTAAATGATAGAACATGCTAGAAGGTGATGAGTGCTATAAAAAAAGAAAAGATGGAGCAGGATAAGGGAGATCAGGAATGCCAAGCATAGGAGGGAGCACGTTGCAGCATTAAGAGACTGGTTAGGAGAGGAGTCACTCACTCAATGAGAAGTGACATTTGAACAAAGACTTGAAAGAGTTAAGGGAGTCAGCCACATGGATATCTGAAAAGAACATCATGGTTGGCAGAGGAATCAGTAAATGCAAAGATGGGAGTGTGCCTGGCAAGAAAGTGCAAGGGGGTCTTGTGCGGTTGGTAGATAGTGAGGAAGGAAGATATGAGTAAGAGATGAGTCAGAGTGGCCATTGTAAAGACTCTAACTTGGGCTCTGAATGAAATGGGAAAAGGAGTGACATAATATTACTTCCGGTTTTAAAGAACCCCTCTCTCTACTGTGGAGAATGTACCATAGTGAGGAAAAGGATAGATGAATTGAGACAGTAATCCAGGGAAGACAAATATTTCCAACCAGGGAGGCAGTAGTATAGGTTGTGAGAAGTGATCAAAGTTTAGTTATATTTTGAAGACAGAAAAATAGGGTATGAGAGAAAGAGAGCAGTTAAGAATGCCATCAAAGTTTATGGCCTGAGAAACTGGAAGAATGGAGATGCCATCTAACGAGAGATAAAAGGCTACAGGTGAAGCAAGCTTTGGGGAGAATGGTAAGAGTTTATTTTTGAACATGTTGAAACTGAGATGTCAAATAAAGATATCAAATAGGCAATTAGATATCGAAGTCTGGAATTTGTTAATGAGATACGGGATAGATGCAAATTTCAGAGTCATAAGTTTATCAGTGGTATTTAAAGTGATAGAACTTGTTGAGATCATCAAGGTAGTAGTGTGGACAAAGAGCCAGTGTAGAAAGAGAAGAGGATTCAAGAACTGAGTCCTGAAGCACTCCATCATTAAGTCATCAAGAAAAAAAGATAAATCCAAAAGGAGATAGAAAAGAAGTGACTAGTGAGAAAAGGAGCAAACCAAGAAAGCAATACCTTAGAAGTCAAATGAAAAGAAAGTATCAAGGAGGAGGCAGTGATGAACTGTGCCAAATGCTGCTGATAGATCAAATAAGATGAGGACTGAGAATTGACAATTGGATGAAGCCATGGTTAGCTGTGATTTCGACAAGAGCTTTTTCATGTGGGGCAAGGGAATGCACAAAACCTGATTGGAATAAGTTTAAGGGATAAAGGGAAGAGAAAAATTGGAGCAGTAGCTAACAAAGGAATGGGGTTAAGAGCAGGTTTTTTATTTGTGTTTCTTCGTTTTTAAAGAAGGAAAAATAACAGCATAATATAGTATGTTAGTGAGAATGATTCAAGAGAGAGAGAAAATTGATGGCATCAGGGAGGGGAGAATACTGGAGGGAGAGGGATTGAGATCTGATTTACAAGTTGGGGGTTTGGCTTTAGATAGTGGCAAGGCTGGTTCATCAATAGTAACAGTTTGGAAGGCAGAGTATGTAGGTGCAGAAAATTATGGTGCATAAATATGGTGTGGAGATTCTGTGGAAATTCTCTTCGATTTTTTCAGTGAGGTAGGAAGCCAGACCATGAGCTGTGAGTAAGAGTGGAAGAGTCATTTGGGGGATTTGAAGAGAGAAGAGAGATAAAAAATTGTTGTCTACAATAATGGGAGAGTGAATGAACTAGGGAGATATAAACTGTTGCCAAAGAGCATCAGGAGGCTGTTTAAGGTTTGTGGGCAGGAATTCAAAATGAGCTGGTCTACCAAAAAACAAAAAATCACATAGCATTGGAGATTGGACTGGTGGTTACCATTGGGGAAGAGGGGGGAGGGCAAATGGGGTGATTAGGGTCACATGTGAGGGGATGCACTATAGTGTTCGTGTGGTGAACATGAAGTAATGTACACAGAATTCGAAATATGATGTACATCCGAAAAAAAAGAAAAATTAAAAAAAAAGAAAAAAAAGAATGATTAGGGAAAATCACTCAGGAGAATGAAGAAAGATAATGAAGGAAAGATAAGACAATAGAACAAAGCGATTGAAAGAAAAAGCAATGATCTTTTTCCTTTTGAGTACCTTGTACCTGATAAAAAGAAGCCATGACTTCTGGTTTCTCCTCTGCTGTAATTTAATAATATTTCTTCCTCTTAATTTAAATATTATCATCTTTCATATCAAACTCTAAGCAGTTACAGCATCTAAATAATCTGGAAGTTTGACAGTCCCATTTTTAAGAGTTTAAAATATAACTTATGATCAGGTAAAAAAAAAAAAAAATGAGCTGGTCTACAGGGTTGTGTGTTTTTCTCCAGCCACATTAAGCTGCATGGATATAGAAGCAGAGATGGCAGACAGTGAATTGTTTTGCTAATCATGGTCCAGAAAGCAAAAGACTGGCAAAGGAGTGAGGGGATGTGAAAGAATATGATTATAATAATTGACCATGGAACTTAACTTGGGTAAAAAGAGTAGAGGCGACATGAAGGGTGTGAGAGAGGTGAAAAATAATGAAAGGGGCAATGGTGTGGAGCTCCAGGAGGAGTACAAGCATTTTTGTTGTTGAGTAGTAGTAAACTGGGAAGACAGAAGGCGGTTGTCAGAGGGGGAAGCACAAAATGAAGACGATGAAGTGGATGCAGTTATTGGTCTAGGGCATGGGTTGGCAAACTTTTTCTGAAAAACGTCAGATAGTGAATAGTTAGGTTTTGTACACCAGACAATCTCTGTTACTGCCCAACTCTGTCGTTCATAGACAATACAAAATAAATAAGCACTCACAGACAATACAAAATGAATGAGTGTGGCTGTGTTCCAATAAAACCTTATTTATAAATAGGTAGCAGGCTGGACCTTACCTGACCATCATTCATCAACCTCTGGTCTGGGGTACAATGTTCAGGGTGTGACCATGAGTGTGAGTGACCAAGGTAGAGTGGAGGACAAGGATGTTGGAGAGGAGGTTAAGGAACTGAGAAACCAAGCTTTGGGAGGATGGAAGGTTAGAAGGATGATCTATATGTATGTTAAAATTGCCAAGACTTAAGGGAGGAATAGAACTGGAGATTGTGACCACGAGAAAGGAGCTAATGACTTCGAATAACAGAGGAAAATGTCCTAGAGATTGGCAGACCACAGCACAAAAGAGAAGTATTAGGGGATATAACGAGATGACATGAGATTCAAAGCTGAAGCTTTTTAGAGATGAGGAAGAAAAAATGATCTGAAAGTGGTAATAAGATAAAGTTCTATTTTCTGGTACTGTGGCACTTCTCCGCATGTTTAAAATAAATTCGCACCAAACACAATACACGTATTTAAGCTGATTAAGAACAATTGGAGTAAAAGAAATTTCCAGCAATGAGTCCCCAGTACCAGGTGCCTCAGGAAGGTGGTTATGGCCCTATAGTTTGTAGATGCCACATATGCCGTGATGGGCATCTTTGCAAACACTAACCAGCCACTACCTGGAGGCACATTACAGCTCTCGTTGGCAAGACCAGCTTACACATATGCTTCCAATGTTTTGTACGGTGTCCTTATAGTAAAATGAGAATTTTAGAATAGTGGCAGACTTGTTGATAATATCTATACTATAATGTGCTACAAGAAGTATCATGGAGCCTAAAAAATCAAGTTGATGATCAATAAAGTCGAAAAAGATTAGAACCTGCATGTAGATGCCTGAAAATGGAGATTCGACGACTTGAAAAGCTGTCCTATAAAAGGGGACCAGAGGCTTTCAAAACGACTAAAATGACACCAAAGAGAGATTAACCAGCAGGCAGAGAGCTGGCAAAGTGTGTTCATGAATTATATACTGCACCAGAAGTTCTAGCAAGAGAAAAGCATAGGATTAATAATTAACTAGCAGAGTAATAATGGGCTTGTACATTCTGCTTTTTCTCAGTGAAAGAAATCGGCCTACTTAGACTTTCTGCCCATTGTTTGTCTCCTCGTTTTTATAGAGAGAAAAGTTCATCAGCCAAATCCTTTTTGCAACTGTGAATTATTTCTTCCAAAAGCCTCTTCAGCAGTTCCCTCACACTTTCCTTCGAATCTTCCTGAAAAAACTTGTGAGCTTGTCCCCAGGATGCTCTGGTGATTTGCACTGCACAAGAGAGCTGTGGTACCCACGGCCCCTTGCCACCAATAATGTGAAGGCCTTCTCCACAGTTTTTCATTTATCACCATCATTATCTTCATCTCCAATAATTATTTGTGGAATTAGGTACCTGTTTAGCACTGCCCTCAGTAATGGGCATATCTCTGCTCTCTGCCCTCCCAGAGTTTAAGATCCAGGAAACACATTCCGATATCTTTTCCCATCCTCAGCCCCAGCACTCAGCACCTTTCTTGGAGCACAGATAGGGGCTCCTTTAAAAGTTCATTGGGGGCCAACCCTGTGGCATAGTGGTTAAGTTTGCACACTATGCTTTAGCAGCCTGGGTTCACAGGTTCAGATCCCGGTGCAGACCTAGCACTGCTCATCAAGCCACACTGTGGTGGCATCCCACATAAGATAGAGGAAGATTGCTACAGATGTGAGCTCAGCAGCAATCTTTCTCAAGCAAAAAGAGGAAGATTGGCAATAGATGTTAGCTCAGGGGCAATCTTCCTCACCAAAAAAAAAAAAAAGTTCATTGGCTAATAAATAAAAATACGTGGACGACACACAGAAAGAAAACAGAAATGCTAAATCAATGCAGGAAGGAATATTAATACATTTACATCATGTATTAGTAAGTTCATTTGTTTTTTTTTTTTGTGAGGAAGATTCACCCTAACATCCTTTGCCAGTCTTCCTCTTTTTTTTTTTTGTTTGGGGAAGATTAGCCCTGAGCTAACATCTGTGCCAGTCTTCCTCTACTTTGTATGTGGGATGCCACCACAGCATGGCGGACGAGTAGAGTAGGTCTGCACCAAGGATCTGAACCTGCGAACCCGGGCTGCCAAATCCGAGTGCATGGAACTTTAACCACTTGGCCATGGGGCTGGCCCGCAGTAAGTTCATTTAAAAGTGCTGGACAAATGCAGGGTTTCACTGGGGTAAAGTCACGTAGTGAAAATTTCCTGAGACAGAAGAGAGGAGAGAATAAGATCTCTTTCTTCTTATAGAGAAGGAAACTAAAGGTTTAGTGGTTACAGTATATTGGTTTTCTATCACCACTTTTCTTTTTTAAATGAGCTTTAATGTTTATGTATGATGTCTCATTGTAGGAAAATTTGCAGCATACAAAAGAGTAAGGGGAAGAAAACTTAAAAATCCAATAATTCAACCACTCAAAGCTAAAACTGTTCATATTATTTAATGTATTTCTTTACAGTTTTTTGCCACACATATACAAAAGAGAGACAGTAGTATAAGAAACTCCTGTATGTCCATGTTCCAGCATCAATAATTTTCAACTCATAGCCAAACTTGGCCTAGTGTTTAGGCCCTCTACCCTCATTCACATACTGTCTTCCTCCTTGTTGCATAGTTTTGAAGCAAATCTCAGATGTCGTATTATAATGAATATTTTAAATATTCTGCAGGTATCCCTAAGATTGCCTCTCTCTCTCTCTTTTTTTTTTTTTTTTTTTTGCTGAGGAAGATTTGCCCTGAGCTAACATCTGTGCTAATCTTCCTCTATTTTGTATGTGAGCTGCCACAGCAAGGCCACCAACAAGTGGTGTAGGTCTGCACTTGGGAACTGAACCCTGGCCATGGAAGCAGAGCATACCAAACTTAACCACGAGGCCACAGGGCCAGGCCCCAATATTGCCATATTTTATATAGTTATGTTAATATGGTATGTACAAAATCATATATACTTATTTTCATCTATTTTTAATATCAAAAAATTATTTTTAATTGGAATTTAAGAAAAATTTACCTCCTTGATTTTCTTTCAGTTTCTTGCCACCGTCATTACTATTACACCAACAATGATTTAGGGAAAAAGAGATAACCATTTTGGAGACCCAATGCTTAAGCTATTGTCTCTCTTTAGGTACCCTCTCCTTTAATGGGATCATTTAAGTGAATATAAAGATATAAAGGGCTTTACATGGTGCCTGGCACAAGTAGGGGCTATTTGATTGGTGAGATCAATGTTGTTAAAAATAGGTCACCTTTATTCAGTCCCTACAAGTCAGCATTGTAATAAGCACTTTGCATATATCACAGCAGGTAAGAGTCCCAGGCCCTCCACAGGTGAGTACTGGTATTACGCCCATTTTATAGAGAAGGACAATGAGGCTTGGGAAGTTGAAATAACTTGCATAACATCACAGAGGTAGTAAGTGGTTGACCTGGCATTTTAGCACCATCTTGTCGAACTCCAGAGTCCAGGCTCTTAACCTCTATGCTAATTTTAAATGATAAATTCAAGTTTTTCATAGAGAACCTAACCATTTGCACAGAATCACAGTGTCAGAGAGTTACTGATAAATGGTTGTGACATTTTGTAGTACAAGACTCATCTCAGACCAGAGTTCATCAGAAATATTCAGATTGTGGTGAAATTTGTGTGAGTATAATGAGACACTTAAGCACCAAGTAATCAAATTTTCCTTATAGCTGTACAAGAGTATATTTTCCTATATTTTATTCCTTGTAGACACCTGTAAATTATAAGATCATAATATATCTTACTGTAGTAACTTTAACAAAGTCCAACCCAAATTTTGACTGCATCAATAAACTTTCTTTGAAGTATAATCAGCACTAATTTGAATAAAAGTATTTTAGAGAAAATGTTCTAAATTCTGACCCCTTTTTCTCTCAGTCTCTGTAATATCATACAGATTGGTTCCAAATACCATCAGAGGACCCTCTATGAATTGTTTGACACTGTTCAATGGATTCGCTTGTTTCACAGTGACACTGCTGGTGGGGTTGGTATAGCTCATCTCAGAAGGTAAAAACAGGTTCATGGTATGCTCATGTATATATTGATTTGATGACTAGAGAAAACCTTAAGACAGGGGCTTTGCCAGTGTAGTCTTTTTTTTAATTGATCCACTTTTGCAATTAAGATAGAATTAAGATAGGAAATAGACTCTTGCTGTATTCATTAATTTCTGGGAATTGTTTTTTCTTTTGATAGGAGGAGGTAATTACAGAATGTCACTTCTCATGAAATTCTGTCTGCTGTCTTTTTTTAGTGTATTTTAAAGCAAACAGGTCATTATATGCTTATTAGGTCTTTCAACGAGGCCATATTCAATAATGCCTCAGTGCTGGCATAGATAATCCACAGAAACAGAAAGTCCTGTGTAAATATGGGAGGATGGAGTATCTGGATGACCTTTTTTCCTTGTAATTTGCCAGAAGTCTCATCTATGGCACCAAAGAGAAATTGTGAGTTGAATAACAAATGATCTTGGAAAATTTTCCCCATGGAGAATTTGGTCAGGACAAAGAACCAATCTGAAAAATTCACATGCAAACATAAAAAGTATTGCTCTTACATGTGCTGGTGGAAAAATCAGACAAGATGACTATAATGATTAGCTGTCACAGTGACATGTCTTTGGCTGTATTTTAAATCTACAGACTTTTTCCTTTATTTGTTCTAAAATGTTAATATAGCTTAAATTTTTAAGAATTTCCTTTTGTTTATTTTATGAAAAACGTCACAAACTTATTCTTCTTTCCTTGCAAAAATACTTATAGTGGTGTACTTAAAATAATGTGAAGAAAGTATTGGTTTGTGTTCTCTTGTCACAAGCAAATTTAATTTACCTACTTGCAAACTATGGAATAATTAGTGTCTATGAGTAAGAAACTCCTTTTAACACTAGGTCTCCGTACAAAAAATATTTGTCGAGGATGGACTCTGTTCCAGGCACCATACTGGGCAGCGGGGATACCATGGCAAGCAAAATAAACATTTCCAAATCCTCACAAAATTTCCAGAAATGTAGGGAAGCAAGAAAATTAAGAGCGATAAATTCAGTGATAGGTATACTAGAGTTCTAGGAAACAAATTTACAATCCTTGATTGATTGTTAACAAGATCAAACCCTGTCCTTTTCTTAGTTGACTGAGAAAGTTAAGGAAAAGCACGCACTGAATACTTACTAAGTGTCAGGCTCCACGCTCCACGGAATTATGTGAGATGTGGTTCCACTTCTTAAAGGGCTCAAATCTAAACTGTCATAACTAAATGTGTGAACTGCAGGAAGTCTAGTGATTTGATTCGTTGTATGTAAGCAAGGGACAAAGCACTGGTATTAGGATTTTATAAGATAATCTAGAAAAGTCTTACCTATGTCTCCACCTAAAACATTTTAGGTGTTGAACATGTGTTTCTTCACGTTACTCAATGAAGATGTTCCTGAAAATTTGCTAAAAACATAAATTCCTATAATCAAACCACATTTGACATATTCTAGAAGAACTGGAAAGTCAAATATTACTACCAGTTTACCTTTTATGTACATCTAAATTTTTCATATGCATGCTTAAGCAACTTACCCAGACTTAAGGCAAACTTCACAGATTTTCTCCTCAAGACTGTACTCACTCTAGACATCAGCCACAAGTTTAGAGGTGTATAGGGCTGCCATCACTTCTGATAAGCTGGCTATAAATTAGGAGGTCTCCACGAACTCCCTCAGGTTTGATAATTTGCTAAAATGACTCACAGAACTCAGGAAAGCACAACACTTATGATTCGAGCTTTATTGTAGCAAAATAATACAAATCAGAGTGAGCCAAAGGGAGAAATGCATAGAACAAGGTCTGGGAGGATCCAAAAGTGAAACCTCGTTCACCCTCAGTGATGTAGAACCCAACTGGTACATCAGTGTGTGACAGTTACCAACCAGGGAAACTCACCTGAGTTTCATTGTCCAGAGTTTTTATTGAGGCTTTCTTATGTAGGCAGAATTGATTGAACCCTTGGCCATGTGGTTGAACTCAATCTCCAGCCTCCCTTCCCTCCCAGAGGCTCGACTGATATCATGTAGCTCAAAGCCCCAATCCTCTAACCAGATGGTTGGTCTTCCTGGCTGGCCAGCCCCCATTCTGAGCCGTCTGTTTAGCATAAACTATCAGGTGGGGTTGAGAGACCCAGCATGGATAATAAAGACACTCCAATCACTCAGGAAATTCATTGAGTTTAGAGTTTACCTCCCTGGAACCAGAGATAAAGGTCAGGCAAATTCCTTATTACACACAATTATTCATGCAAATACATTTCAATGAAAACCTAGATTTTTATTGAAAATCGGCATAGTATGGTAGGAGCTGTTGCAGACATTTTTGCACTTATAACAACAATCTTTAAAGGTAATATTATTATCCTTATTTTTAAAATGTAACAAGGCAGAAAAAAGAAGTGAAGTGCCCCAGTCATCACAACTAGTATCTGACAGAGATCTGACTTTCTTAGCATTCTGAAACCAATGCCAACATGGATTTCAATACACTAAACAGCTATTAGAAGTCACCCAACGTAAGGGTTTTTTAAATGACATTTGTTACTTCTGCAATGCAACCTTCTTGGATGCAGGTCTGCATGTAGATATTATTCACAATAGTCTAGATATGGTAAAAGATAGATAAACAAAAGTTTATGTAATTTTGGCAGAGTTTGGTGCCCATAAAAGGAGGTTTACCAAGAACACATTATGAGGACATCTTAGCAATATGGGATGTGGGGTGGGACACTCTCTAAACTTGTATTCAAGAGAAAGTCATTTAAATTATCACTAATTAATTTAATTTATACCTTCTTTTAAGGCTTTTTTTCTGTTTATAATAATCCTTCATTGTATCAAATCCCAATAAGTTAGAATCTTATAATTGGATGTTACCTTGGAGGTCATCTAGTCTACCACTGTACCCAAAACTAGAAGATGTAGTAGCATCTTCTAGTGCCCAGAAAAATTCTCAACTTTGAGACATAATCTGAGTCTGCTCATCCGTTGATAACTATGATTACCGACTAAGTCTAGTTTTCTATCCACATAGCAACTCTTCAAATATTTGATAAACATTCAGAGAAATAATATAGTACAATATTAAGACAGCATATTCTGTAGTAGTCTAGGTAGTCTAGCTATGTGTCCTCAGTTTCTATGGTCAATAACAACAATAAATAATTCATCATGTTGTTGTGAGAATTAAGTAATTAATGTACACAGTAAGTGCTCAATAAAGGTAGCTATTAAGATCCCCTTCTTTTTTTGGCTGAGGAAGATCAGCCCTGAGCTAATATCTGTTGCCAATTCTCCTCTTTCTTTGGTTGAGGAAGATTAGCCCTGAGCTAACATCTGTTGCCAATCCTCCTCTTTTTTAGGTTGAGGAAGATTAGCCCTGAGCTCACATCTGTGCCAATCTTCTTCCACTTTATTTGTGGGTTACCACCACAGCATAGCTGATGAGTGGTGCAGGTCCACACCCAGGATCCAAACACAGGCCACAGAAGTGGAGTTCTCTGAACCCAGCCAGTACTCCACAGGGCTGGCCCCTATCACCTTCTAACTTATAGACAAATCACTCCAATTTTTTAATATTACACGATTCCCTGATTTTTCACTATCAAAACGCCTCCATCCATTAAACAAACAACAATTTGTCAGTATCTTTCTTAAAATATGGTTTCCAGAATCAAACACAATACTCAAGATGGGTACAACCAGAATAGATCTTACTTTTAGCCACCTCGTCTCTCCCTCTCTCTCTCTCTCTCAATTTCTTTGTCTCTCTGAACCCCGACAGAGATTGCGTAGACTTTTTCAGTAGCTGCATGATTCTTATGGTCAGTTAAAACCTGGAGCTTTTTTAATTTTTAGCTGTTCTTCTCAGCTCAGCTCTACTCATTTTATCACAATTTTTTTTCCTAATTAAATGCGAGACTTTATCTTTATCTTTAATAAATGTTAATCCATCATCCTAAATAACAGACGTTTTTGAAACGTGATTCTGTCATCCAGTGAATTACTAACCTTTACTAGCTTTTTTTCATGTGCAAACTTAGTAAGCAAGTTCTTAGACTTCTTCCAGGTAACTAATAAATTGTTGTAGTGAACAGGACCAAAAATAAAGCCTTATGGAAAGTCCCTAGAGATCAGACTGCAAGTTAATGACCATCAAAATATCCTCCCCTTTTGGACGTAATCAGCTCCCACTTCACCTAATTTCTATCATGCAGCCCACGCACTTCTCCGTCATTCCTTGAATGACACCATAGAAGACTTTGTCATATGTTTTTCTGGGAGTAGGAATATCTATGTTCATGACAGTCCCTTTAGCCATCACACTCATCAAGAAAGGAAATGAAGGGGCTGGCCTGGTGGTATAGTGGTTAGGTTAGCACACTCCGCTTCGGCTGCCCCAGGGTTTGCGGGTGCGGATAGTGGGTGTGTGCACACACATTGCTCATCACGCCTTGCTGGGGTGGCATCCCACATATAGGGTAGAGGAAGATTGGCACAAATGTTAGCTTAGAGTCAATCTTCCTCACTAAAAAAGAAGAAAAGGAAAGGAAAGGAAGTTCATTTAGGTTATTTGGTTCCAGTGACCCTATACTGGCTTATAGTGACTAATTAGGGCCCCTAAAAGACAGCAATCCTTTCACTACATGCATGACTTTGGGTAGGTCATCATCTCCCTAAGACTGTTTGCTCTTATTTTAAAAAGAGAATGGTGTGCTTCACTTTTCTCAGAGACGATGAGAGGATAAAATTAAATAAGGTATTTAAACAAGTTAATGCCAGGGACTATTTTAAACATTAGTTAAAAACAAGATCAGTATTTAGCCAAACAACCAGATTGATTTTTTTGACAGAACAACCATGATGAAACCAACCCTGTCTGTCTAGGCATCCCACGTGCCTCTGCATTCCATTTAGCATAGAGGATATTTTAAACCTTGAAGGACTCACGTCAGCCGAGCATGTGTGTGTGTGAGTGTGTGCGAGTGTTAGAGAATGATGGGAAAGGATGAGCAGCTATCACAGTCTCCCAGTCTCCAAGCCACATTAGTCATTTTTAGCACCACGATGGAGAATGGTGTGAATGTGGTAAATTCAAAAGACTTCTCAAAAGTTGACTGTGCAGACAGATAACTGTTAGAGTGACATTTTCAGTACAAGCGAGAAAACTGATCCTTCTGGGATCTCTAACTCTGAGTGCTTTAAAGGAGAAGATACAAGACTAAACCCATCCTCCTACACTAATCATTTCAGGAATAGTTTAGCTAAAAGTAGCAATGCTAATGTAAGGGAGTGAAGAAGTCAGTCAAACTGCTTATTTCGACTATATCCCATTAACACCCAGATCAATTTTCTCACACTCATGATTCAAGCTTACCTTTTGACAAAAATAACAAAATAGAATTCAGTGAAAAATGGCATCTTAGTTATGGACGTGCAGGTGATTAAAAGATCGAAAACAAAACATCTAAGAGAAAAAAGATAATTGGGCAGGATCAAGAGGTCATGGTATACATCTTCTGGGCCCTGCGAGTCTTTAGTCCTCAGATTTCAGGAAAGCAGCAAAGAATCTAGCTGTTTAATCCCAATCAAGATCATTTTAGATTAAAAATGTGATCTTTTAAAATTCTCATTTAAATATCTGTGACTGTTGAGGCCACTGACAGCCACGTCAGCATGAATCACCGAGTCACTCTTGTAACAGGAATTTGCAGTTACAAAAAACTTGAAAGAAGAAAATATTTATGCATCTGGAAAGCTATTCAAGTGGATTTCATGGGCCCATGCCTATTTTCTAAGAGATGTATTTCTTCAAACTCAGCACAATGCCTCAGGTTCAACTTCATATGGGTTTTGAGATGACAGATTTGTAGACCCAAAGAGGAAAAGAAGTGGCCTACTCCCCCATAATCTACCATTAGGCAGGCCCATACTCTTCTTGTCTGTCAACTGGTTTAGTGCCAGTGCTCCTGTGGCTAGCTCGGCGGGCCCCAACAGCTCCCACAGGAAAATCTTTCTCATGGGCCTCAGGCAGAATTAGATGCAGAGTTCTTGTACAATAGGGTTATGTATTTCAGAAACGATTTATTCTACATCCTTAACCTTTGGCTCCACAGAAACCCCTGGAACTGCTCAGAAGCCTTAGGGTTCATAATAGCATCAGAGCAGAGCCCAAATTACCCTTTAGACCTTGGAAAGCAATTATCCATTGCTGTTGGCTCACAAGAGGAAGAAAAGGCAGACCTTTGAGTCAGACAAACCTGAGTTCAAACTCAACTCAGCCCTTACTAAACTATGAGATCGTGAGCACATTACTTAACTTTTCTGAGTCTCAGTTTCTCCTTCTCTAAAATGGTGTCACTAATAACTTCCAAGATTTCTCTGAGAACAAGAGGAAACAGACATAAAGCACCAAATAAACAAAGGTGCACTAAAGTAATGATTTGAGTTGTTGTTATTGTAATTTGAGTGGGATTTCAACATTTTCCATGTGGGCTGGTATTATCATGGATATGATGATCTGATGTGGTACTTTAATAATGGTACTTCAGAAAGGAATGTGCTCTATAAACGCAGAGCTCAGTTGTCCTATTCAGCTTCAATTCCAGGTTCAGATTGAGATGAGATGAAATAAAGCAGTGCTATGAGATTCTTCCTGGCCTCATGGGCCCACGTCATTAATGGAGCTTTCTTTGCATGGCACACTTATAAGTCTAGATAGAGTTAGATATACATCCATGTTCACGCTAAGAGTGCCTAGAAATGGTACTGAAGTTGACACTAGACGAATAAGTGGTATTTGCCTTGGTGAGCTTAGGAGTGAAGAGAGCACATATATCAAGGCCTGGCAGTAGAGAATCACTAAGTGCATCAGACCATCCCAGAGAAGATCAGAAACCTGAAAATATTCAGCAAAGGAGAGAATCGCGAGAAGTCAGTTGAGGCGTTAGAAGTGAAAGCATACAGGGCATTTGGCTTACAGGGATTTTTTTAACTTGAATGTTAAAAAAACTTGAATAAGAAATCATAAAGGCATTAGGCGAGTGACATGATCTATTTGTGTTTTACAGTCACTGTGGTTGCAGTATAATTTGGAAGGGTAAAAGAATGGTTTGGGAGAAGCAGGAAGGGTACGATTGAAGTCATCCAGGCAAGTCTAGAGTAGTAATGAACTAGAGACAAAGTAGGTCAATGGAGAGAAATGAATGGATATAAGCTTGATTTTAGAGACAGAATCGATAGTACTTAGTGATGGTTTTGATAGTCAGGAGGCAGTAGGATGCAGGAGACAAGAGTGGGATCAAGGAAGAATCCCAGATTCTGCCAAGAGCAACTGAGTAGGCAAAGATTCCATCTCAAAATGGAAAACACCAGAAATTGAGTAGATTTAAAAACTTGTCACCCATTCATTTTTTAACACATTAAGTTTGACATACCTGTGAGACATCCAAATATAAATATCTGAAGCTCAGAAGAACGATCTGGGTTACATATATAAATATCAGAATCTTTGGCACAAAAATAGCATTTGAACCCATATAAGTGAATGAAACTACCCAGAGTGAATACTAAGAATGAGCAGAAAAAGGAGCTCAGGGCCTATAAAAGCCTCAATATTAGAATTAGATGGAGGATAAATGGTCTGCCAAAGAAAGAAAAGCAGCATCCAGAGACATGGGGAAAAAATATACATATACATATATACGTGTTTGTGTATACATATATATATATTCACTGAAGATAAGAGCGGATTATTTCAAGCAGGAAATGGTAAACTGTATTAAATGCTACTGTGAGATCAAGTGGAATGACGAATGGAAAGTATCCATAGATTCAGCAACATTACAATCACTGATAACTTTAGCAAGAGTCATTTCAATGGTGAAAAGGGAATGAACGATTGCAGTAGAGGTAAAGAATATCCAGTAAGTGAGGAAATAAAGGTATCACATATAAAAAACTCTTAAAGAACTTGGCACTGAAGAAGATTTAAGAGATAAATTGGTGTCTAGATAAGGATGTGGGTAATCTGCCAGCTTTAGCAAATAAAAATACGGGACACTCAGTTAAATTTGAATTTCAGGTAAACAATGAATAATTTTTTTAGTATCAGTATGTTGCATGAAATATTATGAACATACTTTACACAAAAAAATTGTTCATGTAATATTCAGGACATGCTTGTCCTAAAAAATAATTCTTTGTAATTCTGAAATTCAAATTTAACTGTGAGTTCTGTATTTTCTTTGGGTAGTTTACATGTGGATTCAAGATACTATTTTATTTTGAGAGATACTTGACAGTATTTACTTGATGAAAATTTCCGGTATAGATGGAGAAGTTAAAAAAATGCAAGAGAAAGAAAGGAGATTGACTTCTTACTGGAGGGTGAATACTTCTTTCCTGCAGTGGAACAGAAGAGAGAAAGAAGAAGCAGGGTGGAGGTACAAGCAGATGTGTAGTTCTGCTATCGGAAAGATGCTGGACCCTCACTTTCAAGGCTCCCAATTTTCTTTACGAAGTATGCTGCAAGCCATTGTTGTGGAATAAAAATTTTCCTTCTATCCTTCTAAGTCCTTTGACTGATCTAATTAAACTGATATAAAACACATTAACAGGAGAAAAACAAATTTAATTTCATATGTACAGGAGCCCCATAAAAATATGAGATCTAAAGGCAGTTAGGCAATCGAGGCTTATATGCCATCCTGAGCTAAGGAATGGAACAGGGGCTTCAAAGTGGGGAGGGCATTTCACAGGAAGATAAGAAGAGCAGATGTCTGGTCCTGAGACGTTTGCCCTGCCATGAAGGTAAGTCTTTCAGATCAAACGCTATTTCTGCCAATAGCTCTCTTTCTGGGCCAGGCCCCCTATCTGAATTCTTTTAGGCAGTTAAGAGAGACGTAAAAGTTTTTCTTGAGTCTGTTAGGTCTTTATTGCCTTCCATCCAAAATAATCCACATGCCAAAGTGACACATTTTGGGATGACATATTCTGCTCCCCTTTACCATTCATGAGAGCAAAAGGGGATTAGGATGAGAAAGAGGAGTAGGAAGAGCAGGGACATATGAACTCATTATTGCAAGGGCAAGACAAGATGATTTAGAAACGTTAAGATTGCTGGCAGTGCTGAAGGCCCAGCTGATGCTGGTGATCATGAAGAGTGATATCAAACTACCTACACGTGATTTTGCCCACTGATATTCAGGGGCTCAATGCAGGCATGAAGCTGTCTGGTAGATTTTAAAATACTCTAAAGACCACAAGACACAGGGAGAAAGGCACAGATTTTACGCTTGAATTGAAATAATTTGAGGTAAATCTTATAGGCTATTTCCTTCCAAATATGCAAAAAAAAAAAAAAATGAGAAAAGCTTTCTTCTCAAATTATGAAGTTAACAAGCCTGCACCATTAGCTAACTGAAGTGCAAATGAGAGAACAGACTGTACAAACAAGCAGATATTGGGCAGAAATCAGTTCCTGCTATACCCATGATATTATTTAAATTCAATGTTGTACTATGTTAAATAGCTCCACTTAGAGACTGATTTATCAATCCAGTCCACAAATACCTATCGGGTTCCTACTATGTGCAAGCACTGGCTAGATACTTAATTAATAATACCAAGGTTGATGTTTAATTAACAAGAAGAACCTTATAGAAATACTTGACACTCAAATTAATATCAGATATATTCATTTGACTAATGCTGTTACAATTACAGTTCATAGCTAATGGCATTATCGGGCTATTATCACAAAGCATTATCTCTCTTCTAAAACTCATTTCCATGATAATTCCTTGAAATCATCATGTGAACACGCTATCTTGATGGGTTTTTACCTCCCAATGCTCTTCAAGAGAATGAACTCACCCTTATAAGAAAGCTTGTTATTCCAAATATCACCCATGCCCATTCTTTCTGCAGTTCAGGTGAACAATGCGTAGTGATTTCTCTACAGTTTTGAAAGACACAGTGTCCCTTCCTGGAGACAGCAACCAGACTTCATTTTTATCCACAATTCCCAAGAAGTGGAAATGCAAATTAAAGTCTCGATGCAGACATCGTTATGAGAGCAAAGTATTGAGCATGTGCAGATCCGGCGCTTAATCTCGGTTCACTCATTCATTCAAAAAATATTTACTCTGTCTCCTTTACATGACCTAACCAAACACTTCAGCCTCTCTATGCCTGTTTCCTCATCTGTAAATTGTGGGTAATAATAATTTGAGGGCTTATTAGATAAATACGAAAAAGTGATAGAAAAGCCAAAGATAGAATATAGTTGTTAGGTATTATTTCCTTCGGGTATCATGAAAATTAATGTGTTTTAAAAATTAACTCAGGTAGGAGAGCTATGAATCTCAAATGAAGCATTTAAATCAGGTTACTGAAAGGAGGAAGGAAAGAAATTAACATTTATTAAGTGTCAGTTATATGCAGACCTTGCTCTATGAATTTCACAAAGATATTTCATTAAATCTTCACAACAATTCTTTGAGGGTAGATATTTGTAGACCCACCATGTATAAGAGGAAAACGAGCTCAAAAAGTGATACAAGTTGCCCAAATCATATAGCAATGGTGGATTCCTGATTCCAAAGCATTTTTCTCTGCATGGGGCTTATTTCTCCTGGCATAGAAACACATCTGCCCTGGAGAACGACTGCTAAATCTTTTTAACTGCATTCTTCTTTGCTCCCAAGTAAAAAGCACATAGCGAAGTGACAGATGTGCCTAAAACACATTTCAGTTTTGTCTCAACAATTTTGGATGTTTCCTAGTTCACCAGCGTTACAAAAAGTAACTTTAATAAAAAAAAATCTAACAGTCTGAAGAGAAATAATTGCTCACTGTGCCCAACTGTCATTTGCAAAGATTCCAAAAGGCACATCCTAAGATTGTTGAAGCTCCATTACATTTAAAATAAAACAGCAGTTAGTGAAAGGGAGAAATATTGCATCTTCCTCCAACAAGAGATAGCAAAAATCTGCCTCTAATCAAGAGCAGTATGCTGTAGCATTTAAAATAATATCTTGTATACTTGAGGTATTTGGTAAATCTGGGATTTCAGTGGGGAATACAGTGATATATCACTGAAGCGAGTGAATCTTAGGGTTAAAGATCAACTTGGAATATTATGATTTCCAAAGTAATATCTTAGGACAGCTTTGCAGATAGCACATAACTTCCAAGTTGCACTATTGAGGCTGCTGGCTAGTATTTCAATGGTGAAGAGTTGGTTGTGACAGAAAACCACCCCTTTCTGTTTTATAATAAATCAGAAATGACTTTTAGAAGTCAAAGTTCTCTGAAAGTATGTTTGATGAAGTGGTTTGAAATGTTTTTTTTCTACTGAGGAAGATTCACCCTCAGCTAACATCCGTCGCCAATCTTCCTCTATTTTGTACATAAGCCCCTGCCACAGAAAGGCCACGGATAGACCAGTGGTGTAGGTCTGTGCCAGGGAACCGAACCCAAGCTGCCAAAGCAGAGCATGCTGAACTTGACCACTAGGCCGCTGGGGTTGGCCCTTAACTTCTTTTTTTCTGTTGTAAAAGTAGTGTATGATGAAATTAATCCAAACTATAAATGGAGGGGAAAAAAAGACTGAAAGGGTGATGACAATTATTATTTGGGTAAATTTTCTTTCAATATTTTCCTATTTGTGCTCATGTGTATAGATATTAAATTTATATATGAATATTTTAAACAAAATTAGAGTCTGAATAAACCCTGCTGAATGCTCAATAAGCGAATTCATATCAAGGACCCACCTTTATTTCTTCCCTTAAAAATATTGTGAGCATATTTCCATGTCATTTGAATTACTCACCAAAAAAAAGAGCTCACTTTTAAGAATTATATGGTATATTTCATTGGATGGATATATACTTAATTTAATTTGCCCTCCCTTCTCAAGGAATGTTTAGGTTGCTTCCAATTTTTCAATGCTATAAATATTACTAAGGTGAGCATCCTTTTGTATAATCTTTAAGTACACAATTATGTTTTCCTTAGAATAGAATTCTGGAAATGGGATTACACTTTCAAAGAGGATAAACATTTTAAAGACTATTGAGAAGTAAAGCCAAATTGTTTTCTAAAAGGCTGCATCAAGGGCCAGCCCAGTGGTGCAGTGGTTAAGTTCACACGTTCTGCTTCCATGGCCCAGGGTTCGCCGGTTCAGATCCCAGGTGCGGACCTATACACCACTTGTCAAGCCATGCCGTGGCAGACGTCCCACATAAAATAGAGGAAGACGGGCACGGATGTTAGTTAGCTCAGGGTCAGTCTTCCTCAGCAAAAAGAGGAGGATTGGTAGCAGTTGTGAGCTCAGGGCTAATCTTTCTCCAAAAAAACCAAAACTGCATCAATTATGTCACCATTGAGGTAAGATAATATGTGTCTCAGTGTATTAATTTCAGCTGTGAACATAATAACATTTTGATCTCTGACAATCTGATTGGCAAAAATTATATTCCATTGTTACTTTAATTTGTATTTGTCGGAATGGGAAATTGAAATTTTTAATGCTATAAACATTTTTTTTTCTCATTCATGAAGTGCTTAATCCTATTATTTGTCCATTTTTCTTTTGGTCTATTTTGTCTTGTTTCTTATTGATTTATATGTTCTTTAAACTTTGGGGATATTATCATTTAGTCATATTTATTGCTAATATTTTCTTAGTCTTAACTCAGCATTTAATTTTATAGATGAATTTGTTTTAGGCAAGTTTTGCGGATTTACGTAATCAAATCTATCAATTTTTTTATTGGGATTCATTTCATTGCATTTATCTATGATTTTGGAATTTTTGTAGTTTAATATTTTGAATATAATTTTCTCATCTGTGTGGACTTTATTTCTATGTTAAGTAAACACTTATTTGCTTCAAATAACCAAGTTTCACAACATAACTTGATATACGTTGTGAAAAGTTAGGCAAACCATAAATCTTCTTCAATCATAGGATAAATGGGATGAAACTAATCAGTTAGTGATTTATATTTTAATATATTCTTAGTTCTTCAGTGATCTTAGTACCATTTCAGAGCTACATTTCCTTTCAACTGCCTCTTGATTTTAGCTAGTATCACCCTTTTTTAACTGTTATAATTTTATGATATATATTACATATCAGGTCTTACTAACCATACTTCTCCTTTTGGTTACTCCTCATTTATAAAAATCATATTTCCTATGGTTTATATTTCCAGATAAGTGTTAAAATCATTTTATCAGTTTTCCCCAAGTCTTATTTTTATTTTAAAATGAGTAAAATGTGTTAGTTAATTTTAGAAAAAAATAAGGCTTTTATAATATTTAGTGTTCCATCTAAGTCTACAACATAACTTTTTCTTTTATTCAAGGCTTAAAAATTCAGTCCAGTAAGATTTTCTTTCCTTTATATATATCCTGAACATTCCTTATCAGAGTTGTTGTAGGCATTTTACACTCTTTTTCTTCTTGCTGTTATGAACTGAATCATTTTCCCTCATTACAACTCACCCAGATAATCGCTATTATATAGAGGGATTATTAATGCTTATGTCTTCATCTTGCATCCAACTTCCTAAACTGTCTTAGTATATTTATGAGAGTATACTAGTTGATCCTTTTAAGTTTACAGCAAAATAGCTAAAGATAAATATAACTTTTCATCCTTATTTCCAATCTTAACTCTTATGCTCTGCCTCTTTATCAGGACACTGAACTCCCAGGGCAATGTTAATACCAGAAGACAATCATGTTTTATCTTACAATCTTAATGTGAATCTCTCTTATTTGTCTAGTAAGCATATTTGTAGGTTTATAAAGATAAGCTTAAAGGATATTCTTTATCATAAGAAAATTTCTCTTTCTTGCTTTCTAAGATTCAAACAAATCAGGTTAAATTTTATTGAAGGCTTCTTAAACAGCTCTTGAGATCACCTTTTGATTTTATTACTGCTTCTGACATTATAGTATATTTAATTCATAGATTTTCAATATTAAATCATTTGTACATACATGGGATCAACAATACTTGGTAGCATCAACACTTAATGATCCTTTGGTTATGCTCTGGGAAGATCTAGAGGAAAGATTCATTTCTTCTATGAAAATTAAAAGGCACTTTCAGGACCTAAAGTCTCTTTTAAAAATAATTCATTGTAACTTTTCCCCACTATTTCTTGCCTTTAAGATTTTTCATTTTTTCTTAATTTTGGCAATTAATGGTTTCCTAAATAAGCATTCCATTTCTGTAAGATTTCTGACACTAACATAGCATACTCATAACTAAACATTTTACCTCCTCTGATCCTTTTATTTTGTATCTTGGTTGGATTTGTCAGTTTTATTGTATTTTTGGTTACGTTTTCCTGCAGTAAATCAGTTCTTATAACTATGATATCTAATATACTTTAGTATATTGATTTTCTGCTCTCCTCTCTATTTCCTTTCTCCTACTTTCCTTAGATTTGTTTTGTTTTCTAATTTTTTTGTGTTGAATGTTTAGCTCATTTATTTTCATTCTTACTTTAGAAGTGAGAACATATGTGCCTTTAAATGAGCCTCTGAGTAGAAGTTGTATCAGTATCTCTAAATTTGTAAATGCAGGTTCTTCGTTTCTTTATTTTCTAAGTAATTTGTGATGGTGGCTTTCATTTCCTCTTGGACTAACTGTTTCTTTAGGAGCAGTGTCTTCAATTTCTAGGAGATTTGGTTCGTTACTAATGTTATTTAAACTTCTATTAGAGAGTAAATTCTTTCTTGGGATTAAACTATGTTGAAATCTTTTTTTTTCCAACGGTTGCCAATCTTCTTTTTTTTTCTGCTTTTTCTCCCCCAAATCCCCCCAGTACATAGCTGTATATTTTTTAGTTGTGGGTCCTTCTAGTTGTGGCAAGAAATCTTTATTAAACTCTTATCAATCACATTATTCTAATTTCCTCCATAATTTTCTTTTTTGCTTCTATCAAAAGTTGATCAAAGTGTGAAATACTCATTCACAAGAATTATTTATCTACCTATTTTTATTCCTGTATGTCCAACCAATTTTGTTACGTTTTCATTAGTTAAGGGATGTCCATTGACATATCTTCACCATTTGGATTGTGTTTTTTATCAATATCAAAAGATCCTTACTGTCCCTTTGACATGTTTTTTTCTTTGAACTCAACTTTGCCTAAAATTAGTATTTTCCACTATTTCATTTTTGTCTTTGTCTTTGTCTTATGAGTTCCTCTTTCTTTTTCTTCTTATTATTACTCTTTATTATTTTAAACTTTGTCATTTTGTTTTATGGGTTTTTTGTGTGAGCAACAGTTATAATATGTATTATAGTCACTTTTCCTTCCTCATATTGGCCTTTTTTCTAATATTTATCCTCAAAAGAAGAGATTTGCTGAGAGGCAGCATTTATCAGCTGAGAATGTGTACGGATTTCCTTAGCCCTGGTCATTTTCCATGTTTTTGCTAAAGTCTGTCAAAGTATGCCCATTAAAACCCAAGTAACTACAACAAGCAGACCTCTGGGCTAAAGTGAGAACTTTACACCATTTTTTGGTTGTGCAACACTCTGATCAGATGGTGTGATTATAAACTGCAGTCTCCAGCATGAAGGACTATGGGTGCTCCCGAGAACTCACATTCATCTATAACGCAGTTCTGAGAACTACACTTCCAGATGCAGGGTCCCCCTACTGTGTCATGCTCCCATTACTTCTTGTCTGGTGGCTTATGGAGCTGCACTCCTCAGTGCAGTTTAGAAGCAGAGCTAGTTGATGCTGGGTGCTGATTAGACAGGTATGGGAGGGATCCTTCACCGCCCTAAAATGGTAATTATGCAGTAGAGGAACAGAAGCTACTGGTGTTCTGTTTAGAATTGACCTTTGTTTCTGCGCTGGGGGCATGTTCTGATTACCTTCTATTCACCCTGTTGGTGAGGGAGGGATCCTCCACCCTAAATAATATATACGGTGGCTGAAAACATGACACCTGACACCGGACAGATGAGACTCACCGGAGTTTCTTAATCACATATAGTCACAGTCCAAGGAGGAGAACATACCATGCAGGGCCACATGGGGGTTGCACTTCGGGACAGAGTGAGCAAGCAGAGTTTGGGGGGCCAGGCTTTGTAGAAACAAGACAGTAAGGTGACCCATGCTTCCTGCAGGAGGATCTGATTGCTTGTTTGAGCAATTTGAAGACTGGTAGGGAAGTGAAAAGTGTCAGGTTGAGGACTGGGTAAAGGACAGCTGGTCTGGCTGATAGGGGAACTAACCAGGTGGGGGAATTTCCCGCTGGGTGGGGAGCATATATGACAAGAGCAGGAAACACATGGTTAGGCCTTTGGGGCCTTGGAGGCTCAAAGACGTAAAGGCAGCACACGAAATTTGGGGTCTTACAATACAGGGCATAATATGGGACAGGAATAAAGTATATTCCTCTTCCATATTAGCAACTTCTGTGCTCTTTATAATATCAGCCTGTGTGGGTCACCAATCCAATTTCGAAAGACTTCAATTTAGGGTAAATTACTCCAAGAATCTCACAACAGTTTGAATGTCAATTGCAGGATTTAGGTCGAAATGTTGTCCTAGGTATTTTAGAAGGAATTTGGGGTAAGCTATTTCAAAGACTGCTGTCCAGACATTTTTAAAGTATTGAGAAGATGTTAAGGAAAGTCATAAAAGTTGTACTTCCATTAGCACCAACCAGGGGCTGTAGCAGGACAGTTGTTATAAGAGTGAGAAGATGACGGGTCTCCTGAGCAATGCTTCACCTTACCTCTCTGTGCCTTCAGTCTTTAATCTGTAAAATACAAGAGCTAGTCTAGGTAATTCTAGAGTCCTCTTGTCTCTAAAGTGACCACGATAATTTAAGATGAATAGAAACATTTTATTTCGTATCTATAAGGTCTAATACTCCAGAGTAATTACCTGTTAGTATGTCTCCCCTACTAATCTATGAGCTCCTTTTCTTTTCTTTCTTTCTTTCTTTTTTTTTCAGATGTAAATGAAGATGCGTTGGAGCAATGAGCTCCTTTTCTTAAGCAACTTGGAATGGCCATTCCCTGATACATGAAAATTTCTTAACAAATGATTTTCAAATGAACAAATAAATCCAGCTGAGCAAAGGATATTTGGGCGAATTCTGAACAGTGCCAAATATTTTGGGAGTGTTCTATCACCTCAATAGTCGAACACTCGTTACTAGTTATCTGGGTACACTATTGAAGTATATAACCAAGCTTCACTGTGAGCATTAACAAATGGCACTTGGTGATCCCCCAGACTCTATATGTGGTACGTTTCTTCTCACGTGGTTAACCTTCCTGTCTACACAAGCTAAGAACTGGAGAAGTTTAGTTAGTCCCTTTCTAGACCTAAAGTCTTCCCTTTGTCTCCTTTTGCAAAGATGCTCCTGATTTCAATCAGCTACAAGAAATGTCAGATGAAAAATGGCACAAATGTGAATTATGACAATAAAAGTTTATAAGCTACTAAAATAAAGTTATAGTACCTAAGAGCTGAGTCAACTGACAATGTTAAATGAAACATTTTACAACCAGTCCTGGGATAATGATAGAAAAAAAGTAGCACACAGAACACGAAGAGATGTCTGACAGGAAATGGGCCCAAGATCAAGCTCAGGCTCGACGATTTTGTATGAGCTACCTTTAAAGTGGAGAGAGCAAGGCAATAATCTAATATTAATGGAGTGTCTCCTCTGTGTCCAACCCTTGATATCTATTATCTCTTTTACTTCTCATAATAGCCCAATGACAGAGGTCTTGTCCTTTTAGAGAGGAGAAACCGAGGCTGATGTGGTCCAGTTAGGCAAATGCCCAACAGCAAAACTATTAAATAATAGAGACAATGACTTCAAAAGTCTCTCTGACTCTGAAGCCCATGCTCTTTTTATATTTTTTTTACTCAATGCTATCTATTTACAGAGACTGATAATTTCTATATAAATAAAGCAAATTTTAGGTTTCATGAAGAATCTCTCTATCCAACTCGACGATAATGTTTGTTCCAAGTTATCAATTCAGGTGATGGTCCTCTTTACTATGAAGCTCACCATAAAAATTAACTACATGAAGAATGTTAAATTATAGCTAAATAAGGCAAAAAATGGGCTAGAATGAAGAGCAGCATTAGGAAAAAGCTGAGCACTAAAAATGATACTCAAGAAGAAATATAGGAGCATTATCAAGCATTTGAATAGTTGATATGGCAATCTTTCATTTTATTTTTTAAATAACTCCACTCACAAAATGTTTTGTGTTACTAATAAATTTCCGCTGCCTTTCTCTAACCTTTCTAATACAACATCCTTCTGTCACCCCACAAGCCCGTAATACCAAGTCACAGTTCTTCTCATTTGTGCCCACCACACTATCCCCAGTGACAGATGCAAGCACACCGGCATGCCCAGGGGGTCTGTCTCCTGATAGGCTGGTATTTGCTGTAATTGCACAATTTCTTAGAAATATTATGTTTTACCTTTAAAGATCTTATAAAATTTATATTCTTCTCCCTCATCTGACTTTGTTATAATATAAAGATAGTCTTTTCAATTACTTATTATGGACCAAAATTCATGCTCCAAGAAGAATTAATGTCATGTTAATTCTGAGACTTTGCATACCCTGTGCAAACTTCTCTTACTCTAGCCAGAGAAACACGGTGATAAAATGATATAATCGCGTGACATGCAAAGTGCTGATGTGAAATGAAAAGGACAGAAATATGATTGGGATATTAATTCAAGGGAAATAAGAAAATAGGACTGTTTGAATAGGCTTAGCAGGATGGTTTAGTTCTTCCTGAAAATAAGTGTGATATTATTTCACCTTACCTCTACATCCACCCCAGCTCCCCCCATTCAAGAACAATCAAATGTTTAGTTTCTAAACACACACACACATTAAGAGGACTACACAACACCCAATAGACAGACCTAGAGAGAAATATTCAGTGAAACTGCTCCTAAATACAAAACCATAAATTCCTTTTGTAATGGAATACAAATTAATAAAGTTGGAAGTAGAACTTACAAAATAGCTTTAAACTCAATACCAGATTTCATTTATAGGTCCAAGACTATAATGGACACAAGCTAATTTTTACAGTTGACTCATAATAATAGTCATTGGGAAGTTAAATGACAGAAGAGAAACAGCTTTAAATGGGAAGTGGCAAAATTAATCACAGATGTCATACTTATGCACTTGCTGACTACCAACCTTGAACAGAACACTTAATTCAAACCCCATTTAAAAGCATGCACTGTCAAGGGAGAGGTAAAGAACCATTTTCTAGTTCAGGAAGCAACCCACAACCCATGTGCCAAAGATGGCACTGAAGACCAAACCTTTTGGCACATAGAATGATTGGTCTGGTCCCACACCCCTCTTCACGACTATTGTAGGAGTTGCTCTTACCAAAAAGGCAAGAAAATGTCAAAAACGTTGGCATCTGACTATTCAAAGATGATCAGTGCCTGTTCTCATAATGCATAACATTTTTTGGAAATATTCTGCCCATTCAGAACAGCATAGAATTTAAGTTCTCTCTGTGAAGATAGATTTGCCTTTTAAACAATCTTTTAAACATTCTGTAATACTACATATCTATAATATATTTATTAATACTAAGATCCCATTGCTGTTTTAAAAGCATTGTATATAAATGTGTTGGATATATAATACGTAATATTTCATATAATGTGTTAAATAGTATCTCAAAACCCACTGAAGGAAAATCGAATGTGTGTGCAGAGACAGAGATAGAGATGATATAGATATAGACATTTAGATATAGATTTGGACCTGGAAGGAAAGAGGGAGCTCTAGCAAAGATCCAGCGCAAAACTCAAAGCTTAGGAGGAAAGGAAAAGGAATTACCTTGAATCCTAAATAGTTTCATATATACTCATATAATAGTTTCATATATACCAGTTTGACAATGTAAGGAAGTCGAGATAACTTATTTAGAAGTTTGGTTTTTTTTTTAAGATTGGCACCTGAGCTAACAACTGTTGCCAATCTTCTTTTTTTTTTTTTTAATTCTTCTCCCCAAAGCCCGCTAGTACATAGTTGTATACTCTAGTTGTTACCGCCTCTGGTTGTGCTATTTGGGACGCTGCCTCAGCATGACTTGACAAGAGGTGCCATGTCCTCTCCTAGTATCCAAACCGGCGAAACCCTGGGCCACTGAAGCGGAGCACGCGAACTTAACCACTCCGCCACGGGGCCAGCCCCATATTTAGAAGTATTAAATTGAAGGAATTACTGATCAGGTCAAAAGAATATCTTCATGGCAACCAGAGATTACAAGTAATTAGACCAATAGGGTCTATGATATTATAATAAGGTAACATCGGATTTATCTAAGTTGTCAAAATAATGTAACATCTGGCATCTACACATGTTATCTCACTAACCTCACAATTAGAATATGCAACAGAGTACCTGATCATGGCAAATATTTTTCATTCATTCAGTGTGTATTTGCTGAACAATCCCTATGTGCTGGGCACTGTTATAGATACTAGAAATACAAGGACAAATAAGACAAATGTGGTTCCTGCAAATTAATAGAATAATCAGGGTTACTTTTACAGCCCAGTTCTTCTGACACCTATATTGTGTGATGAAAATTGAATATTTTTGACCTTCAAAATATTTGGGGTCCTTTGCTTGTCCTTTTACTATTTATTACAGAATTAAATGAATTTTGACAATGAGTTTCAAATCAGCATTTTTGCTTTGTAGATATTGTTGAAGCAAACAAAGCTCTATGAATTATGGAATGATAAAATATTCACAGAAACTTACAATTCTGCAGTTGAATAACAATTACATTTGTTCCAAACAGGCAATTGGTTTCCAAACACATTAAACAAAGGCAATTTAGAAAGCTGCTTCTTCTTGGCATCATTAACATTGTTGAATGCCCTGGGATTCTGGAGTGTTTCACAAAGGTAAGTAAGTGTGTGGTAAGATGAACAATTTCTGAGTCTGTGAAATATTGATCTGGGAACCTCCACTGAGCCTATGGGAATCCTGTATGCCATGACTGGACAAATTAGCATATTAGAGAAATTTAACAGATTATTCAGAGCAAGAAATTTCAATTTAGACTTCGCTTTTTCCATCGATCCTTATAATAAAAGAGTGCTTTACTCAATTCTAAAACATGTTTTAAAACAAGATTTTTTCCGAATATCTAGTACCACTTTAGAATTAGAAATAACCATAAGGATAATAAGAATGAATGAGTCATTATCATTAAAAGCAAATATCATTAAACAAATAGCTAGAAATCTAATGATGCTTAGGATTTGGATTCCATTCAGGCCTTTAAATCAGCAGTGACCATTTCAAGGTCAATAACTATGCAAAATCATTTAGTTAGTCACCTGAGACCATCAGTGGCTTAATATGTATCATCTACCATCCATCCATCGCCAGCCCACCTCTCTCTCTCACTGATGTATTCTTGGATGGCTGTGTGCTTTTGAGCAAATCGTCTAACTTCTCTGAGCCTCTATTTTCACACATGTAAAATAAAGACATTAATACCAAACTCTTGTAAGCTTTAGGGAGATGAATTTTGATAAAGGGTCAAGTACAATGTCTGCCACATAGCAGGAACTAAACATCTTCATTTTCCTCACTTCCCTCCATGCATTCACCTACTTAGTGATATTTTGTCCCATCCATTGTCACTTTTCCATTGCCTAAATCATTCTTTTATTAGTGTAATAAATCTCTTTTGGAACATCAACTGTGTGATGGGTACTGTAGTAAACTAGAAGGACACAAAGTCAGTAAGTCAATAAATGTTTAGTGCCGCCTATGCTCCTGCTCTCATGGAGCTTATGATCTAATATAAGAGAGGCAGTTAAATCCCATGCAAGGCAGAATTAATGACAAAAATCACAAGTCTTAATGGTTCCCTGAATTTTTGAATTTCTTACCCTCCAAAGTGTATGTTACTAAATTGACCCTCCACAGTGGATAATTTTTCTAAAATGCCCATCTCGTTCTTAGATTGAAAACCAAATCAGAAAATCAGAGGGGCTGGCTCCGTGGCCGAGTGGTTAAGTTTGCACGCTCTGCTGCGGTGGCCCAGGGTTCGGATCCTGGGCGCGGACATGGCACCACTAGTCAGGCCACGTTGAGGCAGCGTCCCACATCCCACAACTAGAAGGACCTGCAACTAAGATATACAGCTATGTACAGGGAGGGGTTGGGGAGATAAAGCAGAAAAAAAGAAGAAAAAGATTGGCAACAGTTGTTAGCTTAGGTGCCAATCTTTGAGAAAAAAAAAGTACTGAGGACTCCAAACAGCTTTAAAAAAAAACAAAAAGAGAAAAGAAAAGAAAATCAGAGAATCTTGCAGAAGGATCCAACAGGAATGTCCTTAGCTTTATAGCAAAATATAGTCAGCAAGGAAAATGAAGCTGAAGTCAAGGCCTCTTGCCCCTCCATCCATTGCCTCCAAACACACAAGTGGTGCCCATCTGCCAATTCTCACAAACCTATGCTGTTTCTGAATTGCTACTTTTTATCCCACTATAAGGTTTGTCTCTTGTCTTTCACAAAGTAGTTTAAAAGGCAATCTCTAGAGCCAGCCTCATTGAATCCAGTTCCATAACTTAGCTGTACAAGTTTTAGCAAGCTGTTTAACCTTGCTTAGGCCTCAGTTCCTTCATTTCTAAATTGGAAACAATAAGAATAGTAGCTGTGCCATAAAGTTGTTGTGAGGGTGAGTAAATGCTCAAAAATATTAGCAATAGTAATAATAATGGCCTCGTACTTTGCCTATGCTCCCTTCTTCCTCCTCTTTATTCTTCTTCTAGACTCATACTGAGTGTGGCCAAAATGACCATAATTAGGGGCTGAGTTCAGATAGAAGTAGCACTGGAACCAGAGTCTATTAGCTCAAGGATGTACTCATTCATTTCTTCATTCATCCATTCATTCAACCAACATACTAAACATTGTTCCAGGCACTAGAAAAATAGAATTGAAGAAAGCAAAGTACCAGTCTATGTGGAGCTAACATCTAATGCTCAAATTAAAATATTTAAGTGTGATTCTTTCTCTATGAATGTTAAGTAAGTGAGTTGAGGGATGGTAGAATGTGGTACAGAGAAGGAGGCAAGAATAAAAACATAAAAGCACCAGAGATTGGAGGAATGAAAGATAAGAAGGGACTAAGTAATACCATAGGATTTATTTAGAAATAAACCTGATTCTTACCAAATCTTCTCCATCTCCTGTACACTTTATTTTCTCCTCCGTACTTTTTGAGAAAAGGAAAAAAAGAGAGGATGAAACAAAGCAGAAAGGAAAGAAATTAACTGTCCATGTGTTGGGCACTCCTGTATATTAGGCAGCATTTTAGACACATACAAATGACCTCATTTAATCTCCACCACCTTCCTGTTACATAGATCTTATCACTCTACTTTATAAATAAGAAAACTAAAGTGAAAATCTAGGTAAGTAAATTGACTAAATTCACACAACTAGGATTCAAACCCAAGTTTGTTTATCTCCAAAGCCCATACACTTTCTCCTGTACTGTGCTGCTTCTAGGTGCCACAGAGGAGACCTCTACCTGCTCTCTGACAACCCCTTAACTCTGGTGGGTAGAGAAGAAACCAGTCCTTTCAGTTAAAGTAGCTATACTTATCCCCACTTGTTGATCAGCCACTCCACAGGAAAAGAATGGAGTCATATATCAGAAGAAAGAAGAATCTGGAAAATTTCTTCCTGGCAGAGATTAAGTAGCTAAAACCAACTACATTCATGCAAAGTCACACGTTGCCTTGGGTATCTATTGTCCACTGGGATTGGATGAGCCAAGGCAGAAGTGTTAGGCAAGAAATTGTACAGAATCGAAGGCAGTAAGAGCAGAGTCTGCAGTGAGGAGTACACGATTCCAATATATTTCTGTACTGACTGTTGTTGTCAAATACTGAAGAACAATAAGCATGCAAAGAAACAGGAGAAAACACAGGTGTCCCAGGGACAGCATTATTGAAACATATTATTTATGAGTCAGATAGTGTTTGATCTTAATACATGTCCAGTTTTTACTAAACCCAAAGGCATATCTGATCAAGCCAGATAATGGTAAAATATCTGTTAAGAACAGCCCCAAGTTTTTCTTGCCCCCAAGATCTTGAGGACAGTGTATTAATTATGAAACGGCATCCTCACCAATATACACATGGAATTAGGTGTGCATTACCCCTGGGGGCACTCCCACACCAAGTTTATATTAGTGTGATGCAATCCTGGTCTAAGTCCTAGAACCAAACCAGTCTTGTCAGGGTGACTGGGATGTCACCTGAGTATGGTTAAAGATTATCCGTGAATGTCAACCCAGACTTACCTTTCATTCGTACCCCAATAACCCCAGCCCCTGCCTCTGTCTGTATTAGAGTTCTCCTCAATCTAATCTGAAATAGAGCAATGGTGACATGTCATACCCAAGGCTCTCCAGGTTGGGGGAGAAGGAAGTAGGTAGATGAAACATCTTTTCCTTGCTGAAAAGTATTATACAAACATCTCTATAGTGCATAATATAAATACGAATCCTACTCTGGGTGCTAAAATGAAAACATACTACACATATTTCTGGGGGGAGGGAACAGAAGAGCATTTGTTTTTATAACTTGACACCATTGTCCCTCCAATGTTGTAAAAGGCACCTTATAAAGCTGATATCATTGCACTTATTTTGTCAATGATACCAGTAATTTTTGTGCATAAGCTGTGACAATTATTGAAAGCAATATAAATCTCAGACAAATGACTAGTTATTCAAGCATATTCTTCTCTTACAGCTATTTTCAGCAATATATTGAGAGAAGGAAAAGAAGGCAAAACTAACTTTGGAAACCTTCACGAATCAAAAATAGATGTCTGATCCCAGAAACTTATGTATTTTTGGTACAATTAAACTTGTAGCCCATATTCATTTGTTCATTCAACAAATACATATTGGACATCTGCTATTACCAGGCACTGATCAAGGCACTAGGAATACAGCAGTGAATAAAGCAGTCTGACATTCCTACCCTTCGCTCGCTCAAAAGTGTTTAAGAAAATAATTTGTCTTTAGATGCCATAGAGGGAACAGACCAGGATTCAGAGTCAGAGAGGTCTGGTTCCAAACCCAAGATCTGCCAACTACTATTCACATGAACCCTAAGCAAGTAATTTAGCATCTTAGAACTTTGGTTTCCCTATCTGTGAAATGAGGATGATTCCATCCCTCTCGGGTTGTAGTGAGAATTCAATAAGTTAGGGTGAGTGTAGTGCCCTAGCATGGTGCCTGGTACCTAGAAGATACTCAGGAAAACAAGGTTTTTCTTGGGTCAGGGGTGGAGGGTACACATTCCAGAAATATATTCATGGATTTCTTCTTTGACAGTGGTGTTTTCCACATAGTCTCAGCATCCAGTTTACAAATTCCCAGTATATCTGATAAACTTTTCATAAGTTCTGGCTGCCATGAAATCTGTAAAGTTGATAGGATTTCAGCCTTTCCGGTCTGTCTTTCTGTCAGGCTCACTACAGGTTGTAAGAGCGCCATCTAAAGGTCCTATGAGACGCCTTAATATGTACTAAAACTCTCTTTGTCATTTCGTAAAGAGTGTTCTGGTGAGCAGCGCTCTTAAATAATCATCACTGTTGTGCCAGTATCTATGGGCCCATAATAAAAGATAGACAAGCTCAGGAGCAAGCAAATGATTTATCCAGTCATCTACATCTGGTCCTAAAAAAAAGCTTTCTTTCTTTCTTTTTTAGATATTGTAATCTAAATCATTTTAATGCCCAGAACATCAGTGGAAGTAATCTTGAAGAAACACTTCTCCTCCATGAAAAGTCTCTGAAAGTTTATGGCAGTACACAGGAATTTTCTTCAAGTATTGATCTTTGGGAGACAGCCCTATGAAACTGTATTTGACTCTACCTGTCTTATGTGCAAAGTTTTCTTCAACTGAGCACTTTACGCGCTTTAGCTTAAGAGCTAATATGTATGGGAGTGGCTTTATGAGTATTATCTGTGTACTTTATTTGCAAAGACTAATTATGACTCCTCTAGTGAACTATTATGCTTTTGCATAAACGTTATGCATTAGAATTAATAAAGTAATTTCAAAGTCTCAATGATTACTCTATCACAACAAAATGACAGTTTCCTATACATCACAGTACTTTACTAAATACTAGTAAATTTACTAAATAAAGTAAAAAAATTTACAATTTTTACAATTGTTCAGCCATTAAAAGCAACAAATATGATAATTTTTAGTTTTAATGTGCCATTAGAATCAAAATAACAGTATGCAATATTCTTCCTTTCAATACATTTATCCAGCACTTCTTGCATGCCAGGCATTGCGATCGTATCCTGCCCATGTCTGAGTAAATGATCAATCTGCATATGATTTTACTATATTTGATCTTGATATTATGCTATCAAGATACAAATTGATGAAGGAAATTTTCTCTGAATGAAAATCAACGTTCCTAAAATAGAGGTCCTAAACAAAGAGAGAATATTCACAAACTGAAGAAGTTATAAAGTAAATGTAAATGATGGAATTATTGAGATTAAAGGAAAGAAGAAAATTAAGAAAGGTTAAGTGAGTATGGAGAGAAGGGTGAGGGATCAAATCAAATGGAGATGCTCCCCTAACCCAAATGGTATCTTTTGGTCTCCAATGCTATCAATTCAGAGGCATGCAGAAAATTGTCTTCCAAAAGAGATTCTCCCTATAAAAGCAAAGAAATGTGGAAACTCATGCAAAAAAATAATAAACTAATGTCAAATAAAACTAACGTCTCATACTTTTGTAGCAGTTCCTGTCAAAGTTTGGTTGAGGACCACCTGCTTTAGGGGAATCTTTCTGGCCCCTGCCAAAGACTGCCTTAACATAAGTCCAGGAATCAGTGGTTTTAATGAACACACCCCATCATTCTCATGCTCCCTAAAGGTTGAGCACCACTGCTTTCCAGGACAGTTCATGCTGGATAGGATGGGTAGGTTTATCAGCTGATTGCAAATGATTCTGCAATTAAGCACCTCCCTTGTGTATACCTAAAAAATTTTAGATCAGCAGAATAAAAAATTTATTCATCTTGATTAGATATGATATGCATTTTTAATTGCGAAAGAGCAGCTGTAAAGCACCAGGTGTTTCTCTTACTCCAACTATTTTTCGTTTATTTGCTTGTTTGTTTTGAGGACAAATAGAAAGACTGGCTCTTACAGACATAAATTCTTGCCCTGTAACTTTTTCGAATCCTTCTTTTCTTAGTATTTCTTCTCTGACAACACAGTGAAGCCTACCCCCGATATGCCGTCGAAACTTTCTTTGCTGGAAAAGGTTAAATGCCAAGTTTGCAATTTGGGTTAATGAACACTCAAAAGATCAAGAAACCTTTAAACAGCTCCCCTCAGTACGAGTGAGAAACTCTATCAGTCTCTCTCACTGTTAGAAAAAGGGTCTGCCTTATTTTGTTGTTTTTCCCCCAAATTTGCCTTCATCTCCTTAATTTCTACATCATAATAGAAAAAGGTGCTCATTATGCTTTCACTTACCCGTAGAAATGAAAAGAGATCTACAGAATTATAAAATTGACCCAAAACAAAGACCAAAAGAGCTTAGAATTCTCACATTGAGGTTGACACTCATGATTAGCTAAATTGCAGTAGCTACAACATGCTTCCATTCGGAACAGGATGCATTCACACAGCAGTTTCTTCTCTAGTGCCTAGCAACATTATCATTGAGCACCTGGAATAGTTTAGGCATTAAGTGTAATTGGTTTTGCTTTACATAAATCTGTAGCTTTGTAAATAAGCGGAGCATTTCAGCTTCTATATAACACCAATTAACTTAAAGGGATGCGTTGTTTGCAGAAGCCTGCTGGGTCTGTACTGTATTTCTCCAGTAATATGCTCAGTGGCAGGCAAAGTTCTGTGTCCCTGCAGTGTTCCATTTACTCCCAGTCACTTGGTGCCAAGGCTCTGTACCCAGCCACTCATTTGCTCCATTTTTCAGTTGTGAAAGATTGGGAAAATGAAGTCTTCCCTAAGAAGCACCTTTTGTGCTCTATTTCCGTCCATGATTGAGACCTGAAAGGCAAGGTATTTGAAAATGTTTTCTGTGACCCACAGAGCACAGGTCTGACCCCATCTGATTCTGTCCACAAATGACAGTGACATCTCTTTCCTCTTCCTTTTATTGGTAACACTTTAATCCAATACATCCAAAAGTCTACTACACTGAGCCTGTATACAAAATTAAGAAAACCACATTCTTCTTATATGAATTTGCTAGTGAAAATGTTTCCTTTGGAGTGGTTTTTTTAATAGCACTCAGAAATCTGCTCCTGGAAGCTGGTCAATTTTTCCAAGCTCCTTGGACACTTCCCCTTGTTATCTCTTTACTCGACTTAATCCCTTATCTCTCATAGCCCCTTCAGGTAATCTTGATTTATAGCATTCATTCCACCCTGGCCAACCTCTAATGCTCTTGGTTTCTGAAAGTGTTTTATCGACTATCAGAATAATAATATCATCAAAAAGTAGCTCATGATTCCAAAATGTTTCCTATTAATATTGTGTGATTTACAAATTGAAGGAGAGAGACCCACCCCTGCTGAACATTGTCAGGATTCCTTGTTTTACGAGAAGAGAGCTTCAGCATCAGTACCTTCAACCAGTCCAGCAATGGCATACACCACCTCCCCTGCAAGAGAAGCCAGTGTACAATTACCAGTCACAGGCTTATGGGTAAAGCCCTCAAATAAAAATCAACAGCCAAGTGATGACAGCACACAGGTGCTGCTAAAATTCAGGTCTGCTGTATGGAGCAGGGAAATTAAAGGAACCACTAACAATAACAACTCATATCTATGTCACCCATTACAGTTTACAAGTTGCTGTCACACACATCATCACATGTGATTAGCACCACCCCTCTGGGAGGTAGGCACATTTTGGCAAGCCCATTTTGTAAATGGGAAATTGCAGCTCTGAGACATTAAGTGATTTGTCAAGGGTCACAGAGATAGAAATGGCACAGACGGGACTTGAATCTTGTTCTGTGTGTCTCTAAAGTGCCAGCTCCTTCTACAAACAGCTCTCATAATGTCACCAACACTGGACATCCCCAACCACTTAGGCAAAACACTCTCTACATCATCCAAAAGGGAACAAGAATGAGAGGAAAGACCATGTCGAGATTAGAGACCCTGAGAAAGTGGTTCACAAAAAACATCCATCTTTCTACCATTTCTTCCCCCTCAATCCACTTCCTCTATGGAGCCCTACACTGGCCACTTGCGAACCTCAGGCTTTCAGAAGCACCCACTGAAAAGATCCACCCAGACTGACCAGATTGGGGGGATGTCTCAGCCTCAAAAATGTCCTTTCCTTCTCCTTTTATCAAAATGCTCTGGATGTGCTACAGTCAATTCCAAACTGCTTTAGAAAAGAACAATTTGAGAAAAACAAATTTATCCCAAAGAATATTATTAGTAATTGTGAAGACTCTTGCAGTACTTGCTAAGTGCAAAACACTGTTCTAAGTATTTTTTTATATATTAGCTCACTTAATCATCACAATAGCCCTATGAGCCAAGTACAATTGTTAACCCCATTTTACAGATAAGAGACGTGAAGCATAAAGGAGCCAATAACTTTCCAAAGGTTATACAAGCAGTGTGGACAGAGCAAAAATTTGGACCTAGGGAGTCTGACTACAAATTCTGGGCGCTAGCCCTCTCTATAAAACTGCCTCTCAGCATAGCTGGTGTCTACAATGGATCTTTATATATTCTCAGGGTGATTCCAGGGAAGAACACGACTTAGCCAGTGTATTTCAGTCTTTTTCTGTCCCAACACACAATAATATGACTTCTTCCATTGGTAATTGCTAGATTGAAACAACAGCGATTCTTAACACCCCTGGGTTGTGCCCCTTCCCTCTCCTTCCGTGTATATTACTGATTCCTGCTTTAACCCAAAGGCAGGATTCTAAGGGCAGAATTTCAGGCTCTGTGGTAGTGAGTTTCTACATCTATCTAAGAATTGTTATATGGGCACTTTTCTAGTGCTCCTCAAATTACAATGTAAGCCATCTGTTCCTCAAATAAAGCAGTCATCATGAGATAAAGATGGAACATGAGGTCAACTACATTCTTCACTTCCTTAGCATCTACGCAGACATTCTCTGGGATTCTTCCAGCCCTATTCTTCAGTGAGTGTAAAATTGCCAAAGATGATCAAGGATAGTAATGACAAGACTCAGTCTCTCTCTTTTTCTCTCTCTCATTCTCACCTTCTCTTTCTCTGTCTCTGGCTATGTGTCCCACTAAGGTTGTCTACAGTAGAATACATGCTATTTGACCACCAAGATCATTTCCCCGGGGGTTCCCTGTCATTAGCTCACTCAGAGACCTTACTAAGTATTAAATAATAATGGCACCCAAACCCTAATCTGTCACCCATCTTGGACAGGTTTGAATCCCTTTACTGGCTGGGAATCACGTTGTTTCTTAAGCCTGCTAAACCACAAGTGACCAAACCTCATATACATGGAGTAATGAGTCAATAGCCTATGACAAGTGTCTATTACCATGGTAGCAGCAAGTCAGGAGCACATTTAATGACATTTATGCAAAGAGCAGGGTAGCAATTCAACCAAGGATAAAAAATGGAGAAAAATGAAACCAGTGGGAAGCAGAAATTTGGCAAAAACCAAGGAGAAGTCACCATAACATCAAAGATACTACCAAAAAACATATGAGTCATCATCATGGACAGTTTTAATTTTCCCAAAGCAATTTCTTGAAGGAAAATGAGAAAGAGGGTAGCGGGGATATGCTAAATCTTAAAATAAGAGAAAGAGCTCTTCTGTCAGAAATGCCGGAGAGGACGAGTGAGCTTCAAAAGCAAGAGCAGTGAGAGGCCATCTGGGACACTGATTTCTCATTTTGGCATAGTGTGTTGCACACAGTAGGTTGCGTTGATTCATATGAATTGATTATGACCCCCTCGAGCATGCCAGAATGCTTTTTACCATTTTCCCAAGCCTCTCTTACACGAGTTAAACCTTTCTGCCCAGTTTCCACAGTGTCTCTAGAAATGCAGACTTTTGTTTCCCGTGCAGCTTGTGCAGTTCTGCCTTGTTTCACTGCAGCCAACCGTGCCTGAAAGACAGGAACAAACAAGATGGACAAGTGTGGCAGTGAATGAACCGCTTTACTGCAATTAGAAGTTCACGGAGAATAAATTATCCTCGAGTTCAAGCTGTCCAGCAGTAATTCTCATTAATAATAACACTTCAACAACAGTCTGCTTCCCACAACGACAGTGAGTGCGAGAAACTTTATCATTACTCTTGAAGCAGGAGTCACATCCCAGAAGGCTAGCCCGGATCACCATATGCAGCACACCAGAGAAGTCTTAAATTATAAAGAAGCTTGAATGCATAGCTGTCCATGAAGTTCACTGGCTAGATGAGCAGGTGGAAAAAAACCCAAGGGCTTCTCTCTTTCAGCTTTCTCTTCTAATTCATGCTAAATTATAAATGGTATTTTACGTTGATGAGTAAGTCTATCTAAAAGGATACTTTTCTCTCTTCTTGCCTCATTGAGGACTTCTCTTTTACTACAGTATCCTTATTTCCTACAAAAGTCCGCAAGGTTGTAGAGAATATGTGGTCCATGAAACAGAAATTTTTGTGGAGATACATATCTCCACATATACGTATATATATGTAAATATATACATATACATATACATATACATATACATATACATATACATAGATAGGTAGATAGATTGATAGTTAGAGAGGGAGACAGTTTCAGCCAGTAGTTGATGCTGGCTATCCACTAGGAACCTTTGTTCCTCTCTGTGTGGGCCTCTTCATGTTGTCTCTCTATATGGGTTACTTTGCTTCTTTGGATCTTGGTGGCTGGTCTCCAAGGGCAAGTATCCCAAAAAAGAAAGCCAGGCAGAACCCTTATTGCCTTTTATGATCTAGCCTCAGGGGCTACACAGATCACTTCTACTGCAGTCTATTTGTTGAGACAGAAAGTCCTGTCTGAGTTTAAGGAGAGGGGAAATAGATTTCATCTCTTCATGAGAAGTAGTGAGATTCTAGAAATTGATCTGGGACCAGAATGTTGCTGTGGACATTTGATGTTTAAAGATGAACAGATATCTATTAGACAAACAAAGGGCAGTAGTAGGAGCATTTCAGGTAACGTTAGGAAGTAGCACAAGCAAAATACCAAAGTATGAAATACACAGCTTATTCTGAGAACTGAAAGTCATTTGGACTTTTGACTGCAGCAGTTGGTTGACTGGAGCACAAGATTCAAGGGCAGAATAATATAACAGATTTTTGTTTCAAAAAGAACACTCAGTCAAAAACATAGACTATAAATTGGCAGGAACTAGACAAGTGTTCACCCAGTTAGATGACTATCTATAAGTGAATATTGGTAAGAGATAATGAGGTCTGGGGTTAGGGTGGCAGTGCTGGAGATGGAGAAGAGGGAAGAACATAAGAGGATCAAAGGCAGAATAATAGGAAGGAACTATTTATTGAATTTCTACTGTGCATTTAATTATCTCATGTGATTTTCACAATGACTCTATGTGCCTGGAATTATCATTGTCTTCCTTCTATACATAAGGAAACTGAGACATGAGAGGTCAAGCTACTTGCCCATTTTCCCGCAACTAGAACTCGGATTCATAGAGTCCGACACTGAAGCCCACATATTTATTTACTTAGCTATACTGATTGGATGTGGTGATGAAAAAGGAAAAGGAATCCAGGATCATCACCAGGTTTCTGACTTACGCAACTAAGTGACTGTTAATGCCACTTAACTAGATAAAGAAGTACAGGACAGGGGAACGAGATAGTGGAAAGGATACGAACGTGTTTGTACATAATGAATTTGAGGTGTATGAAGGAAATTGAGCGGAGTTTTAGAATACCCAGTATAATTGGTTTTGTTCATACAGAAATGAATCAGAGGCATCAAGCATTTATACTTAAAAAGGACCTTAAAGAACATCTAGCCAAATTTTTATTTTATAAATGAGGAAATCTGGGCCCTAAGAGGTGATGAAACTTGCCCATTGATAAACATATATTTAGCTGGTAAAGCTTCCAGCACTTCTGACTCTCAGTCTAGCTCAGTAGAGTATGAATTCTCCAAAGAATCATTAGGGAAGAAGAAAAGTGTCCATAGTCAAGTGCTGGATTAAACAAATAATTTAGTTTGATTTTTTCAGGACTTCTCAGAGGCTTTATTATGTACATTTGGAATAGCTAAAAATGGATTTGGTATTCAAAGTTTTCGAATTTATGTGGCCACGCAATCTTTACTCAGAGAACACTTCCCAGCACTGATCTTGCTATACATTATTAAAGTGGGCAGGGTGGAAAATACATAGGCTTTGAAATCAGATAAGGTTTCAATGTCTCTACCATGTAGTAGCTGGGCAGCCTTTGCCATGTCATTTAATATCTCTGAGCCTTAGCTTTTACATCTTGGAATAGGTTAAGAACATACTCTTCACAGAACTTTGTACATCAACATATATATAAAGAATGTGGCAAAGACCCTCAGACATGAAGTGGTCAATACAAATTAGTCACTCACTATTTTCTCCTCCTCTTCAACTAGCAATATTTATTGGATATCATCTATACTCCCAAAACCATACACAAATATATATTCATTACTACTATATTCTTCACTGTTATTTCAGAAAAACTAAAATCATTCAGTCGTATCCTTTTATTTTACTCCAAATAAAATTTTTATCCATTAATATCAATCACTTTGTTACCAAACCCTAAATTCTTCCAATTTGGGGGCCAGAAGAGATGGAGGAGCAGAAATCTCTTATCAGAACAAAAAGTCCCTGTTAATTCATCATAACAAGTCTACATTTCATGGATTTTAAAATTTCTCCAGATACACAATTAACATGTCTCTTCTTCCTTGGTATTTATAATTGAATTATAAATGGATTTATTGTTTCATACAGATTATCACTATATAAGATGGAAAGAAACTGTGATGGTTAATTTACGTGTCAACCTGACTGGGCCATGAGGTGGCCAGATTAAACATTATTTCTAGGTGGGTCTATGAGGATGTTTCCAGATGAGATTAACATTTGAATCAGTGGACACTGTAGATTGTCTTCCCTGTTGTGGGTGGACGTCATCTAATCCATTGAGAGCCTGAATAGAACAAAAAGTAGAGGAAGGGAGAATTCATCCCCTTCCTACCTGCCTACTTGAGCTGGGTCATTGGTCTCCTGCCTTCAAACTGAGACTTTCACCATTGCTCCCCTGATTCTCAGGGCTTCAGACTTGGGCTGGAATTACACCACTGGCTTTCCTGTGTCTCCAACTAGCAGAAAACAGTTTGTAGGACTTCTCAGCCTCCATAACTGTGTAAGCCAATTCTTCATAATAAATCTCCATATGTATATTCTATTCGTTCTGTTTCTCTAGAGAACCCTGACTAACACAAAGTTGGTACTGACAGTGGTTCTAGAGAAGCAGAATGTTATGAATGAGTTTTCTGAAATGCTTCTTGAGTTTCTGGAATTGGCTCTCTAATCTAATTATATTTAAAGATGCTAATGACTCTTCCATATCCGGTAGTTAAGAGGGCACTGATAGTCCATGGTATGATCTGGCAATAGAGATATGCAAAACATCTGCATTGGCTACTCTTAATCAACCACTTATAAGAATCAAGAAGCTAGGTAACTGTCTATCATATTTTCAAGTATTTTTGAAAAACTAATGAATATAATGACATTGACTGGTTGCTCCTAGACAAAGTGGTGAAAGAAAAGGATGAGCGCAGGGGTTTGAATTCCCAGTTCAAACACCACATAAGTGACCTAAGAGTTTCTATGTGTGTCCTGAAGGAGACCCTTATCTCCTCTAGCTACAGGGCTGAAATTGCTGAAAATCAAGTTCAGAACCATCCTGTGACTGGTAGAATTATGACACAAGTTGAAGTTCTAGCCTCACGGGGTGTTTATTGTTAAAGTGATGGCATTGATTGAGAAAGAATAGGTTCCTGTAAGTTGGAATGGGAATGTGTGGGAAGACCTTGATGAAGCCAGGGACATTAGGCCTCTAAATTCTGATGAGTCTTTGCCAGTGGAAAAGATCTCCCCACTGCCAGTGGATCAGTCTCTACACCCGTAATATTATTGACTTTTCTACTTTATCTGAGGAGATTCTCTCTGCATTGCCTGAGGAAACTGTAATGGCTTCTCCTGAGACAGTTGCCATGCAAGACAATACTGAGTGTCCTTAGGACCTGTCCCACCACACCTCTTTGCTCCTAGACCTATAGTTAGACTCAAATTCCAGCAGACTCCAAACGATGAGGTACAACGTGTAACCCATGAGGGGATGCATTACACTCCAGAAGAGTGTACATGAGTTTTCTAATATACACAGCCAGAAAATCAGGGAACATGTGTGGCTATGGATACTAAGAATATGGGATAGTGGTAGAAGGAATATAAAGTTGGATTGGGCAGAATTTATTGATAAGCGTTCACTAAGCCAAGATTCTGCATTTTAATGTCAACCAGAGAGTTAGAAAGGGCTCTCTAACAGTTTGTTCAGTTGGTTAACTGAAACATGAACCAAAGGGTGGCCCACAGTGAGCAAACTGGAAAAGCCCAACCTACCTGAGTTTAATGTATTGGAAGGGATTCAAAGACTTAGGGAGATAGGAATGTTTGTGTGGATTTGTCATTTAAGACCTACTCACTCACATTTGGAGGGTCTAGAAGACTTTGGTGAAAGCACCAATACTATGATAAACAAATTTTTGAGGGAGCCCCAGCATCCTTAAAGAACTCTGTGATCATTATTCTCTGTAGGCCAGTCACAGAATTGGAAAACCTAAATGCAATAAGAGTGATTGGATCCCAGGGTGGCAGGGGCCAAGTGGCAGCATTCAACTACCAAAGGCTGGGTGGGAATGATTACCATAAAGGACAAAAGATCAAACAGCAATCAGAATAACCTGACTTACACAGACCTATAGTATTGGGTAGTTGATATTGGTGTTCCTAGACATGAAATGCTAAATTCTTACTTGATCTATATAGGCATAAAAGTTCTAGTCAAGCAAACAAAAGTCTTACCTGAATCATAAAAAGAGAGAGTTACAGTCATTCAATTAGTTCCCAGGCTTGAGCCAGAACCACTCTGATGCAGGGGAGGCCAGGTATCTTTGAGAAAGAAACCCCAGTACACTACAGAAATTTTATATTGCTAATTTTCCTCCCAGCTTTTCCCAAAAGGGACCCACTGCCTTTTATGAGAGTACCTGTACCTTGGGGAAAAGAAAATATTCAGACATTTTGGGGACTACTGGACACTGGCTCTGAATTGACACTGTGGAAACCCAAAACATCACTGTGGCCCACAAGTCAGAGTAGATATTTATGAAGGTCAGGTGTTCAACGGAGTTTTAGTTCAGATCTATCACACAGTGGGTTCAGTGTGTCCACAAACCCATCTTGTAGTTATTTCCTGACTTCTAGAATGCATAATTGGAATATACATACTTAACATTGGCTCCTGACCTGTAGAATGAGGGTTATTGTGGTAGGAAAGGCCAAGCAGAAGTCATTAGAACTGCTTTTACATAGAAAAATAGTAAACCAAAGGCAATACTACATTCCCGGAGGGATTGCAGAAATTAGTGCCACTATCAAGTACTTGAAAGGTTCAGGGGTGGTGATTCCCACCACATCCCCCTTCAACTCTCCTATTTGGCCTATAAAAAAGACAGATATCAATACACAATAATCAACAAAACAAAAAGGAAGATGGCAACAAGAGAAAAAAAGAGGGGTAAAAGAGCTAAAAGACTAACAGAAAACAAATGACAACAATAAATCCTTTCCAACAGATAATTACTTTAAATGTAAATGGATTAAATTCCCAAATCAAAGTACATAGAGCAGCTGAGTAGATAAAAAAAATAAGACCAAACTATATGCTGTCTATAAAAAACTCACTTGAGGTTTAAGGACATATATAGCTGAAGAGGAAGGGATGAAAAAAGATATTCCATGAAAATGGTAGCCAAAACAGAGTAAGGTTGGCTGTACTTATATCAGACAAAATCAATCTAAAGTTCAGAACTGTCACAAGAGACAAAGAAAGACATTATATAACAATAAAAAGGGTCAATTCAACAGGAAAATATGACAAGTATAAATACATATGCACCCAATATCAAAGTTTCTATAAATACATAAAAGAAACATTTTCAGAACTGAAGGGAGAAATAGACAGCAATATAATAATACTAGGATACTTCAATATCCTACATCCAATAATGGATAGAACATCCAAACAGAAGATCAATAAGGAAACAAAGGAATTGAAGAAGCCACAAATAAATGGAAAGATATTCCATGCTCATGGATTGGACAAATTAATATTGTTAAAAATGTCCATACTACTCAAAGCAATCTACAGATTCAATGCAATACCTGTAAAATTCCAATGGCATTTTTCACAGAAATGGAGAAAATAAATCCTAAAACCACAAACAACCCCAAATAGCCAAAGCCATCCTGAGAAGGAAGAACAAAGCTGGAGGCATTACATGCCCTGATTTCAAACTATGTTGCAAAGCTATAGTAGTCAAAACAGTATGGTATTGGCATAAAAACAAACACATAGATCAATAAAACAGAATAGCAAGCCCAGAAATAAACCCACATATATGGTCAATTAATTTATGACAAAGGAGCCAAGAAAATACAATGGAGAAAGGACAGTCTCTTCTGTAAATGGTGCTGGGAAAACTGAATAGCCATATGCAGCAAAAGGAAACTAGACCACTACCTTACACCATACAGAAAAACTAACTCAAAAGGAATTAAAGGCTTAAATGTAAGATCTGAAATCATAAAACTCCTAGAAGAAAACATAGGCAGTAAACTCTTTGACATCAATCTTAGCAGTATATTTTTGGATATGTCTCCTCAAGCAAGAGCAACAAAAGCGAAAATAAACAAGTGAGACTACACCAAACTAAAAAGCTTCTGCACAGCAAAGGAAATCACCAAGAAAATGAAAAGGCAACCTATGGAATGGGAGAAAATATTTGCAAACCACATATCTGATAACAGGTTAATATCCAAAATATGTGAAGAACTCTATAGAAAAAAAACAAATATTCCAATCAAAAAAGGGTAGAGGATCTGAATAGACATTTTTCCAAAGACATGCAGATGGCCAACAGGTACATGAAAAGATGCTCAACATCACTAATCATCAAGGAAATGCAAATAAAACCTCAATGAGATACCACCTCACACCTGTTAGAAAGGCTATCAACAAAATAACAAGAGGTAACAGATGCTAGTGTGGATGTGGAGATAAGGGAACCCTCATGCACTGTTGATGGGAATGTAAATTGGAGCAGCCACTATGGACAATAGTACGGATGTTCCACAAAAAATTAAAAGTAGAATTACCATATGATACAGCAGTTCCACTTCTTGATATTTATCCAAAGCAAACAAAAACACTAATTCAAAAAGATATATGCATCCCCATGTTATTGCAGTATTGTTTACAATAGCCAAGATATGGAAACAACCTAAGTGTTCATCAGTGGGTGAATGGATAAAGAAGATGTGATATATACAATGGCATACTATTTTGCCATAAATAAGAAGGGCATTATGGACACCACAGGGAGGGAAGGGGTGGTGGGCGAAATGGGTGAAGGTGGTCAAAAGGTACAAACCTTCATTTATAAAATAAATAAGTCATAGGGATGTAATGTACAACATGGGGACTATAGTTAATACTGTATTACATATTTGAAAGTTGCTAAGAGAGTAGATCTTAAAAGTCCTCATCATAAGAAAAAAATAAAAAGACTTTTTGTAACTATGTAAGCTGATCAATGTTAGCTGGACATTGTGTTGATCATTTCACAATATACACAAATATTGAATCATTATGTTATATACCCAAAACTAATAGAATGTTATATGTCAATTGTAACAATAAAAAATGCAAAAATTTTAAAAATGCACGAAGAAAATTCGGCCATTTCTAGGAGAATTTTCAAGACAAATAAAATTTATTCTTAAAAGAAAAAAATAAATACATAAGGAAAGAAAAGACTTGACTAACATAACAGACCAAATAGACCTATACAGAACACTGCACCCAATAGCAGCAAAATGTACATTTTACTCAAGCATACATGGATCTTTTTCCAGGATTAGTCACATATTAGGTCACAAAACAAGTCTTAACAAATTTATAAAGATTGAAATTATGCCACATATTTTTTCCTGACCAAAACGGAATTAAACTAGATTTCAACAGTTAAAGGAAAACTGGGAAATCCACAAATATGTAAAAATCAAATAAGACATATTTGAATAACCTTTGGGTCAAAGAAAAAGTTAAAAAAGAAAATTAGAAAATACCTTGAGACAAATGAAAATGAAAATACAACATACCAAAACTTATAAGATGCAGCAAAAGCAGTACTATGGGGGAATTCATAACAATGCCTACATTAAAAAAGAAGAAAGATCTCAAATAAACAATCTAATCTTACATCTCAAGGAGGTAGAAAAAGAGCAAACTAAGCTCAAAATTAGGAGAAGGTAGGAAATTTAAAAAATGAGAGCAGAGACAACTGAAATAGAAAATAGACGACAATAGAAAAAAATCAACAAAGGTAAGAATTGATTTCTTAAAAAGTCCAATAAAATTGACAAACCTTTAGTTAGATTAACTAAGAAAAAAAGAGAGAAGATTCAAATAAACAAAACCAGAAATGAAAAGAAGAATCATCACAACTGATGTCTCAGAAATAAAAAGGATCATAAGAGACTACTATGCACAATTGTACACCGACAAACTGGATGACCTAGAGGAAATGGATAAATTCCTAGAAACATACAACCTGCCCAGACTAAGTCATGCAGAAATAGAAAGTCTGAAGAACCTAAAACTAGTATGAAGGTTTAATTAGTAATAAAAAACCTCCCAACAAAGAAAAAGTTCAGGAACAGATGGCTTCACTGGTGAATTCTGCCAAACATTTAAAGAGGAATTAACACCAGTGCTTCTCAAACTCTTCCAAATCCTTAAAGAAAGGAGAACTCTTTGAAGTCATTTTATGAGGCCAACATTACCCTGCCAGCAAAGCCAGACAAAAACAGAAGAAAAAAAAATTACAGGCTAATATTCTAGATAAACATGGATGCCAAAATCCTCCACAAAATACTAGCAAACCAAATCCAACAGTACATCAAAAGGATCACCATAACCAAGTGAGATTTATCCCTGAGATGCAAGGACAGTTCAACGTATGAAAGCCAATTAATTTGATATCCCACATTAACAGAATAAAGAGTAAAAAATCACATGATTGTCTCAATAGATGCAAAAAAGCATGCGACAAAATTCAACACCTCTTCATGATAAAAATTCTCAACAAATTAGGAATAGAAAGAAACTACCTCAACACAATAAAGCCATATATGAAAAACCCACATCTAGTATCAACTCAATGGTGAAAAATTGAAAGCTTTTCCTCTAAGATCAGGAACTTGGCAAGGACGCCCACTCTTACCACTTCTATTCAACATAGTATTGGAAGTCCTAATCAGAGCAAATAGGTAAAAAACAAAATAAAAGAAATAAAAGGCATTTAAATCAGAAAGCAAGAAGTAAAACTGTCCTTATTTGAAAAGAACATGATCCCATATATGGAAAATCTCAAAGACTCTACAAAAAACTGTTAGAACTAATTTATCCAGAAGAATAGAAATCAGGATTTTGAAGAGATATTAGCACTTATATGTTCATTGCAGCATTATTCCCAATAGCCAAGATGTGGAAACAACCTAAATGTCTATCAACAAATAAATGGATAATGACATTGTGGTGTATACATACAATGAAATACTATTCAGCCTCACAAAGAAGGAAATTCTGCAATATGCATGGATGAAGCTTGAGGACATTATGCTAAGTGAAATAAGCCGGTAACAGAAAGTCAGATACTACATGATTCCACCTATATGATGTATGGAAAAGAGTCAAATTCATAGAATCAAAGAATGGAATTGTGATTACCAGGGCCTGTGGGGAGGGGAAAAGGGGAGTTACTGATCAACAGGCACAAAGTTTCAGTTAAACAAGATGAATAAGCTCTAGAGATCTGCTGTACAGCATTGTACCTATAGTTAAGAATAGCATACTGTACACTTAAAAGTTTGTTAGGAGACTAGATCTCATGTTAAGAGTTCTTACCACAATAAAATAAATAAATTTTTTAAAAAGAAAGTTGAAAATCACATCAACCAATTCCAATATTTGGACTTATGTAGATCCTGATTCAACAAACAAATGTAAAAAATATGGGGTAGTGAACACTGACAATGTTTGATAGTATTGAGGAATTATTATTAATTTTTAGGCATAGTAAGGACATGGTGGTTACAGTTTTTTAAAGAATTCTTATTTTTTGGATATCTACATAGATATATTGATGGATGAAGTGCCATGATGTCCAATAATTTCTTCAAAATAATTTAGGGTGAGAGGAACTTGTGAGAGTCTGGGTCAATTAAATTTGGCCATGAGTTGATAAATGTTGAAGTTGGGATTGGGTGCACAGGAGTTCACTGTATCATCCTCACTACTTTTGTACATGTGAAATGTTCTAAACTAAAAACTTTGAGGAAAAGGAGCTATAAACGCTATCAGTATGTCAGTGACATATACAATTAGTTGCTTAACAGATGCTTCTTGATAATCTAGTTTTTTCATCTAATGTTTGGAATATCCACCATCAAAACTAAGGGGAAGGAAATAAGAAAAAGAGTTGAATGTATATGCTTGCCCCAGTGAAAGAAGTTCCAGATTTCAAAACTATAATTAGGGGAAAGCCCAGTGGTGTATTGATTAAGTTTATGTGCTCTGCTTTGGTGCCCCAGGGTTCTCAGGTTTGGATCCCGGGTGCAGACCTACACACCCCACATTAAGCCATGCTGTGGAGGCGTCCCACACACAAAAAATAGAGGAAGATTGGCACAGATGTTAGCTCAGTGACAATCTTCCTCAGGCCAAAATAGGAAGATTGGTTACAGATGTGTTAGCCCAGGGCCAATCTTCCTCATCAAAAGAACAGAAAGTTAAAAAAAAAAACTATAGTTAAATAATCTGCCCCAAATCTAAGATAAAGGACAGACATCTTCTAACTCCCACCTTTCCTATTGGCTGTGCTGCCTCATTGTGATGAATCCAAGTTAGTAAAGATCAAATAATGCATGCACATGATAACGTTTTGTCTTGACTCTGAGGATGACAACTCTCTGCCTGGTAATCCCTGACTACTGGTGTCTTCCTTGGATTTTATTCTTCATCTCTAAAAAAATTTAGCTCCTATGTACAGCTAAAATGGATATGCATAAGGTTTAAGCAAGTGGAAATAAGCAATCTTCTCACCCCAACATGTGCCAATCGTAAGTAGAATTACTTCTGTGCAAATCTAGTTTACTAGGTTAAAGACATGGTGGCTAGAAATGTAATAGAGAAAATAAAAATAAAGAAAGGAGAGAGGAAGGAAGAGAGGAAGGAAGGAAGAGAAAAGTTGACCCTTCTCAGCAGAATGAAGAACATTTCAATTTAGTAAGTTTGGTGCAGCTGTTCTCATAAACCCATGAAGAGTGGAGCCAATTGTCCATTAAAGATTTACCAGCCATTCCTAATCTTCACTGTGCAAAGTGTCCATTGGAGATTTCCCTATGCTAGTTGGTGAGGATCACTCTTCCTTTTAAAGTCATTTATGGTCACTGAGGAATCTGAACTGTAAGAAATGGATTGTTGGTTATATAACCAAAAATTTACATATGATTACTGACTTTGTCAGCTCTCAAGCTGTCCTAAAGCACTCTAAAAGAAACTTAAATGGGTGCAAAAAAATTTTTTTAAATCAACTATTTGAAAAGTTAGATAAATAGCATCTTAAAACTAGATAATAATAATAAGGTGGGACACTTGGCAGTCTCCTCAAGTGACCACATTGATATAGGAAGTGCTCAGAGATGAAGAATTATTCTTGCAAGGTCTCTTAGAAGGGGCTTCATCCTCTTCTCTACACTCCCTTCCTAGGATTAGTTTCAAAAAGAGTGAAGAAAAGAATACAATCCTTGAATAATTTGGGGAATCCAAAAGAAGAGAAAACATACTCCTACTGGGGCCCACGGCAGGCCACCCCAAAATATCCCACAATAGGATATTAATTATTTTGAATTAACATGACTTGAGAAACAAAAAGAGCATTCTGACCCTCTTGTCTTTATGCTTCTGAAAGCAGGAAATAAATCTCCCATGTGAAAGGGGCTCTCCCTACATCCTTACCACTGGAGCTGGGGATTCAGAGCCCAGAAGCCACATAAACAAACCTTGTTCATTTACTGCCTCAAGCCTAAACTCTGCTTAAATTCCTCACCATTTATGTACCCCAAATGTACAAATGTACATTATGTACACCATTATGTACCCCAAAGTACCTAAGTTTCTTTGTCTTGTCAATTCCTCAGAAATTTATTGTTTCTTTGTGTAAAAGATATATATACTGCCTGCTTTGTTCACTCTTCAAGCATCGGTTCTCTATGTTCTCCAGTACATATCTACTAAACTGGGTTTCTCTCCTGTTAATATGGTCTTGTGTCAATTTTATTATTAGTTCAGCCATAAGAACACAAGAAGATAGAAGGGAGATTATCCCTATCCCTGACACTTCCTACTTCCCTTTTGGAACTCTGGGAAAATGCATCTGCATTCGTTCAGTCAGCCAGTCAACAAATATTCACAGGATTCTTGTTGTATGCCTGGCATATCTTTACAGGGCTTTTTTTTTTTCACATCACTAAAACAAGACAGCAGTAGAGCCAAATGGTTTCACGGGATGTCTAGGGCAGAGGGGCCCAATATTTCTTCAAGTCTCGAGCCCTCCAAAAGGTGTGGGAGGCACTCTGACCCTTCTCTCTTCCCCACGTTTTGGTGATACAGAAGTTATCTGTGAAAGAGAGAGGAGAGTGAGAGTGAGGGCGAGAGAGAGAACAAGCGCTCCTGTGGGCCCTGCAGTCATGATGAGGGAGCATAGAGGCAGGAAGCAGCATGGAGGACCCAACGGAGAACTGTATGTCTCAGGGGAGACCAATGCAGGACAGGTAAAGACCAAGGAGTAGATGCCATCTCTTCACTATTGCTGTGACACTGTGAAAACCTCACCGCTTAGGTTAGCCCCAGGAAAAAGGAGAAATTACAACTTGCTATAATTTAAACCAGAAATAGAGAAAACTCAGAATTGACTTAGAATATATTGTTTATAACCAGGAGTAATGGTGTCTTTGAATGTATATTTAGCTGAATTCTATAAAATAAAGTTATACTTTTTACATAACCAAGACACTTGAAAATACTGCAACCTGTATAAGCTCTGTGTGTGTGTGTGGGTGTGTGTGTGTTTACAAACATAACCAAATATACTTGAATTTCAGACCCTTCTGAATAGCTGATTTGGGAGGTCCTATTTACGGTGTTGTCATTGTTCAACTCTTTCGTAAGCCTTCAGCATGGTTTTATAAACGATACAAGAAAATCAACTCCATTAGTTTATATTGACTCTCCATGTTTGAGTACCAATTGTAAAAGAAAGAGAGAAAAAAAATTTTTTAAATATGCTTAAATCATGTTTTTATTCACCAAACTTGGCACTTGCAAGCTTCTAGCAGTTTCCAAAAATCAACAGGCACATGTTTATTAGCTATGAATATATTCAAAGCATAAAGGTAATCCCAAAGATGCTTTAAGCAATGGCTACTATGTTGTAATACATGTATTGTTAAGACGACTATTTTGAATGTATTGGTTTATTTGTGGAAAACAAGAGCCAGTCTGAAAACAGCCACATATAGTTGTGGGTATTTAGGGCAGCGACAAATAACTCAATTTTGACTGAACATTTCCCTCGTCATTTCCCTTGAAATTGCATTCTCTCTGTCATTGTCTCAACTTCCAAAAAGCCTTATATTTTTCTACACTTTAGAAGGAGCTTTCTCAAGGGGGCCCCGGAAGCAGTGCTCTCATGCAAGAAGAGAAGAGAGCTTGAGAGAGTCTGGGTTTTGCAGCCTTCACTGTCTCCCAAGCAGGTATCTTTGCATTTTTACAAGCATTACTCTTAATCTCATTTTTTATTCCCATCTTGCAACTTTATGCCTTCCTATTGATCTTAGTTCTGCTGCTCAGAGACACCAATGAGCAATGCCAAGAACATTCAATAAATAAAAAATATCCATACACGCTGTACGTGATTCCTCTTTAGAAAATTGTGCAAGCAAAATAGTGTTTTTCTGCTCCCTGTTAGTTCTTGAGACCAAAGTCTATGCCCTGCATGTGGAATTGACTCCAGGGGATGGATAGAGGGTGTTCTAAATTTTAAATCTCAATCGTGGTTTTGAAGCCCAATATTGCCTTAGAGAAGTTGCCTTCTATAATTATTGATTACCTCGCACATACTGTAATTGAAGTCACATCTACAAAGATCTCAGTTTAGATTGTAGCGTTTGTGATTTTTCTTGAATGAGAAATGCATTTATTTGCATTACTTCTATAAAAGAAGTTGTTTAAAAATAAGAAAACACTCTTCTATAGCATGTATTTCGCTACGCTGAATTTAGCCAGGGATCTTGGTGTACTGGTGCATATTTCATTCAAATGATCCTTTGTTTAAAAAGATTCACAATCAAAAAACTGAGAGGTGAATTTTTTATCAAACAGATTAGGCAGTTCAGGAAGCAAAATTATACCCTTCATCTCTGTGCTATGGACAATTGAGATAAGTACCACTGAGTAGGATGGAAGGAATCCTGCCCTAAGCATCAGGAGATGTGGGTCCTAGTATTTTCTTCCCAAGCAATGTGAATTTAATATGACTTCCCCAAACTCTCATTCTATTATCCGTGAAAAGGAAGAAGCCGATACTTGATCTTCACTACCACTAATATTTTCTGAGCCTCATGGATGAAGTGTGAAGGGGTATTTTCATAAGCATGTGGTTGCACTTTGTGGCAACTTTATCTGACTCTCTTCCTTCATTTCCAAGTTTCTTAAGAATATTTAAACTATTTTGTCCATGGAAAGCAAAATATTGAAGAGCAGGAGCTAAGAGGTTGCAGTGGGAAGCTGTCTCCTTTGGACTCTTTTAAGTTCTAAGTGACAAAAAAATACCCAACCTAGCTTGACATAAAGAAAAAGGAAATTTATTGGCTCATATCATTGAAAAGTCTAGTTATGAACTGAATTTTATCCCTTCAAAATTCATATGTGGAATCTCTAAACCTCAGTATCTCAGAATGTGACTGTATTTGGAGTTAGGGCCTTTAAAGAGGTGAGTAAGTTTAAATTAGGTCATATGGGAGGACCCTAAACCAATCGGACTGCTGTCCTTATAAGAGGAAATTTGGACCCACAAAGAGACATCAGTGACGTGCACCCATAGAGAAAAGACCATGTGAAGGGGCAGCAAGAAGGTGGCCAACAAGAGAGGCCAGAGAGGAAACTAACCTTGATGGCACCTGGATCTTGGACTTTTAGCCTCCAGATGGTGAGAAAATAAATTTGTGTCATCTAAGCCACCCAGTCTTGTGTAAAATGAAAATGAGGTGCTCCTGGCTCGTAATGCAGAAAAAAAGTGCCAGTAAAGATTCTAAGATGTTTTGCTTTTTTCCCTTCTACTCTAGTGTCCCTCTGACTTGTCACAGTGGTTGTGTCGTTTGTTCAGTGTTTTTGCTTTTCGCTAAGTGAGTCTAACAAAGGAAAATTAAAATGTTAAATTATTAGCATGAATTTTACCGTTCATCTCTCTATGGCACAATGCCAATTTTAAATGCAAATATAACAGCACTTAATTCATATGCAGAATCACCAAAATTGCACCGTTTGTATTTGATAGCCTGTACATGCATGTGTATCATTCTCATCACAGCAGTAGAAATGCTGCAGAAACTAACTCAACCGTTTTTATTTCACTTCTTGATACACACACATTCTACAACACTCTGTATCTTACGTTTATTGATGAGTATGGAAGGACTGAGAGGAAAAGGAACTAAAGGTTGTTCTTTCTTTCCCTTTCCTTCCATGTAATTTTCAGCATAAATGGTTGACTAATACGGGGAAGTAACACATAAGGAAGAGAGGATCTGACAGGGTTCTTTGGTCATTTGTTTTTCTTAAAATTCCATAGCTTTCTTTCTGCATTCAAAGCAAATTCTGACTCCAAGGGAAAGTGTGGCCTCTCGGGGCTGTCAGCACCCCTGCTTGCTCAGTCGTAGACATGACAGACTTACCTTATACTCTCTTTGAGTCTCACCGAACCTCTACACATTTTGAAATTCACTGCAGTTCTGTGCTTCTACGTCATCGTGAATGCTTGCTATATGCAAATGGAGTGGCAAGGAATGGCAGGCACGCATGTTACATGTACTCCTCTGTTCATAGGCATGCTCCATTGTCCCATTGGACTTCACTTACAAAACGCAAGTTCAAAAATAAAATGTATGAAGATTTTCAAGTCAGCAACAGCTGAGCATTAAACCAAGCACAGGGCTCTTCTGTGTATACGGCCCTGTGCAACTGCACAGGACATATGCCCATGAAACCAGTCCTGGACCCTTGATAAGATGTTATGGAAAGCTCACGATAGCATCAAAACTCAACGTCTCTTTTTCCACTGTCTGTCTCTGCTTGCCCCTGGTTGGCTTTACTCTCAACCAGGCTTTTAGTTCATGATTACCAGACAGCAGCAGAAAATAAACGAGTAATTTTTTCTCTCAAAGTTTTCAGCGATTGTCTCAATACATTTCACTGATTCCAATGGGTCATGTGTCCATTTCTGAATCACTCACTATGACCAGAGCAAATCATTCTCTAATTACCCAAGGCTCTATCCCATTGCCCTTCTCTGAAGCTGGAGATGGAGACTACTCCATAGAAATGAAGCAAATGAATAGAAAGTCAGGAATGGAATAGTCTGTCAGAGGAAAATTGAGGTACAGTCACCAAAAATAGGACAAATGGATGCCAGGAAGCAAAAATAAAATCAAGATCAGAGGTCATTACAGCAGTCTTGATCTAGGATATCAGAATAGGAAGCTTAGTGTAATTAAGCACTTGTATTTGATTTTGAAGCTGGAAAAGTAACAGAACTTAGGCGATTATTTTTCTCTTTTTCTCTTCCAAGCTAGGACCACTAGGTAGGTTGCGCAGCACACCTTAGGCTGTAGCTCTTTTCCAAGAAGTTATGCCATGTGTACAAATTTTGAATTTTCCATTTGGATGCTTCTTTTAGCATTTTCCCTGCATTCTTGCTATTATCATCCCAAATTTACCATCAAATTATCCTAGATCCAAAAAAATCATTTCTGTTTCTAATTTTTGTATAAGAACTGCTTTCAAACACTGCAGAACCCAGCACTGCAACTGTTTTAGCTCAGTTCTATTCAGACCTTCCCATGAGATTTCACTTCCAACTGAGCAGTTTGGAGGATACTAGGTGGGGGGAGCAGGTGGCTAGAGGGAGGATGTTGGGGTAGGGGGGGTTGTTAGAGGTAGAGGAAGAAGAATGAAAACAATGGGTCACATTTACAGTTATACACCATGTTTGTCCAATTGCCCCTGGACCTGCGATTGTTGGGGCTTCTGCCTTACTCAAAGTCTCACTCTGGGGGGAAGAGCCTCATGGAAGAGCCTCATACAAGTTCTCATGGAAGAGCCTTCCCCACCCCATGTACAGTACACTTTGTGTCACACCTCCCTCCACATACACATTCCCTAAAAAACCACTCAAGAGGATCTCACTGGCACAGCTGCAGCATGTAGCCACAGTGAGGCAACCAACCATTAGGGTCCTGCTTCTCCATGCGCCCAAGACCACTCCAGGTACGACCCTACCAGAGACCTCTGTTAGAGCCCCTAAGTATCTGAACAGCTCCTGACATTGTTACTCTGCCAGAGCCTTTTAGATTCTATATTCTGAAGTCCTCAATTTGCTGAAACCACACTTTTGTTCCCTACCAAAAGTTTGCCCATTTTGTGCTCCACTCTGCCACACAAATACCAAAGCAGAGCAGCCAGGCACTCTTAGGTCTTGTGGAAGTACTAGCAGAAATAGAAATATAGAAATAATAGACACTATTGTGTATTAAAAACCCTTTCAACTACCAAGGCTAGTAGTTGAGCAACCTTGGGTGTCTAACACCCTCTTTTTCAAGAATTTCTGCCCTGGACAGGGTGCCTGCAGTTGACAGGTCTCTTGTGCAAACAGGCTCCTGGTGCGTGACCTCACTGGCTTGGTTTCACCAGAAGGAGTAGATGTGTCCAACTATCTGGAGTGACAGCAGCTTAGACTCTAGCTTGCAACTCACTAGCACCAAATTAATTCTGATGATGAATTTGGCCAAGATAAGGGCTGAAATTTAGATATTGTTCAGAATTGGGGAGCTCCAGAGGTAGAGACTACAGAAATGTTACTTTATTTCTTATAGAAACTTCTGTCATAGAAAGTTGTTCAGGATTGAATTTGGTGCTCTTGAAACATCATGGCATTGAGTTTTATAGAAACTTAACTCCGAAAGGGAACTTCTTTTTGGCATATAAAGAAACATTGTTTTTCCAGCTAAGGAGTGGCAAAGCTAGAACTAGAATCTAGATAATTCTTTCTTTTCTCTCCTCATGGAAACATCACAAGAATAACAGGGCAAAGATTACTGACACTCCTGTCGCTTTGGCATCTGCCACATTTGTCCTGGGGTATGGAAAACTTGCCCTGATACAATCCAAACCACTTCTTATTCTGTGCTCACATGAGAAAAATTAGAGAGAAACTGTCAAAATCCTGTGAACTTTGATTGGCATCTATTCCCTATGTCTATATGACAAAGCCAAAGTCTTACATCTTACTTTCCATAGCAGGGACCCTGGCTCTTCCAATTTTTTCATTGAATTTTTTCTCATCTGTGACCCATCTAGTAGGAATGCTCTCATAAATGACTTTCTCACACCCGCTTTATTTCCCGAGAAAATGAGGCTATAACTCTAGAAAGCTAATGATCTCACATCTCTTTAAATTTCACAGCTCTCTCTGATGTTGGCCTCACCTCCAAATGTAGTTCTCCAGAGGCATGGAAGAGCTTTCACAGAACAGAAAACAAGAAAGGTTTTGGTCATTTTAGTAATGGAGAAACTGAAGAACAATTAAGCAAGAGTCACACAAAGACACTATAAGGACACAACTGGGACACATGTGATCTTGTCCCCAGGCTCCCAGACGGAACCTATATGTTATTCAAAGAAGAATCTTGCTGACCCTCTGATCTGTGTCTATAATTAGGTAGAGATCAGATTCTCCTTGAAAGAAATGTGTGTGTGTGTGTGTGTGTGTGTGTGTGTGTTTGGCTCACAGCATTTAACCCAAATAGTTTGCTGATTGTTTATAACAAATGTAATGCTTCCTGAAAACTAACTTAATAACCTCATTCAATTCTGCCTCCCTCTTCCACACTCATGTGACTAAACAAGGACCTGCTAGGCTAGTCGCCTAGGTCACCACCATGAGTGATTTAGTTGTCGGCTTTTCTACTGAAGCTGCCTACCTGGATCTCAGTTAGTGCTAATTATTACAGGGACTCTATGACCCAAGGGAGGAAGCGTCTCCCCTCATAAAGTCTGTGCTATAGAAAAAGAAATTTAAATTTGCCTGCTTCTGAATCAAATATCCAGATTTTAAGTGAGCCTAATACCTGAGCTATGAGTAGGGTGAGTGGTAAGACTCAACATGGTGGACGTGTACCCCCATAGTATCAAGTCATGAAGACCAAAAGAGAGTGTTGGTAGGAGTATCTTTGTACGTAAATAAAGATTAGTCTCCACTGGCCTCTGGCATAGCACTGACAGGAACCCCATGTTATTGTTAAAGGAAAAGCCCAGAAGGAAAGGAATGGTAATCTCCCTTGTCTCCAGCTCTGCCATTTCTCACTAAGAGCCATCTTTCACCAGATCTGCCTCCAGTCTCCAGCTGGACTTCTGCTGACATTACCTCTGAGGCAGAATTTCTCACCTCAACACTATTGACATTTTAGACTGGATAATTCTTTGCTGTAAATGGCTGTCCTATGCATTGTAGGATATTTTGCAGCATCTCTGGCCTCTACCTAGTGGATGCCAGCGGCACCCACCAATTGTGACAACCAAAAGTATCTCAAGATGTTGCCAAATGCCCCCAGAAGAGGGGGTCACAAAACTGCCCTTGGTTGAGAACCACTCATCCAGGGTAATAGACAGTAAGATCAGGAAGAGATCACAGGTAAGCTGGCTCTCAGAGAATGTTAACATTTTTGGTATTTTAGTACTCTCACAGAACTTGGAGGGAAAAATTTTTTTACCTTGTATCCACAAATGTACTTAAATACATATATGCAAATTTTTACTTCAGAGACCCCCTCGAGCCCAAGAATTAATGCTGTATGGCATTCATTTCCTTATATTTACACTGGAATCTTTCATATAGGACTTTCCAAGAAGCAAAGCAAAACGAAAATAAAAAATAAACACTGAGAAGCCAGCCCCAGTGGCCTAGTGGTTAAGTTCAGTGTGCTCCACTTCAGTGGCCCAGGTTTGGTTCCCCAGCATGGACCTACACCACTCTGTCATTGGCCATGCTGTGCTGGCACCCCAGATACTAAAAAATAGAGGAAGATTGGCGCGGATATTATCTTAGGGAGAATCTTCCTCAGCAAAAAAACTAAAAAACAAACACTGAGAATGCAGAATTTCAAATACAGACAAGTTTACAAGATAAAGCTATCTTATCTTAAAATAACTGAAGTCTAGTCACAAAATGGCTTGGCATAATTTAAGAGCTCACAAACTCGACATCTTTTTCTTCTATTCTTAGGGACCTTGTTTTTCCAGCTCCACCTGCATCCCCTTTCCTTCCCAGCAAAGCATTGAATTAGAGGTAAGAGAAGCAGTAGCTAATTTTTTTCTAGCTCTCAGTAAGGGCCAGGGACTGTTCTGAGTACTTTTACTTATATTTGCTCATGTCACATTCATGACAACTCTGTGAAATTAGTCCTATAACTTTTCCCATTTTACAGATGAGGAAACAGAAGCATTTAGAGATTACGTAACTTTTCCAAAGTCACACATGCTAGTAAATGGCAGAACCAAGAGTCCCTCCCAGACAGGCTAGTCACAGAGTCCATGCTCTTGGCCCCTCTACCCTCCAAACAATGTGTGGTCCACAGTCCTAAGTGGACAATGGTGAGAGAAAGTTTTCATACATGTCACCGGATGTATGACTATAGTAGTCGATACTGCAGACACCTGGTCAACTTTGTTCCCCCTTGTCCCTCTTCCCCCTTGGTTTCCTGGCCCTTATGGCCTCCCATCCCTTAAGAGGACGGTAGAGCTTCGTTTCCTCACAGTCCAGACTAGCCTTCAGTGAATTCAAATGCTTCAGGCTTCATTACCATTGTTTCTCAAAGTTTGGCCCAAGAACCATCTGAGGATGAATCATCAGTTGTACTTATTAAAATTGCAGATTCTTGGGTCCTCCCGTAGAGCCGCTGTATTAAAATCTCAGGATGATGCCCAAGACCATGCTCTAAATAAGTTCCTTAGATTATCCTGACACACAGAGAAGTTTGAGCTCAGTTTAGATATCTGTGATTGGTTAGCTCAGCCAGTTAGAGTGAATTAGATGGCAGTTCAGTTCTCAGACAGAAGAGCTGACTGTGCTTGGCAGTTCTGCTCCTATCCTTCCATTTATTCAGTGTTCTTCCAAACTACAAACATCTAGACAACATGGAGACATGGGGAAATAGTCTGTATAAAGTCAAGCTTATTACCAAAACTGGAAAACTAATTTCAGGGGCATCATTTTCATTCACAATGGCATTTCTTGAATTAGTAAAAATGCCTACTTTATGATCAAAACATGGTATTAGTTTCCAACGAAGGGAAAACATCAGTGAGACTTACCCCAGGTCTTGTTTAACTCACGTCTGTGTCTTAGGTCCACAGATCTTAAAGGCAGCAGAGCCTCTAATTTGCTGTACACAGCATCTTGCAAGGTTACATTGTGGGTGAACTCTTTTTATAAAATATGGTCAATAAAAGCTCTCAGTGGGCTAGCCAAAGCCACCTTACAAGAGTTGTGCCTTGTCCATAGACCCTGACTAGATGATTTCTTCATCCACGCAACTCCTGAACTATGAAACCTCTCAGCAGTTGAGAATCACTCTCAACCAAACCAAAGCTAATAAAAGTCTTTGAAGCTTACTCTCAGTCATTCAAATCAGATACTATCTGTGAATTTACTTTCATCTAAACTGCCAATGCCAGAAGTACTATCTGATTTTTTCCCCCAAAACTGTATAGAAACATTGGTGCTATTGTAGAGAATGCATAACCAAAAGAAGGAGTCAGCTTCCTCCTTTGAGAAATAGTAATTAGTAGCCTGGTACTCGGTGCTTAGAATTCAGCATGAGTGCTCTCCCAGTAGAGGAGCTCCAGTACTGTCTTCCCAGCAGGAGCTATGTGCTGGGACTGCTCCTTAGTTACAAGCAAGTTTTATTGTTTTCCCTAAACGAGAATAAAATAGTATGGTGGTGGAATGGAACTAGAGAAACGAGGCTTCATTTGGGAGCCTGATCGAAACTGTTCAGAGAGTAAAATTCTCAGTTTTCCATATTCTCTGAATGTTTCAGACCATGATTTCGGAACAAATGACATGAATTCTACTGCTCTTGGTCTCTCAATTTGACTCCTACACAGCCACGTGATGGATGGTGCAAAGTGACTTTTCCTCAACTTTGCACAGCCTTCTGTGCTCCAGCTTCACATAAGTAAAGAAATTCATTTCACTGGTACTTTCCTCCCTTCTTTATAAAATCCTAAGAATTAACTGCGTGTCTGTAGCATCTTTCTTTTAAGAGGGTTCCAGTTTCCAAGCTTTTTTTTAGGTGGACTACTCAGTAGCTTGCATAATTCTCCCTCCCTGACAATTACGAGGGGAGAGTTTATGTGGTTAAATAAATTTTCATCAACTCCTAGTAGATAATAAAATATATTGCAAGTAAAACTAAATCCTTCTATTTTCCATTTTAACCAGACCAAAGATCTTTTAAAGATTTAAAATCCTTTTTTAACTTTTAATTGTCTCGCCAATTCTTAATATATTTGACATTTACTCTGTAACCACAGTGTCCTAGGCTCTTTCACATATATATAAAATATCATTTAAACTTCTCAGCAAATCTGAGGACAGTACTATTATCCCCATTTTACAAACAAGGGCCTGAGGTTCAGAAAAACAAAGCAAACTTGTCCAATGTCACAGAGCCAGTAAGTCATAGAAATAAGATTCCAATCCTGGTCTCCTGACTCTAAGTTCAATGTTCAGTCAATTGTCCTATAGCTATTACTTGGTGAAGTGCAACTGCTGAGAATAAATGAGTGATCAAAATTCAGGGCTTCTACCGTGCTAAAGAATTCGATATACTTTATATCCTTCACTCCCATGAGGCAGTTTTTCATGTATTTTGCAAGGCTGGCATGCTCCCATGTTCTCACCCTTCCAACTTATGCTTGTTTCACCTGCAGGAATGATAATAGCAGTATCCTCAGACTTATTTCCTTCTTAGAGCTTTTTAGAAAAACTAGTAATTAGAGAGGATTATGGAAGTAAATATGCAATAGCACAGAGTGACGTGACCCAAAGAATTCCCTCCGCTGAACTCAGTCTCTGAGTCAGCCATTTCTAGTCCCTCCCGCTGTTGCCAGGGGCAAGCGATGCTGCTAAGCACACCAGAACTCCTGCAGGATCTTTCCAAAGGTTCCCTGCAAAACGCATTGTTTTTATAACTGCCAGTTAAGTGATGCCTCGGCTGGATTTGAGGAAGAGTGGGGACATCCAGTGGCCACATAGGTTGATAACAACTGAATTATCACTACCATGACATGTTATGATTTGATATAAACTCTTGCGTTACAAAAGGTCTTAAAAGATCTTTGGTTTTAACAATTTTTAAATTGTTGTAAATAGGATCCTTTGGTAGCAAATATACTTGTATTTAGAATTCAATTGGCAAGTATATTTCCCTATATAATCTTATTTTTGGATACTTGGGTCATAGGCCACTGCTTAAAATTATCTACCACATAAAACAATGTGCATGATGACATTAACTTCTTCCAAAGAAAAAGAATCTGCACATAATAGACTGTTTGACACGGTCCATTTACAGGGATGACCTTCTGGCCTCGGGGTTTGCATAGTACACCCATACAGAAAGGAGTCTTCCTTTTGGCAGTATGAAGAAAAATGAGAAAGTTTGAGGGGTCAAGAGGTCTCATTGACCAGCTACTGCAATAAGAGAATTCAAATCTTTCAGTAAGGAAAGAACACATGAGCCTTTTTTACCTCCCTAGATAATATTATTGAAAATTGTTTGGTATTCTTCTGACATGAGATGAAATAGTTGGGCCGATAAAAAATAACATGTAATATAGTTCACCTAGAATGTAGTTTAATTATTATACTTGTAATTTTTCTTCCCATCACATGGCAATTTTAAAACAATTTAAAATTCAACATTCATATCCTTATCTGAATAGGACAGGGAAAGGAGGAAGGCAAGGTAAAGAGATTGAGGACAAGGACAGAGGACTCCTAGGATGTTCTTAAAACATACATTGTTCTATCTGCTCTCGGAGTTGCTTAACTCCAGGGCAGCCACTCTCAAACAAGTTGTGACTGGATGCATGTAGCTTTGGGGGTTTCACAATCTTGGTCCATCCCCTTGCTTGCTATCACACTCATTGCAGGTCTTAATAGGCTTGCCCTGTAGGCCAGTCTCCAATCTGCTTTAACCTTTCCATCAATCATCAAAACTTAACCGTGGTATACAATAGCAGGGCCCTACTCCCGCTGAGAAGTTCCTAACCAGAAAGGAAAGTGGGGAACCTTTAGAAATTTAATGGTAAACGACAGATGCTGGTTCACAGCATTACTGCGCCAAAAGAATTTTTCCCTCTTAGAAGACAATGCCTTATCACATAAAAATCACTTGTAATGGAATTTTAGGCATAATAGCAGGTGTTCAAGCTGTCCATCTCAGAGTTTTACAACTCCTACCATGTAGATTTGCATCTATAAATGAAATCAATCCTAATTCTTATCCATTAAAAGTAATCAGAAGAAATGAAGTCCTGCATTCTGGCATCCTCATAAATCTCTAGACTTTTGCTTGACAACCAAAAAACATACGATGCATACATTGTACCTAACTCTGTCATCCACATTCACCTTGAAATCAAAGCTCATGTAGACAGTTCATCACTTAAGGATTCTTCTAGAATATATTTCCTTTTTGAGGTCTGTCATTTCTGTTTTGTAGTAACACACTGCTATATTTTAGGATTGCTTTGGAAAGACTGAAGATGAAGAGATCAGTGTTCCAGTTCTGACTCTCCCACTCATTAACCATCTGACCCCACATTAGTCAGCGCACATTTCGAGTTCGGCTTTCTCATCTGTAAAATGAGTAAATTAGATGATCTCTAAGGGTCTATCATTACAAAACATTCTCTCACCCCATTTCCTTGTTTGTAATTGATCTATTTGTCTAGTACTATGACTGTACAGAATTCATCTGACCCCTCAAAATCTTTGTAGAAGATTTTCTCCTTCTAAAAGAAAGAACTGCAGAAGTTTCACTACCAGAAAGAGCCTCTGTCCTTAGGAAATTATATACCAACATTTAGGCTAGATGGTGTGGCACAGAAATGCCTCTTGGTGTATCCTCCTCTCACCTCCCAAAGTACTTTATTATACCTCCTGTCTTCTGTGAGATGCAGAAAAAAGGAGGACAAAACAAGAACCCAGGAGTCCTGCATCCTCACTTTCTGTTTCAAACAATAACTATAATGACTTCTGAAGGAAGCAGAAAAAATGAGCAGTGCTGTTGCTCACGCCATGATTCTCAACAGTTTGCCATAATATGCATTTGAAGATCCTTCTTATTTCTTTCCTGCCAATGCAGGAATAGGAGGCAGATCAGCAATGAGGGATATCACAGGAATTTGTTTTCTCCGTCTTAAGAAGAGCCGTTCCATTTCTTGCCTGAAGTTTAACTTGATTATGCATTCATTAAAGACGAGTGATGGCGATGATTAAACAAAAACATCTTTAAAATGCAGAGTTCATTTCAGCCCATTTGGTTTTGTTACACACAAATTGGATTTGCATTGCATCCTGCACAGCAGGTACTCCACTTGAAATCAAAGACAGATGCTTTTATGGGATTAAAAAGAAAACCTAGGGGGAGGGGGAAAGGGCTAGAGATTGAGATATTTTGCATTTCGGTAATAACGGCTCCAAAATGAAATAGTGATCATATTGCTGCTTTATCCACAGAAGCATTTGGGCTATAATTAAAAGGAAACAAGAACCCCCATCATAACTTGAATCATTGTCAAAGAACATTTAATTTGCAGGGGGAAAAATGATTTTTCCCATAAATGTCTAATAATACCTTAGCATATTTGAAATTTAATCATAAGTGGCTTAGAATTAAACCATTTGAATTATTACTGAAACATTTCAAGTGGTGACATTAAATGCTTTGTTTGAAATTAGCCATTAATTCACAAGTCTTCTCCAGCACTGCTGTGAGAGTTTAACTCCTTGTCTGTAAACAGAAGTCCCTGGTTCTCACACTATGCAATTAATCTCCATACCTCTAGAACACTCATATTGCTGGCTATTTACTCTGGTACCTTTGGTTAAACTGCTCTGGACACTGTGATCTTATAATTTATATTATCTGCTATTTGAAAATTTTTATATATTTGTCAGCTTATGGGACATATGTTGGGAACATTTAGTGGGGAAAAAAAGGTCAGAACTGACAGAACTCCAGTGTGGCTCACCTTTCTATTACTTCCAAGAAGTGAATATGGCGAATCTCTTACAATGTCTTGCAGAGTGTCTGACTCTATAACAGGGTTATACTACCATTTCTCATCTATTTGATGACTGTATCTTGTGGTAGATTGATTGCACTGATGGCCCCAATTACTGGCCTCCCTGATTTATGCTCTTTGCTATGTGAATTCATGAAGAGGTGGAATCTATTTCCCCACCTCTTGAATCTGGGCTAAGCTTGTGATTTGCTTTGGTCAATAGAGTTTGGTGGAAAGGATGGTGTACCAGTTCTAAGTCTGGGTTCTGGAGACCTTGCTGTTTCTCTTGAACTACTACCTCTGTAAGAAGAACAAGCCCAGGCTGGCCTAACGCAAAATGAGAGATATGTGGCCCAGTCACTTGGTAACTCCTGCCAACATCCAGTCTACCTCCAGAAGCAGAGCTGCCTAGCCAAGACAAAGCTGACCACAATCAAAACCAGAAGAACCACCTAGCTAAGTCAAAACAAAAAAATCATTAATTTGGGGAGCGCTTTGTTACATAGCAATGAGTAATGATACATATCTGGATCATTTAATTTGGGCTTTAAATGATGAGCATGATTTCCAATGCTTAGCACAATCCTTATGTCATAATATGTGTTCAATAAATATTTATTGATTTATATTTGCATGGAGATTTATTTATCTATTTTAGACAGTTAGTCAATATGTTCTAATAAACTCTCATAGCTTGTAACTACGCCCCCCCCTACTTTTGTAGAATGCTTGGCAAGAAACAGAAAAAGACATTGTGTCCCACTCTTTTTCTCACTGAGAATATCACAAATAAAAAGCGACCCAGGAACATGGATAAAGGACTTGGAGAGAAAAGCCAGACTCATCTGCAAGTATTTAAACTAGTCTGAAAACTCCTACTCAGATGAGGCTCACCATTTCAAAATCTTCTTGGAAGATAATTCCACATTCAAGGCTGTATGTCACTTTCCAACGATCTGCAAACCTCTAAAAAGAAAGACGTTTCCCCAATATGCTGAACCTACTGAAACATAGAATTAGAAGAAATTTTAGGGACCATCTCGCCCAACCTCCCTCTTCACAGAGAAATCTCCACCTCAATTCTCCAGAAAGGTAATAATTGTAATTAGTGGTTGACATTTAATATATACTTACTAAGTGTTAGACCCTGTTCTAAATATCATCCATGTATTAGTTCTTCACAAAAACATTATAAGGTAATTACCATTCTAAAATCGGGAAAAATGAGCTCAGAAGGTTAAGCAACACGTTCAAAGTCGTGTAGCTAATACATGGCAAAGATGTAATTCCAACTCTAGGGTCTATTCTCTTGACTATGAAATGGTTCCTCACTGTTAATAACTAGAGTCATTCACTGAAGATTGGGCTACCCTGTGGTGAGGTGAGTTCTCCTCACTCCCCAGAAATATGCCAGCAGAGGCAAAACATCTGAAAACCCATATAATATAATAGTTCAAGCCCAATCTCCCTCATTGTAATTTCTACCCATTGGCTTTGAGAGCTTAAGAGCTGCAAAGAAAAATCGTTTTCTCTTCTTCGTGACAAACTTTCAAATATTTGACCCCTCTCTTTTCATTCATTCTTTATCCAACATAGTTTTCATACTCTTCACTCACCTGATCAGTCTCCTAATGAAATCTCTACAGCCTCCCCACTCCCTACCTCATCAATTGCAGTTCAGTAACTAGCCATCTTTGTAGTCTACGATAGCATCTGGTTTTCATGTCGTGGTTGGTTGGTGTGTGGTTGATTAATTAGATGATTTTAAGAAAAAAGATCAACTCTGAAACTTCTGTCACACATTGATTACTAAAACTACAGATATTTTTCAAGCCATCCTATAAACAGGTTGTATATTTTTGTTCTTTACTTAAGTGTAAGTAAGACCCCATTTCATTCTTGGAAGGGCACATGAGTCAAGTTCATTACCAGATTCAAAACGACTTTGTTGTTAGCCTATCATAAACATACAGAACCCAGAAGATGGCATAAATCCATTACTTTATTTTTCTTAATGGATTGTCTTCCAGTTCATTCAGAGTCCACCTCGGAAAGCTGTCCAGCATCACTTCTCACTGCTGGTCCACTCCTAGGTTTTTACCTCATTTTAGTGGTACATCTCTACCTGAAGTCATGATACTCATGCTCTTAGTATGCATACAGCACAAATTCATAGTAAAAGATGTCATCCAGATGCTTCAAAATGAAGCATCTAAAGGACCAACAAATCTTTTTCTTGCTAATATTGACAAACTCTCACTGAAGAAATTAAATGATTGCTATGCTAACAAAATGTCTGCTTCTTCATTTGTTTGGGGGTTTGTTTGTTTTACAAAAATCTTTGGCTATGAGCTGCTGGCACTACATAATGATCACAGCTTATATTCCTCTACTTCATTCAAAGCCTGCTGATGACAACAGTACAATGAGACTAAAGACATATTTTATTTATTTATTTTTATTTTGCTACCATAGGCAAGACACTTAAATATTTAAATAATATCACACGTGTGCGTATAAATTTTTTTCCTCACAACAATTATGGGAGGCAGGAATTTTGAGTCAATTATATCGAGGTGTAATTTTAAAAAATAGTATGCACTCATCTTAAGTGTAGAGTTTGATGAGTTTTGATAAATGAATACATCATGTAACTACCATTTAAATCGAAATATAGAACATTTCAAAATATTCCTTTGAACCCCTTTTAAGTCAACCCCTGCCCCCTTTCCCCATCTGGGCAATCAGTGGTCTGATTTCTGTCCCAGGGATTAATTTTGCCTGCTCTAAAATTTCACTGAAATGGAATTCTGCCGTACGTACTCTTTGTGTCTGTTTCACTTTTGTCTCAGTGCTATATTTTGAGATTCACCAATGTTGCTGTTTCAGTGGTTTGTCCCTTCTTATTGCTGAGCACCATCCCACTGTGTGGCTATAAGAAAACTTGTCCATCCATTCGCCTGTGGATAGATATTTGAGTTGTATCTGGCTCGAGACTGTTACAAAAAAAGCTGCTACGAGCATTTCTGTACAAACCCTTTTGTGGGCCTCTCTTTTCATTTCTTTTGGACATATACCTAGGAGCAGAATTGTTGTTCATGTGGTAAGTGTATATTTAACTTTTTATAAGAAACTCTCAAACTGTTTTCCAAAGTTATTGTACTATTTTATATTCCCATCAGCAAAATAAAAGTTTCTTCTTTTTTTTCTGTTGCTCAATGTCCTCACCAGCCCTAGGTATTGTCAGTCCTTTTCATTTTAGCCATTCTAGTGGGTGTGAAGTAGGATTCTTTTGGTTTTAATTTGAATTTCCCTAATAAATAATGATGTTCAGAATCTTTTCATGTGTTTACTGACCAGTATACATCTTCTTTTTAAGAATATCTGCTCAAATCCTTTGCTCATTTTGGAGGGTTGTTTGTCTCTTGAGTTGCAAGAATAATTGACCTATTCTGGATTCAAGTTCTTTGTTACATATTGCAAATAGTTTTCCTCAGTTTGTTACTTTCCTTTTCATTTATTCAAGGGTGTCTTTTGAAGAGCAGAAGCTTTTAATTTTGATGCAGTCCAATTTATCAACTCTTTTCTTGTACGCTTTTTATGTCCTAAGAAATCTTTGTCTATCCCAATGCTAAAAAGATTTTTTCTATGTTTTTTTCCATATATTTTATTATTTTCTCACTTGTCTTTAGATCTATATCCATCTCCAGCTTGTTTTAGTATCTGTTGTCAAGTAGAGGTAGAGATTTTTTTTCATACAGATAGCCAATTTTTTCAGCATCATTTGTTAAAAAGACTATCCTTTCCCCATTGAATTATCTTGCACCTTTGTCAAAAATCAATTGACAATATATATCTGTACTCTACTCTGTTCCATTGATCTTTATGTCTGTCATTATGCCAATATCACACTGTACTGACTACTATGGTTTTAAGTAAGTCTTGAAATCAAGTGTTGTAAATTTCTCCATCTTCATTTCTCTTTTTCAAAATTGTTTTTGTCTGTTCCAGATCCTTCGCATCCCCTTATAAATTTTAGAATCAACACACCATTTTCTATACAAATCACACTCACACTAAGATTTTTATGGGTATTGGATTGACTCTATATGTCAATTTGTGAAGAACTACTCTTAATTATATTACATCTTCCAATCTATGAATATAATATAATTTATCCAGTCCACTAGGTACAAATACTTCCCTTGGAGCTGTATGGGATGAAAAGAATAAGATCGTGTTTACTGCTCTCATGGAGATTTCACTTCATAAGGGAGAAAGCACAGTATGTAAAAGGCAGTTCAAAGTATCCTGTAGCAAATGCTGTTGACTACCCAGAAACAGCTTCTGTTCCCCTAGTCCACTCTGCATGGGACCCTGACATCCTGGCCCCCTGACATGAAGAGGCAGGAATCTTATACAAAATAGCAGAGGACGTGGATGCATATGAGCTGAGTCAATTTACTTGCAATATGGCCTTAAACAAGTCACTTGATGCCTCTGAATGGATGCTTTTATTTGTAAAATAAAATGGGCATAAGTGCTTTACAAGTTTTTCATGAGTATTAATAGAGCTAGTGGAGAATGCTTGGTAAACTGTCAACATATAGTTATTGTTGTTGTTGGTGGTGGTGGTGGTGGTTGTAAGTGTCATAGTATCACAATTATTATCCCTGCCATCCAGCCTACTGTCTATAAGCCCCACCTCAGTTCAATTACTTCTGTCTTCACACATTTTTAGCAACATCCATGATGCCCTTTTATCTGTAAATTCATCCAATTCTTTAGCTCCCATTCAATGGAGTTCCACATATTATCAGAATACCAGAACCAAGATTCAGATGCCTGAACAGTGACAGCTCAAACTATTCATTGACCCTGGAGCAAGCTTGCCTTGTTGCTAGTAAGGCAGAACCCCGTACCTTTAGTTACAACTAGTTGGGATCTGTGCTACTCCCAAGTCACGACACTTCCAGTCCTCTTTCGCCTTCCTATCTATACAGAGACTTGTGTCCTGACCTCTGATTCTAATCATTGGTGTAATTTCCCCCAGGGTACGTGGCACCCTGCCATGACTAGCACTCCTGATTTATCCATTCTGGAAAGGCTACATTGCTTTACTCATGATAGAGCCACTTTCCTTTAAATATTGCTCTATAACATAGAATATTGGAATCTTATTTGTAGTAATGACTAACATCTAAATAGCACTTTAGATTAGGAAGCACTTTCACATTCATCCTTATAACAGCCTTGTAAGGGAGATATTATTTTATCCCTACACAAAATTGAGACTGAAAAAGGCTAACTGAATTTTCTGGTATCATATTAGTATATCTAAGGTAAAACTTAATACCAGGTCTTCTGACTCAAGCACCTGTGGGTTTATCATTTCCAAGCTTCTGTTTGGTAAAAGAATCCCTTATTGCCACCTTGATCAAAACATGCATTCATTTATTCATTCAATGAACATTTAGTGAGTACCTATATGTTACAAATACCTTAGCGCTCAAAGATGTTGACAGTCTAGCAAGAATACAATCCTGTAAACACAGGAGCAGTGTCTTATTCATCTTGGAATTATCAACTCCTGACACAGCATCAGGCACAGAGCATATTTACTGAATGAATGAACGGTATATCAATGAATATATTAAAAATTAAATTACTTTTTAAGGCAAATGGTAACACAATGAGAAATTACTCTGTCAAGCACAAAGTGCTATATAAATTTTAAGCATTATAACTATTCAATTTTAGGTGGAATTTTAATTTCAATTAGAATGCCAGAGTAAGTTCTTAGATAATCTTAATAATGTCTTTTTTTATCCTATTTAACATTATTTCCTTCAAATTCAACATACCATCAGTAGGAAGACTGTTTCAAGTCCGTACTTCAAGAGTTCTTTAATCCTCTGACCTGATTGCAATCACTTCAGCAAATTCACCCACACCCTGATTCTGTCATTGCCAAAATTCACATATGGAAGGGGAGGAGTCCTCTCAGAAGCCTGGCACCAAGCCTTATAACAGCACTTATCACATTTTATTGTAATTATCTGTTGACGCGTCTTTTTCCCCCTCAGTCAATGCCACTTGATAGTTCACCTCCTGAAAGTTTTCAAGATCTTAAAACACGTCTCACATTTTTTTACGTAAAGTTTTCTCCTTAGAAAATTAACCCAAAATAAAGTTCCTTTATATTTAGAAAATATTTAACAATGCTTCCACCATTTGGTTCAATTTCCTTAATACATGCCTTTCACTAAAGTCTTAAATCAACATGTAAAATCCTAAAATGAATATTCAATTCCTGAGACACACTCAAGCTCATTTGAGAGGCTAGTTTCGAACTAGAAGGTTCTCTTCTTCCAGTTTATAATAATGATACCCAGGCCAATACGTTTCATTACAAAAGGTCAGTCTACTCTGTTAAAACCAACTATTTAGTTGTTAACTAAAAAGTGTTGTGTGGCAGAGATTCCAAGAGGCACCTTCAAACAGAAGTCATAGACCTGTGCTGATTTTTTATATAAGACAAATTTGAAATAGCTTCTTTTAGTTTAGGAAAAATATTTAAAGATTGGATAAAATCACTGTTTTAATAACAGATGGTCATTGCCTCAAATTCAGTTTCTTATGTGTTAAATTTGCTTATCATTTTCTGTGATATTTGTGTACACATGCTTAAGGACTCCAAGTTTTCTTAGGATCTGATCACTACCAATTCCTCAGAGAAAGAAAAGTAGCAATATTTTGGAAGCTCAGTATCTGAAATAGTTGGAATAGTTCCTGGAGTGATCTGTTCCTGAGACCCTTGGAAGGCCAAGATTTTTCTGCTTTCCATAAATATGCCACAAGCAGATGTTCAGACTTTGTGCTGTGTACCAGCACCACCAGACATTTGGATTTGCTTCAGGCTTATGAAAGGGACAAGGCCAGAAACAATATTTGACTCTCACAATTAAGCTAAATAAGAGTAGGTAGTTCAGGGGCAGGCCCTGTGGCCAAGTGGTTAAGTATGTGCGCTCTGCTTCAGCGCCCCAGGGTTTTGCTGGTTCGGATCCTGGGCGCGGACATGGTGCCACTCGTCAAGCCATGCTGAGGCGACGTCCCACATGCCACAACTAGAAGGATCCACAATTAAAATATACAACTATGAACTTGGGGGACTTGAGGAGAAAAAGCAGAAGGAAAAAAAAGAAGATTGGCAACAGTTGTTAGCTCAGGTGCCAATCTTTAAAAAAAAAAAAAGAGTAGGTAGTTCATTTTAAGTAAAACTTGGAACAAAATATCATATAAGTAGGGTTGTATGTGGCCTTCACTGTTTAACTATGTACTATTTCTTTATAAAAATTCTAAAGCCCATCCTTTCAATTCATGACTCCCCAAAATTATTTTCAAAAAATAATTCCAGGCTGTGATGTTCAGAAAGTTAATTTTAACGGTAAATACAATTATAGAAGTAAAAGGCTCACAAACAAGTTAAAGAAAAAATTTAGAGAAGGAATATTCTGTCAAAAGACTTCCAGCCACATTGTCAATAGCTCAGTCACAGTGGTTACTCCAGAGAGCCTGCTGTCGAAGGCAGAGTTGCTGGAAAATGACTGACACATTTCATCAAAGCTTCCACTCAGCTGCCTTAGCCAACTGTCGCTGGTAAATGACTTAATCTTTGCTAAACTTTCATGCAGGAAAAGCAGAGTAGTTGAAATGCACCCACATATAGACCTGAAACTCTAATGAGATCATTTGACATTCTGATTGATACGAAATCTACATTGTGTTTTGACTTGCCTGCCACCATTGATATGGTGTATTTCCAGTTGGAAAGGTTCAAAAGTGATAGTTATTTTACAATACATCCCAACTGTAACTGAGAAGGAAGAAATGTGGAAATGAATGAGTTAATTGCCAGTTATTTGTTACAAGGTAAATTTTTAATCGCATTTCATAAGTATTATTTTTTTTCTTAGGGAAACTAATTGGTTAGGAGGACAGGGGGATATAAATATTTTATGTAATCTCCTAAAAATAAAGAGTTGTGTGGGTTCTTTCATGAATGTATGTTTATATGCCTTAGGTTGAGGGAATTTATTCATGAATGTTGAAATGCAAGATAATACCAGTTGCAGCATCTGCCTAAGTCAATTGTGGATCAGCCATTGCCACCCTAAGACACCCCTAACTTCCTTACTAAGATTTTGGGATGGTTTGTGCTTTATGGCAAACCTCCACTTCCCAAAAGTGTTAGTGTGGCTGTGACTTTTTCAGCTTAATGCTGATCTTTTCTACAAACCTATATAGCCTTTGTGAGCAGGGGTAGGAAACAAAACAAATTCTGGGCGCCTCTACTATACTGTACTGTTAGGTCAGGTAAAACCTATTATAACATTTACATATGATGTGGGCATCCGCATTGGTGTACATTCCTCCACTGCCATCACTGCTTGAAAAAGATAAATTGCTATTACTAGGAGAATTAAGAGGAAAAATGTTTGGCTTATGTCAGCTGAAGCTTCTTTACCAGGGGAAATAGGCCTAAGCTTGTTAGTCACCCAACATACTACGGCTCTGTGATCAAAGGCAACAACCTTCCAGTTGCATTCTGCCAATCACTGTTTTCTCTTTGTTTTCCCTTCCACCTCTAAAGAAGACGTCAGTCCATCTGTTTCTGATTCTTTGCAATTAACTGTGCACACTGGGCCTCTCTCTCTTTCTCTCTCTCTCTCTCTCCCTCCTTCTTTCATAGTCTTAAGAACTGATTTTCTTTTAACCAGGAAATTTTATCTTGCCAGTAATCAGAGCTCGAATACAGACATACCCAAGTTTCAGTCGAAACTCTTAATACATAAAATTTGAACTGCTTCTAAATTTGGCAAAATGCCTTGCTTTCTCCAAATTCGTAAGACAGATGAGAAACAAAAGTGAGATAAATGATGCCGCCTTGCTATTTCAAATGCCATATTGATATAGTCATTATTTGTGCCAATAAAGCTCACTGTCATCTAATTTTAACCTGTTTCTGTGTTAACTATGCTTAATTTTTGTCTTTCCTCTCTTTCGATAACTTATGTTCTTCATTTAATAGAATCTAAGTTTGTGAACAACTGAATCTTTCAAACAGCTTACTGAGTGCCGATTAGTGCAAAACACTATACTTTCTATCTTGGGTGGGGGTTATGGAGCATAAAAATATGAACCAGATACGCCTGGTGCATAATATGGGCTCAATAAATGTGTGAAGAGGGGAAATGAGGAAGAAAAGGACAGCAAGAGAGAGAGGGGCAGAAAAGTTTTAAGTGCCTAATAATTCATTTTACGTAAGAAAACATCTACTCTAGTCCACCACTCCGCTGTGATTTCTTCACAGCAGATATTACTACTTCATATTGTCTTGGTTACTTGTGTGTTTACCGTCTTTCTCCTTAACCAAAAAAGTAAGGACCATGAAAGAAACAAACTTGTTGGACTGGCTCACAAGTGTGAAAAAGTGCTTATGCCTAGAACCTAGGAAATGCCAAAGAAATGTGAAATTAAAGAAAAATGAGTGAATCCCCTGACCTTAGAAAGGCAAGAACACTCTTCCACTTCCCAGATTCTCCCCCAATAAACAGGCTTCCTTGTAGAATCTTGACTCCCACCACGGTGAGGAAGCCTACTGTGAGCCTATGCTGTTGGTAATCAATCATGTATAAAAAAAAGGAGAGAAGCTGAATTTGTCCCCGTCGAGTGAAGACTTGTCCAGTGAAGTCCAGGTTGGAAACTGATTGCATTTGATTGGACTTCAGCCGACAGTTTAGAGATGTGGTCCCTATGCCTCCTTCTTACTCCTGCTTCTCCACCCGCCTCATCCTCCCATTTCAGGTTTATTCGGTTTTTCTTTTCTTTCATTCTTCTCTGTTTAGCCTCCAAAAGTTCGCCCACCTCGTCCTGACTCAGGAAGCGTTGCAGTTACTTTCTCGGAGTCTTGGCTCCCGGATTTCCCAGTTTGTTCTATGCCCCTTTTTTTCATACACATTTGATTTACCACAAACCATAATGTATTTCCTCCTGGGAAAAGTGTGGTTGCCTCTGAGAAAACACTGCTAAAAGAATGGAAAGTTCACAGCTGATTATTTGTACTTAATTACAGTTCCGATATTCATAAAAAGTTCTTTACTCCTTTCTGCAATTATGTGTGGGGATTAGAAAACCTTGTGTATCACTCTCCAGCTATCCTTTAAGAGCCCTCCGTTACTGGACAGTGGTGTAATTGGCTCTTAATTTTAAACTGCATAGGTAGATTGAAAAGAGGCAGCTTACCTTTGAGAGATCTGGAGGAGTAGGTTAAAAAAAAGTGGATTAAGGAATTAAAACCACACTACCTGCCACCCCAGATGGGTCTGAGGTCTCCTAACGGTAAATAAATAAACAGCTTCAAACCAAACTTGAGTTAGTGCCTTTAGCAGTGCTCCCAACTGCAAATTCATTAATTACAGCCTTGTTGATAGTCCTATGGTGAAGAATAACTATTATTATTATTTATTTTTTCACTTAAATAAGATCCTATACCTTCCTGGAAACTGTCATTTTGTAAAAATATTGCCGCAGGGTGGGTCCCTACAAAGAAATGTAAGACATGTGCAATTCACACATCCTTGTGACATGCAAGTGCCTGTGAACTCTGACAGGCTATAATTACTGGCAGGCAGAGTTGGCTGTCACTAGTATGATTTTAGTGGGGTAAAATGCTTCATGCCTGAGATTTCTTACTGTGTGGCCTCTAGCAGATACCTGAAATTCCTCTATTAGACATTTATATGTTTAGGATGATTCTCAAGAGGGTGGGAAGGGAGAGACATAGAGGCAGTGAAGCAGAAGGGGAATATGAGAATCTTCGTGTAGTGTGGAAAAGATATTTAATACATTCATTGTTTGGTTATACAATTGCTGGAACTAAATCTCTTGGTTTTAACTTTCTTAGCTTAGAAAATAGAGTAGAAAAGCACCGAAAGATGCCTGAGTTTTGCAATGTTGAATAATAAGAGTTTAGGTGGAAATTTGCCTCCTCCGTGGGTCTTACTCTAAATGGAAACGCCTTAGAAGGAACTGATTTCTCTGCTTACTTTCTCAACGGGATCAATCTAGTAAACTTGTTGATGATTCTCAAAAGTAGCATAGCAAGATCAGACTTGCTCACGTCTAGAACCTTCCTCCAATCTTTCTTTACTCCCACTGGGTCCTGCAGTGCATTCCAGGGACCTTGCAAACAGTTGTTCAGGTCGTGCCCTGCACACCTCTGGAGAGTGTCATGCACCTATACTACAGCACATGGTGGCCCCGAATCCTACTTCTTTTACTGCCCCTCACCTCCTGCTCCCTCCTCTCCCTCTTTTTCCAGATAAGATTCCATGATTATTATAATCATTCTCTGGCATTCAGCCTCCACTTTCTTGCCACCTGTCCCTCTACCTTGGACTCACCTGTTTCTGCCAATTACTGTTAGTGTCTTTCAGCTCCAAACGCCCTCGTCTTTGCCTTACTTTGTGATATTGGAGCTGAATTCTGCAGACATCATTTCTTCTTGCTATTGTTTGCACATACACTCACCTCGGTACTTTCCGGTATTCCACAAACTTAATCTCATGTTACCCCAATATCCACATTGTTGGCTCCTTCACATCCTTAAACTTTTTGGTCAAATATTAGTTTATTAAAGAAAGTTTCCATGACTACTCCACAGAAAATAGCAATTCTCCACTCGCAGCTCTCCCTCTACTCCTTAGCTGTTTTATTCACATTTCTTCAACTATTGCTTCCCTTTTCCCACTAAAATATAGTATTTATAAGAGAGAGACCTTTATTTTGTTCATTGTAGTATCCTCAGCCTTAAAACAGATGTGGCACATAGTAGGTTTGAAACTTAGGCAAGTGAAATGTTGTTTGAAGGAATAAATGAATATTCAAGGGAGAACCCTATAAAAGATGGTTTCAGAGATACAAGGAAGTCAACAGGAGGTGGGGGGTTTATGGCTTGGATGATTGGGTTGATGATGACAGTGATATGGTAAACCAAGATACAGAGCAGAGTAAGTGGAACAGGACTGGAGATAATGAGTTCAATATGAAGTATAATGGGTTTGAGATGCTGGTAAGCATCGAATTAGTTTGGTCTGGGTAACGAATCTCATCTGGAGAAAGATGTGAAGAGCATCTATCCAAATATGACTGTGGATGATCTCCCTCCGAGAAAGTGTGTCACACAAAGAAGACCAAGAAAAAGTCTTAAGAAACTCCAACTGTTTACTGATATCGATGCCAGATTAACAGCATCATTGTGTCTAAAATTGTGTTTCAGATATCCTTGTATCCGAAAATATCTTTATGATGGTATCATATTTATCTTAGATCCAACTTTGACTCTGAAACCTGGATAACTCTCCCCATGAAAAATATCCCAGTAAGCTGATACCAGGCCCTCAACTTTCATGTTGACTACAAAACAAAAAAGAAAAATGTATTACAAGAAATGATAGGTGCCAGCCCCGTGGTGTACTAGTTAAGTTTGGCAAACCCCGCTTCAGCAGCCTGGGTTCACAGGTTCGAATCCCAGGCATGGACCTACACAAATAGTCAGTCATGCTGTGACAGCAACCCACAAAAAAAAATAAAGGAAGATTGGCACAGATGTTAGCTCAGGGCGAAGAAGAAGAAGAAATGATAGCGTTTCATACATGTATTTCTTTTGACGTCAGCAGCCCATTTCTCAGAGGTAAACTTTCTGTTTTCCAAGGAGCTAGTGAGAAAAGACGATTGTCTTCCAACTGCTTCCATGAGGCATGCGGCACTAAGTCTTTCAATGAAAAACTTAGTTTGCTAATTCCTATTCCAATTAAATCTGTGTCTTTAGGCTTTGGAGGGAGCTGGGCTTCATCAGCTGTTCAGTGAGGCTGCAGCACTGTGTACTGGACATCGTGTTCTCTTGGCCATGCAGCATCCACTGCCCCTTTGTGTTATCAGCATATCCCCCATTTCCTTTGCTTAACCTTCCTTCTTCATTCTCCTACTAGGAAATTCTGGTATAGTTGACTACCCCTCAACCCCAGGGCTGAGCATGTCACTCAGACTGGACAAGAAGAAAATTCCATCCTCCTGGTCACAGAGATTCATTTGGAGGTGAGCCTATGGCCCCATCTGGGCTAATGAGACTTAGTATCAAGACTTGTGCCTAAACAATATAATGAATGGAGTTCTATTTCTCCAAGAGACGAAAACCTTGGAGGATGTTAGGCTGGAGCTACAAGTTTCCCACTTGCTTCCAAACAGAGCTCTGAAGGAAGCCAATAAAGAAGGTAGAATGAAGAGATGATGGGAGAATTGGTCCTGGGCACACCATTTCAGCCCCTGGATCAAGGCATATGAAGTTGGTTCTAGCCTGGTATTTTTCAGGTCCCAAGCCAATAACTATTTTTTGTTGTTGTTTAAGCCCGTTTGAATTGGCTTTTCTGTCATTTGTAAATCAAAGAGTCTAATACAGAGATGATCAGAGTTAAGATACTCAGGAATAAAGTTCCAGACCACAATCTGCAGATGGTTTATGAAGAGACAAAACCCCTGTCTCATTCCCACAGCCCCATCTGTACCAGGGCCGCCTATGCATGCTTAACCTACCTCTCAGTTTCTTTAGGGTTAAGTTGATGGAGGAAGTCCATTTTATTGTTTTCAGGCACAATTGGCACTTCTAAATCTGACCTCATCCAGTAAAGGTGAGATTTGTCTAGCTCTCACAATACCAGGGAGTACAAGATCAGGATTTCCTTAGAGATGGCAAGATAATTTGAACCAGATTGTCCAGCTCTCTTTTGCTCCTTAGAATAAGTTATAGCTATGAGCAATGCCACTGCAATTCCAAGACCTAAGTGTATTTAAGCAAACCTAATACACTTGTCCCCAGGTTTCCTGCTCTCCAGCTTGGGGGTTTGATTAGTGTCATAATCAGTTTATCAATGATCTGGTGCCAAAGGGATTTTGACCTAAATGTTATTCTCCTTCAGCCTCCTCTCATGTTGGCAGAAATTAACAAAATGTGTTGATTAAATAGGCTTTTGAAATAAATTTGCTATCTTTTTACACAGATCAATTAATAGCAGGTCAATTGAAATTTTACTATATCCACATGGCAAACTACTAGAAGAGGTAACTTTTTTATTTGGTTTATTTGTTTTGTTTTTTTGAAGGGAATAGGAGCTGGCACTGCCTACATAAACCTTGTTCTTTTCATCCTCTGACAAGGATTCCCAAAGGAACATCCTGCGGGACACTATCTATCCCAGCAGGAAAATAAACAAGAGCTCACTCTGCTTTTCAAGTTTATCACTTTTAAAATATTGCTATTATGATGATAAGCCCTTTTGAGATTGACTTGGGTTTTTTTTTCATGGATATTCTGATAGTGTTCAAATCGGAAGCAAAACAAAGTCACCTTTAGATTTCTTGTTTTCTGAAGTATACTTCACTGAAAACTGAACACCTCATTAGCATGGAAAGAGGGGACCAACAAGGTAGTCTGGCATTTAGCTCCAAAATCAGGTGTTCCTGGATAGAGTTTGATGGGCTCCATAACACAGGCTGTGCAATCTTTCATATGTCATTAGACACGGTCCCAAGCATGGTCCTAAGGTACTGGCACTGCTTCTTCCTCCACCTCTCCTCTCTAGAAAAATGCATGTTATGGCTCAGCCTGCTGAGAAAACGTTCATTTTATCTCTGAACCCTCATGACCAATTTGAAATTAAGAGAGAATACTTCTGGGGGAAGTTGATAGAGAAGGCATTTCTTGTTGCTACTGAAATATGAGAAATATTCCTAGCCTTCTCCTAGAGGCCTTCAACAGAACCAAGAAGTCTTATCACATAGGTAGAAGATAAAGAAAACAAACATTCACATAGAGACAGAGATTGGATTAGTGGTTACCAGAGGGGAAGCGGGGAAGGAGGAGAGCGAAAGGGGTGATTACGCACCTGGTGATGGATTGTAATTAGTATTTGGGCGGTGAACATGATGTAATCTACACAGGAATCAAAATGTAATGATGTACACCTTAAATTTATATAATATTATAAACCAATGTTACTGCAATAAAAAAAAGTAGTTTTCTTACACATTCAACAAATATTTGTTGGAGACCCACAATGGTACAGGCACTCATTAGCCCTCATCCTCAAGGAAGAACAACTAGAGTAGTATTATTGACCAATATTATTTATCACTATAAACTCTATTCTGGTCTTGACATGAGAGAAGTTTGCTTTGTCCTATTTCCATATAGCAGTTACAATATTTTCATGTAAGTTGTGAATGCCAGTGGCATAGGCTCTTAGTAGACAATTCAGAGAAGAAAAATTGAACAGCCAAAAAGAATTAAAAACCATATGAAAAAATGTTCAGCCTCATAACTAATAAAAAAAAATCCAACTTTAAGCATCAATGATATATAACCCAATTTAGTCTTCACAGGGGAAAGCCTAAATCCTTCTTAATGCCTTTGAAATTCTTCAGAATCACTTATAATTCTTTATAAATCTTATTCCACTTTGGCTCCACCAGTTCGGTGCATGGGTGAAGCACCTTGTCATTTCATAATGCTGTCCTTTTTGCAAACAATGTGCCACAGATATGGACCATATCCCCTTTCCTTAATTTTCATATAGAGAAGAGATTTACCAAAGATTGATGGTGACAGAGAGGTTGTGAGTCACTATTTTTTGAGCCCTGCTTCTTTTAAAGACTGCCTTGACTCCTCTATTTTCAGAATCTCTCTCCTTGGATTCAACCCCACTCCTACCCCTGCCCTGAATCTCCTACCTACATCAAAACTCAACTCCCCTCATTTTCTTCCTGCAGGTTTTCACCTCCTACTTGGCTCAAGACTTCCTGAGTCACTGATATTTTCCCCCTAAATTATAAATCTCTATTCTGTGTATCACCTTTCAGGACAGAAAAATTTAACTGACAGAGACTTTGACATTTCCTGCCTCGACCTTCTGTCAACTCCACGAGATTCTCTGAAAAGAATGGAATGATTTAGATATTTTTTCTCACTATTTTGAATTATGCCACTTCTTTTAACAAGCAGAAACTTCTGCAATCAGTTTTGACTCTACGTGTACTTTTTAAAAATCTTTTATATTAACTAAGATTTCGAAGACAATCATACCCAATGCCAGTGAGGACACAGTGAGATAGTTACATTCCAACATAACTACCAGGAGTGCAAACTGGTAAAAATTTGCTGGATGGCAATATGAAAAGAGCATTAAAGTCAAGATTTTTAAAGAATTCATACTTTTGAGCCCAGTAATTCAACTTCTAGAAATTTATGCTAGAAATAGCTATTTATGAATTAAGTTTTAGGTATAAGGATGTTCTTTGCAGTGTTGTTTATAATAAGGAATTTAAAAGTCCAATGATCAGAGAATAATCAAATAAATCAAAGTATATTCATAAAAATGCAGCCATTAAAAATTGTTTCTGTGAGGCAATTGTAAGGCATGGGGAAGATATTATTCCTGCTACTGGATTTAGGCTCTCCAAAAACACGATTAATTGATAACTAATTTATATTTGGACTTCCCAACGTTCTAGCACAGTGCCTGTGATACGTGCACAAAAAATATTTATTGAATGGTGAATACCGGAAGGAATGAACAAGTGAATCTGGCTTTGTGAAATTCCCTTTCTCTTTCTCTAATGCTTTACGATTCTACATCATTTCTTCTCTTTCGAGTATACAATTTAGATGGGAAGACAAGATAAAGACATATAACAATAGTAAACAAAAAAGACTCTTTACAATGAAGTACTGACTTCCGGTTTCCGGTTCCAGATGGTAGGAGCTTGGAAGTGGCGACTCCCTCATAACAAATGTAAAAACCTGAACAAACTGAAAAATCAACAACTCTTCTTGGATCCGTTAGAGAGGAGAGGACACAGGGCAAACTGCTGTCCCTGAGACTGAAGAGAAAGACAGGTGAGTGGAGAGAGTCACAGCTTCCCAGAGCAGAGACTCATAAGGGGAAACCGCTGTAAGAACCAGTGCCAGGTGGTCAAACCTGAACTGTAATTGACGAATTGCTGGAGGCTCGGTGCTGACAACTCTGAGAGTTATAATGAAGTACTGAATTATGTTCATACTGTGGGGAGATGGGGGGCAAGATATCATAAATATCTTGGTGAAAATTCATAAACCCATCTCCACTGCTTAGATAAACATGCTCAAGTATGTTAGCTACTAACCTTTCAAGAGTTATATAGTATTCATAATCAGAGGTTAGCACATGTTTCCAAAATTGCAAAACACATCTTCCACCCATACCCCTTCTCTCTCCAACAGTTTGAGGAGACTAACATAACTAAGTAACCTATGAAGAATTTGTATTTCCACCTGCAACCCTACACCAACTCTTTTTTGTTCACCTGTTAGTCTTGAGATCAAATTTCCAACAAAGCACAGTCCTTGTAAAATTACCTGGTTAAACATCCTCCAAAATGGTAAGTTCAGCAAAGAAGAATTTCAATAGTTAAAGCTGCCTGTTATAAGGCGAGGTTAAAATAAAAGACAGATACTGTACATCTATTTACATACTATAGCGCTTTTCAGGGTCATAAACTATAAGGATATCCAACAACTTTTTGCCTCCCCCCGGAACCAATTTTTGCTCCCTTGGGTCAATATCATCCCCATTGAGAATGAATGATCTGCACTGTTTCAATGGGAGGAAAAAAAAACACAAAGTGCAATGCTCGTTAAACGCAGTGCCAGAGCTGTAGGATTATCTTTGTACATAAGATTCACACCATATACAAAAGGCAGCACATTGTCTTCTTAAGCATTTGATTCAATCAGTGTATTTTTTTTTTTCAAAATGATTCCTGTTTCTTTGAAACTTCGCAGAGGGGTGAGAAGTAAAATTTAAAAAGAAAACAAAACTTTGACAACAGAAAACCAATAAATGATTAAATTGGAGATAAAACTCACCATCTATTCTAGCACTCCTGACGTTCCTTTGATAGATTGCTATTGGCAATTCTACACACAGTGGCTTGCATTTCTCTCTTCGCCCCCTCCCCCATTCTCTCTCAATCATTCATTCTGCATATAACATATACAGCCACATATCTATATCACTGAGAAAGGATCAATCATTTTTTCCCCTATGCTGCTGAGACATACAATATTTATCACAGGATATAGAAAAGAAGAAAAGAAAAATCTAAGAATATTCCCTTCAGCTGTATTTCTGTTGCGGTACGTGGAGCGTCCCGGTCCTCCTCATTTTGCTTAGTTGTCAGCTCAGTCCCAAACAATCTGTAGCACAAGAAGGCTGATAAAGTTAGGTACCCACTGGCCATTGGAAAGAGAAACAGACCTAGTTGTTGTGATCTTCCTCACTATATTAAACACAACTCCCATTAGGCAAACTCTCTTCCATTTCTTTAAACCTCTCAATACCTTGTAAATCAAATATTTATCAACTGAGAACCTCTTTTCTAGCTGTCTGATGTTTCAGCGCTGACAAAGTTGGACACTAGCCAGTTGGTGAAGAATCCTGTGAAAGGAAATCAGCCACAAGAAAAAAGAAAACTCTATTTCATTTTTATTTCACAGGAACAAACTGCCAACAACCTCCCTCCACTTTTTCTTGCAACTTGCCCTTGTAAAAATGCTTGCCTGGAATGAGCACACGTGGCTACTCATTTAGTCAACAAATATTTACTGGACATTCATCAGCTGGGGCCATATGTCTTTGGGTCCTTGTAATCCATATTAAAAAGTTGCTGAATGGCTATTAAGGTGGATGTTGTGACTACGATGTAACTCGTAGAAGTATGTGCACAAGACACAGCAATTTATAAAGGTGGATCAGGATCGGTTTGACAAACCGTATGCTTAAGGAGAATAGACAGAGCTGTTTATAGAAAGCTTTCTGAAGGAGACAAGCCCTGAACCCTGACTTAAAACAGGAGAAGGAGTCCATATGGTGAGTGGGCAGAGAGAGGTGACAAATCTACATGAAGGCACAACTGGCATATTTCCAGGAAAAGTAATTGCTGCAAGAAAATTACCATGTAGCTGGACCACATTTAAAATAAGTCAGAATCATTTCAGAACTGTTCTATAACCAGTCATATAGACTACAGCCTAAAGTGACACTGTCAATGATTATCTACAAAATATCTTCAATTGGGAAACTTAAATGTCATTCTTAATCTTACATTCCCTGTAGTTACTGGCTTATTGATTTTCAAAAGGACATACTCAACACCCTGAACACAAATTGGGTAATCCAGGACCAAAGAGCATCCTCTATTTTGTCCTAAATTCTGGTACACAACAGAAGGATAAATGGCAATTTTTAAACATATACACTCGCAGGACCCACCTCTGGAATTTCTAATCCAGTGGATCCAGGGATAGAGCCAGGGCAGCAGTGGTTTCCAAAAACTCTGCAGGTGATCCGAAGTTGTACTACAGTTGCAAACTATGGCTCAGCACAGTTTCCTATTGCAACCAATTTCCAAACTAACTGGCTTCAGCTTATTACATGAGCATGTCTACATACTGTTTTAAAATTTGTTTCTTTAGCTTACCACACATGTTCAATTTTCAGACTCTCCATTCTCTTTTGGGAGCAAAATAGTGACCACTCCACTTCTTAGATGATACAGCTAACGATTTCTGCATAATTGGATTAGTCCTTTGCACATAACACTAACAGAAGAACTCCTATGTGGACCAATTATGCAACACTATTCGCAAAAGCCTAATGGCAGTCACATGATCAAGAATTTTAGGTAAACAATGTTGCTGGTTTATATCATGGGTGTGTGTATGTAACCAAAGAAGATAAAGTTCTGGTCCCATCTCTCATATCAAGTGTCTACACAGCATCAGGCACCTTGATGGGTGCTGGGTGATTGCTGGTTGCACCACTGACCTTGCCTTCACAAATCTTACAGTATAGCAGAAAAGGCAGAAAATGATTAACTAAATGCACAATGTACCATGACTCATAAGTTAAGTACTGGGAAGAAAATCAAGAAGGTACAGAGATAGGGGAAAGACAAAGAGGCTTCCCAGATAGGAAAGTCAGAGAAGGTCCTCTGAAGTGGTGACATTTAAGCTTTCAGCTAACACCTGAAGGTTAAGAGGATATTCCAGGCATGTGAGAAAACCTGGGGCCGGAAAGAACTTAACCATCCTGGGCCACCTGTAAAATGATGAAATCGAGCTATATGGTTTCAGATGATTCTTCCTGCTCTAAAATTCCGTAAAGAACAGAGTCAAGTAATTAGTGGTAAGTAAGGAGATGAAAAGCATTAAGCAATTCATTTTATTCCAATTTGACAAACACACTAAAGTTAGAGACAGAAAAGATCTGTTTGTCTAATTCCAATTCCACCAATGGGTTTAATGACCCAGAAATTAGGTTACTCACCCTTTCATATTAGGATAACCAGGAACCTATATTCACAGGTCATCAATATGGCATTTCTTGAAAACATCACTTTAAAAGAGAAAGCTTAATGGACAAAAATACATAAGTGGACAATGTAAAAAGAAGACAGGAATCAATTATTCTCATTAGTCAAGAAGACAGAGCAAGAACTAATGGCTTTTAAGCTGTAGTAGGGAAAATGTGGGTTAAATAGAGCAGAACCCCACTAATTCTCACTTCGATAATTTCCAAACCTTATAAATCTAGAAAGAAAACTAATAGTCTTAGCTATATTTCAATATGCATTTAAAGTACAAAGGTAGACAAAGAGATCTCACGAATTAAGTTCTATTGCTCTTCAAAATATGCTGCAAGAGCATTTGCTAGATAAGGTCCCATGTAACATCATTAATAAAGTAAAAGTCCTTTGTTGAAAGTAATAAGCTAAATATAAATTTGGTATGGCAGTCTCCTGTCCTTAGAACTTTCTCTCTCAGTTTGACTCTTATTCTCAAGATCAATAAATCATCAGGGGGTTTTCCATAAAGCACTGTGAATTAAAAATCAGACATCAAAGTACCCTCTTTTCGCCAGGAAGGATCAGGTTGGTTTCATAAAGTTTTCCACTATATTTATTTTAAAATGATACATGCATCACATAGAAAGATGAAAATTATCCTACAATGTCATCTTTCCTATATTTTCAGAATACAAAGAAAAGCAGTACTTCAAAATAAAACAAAAACAAAATTTTAAGTAAATCATGCCATGTCTGTTTTAGCATTTGAGACGCGAACCTTTCCCCTTTAGCTTAGAAATTTCATGGCTCTGCTTGGGCATGGAGTTATTCAACCCCGGATCAGTGGTTCTAATCAGTCCTCCACCAGACGCTGATGGGCTGCAAACCCTCCACGGACGTATCAGCAATTTGTGATCCAAGTGTGAAATGTGTCTGTGTTAAAACTGAGGATATATACTGTTGTGTGACAGGCAACATCTTGTCAGATAAAATGCCAGAGGGAGGACTACAATTTGCTGGGAGTAAAAAAGTAAAAGGTATAACATAATAGCCAAGTAGGTAATGCCAAAGAAATGCTACTGGTAATATCAGCCAACATTTACTGAGCAATCACTATGTGTCAGGTGCTCTTGGAACACTTTATTACTCCTTTTAATCTTCACAATAACCCTCAAGAGAGGTATTGTTATTATTCCTATTTTCAAGACCAGGAAACAGAGACTCGAAGATTAAGTAGCTTTGCCAATTTCAAACAGTAAGTGGTCGAACTGGGATTTGAACCCACAAAGTCTCACTCCAAAGCCTAGTCTTTTAATTTATACACTGTAATTCAAGTTATTAGCATATAAAATAATATTTGCTTTAGTAAACCAATCTATTTCGTTATCTTTGGTTATTCCCAATTCAAAAGCATCTTAAAGCTCCTATATTAAACTTATGTCCAGATGATTCAAATCATAGTTTTTTCCAAATTGAAAAGGACATACACCTTCTTCCATGATGATCTGGCAACAAATCTTATTGCCCTAAGGTAGAAGGGCCGTTTGATACAGAGGGAGAAAGGTCCACCCCTCTTAGCCGTGGAGTAATGGAAAGAACTTGGAAGGCAGAGAGAGAAAAGAAGGCACATATCAGAGTCCTCTAGCATTATTTTCCCTTATCCTGACCTTTCTCACAACCTTCTGAAAGTGGAGAGGTTGGTTGTAGAGAAAGCTGGAGAAACCTACAGTTAGGTATGTAAGAGCCTAAGAGCAGAGAGGTTTTTACTCTGCCTCCTATTTATGACTCTGGGAAGAAGCCGCTTTATGCATTATCTCTTATCTACGATTGGCTACAGTAATGTAATCTCAATGGTTCATCATGTTTAGACAAAAGGAAAGCCAGAATTCAGCTCTCCTGACCACCCTCAGTTCCTGATGATGGAGCTGAGATTGAGAGGTTGGACCAAAACTTTCCCACATGCCCCCAAAGGAAAACTAGGAAATTAGTTGAGTCTAAACCAAGCAGAAGAGAACGGATCATGGGTTACACCAGTATCACACTTCAGCAGTGGATGCTACTGGAACAAGGAAAGGAAAAGTTGTACTTCAGCACCCAGTCCCAGAAGCAACTCAGAAGAACCATCCCTCAGCAGAGACCCACAAGGTGCAAAACAGTGTCCCAAGGTCAGGTAAGCAATTGCTCTCCTTCATGCACCTCAACACCATCTTAAAGAAAAGATGGTGATTATGATTTGAATTGTGTCCCCCCAAAAAAAGATATGTTGAATTCCTAACCCTTAGTGCCTCAGAATATGACCTTATTTGGAAATAAGGTCGTTGCAGATGTAATTAATTAAAAGGAGGTCATCTTGGAGGAGGGTGGGCTCCTAATCCAATATGACTGGTCTCTTTACAAGAAGATGGCCGTATGAAGGCAGAGATACACAGGGAGAAGCCCACGTGATGATGAAGGCAGATCGGAGTTATACAGCTGCAGGCCAACGAACACCAAAGATTGCTAGCATACTACCAGAAATTAGGAAGAGGCAAGGAAGGAGCCCCCTAAAAGTTTCAATGGGAGCATGGCCCTGTCGACACCTTGATTTTGGACTTCTGGCCTCCGGAACTATGAGACAATAGATTTCTGTGTCTTCAGCCAACCGGCTTGTGGTATGTTGTTATAGCAGCCCTGGGAAATTAATATAGTGGGCATGGAGATGGAATTCCAAAAGACTGAGCATTTTATCTGAGTCATCTACACAGAGGCCAATTTACATAAAGAGACTATTTAAACACCAGACTAAAATATAGCTGAGGTTTTCTTCCCCCACTATCCAGTGGGGGAGGGCTTGTGAAGAAGATCAGAATATTATTGAAAAATTGAGAATTTACTCTTTCTTTGCACATCCAAATATAGTGTGAGTATATTTGTGATCTCACATCCTGTGATTACTGGAATTGCCAGAACTTTGCTTCATAAATAAATAAGAAAACACGGACGGGGCAGTAAACAGTCTTACGTTATTGAACGGCAGCAAATGAATAGTGTGATAACAATGAACATTTTTTTCTCTGTTTTCCCAATTTGCTTATTTAAACAACTTTTTATGTTTTCATGCCTTTAAGTATGTTGCCAGAAATTCTGATATTATAAGGGGTGTTGACACACAAATGTTTGAGAATCTCTGCTCATGATTCTCTCCTTCAGACACATTGTCGACCAGACTCATTTATTAAACACACGCTATGCATTAGGCACTACAGATATGAAGTCAAAAAGATATAATCTGTCTCCTCAAGAAATAGTCATGTAAATCATGGACTACAGGAAAGGGTATTAATTATGTGGTGGGATACTATTTTTTAAATAACCCCCATATTGATGTAAAATGCAGGAAAGGAGAAGAGAAACTGTGAGACCCTGGATAGTAAGTCTACACAGACCCACAAGAAATCAGAAAGATTTCTATCTAGCAAGGCATAGTTGCAGCAGGGGCCTGAAGGGGCCATGTGGCTGATGGAGTCGATTCATTTCCTGGGGATTCCATAGCAGAACACCACAAAGTGGGAGACTTAAAACAACGGAAAGGTATTCTCTCCAAGTTCTAGCAGCCAAAAGTCCAAACTCAAGCTGTCAGCAATGCCGTCCGTACCCCTCTGAAGGCCCCAGGAAGGGTCTGTTCCAAGCTGTCTCCCAGCTGGTGGTGGGTGCTGGCATTCCTTGGTGTCCATTGGCTTGTAGACGTATCACTCCAATCTCAGCCTCCATCTTCACATGGCTTTCTTTCCTGTGTCTCCTCTGTGTCTTCAAATCTCTTTCTCTCCTCGTAGGGAGACCAGTCATTGGATTTAGAGCCCACCCTAATTCAGTATGACATCATCTTAACTTGATTACATTTGCAAAGACCCTATTTCCAAATAAGGTCTTATTCAGAGGTACTGGGGTAAGGACTTTAACATGTCTTTAGGGGGACACAATTCAACCCAGAAGGTGAGGCGATGGATGTTTAGTAGATGCTGGCTTTGAGAGAGGATGTCAAGGATCATATATTGTCCTTCCCTAGACCCTGCCCTTTGTCCAAGCCTTACCACCATGCAAGGCCGCTAAAACTCAGCCTCTATTCCAGGAAAAGGAGGAGAAACCTCAAATTGACTGACGTTAAGTGTCCCTTGCCTTGGGAGAATGAGATCTTAATATATAAATTAAGGTGTAGCATACTTACACTTTTTGCTTTTCTAGGTTGTGGATTGAAACTCAGACACACTGCAATACAGTTGAGGAAGCATACAAAGTATTTCTGGAGCACAAAGAAGATCAGGGAAAGCAGATTGAGAGGCTAGGGAGTGTTTATCAGAAGAGGCAGCCTTGAGTTAAGCTCTATGGGAAAAGTAAGAATTAAATGCACAGCAACAAGGGATAAGAAAAATGCAAAGGCGTTCCTAGCAGAGGACCACATAAGCTTAGGCACAGAGGCAAGAAAGAATATTCAGGGCACTGAGATTCAGTATCACTGATGTAAGAGCTGTATGAGGACTAGTAGAAGGGGAGGGGCCCGCCAAGGTGAGCTGGGGCCAGGTCATGCGTATCAAAAGGAAGGCTCCAGGAGGTAAGTGAAAGAGAGGATGAGAGAGGCACCACTGAAGACAGAGACCAGTTAGAAGGTGACTGCAATCAATCTCACTAAAACATGGAGACTTGAATGAGGGCAGTAGTGGAAGGGATGGAAAAGAAACATATCTCATCACAAGAAGAAAGTTAATATGACCCCCAGTCTTCTCAGCCGGATGACAGAGAGCAGCAGCTTCCCAAATTTTTTGACTGTGATCCACATTAAGAAATATTTTATGGGGCCAGCCTGGTGGCATAGTGGTTAAGTTCGCATGCTTGCTTCAGTGGCAGGAGGTTCGTGGGTTTGGATTCCAGGCACAGACCTATACACCGCTCATCAAGCCATGATGTGGCAGCATCGCACATATAAAATAGAGGAAGATTGGCACAGATGTCAGCTCAGGGCCAATCTTCCTCATCAAAATAATAATAATAATAAATGAACCCAAGGAAGGAAACGCACCCTCATACTTTAAATTTTTGAAATTTTAAATGCACATTGTTACCAGAGCTGAATGTTGGAAGCATAATTTTAAACTTCATAGTAATGCTTCTACCAGGTGGATGATGCAAGAGGCCAAAGAATCAAGAATATAATCAGTTATTTCTGGGGTATATTTCTGTTCACAATATTAGTTAGTTTTAGAAATGAATGCCAAATATAAAGGAATACTCACTGAATATTCTACAACTCAAGCTTTGTGTACACACGCACACACACATAAACACACATATACTTCTATTTTTCCCCTCCTTTTACGCATATTCTCTACCTCTCTTATTCTCCCACACTTTGGTCCTCTGACTCCCTCACACACAAATCTGTATGCAATCTTGCACTCTGGAAGATCCCCTTTTATGCCACCAACCACCACTAATTGGACCATCTATCTGAGAATATAATTTATAAAGATGGCTGAAATGTTATCATCATGGCTTAGACCAGCAAAGGTTTCTATTTCAATTCCAGTTGGGTAGCATGTGTTCTGGTGGTAATTTTCTTGTACTGATTTTCTTTTGCCGTCAATGCCCCAAGAGCTTGGTATCTCCTCCACAGTCCTACCCTAGATTCCATTTCTTACTTTATGCATCACTGCCCCTAGGAAACTCCTTTACTTTCATGGTGTCTCCTACCATCCATGCCTACATGAGCCAAGTCTCTATCTTCAGCCCATACTTCCTTTCTGAGTTTCAGGACTATTTCTAAGCCCAGCTACTAGGTATCTCCACATGGAGCATTTCAATGTCAATATGTCCAAACGGAATTCATTTTTCATTCCCTTCTCCCAACCCACACCTTCTTAAACTGGCTCTATCTCTTGCATTCTTGATCTTAGTTGATTGGAGGGGAGAGGTCTTTTAAAGTAAAGGAGAGATGGAAAATCAAAATAACCACTCTCCCGGAATTCTATTGCTTTGACAGAAGCTCTTCATCCTCATACAAGAAGGGGAGATTTGGGACTTTTTATCCAGAGAGTTGGTCTTATCAGACACTTTCAATAGCAGACCATGCGGATCACCCTACAAATGCACCCCGCTATGCTTATTGAAAAAAATCCTTTGGACTGCCAAATTCAGCTTGATCCCTCTCTTTCTTTCCCTTATTTCCCTGCCTCATCTATAAATTCCAGCAGGCCAGTAAATTCAAGCGAGAGCCTGTCTAAAATGTGAAAAAAGTAAAGATTCACTGAAGACTTCAAATCCCTTTAGCCCAAAGACAGGACTCTTAAAAAAGCGCATATTTCATCAACCCAGGAAAAATCAGATCTGTAATCCCACTGTGCTCATCTAAAGAGCAGGTACTCATTTTTAAGCATCTGTGTTCTCCACAAAACACCTTCTAAGCAGGCACTCAAGGAAAGCTTTTGTTTGAATGTCACAGTCTGATTAGATAAGGCACATCTAGCCTGTTAATTGGTCTCTAGGCTTTATTCATCTATCTCTTATCACTAAACTTGCTGCTCCTAAGGAGGAAACACAGAAAAATTCTCAAGAGCTGGTGAGTAGCTTTATCAGGACTTTTAGCATTCTGTCAGAGCCCGTGATACTCCGGGGCTGGGCTAAACTGTAGACTGCCAAACTTTGGTTTATGAGTACAGGATTATGCCTTGTCTATGTAGCAAGGCAGGGAGCATTTCTTTTTCCTCGTCTGTTATGGACTGAGTGTATGTGTACCTCCCAAATAAGTCTAACCCTCGATGTGATGCTCTTAGGAGGTGGGGCCTTTGGGAGGTGATTAGGTCATGAAAGTGGAGCCCTCATGAATGGGAGGGACAGTCTTATAGAAGAGACCTTCTAGAGAGCTCTCTCGCCCCTTCTACCATGAGAGGACACAGTGAGAAGATGGCCATCTACGCACCAGGAACTGGGCTCTCATCTGATACCAAATCGCCAATGCCTTGACCTTGAATGTCAGACTCAGGACCTGTGAGGAAGAAATGTTTGTTGTTTAAGCTGCTCAGTCTGTGGTATTTTTGTCATAGCAGCCCAAGCTGACTAAGACACCATTCAAAAATACCACTTGGCTCAGAGAGTTAGAAAGTAATTTTTTAAGTTATTACCGCTTAATCTCAAAATCATAAATTAATCTCAAATATCCAATAGCCATTGGAGTAGGCAAATAAAGTGCCAGACTATATGGTTTAACTTTCTAAAATATAAAATGTCTGATGCAGTGTTTGACACATATCAGGTGCTCAATAAATGTTCTGGTCCTTTCCCTGCCCTTCTCTTCCTTCTCTGTCCCCTCTCTTTCCTTCCCTTTCCATCTGCTTCTACTACCACCTTACTGTACACAACACAGGCATAGGAAACAGGCACAAGAGTATCTTATGAAGCCAATTACCTTAGTTAGCTCAATAAGTAAGATGAGAAATCCTACTCAAGACATGAATACTTAAAAGTCTTTGAACTCTTTTTAAGAAGTATTGGAAGGCTAATGGGAGGGACACGGTTTTCTAGCCAGGTAGGCTTTTATGCATTCTGTAGGAGAAAATATATCTAGATTTCATGTAGATGCCACTCTCCAAATCTGAAGAGTCTAAGATTTCTGTTTTCCCTTCAGTAGATGGAGTGTAAACTCACCTTATCAGGTGAGGGGAATGACAAAGCCTGAACAAAATTTGAAGTGGGAAAAACTTATATTTCACCTTTTTACCCATCCTCTTGCAGTGCCCCTTACCTGTTCCACCTGCCTAATCCTAGGATTCTATCCTGAACACTTTGCTCTCCATAAAATAGCAACTGTCCTTTCTTCATTATTCTTTAGAACCCCTGAAGTTTGTCATATTACTACTGCCTGACATTAGTATAAAGCTTTGGTGTTTGCACAGGGTTATAACTGATAACTCCACTCTTAGGCTTCACAGCTCTGCAAAGCAAGTAGAGCAGCCGTTGTCTTCATTTTACCAACAGACGACCTGAAACTCAGGACTTCATCAAGGTCGTACGGCCATAAAGTAAAAAATAATGAGGGGCAGCCTTCCTCTTGGCCTTAATGAGATGACAGCATGAGAAGAGCTCCACCTGGAAGTGTCTCTGTTGAACTATAGAGAAAGAGTGACACATGATTCCAACAAGAAAGTTCAACTCCCTTAACATTAATCTTTTCTCGGCCTTTCTGGTTGACCTCCAGAACAGCACTGTACAACACTAACACAGTGAATTTTTAAAAATTAAAAATTGTCTCAAAAACAGACTAGCCTATGATTTCAGTTGGGTTCTTGGATTTCTTTCACTGACATGTCTTCTCGAGTTTTCTCTGATGCTCATCTCCGACTATACTACTTGAAGAAGTTAATGGAATAGATGAAATAAATTCCATGGCTATTCAAATGAAATGACGTAAGTTATACATATCCTCCTCCTTTTCAATCCCAAAAATCTAGATTTGGTAGTTGGTGTCTAGCAAAGTCATATATACTGATGCACAAATGTCTTTAACATACCAGATTTTAATTACTCAAATAATGACTAGAAATTACTAGAAAGCAGGTTGTTCTCATTTGCAAACTTGGGGCTAAGAGAACATGTGTAACCTCTATCCATACATAAATTGATATTTCCCACATCGCTCCTGTGTGACAGCAGGCTGTCACCAGGCTGTCACCCACAGCATATGGGTTAAAAAATGGAAGGAAAGAAGGGAAGGAGGGATCGAGAGAGGGAGGGTGCAAGGGGGTGGGGGGAGGGAAGAGGGAAGAGGGAAAGAGGAAGGGAGGGTGGGAGGAAGGAAAGAACGCGAAAAGAAAGAAATCTTTAGCCTTTATCTAAATACTCAGTATTGCATAAGTCATTTTGAGAACCAGATAGCAGAGTCAAATCATATTTTTGAGTCTCGAAGTAAATTATCAGCCTAGTACAGACCCAGGCTAAGACAGATATAGCATTTAACTTCAGGGGTGGCTATAATTTCTGGATTTGTGAAAGAGTGATTCCTGCTTAGTATATTCCAAAAAGGACATGAAGTTTCTTAAAGGCCCTGTATAAATCAATTCCCAATCATCCTGAGGTAGTTTCACTGTGACTCCAAAATGTCTGAGTTTCATTTTCTCCCTGTTAGAGATGAAACCACTGACATTCATTTTTTATGGACATTTCCAGCTAAAGACTTTTTTTGGTAAGTTAAAATTTGAAGAGCATGAAAGAGAAATTATTCTGATTTATGATGACTTCCAATCAGGACCAATTAAGAGAAAATGAACCAGGGAAATTGGAATAGGGAAGAGAAATAAGATCCTGCAAAGTCAAAGTATTTAAACCTAAGTTTTCTTTCGCTTGTGATCCCCTGGGTAGAATCATGCCGAGGTCGCTTCCAGATCCAGGGTCCCTGTGGCTCCCAGCCTTACCCACATCGCGCCTTTCCACCTCTAACCTTGCTCAAGGCACAAACGACTTTGCCCGGGATTAGTCTACACATGAGCTACCCTTTACTAAAGAGCCTATCAGAAATGCTTGTCCTTTACTACGATATTCAGATATAAATGTAAAGCGAATTCTTCTAATGTTACCATATGCTCCACTTATTTCTGACTTGCTTCCCACCTAAACAGCTTCTGATTTCAAGCTGAAAATCCAAGGCCTTAAATTTCACACATTTTAAAAAGTATGTCAGTACTGCCCTTAGATCTGAGCACAAGATCCCTCTGTGCTGGGCCAGTGCTTTAGAGGCACCCCATAGCACCCTGAATCTCCCCCCTACACACATAGACACACACACACACAAATAAATTTGTTAAGGACTGCATGGGTGTCTCTGGCCCTCAGGATCTGGTGCCAGCACAGTACAATTGTATTCTAAACATCCACCCTCATGCCCAACACTGTTAATGCCCCAGAGAAGCACTTTTCATCTCTTGCCCCATATCCTGCACACAAAGGTGACTTCATTCAATTGCTGTAAAAGTTTGTGAGTTGTGGCACTGCTGACGAATGGGCACGGCTTTAGAGTACGAAAATTTCAGTGGCAGAGGCGCTTAAAAGACAAATTAATTAACCTGTACCATCTTCCCTCGGAAGTACCGTAAATGCAATAGATTATTGCATAACAAAGTATTGTTTCCCAGTAATGTTAAATGTTTTCTTGCTTTTCTTTGCGTTCCAATTCATGGTTCCAGAGGTACTCACAAATAAGTACAACATAGGCAACCACTGCGCATGGTACCTGGGAAACATTTTACAATCTTAAATAATTCATATTACTTTTAACATTTGTGGGTGTGATAGACAGGTAGGTAGATAGATACCAGGACTTCTCAACTCCTGAGAAGGTAGGATAATTCTCTGACAGTTTTCTTTTTGGTGGGGTGAGTGCTTTCCTGTGCATTGTGAAGACATTTGGCAGCATCCCAGTCTTCTATCCACTAGATGCCAGAAGCTTCTCCTCAGGCCCTGCTTGCCTCCTTTCTCCCACCACTTATGATAACCAAAAATATCTCGAGAAATTGCCAAATCTCCATAGTTAAGAAACACTAGGCTAGACATTACATCCGTGAAACATGACATTGTTTCATTACATTGGCAACCTGATGCATACTGAACTCTAGAACTGTGAGTAGGTCTATCTGTATAAAAATACTTAATAAGATTTAATTAAATATTTTAAAATTAAATTTAAAACTTCAGTTCTATTAATAACATCTTAAATCTTTATAATCATTATAATTTGTATTTTGCCTTTTAATATATTTTGACTATTTTAGGAGAATACAACTTTTTTCCAAGCATATAGGAAAAGAAATTTTAATTTTTGTTTTCCATATTCACTTTAATTTACATTTTTTATAAAAATATATTGAAATGTACTTTGTATGGATTACATTAATCTTTTAAACTGATTGAAAAGAATAGAAACAGAAAATAGTTAAGTAAATCTCAGAAAATAAAACAAAACAAAAAGCCTAAAAACATAAATAGAAAATCTTTAAAAGGTGGGCTGCTTGAGTTTTTAAAAACTAGGAGCAATGAAAGTTAATGGACATCAGTCCAGCATCACCCACTGTCTTAACCATATGACCCTGGGTGAGGGACAACAGGGCAAGATGCAGACCAAGCTAGAGAAACCAGAAAGAGCCGTACAGTTTTGTTATACTCTCAGCTCAGCGCGAAGGCTGCACGCCACGCAGGCCACGCGGGGCCTGAGGGGCTGCCTCTGGTTGTCTGGTACCCGGCTCTGGGACAATTAAAGGGGGTGTATAGTGGCCCAGCGTAAAGACTCAGGTAGAGCCGGTGGTTGAGGGTGTAGACTTCAGCTACCAAAAAAGGGGAACTCACCAGACTCTAGCCAGGGCCTCAAAACTAGGTCAACACAGACTCTTTAAAAACTACATTACACCCACACATAGAATTCAGGAAAAGGACCTTACAAAGACTTTATTTAATAAAGATGTAATTACTAATCATAAGAATTAAAGGAGGAAGAAAGTTTTTTTCCAAGAGACAATAAATGGAACAGACCATATGAAATCCTTGCAACTCATCTTCTTTAGTGAATGAGGATTTAATTACTAATCAAACAATGAGAAGGAAGATAGGCATCCTTCTGTACTCTTGTCCTGGCTTAGAAAATGTTAGGTGTGGCTCTGATTTAACTTGATTCAAAAGGATTCGAAATGCCTTACAGAAATATAGATATACCGGGGATTAAATGATAGATGAGGAAATCACATTGAAGAGAAACTGAAGACAGAAATATCCAGAGATCTATCACTTTTCTCCAGATAACTACATAAAAGCCCGTGTCTTTAGAGCTTAGATATTGTAGAGTTTATAAAGATGGGCCGCTAACGTCACTTCCTAGTGACCAAAATAAAGAGAAAATCATTATTTCTTTCAAAATTCACAAAGTATCTATCAGATAATAAAAGCAACTAGTTTCTCAAAAGAAATTCACCTTTTCCAGGAAGTGGGAGCCTGAGAAGAATCCATTCTAGATTCCTGGAGCTGAAAGTCATCTGTTTTGTGTGGGCCACCACCAACATTTGTAGCAGGAGGTTTTTCTCTACTTAGCATTAGCTAACAGGTTCCTTTCACATTAAGATTCCCCTTCATAGGGATGCAGTGGAGCCAACCGTGAAGTTGTCTGCACCCCTGCTTATTGTCAGCACTACTGGACTTCCCAGTGGTTTCAGGGAGAGTGGGGCGGAGGAGAGGAGCTGGACCCAAAGGCAGGTGCGCTAATGCAATCACTAATTGGCAGGAATGCACCTCAACTAACACCATTGCCTGAGGCACAGGTGATTTCTCTGGTTATACATGCATTGTCCCCACCCCTTCTCCATCTTGCCCAGGTTCTGGGCACAGAAAGTGACCTCTATGTCAGTTTCTGGATGTTAATAGGCATCTTATCACTGAATAAATGATGTAATAGTCAGAAATCGGAGAGGAAGCCATCACGTTTACACATTTCCGATCACACATTTTCGCTCAATAAAATTAAATGCTTCTGTTATCTCTATAGCAAATACCAGAAAATAGCAAACTCACTGGGAGAAGCATAGTGTATATTACATTGTCCAAGAAGAACCACACTTTTGTAATCAATTAAGCTTTTTGCAGTTGAATATCCTAACAATTGTCACCAATGCACATTTCAAGTTACCCCTTCCGTACAATTTGTTTACAATTATCAGGTTTAAAATGGCCTTTCAAATCACATCCTGGGGAGGTCTGACAAAGTTTTCTGTCAAGTACATACTGGCCCAGCAAGGCAATTTCCAATCTGACCCCAGAACACCACAGGGAGTAATTTCCAAGTTACAACAAGTATCTGACCTATAGGTGACTTTTATGTGGTGTGCAGAGTGTCATTTCCACACTGGGCCAGCTACTCTAAGCTTACTTACTATAACTCTTGTTTCACCCAGTTGTGAAAAATGGTTTAAAGACACTCGCTGATCTTTGATAAAGTGAAAAAAAAGAAGTCCACCCCTCTAAAACAAACCAACAAAAACTCCATCTATTTCTAAAAGCTTGATGTTATATAAAATTTATTTTCCAAATGGCTCTACTCCTCCATCTACTTCCCCAGCTAAGCCTAATTTGTTTATTGTTTTGGTTGTGTTAAACAACTATTCATATTCTGAGAGTGCTTATTCTTGCTGGGCACTGTCCTCGGTGCTCTGCTTCATTTGCATGGTGTCATTTTAGGTTCAGGACAACTCTATAAAATTATCGCCACTTTACAGGTAAGGAAACTGAAGCTTAAATGAGCTAAAAAATTGATCCAAGACAACCCAACCCAAATAAAGATCTAGAATTCAAACTCAGGTTTGTCTGAACACAGACCTTACATTGTTAACCAGTATGCACCTAAACAATTATGCTATAACTAAATATTGCAGATGCATGATTTGCTGCTTTAATCAAATGTGTGTATGTATATGTATTTGTATATTTATATACACACACATATACATATTTGTACTATATTTCAGGTACCTCATAGGTTAAATAAACTTTTGAGACTAGCCAAGGAACCTTTCAACCATGTTCATTTTAATTTTTTAAATTAAGGTATGTTGGGTTCTTCAACTCATTAAAGAAATTTGGGAATGTGCACAAGGAAATAAAAAGGAAAAAAATCATCCAAATTCTTATGGTTAAAGATGAACACTTTCTAATATTTTATTTATTTTTTTTTTTTAGCAAGATTAGCCCTGAGCTAACATCTGCCTCCAGTCCTCCTCTTTTTGCTGAAGGAAGACTGGCCCTGAGCGAACACCCATGCCCATCTTCCTCTACTTTATATGTGGGACGCCTGCCACAGCATGGCTCAACGAGCAGTGCGTAGGTCCACATCCGGGATCCAAACCAGCGAACCCCAAGCCGCTGAAGTGGAACATGTAAACTTAGCTTCTGTGCCCCTGGGCCAGCCTCTCTAATATTTTCTTAACCATAAATTACAACCTTTTGGTTAGGAAAACATTATGTGAGAATGTATTAAATGTTTTAAAGTTTAAAGAACTGATTTTAAAATATTTTTGACATAAGGATTAGCAGGCTCAAGAGTCAAAGAGACATAGGTTCAAATTCCAGTGCTCCCACTTACTGGCCAGGTGAACTTAAGTAGCTATTTGACCTCTTGAGCCTGAGTTTCCTTGTATGTAAAATAAAAATAAAAATTATCCCTATGTCCCTGGGATGACCTGAAAATTAAATGAGACAATATATGCAGACTGCTTAGTAAATACTTAGTGCTTGGGAGAAGATGGTTGCAGTGGACATGGAATATTTTCGTTTTATCTCTCTGATTCTCTATAGTAAAACAGACAAAGCAACTAGATAGCAAACCAAAAATCCATGGTCAACATTTACAATGAAATTAGATGACTAGAGATCTTTAAGAAACATCAAAATACCAGCTGGTGAGGACAAACCACCACCACTGCAAGACCAGCATGGTACCAGTGTCTGTGCAGAAGAAAGCAGAGACAAGCAATGACAGAACACTGTGAACCCGTTTGAGAATAGCCACTGAAACCAAAAGGGTTTTATCTAATGCAGGAATGAGCAAGTTCAAGGGGGCTCTCGGTGGAGACTGGAGGTTTTAGAGGAATCCAGCACTTAGGAGTTATCTTCCACTACGGGGCTCCCTTCAAGGAAAGGGCTCTGCACTGGGGAGAGACTGTTGGAACATAATCAAAATTGAACAGAACAGGCCCAATAGAGATGAAGGAAAGAAAAGATCCACATGGGACTGGAGGAGAACAGAACCAGGCAGTCTTGGAATACAACAGAAGTTAGAAAAACTGAAGTTTTCTCAAGTTAGAAAAGCTACTCTGAACCAGGCCTCTAACATTTCAGAAAACTGATTTCACATAAAAATGAGCAGCAGAGAAGTATCGAAGTCAAGTCTTATGCAAAGTTATTATAAGATGAAAGGGAATGAAGAACAGAATAATATCACTTTAGATAATAAAAGCATATCAGAAAGACAGGGACAGATCAGAACTGTAACCTATTTCAAAATGAGCTAAGAGACATTAAGAAAATGAAACAAGATGTAAAAGAATGAAATAAATCAGAATTAGAAAAACTCAGAAATGAGGTGACAGCATAGGAAGGAATTATAAATAAATGAAAAGACATTTGGAAATGAAGACTAAATTAGAAGGAACACAAAAGCAAATAAGCACAAAATATGTCTTAGGAAAATAGGAGGTGAAAAGGAGGAATATTTTGAAACCAGGAGCCAACTTGCTTTAACTATACTCAATTAGTTGTCTGTTCACAAAAGTAGTTAGATAATGCATTACTAAAGCCCACACTGGAGACAGCATCTCTGCCACATGGTAATGGGTGGGGTGCTGAAGTTTTTCAGCAACTGAGAGTTGACTTTTTGTCCAGTTCAGGCTGGTTAAGACCACCAACTCATCAACTGGGCCTGTGCAGATGACCAATAGGTAATGCTTTGATGTCAAGAAGCTAAAACTCCACCCTCAAATCATGGTGATGCTGCCATTTTGTGAACATGCTGCATATGAAAAACCATAAGGGTTAACTCTGCTTGTGCAGATCGTCAACTACCTCACTTCTCCTTACCTCCAATTCCCACACTTCAGACCACCCCATCCCTTTATCCCATAAATATCCCTAATCCCCATTTTTCAGGGAGGAGGATTTGAGACTGGTTCTCTCGTCTCCTCACTTGGCTGCCTTGTGATTAAACCCTTTCTCTTTGCAAATTCGCCATCTTGGTGATTGGCATAATCATGCAGAGGGCAAAATGAACCTGGTTTGGTAATACTTTTAAAAATCAAAAAGAAATAAAGAAAAGGACTAAGGAGAAAGTGACAAAGGGAAGATAGGCAAAGAAGATCCAAATTAAATAATATAGGAATCCCTGAGGAAGAAAATCAAAGCAAGGAAGAGAGCAAACACTAAAAACAGTAATTCAAGAAAATTTTCCTGAAATTAAAAAAGAAATTTGATTATATATTGAAAGAATGCACCACGCATCTGAGAATATCAACTCAGAATGACCAACAGGCATAGTCTAATAAAATCATAGGATTAAAAAAAAAATTCTTTGAGTATCTAGGGGAAAAAGGCAAGTGATTTATAAGAGAAAAAATTAAGCTACCATCATACTTTACAACAGCAATGCTTTATGACAGCAAAAAAATAGAGCAGCCTAATTAACATACTCAAGGAAAGAAACATCTAAAAGAAATATAAAAGAAAGGATTTTTTATCCAGCAAAACTGACGTTCAAATACAAAGAGTATAAACAAACTGTTATCAACATGTAAGAACTCAAGGAATATTATTCCCTTGAGCCCTTCTTGAGGAATGTACTAGAAATGAGCTTCAGAGAACCAAAATCACTAGAGAGACATAGGCACAAGGACTGATGGTGAGGACTAAATTTATAATAAACATATAGTTATTATGGAACTAAGATCAAATGAGCAATAAAAGGGGAAAGTATAGTATTAATGGCTGTATGTTTAGGTAGTATAGATAAAGTACAGCTATAAAAATTAATGGGAGATGGGGAAAGTGTATGCAAAAAACACTTTTAGTTATTTTCAGTGATCGTGTTGCCAGTGGTCATATTAGCATTTGTGTACATAATATTGGAAGTGAGTTAGTGAGTAATGATGTAATATTCTGATTCTATCATCCCTTGTGTCCTTGAGACCTAAGATCTTGGAATGGAAGAAAGGCAATAGAGATGTAATACAGAAGTTCAGTAAAAAAGATGGTGCTCCTGAATTTAAATTGCTCTATCAGTGTGAACTCACGAAGCAACTGGGTCCACTGAAGAGGCCTGAAAACAATGACTATCCCTAATAAACACACGGTGGTTTTAAAATACAATTTTCCCTGAAAAAATACCCGAGCCTTCTTAGAGAAGTAGCTATTTCCATGTCTGGGGGTAGAAATGTATAATTTGAGCCTGGAAAATCTTGTCACACCAAACAGCAAAGAAGTTATCAGAGTCACGTCAAAAGGACTCAGAAGCCAACATGAAGGTGCTCCAATAGCCAAACACAGGACAATTTGAGCTTCAGTAAAGATATTTGAATGGACAGAATGAGGATTGAAATTCCATCGCTTGCAGAAGGGATCAAACATGAGTCTGGTCAAGTGTCTGGATCAGCTGCTGATTTGTAGGGAATACAGAAGAGAGAAGAAAGTGTCAAAGTATAAAATCCAGACTATGAGAAACTGCAGATCAAATGTCTCAGCTCTTCAACAGAGAATTTGTGAGGAAAAGAAAAGGCTGGAGGGGGAAACTCCAGTTTAAAAGACTTATATTTTTATAAATAGGCAAGACAAAATTATAGCGTCTAGAGATGCACAGTCTTTGATAAAACTACAAAGAAATGCAAAGAAGCGATTATTACAGAAGCAGGGTAGTAGTTACTTTGGGGAGAAGGAAAAGTGTTGAGATTGGCATGGGGTGCATGGAGGAACTTCTGGGGTAGCCAGTAAAGTTCTATTTCTAAACGTGAGTAGGGCTACAACTAACATATAGCTCATTGATCTAGGCCTTTCTGTGTGATTTTCTGTATCTGTGTTTTATTTTACAATAGAAATGTCAAGCAAATAAATAGTAAGTGCTAAATAAATATTAGCTACACTTAAAATTAAACTGAACACATCTTTAAATGTCCTAACATGATAATAAGCAGCTAAGTGGTGGAAAACAGAGATTCAAAATTTAAATGTTCGAAGAAAGTCTCAGGAAATACCTAGATTTGGCTTTAATCTTGGGAACTGACTACAGTGCAGATATGAAATTAAAGAACTTTGATTTTCTTCCTGGGTTGGGTGAGGAAGTTGCTTATCCTCTCAGAAAGAGAGCTCTCAAAGGAATGAATCAACTGTGAGTGCTGGGAACAACAGAAACAAAAGGAGAATAACCTTTGAAAGGACTGGGATAAGAAAATTAAAACCCTAGCAAGCTCTATTTTCCTGCTGAAAAGACATAGACATGTAGCATTCAGCAATTGTGTGCTACAAGTGTGAAAAACTGACATCGTATGCCTGAGAGGACAAAGACATTTGTTCTGACCCATGCAAGCCAGCTCAGCCCTCATGATTCTCGAGTTACCATTGTTAATTTTGGGGAATACACGCATGCTTAACACTGAGCTGGAACCAAAACCATAAGTCCGATGGTCCCTGGAATGTTTTAGCTCTTAAAAGAGCAACCTCTTCTCTATCTAGAAATAATAAGTGAGGTAGAATGTCTCAGGTCAGCCTCCAGAGCAGGCCAACTCTGAAACAGAAAACTGCATGCATGAGGTTTGTGGGGAGTGCTCATGGGGACCAACATCTGTGAGGGAGTGAAGGGAGAAGAATTGGGCAGAGGAAAGAATGGAACTGTGATGCAGGCAAAATACAGATGTAAGAAAACCCTATGGAAAGCCCTGGAGCTGGAATAGCTATTCAGAGTTGTCCCACCTTGAGGCAAGAAACATCTGACTTGGTTACCACGACTCCTACCCCCATTAACCAGTCATTGGATATGGGCTGCTCCAGGGGAAACACTGTGACTTAGGCTAAGTAGCTCTCTTCTCTTGAGGGTAATTCCCTGAGAGTCACTCAGCTAAGAGCTGGCAGCCACCAATATTCCCAGGTGAAGGGACATGCGTGCCTCAGTCCTAAGAGGACTTAAACAGTGCACGGCGCATCCACTACAGAGAGGAATTCAACCATCTTTCTTCACTTCAGGCACTCCGTGTATCAGGCATACTTTGTCCCCACAGGATTGCATTTTACCTTGCCCCCTCGGTACCTTTTGGTCTTATACTCTGAAGAAGAGTTTTGCTTCAAAGTTCCAAAGATGTCTAGAAGCTTGACCTTTAAAGAAATTTCTTTGCATATTGAAAGTCAACTTAAGTGAAGACTTGCAATGCATTTCTAGTACCACAATATTCTCATTGACCCATCCTACCAATATTTGTTGAATGCTTCCTAGGTCCCAAGCCCTGGGAGCTAACACAGTGGTGAATAAAACAGAGTGCCCTTTTGGCTAAAGCTTACTGTCATTCAATGTTGTTCACTTCTGCATAATGATGACATTCTGCATCGGTTCAGAGCAATCTTTCATTTCACTTCCATTCTGGGGTTGAATGCTACAGAAGATAATTATGTCATTCTTGAAAAATCTATAACCCTTCAAGATTTTTCTGTGACATTTTTTTCTCTGAACTAAGTGGCTTCTTTGCCTTGATATCTATTTGAGATTGTAGCCAAAAGAATTAGGCAGGGGTTTTTAGATAGCAATTCAAGATAGTGTCCCTGACACCTTTATAATGATCAAGTTTCACATTCTGGGACAGTTGGAAAAAAAATCACACCACCTGTGTTTGTAATCATTTGATGTCATTCACTTTCTTGCATAAATGCATAGAACATCTGTTGGGATGTAATTCTCCATGGACCTTTCACATTTCTGCGAGTTTAAAACCTAAAAGTAATACTTGGGTAATGGAACATATTTCTCACTTTCTAATGTTATTATTATTACCATCAGGTTGCTGTACTTTCTAGTTATTTGCATTTAAACCTCATTCCTTCTTGCCTCCCTCAATATCTTGCCCTGTCAATTACCCCTTCTTCCCACTTGTCACTTCAATCACTTGCTCTTCACAAGTACCTCTGTCTCAGCCAGTAAATATTAAACATCCTCAAACTTCCTTCACCTTAAAAAAGTCTCCTCCTCACCTTATCTTCCTCCTGAATTTATTGCTTTGTCTCTTTTCTTCCTCATGCAATCAAGTAACTTTCTTGAATGAGAAGTCTTCACCTACTGTCTTCATTTACTCGCTTCCGGTTTATTTCTTAATCCTTTGATAAGTGGACACCACCAGAACCACTCAAGTGAAACTCCTCTTGATAAGATCTCTGGTCAATAGTAATTTTTCACTGCCATGATGGTAAGTTCTAGGTATCAATTTGCCTGGCCCATGGGGTGCCCAGATATTTGATTAAACATTATTCTGGGTGCGTCTGTGAGGTTGTTTGTGGATGAGATTAGCATTTGCATTGGTAAACTGAGTAAAGTGGGTTGCCCTCCCCAATGTGGGTGGGCTTTGTCCAGTGCACTGAAGGCCTGAATAGAACAAAAAGGCTGAGTCAGAAAGAATTCTCTTTCTCTGCCTGACTGTCTTTGAACTGGGACATCTGTCTTTTCCTGCCTTCAGACTCAGACACAAATATATAGAGAGAGATAGATATACATACAGATTCTTGTTAGTTCTGTGTTTCTGGAGAACCCTGACTAATACAATCACTAGGTCTAACTTAGTTCTACTTCATCTGTTTATGGCATATGATGTCATTTGTCAAACTCTTCCTTTTCAAACTCTTTCCTCTCTTAGCATTGCCACACCCCTCTCTTTTAGTTCTCTTCTTATCTGTCTGACCCCAACTCATTGGCTCTCCTCCTCTCTGATGTTCACTAAATTTGATATGCTAAAGTGATTCCTTTTCCTTTATCCCTACTATGTTCCCCTGGGGAATTTTACTCACTCCTTCAACTTTGACTACTAAGCATTTGCTTTGTCTCCTAAGTCTTCATAGTTGTAAATGTTTATCCCCTGGTTCCGCATACCTTATTCCAATTCTTATTCTAGGAGGTATTTCTGCCTGGATACCTGCATGCACTTCAGACTCAAGACTGAGCACATTATTCTCAGAATCATCAATCTGGTCATCTAAAGTGAATCCCAAGGTGACTTCAATGCTCTTGTCTTTAGCATTACCCTACTACATTCAATGGTTTACCAAATCCTCACTATTTTACCCAATTATCGTCATTTAGATTCATCCTCTCTTCCCTGCTCTTCTGCCTTATTTCTGGTCCTTTAATGATAATGGTCTCCTAGCAGTCATTCCTACTTCCTGTCCTTCTTTTCTCTGGTCACAACGCTGCCAGCAGGAGTGTTCCACTAAGCAAAGACATGATGGTGTCCCTTCTCTGCTTAAATGTCTTCTAAGGTTCCCCATTGTCAAAAGAACAAAATATTTCTTCTGACTCAAACCAGCTTTTCCAGCTCATCTCTCACCCCACTCCACCAGACATCCCATATCCAGCCAAACCAGGTACTCACGACTGTTGCTTTTTCATGGTGACTCCACTAGCTCTCTGCCAAATTATTCTCCATCTGGTGAACTTCTACTTATCCTTCAATGTCCTCACTAAAATGTCACGTTATCTGAGCAGATTTTTTTCAACACCTTCAGGCATAATCAATCATTGCTTTCTTTAAATATCTATGCACTTGAGACATTCTCTAATACTTTGTCATGATTGATTTACATATTGGTGTCCTCCACTGTATTAGAAAGTCCTTCAGAGCAGGGATGACATCCTATTTACATTTTTTTTGTCTAAGCTTAATGCAGCCCTTTGAACATGGGAGGGACTCAATAAGTGTTGAATGTTAACGTGTTAAAATTAATTAAACTGGAAGACATGGAATTGCATATGATGGTAATATCTATAAAATTTTTATATACTTTAATGTAGCAAGTTCACATCTAAGAATTTATCCTAAATTAATAATTTTAAATGTACACAAATGTGCAGCCAAATGATGCTTGTGTTTTTACTTTTGTTTATTTCTTTAATGCTTCTTGAAAACTTGGATGGTCTGTGTGATCTTTAGTTACTGCATTTCCTGTAATTTTGGAAATATATTCTATATAGAAAAAGAGTTTCCATGATTTCTCAATTTCCCATTTTCAGAACTCAAAAAGAAACAAAAAAAATCAAAACTTGAGCCTTTAGCAAAAAGGTTATGTATTTATTTAAGTTACCTATGGCTTTTAGTTGTTATTAATACACAGAAATTTTACCAACAGGTGATTCTTAACAACTGTAGGAATGAACACATAACAGATGTGTCTACCTGTTGGAAGACATTCGTTCTCTTTGATAAGAAGCAAAGATTTTACCCGATTTTGTAAAAATTAATGAAGTGAAAGAGGTCATCTACACTGCAATGTTCTGTGATACCAATTTACTAGAGCAAGATGGCAGGAAAGCTGCAGGTTAGGGCTCCTTACGGGGCTTCATGGCACTCATGATGGAGAGAAAGAAGATCTGGAAGAGGAGGGGACAAGCTGGGACTCTTGGTGGACTTCTTGGTGGACTATGAGTACATAGGTGGCTGCTTCCACTCTTCCAGCTTCCATCTAACCATAGAGAAGGGGATCAGCAAAGACTCTCCTAAGAGTTCTTGAAACTGCCCCCCTTCCTCTCCTGACCTTCTATCCAGGTGAGGGTCAACAGGGCTATCTGTACGTATTTTTGAACTTGAGTCAGGTTAAACTGTGTATCAACCCCAATCTCCACTATCAGCACCACCAAAATACTTAACTCCAGGCCCAGCCTGTGGGATGACCACAATTGTCACACCCTCTGCATGCCGTAGGGGTGAGATCTAGTCATAGTGGTGTAAGGGTGATATCTAGCTTTGTAGTCATCATCTGCTTCCAGAAAAAGAAGACTGTGTGAGGACACCATCCTTAGCCTCATTCAATAGCAAATTAGTCCAAATTTGAAAATGGCTTTGCAAAGAAGTAAAACTCTTCCAAGGGATTTATTTTAGAGCGGTGTTGATTAATCCCTGGAGCGAGACAGGGTGTTGTTTCATGCTGTTCCTGAGAAAGAGCTTCTCCCAGGGACCAGCATTTCCCTCACAGTCTCTGAAATTCAAAAGCTCTCTGGGGGAGGCCTGCACAGGTGCACTCTGGCAGCCACCCGTAGGCAGAGCCTGCAGAAGTGTCTTTTCTACTCTTCTTGAGCAGCTCAGTGCACATCACCAAAATGGACAGAAATGTAAGTAGAGGCAGAACAGGATGCAGATAGAACAGTTCAGGAATTCCAGAATTTGACAAAACTGAGCAATTATATGAGTTTTGGAATGAATCAATATATGTATGCATAACTTCAGTTCTCTTTCTTCTTTATCTCACAGGATTAGAGGAGGAAGCTCCATAGTTACAGAAGGTATAGAATTTCAGAGTCATAGCCTTAGGGATAGGCCCAAATTTCCCTTGTGTTTCACAATATTGAAGTCGAGAAGCCACCTGTAGCTGTAGAAATATTAACTGCACTTTGTCCAGGGGTCTCTTTAGAGGAAGAGATAGAAAAGAATCTATTAACACGGCCATTTGCAGGAAAAGAGAAGAGACTGTGATGGAAACTCAGGAAAACAAAATTATCGATTCACACTACTAATATTATTTGCAAGTCAGGAAGAGAGGAAGCAGTCATGGACTTAAATTTTGAAAGATGAACAGGTACCAAGATGAGGAAGGGCATTTGGGACATAGAGGAGAGCATGAGGGAAGGTGGAGAAGGGTGAACGAGCAAGCGTGGTTCAAGAAGTAGATATTGGTGGCTAATGATGGTTATCTGAGAATAAGCCTGTAGAGACAAGCAGGGATCAGGCCACGTGGGGCTTCTGCCATACTGAAGGCTTTCATCATGGAATCTCAGGCAGAGAGAACTCTGGCCATCAACAACATGATGTACTGAGATGTAACTAATAGTTACAAGAGCTTAAAGGTAGGGAAACACAATGTGCTGTAGTCAAGCCACATCCTTGCAAGGGAGAATATGAAAACCTATCTCTTCACTGCCCTGGAACCAGTCTTGTGTTCACAGGTTCTAGTCCCAGTGCTGACATTTATTCACTACATGAGTAAGTCACCTAATCTCTCTGAAACTCTTTTTCATCCTTTACAGTGGAGATATTTATATCTATTTCAGAGTCTTATAGTGACAATTAAGTGAGTCCATAATGTAGCTGAAAGCATATAACACAGTGCCTGGCATGTAAATACTCAGGAAATGCTATTTTCTTTTTTCCTTTCTTTTCTCCTTTCTTTCATATTTTTATATGCTACTATCACACTACTGAAATGAATTTCTACCCCTCCATCCATTCAAATCTTAGTGCATTTGTTTATTCATTTGTTCATTAGTCTGTTCATTCAGTGATGGTTATTAAGTGCTTGTCACGTATCAAGAAATTTGATGGGGGGCTGACCTCACGGTGTAGTGGCTATGTTCAACACACTCTGCTTCAGTGGTCTGAGTTCACGGGTTTGGATCTCAGGCACGGAACTACACCACTCATCAGCATGCTGTGGTGGTGACCCATATGTAAAGTGGAGGAGGATTGGCACAGGTGTTAGCTCAGGGCCAATCTTCCTCAGCAAAAAAAAAAAAAAAAAAAAAAAGTGATAATGTTTGAAGATGAATATGGCAGTTCCTACTCTATAGGAAGGAGAAATAAGTGAATACATAAAAGCAATGTAAAAGTAATATGAAATCTTCCTTGACTACTCCCGTTGTAAGTGATCAACCATTTCTACGATTTTTTTATGCCACTTTCATCACTTATCACAAAATTACCTTGTAATGTAGTTAACTTTTCAAGTGGCTATGATTCATCTCCCCAACCAGATGTAAGTTCTGTGAGGATGAGCACCATACCTCATCATTTTTGCAATCTCTTCAGTGCCTTGACCACAAGAATTCAATAAATACATGCTAATGACTGTGAAGAGATGGAGAGGCAAGACCTTAGTCACTCACATATTTACACAGGTAAATTCTTAGCATTAATACACTATTCTGCTCTCCTTTTTTTGCCCTGTCATGGAATTGATATCAAAGGAAACAAGGTATGCATTATAAGGTTTCATTCATAAGAATGATGTGTCCTTTCTCATTCCCTACAAATGGTCGTATTCCTAAATACCAACCCTTCTCAGTCTTCAGCCCCACCCATGCCCCACTTACATTCTGCAGATGGACAATCTAGCTTTTTCTTTCGCAGAAAAAGTAAAGCATATTGGATGAACATTTCTCAAACTTTCTCTCTCCAGTTCCTCGTCAACCCACGCATTTATATCCCCAACTATTTATCTCCTTCCCCATCCCATCCTCATTCTTGCCCAACATTACACTCTCCATCTCTTCTCTGGATCTGATTTTCTCTCAACTCCAGATGAATCTTGCTTCCTTTCTTATTCTTCCCTGTCCCCAGTCCTCAGTATGTTAAGCATTTCTCTACTGGCTCTTTCGTCTGAGCAAATAGCATGTTCCAGTGTCTCCAATTAATTAAATTGAGGAGGGAGAGGAAGATGAAGTAAAGCAAAACCATTCCTTGGCTGATTCCTCTACTAACTGCCTTATCTCTGCCCTCCATTCATAACCAGGCTTAGTTGGGGTATAGGCAGCATTTTTAATGACTGCCCCCAAAATTAAAACATGAATATAATTTTAGTATAGAAGTCTTAATAAACATGTTTCATAAGCATTTTTATGTCTGTATATTTTCTTCAATATAATTTTAATCTTTTTTTTTTTTTTTGGTGAGGAACATCGGCCCTAAGCTAACATCTGTTGCCAATCTTCCTCTTTTTGCTTGAGGAAGATTGTCGCTGAACTGACATCTGTGCCAATCTTCTCTATTTTGTATGTGGGATGCCACCTCAGCATGGCTTGATAAGTAGTGCTTAGGTCCTTGCCTGAGATCCAAACCCGCAAACCCTGGGTGGCCACCAAAGCAGAGCACGTGAACTTAACAACTATACCACTGCACTGGCCCCAGTGGTGAGCTTTTTTTTAAATCATACAACTGAACCATAAATTACTCAACCTACACCTTATAATTGGATGTTAAGGTTGTTTTCAATTTTTTTATCATTATAAATAATGCCATGATGTGTATCTGTACATGTACATTTGTGTGCATATCTCGGATCATTTCCTTAATAACAAAATTCAGTTTCTTGGCCAGAGACCATATGTTGGTGGCATTTAATAGAGTCAAAGCTAACCTTCCTTGAAAAAGAATGCTTAGCATATGTGCTTCTTTCCCTGACACTCTCCAACCCACTGAAGTCCAGCTCCCACTTCCATCATATTACTGAATCTTTTTGAATTGTCCTCCACTGTCCAGTTTCTAGATTGGTCTCACTAAACCCTCTAAAGCATTTGGCACCACTGACAATCTCTTTCCACTCTTAGGAAATTTTTCTTCCTTCTTGGTTTCTGTCACATCACTGTCCCTTGGTTTCTTTCTTGCCTTTTGGTGCCCCAACCTCCCTATTCAGTGTTCACCACATTGCTTATGTCACCAATTAAGGTTGTTATACTATCTTTTACCCTCTTTTCAGTGTATTTGATCTTCCTGGTCAATCCCATCAACTGCATTAAACTACCACCTAAAAACAGAGAACTCCAAAATCTCTATCATCTCTTTAGAAATGTCTCTTCTCAGCTCCAGGCCAGTATATTCAACCATCAACTGGACATTGCCTATAGAGTAGGCAAACTCAATATTTCCAAAATTGAACTCTTTATCTTTCCCCCAAATTTGTCCCTTTGCCTTCATTTTATACCTCATTTCTGATGACTTGTAGTTGCCCAAGCTAGAAATCTAGCAGCCATCCCCACTTGTAGTTATTCACCAAATCCCAGCCCTTTTCTTCTTAGACTTCTTCTTTCCTCTGAACTGTGCCTGTCGTAACCTGTGATACATTCATTTATATAGTACTTTATACTTTGAACTATGATTGGCCTTCGTTTTACATTTTTCTATAATCCATTATTCTGTGGTCTTTTGAGTATATGTCAAGTTCACACTGGGAACGGGGTTTGTGTCATAATACTAAAATCCTTTTTGGTAAGAGGAAGGATTTAAAACAATGCTTTATTTATTTACACTCAATAAATATTTGTTGAACTGAATAAACAAATGAATGATGGTATTATTGCTCCTTAGAAAATGCTGAAGTACGAGGTATATCTTTGCTTCCTGACTTCCTTTTCTGCATCCCTTCTATTATTCTTCTTCCAAGATAATCAAGTCTGTCGTGGTGACCGGTCTTTTTTGTGAAAGAGAAAAAATGATCTGATAAAACTTTCACTGCCAGATGTGTGACACCTCTCCCAGGACCATTTGCATGTTGAGAGGTCAATGGCATAGCCCATTTTAACAAAAACAAATGAATGACAAGGCAAGGATAATTTGGGATTCATCAGAGGATATTTGCAACCATCTCATGTTGCCTGTGTATAGCAGAGATAGGATTCTCATATAATATAGAAATAACTATACAGAAGTAATTACTTTGATTTGAACAATGTATTGGGGAAATTGCAGTGTTTATCACTGACTATGTGGAAACCACAATCTTAACTCATCCTCTTGGTTGCCAACTGAGAGACATGGGCTATGTTGTGGATGTCAGTGGAGAGGAAGCCCTTCCCTAAGAGGTAACAATAAAGCTACATTCCCATTGTCTAAAATGGCCCTTGTGATGCGTGGTTTTTATGCCAATAAGCCACATATCTCAGGGTTGGCCCAGTGGCATAGTGGTTAAGTTCTTGCACTCTTCTTCTGTGGCCCAGAGTTCACAGGTTCAGTTCCAGGGCAAGGACCCAGCATTGCTCATCAAGCCATGCTGTGGTGGCATCCCATATAAAATAGAGAAAGATTGGCACAGGAGTTAGCTCAGGGCCCATCTTCCTCACAAAAATTAAATAAATAAGCCACATTTCTCAATCTCAGGAGCTCCCTCTCATCCTTTATTCAATAATTTAAAGTAAAAAGAAGAAAAATTTCAGACATGCTAATTCTGTGCACAGTTCTTACACTATGTCATTAAAATCTCTCCTTAAAGCTTTTGAGGTACTTATGTGGATTTAAAAGAAAAGTGCAGGATGGTTTGTAGTTCAAGTATTATATAATACTCAGTCTATTTTTTTTTTTCAAACTCAAAGTAGCCCCCAGCTTTCTGTGGAGAATAATGTGCTCACAGGAATGCTAGTAGGCACAGCAGTCTCCCATTTTTTCAGGCCACAGGACTCCTCATTACACACAGCTAAGATAATGTTCTACATTGGCACACCGGGCTCTCCCTCAACATCACTACATTCATGCAACACATTGTCTCATTGCTGAGGAGAGAGGATGTCTCAAGGCAGGATCAGGGCAGCAAGAAATTGCTCTTTGAAGTGCTATGACATTATTTCACAAACTGCGTATCTCAATCCAAAGATATTTTACACTGTAGACACTATACATTTCACCCCACTTTTTTATTTTTAGCATCTGCTAAGATGTATTTTCTTTTATTCCTGTGAAGACATTAGCATGAAAATTGAAGTGTTCCCATTCTGCTAAATAGTAATGTTTCGTTTCACCGGGATCTACACCTGCCACTGTTGCTTTCTAGACCAGTAAGACCTGACAAATGACATCACCGAAGGCTCCGTCTCTGTTATCCCCACCAATAAGAGGCTGTATAAAGAAGGCAGATAGCATTCTGCTTGTCTTCCTCCTCTGCATTTCTCCTCAGAAGTCTCTCTTCCAAACCCAGTACTTCATTGATTTACTTGTGTAACATTTACTGAGTATCAGTTGTGTGCAAGGAATTTATGTTCGTCACCGTTCTTCAATTCTCCACCAGGACCTTTTCTTTGGGTGGTGCTGGTGAGATTCTAAGGGGTAGTCAAGAATGACATAGGAATCCACTTCAAGCCAAGATGAATAAGAGTCAATAGACTCACCCCTCTGCCTGAACCAACTGGAAAACAGACAAAATATATTTAAAAAGCAATTTACAAGAAATTGGACAGCAGAAAATGAATGGCAATGGTCACTGAGAGAGCAGAAAGAAATGAGATGAGCCTTACGGTTGCCCCAGCTTCCTCTCTACTTCCATAAAGTTTAAAATATTAAAAAAATCATATTAAATATAGGCTCTATGAGGCAGGGATTTTTTTTCTATCTTACCTGTGGTATCCCAACCATAGATTAATAGCCGACACATACTATATATTTATTAAATATTTCTTGAATTCAAACTACTAGAAAAACTGGCACGTGGTTATAGTTGTCACATATATCTGTGCCGTGTTGTCTTTCCCCAGGGCCTTGTGTGGAAGATGCCCATTCTATTAAGCCATGCCCCAACTGTAAAATTTTTCCTAGCCAAGCTAGTGGTGCCCTGTCATTTAAAAACGCATTCACCTTAGCTGCACTTTTCTGACTCTTTTCACTTGGCTGCTTGGGATTCTTAAATACTAGATATTTTTAAATATCATATGGACACTTATTAGCTTCAAACCTGGAAACAATGCTCAAGGGTGGTAGAGATTGCTAGCTGTCCACCAAATATTCATGATCTCCTTCCATAATGTAAGATTGTTGGGCCCTGACAAAGATGACATTTCTCAACCTCAGCTCCCACTAAATAATTTGTGTGGCCTAGTGAAAAATAAAAATACAGAGCTCTTTTTTAAAAAAATTATTAAGAACTTCAAGGTAATGACAGCAGAGCATTAAACCCAGCACGGGGTCCTTCTAAGCGTGAGTCCCTGTGCTGCACAGGTCACATGCCTGTGAAGCCACACCTGCTCAGCTGCCATTATATCTGGAGTAGGTGATAAGGAAGAGTGTGATTAGTTCTTGTCAAGGGAATATGAGCAGAAGTGGTAGGTATCACTTCATGCCAAGATGGTTAAGAAGTAAGTGTGCCTTCTCCATCCTCTCTCTTCTGCCAGCTGGATATTACCGGTGGGAGTGAGCTCAGATGCTGTTGTTGAGCATGTCAGAGCCTCCACGACCTTGGGTTTCAGAATAGCTGTGTCACAGAGTCTGCTCCCCTCTCGTACTTCAACTGGTACCAAATAAAAACTTTGGATGTTATTTAAGTAAAAAATAAATGTCTGACATGATAAGTCCCTAAGATTTAGGGGTTTCCTGTTACAGCAGCTAGGATTACCTTAACTAATGCAAGAGTTGAGGACATAAAACTCTGAGCTGAAATCCCTGAAAATCCAGAGAAACAGAGGAGTCCACTGTGCTTTTCATACTAACTCTCAATCTCCAATTCTTCTCTCTGTGCTATGCCTAGAATATCTTTGGACACTTGGTAGGTACTCAAAGTACATTTATCCATCCATTATTTCAACAAGTGGTTTCTGAGCACCTCCCATGTGGCAAGTACTGGGTACCAGCAATGCACAGGACAGCAATTCCCTGCCTTCATGAAACTTTCATTCAACTGTAGACCTCTGTTGAATAAATGAATGAAAGAAGGGCTGAGTATATCAGGAGAAAGATTAACAATACCCAGATCACAGTGAATGATTTTTCCCCCAGAAACTGTCACAATACATACAGAATCACCATAATATCAGTTAAGACCATCTTATACTACTGTAGGACTCAACCCTCTTTGAGCACCAAATTTCCGAGTAAACAAATGGGTCCCAAACCATCATCCAGTAGACCTGCAAGGATCCATGATGGAAGGGGAGAAGTAGAGAGTGGTGAGAATTAGTACTTCTCTTTTTAACCCAAAATAAAAGGCTTAGAGAGATACCAATTGAGAGAAATACATTTTTGCCCATAAACCAGAATCCATTCCACGTAACAGTACTAATACCTTTGGAAGATAAGTACACATTCTTTTATTATAAAAAAAAGATTGAATTTTAGATCTTATTGTAAAAATCTTATAGAAATAGCTGTAACACTACTGTGTAATAATGAACTTAAAGCAATATGCTAACCATGCATTGTATAGCAGGGCTTGCAAGTTCAACATCTGAAGCAAGAATCATTTTTTAATTACTGTAATTTATTCCATCTAAGTAAGCAATTTGAACAGCAAAATATTTTTTAATTAGCCACTTCCAGAAACTATACAAATTAACTTAAATCCCCATTTCCCCAAACTCAAGCAATTTCTGCAGGCTTTGGCCAAGCTCAGACGCAGCCTTTGACAAGTCCAGCATTTTACCTTTCCTTTCCTCACACAGAAAACCAATCACTTCAGCCCCAGCAGGAACAAGCTATTCTAGGATGTTAATTCCCTATTCTGTCTTTTTAATTTTTTAAATACAATATATATACAAAACATGACAAATAATAAGAGTGCAGCTCAGTGATCTATGTCAACGGGAACACACCCATGTAACGACTTTTCAAGTTAAGAGTTAGAACAGTCCCAGACCTCAATCCACTTGCATCCCTTCTTGATCATAATCCCTTCGATTCTTCCCAGAGGGACCCTATATCCTGATGTCTAACGCCATAGATTAGCTTTGACTATTTTTGAACTTTACGTAATGGAATATACCATATATATTCTTTGTTCTCCCAACTTTTTATTTGGAAAAATTTAAACCTACAAAAAACTTGTAAGATTGTACAAAAAACACCTAGATATCCTTAACCTAGATTTAGTAGTTGTAAATATTTGGCCACACTTGCTCAGTCTCTCTCTCTCTCTCTTTTGATAGATAGATGATAGATAAATAGATTATTTAGATAGATAGAGAGAGACCTTTGGGAAGTAAATTACAGAGTATAGACATTAAACCTCATTTTTAAATACTTCATCATGCATGTCCTAAGAATAAAGCTATTCTGCTACAGAACCATAATATTATCACACAAAAAATTGGTAATAATTCCATAATATCTAATATCCAATCCATATTTAATTTTCCTCAGTTATTCCAAAAATGACTTTTATAAACTTTCTCTGAGCAATATTCAACCAGGTCTCACTCATTACTTTTGGTTGTTAATTGTCTCTTTAGTCTCTTAACCTAGACCCCAACGCCTACTTCTTTTTTCTCCACAACATTTCATTTTTGGAAAGTCCACCCAGTTTGTCTTTTCAAGTATCCCATGCTTTGGATTTGTCTGTTTCTCTACGGCGTCATTTAACTTACGTCTCTATCCCTTGTATTTCCTCTACACTACAGTGGACGTCTAGAGACTTGATGAATTCAAGTTAAATATTTTTGGCAAGAATACTTCACAGAAGTACACCCTATCTTTACATCTATCCAATGCACTTTCATAGTCATTCTTCTCATATAACTTCCTTCCCAGTTCTCTGTGGCTATTTCCAAGAATGGCAGCAGTTAAGCTTTGAGAACTCTTCAGTAAAACTAAAGAGGTTTGCAGAAGATATGGAAGAAAAGCTTGTCAATATGTGCATGGGAGTTTGACTTAGATAGCTGCAGCATCATTTTCATTGAGGTATCCAAATCTGTTTTACCAAGTATCATTTATTAAATACAAATATCTTCCAGTGTATTTCATGTCTATTGGCATCAAAAAAGGCAGAAAAGAAAAGTGAAATGAAATTAGAGAATCAGTAGGGGAACAATGATAGTATTAGAGAACTGGCTTTCAAATTTTTTAGACCATGACTCTACCAAGCGTCCATGAGTATACCTCATACACTGCTGGTGGGAATGTAAACTGGTGCCGACATTATAGAAAACAATATGGAGATTTCTCAAAAAATTAAGACTAGAACTACCATATGATCCAGCTTTTCTACTTCTGTATATTTATCCAAATAACACAAAAACACTAATGCGAAAAGATATTTGCACCCCTAAGCTCACTGAAGCATTATTCACAATAGCCAAGACTTGGAAACAACACATGTGCCCATCAAAGGATGAATGGATAAAAGAGATGTGGTATATATACACAATGGAACACTATTAAGCCATAAAAAGATGAAATATTGCCATTTGTGGATGGACCTTGAGGGTATTATACTAAATGAAATAAGTTAGACAGAGAAAGTCAAATACTGTATGATTTCACCCATAAGTGGAAGATAAAAACAAGAACAATGACAAATGAACACATTGATATAGAGACTAAATTGGTGGTTACCAGAGGGGGAAGGGAAAGAAGGAGGGCAAAAGGGGTAAAAGGGCATATGTGTATGGTAATGAATGGTAATTAGTTTTTGGGTGGTGACATGAGGTAGTCTACACAGAAATCGAAGTATAATGATATACACCTCAAATTTATATAGCGTTATAAACCAATGTTGCCTCAATAAAAAATAAATTAGGAAATGAAATTCAAAGAAGACACACTTCATAAAACCATACTTACCCTTCCTACATGTGAAGAAGTCCTGATATTTTATATCCTAGTCTGTCATTATCTAAAAAAAAAAAAGAATCTGTGTTTTATCCATAAAATTTATATAACCCCCAATAGTTCATGACCTGGAATTGGAGGGGAAATGCCTTAGACTAAGTGTTTAGCAAAGAAATGAGGAGGAATTAAAGTAACAATAATAGCATACCCTAGTAGAGAATTATTTGTTATATTTTAATTACTCAAACCATTTTCTCCTCCAGCTATCACATCTTACAAATATCAACTGGAGTCAAAAGACACGAGTTTGAATTCTCACTTAACTAGTTTCAGCCAGGTTGCCTTAAGAGTGTCTCTTAGACTTTTCTGGGATTCTATTCTTCCTCTGTGAAACAGAGATGATATCAAGTCCCATGAGTTGTGGTAGAGGTTAAAGGAGAAAGGGAATGTGAAAGGACCTGGCACAATGCAGCAAGTGAACACTGTGTTCTGGTTCCAGGGAGTGAGTCCTAAAGCCATAGTACAACTTCCCTTCTTTTGAAGAAATCAGAATCAGTAAATCATGTGACTTTTCACAATCATTTCAGAGTGTACCCTATCACCCTGAAAAACCATCACTTCTGGTCTGGAGAAGAGTAGGTTAGACAGTGAGTAACATTTGGCAAAAAAGATCTCAGTACGTATCTAAATCCTCTCAGACTGACATGGTTCTTGGGTCAAGAAATGGTGGAAATTGGCACAAACGACCAGTTCGGATGACATGAATTTCCTGCCATGAAAATGGTAACTGAAAACCAGTAAAATGGTTTAAGTGTACGCTGGTTTAGTCCTCTAAGTGAATGCATCTCGCTTATCATTTGTTTTAATTATTCCTGATGTGTTGCCTATCACATCACAAGCTTCTTCAAAGGGAAAGGAATAAGCAGTTGTCATAACAACAAAGCTCTTCATTACCCTGGGAACCTTCGACAGCTTTATTTAAAATGAAGGAGAAAAAAAGAACCCTAACCAATTAGCTTTATCAGTCTGATTCATGTTCTTCTTAAACTGATAACAGTGTTTCCTGAAGAACTTACAATTTGATGGGGAATGTGTCATGAATATTTATGGTAACATAAAACTCAGAAAAAAATTGGCTAGCTAATTATCACTTGGAAGGTGTTTCTGGTCAAATTCCTGCCCAGTGATCCATTTGATTTTGTTAAATGACTTTTATTAAACAAATCAAAGAACTAGTGGGACTTTTGCCAACATCCATCCATTGGTTCAAGAACAGCAATGAGACCTATTTAGGTTTAAACTTTAAAGCCAAGGCTTCACCCTCAGCTAATTTGATTTGCATTAACTTTGTATTCAGTGAAACCGGAAATGTTTTTGCCTGCCTTCCATCCTTCCGTCTCTGTGCCAGAGATGTAGCGGAAGTCCCTGGAGAGTTTTAATTCTGCCCTTCTCTACAGAATTAAAAAAGCAGATGTTTTCTTCTGGCTGCAGGAGATAAGACTGAAAAGTAATTATTGTTCTGGTCCCAAATCCCACAGGTGTTTTCATTCTTGCCCTGCGACCATGGGAAAAATAAACAGTAAATCTGAGAAGGTCTAGCTGGGATGCTCTTCAAGTTCATATTTGAAGCCAAATATTTGAATATCTCCTGCAAGTGAAAACTATGTAGGACTAGGCAAGCTTTTGTGTAAAGAACTAGATATTACATCTTTTTCACTTCGTGAGATCTAAAGTTTCTGTCATGACTACTCAGCGTTGCCATTGTTGAGTGAAGCAGCCATACACAATATGTAAACCAACTGACTTGACCTGATTTGGTCCAGCCACGGTTTATTGACTTAAAAGAGTTCTCAAGAAATTAGATATTTAATTAAAAATCAGATATTAGTACCCCCAAAGGAAGTGCATACGTTCTTTAAATAAACATTAGTGAACACTTGAAAAGTATGTTCACAAAGTGTTTTCACATATACTATTTCATTTAATCCTGAAATGAGGATTACTCTAAGAGGCTGGCATATCACTTTTTTATCTTACACATGAGAAAACTAGACTAGGAGTACTCAGGTAACTTCCTTGCTTTTCAAAATCAAACAGCTGGTTCCTTGATTTGCGTTTCAATGATCTTTCCACCATACACCCAATTGTCTTGTAAATAATGCACTTCATACAGATCAAACAGAAAGAAGCATGAATGATAACAATTTCTAAACAATACTCTATGAATAAGTGTCATTAGTACTCAAGAGAGTGACAAAAATCCCTCAACACTCCTCAAGCTCTGTTGAACAGTGCCCCGGTGATGCTAATGCAAGCCTTAGACCAAGCTGAGAGAAACCGGAAAGCCAGAAAATTCTGTGTCCTAGATCCCTGGGTCATTTCAGGAATTAACCATATAGGCCTAGTTCACCCTAAACCGCCTGCCTTCCCGAACTGAAACCAAGAAGGACTTCATCAATTGTTTGGAGTCAAAGAAGGAAATCCACCCAGAAATTTTGCGAACTGAATCAAATGCAGGAGCAGTTATTGCTCAGGATTGGAACATACTTAAAATCCACATATAGCAAAGATTCTTCAGTCACCAAAGATTGTGCAGGCGACTATTACTTAATTATGACAACTATACACGGTCAGGATATTGCATTAGGAGACACAGATGCACCATCTGTTAAGGAAGCATGATTTAAATGATTTTTTTCACTAAACTTCATCCTTGTAAACATTAACTCTACATTGTTCAGCTCAAATAAAAGTGTCCATGAAAAATATTGCTGATGGGCATCTGTGAATGACATCCTTTATATCCAATTAGATTCAACTCTACAAGCATTTACTGAATGTCTCTTAAGTATCAGTCACTGTAAAACAATCTCTGCCTTCGGGGAGTTTATACCATTAGCAGTAAGAATAAAAACGAATATATAAATGAGTAAGATACAAAGCAAAATTTGGTGTAGGAAAGGGTTTAATCTCACCTGGATTCAGAGAAAAAAGAGATCTGGAGAAAGAGAAGGGAGATTTCATGAAGAAGAGGATCAGGGGAAGTTTCAGAGTGAATTGACTGGAAAAGAGGGAAGGCAGCTGCCCTGGTCCACAGACTGGTGTGAACAAGGACACAGGGACAGAAAACTGAATTAGGGGTTGGGGTTTAGTTGGTTTAGAGTTTGCCACGGAGGTTAAAACTAGAATCCATGCACCATATTCAGCCTGAACACCTTAGCTTCTCTTGGGGTTACACAGTATATGTTTTTTTTTAATTTGAATCAATCCCAACATTCAAAAGTTGGAAATTTCACGTGAGTTAGATTTCTGACTCTTAAAGAAATAGAAGAGCTAGCAACCAGGAGCGCCGTAACTGCATGTCAACAATCAAACCTGACACTTAGACAGGATGGGTCCTCACCCATTTTGTCTGGTTCCCTCCAGGTCCACTGTGCCTATTTATGTTACCTACATGGCCTTGGTGTAGGCATTTGAATTTGCAACAGCTAGTCCAGAAGAAACACATGACATATCTTCTAAGAACTTGAAACAATTTTAATATGATTAGGAAGGTGCTTAAAATTATCCTCTTCACTTCAAAAATAAGTGACCAACTATTAAGCTATAAGCCATGAATTAACAAAATAGGAAAAGTATATTGAGTCCCTTATACTATGGAGAAGAATGGAAAAGATAAGTGAGTTGTCTATAAGCTGAAAATTGTTCATTTGATTCAATAAAAACTGGTGAGCAATCGAAGGTTTTTGTAAAGAGGAGCAACATGATTGTGGCTAATTTTGGCTTTTTCAATAGATGTTAACCCTCACTAAAATTTTAAAATTTACATGCTTTTATTCAGCAAGTAAAGAGATTATCTTATGAACTATGTTGAAAATAAATTTATTATGAAGTACATTTATGTTTTGATTTATAATTTGGTTGACCTCAATTTGAATCATTTGTCCTATAAGTTTTCTTTGCAGTGCTATACATGAATTTCAAAACACTTCCCATAAACTCTAGCATATGAGGAAACAGAATCATTAAAATACTTTAGTTTTACAAGTTGTATGTTTGCCTGTAACTTTCCTTTTTTTATACCACTTATAGGCAATTATTTCCAAATGGAAAACAATTCATGCAGAATATATTCTAAAGTTAATTTATAAATGAAAGGCAATAATTTCTGAGATATAGATATTCTAAAATTCTTCACATTTGCTGTTGACTTTTTTTGCAGTTCACTATAAAGTGGAAAATGTCAGTTGCTTACATAAAGAATTTAAAGTTACTTCTTTCATAACATTTATATGTGCATAGTCAGCCTTTTGAGTAAACAGTATCTGTACTAAGGACTATTTTTATCCTATATTTAAAGCATTCATGTTTTCTTTATATAGTCATAAAATAAATTCAGTAATTTGTGGCTTATAATATAGTTACCTTTTTTTTAAATGAATAAGGTAATTTTAAGCACCCTCCTGATGATAATTAAATTAGTTCAAGCTCTCTTGCCTTTTCTAGAAACTACGTCACTGAATGGGTACAGCTCATCCTTTAGCCTTTTTTTCTTTTTTCATTTGTTTTTTCCACTCTATTACCGCTCTTCTCCTAAGGTTATCAGTCACCTCTCCCTTTAAGATATTATATTTATAAAATTCCAAACCCTGCACATGGACAATTGGTCAAGAATAAGTCCAGCAACAACTCACAGTTATCTATCAGCTAAAGTTATTTTTCATCTCCATTGCCACTAGAACTATTTGTTTTCAGAACTATAGGTTCTTTAGTTTATTACAAATGAGCTTGAATTTGACAATTGTAAGTGAATTGCACATATCCTTATTTCCGGGATAGGAGCTGTCTGATGACAAATTTTTAAATAATCTCTTCAAGGCAAGGGATCTTACTTAAGCGAACAAATGCTTATGCTTGACAGGAGAACTGCTAAAGAAAACTACAATTATTTTGATAATCATTGGGTTTCTGTAAGAGATACTCACATATATGCACATATTTAGGTGGTGGTTGTGCCATCCTTACCTCATAAATCGATCTGGCAGGTCCAGATCACTTGAGCTTTCCACATCTGAATCTCCTTTGTTTTTTAATGTCTTCCTTGTGCTGAAATCCTGAGATCATGTGTATTATTCCAAAAGTGTTTCACTATGGAGATGTAAACAGACTTGCCTGTATTCTCCTTCAGCTATAACGCGATTTCTTTGCTTAGTCTACCTAGGTCATATTGCCTTTTTTTTCTGCACCCCCTTGTATGAATTTGCTACCAGTTATCCACCCCAGTCCTTTTAGCATTACTACTTTCCAAGGTTTTCCTCCTATATGAGTGTCTGTGTTTCATATCACATTTCCAAATACATTAGCTCCATTTATCAAAACATCACCATTTGGAATAATTCTCTGTGTATCGTTAGTCACCAAATTTTCTTTTCACATTTTATGTTCATACGCACTCCAGTAGGAATTTGGTGATGACTTTGAAAGTCCCTCTAACAAACAATCGCATCAAATCCCACAAATGTTACTGATATTTCATTTCCTGTATGTAGTCATTTGGATTTCTAACTTATTCCTGCTTAAGATACGAAGTTCATCTAGCAACATTGGAGTAGGTGATTTCTACATCTTCGTGATGTATAGAGTCAAGCTATCTCTATGTGAAAGAAGGGATCAAAAACTAAATTATTCCCAGCAGAGACTGACTCTGTGATATGCTAAGTTTGTAAGGAATATCACTGACCACATATCAAAAACAGCCTTGGGACGTATCTCACAATAGTAGTGTCTTGTATTACCATTCAACTCTTACATTTAACTTTTTATGTCTTGTCTCCTGAAATAGATTCTAAATGCTTGAGAACACGGAGTGTGTGTATGTCACGTGTGGGTGCATGTGTGTGCATGTGCTCCTGGGATCTTCCACGGCTTCTAGCACTATACAGTGGACACAGTAGAGGCTTAGATATACGTGAAGAAGGAAGGAAAGGAGGGAAAGGGGGAGGAAAGAGGCAATGGGAATAAGAGTCCTTGAATAACACCAGGATGGAGAAAACAGGGAATCCAGGGCTTACTGATCATATCACCAACTCACTTGTCACTAAAATTTCTGCAGGGAAAGAAAGAGGTAGATTGGGAGAGGTAGCCCAGTCATACCTGTTCATGCTTTTGGAAGAAAAAAAATCAATGTTATTATAGAGAATAGGAAAATTATCAGCTTTTAAAGAGGCTGAAATAAATAGAAATATAGAGTATGGTTGAATAGCTGTAGCTGGATATTCACCACATTTTGACAGTCACTCAATGCACAGCAGGGACTCCACACACGTTTGTGGGATCCTTTAATAGTAACATCTCAGCATTTGCATGAACTCCATCATAGGCCAGTCACTATGCAAAGGGTTGTATGTGAATTATCTGTTTTGAAAAACATTAAATTTATATAAACAAGTAACCAATTCATTTTATAGAAATACTTATACTTGAGGCATATGACTTGCCTTATTGAATTCTCGTTACAGCTCTATGATGTAAGTACTATTATAATCTCTATTTGTACATTTACACCGATGAGGAAACTGAAACTGAAAATGATGAGTAACTGACCCAAGCTTTTGCAACGAGCTAGGAAGTGGCTGAGCAGAGTTCAAACCCAGGTGCTCTAACTGCAGAGCCTGCATTTAGGTCCTACTCCAGAACTCAGGGACTCTAGACTGAAGTAATAGGCTTTACTGAAACAGAATTGTGCAATTCAGTTTGCATGTTCTTACCCATGAGAGGCGCCATAATGTTACCTCTAATAGTTGACTCCTATATATAACAATACTCAAAAGAATGATGTGGCCTCGGGACTTCATTAAGAGACTTCTTGGGACCACCTGAATCCATACACAGGAGTGAGAGCTACATGCATTTTGCTATTCTTAGGCCTAATTATAGACAACAAATTATAAACACTATACAGTGGAGATGACATAACAATTCTTCTGTGCAAACTTAAGCTAGTGTGAGCAAAAGACTAGCTTATCTCCTCTTTGTTCTGGTCTCGATTCTTCTTCTCTGTCTGTGGTCCCATTTCTTCTACACTCCTGTGCTCTAGAAATGTCTTCTCTTTGTTTGGAGGTGTCTAGGTTAAACTGTTGGTCTTTTCATTTGCAAATGCCTGCAGTTCTCTCCAGGTACCCGCCTTACGACTTTCCTGCGGGCATTCCTCCCCTCCAATATGTAGAGTTCTAGGTGCTTGCCCCCTTCCTTTGTTTTTGGCTCAGACTAATCTGTCCTGCTAGAGCTCCCTCTGCCAGTTACTGTCTCTCTGGCAGATAGGAGCAAAGAGTCGATTTTAAAATTCACTGTCACTCACTGGCAACAAGAATGGCTTCTGGTTTTGAAAACATATCTCCCAGTGTCCTGTGCCCAGATTTTCTCTGTCAGTCTACACATCTTGTCGGAAGCAGTGGCTCAGAGACATTACTCTTCGACTGTTTCATATCTAGTATTGGGTGAGTTCCATCTCTACTCTGTGATCCACCATTTACATCCTCAGGTCCTTTCCTTGTGTTCCTTAGGACCAGCCTTTACCACTGGCCTATGTCAGTATTCTTTGTTTCTTTTCCATCCTTTGAGATTAACCAGTCCTGTGGTCCTGGGCCAGAGAACAGGCCTTAGATAAGCCTAAATTCCAACCCATGGCACACCACACTGTCAACCTCTGTTGTGAATAATTCAGTGATTCTGTAGTGGTTCTGATCCTTTCATTTACATTGAGATCATCTTTCATTAGTCTTTTGGGTATTAGAAAAATAGGAAGTACCCTAAATGCTTTATTCTGAGATGTGAGTGAGAATATTTGTGATCTGAACCAGAGAAGTTGTAACTTTAGTCATTCAATAGATTTTTTTTTTTTTTTAACATCTATGTACTAGAAAAATGGCAGTGAACAAGTCAAGGAACGGCTCTGCTCTCATGGAATTTACATTCTGTGACTTTGTCCTTAGTTAATATTTATCAACTACACTTGACGTGAAAAACATATGTTAGGTGTTTGGGGCAGCCAATAAATAACATCTTTCCTTTCCAATTGAATTCAGAACCAGTTTAGAGATGGAAGAGCTAGATGGAGATCAGCCAACAGCTTTTTACTGTTAAAGGGGATTGGAGAATGTGGCTTTAGATCTGCCTTTATTGCAAGTTTAAGGCAGAGCCCTTACCACATGCCAGAGGGCTGATGGGACTGCATGAATCCTGTGGACTTGTTCACTCTCAAAAAGAAAAGACCTGAAGAAGCTGAGTCCAGTGCGTTCAGTTTCTTCTCTTGAACTCACAAATCAGATAGTGGAAGGGAGAGGCTAGGAGTATCATTCTGGGCGGAAATCCCCTCACATGGAAACATGAGACCTGAGTGACTACTCATACAAATAATAAATGAGATTCGGAAAACAACTATAGTTGAATCAGGGAAAAGTTATGTGTCCTAGGAATGCTGAAGATTTACTGAGACTTATTAAAAACTCTAAGGGTCATGGGTCCACGGGTTAATTAACACTGATTTTGAGAGTTTGTGCATGTAACGGTTTCAGTAAATGGTCATAAATACTAATAGTGACTTTCATTTTGAAAGCAAAAATTGCAGGTGAAGCAAAGATATGCAGATCAGGAGCTGCAAGCTTTCCATTCACATCTGAATTAATGTAAAGAGCAATTTAAAATACAGTTTATGTAACAGTGAAGAGTAATTATGACAGTAATTGGAGGAAATATTTTTAACAAAGCATTACATGTAGAGACAAGTTGTTTGCATAAGCCTATCATTGAAAATTCAGTATCACCTTCTTGCAGGTTTGGACTTACTAAACTATTTTCCAATATAAGCTAAGAAGAAACAAATGATTTTCAACCGTAGCTACTAAAATAATCGCCAATAAGACCTGAAGTAACTTTGGATGGCAACTCTCTCCCTCTGGAGGCTGCTGCAAACCCAAGAGTCAGTCTTATTCCAAAGCTGTTGCTTGTTCCTAAGAGATCAGGTCACACTGTTGAGTCCCCCAATTTATTTAAATCTGTTATTTTAATTCAAGTGCTAATTGTCTCTCACAACAAACAGAGACTCCTCTCAGCTGCAATTATTGGCATTACAATAGATAATCAACAGGAAGGCCTGAAGCAGAGCGGGAAGAGTTGCCTTGGTTACAGACCTGAGATGCTTTTGGTATTACAGTTCTAGCCATGTTTCAAAATTTCCTAAAACACCCCAAAAACAAAATATTGCGTTTTTTTCTGTTCTTCTTTGCGGCCCATCTAAGTTAATTTGAACCAATATGGGGGCCTAGTCTTATACGGATATTTGTATGAGGTCTCTTCAATAAATGACTCTACAAAACAGAGCTTTCATTGAGAACATTTGTATGTACATGTTCATGCACTTTTAGAATAATGAGAAGGAATCAGAGTTATTGTTTTGTGCTAGAGAAGCATATTATTATAGTGGCTCTATCCGCACTCACACAATGCAGTCATTACTCTACATTATACTCTCAGCTCTCTTTTTTTAAAAGCAAACAGAAAAATAAATCCCCTTATAGCCCATCACTACCCAAGTCTCAAAATAGTATCTTCTATCTTGAGGGCAGATTGAGTAGAGCTGGAAGGGCGGGCCAAAATGTAGACCTCTATAGCAAGGCTCTGCCAGTAATAGTTTTGTTTTGTTGCTTCCCCATCTATTTAGGAAATTGAGGTTTTAAAAGTTAGGATGGATTATTCAGATAATGATCTACTAACATAATCAGCCATTTAGAAAGCACACGAGACTATCCATGCCATCCTTCACAGAGCATCTTGCTGTTTATCAAGCTGTAGTAGTGACCAGTATGATCTCTCTCTTCATTCACTAATCCTGGTTACAGGAGATATTTTTGCTTATTTCCAAAATATCACGTGCGCTCCCAGATGACTTACATTTCATCTACTTCAATGAAGATACACAGAAGTATAAGTGATAGCTAGCGTTTATTAAGGACTTACCAAACCTTGTACTAGAACTTTTAACAAATACTATATATCTAATAATTATAACAATCATCCTGCAAGAATTATTATCCCTATTTATAGATAAGGAAATTAAGGCTTACAGTATGACTTGAAGAGATTTTTTTAAATCCAAAATGTTTTCATTAGTGACATAGAGCAGAATGCTCAAGAGTCAGAATACTGGCTTAAAATCCAGCCCTGCCACTTAGGGCTCTGTGGTTGTTAGCAAGTTGCTTAACCTCTCTCTGTCATAGTTATTTTATCTGTAAAATGGGGAAAATAAGAGAAATAGGGTTACAGTGAGAACTAAGTGAGTTAATGCATGTAAAACACTTAAAACATTGTCAGGCACGTGGTAATTATCCAATGGTAACTCTTTAATATTTGGAATATTGTATAATTTCCCAAAGTGATTATGTTCTAATGTTTCAATTATATTACTACAGCTATTCTTTATATCTACAATGAGTGTAATCATTTTTATCATTTACTGAAGATTACAAAATATCAGTATGGGTATAAAGTATTTCTACACTGTGCTTAGCAGAGCTGGATAGGCCCCACAGATTTTAAACATAAATGTATATTATTATTTTGTTACTTACATACTTACTGATATTTACAACTAGCTTTAACCTTTCTTTTGTTAACATTATTATCTAGAGGCATCAACTCTCTCAGTCAAAGCTGACAGTATGCAAAACTGTCACATGGAGACCTTCCTACTCTGCTGTCCACCCTCCTGGTGATTTCATTCATGGTTCCCTCCAATTCCATTAGAATCTATCTCCCTAGGTTTTCTTCTCTATCAAAATCAGTTTTTAAATCTTCCATTCAAAATAAATGTTATTTATTTTGGTTATTGAGCTACTATATTTCAGATTGAAATCCTTCCCTTTGTATTCTGATGCTAGGGCTAGGACTTGGCAAAAACTATTTCTCCTTTGTCTGTTAAGCATGACCAATAGAGGGCAGTAGAGAGGGCGGCTTGTTTTTTATATGCCAGTTGGTCATGTCTTGCCAGCAATAGCCTAGTGTTAGCTGTAACCCAGTCTCCTGCTTGCTTCATTCTCTCAGACACCTTAGAGGCACCAGCTGGGAAGTGCCCCTCCTCAAGGTTCTGAGTCCTAAACCCATGGGGCCACTCCTCTGACTTCCTGAGGTAACAGAAGCTGCTAGAGGGCTCCCCCTACTGAGAAGTCTGAGTTCCAACTCTGCAGGGCCTCTTCCCTAAGCTGCTAGGTTTAGATAACTCCAACCTCTTCCCTTTGTTCCTAGGGCCCTGAGTAGGGACTACTTCCTGTAGTTACCATCTGGGTATTACTTAAATGGTCCCCTTTTGCTTTTCCATTCTCCCAACATTTGTTTAAGCAATTCTTTATTTTAAATTTCCTCATTGAAATACCTAATATGGTTTCTGATTTTCTGTCCAGACCATAACTGATCCAAAAGTGCTATAAATAACTGTCTGAAATGTTCTCAGAAGTTTTGGAAATACATCAAGAAAAGAAGAATGAGGGAGAATTTTATGCACTTTTCAACAATAGACAGAGAAGACTTTTGTGGGGATAGAACAAAAGTTTTCCCTGCCCCGCCCTCACCCCCAAATGATTATACTTGCCCTAGACAGCTAGTTCTGTCCCCAGGCAGGAGGAATTCTCTACTACTTGGGGGAGAGTCAGCACTTTTGTTCTAGTCAGGCCTTCAACTGACTGGATGGAACCCATCCACATTAGGGAGGGCAATCTCCTTAGAATATCAACTCAAATGTTAACCTCATCCAAAAACATCCTCATAGAAATATCCAGAATAATGTCTGACCAAATATCCGGGCACCCCATGGCCCAGCCACATTGACACATAAAATTAACTATCACATTTGCCAGGAAACTAAGTGACCAGTTGAGATTTTGTCCACAGTCAACTCAAATAGCTGTAATTTGAGAACTTTGGAGTAATTTAGTAGTCCATCACAGCTTTTCACTTCCACCCTGCCCCTGCCTTGTGAACTCCCTGATGTCTTCCCTGTTTGGGAGTTTTGTCTCTGTCAGCCAGGGCTTCCTGTATCTTTCCTGGCTGCTGGAATGGGTCCTCAGTCCTTGGGCCTTTGCAGATGGTGAGCCATGCAAATCAGTAAAAAAAAAAAAACCCTGAGAGAATGTATGAGGAACCAAGAAATATCTTGGAAAGAGTGGACTGAATAAAGAGGTGTAAGGCCCCAAGGTAATCTTAAAAACAAAAGATTGTCTAATTTTTTTAAATGGTAGTGAATTTTAAATGTGCATAATCTTTTCCTAAGAGCTCTACTAGTCCAATTAGGGTACTTCTGGAAAAAACGTAGACCAGGAATCAGCAATATGGACTTCCTTTTCATTAAGAGTTTTTTTGATGACTCTTGCCTTTGTTATCTGAATTATGGCAATAGCAAGTAAAACACAGGGTCTAGCCGTACATGAAATTTTAAATTATTCAGAGACTGATTATATGGCTTGTGAATTACTGTATCTCTTTTCATATCTCACACTTCTCACATTCATTAGCATCTCCAATAAGAGCATGGCTTAGAAAAGTGAAATTCATAAAATGGGATCTTTTCGGTCTGAAAGAGACTTAAAGGCCAACCATGCTCTCCTTCACTTTGTGGGCGAGCCAATTGTCTTAAGAAGGGACAATAAATTGCCAAGGCATGTGAATGAGTTAGCAGAAGGGATTAAAGTTAGGCAATTTGTTACTTGTAGACTGACCTGTTTACACTTCTAAGGTACTTTGAGAGAATATGAAAATAGTAATGAAAGTAACACTGGGGGATTATGTAAGGATTTTAATTTTCTGTCTTATTCCTACTTCTTCTTTTATGGAAAATTGGAAATTAACTGTAATGGATCACTTCTGCTCCTGGAAGAGACAAATAAGGTATCCTCATCCAGGATCCTAGACCTGATATATAAGTATGTGTATATGTGTGTGTGTGAGTATATATATATATATATATACACACATGTCCTTCGCCGTTGAAAATGCTAATGTTGACAGCGTTATCTTCCTTGTTTGTGATTACAGCTAAAAAAAGACTGAAGCATCCACAGCCGACCTGCCACACTGACACATGTATAAAATGTCCTTTTAGAGTGATGATGTCCCTTGACTCAAGCAGTGTCACTGACTAAGGCTAGTATCACTTAGTCTGTTTTTGACAAAAGTCCCTGCAATGCCCACAGCAAGCCAACAGGCCTTTAAAGGCCCCAAGAAGCCTGGAACATAACTTCTCAATTCACTCTGGCCATGGCCCTTGTGCTTCAGATGCATTTAAGGAGAAGAAAACTGGAGAAAGAACAGAGAGGAAAGCAGGAGGTGCGCACTGAAAGCATTTGACTCTGCTTCTAAGAAGTGTTGGAAATTAACACTGCAATAGGGGCACTGAATCTGGGTGGCTTCTTTTGGAGATGCAAGAATTAAGAATCATTATTCTGATTAAAATTTGTCCATGGCTGCCTATATCCTCTAAGTAAAATGTCAAACGAGATCCTTTATGATTTTACCTCCAACAATTTATCCAGCCTCATTTCTCTCTACATTTACCAAGCACCACCTGCCTACCTCAAAATCCTGAATCTTACAACACAGTGATACTTAAACACTTTTCATACCTTCGCACATGCTGATACCTTTGCTTGGAACATTCTTCTACTCTACTTCACTTGCTAACGCAGCCTGCCAATTCTCCTCCAATGTTTTCTGCTGCAGGAAGCTTTCTTCCCTCCAGTGTGTTCTGGGGGATCTATAGTAGCCAGCTTTTATGATGACCCCCATGATCTTACCTCCTGATATTCACACTTTTGTGGTCTCCTCTCACACTGAGTAAAGTTGACCTGTGTAACCTACAGGAAGTCATCAAATGGGTGACTTTTGAGGCTAGGTCATAATAAAAATAGTAAATCCTACCTTGCTCTTACTTTTATCACTTACTCTGAGGACAGCCCATGGCCATATCTTGAAATCATTCCATCACCCCTATAGAGAGGTCAATGTGGTGAAGCCTTGTGCCAACAGCTAGTATCAATTTACCAGGCATGTGAGTGAGCCAGCTTAGAAGCAGATCCTGAAGCCCCAGCTGAGCCGTCAGATGACAGCAGCCCTGGCTGACACCTTGACTGTAACCTCATGAGAGACCCATGCCAGCATCATTCAAGTAAGCTACTCCCAAATTCCTGATCCATAGAAGCTATATAAGAGAATAAATACTTATTGTTGCTTTCAGCCTCTGTGTTTTGGAGTAATTCGTTATGCAGCAATAGATACAGTATGTCTTTCCTATATTTTTCCATGGTACCCTGTGTTTCTCTCCTTCAAAGCCTCTTCCCCATTGTGTGCTGTCTGTCTCTTCCACTAGCATGAAGTCATCTTGAGAGGAGAAACAGAGCAATTTATCTTTTAATTTACAGAGTTTCAGTGGTCCAGAGAAGGACTATTCTTAATGATTCTGCAACTGTACAACTGCTCAAAGGTGCCTGCCCAATGTGCTGATGCAAATGGAGGCTGAAGTCCAGCCCTTACCCACTCAACAAGTTGAATGGCCTGGTGAGGGCTGCTGCCACAGAGAGAGAGGGCCACTTCTTCCTTTGCACAAAGACACCTTTACTCATTAAATCTTGTCAAAGGGCCACCATTCTAATTCATCCACTGTGTCAGTCAGGGTCTATTCAGGAGACAGAAACCATACATAATTTGAACAGGGAACATTTAGTATGAACAGTAATTAACTACGTCAGGGGAGTGGAGTGACAGAGCGTTAGCTACCAAGGCTAAAGAGAAGTCTAAACAATACAGGGATAATTGATTTAGGGATCAGCCACTACCTCTACGACTGAGGCAAAGCACCCAAGTAAGGAATAAATCTCAAAGAAAGACCCCTGTCCACCAGGGCTGAGATACAGGCTTTGTTGGAGAGACCGTGACAGGAGTCCACTAAATGGCAGAGAAGTTTGCTGAGGTGCAGCAAGATCAGAACTTTCGGGAAGCCATCCTTTTGAGAACTCAGGGAAGATACCAATGGGGAAGTGCCACACTGCCAAAAGAGCACACACTGGAACCACGAAGAGGAACTCCTTCTTCCTCCAGTGTCCCTTCAGCTTCTTCTATTCACAGGCTTAACTTAGTGCCAGATGGCAAGGGAGAAATGTTCCAGTATCATTAGCAGGGCAGTGAAAAGTGGCTTTGTGACCAAGAGGCCATAGATTGATAACTGGCGCGTCCAACTAGACAGCACCCTTTTCTAAATTTATCTACCCATAAGGAAGGCCTTTTTTAGATTCTCACCGAGGGACTCTATGATCCTGGTTGTATTTTTAAAGAGTCATGAAAACATGGATTGGGATAGGTGGTATTCGAGGGTTGTTCTTAGTCTGGGTTTCCTCTTAGCAACTATTCTGCTCAGATGGCCCCTTCTCAGAAACAATTTGTGCAAGTGTAATCTCTCAGTTATTTCTATTGACCGTGCCTTCAAACTGAACTTGGTAGCCATTGGCATTTCTTCGTGTCTCACATCTGACAGAGGTCACCAACAGATTCCCTATCCTGGTGGCTTCCTTTCCTGCGACACAGCAGCCTGTACTCTCTGAGCATTGACGTCAACAGAACACCTGGACACCTTGTTATTACAAATGTGGGACTTGCAATTGATGTTATGTACATCAAGCAAGTGTGACAGATGAAAGATGAAACCTTTCCCAACGCTGAATCTGATGAGGATACAGGACTTGTGTCATTTTGAAGTTGACTGGCTCTTAAAAGCAGTTTGGTTTACAGTATCTGTCAGAGAGGGGTAATGTTTTGTGACATCAAATCACAATAGTGTCTCCACTAATAGGGATATAATAGAAATAGATACTTGCGTAGAGTTACACAGCATGAAACTATGGCTTGTCATCTCTTCCTATTTGTATTATTTTTCTATAAAATGAAATGATAGCATGCTATAAACACCTAGCAGTCTCTGTTTATTTTGCTGCTCTGAAGAAATACCCTAATTATATGTTGAAGGAAAAGTTCTCTTTCTAATGTATTAAGGGCAGAATCAATGTCAGTTAGTTCAATCAACATTTATTGAGTCTGGTGAAGTTACAAAGAAAGAAGAAGATATTATCTCCTTGCCCTAAAGTAACATACAATCTAATAGTTCCTGTCATGGCTTTCTGTTGGATTCTGTATGCTGCATTTTTTTTTTTTTACATTATTTCTCCTCTTTTCTATAATAGTTTGATGTTGAATGAAAGCAGAAAACTGGAGAGCTGTACCATATGACTATCTGGATTTTGTTGAGCATCACTATAAATAAGCATCTCCTTTATCTTGAGATGTGCATTCTCATTTACTAAAGAACTTTGGAAAAGGTAAACAGTTGGAAAGTAAATTTAACTATAGCTCTATTAAAATGTCTTTGGTAAGCAATTCTTTATATGCTAGAAAAATGTCACGCAAAACAAAAATCTATAGAGAAGCTTTGAGTGTTTCACTGTACTTCTTGGAGAAATATCGAAAAAATAAGATTTGCAAGCAAATAAGATGTAGTGGGCCTAATAACCATTACTTTTAAGAAGAGAAACATAAACAGCTACTGTAAATCAAACTTAATCACCAATAATGTCTTTCCACAGAAGTTAAAGAATAAGGTTGGTTAGTACTAATCCCAAGAATGTAGGAATGATGCAGTTAAGAAAGGAAAAGAGTCAGAGGTATAATGATGATAATAAAAATGATAATTAAGGTAACATTTCCTCAACTCTTTTGGTGAGCCAGGCACTGTTCTAAGCCTCTAGATGGTGTCTAAGTGTTCTCCAGAGAAACAGAACTAATCTGACATATATGTTTATATATAGACAGGGACAGAGAGAGAGAGAGATTTATCAGAAGAATTGGCTTACACGATCATGGAGGCCAAGAAGCCCCGCTCTGCCATCTGCAAGCTGGAGACCCAGGAAAGCTGGGATGTAATTCAGTCTGAATCCAAAGGCTTGAGAGCCAGAAGTGCTGATGTTGGAGGGCAGAAGATGGATGTGTCAGCTCAGAGAGCTAATTTGCCTTTCCTCCTCCTTTTGGTTCTATTCAGGCCCTCGAGATGTTGTCTGATGTCCACCCACGTTGGTGAGGGCAATCTTCTTTATTCAGTCTGCCAATCCAAACATGAATCCCTTCTGGAAATATCCTACAGACATCCCCAGAAATAATCTGTTACCAGCTATTTGGACATCCCTTAGCATAGTCAAGTTGACACAAAATTAACCATCACAGGTGGGGACTGTGATTATCAGCCATTCTGACTCCATTTTTAACCACACTGCTCCACTGTGTATTTCCCCAACTGAAAATAGAGACACAGACTCGAAAATAGAGACACACACTCTAACAAGTGTTAACTTGTTTATGGAAGCGCATGGGGTTTCCATTGGCATTAACCTATAAAATAGAGCAAGCTATAGTTGCTATAACGCTTGCTGAATAAATGGAAATGAAAAAGAAAACAAATATTTTTAAAGAGACTCTGATATCCAAAGCAGCATGGTAGGTACATATCAATCTTGATAAAATGACATATACAATCTTGATAAAACTCATTCCCAGTCTTGTAGGTAGTAAGCAGTACTTGGCTTCTTTATTTTTACCCTTTGTCAATCCTGCCTTCTGATGACAGTATCAATGCTGGGGGAATAAAATAGATGTTTTGAAAGCTGATGAATGAACATGTGTTTTGGTGTCATAATTCAGAGTGATTTGAGGTGAAGGAGAACAGAAGCCTCTCAAAGAAGAATCATAGATTTCTTAAGAATCATTTGGTTGCATATAACAGCAACTCACTCAAACACGGCTAAGAAAAAATAAAAAGAGTGTTAGTAGAAGGCCATGAGGATCTTCCATGGAACTCAACTGCGAGAAGTACAACCAGGTCTCCTGCACACATGAACCGGGGAGGAAAATGTTGATGACAGAGTTTGCTCTTTCCTTCCCTCCAAGGGTCACACGGTCCCTCTCATCCCCACTGCTCTCTATAGAGATTCTTCTCTGTATCAGCCTGCTAGCCTCTTCTCTGCTCAGGCGCCTCTGGGTCCTCCCAACCCTAAGAAAAGTCCTGGAGCCTTGGGGAGAAAAAAATGTTTGGCCCAGTCCAGCCTTTGGATGATCCATTCTTATGTCTAATCTTTTACGGCTTGAGAGGGAGTGTCAGAGTCACAAAATATAAATGTGGGAGGCCAGCCTGGTGGCGCAGCAGTTAAGTGCGCATGTTCTGCTTATCAGCGGCCAGGGGTTCACCGGTTAGGATGCCGGGTGCGGACACGGCACCACTTGGCATGCCATGCTGTGGTAGGCGTCCCACATATAAAGCAGAGGAAGATGGGCATGGATGTTAGCTCAGGGCTAGTCTTCCTCAGCAAAAAAGAGAAGGATTGGTAGCAGTTAGCTCAGGGCTAGTTTTCCTCAAAAATAAATAAATAAATGTGGGGCTGTAATGGCTCAACCTAGGGCTGATTAGAGTATAGGAGGGGGAGAGGAGTTGAAGGTTTTGCAGGCAAATTAACCAACATCTATTATACATCAATACTAGGACAATGTTATTGCTACACTACTTCCCAAGGGACCTTGAGTAAGATACTTGCCTCTGTGTGCCTCAATTTCCCCATCTGTGAAATGGGGCTACTACTTGTTTTGTGAGGATGTGATTTAATTCACATGACATGCTTATAATGCAATACATTTTACCTATCATTATTCTTATTATTTGCTATTATTGTCTGAGGTCAACTCCGACCACCTGTAAGTTCAGTAACCTAGAGATTCAATGCCATTCAACACCCTCCTTATTTTACTAGATAATTTCTCCTTTCCTTCTTAAAATTGCAGTATTTCATAGATTTGGGAGTAAAGATCTTGAAAGACTCCAGAAGAAGAAGAATGGGAGGATTAACTCTTTAAAAGACGCATCGCTTTAGGTCACTCACACGTCTTCTGCACTCTAGGCAAAAATAAAAAAAAAATTGTGGTTGATAAACAGTGCAAACTTTTTGGATTCCAAGGAGGAACATTTAGAAAAATGAGTCTTGGGCAGTGGTCCTTAGGGCAGTTGGCCGAAGTACTGTAATGGAACTGGTCAGTCAGTTAGTTCAAGCAACCAATTTCACTGGCTTTTCCCCTTAATTGACGGGTAGCTTGACCATTGTATAGAAATGCTCTGGAATGTGGACATTATTGAACAAAGCAGAATAAAGTGACCCATTAGAATAGATGGCAGGGGCCAGCCCCATGGTGGAGTGATTAAGTTCGCACACTCCACTTCAGCAGCCTGGGGTTTGTCGGTTCGGATCCTGGGTGCGAACCTACACCCCACTCATCAAGCCAAGCTGTAGCAGCATCCCACATAGAAGAACTAGAGTGACCTACAACTAGGACATACAACTATGTACTGGGGCTTTGGGGAGAAAAAAAAATGAGGAAGATTGGCAACAGATGTTAGCTCAGGGCCAATCTTCCTCACCAAAGGAAAAAAAAAAAAAGGAGTAGATTGCAATGGAAGAAATGAGGCTCTGCTAGAAGCTGGTTTTAAAGAAGTTGCCCCAGTTTGAATAGCAGAGGCTTTCTTTTCACCTTCTAGTGGGTCTCTTGATTCTTGTTCTTTCTCTGAAATCTGACATTATACCCTCTGTTTTAAGAACTTAGATAACTTCCTGGTTTGTCCTATAAAAGGGAAGACTGCTTCTTTTTTTTTCTTCTTTTGCTAGGTTGGTGTCTCTCCCCCTCCACCTCCCTGTATTATCATTCACTTTGTTCTGCCTTCTCACTGTCAAAAAAAAAAAAGCTATTTTTTTAGTCCTTTCCCTCTGTACTGTCACTTCAGATTCACAGTTGCTAAGTGTTCCAGGAGCCCACCAGAGGGACTTTCTCATGGTGTGATTTGCAAACTTTGAAATAACACCCACCAGCAGAAGCACCATATGCTATGGAGTTACACAGTAAACTGACAGGAGCATCTCATTTGTCATTTGAAATTCAGAAAATGTCAGCAATTTTCATATCCAGCAATTGCCTAAATGCCTCTCTGGTTAGCAAGGAGCAACATTTACTATAAATGCACTTGAAAATATGAAATTTTATACTGTGATTCTAGAGGAGGAATAATAGCAAAGCCACTATTAAGATCTACACAATTCAATGAGCATATGGACAGACATATCCAATTTCTATACTCACTTTATATCCTGTGTGTGCATCTCTAGGTGAATGGTTTTATCCGTAAGGTTTATGGCATTTAGACTATTGACATTCTATAACATTGGTGATTCAAATGTGCCTTTTTATGATAAAATATAATACCAAAGAATATTTTTTAATCTATTAAAGGCAAATTTAACATAAAACACAAGCTGTTCCCTTTGTGATTAAGCTGAATTTTCATCCAGCTGCACTTGCTACAACAGAGCCAAGAGAGAAAACTACTTGGCAATTCTTCCTAATTAAAGGATGTTAATTACTGCTAAATACCATACACTTTCTCTGTTATAAAGGTTCATCTAAATCACTGTTATTACAGCACTAAAGAAATTAATAATGATTTCAAATCTAGTAAGGGAGGCCAAACTACCCATTAGTTCATACTTTTAAATGACTTCACAATGAAATTTCGGAATCGGTATTGTATAAAGACTGAAATGTCCGTGGTCTCGCACATTTAGCACATCTTTTACGTGTAAATCTAGTACCGGGTGACACCTGTTCTTCATATCTAAATATTGATGACATGATAGAAGCAGAAGCAGAGACTGTGTGAAGATGAAGAATGGAACATGTAAGACTCAAGGTGTTTCCTACCCTCCGAAATAGCCTTTGGCCAGCACGGCCTTCCTGGAATAGAGGATGTCAGCCTGAGCTCTTCTTTATCTGAATGGCCAGTAGATCATGACCCGCAGGGACAGGGAAACTAACACTTACTGAGCCTCGGAAGTTTTCTCATTTGATACAACAGTCCATCAGGGTAAATATAAATGCCCCTTTTTGCAAATTAGAATTTGGGGACGTAGAAAGTATAAGTTACCCATTTAAGAGGTGGCAGAACTATACTTAAAGCCCATTCTCTCTGACTTCAAGGCTCAGGTTCTTTCCACTAAATCATGTTCCCTGTTGCATGAAGAAAATCTGAAAACGTCATTTTGTTTTATGATCCAACATTCTTCCTTCCCTTCCCTTATCTCTTGGCCACAAATCCTGCTGTGTTTATTTGAATTTTGGCTCAAGAGGTGACTTACAAATGGAAAAACTCCAGGCTTGGCTCTGCCATTGATAGAAAGAGTAACCTAGGAAAGTTATTCATGCCTTTGAGTCTCAATTTCCTCACCTACAAAATGAGTAATGACCCTAAGTCTCTCCTAAGACTGTGGTGATGATCACATGAGGTAACAAGTTGGAAAATAAGGTGTTTAGAAACTTTAGGTACTCAGTAATTTGGTATTTAGGTACTTTAGGTATTAGGTACTTTGGCCAGGTACTACATAGGAAAATGAGTAGAGAGGGAGAGCAATTTGAACTCTTTGTAACCCAGAGTTGATAATTATTTTTAGATTGCTAAAATCCACCAATGGTTATAGGCAGTTGCATAGCTGACTTATTACAGTACTGAATGCTTAGGAATGTGAGCTCTGGAATCACACAGCCCAGAGTTCAAATCCAGGCTCTTCCAATTTGTTTGTTTGAGCTTAAATATGTTACTCAACCTCTCCCACCATCAGTATCTTATCTGAAAAACAAAAAGTACTATGTCATAGCCAGGCCCGACTTCATGGACATGCAACCTGAGTCCAGCCTGGCATCACTTAATGACAGGGATGCATTCTGAGAAATGCACTGTTAGACAATTTCATCATTGTGCGAACATCATAGTGTTTACTTACACAAACCTAGAAGGTATAGTCTAATACATACCTAGGCTAGGCGGTACTAATCTTATGAGATCACCATCTTATGGGATCACCCTATATGTGGTCCGTCATTATGCAGCGAACAATTGTAGTTATGCAGAACCCCATACTCACAAGGGCCCCACAACTGATTTAATGCTCTGCAGTCCCTAACCTGAAATTCTTATTATTCTTTTCTTTGAACTTGTGTTTTGTAATGTAATAATGGAGCACGCACATGAGCCAAGGAGATACACACAGTACATGTGTCTGCCTGAATTCCTTGCTACTGCATTAGCATATCACATTTAGGATGCCCATGAGCACAGAATCCCAGTGGACCCATCATGCATGGAAGTTCAGTGAGATTCAAAGCAAGTGACTTAACTATTCCAGGTCTCAGAAAATGACAATGCAGACATCACAGAGTTCTTGTAGATAATCAATGGGTCAAGACGCTTAGAATAATGTCTACAGAACATGTAAATGTTCATTAAAATTTTGCAACTGTTAATTTTGTTGTTGTTTTTGTTGTTCGAATACAGAGGAGGGAGAAATTAACTCAGTCTCGGAGGAATCAAGGAAGCCTTTGCAGAGGAGATAACATTCGAGCTGTCCCTTATGAACTTCACATTCATAAGGAAAGTTAGTGGAAATGAAAAGCCAGCCGTATAGATGGCTTGAAAGGGCCTACACCATTTATCGGCTTTGATGGCCAAGCCACATTAATCAGAGCCCTCTCCAAACTTTCAAATAACTTTTGCAAAACTATTTAGGCTAGCATGCTATTCTCTTTACCTGTTGATTTATGCTCTTAGGAAGACCATTATGAGGAAAAATAAAACTCTTTAAAAACACATAGTTGTCAGAAACAATCCAAGATTCCCTCTCTGGAAGACTGCATAAGAGAACCTCTTAGCAGAATAAAATTGCTCCTAATGTGCAGGCACACACAGGAATCAATCAGCCCTTTCCTGCACTCTCATCTGTTCATTTTATATAGTTGCCCAGTTTGACAAGAGATCCAGAGAAGGTCTAAGGAGTGTTGTCAGCATAAAGATGGGAGAGAAGTGATGTACTAGGCTAATAAAAGGACTCACAAAGGTCCCTGAAGTCATAAATCCTTCCTGCAGCTTTTAAAATCTGTTTCTTTGGTAGCATTGCGATGATGGAGCTTTGACAGAGTGCCCTTTCTATCCTCTCCCCTGAATGTCGGGACCCCGAGCTAAGTGCGTAGAGAGAAGACAAAATGCGATTTTATTCTCCTCTCCCTCCATGCGGGTGTGTAGCAGCCTTGCTGATGGAGACCCGAGGAGTGCTGCCCAGGCCTCCTCGACCCTTGCCTGCCTGGGCTGCTCTGCCCTCCCCATAAATTCTTATAATTGCCTCCTTCCCACACACACTTGGAGAACTACCTGATTCTCTTATGCATCAATCTAAATCCTGGCACTAATCCTTAGCGTTTTTATTAAATAGGAGGGTCTCTTTTTGGTTTTAAGTCAGTTTCTTCTTCTGGCATGGGAAATATTGCAAATTATGCATTGGATTTTGACTTACCCCAATATATGAACAGTTTCCAGGGATTCCACAAATAGGTCATCTTTGAGCATGAGCAGTGACCTCAGTGTTGGAGGAGGTCATGGAGAGGACATGACTGCCTGTGGACCCTTGAGCTTGACCTGGGCAATGAAGGCTCCTTACCCCCTTGCCCTGTCCTTGGGATGTATGTTCTGCCCACTGTTCCCATAGCCAGAGCCATTTTAAGGATACAATCCTGAGAGAGTAATGTGTGTTTGAGACCACCTGGACTATACAAGTGACTGAGTCCCATTAAGACCTCTGTATAAACTTCTAAGATTCTTTCAGGCGGCCACAGAGATCTACTCGCCTTGGGGCATGCAGCATAAGCCTCGAATGTAAGTTCCCTTGTTTATGAAAAGTGCCATCTACCAATCTGGAGAGGTCTGCCCCATTCTTTTGTCGCTCCTTGCCCTCTTTGTCCAGGGACCAGTTTCAGATTTACCCAGGGAACTCCCAAGGCTGCCAACCAATACAGATACCCAGTCAGCTTTCTCGTTTCTGTATTTGGGATAACCTGCTTTTCTACACTTGAAAGTACAGCTATGTTTGTATTAATTCAAGTAAAATGCAATTAGGAAAATAAATTGGTAAATCCCACTATAAAAATGTACTATCCAAAAGAAAATAGTAACGTATCTTTATTGTTGGTGTTTTTATTTACTCATACGTTATTTCACATTATCCAGTGTAAATATTTCAAAGTTGCTAGACATATATAGGAACATAAGTGCCCTCCCCCAATGAAGATATTTCAATCAAAACGAAAAAAATCCAACTTTTTAAAATAAATCAAAACTAGTTTTCCCTTCAGCAAACTATGCAAGTAGTGTATTTATCCCAACTCTACTGCCAATGGCACAAACGTTTGTGAGCGTGTGGTTCACTGTCTCATTTTCTTCTAGCAAGAGACAAAGTCCCATTAGCAAGGGTCCCAGAGAGAAGAAGACATAGAGCTGAGTTGCACTGACCCAAATATAGTGGGAGGAAGATGTGAAGCCCTGCTGCACGTGAAAGGAGCATCCCCTGGTCCAGGGTGAGTGAGTCAGTGCAGCATTTGGAGCCAGAGGATAAATCCAGTCTCATTACTTTATAGCTACTTTTCAACCTTTATTTTCCTTACACGGCATGCACCTACATGTCGTTCACTACATTTCAGTCATTAGTACCAAATGACTTCGGGTTGTTTTAACAAATTAATGTTGCTCTTAGAGCATGAGGATCACTGCCACTGAGTCTTTAGCCACTGCTCCCAGGGGTGATGGATGTATTGGGTGTGTAGTCACGTATCGAGGAGTTGGGCGGGATGATTGCTCGTAATGTCAGGCTGGACCAAGAGGGTTTTCTCCTAGAGCTGTCTGTACCATCTTAGGCAGAAGACAAAGCAAGATGGTGGTCAAGAAGAGAGGTGAAGATTACAGCTAAAATTGTGGAGCTAACTGTCATGTCTGAATTATAAGATGAGATGCAAATGGGAGATCAAGTAATGAGTTCAAAAACTCGGAGGATCAGAATTGGGTGAGGATATGGAGTAAGAAAAGACCCAGGATAGGGAGCCTAAAACTTAAGGCAATAAAATGGTAAGAGAGTATTTGAAACATTTTTTTTTATAGAGCCAGAGAATCCTGAAGATATTCAAAAGAATGTTCCTAAGGCTCTGAAGGCAATTCCAAAATAACACTTCCAGAAATGTTTTTATCAATGACAGAGTGACATTGAAGTGAGTGTATAAACATCCCAAGATGCCTACTTTGAGAAGAAAAGAACCTATTTGGGTGTGTGAATTCTGGCGTATTTGTTAAACATCAGACGTGCTACTTTAGAGTGACTGGTTAAATATGCACTGTGTTCAGACACAAGAAAAACCAACCTGGAACACTGGTGTGTTTTATTTCTTTATTGCTAGAGGTCCTATCCTTATCCTTGTTGTTTTTCTCAAAACACAGAGTCTTCTTATTTGAAAATATTTATGTGTGTATGAGGAGAGAGGAGATTTCTGTACATTGTTCTTTGAAACCTTCTTTTTTTCTACGTTGCTGATTCTCACACATCTTTTTCCGTGGGGCAGAATGACTCTGTTTTTCTTTATAACCATTGGTTCACAAACCCACGGGGACTCTACACAGCCCAGCTCATGATAACTTTCTCCTTCTGAACGATCTTGGGGGAAACTATATTAACTTTATATCAGCAGATGAAGCGACTCGACTTTATTTGAAATCTTTATCAGTCTGACTCCATAAGGAGAAGTACCTAGGTTTGCTAGGTTGGAGTAGGTCTGGTGACATATCTGAGGACTGTGTTCCAAGTTACAATGAATTGCACCAGTTTGCTTTGAGATTTGGGCTAAGTCACTTCACACTCTGGAATTTTAGTTTCTTCTCCCAGTGCTTCCCCCTAACTTCACAAAGATGTTGTGAATATTGATATCAAAGGCTTCCAGCACTCTTGAAGAAAGGCAGGCCTCCAAATACAAGGCATTAAGTAAATCTGAAAGGCTCCACTTCATGATTATCATATAAATAATCAAGAGGATTTTTACCAAGAGAGCGGTTACTTCACACTAAATCCAGCTAAATAATGACAAAAAAAAAAATGCACAGAAGAGACAGAAACTAACATATGTCGTAAGGTGTATATACAATAGCACTTTAACCAGGGTGGAAAGAAAGGTAAATCAATAAGCAAGCTGTTTGCTGTAGGAGGTATTTGACACTGTTGACGTGCTTGATTTTAAATTCTTGTCCTTCCCATTTGATAGGAGGACATAGAATTCAGTGCAAAGGACAAAACTCTGACAAACGCTCAACATTATTAGTCACCAGAGAAAGGCAAATTAAACCACAATAAGATAACTATACACCCAGTCAAACAGATAAAAGTGAAGAGATCGACGTTACCAAAGGTTGGTGAAGCTGTGAAGCAGTCAAAACACAAATAAATTGCTGGTGGGAGTGTTAAGTGATACAACTCCTTTGGAAATGAGTGTGGGTGTTTTTTATAAAGTTACATATAACCTACACGATGACACCGCAATTGCATTTCTAGGTATTTACCCAACAAAATGAACACATATGTCCTCAAAAAGACTTGTACAAGACTGTTCATAGTAGATTTCTTCATAATAGCCCTAAAATGGAAATAATCCAAAAGTCCATCCAGGTGAATAAATTTTGGTATAGTCATGTAGTCATATAATCAAATACTACTCAACTATAAAAAGGAGAAAACTTCTGAAATAGCAACAATATGGATACATAGCACAGAAATTTTCTTGCATGAAAGATATCAGACAACAGAGTGTGTCAGGTTGGCAGTAACTATTCTGCTATTATGTCCACAAAGACTGTTTCCCATTTCCAGTCATATAACCTATTGGGTGTCACACACACACATACAAATTTGTGGCATGTTAAAATATAAAATCATTACATTGAGATTAAATCCATACAAATAATTTTGAAGTTTTGAGTGCTTTCTATATGTCAGGCCCTATGGTGGGTGTTTTATATGCATTGTATCACTTAGTGGGTAACTTACTACTATTATCCTGTTTTATAGACGAGGAAACCAAGGCTTAGAGAGGGCAACTGCAGTGACACAGTTCAAAATGAATAGAGTTGGGACTCAGAGTCCCATCCATCTGAGTCCAAGGTCCATAGGAAAAACCAGTGCCCTCAGCTGGCCCTCTCTGTTTAATGCTAGCCTTGTTTTTACAAAAACACAGAACCTATTTATCACATCGTGATAGAGAAGAAATGAGGCATGGAGCATGGATTATTTACTGATAAATATCGACATTTACCAGGACCTGGTCAACACAAGGAGGAGAAAGGCCTGTGCAATCTGGAAACGAAGAACACGGGTCACTTGCAAGAAAAGGTCTTGATATTGACGGCACACGAGAACTCACAGTGGTAGTCAAATACATGAGCTGGATTCAGTCCATGGAATGCCAGTTTTTGGGTTTCATCCGCCTACTTTACCTTCTTACTTTCTGCTTCCTCTTTACTTTCTGCTTCCCCCAAAAGCTCACAGCTAATTCAACTTATCTTCATTCTCACACTACACAGCTAAGTCAAGTGATCATTGCTCCCACATAATGTACAAAGATTCAGACTTCAGTTCTTCCAGGAATTAAGGCAAGTTGTAAGAAGTATTTAAACAGTCTCAGCGCCATTCCTCCTACAACACACATGCACACACATACACATGTATGTACCTACGAGCATACATATGTGTATATTTAGGGGGGCTTAATATCAGTCATTCTCCTGTGTACTCTGATGCTGACCAATGGGACTTCTCATGTCCCTTTGCTTACCGTAAGACCTGGGATCTGGTGGCCCAGGGCAACCAGTGGTATCCCCTGTACTGCCTTGGAGAAGCTCTCCTTGCCCCCATGCATCAGGTCTCAGGAATGACTTGCCACTTTGATTCCTCCTGCCCCATTCTGCCATTCTTGGTCCTTCTTCTTTGGGGACTAAGCCTTGCCTCTGAGCCTCATAAAGTGCCTCAAGCCCTGCTACACCACGGAGCTAGCCCTAGCTAGCCACACTTTCTGCCTATCTGGCCGTAAAACCCACAGACGGGATTCCGTCCCATGGGTCTCTATGCACGGTAAGGTACTCTCTTTCTGAGAGGTGTGGTGTTCTGGTAATGTTTACAAATGGAGGGGAAAAAGCCCTCATTTACAGGGTTGTCAGTTTCTGTGGTGTACATACTTTCACTGTGACCAGATTCAAGCTACCAGCACAACAGCACTTGTGAAGTTGCCAAGAGATGAGCGCCAGCACTGATTACGTAGTTTTTCTGCTGTACCAGTATGACCAAATAAAGAACCTCAAAAGCATCAGTGCTAGTACAATGTCGTAAATGAATTGGGAAGCAATCAGTTTTGAGTGTTTTTTACCTTTATTTGTAATATAATTTATTTTATTTGTAAGGTCATATAATTTAATTTTTTACAATAGCTCTGTTTTAACAACTGGCTTTCAGAATTCCCAGTTGTCACAAGCACACACTGGCTCTAGCACACCACTGCTTGAGGACACGGGTCACCTTGCTATTCATTACAGTAAGCCTTACTTTAGGGCACATGAAGGCATTCAGCAAAACTATTACATTCACTGAATGAATTAATGAGTAAATAAAGCCCTTCTGACTAGGACAATAAAAGGAGACTTCTATTTGGCAGACTCTTTGGAAGTGGTATTAATAAGCATTCCACATAAATCAATATTACAATTGAAGATTTGTTTATACCATAAATATCAGTGAGTACCTACCACCTGCCTGGCATTGTTCTAGGAGCTGAGGTGCAGGAGTGAACCCGAGAGACAGGTGCCTGCCCTTGGGAGGCTTAAACCCAGTGGAACAGTAATCAATATTTCAGCAAGTTTCCCGTATCCTTCCTGCTATAATCTCCTCCTTCCTCCCCTCCTAATCAGAGAAGCTCTCCATCCCTCAGGTGGCAGCTCTCCTCCATTTACGCTGTTAGTCCCCTTCTTTCTCCTCCCACAACACTCACCCACCCCTATTTGACTCCAGTCTGGAATAACCTGTGACCTCTTTCTTCTTCATTGTGTTTTTATTTTTCCTTTTCCAAACTTTCCAAGACATACTTCTTTGATTACCACGACTCTCTTTGGGAAAAGAAACTAATAATTATTGAACACAGTCTGTATACTAGGCATTTATATACCTTATTTCACTTAATTCTCACTATAGCTTAGATGATGTAGATATTATTATTCCTACTCTTAGACGGCAAACGGGAAATGTTTTTATCAGTAAATGTAGGATTTAAGGCCCGATCTGACTGCCTGCCAAGTTTACATTCTTTTCTTTATAGACTTCCTCTTAGCTCTCCTCTACAGTCAGGCCTTGCCCAAGAACAGGGGTACATTCTGAGAAATGTGCTGTTAGGCGATTTCGTCGTTGTGCGAACATCATAGAGTATATGAAACTGGCAGTCAGCCCTTGATAACTAAATAGCTAGTAACTAAAGTTTTTTTTTTCCTTTTTTGCAATTCCTGATTATAGTTTTCAGTAGTTTCCCCACCCATGGTTAATTGTGCCGTTGAGGCAATATGCTATCTGACTCCCTCTAGGCTCCTACAGATACTATCTCCCTGGAGCCTGGGTCACCGTGGTAATGGGTGTGTGAGCTGTTTTTCAGGAATTAGAACCCCTTGTCCACTTCAGGCCTGTTGAGACCACCAACCCATCAACTGGGCCTGTGCAGATGTCTGACAAGCGACCTTTTGACATAAAGAGGCTAAAAATTCCACCCTCAGATCATGCTAATGCCACCATTTTGTGAACATGCGCCCTGTGAAGAGGCGTGAAGTCTGACTACGCTTGCACAGATCATCAGTTACCTCACCTCTCCTCACTTCCAACCATCTATCTCCACGTTTCAGACCACCTTGCCCTCCTACCCCATAAATATTCTTGAGTCCCTATTTTGGGGGAAGCAAATTTGAGATTCATTCTCTTGCTTCCTCACTTGGCTGCCTTGTGATAGACCCTCTCTCTGCACAATCTCGTCATCTCAGTGTTAGGCTTTCCCAGGAATGGGCAAAAACAAACCTGGGCTCGGCTACATGTACGTACACAAACTTAGATGGTATAGCCTACTACACACCTAGGCTATGTGGTACTAATCTTATGAGACCTCTGTCATATGCAGTCCATTGTCGACTGAAATGTCCTTACGCCACACGTGACTGTACAGTTTTACTTGATTATATGCATTTTCAAGTGTTCCAATAATCTTATATTAGTTTATTCTTTAAATTATAAGCTTTAAAAGTATAAGAGTATTGTTTCTGTATCACCTTGAACAATGGAAGTTTAACAAATTTGATTGACTGATTTTATTAAAATCTGTTTTATTTATTGCTTTGCTTACAAGAGTAATACGTGATCAACATCTAAAAATGAAAAACTTAGGGGCTGTCCCAGTGGTGTTGTGCTTAAGTTCACATGCTCCACTTTAGCGGCCTGGGGTTCTCAAGTTTGGATCTCGGTTGCGGACCTACACACTGCTCATCAAGCCATGCTGTGGCAGTGTCCCACATACAAAATAGATGAGGATTGGTACAGATGATAGCTCAGTGACAATCTTCCTCACAAAAATAAATAAATAAATAAATATGAAAAACACAGACAACCCTACACACATAAGTAAATCAGACATGATCCCACTACCCCAGGATATCCAATTATTACTATTTTGTTATTTCCATGTTTTTTTCTCTATGTATAACCTTTGGAAATATAATTGGCTTATAATATACGTATCCTTTAATATTGTTTATCAATGAAATCATTTTCCCATGCCATTTAATATTCTTCTACAATGATGTCATCCTCTTATAATTTATTTATTTTTCTATTATTGTTTCTTAAAATTTCTTATGATAAATAATACTTGATGAACGTTCTTAGAAATATATTTGTGCACATCCTCCTAAAATAAATTCCTATATACTGAAATTGCAACTTTTTGTGACTTTGCGTGTTATCAAATTGGCTTCCTACAAAACTGTGCCACTTACCCTTCTATTAGCAGTGGATGGAGTGCCCATCATGCACACACTTGGCAGCATTTAATATTATGTCCATTGTTAATCAGTACCAGGCTGATAAATAGAAAGTAATTATTCTTCTATTTTATTATTTCTTGACTATCAGTGAGTTTGAACAACTTTTCATAAATTTAGCTACCTATGTTTTGCACAGTACTTATTTTTGTCTTTGGTCCACTTTTCTACTATGATGTCTTTTTTATTGATTGTAAGCTTTTTGTATATCAAGGCTTTAAATGTTTTCCCTTCTTGTGTTGTAAATGTTTTTTTCTAGCTTCACTTTCTTTTTTTAAAAAAACTTTATTTTTAAATATAGATTCACAAGAAGTTGCAAAATATAGTACAGAGTTCCTGTGTACCCTTCATCAAGCTTCCTGAATTGATGACATCTTACATTAACTGTGCAGCACATTAGCAAAACCAAGAAACTGACATTGGTACAGTTAGACTACAAATTTCTATGGATTTTATTACTTTAAAACCTATTAATGGAGATTTTAAACATAAATTTTAAGCATTCATTCTTATTTTTTTGGAAAAAACCTTTATACTTCTGGTTTCCGGTTCTGCATATAAGAGGCATGAAAGTTGCCACTCCAGCTTAACAAGTAAAAAGCTGAAGAGACTGAAAAATCAATAACTCTTTCTGGATCCATAAGAGAGAGGTGGACACAGGGCAAACCACTGTTCACAAAATTGGAGAGACAGGCGAATACGAAGAGGCAGGGCTTATGAAAGCACTCACAAGCAGAAACCACTGTGGGAACCAGTGCTGGGGTAGAAAAATCTGAACTGTACTTGCTGAATTCCTGGAGGCTTACTGCAGACAAGTCCCCAAAGGGACTCAGTTAGAGAGGGACCCCAAAATATTGTGAGATTTCCCCCAGGAGCTCAACCAGATTCCCATAGTAAATATCAGAAGAAAATCCCCTTGGGCTTCCACAGGGAGAGGGAAAAGGAACCTTTTGAAACACCTCAGAGCACTCTTTTTTTAACAAGACCTGCCCTCAGGGGAAACAAGTCAACCAGAGCCTAGCTACTCAGGTATTATCAGAGCCTAATTGACCTGAGGTGAGGAAATACTGTACCCAACTCCAGCTCACTCTGGCCATCCCGTCCCACCTAAAGGGAGAGAAAAAACTGAGAATGGGGCTGGACCAGTGGTGTAACGGTTAGGTTCACGCACTCCGCTTCAGAGGCCTGGGATGCACAAGTTCAGATCCTGGGTGCGGACTTACATACCGCACACAAGGCCATGCTGTGGTGGCATCCCACTTACAAAATAGAGGAAGATTGGCACAGATGTTAGCTCAGGGCAATCTTCCTCACCAAAAAGAAACTCAAAAAACTGAAAATCACTTGTGAAGGTCACAGCCCAGAGGCATGGGCTCACTACAAGGCTAAGCTCTAACCATAAGACAACAGAATGCTTTCCCTACCCTCTACACCTCATTGCTACTTTGCAAAAGGTCTATTTACAACAGTTCCTTTTACCTGATACATCATGTCCAGCTACCAGGAAAAAATTACAAGGCATACTGAAAGGCAAAAAATAAAATTTGAAGAGACAGGTCAAGTATTAGAACCAGACATGGCAGGGATGTTGCAATTGTCAGAGAGAAAATTTAAAACAGTATGACTAATATGCTAAGGGTGCTAATAGATAAAGTAGACAGCATACAAGAACAGATGGGCAATGTAAGCAGAGAAATGGACATCCTAAGAAAGAACCAAAATGAAATACTAGAGATAAAAAACACTATAATAAAAATGAAGAATGCCTTTGATGGTCTTATTAGTAGACTGGACACAGCTGAAGAAAGAATCTCTGAGCTAGAGGATATATCAATAGAATCCTTGAAAACCAAAAAGCAGACAACAATGACTGCAAAAAACAGAACAGAGTATCGAAGGACTATGGGGCAATTACAAAAACTGTAACATACATGTCATGGGACCACTAGAAAGAGAAGAAAGAGAGAAAGGAACAGAAGAAATATTTGAAACAATAATGATGGAGAATTTCCTCAAATTATTATTAGACACCAAACCACAAATCAAGGAAGCTCAAAGAACACTAAGCACGATAAATGCCCAAAATGCTACTTGTACTATATCATTTTCAAACTACAGAAAATCAAAGATAAAGAAAAAAGAAAGAAACCACAGGGATAAAAAATGTTACCTATAGAGGCACAAAGGTAAGAATTACATCTTCTTTCTTGAGGTTACCAGTAGCCCATTTTATTTACATACCATAATTTTACCAATTCCTTATAGTTGGATTATTGCTGGGGATTCTTGGGGAAACACTAAACGGGCTTGAAAAGTCTGGCGCCAACCATGCAAGGTATTTCTTCTTTTGGGAACAAATCTAATATTGTCACGGGTCACTGAGCTCTTACACTAAGAAGTCTGCCTGTTTGCACTGTTGGAAAATGAGTCACTTCTGTGAATCTTTTGTTTAGAGCCTGTGTAGTTTATGGACCGTGTTCCTTTTTAAAATATATAAATAAATATTGTCAATAAATATTAATATATGGTATTTATGTCATTAACATTTGTTCAGTTATTTCCTTAGGATAAATTCCAAAAGTAGAATTTCCAACAAAGAGTATGCTCATTTATAGTCTTCTGGTACAGATTGCCAAAACACCCTATTTAAAAGCTGTAGCAACTCATATTCCCACGAGTGGAACATAAGAATGCTCACTTCCTACATCTTTACCAACACTGGGCATGACCATTCTTTGTAACTTTTAAAGAATTAGATGTCTAATATGAAACAGATCGTGTTGATTCCCTACTTGAAAATCTCCAAAGGTTCCCCATTGTCCATAGGAGCCATTCTCAAACTTTTTGGTATGAGGACTTCTTCATAGTCTTAAAACTTTAAGGGCCTTAAAGAGCTTTTGTTTATGTGGGTTACATTTATTAATATTTGCTGTGTTATAAGTTAGTATATATAAGATTTTTATAAGTTAGTGTAAACAAAAATTTAAATTTTATTCAATTCATTAAAAATAAATTCATTACATGTTAACATAAATAACATTTTTATAAAAGGTAACTATTTTCAAAATAAAACCCACTAGTGAGACATGTGACATTGGTTTACATTTTTTGTATATCTCTTTAATGACTGACTAAAAGATGTTCTATTATAGGAGAAGCTGAAGTCTCATATCTGCCCTGGCATTCAATTTATTGCAATATTGCACATCATGTAGCCTCTGGAAAACTCTGTACACTCATGGCCAAATGAGAGTGAAAAAGTACACAGTGTAGTTTTGGCTTCATGGACCCCCCTGGAAGGTTCTTAGATACCTCAGGGGTCTCCAAACCACACTCTGAGAACCATGAAGTTGAAAGGATAAATCCTAACTCCTTAGCATGCCATATGAGTCCTTTCTTGATTCAATCCTGAAACTTCCTCAATTATTCTCTCTGCCATGCTCATTCTTGTGGCCATACAGAATTCTAACTCCTTCCCAGACACTTTATGCATTTTTAGCTCTATATGCTTTTACATATGCTATTGTCTCTGCCAGGAACGTCTGTCCCTGGTGGCTATATTGGGATTTGAGTGAACTCGATAAATCATAACCCTCCCCAAGCTCTGAATAAACTGAGAGACAAAACAAAAAAGCAAGCAGAGAGAGAACCAAGCATCAGCTTTATTACCAATAGCGCTGATTTTGAAGAATATAGCTGACTATATGGCAACAATGAGCCTCCTGATATCCACCCCCCGAACTTGACAGACCCACCCACCCAGATACAGACAGCGCTGGACAACGGCAGGCCTTCCCATGTAGAGTCCCCCTGCTCCATCCTTAAACTTGGAGAACGGAGAAAGGGCTCACTCCCAACAGGGCAGAGGAAGAATGACTTGAGCTACATACAGATCCCCAGTTCCTTATCTTATAGCCAACAATTAGGTAAATCACTCCATCTTCCCTAAAGAGGGCTGACTGAGGGAAGAAACTAGGAATGGTATGCTAGTGTGTTCTTTCGTATGAAAGGAAACAGGAGTAGGGATGAAGTTTATTTCCCACCCCACCTCCATGCACACACATCACATACAACATTCTCCACCTATAAAACTGCTAGTCATACTCAAACACTACCTATTGTATGAGGCTTTATTTAACCTCCTGATATATTCTCCCCTCTCTATAGCACTTTGTACATATAAATAAATTTAATAAGTGATATTAAGACTTTTACATGCAAGGAACAAAGAATACAAATAAGGCAGTCTTTCTGCCTTGAAAAACTTGGCGGGGGGCTGGCCCGGTGGCGCTGTGCTTAAGTTCACACGTTCTGCTTCCTCAGCCCAGCGTTCATTGGTTTGGATCCCGGGTGCAGACCTACGTACCACTTGGCAAGCCATGCTGTGGCAGGTGTCCCACATATAAAGTAGAGGAAGATGGGCACGGATGTGAGCTCAGAGCCAGTCTTCCTCAGCAAAAAGAGGAGGATTGGCAGTGGATGTTAGCTCAGGGCTAATCTTCCTCAAAAACAAAACAAAACTTGGGGAAATGATATCTATGACAGCATCTCTGCTATAGCTCTCAGATTTCTATCCCCTACATTTATTCTGCCAACAAATTTGGAGACATTAAGCACACAGGCACCCTTTTTCTATGAAATCATTTACACATGTGGTTGCACCATCTGAACTCTGTCCACATCATTTGACCCTCATGAATCTGCACTCGACTTTGATGATGCCCCTGAAATCTTTCCAAACCTCTCTCATTTCCTATCAAGGTCCAGCCAGACCAGTGCCACAGTAATTATCCCCCAAAGCTAACAATTCATTTTTTATCCTTCCCATTTCCCTCATAATTTTATACGTGGGTGGATGCCTTTGTGTGTTTGTTTTGTATTTATGGCTATAATGGAGAAACATATAGTAACACAGCTCATTATATAAGGCTTTGGAAATAACATGGGCCAAATCCCAGATCCTAAGACCCAGCAGTAGATATAATAAAAGGCTGATATAATACGTTTAACCTATGTGGAGGGCACTGTTTCTGTCCCTGAACAGCTCGTTATAGAGATTCCACCTCATTGCTATTTCTCCCCATCTCCATGGCAGCCTACAGACTGCTTGAGAGCATGATCTTGGCTAGGTGGCTAAATGACCTTTGGGGGTCTGTTTTTACTCCCTGAAATTCTATGATTCTGGTGAATTTTCTTTTTTGGAAGTATGGCACAAAGGCTTCATTTTACCAAAGTGCCTGGCATGTAGACTGTCACAGTAGTTAGCACAGATGCTGGAGTCAAGAGCAACTGGCCTCAAATCCCAGCTATATGTACGACCTTAAAACCAATCACTTCACTTCTCTATGCCTCCATCAATTCATCTGTAAAACGACGATGATATCATACATATCTCATAGGCACGTTGGGAGGAATAGTTAATACATATAAAGAATTTAGAACAGTGCCTACCACATACTAAGTGTACAATAAACTATCAATTACTAGTTAGTACCAGCAAATACGTGTTCAAGAATTCTACAATTTCATGAATTCCCAGCAACTTAAAATATACATTTAATAGGCACTCAGGGAACACTGGAGACTGATTTTGGGTCTGAATTTTATACTTATCCAAATCCTTTTAAATACCTTGTCTCATTAAAAAGAAATGATTTTTAAATTAGAAAGGCAGTCTTTTTTGAAAACGAATTCTCAGCATATATCCCAGGCATATACATATTGAATCTACCAATGAAATCCTATTATAAGACCATGTTTGCATAATTCTATTGTAGTCAAATATTCATATCCATTTTTTAGAGCTCGAATCAAGCATTTATACAACTGTAATATCTCTCTTTTGCAAAATCTTGCTGTAGGTGTGTCAAACGTTCTCATCAGTCCACCATGTACAGACACTGACTGCAATTTAAAAGACATAATCAAAGAATGTATTAAGTAATTCCATAAAGCTTGGAAAGCGAAGCTAACTTTCAACCACGGAAAGATTAAGCAGTGGGTAAATTTGGCACATTTGCTCTTAAGTCATTTTAAAAGCATTAAAACATATTTCAAAGATTTGAAACATGCAATTATTTTTGCTGCCACTCAAAACATGAAATAAACCTCACTTAAAAAAGATACGTGCTTTTTTAGCTATCAAAACAAACAACTTAATGAATAAAAATTGTTTTCCCAAACCAGTTTTCATACATTTGCAACTCATCCAGCAAGTTTAAGTCTGAAATTATAGAAAGCATTGGTGAAATGTACCGCTGTCCCCCCAAAACAAAAATGTATCAGACTCAAGCTGCGGTTACTCTATGAAAAGCTCTACAAATCTGTGTCATGCATTTACTTTGGAATTCCATTCACTAACAAAGCTGTACCTTTGTCTACCTGGACGACACCGATTGTTCATGCTTATTTTATGGCTAGGTCTCATTTTATAATCATACTTTCTCTATATTTATCCACAGTGGTAATTATCTTTCAAGTTAATTTAACAAATAAATCTGGAACGCCTACTCTCTGTAAGGTACTTGGCTTGGGTATTGTAAGGGGTTTAAAGCTGGTTACAACAGGCTTACCTCTCAGAGTTCCCACTCAGGGTGAGCGAAAGGCAATGGAAAGAAACTGAATACAGGACTATCGGCTCTCTGTCCCTGTCCCTTTACAAGTTCCAAGCCTAGTGAGTCATCGTGACGAAAGAACAATACACAGGCCAACCAGACCTCTGTGGTAGATCCCTCCTGCTTTTTTTGTTTGCCACCAGCACCAATTTCTTATTCTGCGATCTCCTAGTTTAAAATCTGGATCCCTATACCCACCCCAGGCTGGCGTGTTTGTTGGCAGACACATTTAGAGCCTCTTTGCTGACTCAGCTCTCTCTCCTCTCTTGAGTCCAGCCTTGTAAAGCTCCAGGTAAGAGATCTGTCTGCCAGTTCTGCTTTGTAAGACTGACACGAGTTAGCCTGGATCCCTCCCCATCCCTTGCTTCCTCCCCACATTCCCCCGCAACCTGCCTGCCGTATAAGGGGGGGTCAAAAAAACCCACAAGGCACTAATTTTATTATAAGAATGATACAAAGAATGATAGAAAACAGTCATTACAGTAAGTCAAAAGAGAGAAACGGTTTCTGATTTTGAATCTTCTTTTCTGATGCTGCTTAGTGATGGGCTTAAATGACGCTCAGTGGGAGGAACTGGAGCAGAAGCAGCATGTTTATACTCATACACAGATTAGACTTGGTATTACCAACAGGCGGTAGGGCATTTTTACACACGTGATTTTCCACCTTTTCTTGTAGCGTCCTCACGGTGAAAGAGTAACGGGAAGTTTTTGAACAGCTTCTATATGCCAGACACTTTCCAAGTTCAGTTGTATTTTTTATTCCCCTCCACATTCCAATGGATAAGATGTTTTATCTGAGGGTGAGATACTGAATAATGCCGGATGCCTCAGGCACTACAGCTTCAACCCCCCATTTCTTAGTACTTTCAGTTTTAGAATTGCTGTTGCTTTCACTACCCCTTTCAAAGTGAGTCAGAATTTATATTCATCCCGAACACAATTAACAATTCTTCCTATTCAAATATAACATTTATACAAATTCCAACTCCTTGGCCTCAGATAAAGACATCAGACCAAAGTAGGTGGCACACCCTAGAAAGACAGACCCAGAACTTCTAGGGATCCATAGGGGTAGGGTGCATGGACTGGCAGCATGAGCTTCCCATGTTTGGCATCAGTATGGCATCAAAGAGAAGCAGGGAGGTAGAGCTACCAGAAAAATCATACAGCAAGCCCATATTGGCAGGAAGCAGACTGTTGTCGAGGCAGGGCCAGAGGCCAGGACTGCACTGTGAGCCTAGAACGTGGACATGGCATCTCTCCCACCCAAACCTCCTGCCAGTAGCTAGTCCAGAAAAAACTCTCATCGCATTAAAAAATGAGCATCTATGCAAAGCTAGTGGTTAAGTTCAGTACACTCTACTTCGGTGGAACATCCAAAATATAGGAAGACTGGCACAGATGTTAGCTCAGGGTTAATCTTCCTCAAGCAAAACAAAGAGGAAAGCTTGGCAGTAGATGTCAGCAGAAAAAAAGGAAGGCAAAGAATATTCACCATAGAGCAGACAAAAATTTGGACCAAACATATTGCCATAAACTTAAAAAAAAGACCTAAACACAGCTACCATACCTATAAAGCAAGAGCTCATATCAAATATACAAGAGCTCAGGGAAGATACTGCAAGACAACAGGAAATGAAATAGGATTTAGCAGAGCCCAGGAAACAAACATTTCAGTGGCAGCAACCAGATTCTGCTAAAAACATGGAAAGAAACAAAGATGTCAGGAAGAGAAAAAAGCATACAATTCAATGAAGTAGAAAAAAAGAATTCAAAAGAATTAGACAAAAATAATTGCTAGACAGGACAGAAAAAGGACCTTAACTTATGCAGTAAGTGGTATCCTGAAGACGATGTAAAAAATAATAACGTAGGGAAAAAGTTAAAGATATACTTCAAAGCAAGTTTCCAGAACTATAACTCATGATTCTATAGACTGAGAGGGCACACTGAACTCCAGGAAAAATTGACCCAAAACATTCAACTCTGAATAATGTTACAGTAATTAACAGAATTGAAAGAAAAAAGCTGTTGTGCATCGAGACAAAAAATGTAAATCAGAACACTACTTTCCACAGTAATGTTCAACATTAGAAAACATTGGAGCAATGGCACAAAGTCCTCAGGAAATAAAATAGATGAGCCAAGAATTGTACACAGCCAAATAGTCATTAAAGTGTAATAAAAATGAACATTCTTCAAACTTGCAAAAACTCAGGGGATATACTCCAAGCACTTCCTGAAGAAATGACTACAGGCCAAATTTTGAAAAGCCAAGAGTTAAATGGAGTCTTGGTCCTAAGTATTGACTTCATTAACTGTAGAACTAAAACTAAAATGATTGTGGAGATTATGGTCACAGAACAGAATTTAACTGTTGTAAACTCTAATGATGTAGAAATACTACAGCAAAGGTTGGGAGGGGAGGAGGAGAGATGGTGGGTAGTAATGTCAATATGCTGATTTTCTCATCTGGTGGAGCAGAGGATAGAAAGACCGCTGATGCTGATAAATCATGTAATGGAGCAAAAGTACATTTCAGTCTAAAGAACATGATATGAAAAATTATATAATCACCAAGAATCAGGTGAGTTTGGGAGGAAGATGAGGGGGAGGAAGGAAGTAAAAAAAAATTAATTTTACCGTGATTCATGGAAGGAAGTCAACAGACAGCTGTCCAGAGATATAGAAGTTTAAATATTTTGGGGAAAGGGCACTGTCATATTGCTGGTGACAGTGAGTGTAAGAAGGACTTCATAGGACTTCTCTTGACCTGTTGTATGGGACCAAGGGGTGACTGAAGAGTTCAGCCTTAGAGACTGGAAGTGGAAATACTGTTGAGGGGCAATGAGTCCTTTCCTACCACAAAATATGAACCATCTCTCCAGCACCAGCTTGTTATATCGTAGTTGACAGCTATCATGATTAGTGACCATCCAACATTGTTTGAATACTATGTGCCACTTCCCTGAAAAAGGCCAAATTTGCTTTCCCAGCTTCTTTTACAGCTAGAGTACGGGCATGTGACCAAGGCTCCAGCAATCAGACATAACCTCACAGGAGTCTGTCACCCAAGACAGCAACAAGACCAATCCATCTTTGGCCACTGAGATAAATGTGGGCTCCAGCTTTCAGGGGCAACAAAGACAGAGGTATCAAGTGTCCAGAGCTGGCAGAAGTGAGTCTTCACTGGAGCAGTTCTAGAAAGGGGTTTGGGCTTTATTCCTACCTGGCTGCCTCTAAGCCTGATGATCTGGCCTTCCTAGATATTCTGTAAGATACTCAATATGCTCTAAAAATAAATTTCTTTTCTGCTTAAACTAGTTGGAGGGGAGTTCTGTTATATGCAACTAAGAACCATGGCTAATGATGTATATTACCGGCAGAACACACACTTAAAAAGCAAAAAATAAATGTAAGACATCCTTTAGTGCTGAAAAGACCAAGGACCTAATGTTCTCATTAGATCCCAGTCTGGAGATCACTTACACAGTAGCTTCAAACTAAGACGTCAAGTATCTGTGAAACGTCCCTCCTCTAGAACGTTTTCTCTATTTCAAATATAAGTTAAAGAGATGGGCTCTTTAACAATGGGTCTTGGTTTTAAGGGCAATAATACCAGGATCACTAAAAGTGAAGGCATTCCGAATAGGTAAAATAAAAAACAGCTGAATCTGGCTATCTTGACTTGCTGAAATCCTTTGGAAGATTTTGTGGCTAACGATTACAAACTCATCTAAAATATTTAGTCTACGCTCCAAAGCCTGCTTTTAAGCCCAAAGTGTAAACAAGTTCACCGCTTACTGTGGAAGGATTAAGAGATAATGTCATTTCCATTGTTCCCTCTGTTGTTCTTGACTATGAAAAGCAACAAAATACGCACATTTATCCTGGAGTTTCATGATGAGTAAATGCTGCAGCTGGTGGACTTTACGAAGGAAAGGACACATTTACTTCGGAATCTGGGTATTGAGTACAAGGCTTTCTAGTCCAGAGGTTCTCAAACTTTGGTTCCTGGATCATATCATTACCACCACCTGCGAACTTCTTGCAAATGCAAATTCTCAAGCTTCATAGCTGATTTACTGAACTGGAAACTCTCGCAGTGAGGCCCAGAATTCTGTATAATTATAAACTCTCTAGGCACTTCTGATGTATACTAAAGTTTGAGAACCACGTTCTTTGGCAGCACAACTAAACTACTCCAATCCAAGGAGAATCTACTTCTGAAAAGGAAACAGCAAACATACCTTCCTAATAACACATTTGAGAGCATTAAAGTTTTTCACTAGAACTAACCTAACTTCACATGTGGCATAAACTCCTTTGTTCTTCTACAGAGGAGATACAGCATTCTTTGTTACTAACATCTAATATAGAAGTAACTTTTCCTGGGACCATTAGACATCAAGTACCCTTCAACCTTCTTCTTGGGCTAAATAATGCCAGTTCCTTTTATCTTTACTTATAAAGACTTTTTTAAACTCTTCATCACCCTTGTCAAGCTCCAGAATAAAATATAATCTCATTTTACTGTTCAAATGAATTAAAACACATCTCCTATCATTGAACCCTAGATACTAATGCCACAAAACCCAAATAATAAGGTTTCTTATATATAATGTTTCTTACATTCTAACTGCTTTACAGTACAAAATGTACTTCTAAAAATAAAAAATCAAACTTTAGGTCTGTCCTTTCTAGATATCTTGATTCCTCCTCCTCACCCCATTCTTCCCCAAAAAAGTTTTAGTTCATCATAAGGTCACTAAGTATTTCACATATATTGCATTAAACATTCTGATCCTCATTTGCCTTATTAAACAAGAATTGACCAGATGGATATTCCTCTAACTGTCTCTCCTGAGCAGGTTTTAGTTAATTAAAAATGATTATTTTTACTACATATTTTATATATCAGCCAGATGTTACCTGTGGTCATTTCTGGAAAGGATCATTTGGTGGGGGTTATAAAATATATATTTCCCTTTGGGAGGCAAGACTCTTGAGCACAATCAGGAAAACACATGTAGAAATTGATTTCACCTCATACCTTTTTCCTAGTGTCAAAATGGGCATAATGTTTCATTTCCTTTGAAAGTTTGATCATTCAAATTCCTTCTTCTTCTGTCTCTGCTCTCTGGCCTTGTTGATGTTGTGTCAAAATGACGATCAAATTGATGGAAGAAAAATTAATGGTGGTTTCCCTCTCTACTAGAAGTGTAAGTTGAATTTTCCAAAGAAACTGATTTGGTTTCTTTAATTGGGTTTAAGACATATGTGCACGACACAGCAAACTGTTCTGCTCAATCAGGACAGAAACTCTCTATAGTGTCACTGTGAGGATACACTTCAGGTAGATATTTGTAACAGTTCCTGCTTTTGCACAGGTCTCCTTAGAAGCTATATTTCATGCAAATTAATTTGCCAAAGTTTCCCATTAGCACTGGAATAATCTAGGATGAGGCAAAGAAACTGCAATTATGAAATTGTTTTGTGACTACACTAGTCATTTTCTCTCCATTTGTAGACCAACCAGAATCCAAACAAGCCCCTCTTCTTTTTGTCTTAAACAACAACAAAGCAAATTCAACTTTCTTTTTTAAAAAAACATTCAGATTCTTGAGGTCACCCAAAATTCCGAAAGTCTAACAGATGAAATGAACCACTCTCACTTAAGCTAGATTTAGATGGTTGGTCTTCTCCAAATCACCATTTAGAAGATTCCAAGAGGCAAACGTGAGTCTTTTGAAAGTGTGAAGGTCACATGCTGACAAACGTAATATTGGGCGTGGCAGGATGTATAAACAAGTAAGACAATTTCAATTCCAGAGCCCTGGCTTCGTCTCGTAAACTATTTCATGGCATCATGTAGATCTCGGTTCTGGGCTCAACCACGTGACCTGGCATATGCAATTTGCCCACTTTGAGTTTTTCTCATGCAAATAATGATGGGTAGAACTAGATATTCCCTAAAGTCTCTCTAAGTCCCTAAATTATATGATTGCTTGCATAAAAATAAATTTAAGGCCTACTATGCTTTATTGAAAAATTGTGACAATTTGGGAAGGTTTGCTTTTATTAGAAGCTTTAAGCACAGAATACAGCAAGTCATTTTCTGATTGTATAAAGCATCTGTTCCCTATGTTCTGAAGTACACAAATCTGCTTGTAGTAAATCAGAGTCACCTCAGAAATGACCTCTTCCTCTTATGTTTTCATAGCAATCAACATTTACTAGGGTCTTCCTATTAAAGTCATCTGTGTTACATCTGATTTCAAGAGCCAGGTAAGGGGCAGGCATTCCTGATGAAAAGCCCAGATAGTCCTTGGAATTAATTGTCCCCCAAAATATAAGATTACTTACCTTTAGATCAGGCCATGCTCATCAGCCTCTAATAGGTTTGAGGGACTCACCAGTCTTAATTTCCTATGTGAATCTATAATTGTCCACAGAGGTCAATTTCAGGGGATGCCTCATATAAATTAGAATTGAAGATAATGATGCCTGTTCACTTGATCAACTGAAATGACCAGCTAGGTTTAATAGGAGGAAAACAGAAACCCCTGTGAAATTGGAATAGCTTCAAAGGTGAAAGAATGTAATTATTTTTCTGCAAAGTTTCCTCTCCAAAGGTGACTGGCCATTGTGCTGCTGGGCACCTAGGCCAGCATGTTAGGAAGGAAGATACGGGATTCAGAGCCACTGACTGTCTCCAAAGGCAGAAGTCAAGAGCCGGCCTTCTGCTCAGGCATTTGGGGAAAGCAGGGTTTCTTTTCCATTCTTATTTTAGTCATTTCATTTACAGTTAGAGAGGCACTTCGGGGGACTTGCCTAATTGACTCCTGAGAGGCAAATTCTAATTTAGATTGCTACAAAAGTGTTTTCTCTTTATGGCCATAAAACATTTTCTTGGATTTGTTGTAATTACCCTCAGGGTAATATAATTTTAGGTCTTTAAGAACCTTGATATCACTTGCCCCAACCTCTTTATTTTACAGATGAAGGAACTGAGGTCCACAAATGTGAAGTGACTGGACCAAGGTCACAAAGCTAGAAAGAGAGAGAGCCTGGGCTAGAATTCAGTGGATGAGAAGATGAAACCAAAAATGACTCCTAGTCAGGGGATTTTCTGCTTATAAGTAGCTGGAATCTTGTTCAGGGAGGAAAAGACTTTCTCTATGAAAATCACCATGTAAGGAAATTTGGGTTCTATAATGTTGTAGAGGTGCTAGCAAACAAAAAAGGGGGAGGCGGGCAGGCCCAGGGCATAGTGCTTAAGTTCACCTGCTCTGATTCAGCAGCCTGGGGTTTACGAGTTCAGATCCCAGGCACAGACCTATTACCACTCATCAAGCCACACTGTGGTGGCGCCCCACACAAAATAGAAGAAGATTGGCACAGATGTTAGCTCAGTAACAATCTTCCTTAAACAAAAAGAGGAAAACTAGGGGCTGGCCCCGTGGCCGAGTGGTTGAGTTCGCGTGCTCCGCTGCAGGCGGCCCAGTGTTTCGTTGGTTCGAATCCTGGGCGCGGACATGGCACTGCTCATCAGACCACGCTGAGGCAGCGTCCCACATGCCACAACTAGAAGAACCCACAACGAAGAATACACAACTATGTACCAGGGGGCTTTGGGGAGAAAAAGGAAAAAATAAAATCTTTAAAAAAAAAATAAATAAATAAATAAATAAATAAAAGAGGAAAACTGGCAACAGATGTTAGCTCAGGGCCAATCTCCCTCACAAAAAAAAATAAATAAGTAATTTCAAAAAGAGAGGAGGTGGGGGGTTGGGAAAGAGAGAGGGTAAGGGAACCAGTAGACCTCAAAGCACATTATTTTTCTCTGGAGCCGACAGGGAGGTCTGGTTATGTGTCTGTTATGTCCTGAGAGAGGGACAGTTATACACGGGGATTGACTGCACTGCCTGCCTGGGCTTGATTCTTGACTCTGCTAATTTTGAGCTCTGTGACTTTTGGCAAGTTGCCTAAGCTTTCTGTGCCTCAGTTCCTCATCTGTAGAAAAGGAGGCTAATATCAGTACTTTCTGTTGTATGGGTCAAAAACCACACTTACTTACCTTACTCTTACAGGAATTAAATAAGGATTAAGTAAATTCCTATCAGTAAAGAGTGTAGCACATGTTAAGTGCTATTAGTGCTTGCTCTTTTTCTCCTATTCACTCGATCAGAAAATCTTAAAAGTTTCAGAATATATACATCAGTTGTATTCATTAATAATGTACTGAGGTGTTTTATCTGAGATAAATACCCAAGGACTCTGAGATAGAGTCAGAAAGTCATTGATAAAACTTCATTATATGTTTAATGGATTAATTTTTCAATATGTATTGTTACAATTTAAAGTTTCCTTTTTTAAAATAAACAACTACAGGGATTTCTTAATTAAAAAATTCTATGATATCCATAGCTTTATATAACAACAGAAATTTCATTAGCAAAACGATTAATAAAGGAGCATATCTGTTGCAAAAATTAAAGACGGATTTTCACAGCAGAAATTAGTGCTGAGTCAGTGACTCTTGAAGTTTAGTCACAGTACAGTCAGCAGATCAGGATGCTATATTTTCTTTTGCTAGAGCACATTTCTTGGGCAGTTTAACATTTTTTTTTCCATTAGAATTTAACATGGTCAAAGCTATCATTAACATTTTACTCAGAGTCTTTAAGAGAAAACCTTCACAAAATTAATAGTTCAGATCTTCTAGGAACTAAGACCATTACAAACACGCCTGAAATGAGTACCATGTGTAGACAAGCTGGGTTTTTTTCTTTAATTCTTTGAATTAAATTCAACGGAAATTTCAAGAGAAAAAAGTCAGTTGCCTATTCCCTCATTTTTTAATTAAATAATTTTGGCAATTATGCAGAAAAATAATTTTTAAACTTCGTAAAAAGCTTTTCTGGAATTCGTCGCTGATTTAAGACATTGGAAGATCATGATAAGCTGCATATCTTCCAGTCACGTGATGGTAAATCTGGGGAGAAAATAGTTTAGCTAATTAATAATTACTGTATTATTATATGCATCAATTAATAATTGTACTATACATAATTAATCATTTTAATTAACATTTCATTATAAAGCCCCACTATCATGTGCTTCAACAGAATCTGCATCCAACCTACTTCAGTTGGAGGTTTGCTTGGAAGAAGGCAGAGGTTTGGGTATGAAGGGGTAAATGAGATGAGTTTCACCTCTAGTTCTCATAGCCCAATGGGTGACTTTTCATTTCCTTCTCAAAAATACTTGTCAATTTGTTCCAATGGGTTATGACTCACCTGCCTCTCGATGTCCGAAAGGAGAGTGCTGGCACCTATTCGAAAGAGTTCTGGCTTCAGCCACTCATCTCCTAGCTCCTCCTTTATGAGAGAGAGCCAAGCAAGGGCATCCTTTGCACTGCGGATGCCTCCTGCTGGTTTGAAGCCTATCTAAAAGGGAAGATGGGAAAGAGAACAATGTTTATGTTATTAGATTGCTTTAAAAAATGGTACTGCAATAATATAAGGTCTCGATTCTTTCTCTCTCCCTTTTTTAAAGTCTATTTCATTTCACCCAGCAAAGGAGCTTAGATCACTGACTCATGCCCATTCACACCACAAAATGACTTTTTCAAGATTAATGGGAAGAATGTTGCTGCTTCTGAAGAGACACTAATGAGAGTTAATAACCCTCATTAACATTTCACTTATTGGAAAGTCATAAACCTCAACCACCTAGAGTACAGTTGTGAACCTGGGATAAACAAGAGAGGTGTCAATAAACAGGAAAACAGCTATCACAAAAGCTCATTCGTTCTACATTTCTACAAGTAAGCCTGTATAGTCACCTTTCAGCCTCCATCTTGAGGGGGAAACAGACAGATACGTATATATAAAAGAAGAAGAGAAGAGGTGAGGCCACGGGAACCAAACTGGCAGCAATCAACAAAGGGAGCTGACAGTTGTTTTAATCAACTAAACTGCAGGGACCTTTTTTCTAAGTTGTAAGTAGACAGAGTTATATAAAGCAGCCAGACCAGTTAAGCACAGTAGAAAAAGACAGTGTAGGGGCTCTTCACACTTCAGTAGTCTTTGAAGGTGACCATAAAATAGCACATTTCAGCCAATATCTGATGTTTACAAATGATGTCCCTGGCTCCATCAGAAAAGGATAAACGTGTTCTATATACAGTAAAACCTGCTTATCTGGATTTACTTGTCTCAGGAACTTGTCTAGCCAGTAGAGGGGAGATTTTACGGATGGGAGCAATGAAAAAAACACCTCACAGCCCAAGTACTAAAGCTCACATCTCTGACGCTCAGAGCTGTTGGTTTGATAGGTGGCACGAGCAGGGGAGGACTGCTAACAGAATACTAGAGAAGGGAGACAATATATGAATGGCCCCATTATCAACCCAAGCTAGAAGTCTCATACTTCACTTTGACACTGCCATTTTCCTCACCACACCACACCCAATCAATCAACAGTCAAGATCTACCAAGTCTACCATCTTAACTTCCATAGCTTCCAGTAGGCATACTTTCCTCTCTACTCTCACTTCTACTGTTTTAATTTAGACCTTCGTCAATGCTCACATGGAATATCAGTAAGTCTCCTGTTTTCCCCTGCCTCAAGCACACAATGTCACGCAGCTAAGCAGCAGCCTGAGATTCTAACCCTATCTGCCTATCACCCTGGAGCCCAAGTGAGTCTGTAAGAGTGACGAGAGGTGGAGGGAACGGGGGAGATAAGCAGGATGAGGTTATTTATTAAGAAGAGGTAAAAAAAAAAATCAATTAGGTAATATTAGCATCAATGTTAATCATAGGAACATTTCTGTCAATTAGGCAATGCCGCCTATAGATTTTTCTATATAGTTTAGTTATGTCAGCAAGTTTGGCAATGTTGCTAAAGAGAGGTTCCAGCATAAGTTCATCCTATATTTTTTTTAAGGGAGAGAATATGGAAAACATAAATCTGCAATGAAATCAGTTATGAAATATTAAACCTCTGCTGCTCAGGAGTGACACTAATCATGGTCTGAAAGGCGGCCCATCACATTTTAAAACACCCCTTAAATCAATGATGTAGAAACTTTACAGCCTAATCCCAGGCAACTTGTCAACAACCTGAAAGGAAGCATCTGATTTGCAGATACATCCACAGATCTTCACTATAGTGGTTACACGAGTACGACTTGACCTGTACCTGTCTGCTTCCTAATAAAACTGGGATGAACTTTGTTGAAGGGGTCAATACAATTAAAAAGAAAGTATTGAAAGACAGCAAAGTGATCCTCCCTCTGTACTATGGTCTAGAACATGGAGCACTTATAACCTCTAACGAAACTGTTTGCTTGTCGTCTAAGGGCTCTCCTGGGAAGGGACTTGCTCCTTTTTCTATCTGTAGCATTTAACATATGTTAACATGGCGCATAGTTAATGACTTAATAAATGTTTGTTGATAACAAAACAGGACTGGGTCCCCAGTGGCGAGTTTTAACGCTGACTATGGAGCTTATGAAACATAGATTCCTGAGGTCTACCCCTGATCCAGAACGCCAGGGATGAGGGCCCAGGCATCGATAGGTATAAAAAGCTTCATATCTATTTGGATGTTCTTTGGCCAAGAATAAGAACCACCGGTCTAGTGAATGGTGGTGGTCTCACTTGGGGGGCCCAAAGATGGAGTTCTCATTTTTATAGCTTTTCTTAAAAATTTTTTTATTTGAATCACTGCAGAAAGTCTACCAAGTAAAGGTTACTCAAGTTGGGTCAACTTTAACATGTAGGTCACCGTGGATACTAATCCTATTTGTACTTTTTAAAGATATGAAGTTATTTTGAAGGAGAAAATTCTGGAAGGAGTTCATTTCCTCTCAAACCCAGTACATTTATAAACTGAAGCGACAGTCACATATAAAGTCATCACATCCAGTTGGCAAACGATTAAAGGGCTTTTTTGGGGTTCTATGCAGCAGCCATTGAGATTGGTTTTAAAAGATGCCTTCTGAGGAAGGGAAAGTCTCATTTAAGAAAAGAAATTACCTTTCTCTACAATGATGTAAAAAAAAAAAATCCTTTGAGATAGTTTGTAGCTAAACAAGCAACTTGAAGTGAAAAGGAAAATCCAAACTCATTTTAAAAAACACCTCATACGCATTTTTCCTTTTAACTTTGTATGTTTCAAAAAAATATATATGTGTGTATTATTTTTCGAAAAGCTGACAAAAGCTAGCATATACCCTCCTCAGCTTAACAGTCTTGCAAAGAGCACATCCAACTGCCATAAAACGCAAAAATGGATATTTAATTCAAGAGCTATATAACATCTAGCTACCTTTTCCCTGCTGTTTCACAGCATTTCATTATTTTGTTTAATAAGTTCATCTCCTCGAGAATTTTCTCTTCACCTCATATTATTAAAAGTAATAAGTTTTTCTGGACCGGGGGTTTCCCAACAGAAAAACCAATTTATGTGTGTCCTTCAATAATGACAGGAAAAGATTATTTCCCATTATATTGCATACTTTCATATCACCACCACAGCTTATCATTCAATAAATGTTACTCTGCAATTCTTTCCATTCCTCAAGGAAGTTTAATTTCTGCATTAACCTGTTTTCGCTGGCCAACACCTTACCAGAAAGTCTCTGTGTTGCAGCAGAATTAGTTCGTTAAAAGAACCCATTTAGGAATCCCTTGTCAGTGATAAAATTGTCTTCGGTTAATAAAGGGACATAAAGTGAGTTTACATCTTGATCACACATACCTGCTCCCACACTCACACTCACTTCCTGTTAATGGCACATTTTTCTTGTGAATGTGTTCTTTTGTAAGGAAAGGTAAATTAAACATTTATCTTAATAAAGGTAACTCATTCACACCTTTTGCATGTAAAGACAGTTATCGGGGCTGTAACTAGTATTATAAATAACACAATCTTTACTCCGAAGAAAGATTTGCTGGCAATAATATACCTTGTTTCCAGTTTTCCAGAAGAAATCTCTAATGGCCCGTAGCATTACTATAGCTACGGGGAAGGTGGCATTTACTGTTTCTTTTCCAGTAGAGGTCTTAATAAAATCTGATCCTAAAACCAAAGGAAGAAAAACTCCATGTTAATTAAAAAACTTATTTTTTACACTTGTGAGTCAGTGGCAGAAATGAGTCACGTAAATTTTTTTCCTGAGGAACACAACTTTATTTTTTCACTAATTATTTGAAAAACTAAAAACGAAATCTCTTTTTAAAATAATTCTGTCCATATGATTTGTCCCCTTTATTATAAGATGAATTAAATTAAGGACCAAATGGATTCTCACTGACCCCAGGGACTCTTGCCTCTATATTTCCATATCTCCAATTAAAATTGAGTTGGTTTATTTAATGAATAACTGAGAGGAATAAAAACCATTTTATTCCCTGTGTCTAATATCCTATATCATGATGCTTTAATACAAAACTGGAGGGCCTACTTGTTTTCCCCTCATTTTCTTATGCTTCAGAGAAAGTACACAGTACAGCCTTGACAACACAAGAAGAATCACCATTAGCTGATTTCTACTGCGTGTTCATTAATGAAGGCGCTATTAAGATTTTCACGAAAGACACCACGCTATTTCATAACTTGCAAATATTTTCAACAACTTCCTGTCTCTCAAATGTATCTTAAACCTAGTTTAACAGAATAGCACAAGGATACAAAGAAATTATAATAGTTAAGATTCACTGTGCACTAGGCACTCTTCCAGGTGCTTTACAAGTGTTAACTCAGTCAATTCTCACAATAACCGCGCAAGTTAAGTGTTAACATGATCCTCATCTTTAAAGAGGAAATTGAGGCACAGAAAAGTTAAGTAACTTGCTTGAGGCCCCAGAGTTAGTAAGTAGGGGAGGCAGAATTCTAACCAAAGCAATGCAGCTTAAACAATACTCTACAGTGTCTCCAAGAAACTTACCTAGGATCACATAGTCAAGATAGCCAAACAAAGACTCCACTTTTCATGTGGTTACCTATCCCCAAAAATCCTCAAAGTGTGGACCCCAGACCAGCAGCATGGGCACCACCAGGCAGCCTGTTAAAAATGCAGACTCTGAGGCCCTACTCTAGACCAACTGAATTTGAATCTGAATATAAACCAGGTTCCTAGGTGATTCCTGTCCAAAGTCACAGCCCTAGCCCACTGAATCTTCGAACCACCCTTAAGGCTAATCTCAGAGATTCTCTCAAGGTCCATCAAAAAAGTGGGCAATAGAAGTGGTCAAAACTTTCTCCTCTAGTTTCAACTGGAAAAGATACTTCCACGACTATTCTCTGGGTCAAGATTCAAATCAATATACCTTTAGTAAGCACACTGTGTGAAAGGCACAGTGGAAAATACATAACCAAATAATTCAAGTCCTTGCCCTCAAAACCATACACATTCTAGGTGCAGGTGGAGATGAGCATAGATCCTGGGTTATCACTTGATGAGCTAGAAGTCAGGAGATCTGGTTTCCAGCTCTGGCTCTGATATTTACCTGGCAAATTCCATCTCCTAAACTTTCTCATTTGTACAATACATCTGAAAATTCTTAATTGCTTCACAGTGTTATACAGGAATCAAAAGAGACAATCTATGTGAAAGTACCCTGAAAACTCTCAAGTGTTATACAAATATAAACGGAGCAAGCACCTAGGTAGGGTTGCAATCTGTAAAAATACCATAGGAATTCTGATCCATCAGAACAGGTCATCAGAAGCCTTCTTTACTTTGGGTCTGTAGGCCCATTGGGAGAAATGGAGACTACCTGTCACACAAGCATTCACTCAACAAATATTTACTGAGAACTTACTATACACTAGACTCTGTTCTAGATGCTGGGAATAGACCACTAAACAAAACAAAGCGAGCAGATTTTCTAGAAGAGAAAGACAATAAACCAATAAATATATAATAAATGTCAGGGAGAGAGAAGTGCTATGAAGAGAAATAATGCAACGTAATGAGATAGAGAGGGGATGCAACATAATGAGACAGAGAGTGGTGGAGCTGGGGAGGGGTAGCTATATTTAAACAGAGTCATCATAAAGGAACCTCTGATAAGTGAAATTCAGAGACTGAATGAAGAGAATCTGTGAAAAGCGCATCACAAGCAGGAAACAGAGAGTGCAAAAGCCCCGAGGTGGGCATGTGCTAAGTTGATGAATGAATGAATGAATTGAATGAATGGGACTACGAAGCCGATGCGTGGCCCCCACAACATCAGAAGAAAGACAATCAAACAGAAGAGCTTCAAGCCTTCAAATAGATGTAAGAAGGTGAGGGGAACATCCCAAAAGAATTCACAGTGAGACCAAGATGTGTTTTGTATTACATGACATTGTCTTTCGATTCATTAGAAGGCGTTCGGGTACAACACTGGATATCATCTAAATTCTTTTAAGCATCTTGGAAGAGGAGATGATTAAGATAAAAGACAAAGACCACATCTGGAGGCCTAAACAAAAGGTATGGTCACTTAAAAATCATACCATCTAAAGTTAACCAAAAGAGCCAAACTCCCTTGGAAGAGTCCAGAGGCTGAGTAAGGGAGGAGACTCTCCTCCTAACGTATCTGGGAGGAGCAGCACAGAGCACCTACCACAGTAGCCACAGTAGCCCGGGAGTAGTAACAGTGGCCTACAATTATCTGTCTGTCTAGCCCCCTTTCTTGACTATATTGTAAGCATGTTTCAGGCAGGTGCTCTATCTTGCTTACGCACATCCCCGAAGCATGACACACATACGTGAGAAGCTCAATAAAGGAATTTTGGATGGGTGGATGGATGGCCACAGCTACAAAGGAAAAGCAAACTACAATATTTTCCACCTTTAACTGACTAATGGGGAAGGGAAGACAGTTTCAGGCTTCATTCCACGTCCAGTAACAAAACTGGGCAAGTGGCTCATAAGAAAATATTGTTCTATTTATTTTTAAATAAACCTTTAATTTTAGAATAGATTTAGCTCTACAGAAATATTGTGAAATAGTACAGTTTCCATATATATACCCCATACCCAGTTTCCCTTTTACTAACAACTTCTATTAGTATGGCACATTGTTATAATTAATGAATTCATATTGATATGTTATTTTTAACCAAAATTCATACTTTATTTAGATTTCCTTAGTTTTACCCACAATCCAATCGCATCCAGGATACAATATATTTATCATGTCTCCAAAGGCTCCTCTTAGCTGTGAGTGTTTCTTAGACTTTCTTCATTTTGATGACCTTAACAGTATTGAGTACCGGTTAGGTATTTTGTAAAATTTCCCTCAGTTGGGACTTGTCTGATGCTTTTCACATGATTAAACAGGGGTTATGGGTTTTTAGGGAGGAAGACCATAGAGGTAAAATGCCATTTTCAGCACATCCTATCAAGGGTATATCCTATCAACACGACTTACCACTGTTGATGTTGACCTTGAGCACCTGGCAGAGGGAGTATCTGCCAAGTTTCTCCACTATAAAGTCACTCCCTTTTTCCTATTTTCCACACTGTACTCTTTGCAAAGAAGTCCTTATGTGTATCCCACACTTCAGGAATGGGTAGTCACAATCCATCTCTTTCGGCGGGGGGGGCAATAATTACATAAATTGTTTGGAGTTTTTTGCTTGGGAGATTTGTCTCTTCTCCATTTATTTACAATCATTTATTTATATCAGTACAGACTCAAAGATATTTATTTTATACTTGGGTTTATAAGCCAATATTACTTAATTTTGTTGCTTAAATGGTTCTAGCTTTGGCCATTGGGAACTCTTTCAATTCCTTCCTTATTCCTTTGACATACTCGAGGCCTAGAATAAGCCATTTCTCCAAAGAGCCCTCGTTCCTTTTAGTGGAGAACGGTATTAGAAATCAAGATCTTGGTGCTAGATGTACTCATTGCTACTGTAGGGGTCTTGCTTTTAGGCCCTCTCAGCTGACTGAGCAAGGAAATATATATGTATATACTAACCCATTATATACACATATCTATCAATAATTCCATGTGTAACTGTCTATATCTATATTAAACTAAACATGAGTTATAGTGATGTCTCCAACTCTGACCCATTACCATATAGATCATTCTAGCCTCACCCCATTGCTGATCTGTAAACTCTCACTCCAATGGTGAGAAACCTGGCACCTGCCATCTGCCATCTATTTATTTAATTGTTCACATCCAGTATCCACGTATAGTGCTATCAATATTGTTAACCATACCATCATTGGTATCATTTCTTTAACGGATATAGGTCTATTCAGACTACTTCCTCTAGTGTGTTTTGGTTGTTTATATCTTTCAAGGAAGTGACCCATTTCATCTATGTCATCAAATTGTGGGCAAATACTGTTGTTCATAGTATTTCTCTATTATCATTTTAATGTTCATTAGAGCAGTAATGATCACCCTTCTTTCATTTCTGATATCAGTAATTTATGTCTCCTCTCTTTTATTCTTGGTTAGTCTGATAAAACTGAGATTTATCAATTTTACTGATTTTTTCAGAGAACTAGCTTTTAGGGTTTTTAAATTTTCTCTATTGCTTTTGTGGCCAATTTCACTGATTTCTGCTCTAATTTTTCTTCTCTTCTGCTTGCCTTTATACTTAAATTGTTGTTCTTTCTCTACTTTTCTAAGGTAGAAGCTGAGGTTATTGATTTTAGAGTATACTTCTTTTCTAATATACACATCTAACGCTATAAATTTCTCTCTAAGCACTGCTTTGGCAGTATCCCACAAATTTTAGTAAGTTGTATTTTAATTTTCATCTGGTTCAAAATGTTTTTAAGTAATTTCTCTTGAGAATTCTTTGAACCATGTGTTATTCAATTTCCAACTATTTGGGCATTTTCAGCTATCTTTCTATTACTGATTTTTCTAATTTAGCTCCAGTGTGGTCTGAGAACATACTGTGCATGACCTCTATTCTTTTAAATTTGTTAAGATGTGTTTTATGGGCTAGAATGTGTCCAATCTTGGTGAATTTTCCATGTGAACCTAGAATATGTATTCTGCTGTTGTTGGATGGAGTTTTCTATAACTGTCCATTTGATCATGTTGATTGATAATGCTATTCAGGTCAACTATATCCTTGCTTATATTTTGCCTGCTTGAGCTATCATTTACTGAAAGAGGGTCTTTGAAGTCTCCAGCTATTACAGCAGATTTGTCTATTTCTCTTCTCAGCTTTATCAGATTTTGCCTCACATATTTTGATGCTCTGTTGTTTGGTGCAAACATGTTTAGGATTTTACGTCTCTTTGGAGAAATGGGCCCTCTTATTATTATGCAATTCCCTTCTTTATCCCTCATAATTTTCCATTTTCTGATGTCTGCTTTATCTGAAATTAATATAGCTACTTGTGCTTTACTTTGATTTGTGTTAGCATGGTATATCTTTTCCCATCCCCTTACTTAGAACCTGTTAAGTTTTCATCTTTAAAGTGGATTTCTTATATACAACATATAGCAGAGTCTTGTTTTTTGACAATCTGTTTTTCAGTGGGTATATTTAGACCAATAATATTTAAAATTACTATTGATTTATTTGGATTAATATCTACAATGCTACAGCTTTTCTATTTGTATTTTCTCTTTATTAACTTTTACACCTCTTTTTCTGCCTTCTCTGACTTTAATTGAACATTTTCTGTGACTCCATTTTATCTCCTCTCAGAATATCAATTATACTTCTTTGGTACATTTCTTTTAGTAATTGCACTAGAGTTTTCCATTTACATTTTTAACCAATCTAAGTCCACCTTCAAATAACAGTACACCACTACACAGGTACTGCATGTACCTTTTAACAAAGTATTTCTATTTCCTCTCTGCTGTACCTTATAATATTGCTGTCATCCATTCCACTTATCTATACGTATAATAACTCAACACATCATTACTATTATTACTTTAAACAGTTAACTTTTAGATCAATTGAGAAAGAAAAAAAAATTTTTTTTTTTTTGAGGAAGATTAGCCCTGAGCCAACTGCTGCCAATCCTACTCTTTTTTTCTGAGGAAGCATGGCCCTGAGCTAACATCCATGCCCATCTTCCTCTACTTTATATATGGGACCCCCACCACAGCATGGCTTGCCAAGTGGTGCCATGTCTGCACCCGGATCCGAACCTGCAAACCTGGGGCCACGGAAGCAGAATGTGTGTGCATACTTAACCGCCGCATGACTGGGCCGGCACCAAGAAAGAAAAATTTTTATTCTTCATTTATTCCTTGTCTAACACTCTTCCTTTTTTCATGTAGATTAGAGTTTCTGACCTCTATCATTTTCCTACTCCCTGAAGAACATGTTTTAACATTTCTTACAGGGCAGGTCTGCTGGCAAGGAATTCCCTCAGTTTTTGAATGGCTGCACTCCTTCACTTTTAAAGGATGACCTCAATGGATATAAATTTCTAGATTGGTGAGTTTTTTTTTGTTAACATTTTAAGTATTTCACTCTATACACTTCTTGTTGACATGGTTTCTAATGAGAAGACCACTGTAATTACTTCCTTTTTCTTCTATAGATATTTCTTTCTCTGCTTCTTTTTCAATATTTTCTATTTGTCTTCGGTTTTTTTCAGTTTGAATATAATATATCTAGGTATAATTTCTTTGATATTTATCCTGCTAGGTGTTCTCTTAGCTTTCTGGATCTGTGGTTTGGTATCTCATTAATTTTGGAAAACTCTTGGCCATTATTACTTCAAATATGTTATCTGCTCCATTTTCTCTTTCTTCTTCTTCTGGTATTCCAGTTACACATATGTCACACGTTTTGAAATTTCCCCAGTTTTCAGATGTTATGTTCTATTATTTTTAGCCTTTTTTCTCTTTAGATTTCAGTTTAGGAGGTTTCTTTTCCCCTATCTTCATGGTCATTGATTCTTTCCATAATCTACCAATAAGCCCATCTAGCAATGCGCTGAATCCAGTCTACTGATAAGGTCATGATGCATTCTTCATTTCTGTTCCAGTGTTTTCCATTTCTAGCACTTTCTTTTGACTATTTCTTAGAGTTCGCATCTCTGCTTACATCGCCTATTACTCTTTCATGTCGTCTTCTTCTTCCATTAGAGTCATTAACATATTAGTCAGAGTTATTTTAAATTTCTCTTTCTGATAATTCCAATGTCTCTGTTATATCTGAATCTGGTTCTCATGTTTACTTTATCTCTACAGACTCTGTTTTTTCTTGGCTTTTAGCATCTCTTATAATTTTTTGTTGAAAGCCAAATATGACATATTGGGTAACAGGAACTGACACAAACAGGCCTTTAGTGTGACTGTGACTTGGAGTTGGGCTGTGTTTAATGTTTGCTGTAGCCATAGGTTCCAGTGGCTTCAAATCCAATAATATTCTTGTTTTTTTCTCCCCTGTTCATTTTGGGCTTACTAAATATTCCTCCTCACAGAGAGTCTATGTCTGTTAGCTCTGTTAGCTGTAATCCACTGGATTACATTACTGCATTATTAGATTAATGGTGAGGTGGTAATATAAGGGAGAGAGGAAGTATTTTATAATCTTATGATTAAATTTCAGTCTTTTAGTAGGCCTGTGTCCCTGGGCTGTAACCCTCACAAGAGTGTCTTAGCTTTTCTTTCCAACTTTGAAGAGGCAGGAAGACTAGAAGGAAAATGCTCTCCTGGATGGGATAAGACTCTAGTAAAGTCTTTTGCCCTCGAGAGTAGGCCTCTGTTAAAGAGAATGCTCTGGGTATATTTTGCAATGATTATCTTCCCCTTCCCCTGCCACAGCCAAAAGAGGTTCTTTCTTGGCTCTTCACTGTGAGAATGGAGTTCCTGGAGTTAAAACTCACAAAAGGGTTGGGACCACACTCAGCCTCCAACAATTTGTCAAAATTACCATTTAAGTGTTCCTACCAGTTTATGGCTCCAGCAGGCAAGCAGACCTCGGTTGTGACTCTCAGAATTTGCCTCTCTCTCCAGATTTCAAGGTGGCAATTTGTCCTGTGACCTAGGTTCTTTGATGGGTCTGAGAAAAGTCACTAATTTTCAGTTTATTCAGCTTTTTCTTGTTCTAAGGACAGGAATGACAACTTCTAAGCTCTTCATATGTCAAAACTGAAACCAGAAGTCCTTAAATATTAAGGCTAGCCTTTATTATCTAGAAATCAGGTATGGATGGACATAGAGATTATATATGGTAACTTAACCTGTTTTAGATATATGCCAAGTAACTATTACAGTCAACAAGAGTTGGACAGATTCAGAGAGATTCACTTTAGCTAGAATGATAAGGGAAGGGTTCAAGGAACAAGTACAATTTGGTATAGACCTTGAAGGAGGAATAAAATGTAAAGATGAGAAGGCAAATGGAAGAAGACCACCATTAGAAGAAACAGCAAAAGCACAGAAACTATAAGACACGCCCAAACAATAACAAACGGATCCATCTAAGGAATTTCCATGAGGGGCAGGGAGCATGAGGGTGGGAGATGGTGATATTGGGGGGTGGGGGTCAATGCGTGTTTTAAAACATGTGACTGTAAAAGTCTCCTAGGAAACATGGGGTCTGATGACCTGAAATCAGTGTTAATATGTTAAATTTGGCGTCAGTGTTGGATTGGTTGACGAAGGACAATTGAGAGTCAGAGACCACACAAGAGATTAAAATAGGAGCTCAGGCAGGCAAGCACCACTGGCTATTTCTTTTAATCCAGGAATAAGACCTAGCCTTAATTACACAAAATACTTTAGAAAGTACATCAGTATTTTACTACTGTCAAAAGAACAATGGATTTTCCAGTGAGACTAAGCAGGCACACACTTTTGCTTTACTTCTTATTTTAATATTGCTTCCCTTGCCCCTCTGCTAAAACAAAATTACCTTAGAGAAATAAATACTAGATTTCGAATTACCAACACCACAGAGCACCACAGACTCTCCTCAGAGCTCATGTAAACCCAACATCAACCAAGCTCACCTCTGCTCAACTTGGGGGAAAAAAACCTTATGAGAAACTATCTCACAATTAAAATAACCATCCATATAAATGTTCTTTCATCAGTGCCCACAATTTCAACAAAATGACCAAACTACGAGATGAAAGGCATGAAAACTCAAAAGTAACACATTAAATAGACTAGTATTTAACTGTGATTAATTGAAATTAAAATTAATAATAAACATAGTATTATATTAAATTGTATTTTTTTATTTTCCTAATTTGAAATCTCTAGCACAATACTTTTTTTGTGGTCTAAAGCAACTCAAAGCTTTTCTAAGGCCTATAATTACAAGTCTCCATGGTACAGTTTCATTAAAAACTTTCATTAAACAACAGCTGCCCTTGTATATGGTCTTCTAATCAATTTGGTCAAACAGAATGACTTCTAATCAGCTGTTGATAAAAATAGAAGATGAAATTTTAATTCTAATAGATTAACCACAAACTCAAGACAGTCTTCAAAATCCATCTAGCTCTATTCTCCAGTGGATTTAATGACTATTCAGCAACTCATTACTAAATAGAACAAGATGAACATTTTCCAGTTCATTAAAGAAATGTACTATGTATTTTTGCATTGTCCTCATGATTCGTTACAGGGAGTCTTAATTACAAGATAATGGATAATGGTTATTAAATGCAGACTGCAGTAATGAAGCTCTATTCATTTGCGAACCTCAGAGACTGCAAAGAGAAGAAAATAAAATTACTAGCTTCAAAAGATTAACGGATCAAATTATTATTCAATTTTGAAAATCTCATTCAGACTTCACAGAAACAAGAAGAGATTAAAAACTAGTATTAAGACCAAAGTAGTACATTTAAAAAAAAATAATATCTTAAGGCTATTACTGCATAATAAGCTTCACATGTGATTATTAGAAAAACATATAGCTAACAATGGGAAAACATACATTTTTATTTCCTGAACTAATCTTATTTATGAGATAGGAAGTTACGAGTAGGATCATAAAGAGTCTTGGTGAATATGAAAGATACATGCTACCTTGCTACAGAAGAACAGCACAACGGAAGGTACTATTAACATTTTATACTTCACTAATGAAAAATAGGATTTAAAATCAACTGCTGCTTGAGCAAGCTTGTCATTAAGTGGAAGTCATGCCAACCCCATAATAAGAGCTTCTGGGCACATTATTCATTAGCACCATGTTTTCTATCACTCTCTCAGAAATTATCGATTAAAGTTAGCAAGAGAGTTTTGTATGGTAATTCTGACACTAATTTATACTTGCAATCTGCAATGAGAAATTTTTTTTAACAAATACACTGCACAAAAATATGAAGCCCCAAATTAAGACATTTTCTTTGATACTGTATTCTTTCACTCTACACAGCCTTGAAAATAATTTCGGGCAGGATATAAAGATCTACTGTTATGGCTGAAGAACTGGCCAGAGTAAAGATGGAAGCCGAAGGCCCCTGTGGAGGTATCGATATGGTGCTAATACTTAATCTGGAGACTATTATATCACAAATGTATCCTTACATGATTCAGGGATAACAGCTAACGTTGTGAAAAGGGGGGAAAATGTTTTCTAAAAGAGAGAGAAAAAGCCTAAGAAGGAAATAAATAAAAACACCTGCTCTCTCAGTTCTTTCCTTCGATCTGAACAGTGAGCTCTGGAAGTACTCTTCCATTGGTCCAGTCCGTCACACGAGAAAGGCAAACGAGCACCATAATTAAGCAGGAAGGCATGTTCGAGCAGAATGGCAATCAGAAAGCAATCACAATCTCAGAGTTAGAAAATATCTCACATACCCCAAGGGTAAGATTAGCTCATGATAACCACATTCCTTGCAGTTACGTTCCCCTCGATAAAAATAAAAATGTGGCCATTTAAAATAATGCAAAACAGTGTGATTCAAACGGAATACAAGGTGGGGACTCTGACTATATAATATTTAGTAATTGACAGTAATGTGCCTGGGAGAATATTCTAAACAATTATCCTAATCATACAAAGATATGTGGTAGAATTGCTTGACATAAACAAGAGTCCTTGACTTATGTCTAATATGCCAGAAGTTTCCTTTCACTTCTAAAACTTACCTTATTTGAAATGACTTTCAGAATTGTAATAATGCTAGAGATGCAAATGACATCTATTTTAGGGTGGGTTTAAATTGTTTAAACTTTCAAACAACTCTAAATTTTTTTCTTTTACAAATTTGGAAAAAGAAAAAGATTACTTAACTGAAATGTTTACAAGGCTATACTGTCAGCATTTTGGACCAATAGTCAAACTGAGAACAAGAGAATGTCTCCTAAACCAAGCTCTACACCTCCTCTAATGTTTTAATATTATATTAGGGCTGGGGATGTTTGCAAATATCTACATAGAGTTAACAGTCCAGAAATGGGCTCCCAAAAAATCATGCTGCACTTCTTAGTTCTCACCTCTCCCCCTCCCTCTACCTCTTTTTTTGGTGAGGAAGATTGGCCCTGAGCTAACATCTGTTGCCATTCTTCCTCTTTTTGACTGAGGAAGACTGTCACTGAGCCAAAATCTGTGCCAATCCTCCTCCACTTTGTATGTGGGACGCCGCCACAGCACGGCTTGATGAGTGGTGTGTAGGTTCACACAAACCTTGGGCTGCCAAAGGGTAACATGCGAACTTAACCACTATGCTGCTGGGCTGGCCCCTTCCCTCGCCCTCTTTTGAGTATCAAGGAGGTTACCAAGGAAAGAGAGTTAGGGGTAAGTGAGTCCTAGAAGACCTATAATTAAAACAAAAGATTCTGAAATTAGATAGTGGGGATGGTTGTACAACGTTGTAAATAGACTAAAAATCCCTGAATTGTACACTTTCCAGGGTGAATTTCATCTTACGGGAATTACATCTCAATTTAAATTGAAAAACAAAAGGGTGTATGTTCATGAGGGAGAAGGGGATAAAAAGGAAAACTACTAAAACTAACTCTAAGTAAAATTATCATTTACTTGAAAAATCAAGTATATATAATCACCTGAACCTTCACCTCCTTTCCTGAACTCACGTTTTAAGACTGCTGCTAGTCTTCTCTGGAAGGGGTCTCCCACTCGCTCCCAAGTGTGACATACACAATCAGGCCTCCTCTCTAAACATCATTAACGATTATAACATAACATTGAGCTGTCACTGGTTTAAAATAGAGTTATCTGTTGATACTGCTTCACTCCGTACATAAGGTTAACAAAATGAATGGCACTCATATTCAAGCATTAAACTACTAAAGCATTACTTTTGAAGAAAAATACTTCAACACATTTATCATTACAGTTCCTTAAAAAGATTTTTAAAGAGTGGTACCAACACTGAGAATTTCATGCTGGCCAAAGAGAGAGAATGTGGATTAAAGGGCCTTTCAGGACCAGCTCAACAATGTCAGCTGGGAGTCACGGACTCTACTCTGTGCACAGTCCAGGGCTGCACTGTCCAACATGGGAGTCACTCCCCAGTGTGACTCCTGAACACTTGACAAGTGGTCAGTCCAAACTCGGATGTGCTATATGTGTAAAATACACGCAGAATTTTGAAGACTTACTATAAAAAATAGACTGTAAATGATCTCACTAGTAATTTTCATATTGATTACCCATTGAAATGATATATTGTAGATTTATTGGGTTAAATAAAATATATTATTAAATTACTTTCACTTTTTTTTAGACTTTATTAATGCGGCTGTTAAAAAATTTAAAATTACATATCACTATTAGACAGGACTGGTCTAAAGGGCTTCAATGAGCCACCAAAATCTGTCATCATCCTGTCTAGGCTACAGTTTGATGTCCTTTTAAGCTAATTTCCTTTAAATGTTGGTTTAAATTTATTTTTTAAAAAAGGCTTAATTCTGCTGAGAGGTAGAGTAAGAAGATCCCTGGTGACAGCATTTAACTGTTCTCTCTTGTCCAAACAATATGGCTTGGCCTCAACATTTCAGGACTTCACTCAGCCAGACAAGAGCTCTGTAGAAAGCAGAGACTATCTGCTTGGAGAACACAAGAGCATGTCCCTAGAACATCTTAGGGACAATCCTAATCACATAGAGTGGAGGAATTCTAGTAAATGCAATTTTCCCTGTCTTGAACATTTTCAGTGGTTTCAATTCGTCTTAGGGATTAGCACCCTAGGAAACTGTCCAGCTGGCTGGCCCCTTAATCCTGTTGGAACTGGCCTTGCTTTCAGTTTATAAGTACACAGGAATAACTGTAAAACCACACTTACCAACTCATGACTGTGTAGGACTTGTGCTCACAGTTCTGTGCTCAACGCAACTACTCTCCTTCCCAACCTTCAACATCCACTCAGCTAATATTTCCTGAGCATCTGCTATGTGCTGGTGTTGTGCAAACAGTCGCGCACAAGACAAAGCTTTCTTAATGGGACTCTGCACTGTTAGAGGCGACATTGACTCAGTTATGTAAGTTGTTTTCTCTTGGTCTGGCTACCTAAAGAAAAAAAATCTTTGCCTCCATCACATTAGCCTGTGTTTTTCAGAGCTGGTGGCATTGCTGGGAAGAAAAAAATAAGATTCATGACATTAGGCCAGTTACCTATGGTCTAAAGAAAATGCCAGAAATACCCACAGGCATTATAATTGTATAGGTATAATAATTTGGATAAAATAGCAAAGTGTTTTAGACTCAATAAAAACATCAATCTGTAAATCAAGTTACCGATGCCAAATGCCTCAGAATCAAAATGCTTTCCTTTTTGGCCAGCCTCTACAGCCCACCTTACTGAGGTAGGGGGATTTGCTACATTAAGCAAATGTCCTCTATTGATATGGTAGTTTTAAGGTCATCTTATCTTAAAATGACACAACCATATCTAATGCGTTCTCTTCTCCTTCACATTTGCTGGGAGGGAGGAGGGAGACGGAACCTCAATACAAGGTAAAATGTGACTCGGTATCGCTATACTTTGGCAAAGAAGGGTAAAATGAAGAAGCGTTTTAACAAAATAACAAGCTAGATATGCTTTAAACAACTGAATTTCATTTTGATTGTGCTTTCCACTGTCACTAGCAAGTTTGGAATATATAGTATATATTAACATTAAAAGTCAGGTATGCTTGTGTGGAATCTATTAACTTGAGAGAAAATTACTCAAATTGAAGAAATAGCTGCTTAAAATGGATTTAGAAATACATTTTACTGAACAAAAGCAAGCTAGAAAATTAGGCTACTTTATCAGGATTAGAAAGTGCTATGAATTTTAAACACAAAGCTTTTAAAAACAATGCAGAACATATTTGAGATTATCATGCCTCAATGTCATCATAAATCTTTTTTTTCAACAACTGATGATAAGTACGTAGAGTTACTTTTTACAGTGACCTGTCTTTCACAAAGACGTTGTGTTAATTTTCCTGTGGGGAGTTTTATCTGTAGGTGATTGTTTCATTGTACCTGGAGACCCACAGGCTTCCCATGAGCAGATCTATAGATGGGTGAACCTTGAAAAGGCTCTGAATGGAGAGTATTTACTGTGTGACGCTCCTGGGCAGGCCATCCGGGTCACTGCAGTTACCGCTTACCAACCACTTACAAAGACAATGCTGCCTCTCTCCTACTCTTCACAAACAACTTTCAGGTTACAATTCTGTCTCTACTTTTTAATTAGTCACACCTTCTTTTTTATCCTCATTCCTTTTCACTCAGCCACCACCGGAGACCCTGACTGCTCAACAAAGGAGGTATACGCTGGCAAAGGAGAAAGTGATGGAGCCCAGCGACTCTCATCCATGGGTAAGGATATAATCAGAAAAGGTCACCACAAACTTTGGCCAAGTCACGTGCATCACTGGGATATTGGAATCACTCGCAAATTCCTGAAAACACACGAGGCAAGGAGAAAGGAGGGGAAAAAGAAGTTTGTGAACTCAGCAGGAAGAATGGTGTTGACCTAGACTCTGCAGAAGTCATGAATTAATATAACATGCCTGCAAGCTGGATCCATTTTGCATATTAACTAGAACTCATCTAGGATCTCCCTGGATGGCACACGTTTTTTTTCAGGGCACTGCCTAGCCAATGAATATATATGCTCATATCCTGTATTTCACTCATAGCAGAAGGGCTATGGGTTCCTGTTCCGAAACTCTTAAATAGAAATTACACACAACCACAGTAATGATGTATATTTCAGACAAATAGCTTACACTACATACTTAATACAGAGGCTTTATCTGTCTCTCACAGAACTTCCTATTACAAAACTAATAGGTTTGATTAAAGGCTATCTGTTTTTAGATTTACCCCCACCAGAAAACAGAATATAAATAGTTTCTTAACATGTATAAGTTAGGTCTTTACCTAGCTTCCCTTTAAACCTACATTTTAAATTTTTGACACATATTTAATGTTTTTAATAGTACTTGTATAATTGCTTTGAGTCTGTCATTTATTTTCTCCCCCAAAGTATGTGTTATATCGTAGATATAATTTCTTCCAGGTATTTCAAGGGAGTTATTAAATGTCAAAATCCAAAGTGAATACATAGATAACTTAAAAATGTAAAACCTTGGTGAAGAAAAAATTTCAGCTGTTAAGTTTATTACCAAAAATGCGAAATGGGATTCACAATGATAACCCATAAGGTAAAAAGGCATTTAGAAAACTTGGTTAGAGACGGTTAACAGTGTCAACTTATGCTGGAGATCCATTTACTTGTGCTTCTGTCACAAATATCACAAATTTAGCCTTGAGAAAGAAAAAAGTTTTTTGGGTTGACTTGGTCCAGTTTTTTATATTTAATACATGGAAACGAAAGAACACTAGCATTTTTAAGTATGAGGTGCTAAAAAGTGTTGAAACATGGAATCAACAGATAAGATGGGTTTGATCATGGCATTTTTCATCTCAAAACCTTAAACTACTTAAAGAATAAATCCCTAAGATTCCTACTCTCCAGGATCTGAATTTAACCTAATATTCCATTGTTCCCTTTGCTACTCGCCTTAAGCATCTTGGACTCTAGCTAATGATGATGATGATGATGATATAACAACAACAATAAAAGTAATAGTAGCAGTAGTAGTAGACTAGGTCTCCTTGTCTGAGAACTCACTAGGTACTGGGCTCCAGCTAAACACTTTACAGTCATGTGTCACTTAACGATGGGGATACATTCTGAAAAACGCATTGTTAGGCGATTTTGTCCTTGTACAAACATCATAGTGTACTTACACAACCTAGATGGTATAGCCTACTACACACCTAGGCTATAGGGTACTAATCTTATGGGACCACTGCCATACGTGCGGTCCGTCATTGACTGAAACATCCTAATGTAGTGCCTGACTGTATATACTGTTCATTCTCATTTAAACCTCACACCACCTTAAAAGACAGATACTCTTTTCATCTCCATTTACAATGAAGAAACAGGGGTAAGAGATACTCAGGAACTCATCTAAGACAACAGTTTCATGAATGGAATTTAACACAGCTTTTTCTAACTCCAGGTTTTTAACTACTACATACTTCTGCCTCCTAAACCAGACTAGTTACTGTTCTGCAGGAATATCCTCTATCTTAATGAACTTTGTATTCTCCATCCGTTCTCTCCCTGTCAAAATCCTGCCTGGCCCAGTTCAACTGACATTGCTTTCTTCCTGTTTTGACTATGAACATGATGACTGGAGCTGTGGCAGCCATTTTTCAACCAGGGACACACAGTATCACCCCCAGACATGCTCTGCTCTGTCTGGCTGAGACCCCTAGGAAACCACCAGCTATGCGTATCCAGGCCCCTAACTCCCCACTCTATCTACACTGACAAATCAGACAGAAGGAGTCAGAGTCCAAATGAATAAAATGTAGAAAGCAAAGCAGCAGGTGAAAGGGGATTCCAGAAAGCTGTTAGGAATGATTAGGAAAAGCTAGAAGTGAAAAGTCACAGAACAGCAGAGATTTCTGTTGGAGACGCAATCATCTGAGAGACAGCGGCATGAGGCATCCTACGCCCATCTGTCTGAAGGCACAGAGAGGAAGGAACTGTGTTCTCAAAGAACAGGAAATATAAGGAGCTCGAGCAATAGTAGAAAATGGAGGAAGAAACTAAGGCACAAGTCTTAAAAAGCTAATTGGAAAAGATACTGGCCTGAAGAAGGTGAGAAATTTCCATGCATCTGCCCCTTACTTGTCATCCCAGCGAACTGCATGCTCTTTGATGGCTGTGGCCACCTTATTCATCATCATTATATCGATCACATACAGCTAGCACAGTGGTCTTAGTATAAACCTAATAAATACAAAATCTAAATGAACTCAGTGTTAGGCAAGCCTTAATAAAGTATGATGTCTATACTTAACATAACTGAATTCTTCAACGATTCCGCAGCTGCCAACTTGTATAAATAAATCACTTTTATTTAATTAATTCTTTAATAAATAGTTATACAGCATTTACCGCGTGCTGGGCACTGTCTTAAGAGCTTTATCAATAACCTGACAGATCTTTAAAACAAAAGCAGCTAACTGACACGCAGGCTCCAGCTGAAGCTATCTTGCTGAGAAAGTTTCGGAGTCGAGTGGGGAGAAGATGTATTTTTAAGGCTAAAGTATCCAAGAAGGAATCTGGAGAAATCATTGAAGGCAGCAGAGGCTTATGCTTCTGGGCTCTAGGGACCTCTCCTCGACCTATTCTGACCCACCTCAAGCCTCTGTGAATGACTGCTGTGTTCCAGGCGGTGGGCTCAGCAATGATTAATAAGCTTTCCTGACTGGAAACTGCTCCATTCTGAGAGAGGCAGATATATGTGCTGTGTGGTGTGCACAATGTGCTGGAGAGGAGAGGGGCAGTTAGGAGGGACAATCAGGGAGCAATGACAGATCTGGAGTCCACAGAGGGTGTGACGTGAGAAAGGGAATGGCTGAGGTTTCTGTCCTCAGCTGGTGGAGTCAGAGGAGCAGCGTACGAAGACAGAGCAATTTACTTCAAGCGCACTCTAAATTGGGGTTGCTCACTCACTCTTTGGTAAAGTTTGGTTCTTGTTTTCCTGATTTTAGTCCTCATTTCGGTTAAACTGAACAAAATTTCTTCTGCTCTGCTTTTTTAAGTTATTTATTTGGTAGCAGCATTAACACAAAATATCTTGATTGGCAGCACTGCTTTCAACCTAAACAGAAAACTTCCTCTTTTCTTGAAGACTTTCTGATGTTGGTCGGACAAATGTCCTGACTTCTTTTCATGGGCAGGGGGTGGGGTCGGGTGAGGAAGACATTTTAACCTACGTTTTCAACTCAGGGCATATTTTTTAATCAGATACTTCCACCAAGTTCACATCTAGTTATCTTCTCTATCAATTAGTTTTGCACAAGCAACGTTACAGAGTTACTGAGTGTGTTACTTCTTTCAAATGGATTTAAATTTTAACAGGCTTAAACTAAAATATGAGGATCAGACAGTGGAATTTCAGACATTCGCCATAGGAGCAGGGAGAGGGCGGTGTTTAAAGAGATTGCAAGGGAGGTTTGATAAAATTGGACCACTTACACTGGAGGCTTATGCTCCTATAGTTATGTGTTCTTTATTATCTCGTCTGCTTAAAAATTTACACTCCCACAGAGCATAATCATCTATGTTTACAGGACCTGACGGAACGTAAGAAGTACTTACCTACTCTATTCTCTGGTTCAATATTAATAATGATACATGACAAAAACTTTGCCATACTTAAAAATAAGTTTGGTATGATGGGTTTAAACAAGAACACATCATTTTCCTTTTTGTAAACTTTCAAGGTCTTTTATAAGCAAATGGGTACTGTGAATGGCTTCAGGGGTATAACGTATACAATGTCTCTAAAGTTGTATGACCACGAGACCCCTTCATCAGAGAAGTCTTCACTGAAATAGTGTTTCACAGAACACAATTTAGAAATCATTGTTTTAGCTGGAAATTGTCCCCAAACACACACTCTTTCTTTTCTCATTTGGTTGGAGGCAAGCTGATCTTTAGAATAACCTTTTCAATTCTGACACTACTTTTCCGGTACTTGAAATCATCCAAGGGCATGTGTTCTTGGGTTCCTTAAGTTGAGCAGCTAATGAAAATGTGTTATGAAAGTAGACTGCATGAAAAGAAAAAAGAAATCCTTTAAACTTCTAAACTGTCTTTTAGCAAATTTAATTTGAACTCTATAGCCTGAAACCAAATCCTCAGTTGTGGTTTCTTCTTTATCTAGTTATTCAGATTCCAATTCTTAAAATAAGTTCATAAATCTCATTAAATTATCAAAAGTTTCTAGCCCCCTGCACAAGAAACACACATATGCAGATGATCCTTATAAATCAATGGTTCCTAACCTTGATTTTAGAAGCTTCTAAAGTATCTCTATCTTAATTTATAGTAGGATTTCTTTACTTCTTAAAAAAAAACTAATAAACATAATCCATGTTAATTTTTGAAAAAAAGAATGTAACAAAGAACCAAAGCCCCATGCCGTCATTTGTTCCCATTGTACACAGGATATATTTGCAAACACCCTCCTGTTTTTAAGGAGAGCATACAATTTAATAAGTTAAAGTGATTACTAACAAAAATTTAGGAAGATGGCCAGTCTCTTTTTTTCTTCTTACTTCAGAAATTACTGTTCCCCTTTTCTTCATTAGCCTCAATGATTTCTTTCAATGCATTAACAGAAATTGAGAATTGTTGCATTTAAAAGTAATCTTTTATTATGGATTCCAGAAAGCATGAGATTTCTAGATTCACAAACCAAAGGAAAGAAACAAGATTTGGTGGGGGAATAAAGTTGTTAGGGAGCAGTTAAGGCTTTTTTGGTTTGGTTTGGTTTGGTTTGGTTTAGTGTCTGGGGGAATTACGTGTGCTTTTTATTTCCTATCTGCGTCTATTTATATTCTGAATACTTAGTTTTAGATTCAGATTTAAATAATCTGCATATATTAAACTGCTAGTTGACTACACAGATTAAGCAATTCCATTTTTCTACCTTTAATTATTAAATTGAGCAGTTTAACATGCAATTCTCCAATCTAGAAATGGATTGCACACCAAAAGTTTGTTAATTCATGGCTGGCTAGAAATCAAAACGTACTTCTCCAGATAAACAATATTTCACCTGGTAATAAGTGCCAGGTGAGGCCAGAAAACGATATTTTATCTTTATGGAACCTAAGTCATATTAACCCCTCCTAAGCATTCTGCATAACAATGTTTTCTCAGGAAGCAGAGGATAGTCAGACACATCTGACTATCTACAACCCATTCCCTTGATCGACTGCCAGGTTGAGGAAGAGGTTGCTCTGAGCTTTAACTTACAATGGAGTTTGCATTTGGACACGGAATCTCAAGACGGTGAGGCAGAGAAGGACTGGGTACCCAGGTTTTGTGGGGAGAGAGTAGTAAGGAATTATTGGAGCTTTGAGTTTCTCAGGCACAAATCACTAGGAATATTTTTACATGCATGAGCACAGGTCCCAGTCACTCGTGCCTCCTGGCACTCCTGCCCACAATCACAGACTCACCTGCTTTTCTTCCATGAGCCCTAGTCTTCGCTCGCCACTGCCACTTAGTGGTTGTCTTTAGCTGCTGTGCAACTCACAATGGTAGAGAAAGATAATCTCACCGCTTCTCTCCTACCTAATACAAGCCCTTAGGTACATGAGCAAAATGAACAAAAACGTCCTTCCTAAACTCTAGCTTTGCTTTCCTCATTTAGAACTCATTTGCTATGGGTTGAACTGTGCCTCTCCAAAATTCTTACATAGAAGTCCTAACCCCCAGCCCGCTGGAATGTGATTTTATTTGGAGTTAGGGTCACTGCAGATGTCATTAGTAACTAGAGTAAGGTGGGTCCTAATCCAGTATGACCAATGTCCTTATAAAAAGAACGCCATGTGACGAGACACACGCATAGGGAAAACACCACATGCACATCAGGGCAGAGATGGGGGTGATGCTTCTACAAGCCAAGGAACTCCAGCAAACTACCAGAAGCTAGAGGAGAAGCAAGGAACAGATTCCCCCCTTCCGCCCTTAGAAGGAACCACCCTGATGATATCCTGATCTCAGGTTTCTAGCCTCCCAAACTACGAGACAATAGACTTCTGTTTAAACCCCTCAGTCTGTGGTACTGTTATGGCAGCCCTAGGAAACTGAGAAGAATCCATTAAAGAAAAAAAAGACATCACATGCATAGGTGTTAAGAGGTGAGTTTTTTCTTAAAGATTCGCACCTGAGCTAACAACTGTTGCCAATCTTTTTTTTCCTGCTTTTTCTCCCCAAATCCCCCCAGTACATAGTTGCATATTTTAGTTGTGGGTCCATACTAATTGTGGCATGTGGGACGCTGCCTCAGCAAGGCCTGATGAGCAGCGCCATGTCTGTGCCCAGGATTCGAACCGCTGAAACCCTGGGCCACTGAAGCGGAGCGGGCGAACTTAACCACTCGGCCACGGAGCCGGCCCAAGAGGTGAGTTTTGAACAGTTCAAAGATTGAGGTTTGGTCACTTATATTTCAGAACAAACCCAAACTCACCTCTCTAGGGTATTTCATCACAGAGCTGGGCAAGGAAGGAGACTGATAACGAGATGAGAGGAAGGAGGGCATAGCTAAGAAACTAGCACTCGGCCTACCAGAGCAACACTGCAAGGGAAGAGAAGAGAAGAATGGGCCTGTGGCCCCATTCAAGACAACGTGGTACTTCAGGAGAGGATAAGGAAATAGTCACAGGCAGCAATCAGCTAAGGAAATAAGAGAAGGCAAGAAGGAGGAACCTCCCATAGGGCAGCTCTGAGGAGCAAGGGCATTCCCAAGTTCTCCGCCAATGTTCTTGCTAGTTTCTGCTCATGTATAAGGATCACATAAGGTTATGTATATTGGGTCTTACTTGGTATTTCTTTCTACATCTGTAATTTCTATAGTAAATCATCTAGAGCTTATAACCTTGCTGTTCTATAGTGCCTGGCAGCCATTATTCTAATTTTATTTGATTGGACTTATTTGGGGCACTAAGGAAAGGAATATTTTGTTTGAAAAGTCCACATTAGGATTTCCTTTCTAAGCTCCCGAAGTACCCACACTTTGAAGAAGTTTCTAGCTAATGCCTCCTCCCCCAATGTGTCAGCCATTTCTGACTCTGGGGAGCCGGAGGCAGAGAGCTCATCCTTAATATTCTCCCAACTCATTACCTTGTCCTCCTCAGAAAATTCTTCCTCTGGTTGCACTTTCCCCTCTTACGACTCTACTAACATTGTTACTACCACCTAAGAGACATAAATCCAGGCATGTCCTCGGAAAACAGTGGGGTCCAGTAGTCCCACAGATGTCTAGAACTACTCAAACACTGCATCTAACACAACACCACACAAGACCCTAAGACTACGTCTGCACAAGCATCCGTCTCCCCCTCTCTGTTTCTGAGCATGAATCTCTTTCCAGTCTCAGCGCGAGTCACTCTTTTCTCTTAGGCAACTGTCTTGAATAAAAACCCTGAACTTTTCCAGTCTACCCCTGAAGGAACAACCAAAGAAAACAGTTAGTGGAAAGGAGTGGGTTTAATAGAAAAGGATATTCAATTATAAGGGAGTACCTGATCACCTCGTGGGAGTCTGGATGTTAAAAAGCAAGGCAGGAAGAAACCAAGGATCAGCTCTGCCGGGTGTGTGCTTACGGACAGAAGACGAAAACGAGAAATGCACTTCAAAAACAATTTCAGCAGAAAGATATATTTAATAACCACTCAATTTAGAAAATACCATCTATAATGAAAATGTCTCCAAGCAGTTTTAAGGATTTTTATTTTCTATTTTTGAAAGCATTAGGAGAATGAATAGTGTAAAATGACCACGCAAGAAAGGCAGAAGAAAATGTTGTTTTTAATTGTCTAAGGCATCTACAATCCTAGTCAGAAGGCTCCACATCTGTGAATGCAACTATAGGTAACATTATCAACTCCGAGGTAATTTATATGCTTTTTCTTTTTATTAAAAAATAAACAGGAATATTTTAATTATTCACTAGAATGTTAATATCCAACCAGTGTGATAGTAGCTAATGTTCTACAAACAGCCTTGTGCTGGCGTTGTGTGACATGGATGATCTAAATTCTTTCCAATTTCATTGACTATTCAATGCCTCCTCTGTTGTCCCTGCCCAATTTAGCAGCTTTGTAGCATATGAAACTTACTTTCAATGCCCCAGTTGATGATGAATTTTTTACAAAAAGCATACTACTACACTCATTCTTGGGTCACTAGCAAAAGCAAATCATCACCCCGATAATTCAAGTAAAAGCATGAATGTCCTTTTCCTCCCAAATCACTAAAACAACTGCACTAGTTCTCCAGTTTGCTTCACATGCCTTGTCTTGCTAACGTTTTCTAAACAGAAAAATAGCCTCTTTTATCTTCATAGCCTTAATCAGATTTCCTTAAAAACATTAACTATGTTTTTGCTTGTTAGAAAACCAGAAAAGAAGAAGAAAAGTGGGGAGACTATGGTGCGTCCTGCAATAAGCCAACAACAGAGGGGACAGGTGGAGGCCTTATAAAGAGAAGCAGAGGCTTGGGTTCCTGGGTTGGGAAGCCTTGCTTCTCTTGAATTCCCTATCCTGACAAATGGCACCATGAGGAGTTGTTTTGTCCTCTCCCTCCCCTGCTCAGCACACAATTACACACCAAATACTATTCACTCTGCCCCCTTAATATCTCCTGCAGCTGTCCACTCCTCTCCCTCCCCACTGCATTGCCTCAGTTCAGCTCCTCGTCGTGGTCAGCTAGATTGTCACAACAGCTTCCTAATGGGTTCCATGTCTCCAGTCTAAACACACTGACGAAAGGTTATGTTCCTAAAATGAAAATCAGATCACTGCTCCACTCCTACAAAGTGGCTGGAGTGAGGGTGTCTTATTGATCTTTATCCCCAGTGCCTGGCACACAGCAGACTTCAGTTAAGTCCTAGTGAATGAATAAATGGATGGATGAATTACTCAGTCACTCATTTCTCAGGCTAAAAACTTTCAAAGACTAAAAACTTTCTGAACCCACAAACAGGAAAGCCAAATTCTTCAGCATGGCATTAAGCCCCAAGCAACTTACCAGCTTCATCCTCCACCTCTCCTGCCATTTCTCCATTTACTCCCCACCCCAACCATACCAGCTTTGTCACCAGGACTGGCTCTTTCAAGCCTCTGTGTATAAAAGAGCACGTGTTCCTCTGCCTGAAATGCCCTTCCTCTATATCTACACCTGAGGGCCCCTATACAGATGCCACTTGTTTTGTGAACCCTTCCATGCCTCCTCCAGAGGGGGTCAGCCCTGTTCCCGCAGCACTTGGCATCAGTGTCCCTATGGCCCCTGCATTCCCAACAGGGCAAATCATAAACCCTATTTTTCACTTCCTCACCAGACTGAGAGATATTGTCAGGGATTAAAGGGAAAGGGCTATGTCTTACTTATTTTTCCCTCCCCCTTCTCTCTACTTATCCTTCTCCAATGCCCAGAATAGCGTCAATGTCCAAATACCGATAAATATTAGATATTCATTAAATACTTGCTGGATGAGCCTATCCAAGGGAAAGAAATGTCCCAAGGCATTAGGATGACAGAGAATCCTAGCCCTTCTCTTCTTGACTAGTCTCCTTTCTTATCCCTCAGTTCCTTAGTCTTCACTATAGTCCTCCCCCACCCCTCAGTCCCTCATTTCCTTCCACTCCCCAGCACAGCTTGAAATTGGGGAAATCCCCATTCAAATCCTAAACCTAACATGTTGAAGATGGAAGGAGGAGAAACTCTCATACCACTATCAAGGTGGCGGAAGGATAAAAATTGTTCTCAGAAACCTAATTGGAAATATAAATTCGTGTTCTTTCAAAAAACACCAGTATGTGTGTTGGTTAGGAGTAAAGAACTACTGATGCAGAACTGAATTTCACTTATTCTGTATGCTAAACTCTAGGCTGGCCCAGAGACCAAAGAACCATCTGTTTCTATGGGAATTTAGGTTCAGAGTTCCGAACAAGCAATCTGCATGGTAACTAACTACTAGGACAATCAGTTCGTTAATTGTGGCCTGTCTCTGCTAAAAAAAAAAAAACAACTTTTCCCCCTAGAATTTGGAATTCTCTCTACAAATAATTTCTCAACTACCCGTGTGAGAGGAAAGAACCCTTAACATCAGGGCACCTAGATTCCAGAACAGAGGTTCTCATTCCCACCTACACAGAAGCACCAGGGGAAATTTTAAAAACTACTAATTCTCTTGGCTCCATTCAAGACTAAGTAAAATCAGAACCTCTGGGGATAGGATCTTTTCAACAGTTTATTTAAGAAGTTCTTCAGGAAATTCTAGTGTGTAGCCTGGGTTGAAAACCTCGTTCTAAACTATGTTTTGACCTTAGCTATTTGTCATTAGGCAAATTCCTTGTGAGTCTGACCTTTCTGGATCTCAGTTTTCTCACCTGTAAAATGAAAGCCTTGAGGTTAAGGAAGCTTCTTTATACTTTATAATCCCTTCCAATTTTCAAAGCATTTACAACTTTTATGAGCTAACTTTTGACCATTGAGTTGCTCTATTTCTCTTGGCTTATCAGACAACATACAAATCAAGGAAAAACAGACATGAATCTGTAAAGATCTTTCAATGACTCAGACAAAAGGAGGTGCAGGCAAAATTCCACTTTGAAAAGTATGTTTCCCACATACTTAACTAGTTCCTGGGAGGACAAAAGTTACATACACCAGCACTGAATTTCATGGATTTTTGGAGCCATTATGTTAAAATTTAAAAAAAGGAAAAGCTAAGCAAAAAGTTCCATACTATAATACTTCACTCCCTCAGACGTGTAGTTTCATCATTCTAACAATGACTTTTTTGCATATGCCTCCATTAAAGTCATGACTGCAGAATAAGCTGATGATTTCAAAAACGCCCCCTCACTCCTTAAGTCTTTTTACTGAATAGCTTGCTGAGAAATTTAACACACAGGGTCCCTAGTTTCTTTATTCTAGTGATGGCAATATAACCTTTGTCTTGGTTCAACCAATTTTTCCCTCAGTTAACACATCCTTCCAAGTTTAAAAAACATATTTTTTCATTTACTTGGCTTATAAAGTAAACCTAGAAACCCTCAAATATTTTTTAAAAAGCAAATAAACAAATATTCGCCCATGCAGAAGCAAAGAGAACACAGGAGAATCACTTGCTCCATTTTACAATATTATGGTACATTGTGTAGTCTTGTGTCAGTATTTATTATCAGTCATTTAGTTTATGATAGAGAATAACTTTTGATTACTGATGCTTGTAGTATTACTCACTCTGTCTTAGACTGTTTGAAGATCTGTATTTTTATTACAAAGTCCAATAAAAATAAAGTGAAAAACCCATAGGTCCCAAAACTGATTCCTGGCTTGTGCTGTATGTCACTCCTTTCCAATCTAAAAAGTATTTCCTTCTACTGTTAGTCTCTGTCTCTTGCTCATAAGCAAATTTATCTCCTAATGCCTCATTCTTTATTTTAGCCATTAATCTCCCATTGAGAACCTTACCAAATGCTTTTTGCAGATAAAAATATTTAATATCTAGTAGATTTCCCCTATCCACAAAACCATCCAACATTGCTCAGAGGGAAAAATCAATCTTTTGTACCTGAATTTAAGTTTGCTGGTTTGACTCAAAGTATTTTTCTCTAACTTCTTCAGGTCTTTACAGGAGATAACAGAACCACAGTGTAAGAACCCTGTTTATCTTTGTTATGAGTTGACTTGCGCCCCCCCTCCCCCAAAAGATATGTCAAAGTTCCAACCCCCAGTACCTCAGAAAGTGACTTACTTGGAAATAAGGTTATTGTAGACATAATTAGTTAAATAAAGATAAGGTCTTGATAAGTAAGGTGGGCCACTGAATGACTAGTGTCCTTGTAAGAAGAGGAGAAGAGACACAGAAAGACCCAGGGAGGAGATGGACGGATGGGAGTGATGACGGAAGCAGAGACTGGAGTGATGCATCTACAAGGCAAGGAATATCAAGTATTGCCAGCACATAGGAGAAGCTGGAAGAGGCAAGGAAATATTCTCCGCAGATTTCATTGGGAGCATGACCCTGCAGATACCTTGCTTTTGAACTTCTACCCTGCAGAATCATAAGCATAAAATTCTGTTGTTTTAAGCCACCAAGTTTAAGGTACTTTGTTACAGAAGCCTTAGGAAAACAGGACATTCCTCTTTTCCCGTAATTTCCATATTTTGGGGCCCTGTCTATAATTGTAATCTACACTGAAATTTCACACACACACACGTGAAAACAAACAGAAAGCATCTCTAATGGTCACTGAGTATCACACATGTAACAGTAGCTCTATCAGGTTGTCAGCCAGCCCATGAACATCTTCTACTTCCTGATGTAGCCCATCCAATTTCTGCACAATCTGGACTGTAACAAAACTCTGCCTTATACCAGGCCAAAATCGATCTTTCTATAACTTCTAAAAGTTGGTCCCAATCCTCCTACCTGGGGGTAACAGAGAACAATCATCCTTTTTCATCTTTGTGTGTGTGTGTGTTCAAGTATTTGAATACAATATCATAAGACCAATGATTGTTCTCTTCCTAAATAAGACTTCCACTTTCCTTTCAATCACTCTTCATGCGAAGGTTTCAATTTTCCTCCTCTTATGCTGGGATATCCTTCTACACGTGCTCCAATACCATTTCCATTCCCCCACACCCTTTTATCTCACATTCTTGGCTCCTTCAGTCTCAGACTACCCTCGGCTTTGACATTTCTCCTCCTCCTTCATTAGGTGGACAAGAGGAAGGTCATGACCCTGCTAATGTTCCAAGTGCATCATTATGGGACCATCAGCAGAGCAGGTAAATATAAAAAAACAGTGGAAGCTGCCTGAGGCGAAGGTGCTCTTGGCATCCTTCCTTTTCATTTCAGCAAGGATTTACTGTGGGCTTCTCATGGGTGGGTCCCTGGGCTTGCTTTCGCTTTTCTCTTTCATGCTTATTTCATGTCCACCACCCCCTATAGTTTTTCTCCAAACACAGTGTCTCTCTATTGTCTTACTTTTCTTGTCCTCAGTAGAAAAGTACAGGGCAACATAAAAATCTCATTCAGTAACTCTAGAAATACATCTGTGCCTCCGAAGGTTAAACACAGCTTATATATATCATCGTAAATTACATACAGATCAATCGCAGGGTGGAGAGCGGGACTGTGCAATAACTAAAGCATGGGATTTGGAGCCAAGAGTCCTTCAGAATTCCGCCACTTTCTCAATGTGTGGCCTTGGTCTAGTCACTTAACTTCTGAACCTCAGGTTTTCATCTACTAAAAGAAGATAAGGTACCACCTCCCCTATTTCCCTCTTAGGACACTTGCAAAAAAATTTGTAAACTACTAACTTCACATGATTTATTAACCTTTATTCATTTAATCATTCAACAAATACATGTATCAAGTATCTATCTGGTACAATATACTGAAAGACCTATTCAAGGATTCCAATTTCCCAGCACTTAAGAGTTTGCTAATAGGCGGCACAGATATGAATGAATAAATAACAAAAGCTAATGTGCTAGGGACTAAAGACAAATGAATAACAGAACCTCAGAGACATGAGGCAGTATCTACAGGTCTAACCTCTACATCATGTACCAGAAATTCACTAAGAAAAGAAAAAGAAATCCTTCAATGTTTCTTTCAATAGGAAAATACAAATTTGTTAAAAAATTGAATTTTATACATTTTGTTTACAGATGTATCTACTGATGTCCCTGAACTTATCAACAAGCATTTCATAGCTACTTACTACGCAGCTAGCCAGGGTGCCCATGAATTTTGCTAGGGAAACTAGGTCTAGAGAAGGCACAGTTAGGTGATTTTGGAAGAAGTTGGGCTACAGTTTTAAAAATTTCATAGAGTAAAATTGTACACAGACTAGCATACACCACATAAAAAACTAAGCTTACAAGATTTTCTTTCTTTTATTTTGGGTAAGGAAGATTGGCCCTGAGCCAACATCTGTTGCCAATCTTCCTCTTTTTGTTTGAGGAAGATTGTCCCTGAGCTAACACCTGTGCCAGGCTTCCTCGATTTTGTATGTGGGATGCTGTCTCAGCACAGCTTGATGAGCAGTGGGTAGGTCTGCACCCAGGATCCAAACCCATGAACCCTGGATCACCGAAACAGAGCGCACAAACTTAACCACTATGTCACTGGACCGGCCAAAATTTTCTTTTCATTTTTTTTTTCCCAGAAGCTCAGCCATGGAGAGGCAAAGAAAATGCTTTGTGTTGAAATGTATGTCAGAGACTTAACCTTTTCTTTAAAACGATATGCATATACCAAAATGCACCATCAGTAGTTCCTGCCCTGCTGGGAGGCCAGAAAAGAGGAGAACTTCCCTCTTCTGCAGAGCTCTTTATTTTGCACCCAACAAAGAATGGTGAGGGCATGGGTGGGTGGGGATAAACTTTCTGAAATTTTTGCTTGGGTGCCTGAATTTAAATTTAGTCCCTGAATGAGAGGGCAAGTTAACTCATTTTTACCCTGTAAGTGGCTTAATTTTTAGGGCTAGTTAAAAAGAATTGTAAATAAATTTACACTTTAAATCCTTTAACACAATCTAATACACATCTATATTCATATGCTTTCCCCAGTGATGAACTTTCAATTGCAGCATACCTTTTCATAAATTAAATGCTTTTCCTATAAAAGGCAAGATCTTATTTAAAAAAAAAAAAAGGCAGGCTGGAACACCACAGGGGTCTGGACTTGCCATCTGGATCCACATTTCTTGAGTATATGAAGATTTGCAGCCCAAGATAAAGGACTTGTGGTGTGACTTGTGACAATCTTTAGAAAAAGAAATCTACACTGTCATTTACTCTACAGTTTGATTCATATTAAATTTCTAAAGATGTTTTAAAAAAAAACCTTAGATGTTAATTGGCTATTAAGGGCAGCATTTTTTTTTAGGGTTTTTGTTTCCTTCAGTTATAGCAAGTTCCCCACACTTTTCCCCCTTTATTTTGTTTTTTTCAATGGCTTCCCTTATATTTTCTTTTCTTTCTCTGCTTCAACTCATTGTTTTGTATGACTTTGATCTTATTGGGTTGAATTTCAAATATTCCCTCCCCTGGTTCCTACTTTTTCTTTTGTGATTTCCTATACGTTAAAAAATTCCAGCCAAGTTCAAAACTCATTTTGCATTCCTTCAAGGTCTGCGTTTCTCAAACCCCATATTTTTCTGTTAGTACTCTTTCCACAGATCTTCATCAGCAATTCAAACCTGATGACATTATGATTGCATCTTTAGTGCTTTTCTATTCCAACCTTATTTATCATGCCCGCATTATTTCCAAAGATAAGGTCTAGAATAACTGCAGAGCGGAGCTTGTTAGCTGTTGCGTGCGTGCTAAAAGTCCACCGCTACTGAAAGATAAAGCCACTTTTCTACATCCTGGCATTATTCTTAACGTGTGCGTTTGCTAGGCTGAAATCCCTGAGCAGGAGATTGACCTGCTTTAGGCTTTTCTTTTCTATAAGCATGTTTCTCTTTCTATCTCACTTCCTATCACCTTGTTCTTAGATTGTTTGATGAAAAAAATATGGCTCTCATTTCTCTTCTCTGATTATATTCCCTCCAAATGGTTGACTCCTACCTCATCGCTTCCTTTATTTGTATTTCTCTCACCACATTTCCACTAACGTAAATGGAAGATCCATTTTCTTTGACCAAAAAGCCATGGCAAAAAGTTTTCCTTAGTTCTTCCTTGCCTGTAGAACTACCTCAGAATCCTCACAATACCACTGCTTAGATCACCTAAACAATGCCTGGGATACATAAACTCCTTGTCAAATGTATAAATTATCGATCTGTTTGTTCAATCAAAATAAAAGTTGGTCTCAAAATAACATGTCCAAACTCTATTAGGTTGTGGCACATCTAGAAAGATAAATCTAGATTTTCAAATTTCACTCTTTCTTTCTTATTCATTCATTCCATTCATTCATGTATCTCAAAATATTTTCTTACGCTCTCCCAGATGCCAGGCACGGTAGTAATCACAGGAGAATACAGATAAGTAAGATATAGTCCTTGGCCTCAGGGAGGTTCATAGTTCATGATGATACTGTGTGACAAACGCTACTGGTATTTACAACCGTCCTAGGAGCACAAGAGTATGAACAATTAATTAATTCTGCCTCTCGAGGATCACAGAGACATTTGACACAGTATGGCAATTTTATTTAAATCTTTAAAAAGATTTAAGGGCAAAGGGGAGCAAAGAAGGCTTAAACAGACAGAGGAAATGATATAACAAAGGCAGAAGTAACTGGAATGTTCCCAAATATCAATAATAACCATTTAGAATCGAAGCAAAAATATCCTTTTAATTGACGTTCTTATTTTGCCATAAGAGCACCTCCCTCATAGAGCTGTTGTGAAGATTAAACGTAAATAGACACAAAGCCCTTAAAATAGCCCCTGGCATGTAGTAAATGCTCAAGAAATGTTAGCCATTATTATTGCTGTATTATAGATTATATCACATATATTTCATCTATTCAAAATATTTCCTTTTTTAATTTTTTCTGGTCCCTGGTTTGGTTCTGGATCAGTGTTGCAGCTGAATAAGCAATCTCCACTTAAATGACATTTTATTTGGATACACATCAAAGAGCTGTGGTGGCTGCTATAGCTTCTGGAGTAAAAGAATTAGGAGAGATGACAAATAAACGTAGCTGAGAAGTCTACCATATACAGAATTAACTGGACCACATCTAATTGTGATTCTCAACTAATCGGATTCTTTTTACACCTTTATTAAGACAGAGTCAAAAGGTGGCAAAAGAAATTCATATCTAAGACTTATTAAACAATTCTACTAATATACAGGCATACATCAGATATATTGCAAATCCAGTTCCAGACCACCGCAATAAAGCAAATATTGCAATGAAGCAAGACACACAAAGTTTTTGGTTTACCAGTGCGTATAAAAATTATATTTACACTATACTGTAGTCTATTCAGTGTGCAATAGCATTATGTCTAAAAAGACAATGTATATACCTTAATTAAAAAAGACTTTATTGTTAAGAAAAGTTAACCATCATCTGAGCCTTCAGCGAGTCATAATCTTTCTGCTGGTGGAGGGTTTTGCCTCCATGTTGATGGCTGCTGACTGATCAGGGTGGCGGCTGCTGAAGGCTGGGGTGGCTGTGGCAATTTGTTAAAATAAGACAACAATGAAGTTTGCTGCATCGATTGACTCTTCCTTTCACAAACAATTTCTCTGTAGCATGCGATGCTGCTTGATAGTATTTCTACCCACAGTAGAATTGCTTTCAAAATTGCAGTTAACCCTCTCAAACCTTGCCACTGCTTTATCAACTAAGTTTATGGAATATTCTAAATCTTTTGTTGTCATTTCAACAATATTCACAGCATTTTCACCCGCAGTAGATTCCATCTCAAGAAACTACTTTGTTTGCTCATCCATAAAAAGCAACTCTTCATCCCTTAAAGTTTCATCATGAGAGCGCAGCAAGTCAGGCACATCTTCAGGCTCCACCACTAATTCTAGTTCTCTTGCTATTTCCACCACACCTGCAGTTACTTCCTCCACTGAAGTCTTGAACCCCTGGAAGTCACTCACCTTATGGAGATGACTTTCCCCTTAAACCTCATGAACCAACCTCTGCTAGCTTCCAACTTTTCTTCTGCAGCATCCTCACCTCTCTCAGGCTTCACAGAATTGAAGAGAGTTAGGGCCTCGCTCTAGATTAGCCTTTAGCTTAAGGGAATGTTGTGGCTGGTTTGATCTTCTATCCAGACCACTAAAAGTTTCTCCACATCAGCAATAAGGCTGTTTCACTTTAACACGCATCTGTTCACTGGAGTACCACTTTTAATTTCCTTCAAGAACTTTTCCTTTGCGGTCACAACTTAGTTAAATGTTTGGCACCAAGAGGCCTAGCTTTCAGCCGATCTCAGCTTTCAACATGCCTTCCTCACTCAGCTTAATCATTGCTAGCTTTTGCTTTAAAGCAAGAAATGTGCAACTCTTCCTTTCACTCAAACACTTTAGAAGCCATCGTAGGGTTATTAATTGGCCTAATTTCAATATTGCTGTGTCTCAGGGAATAGAAAGGCCCAAGAAGAGGGAAAGAGACGAGGGAACGGCTGGTCAGTGAAGAGGTCAGAACACACACACTTATCCATTAAGTTTGCCATCTTATATGGGCGTGGTTCGTGGAGCCCCAAAACGATCACATTAGTAACAAAGATCACGGATCACAAATCACCATAAAAAATATAAGAATAATGAAAAAGTTTGAAATATTGAAAGAATTACCAAACTGTGACACAGAGACACAAAAAGAGCTGTTGGAAAAATGGTGCTCACAGATGTGCTTGATGCGGAGTTGCCACAAACTTTCCATTTGTAAAACATGCAATATCTGCAAAGTGCAATAAAGCAAAGCACCACAAAATGAGGCATGCCTGAAGTAAGCTTTGGGATCAGTATAAAATGAAATTCAGCTTAATATCTTATGTCTCCTACAGGTGCACCAAATAGTTTTGAAAAGTGATGTTCTGAATAATGCCTTGTAATAGTCGAGAAAATGAAAGATTAAACTATATTTCCTCTCTTATTGAGGTAGGATGGGGTAGGAAGGTATACTGATATTTTTTAATAACTTAAAAGTACTTAGTTTATAGTTATAATGCAGTCATATACATTACTTCATTTGAATTAATAATCAGATTACTTTATTTGCTGAAGGTCACAAAATGTGCAAGATGGAACAAGAATCCAGGTCTTCTAACTCCTATGACCATGGCTCCTTCCCCGATGACACTTTGAAAGATTCCTAAACAAGATTAAACCAAAAGTAGGCTACTAATCATTTAGTTGACCAAAAATGCAAATGCCCTGGTTAACTAAGTTTTTTCTTACAATGATGTATAACACCAGACCAACAGAGTTCTATATCTCTACCTTGCTCTCTCTCCAGAGCATTTCTTTTGCAATAATCTAAATGGCTATCAAAATTACAAGATAAATTATTATGAATGCAAATGAGAAACTCCTTTCCTTTTGAGATTTTGATGATAAATGAGAAAAGAAAAGCAATGAAGAATTCCATACATGACAAGATAAATGTTACAACGACTTGCTTCCTGCTATAAATAACAATAGAAGTGAACATAATATATAAGGCAACTAACTATTTTCAAGCACCGGAAAACTGACAGCTCAAGACACAACCTGAGGTAACACAGATATATAAATCAGCAGATAAGGGCTTTATATCAGCTATTATAAATATGTTCAAGGACTTAAAGGAAAATATCATCTGAATGAGTGAAAAAATGGGAAATCTCAGCAGAGAAATAAAAATTATAAAAAAGAGTCAAATGGAAATCGGAAACTAAAAATGTACAATAGCATAAATTTCACTGGATGGGCTTAAAAGCAAATTTGGGACAGACAATGAGGGTCAATGAACTTGAAAAAGATCCACTTAAGTTAGCCAGTCAGAACAGAGAAGGGAAAAAAAGATTAAAATTAAAATAAATAGGACCTCAGCAACCTATGGGACAATATCTAATACTCATGTACTTGGGGTCCTAGAAGGAAAAGAGAGATGGAATGGGGCAGAAAATATATTTTAAAAAATAATTTTTAAAAAGTTCTAAATTGATTGGAAAACATCCACATACAGATCCCAAAAGTTCAGCTAACTACAAGCAGGAAAATTCAAAGAAAATCATACTTAGGCATATCATGGTCAAATTAGTGAAAAACAAAGATAAAGAGAAAATACTGATTGACTACCACCAGAGTAAGATGAGACATTACTTACAGGAAAACAAGAAGAAATGAAATTCCAAGGAATGGAATGACATGATTAAAGTGCTGAAATAAAAATAAAACTGTCAACCCAGAACTCAGACCTATATATTCAGCAAACTATCCTTGAAACATGGGGGTGAAATAAAGACATTTTCACATGAACAAAACCTGAAGGAATTAATTGCCAGCAGACTGATAGGAAGGAAAAAAGATGGAAATGATATGTATGTGGGAAAATATAAAAAGACTAGCTTCACATAGTTTTTTCTTTTAATTTCCTTAAAACATAAATGACCATTAAAAACTGCATTATCGTAAGGAGGAGTTTATAACACAGGTAGAGGAACATGACGCTAAAATAATTCAAAGGATTGTTGAGGGTGTAAATGCAACTGTTGTAAGGTTCTTACATTTGTAACATATGAAGTGTAAAGTGGAACAGTATTAATTCTAGGTAGCCTAGATAAGTTAAGGATGCATATCATAATTGCTAGAGCAACCACTAAAAAAATACAAAGAGGAAGTAGATAAAAAGCCAATAGAAAAAATAAAATGAAAGGCTATAAAATATTTGATGAACCCAAAAGGTAGCAAGAAAACAGGAACAAACTATAGGTCAGAACAAACATGAAACAAACTGCAAACAAGATGACAGACTTAAATCCTATGATATTGATAATTAAGTTAAATGTAAATGGACAAAGCATTCCAATTAAAAACCAGAGATTATCACAATGGATAAAAAAAAAAAGACTGCCTACAAGAGAGAAACTTTAAATATATAACCATGGATGGGTTGAAAATAAAAGAATGGAAAAAAGATATATCATGCAAACAGTTAAGCACAAGAAAGCTGGTGTGGCTAGGTTAGTGTCAGACAAAGGGGACATTCAGCCAAAGACTAGCACCAGAGATAAAGAAGGACATGTCATAACAACATGTGTTAATTAACAGGTAAATACAACAATCCTAAAGGCATATATACCTAATAACAGGGCTCCAAAATACATCTAGAATAATATATACTCACATCTGACAGAACTACAGGGATAAGTAGACAAATCCACAATCATATTTGGAGATTTTAATACCCCTCTAAGTAGTAAACAGAACAAGTAGACCAAAACAAAACGAAACCAGATCTGAAAAATGCTATCAACCAACTTGACCTAACTGACATTTACAGAACACTACCACTAATATCTGCAAATACCCAACATTCTTTTCAACTGCACTTGAAGCATATACCTAAATATATCATAAAATGGGCTACAAAAGAAGTCATTAATTTCAAAAGACAAAAGATTCTTACAATGGATATTCTCTGAGAGTGACAGGTTTTTAAATTTTAAGTCAAAAACAATAAGATATCCAGAAAGGCACAAAATATTTGGAAATTAAACATTTCAATCTAAATAACACTCAAATGACATTCTAAATAATATAAGAAATTCAAGGGAAATTACAAAAAAATATATATATATATATTTATACATACATATGTTTTTGCTAAGGACGGACCCAGGGTGCCAAAGCAGAGCATGCCAAACTTAACCACTAGGCCATGGGGCCAGCCTCAGAAAATATTTTTAACCGAATGATAATGAAAAAACAACAAAGCAAAAAAATTGGCTCTTTGAAAAGATTAATAAAATTTGCAGACCCCTAGACTCTTTTTCTACCAAAAAAGAGCTAGACTCTTTTTCTACCAAAAAAAAGAATGACAACAACGATAGGAAAGAAAACAAAAATGACCAATATCAGGAATAAAAAAGAGATAAAACTACAGACCCTATAGACAGCAGACTAATAAAAGAATATTAGAAACAACTTTATACCAATAAATTTAGCAACCCAGTATATTTGTATAATGGAATATTTCTAAGCAAAATCCATGTACACAGAACAACATGAATAGATCTCACGGCTATTATGCTTGGGGCGGGACAAGCACAAAATCGTACATAAGATAGAATTACACGATATTCTAAAACCGGCAAAGCTAATCTATGGTGATAAAACTCAGATCAGTGGTTGCATCTGGGGCAGAGGGTGAGACAAGTGGAACTCACTGCAAAGGGGTGCAGATGATATTTCTGGGATGATGGAGCACACGAACTGTCAAAATTCATCCATCACATGGTACACTTAACACCTGGACTTTACTGAATGCAAATTTACCTCAATGAAGTTGATTTTTAAGAAAAAAGCAATAAAACAATACCATAGAAATAAGAAGCAATGTGAATTTAGTGTGAAACTTTTAAGAATTTTAAAAGTTCTTCAAAAATTACTTCACTTCTATTATACACTTTTTTTAAATTATCTTTTATTTATTTATTTTTTGAGGAAGATTAGCCCTGAGCTAACTGCTGCTAATCCTCCTCTTTTTGCTGAGGAAGTCTGGCCCTGAGCTAACATCCGTGCCCATCTTCCTCTGCTTTATATGTGGGACGCCTGCCACAGCACGGCCTGCCAAGCGGTGCCATGTCTGCACCTGGATCCAAACCGGCATACCCTGGGCCACCAAAGCGGAACGAGTGCACTTAAACACTGCACCACCGGGCCGGCCCCTCTATTATATACCTTCTTAATGGAATAAGAAACATAAACTATGAGCCAGGAAGTGCGCTAGATGCTTTCATTTAATGATATCTCACAAAAATTATATTTTTAATTCGTAAGATCTAGCATGGTGCCTTGGGAGACAGCTGTGTTACAACTGAAAAAGCAATAAACCTGGGGCCAGAAGACCTGGGTACAAATGATGACTATATTTGATCTACTAGCTCTGTGACCTTAGACAAGTCACTGTTTAAGTGTCTTCATCAACCACAGGGCCGATGTGAAGACTAGGGAATATTATTTTAAAGTATCTGGTAAAGCACACCACAAATGCAAGTTACATTACGCAGCGTAAGTGCTCAATAGACACTGATTAAATGAAGAAACAAAAGAGAGAAACAACAACATGGACAGGGACACAAGCAGACAGGAAGAGACAGGGGAAAGCATGCTTCTAGTCCCATTCTTTTCTATGTTTGGGTGGGGTGGAGGGAGGAACAGAGACTTCCAAGCATGAAGACCTGATACCATGTTCCTATCATGAGCAGGAGGTGCTATGATTAGGATACGGTTGGTTGACCTCCCAAAATGAATATACTTTCCTTGTGACCTGGATCACAGCATTCTGGGCTAACAATGTCTTGTCCTAGCAAGAGGCGTGAAAAGGGAGGCTACTTGTCTACCTGAGACTTGAAGGGGCTTTACCCAAGTTCCTGAGTTACAATGAGTCTTCTGTTACTGTGACCTTTGAAATGCCAACCGATGACCCACTCTTTAGAGTTTTCCAATCCTCCTAATCCTTAGGTTTTCAGCGATTTTCTCTAAATGAGACAACCAGAGCAGAGATCTTCTGGATACAGTAGCAGTGATGAAAGCAATAGAATCATTAATGCCTAGTGGGCTGATTTTCAGTAGAATTCCAGGGACTGATGCTAGATTTGACAGAGTATTCAGAAAATACACAGAGTATAAAAATCTAAAGGGTGACTACAATAGAGTGCCAGATTTAACCTAAGAAGTCATACATCCTCAACCAAATATGGAGCCCCTAGTAGGGCACCCAGAAATTCAATCCTCAATCACAGTCTAGTGTGATAAGCTATCTGAAAGAGGCTTTAACAGAATGCTACAGGGGCGCACAGAGGAGATAACTAACCAAGTAGTGAGAGAGGAGGCAGCGTAAGGGAAACAGTCTTGAAAAGAGTGACACTTGTGTTGAATCCAAAGATGTTACAGAGTTATTTGGGCAAAGGCATTCAAGGCAGAGGGCAGAGCATGTACAGAGACTCAGGAGGGTTGGATGGTGCCATCTGCAGAGGGCTACACGTAATTTCACATAGCGGGAGCATATGGTGCGAAGGGAAAATGAGGAGATGGCAGAGGCACAGGCAGGGTCTTGGGGAGGACCTTTGTAAAATCACGCTGAAGGAATTTACATTTTACCTTGAAGATGAAGGGAAGCCACTGAAGGATTTTAAGCAAGCGATACCACAATCAAATTAGCATTTTAAGAGAGCATTCTGGCAACAGCGTGGAGAACAGATTGGAAGGGGACGAGAGTAGAGACAGACAGTAGGGACTAGTTAGGAGACTGCTGACGTGATCCATGTGGGCAATGACAGTGGCCGGAGACAGCAGCACCCACAGTGGCGAGAAGATCTATCAGATGTGGGGAAGAGGTAGAATTCTCAAGACTCATTCACTGACTCATGTGAAGGTGAGAAAAAGGTGGGATCAAGCATGACACCCAGGTTCAAGCTTGGACGTACGAATAGACAGACAGCTGTTCATGGAGATAAAGAATAAGTCAACCTACCTTTCAAAGTATAACAAACAATGATACTGCACTACATTTAAAAAGAAAAAAACACAAACAAAAGCACAGGCTGCCTTGGACAGTATGGATATACATCTCTGAGAAAAATCAAATGCTTAAATTCACAGAGAAGAATAAGTCAGAGTTAAAGAAATTCCTGTCTAACATATGTTGATGAATGAATAATCAAAGAATAACACAGAAGGCAATTCACTAACAAGAGAGCCATCTACTGCTTTACAAGGATACTGCAGCAATGAAATGCCACAAAAAAAAAAAATGTGGAAGAAAGCCGAGAGTTTTTGACCACTTCATATTGTACACATATTCACAAAATATCTGACCCCTCCTACAAAAAATTCCAAGTGGTTAGCAGTTTTAGCTAAGAGCCAAATGCTTTCACTTACTTATTTCTCCTAAAAACATCAATTCACTATATATCATCATTTGAATATTAAAAAACTGCTTACCTGCCATCATTGCTATCATACTGGCTTTATAGACATTAGTAAGAGATCCAAGTTCTCCTGTTGCTAAGATGGTTTTGAGATGAGCCTCCCCACAGGCCTTGCGAAACTGACGGATCTCATCATACAGGGCTGGGGAAGGAAATAATTGAGGCAGTTACAAAAGCAGGCAAGTGATAACATAACTTGGCAGCCATTTAGAACGGGTAGAACCCATCTCAGATTTAGGAAACATGAAACATTTGTCACTTTCTAAAAATCACCCCCAATTTAATATCGCCTAGAGCATTCTGTTGCAGTTCACATCCTGTTACAAGGAATGCTTAGTTTGCTACCATGAAACTCGTTCTAAGCCTTGGCCCGAGGTCCAGAGTCATAGAGCTTTTTAAAATATCATTATAATGACATGAGAATTACAAATAATTTCTACCTCTTCCACACGATGGTTACTTATAAGAAAAAAGAAATTGATCTACCATACATACAGGGGTGGACGACTTCGCAAACTAAAAAAAACAGAATCCGCAGGTCCTTATTAATTCTTCTATTCACACATAATAGGTTCTCTTCTTGGAATACAAAGCAGGACTTTCCTGAGAGCTCTGCTAATGACAATAAAGACATAACAGCTTGCTCCACTATCTGCCGGGGTATGTGTCTATATAGCTGACTAAAAAGTGTTGAGCCTGTCCGGGTAGGGTTGGATGTATGTGGACACAGTCAGCTGCAGAGGGATTCAGAGAAGCAGCCTTGAACCTATTAACACCTGACCCTAGTACCACATCTACCCTTCTGGGGCTCCAAATAGCACCCTGAAAGCAGATTGATTTAAAAAAAAAAAAAAAGTATATATACCAAAAAAAAAAACTTACACATAACAAAACAAAATAAATAAATAAAATGAAGGGAAAACATTTCATATTCAAAGTAGAATTTTAGTAAACAAAATCAGTGTAATGAGTATTAAAGTTGTGAAAAATTATTTAACACAGTCTTTTGTCAATGACCCCAGTGGATTTTGGCTCTTACCCTGCAGTGAGTTGGCCACACTCCTTTCTTGAACTTGGGCTATTGCTACAATATGAGGACTAAGATCAGGGCTTTTTCTTTCCTGTGTATGTGTGTGTGCTTCATAGGAAGTAGGTGTAGGAAAGAAACATTCATAATAAGGGTTAGAGTTAGAGTAACCATTTTTTAATGCTAAGAGGAAAGTTCTATAATTCATAGGTTTATGAAAATACATATAAAAGACTAAAAATTGGTCTCATGTCAGCAAACTTAGTCAAAACCATGAAAGTTATAACAAAATGAACAAAATTTGCCTTCCTAGCCCTAGAAAACCTGAGTTTAAAATGAAGCTCAAAAGTGAAAACTGAATACAAATGAAGGCAAATATTTGATTACAAGACACCTGGTAAAGTTTAGAGTTTGTCACTATGGAGAGATGGTACCCTCAGAAGGCTTTTCAAGAAAGGATTGAATATGTTCACACGTCCCTAATAATCGGTAGTTTTCAGATGATCTGAGATGCCATACCCTGCCCATCCTACCTCAAATGTGACAAAACATCTTACCCATACACCCACTATGACAACAAGTGTGAGAATAGGACAAACAGGAAAACACTACATGGCAATAACAATTTATATTCTTTTAACCCAGAGAATGAATCTTGGATGGAATGACATTTCTTGAGTTACTCAATCTAAAAAGAGAAAGTTGTTCTCTTAAGTGACAAGGAAATCTCTTGATCTAAAAATTCAAGAATGCTAATTCACAGTTAACTTCTGATTTAATTAATGATTTTTCTTCCACAGTACAGTGTTGCCATCAAGAGCCAGACAAACGTGGATTTAAAACCCAAATTTATCACTTCCTGTGTGACCTTAGGCAAGTTATTTCTCTCAGCCTCAGTTCCACCCTTAAAGTGTCAATAACAATATTTACTTTATAGGGTTATTACAAGAATTAAAAGGGAGGATGTATACAAAGCACTTTGCACATTGCCTGGCATATTGTAAGTACTCAAAAAGTTGAAACATTACTAAGCTCAGAATTCTAGTAAAATGAGTTCCCGTTAAGGGTTGTGTGATAAAAGTCAAATTTTATTTCATATCCTGTCCCAACTCCTTGTACTGCACTGAAATTTTCTATATGGATTGGTGCTTACAATGAGTGAGCATCAAATAAGGCTTGAAAATATTTTATTACAGCATTTGTTAAAGTGTGTCTTGGCCTGTATAACAAAGTTCTTAAAACATCAGTCCTGATCATATTTATGAACAAAACTACTGCCTTTTTTCTAAACAGTATTACCTTTTGCTATCCAGTGAGTTTCTTCACCTGCATTTAAAATTAACCAAAAAAACCAGATGTATTTTCTGACTCAATTATCAGCCACCTGGAAGTTATGCTCTTTAATTCAGGATCCAAACAGAGTGGCCCAAAAATGGTCACTTAGAGCTTAACTGAATTTGACAAATTTGAAACCAGTGCCTTCTCATTAACTGCTAACTTGTCAAATCATTTTACTGACCTATTTCACCACATAACAGGGTCAAGTTTTTCTGAGCAAATATATTAATCCTTAAAGTTCAAAATTGGGAAAGTTGTCATTTCTTTCTGTCACCATTTGGCCCAGAGTATACCAGAACAATTAAATAAAAAAGAATACCAAATCTGGCCTTTTAAAACATGGCCTGGGCTCCATCAAGTGAATACTTCTACCTGGGCCTTTGAATCTTGCTGAGTGATGCAAAGATGAAGGAATAGAGATTTTCACTAGCATTGCAGCATCAGCAATGGCAGATCCAAGAGTCCAGTGGCCCAGCAGCCACCAGGCACCAGCATGGTAGCTGTGCTGGCCAGTGGGAGCGGCACCAGCAGTGGTCCTGTAACCAAACTCTTCCTATGGTACAATCAGGCTGTGTTCTCTGCTTCCTAGTCTTTCATGGTCCTGCTTGTTTTCCAAACCTGTTTCTCCAGGCTTCCTGATTCAGTGAGCTACTCTATATCCTACTAATAAATCCCTTTTCAGTTTAACTGAATCCAAACAGGTTTCTTTAGTTTTCAACTCATACCTCTAATATAACAAGTATTTACTGAGGCAGTCTTATGCATAATGGACAATAATAGTGTGGGTGCCCTGAATGCCTGGGTTCATATCCCAGCTCTAACCCTGACTGGTTGTTTGATTGGGGCAAATTACTTAACTCTTAATCTTTGTCTCAGTTTCCTCATCTATAATGACATCTCACAGAGCCATTTCAAGCATTACATAGGTGAATACATATAAAGTGCTAAGACAGTATCTGGCACATAGTTAATGCTCAAGGAACGTCAGCTACTCGTTTTCCTGTTGCTAGCAGTGGTGGTGGTACAATTACTATTACTGCTAACTACTTATTAGGTTCAGAGAACAGAGGGACTGAGAAAGCAGGGGACACCACGCTCTACATTTCTTAAAGAACATAAGATACAACCTTTTGTGGGCACTAGAAGAGCAGTCCGGAGGAAAAAAGTTTACTATTTCACAAACAATTTTTTTTCTTAACTCAGAGCCCACGCTCCTTTGGGTAACACAGACTCCTGGGCTAAGCCAGCTCTGGCTACTTGCTAGTTATGAAAACTTGGAGGAATTACTCAATTTTTCTGAGCCCAATTACTTAGGGAGCCTCAGTTTGTTCACATATTTTTGTAAAGACTAAATAATACATGTGACTAGAACAGCAACAGGCATTTATAGGTGTTTAATCATTCAGTACTAGTTTTTCGTTATTTTTCCTCACCTACTTCCAGAAATGCAAAAACAACTTTAAAAAGCAAAACAAAGCAAGCACTGCCTTAATACTTGTGAAGGCATAATTAGAATTTACAGATCTTACATATAAGAAAAATAGACCGCTTCACTCCAACACAAGCCACAGAAGCCACAAAGAAGCATTATCAGTGTCTAGGTAGTTTTGAGCACCTTTATTCCAATGCTAGACATCTTGGAAACTAGAGAGATGACACATGCACATCCAAGCGATTTGATGGCTGAAACATAACCCAGTCAATCTCAAATCATGATGTCCTTTAACATACCCAACTGTCACTTTACTTCCCATATAAATGAGCAAAACAATGGGAAAACCAATGGGTAGATTTTCCCCGACATCAGCAGGAAAGGATAGCAGCAGGATGTAGATTTATATAATCACCACTGGACTATACGTGCAGAGGAAATTACAGGTGATGTAAAAAGATCAAGAGATCTCTTGTTTGAAATAATTCTTTATGAGGAATAATTACTCAAAAGAATGAAAAATCCCGTAAGTTTTCAAAGCGTCTTCCTTCAAAGATGCTCAAAGTGTTTCCTACACATCATTTGAACATCCCTTGTGAGGCAGCTGGCAGTCACTTCCACATTTCAGATGTGAAAAGTGAAATGTGGAGAGATTAATGACTTGCCTAAAATTTCATCACTAGTCAGTGGGAGAATAGGGACCAGAATGCATGTCTTCAAAAGTTGAATACTATTTTATTTCCTCAGACTCTTCTGCCTTTATCCCAGCACACACGCACACCTGCAGGTACACACACGCTGTAGTTAAAATGCATTCTCAAGGAAGCAAAGTGAAGAACTTTGAGTAATAGAGTACTGAAAGCCCAGAACCTACAGGGATGTCAACTCCCATCTAGTTCAAATTACTAACTCTACAGAGGAGCATTATAATCTGATTTCATTCTTCTAGGAAAAAAAAAGTTGAGTCAAAGGAAAAATTCCAGGGCCCGGCTCTGTGGCCAAGTGGTTAAGTTCACGCGTTCCACTGCGGCGGCCCAGGGTTCAGATCCTGGGCGCAAACATGGCACTGCTCGTCAGGCCATGTTGAGGCGGCGTCCCACATCCCACAACTAGAAGGACATACAACTAAGATATACAACTGTGTACGGGGTGGGGGCGGTTTGGGGAGATAAAGCAGAAAAAAAAAAAAGGAAAAATTCCATGGTAATTCGGAAACAAAATAATTTTGTATGATTTAATATACTAAAAATAATCTATCAATTGCTCTATTAGGCTTCTGGATGGGATGAGAACAGGCCACTGTGTTGTCATAAAGTTCGCATGTCTGAATCAGGAATTCTCAGCACTGGCTTGCCCATTAATTAGCTGTGTTACTGAGGAAAGTTACTGAACCTCTACAAGCCTCACTTTTTCCCTCAAGATTGGATAAAAGATCTTTGCTTTTACAGTTCAAACTCCTCTCAAGTTCTAGGAATAAATGTAAAAGTAATTCTTCAAATGATTATGAAGATGATTATTTTTCCCTTAGATCCACCGTTAATAATAAGCAGATTTAAAAATAAAGATAAACTTGAGTTACTCTAAAAGCGTAAGCTGTTATAACTGAGACCAAATAGCCTCTTGTTATTCAGAAAGACAATTTTGAACTCTACTTTGGGGGAGCTCTCAGCCAGAGGGGGGTACAAGGGTGCACTCAGTCGTACATTGCCATGGAGGTGCAAGGAAGCTGGGGACTGGCATGTCACTGGGGCCTAGGGAAACTGATGGCTCACACGCTGCCAGATCAAGGCCAGAAATCAAGTGACACCCATACTGGCTGGGAATTCTAGAGGACTTTGGGATTACAACCAGCCTGAGAATGCGGTACTGGGCCAGGCAGACAGTCCACATGGTCAAGAGACTGTTACATAGGAGGAAACTGATCAAACAGGTAAATATACTGAGGATAATGGGAGCAAGATTTCTCACTAACAAGAAAGAGGGATATAAATATAACAAGCGAGAGGGTGAGAATAAACCATGTGATGTTGGCTTGTAACGGAAGTTATTAGTGTGGTTCTAATATAGATAGATAAGTAGATATACATGTATATGTTTTTCTACGTTTGCATTGTGTACAGTGAACATTCATCTATGTCCTAGATCTGTCCGCTGAGAAGGCCTAGAAATAATAACATCCCTACAGCAATGAGTACACCCAGCACCCACATCGTCCTTTCTTAATAACAGTCTTTGATAAAAGGAAGCAAAACTTTTTGGAAAAATAGTGGATTCCAGGGCTGGGGCAGAGAAAGTCAAAGATAAGCCTGAAATATCTTTTAGAAGAATGCAAGGAAGTTCTCAAAGAATAATGGAAACATGTCAAAAGGACAGAGTAAACAACAAGTGTTGGAGAAGATGTAAAGAAAAGGGAACCCTCATACACTGCCGGTGGGAGTGTAAACTGGTGCAGCCACTATGGAAAACAATATGGAGATTACTCAAAAAATTAAGAATAGAACTAGCAATGATCCAGCTATTCCACTTCTGGGTATTTATACAAAGAACATGAAAATACTAAATCAAAAAGACATTTGCACCCCTGTATTCATTACAGCATTATTCACAATAGCCAGGACTTGGAAAAAACCCAGGTGCCCATCAATGGATGAATGGATAAAGAAGATGTGGTATACATAAACAATGGAATACTACTCAGCCATTAAAAAGATGAAATCTTGCCATTTGCAACAACATGGATGGACAGTGAGGGTATAATGCTAAGTAACGAAGTCAGACAGAGAAAGTCAAATACAGCATGATTTCACTTATAAGTGGAAGATAATAAAACAACAAACAAACAAAGATACAGAGATTAGATTGGTGATTACCAGAGGAGAAGAGGGGAGGGAGGAGAGCAAAAGGAGTGATGGGGAAAATGTATACAATGATGGATGGTAATTAGTCTTTAGGTGGTGAACATGATGTAGTCTACACAGAAATCGAAATATAATGATGTATACCTGTAATTTATGTAATGTTATAAACCAATGTTACCTCAACAAAAATAAATAAATATGGGTTGGTCCTGTGGCCAAGTGGTTAAGTTCACCTGCTCCGCTTCAGCAGCCCCGGGTTTTGCCAGTTTGGATCCTGGGCACAGACACGGCACCACTCATCAGGCCATGCTGAGTCGGCGTCCCACAAAGCACAAACAGAGGCACTCACAACTACAATATACAACTATGTCCTGGGGGGCTTTGAGGAGAAAAAGAAGCAGCAAAAAAAAGAAGATTGGCAACAGATGCTAGCTCAGGTGCCAATCTATAAAATAAATAAATAAATAGACAACCAAAAAAAGAGAAAGATAAAAATGATAGAGGAAGCAGTCTGACGCAGCTCCCACTTGGCAAATCTAGGGCAACTGGAGTAACAAAATAAATCATGAATAGTAATGGGTTATAACCAATTGAGTAAAATAAGAATCCATGAGTTCTTACAAACAGAAAGGAAGAAAGGGAGGGAAGGGAAGTTAATGCCAACTAAGAAGTATAAAAGAAATGATGGAATTAGAAAATCATGGGGCCGGCCCTGTGGCACACCGGTTAAGTTCGCACATACCGCTTCTCGGCAGCCCAGGGTTCACCGGTTCAGACCCGGGTATAGACACGGCATTGCTTGGCAAAAGCCATGCTGTGGCAGGCATCCCACGAATAAAGTAGAGGAAGATGGGCATGGATGTTAGCTCAGGGCCAGTCTTCCTCAGCAAAAAGAGGAGGATTGGCAGTAGTTAGCTCAGGGCTAATCTTCCTCAAAAAAAAAAAAGAAAAAAGGAAATCACCATTTGGCAACTATCACTAACAACTGAAGAATTATCAATGAATGTTAAAACTACTAAATAAAAGCTAGATGAGGAACAGGATAGTAACATAGTCTCAAAATATCTCCATTCATAATCTACATTATTTATTAAAATACAAAATATTTAGTAACTTTACAATAGAGAAACTTGGCAGAAACCATCTTAGCCAAGTAAAAAAGTAACATCATCAATAATGGGACACATCAACATCTTAAGACTTCTGAAATAATGCACTGAGAAGAATAGAGCAAAATTTCTATGGTATTTCTGCCAAAAATATATAACTTGAATTGAATCATGAGAAAACATCAAACAAACCCAAACTGAATATAAATAAATATATTTAACAAAATAATAGGTGTCTATTCTGCAAACCCAAGGAAAGATTGAGGACTGTCCCAGATTGAAGAAGACTAAAGAGACGTACAATTGGTTCCAGACCCAATAAAGAACATTATTGAGACAATCTGCAAAATTTGAACAAAATCTGTGGATTTAACAGAAGTATGATATCAATGTTAATTTCCTAATTTTGATGGAGTGCTGTGGCATGTACAAGAGTATCCTTGTTTTTAGAAAATACACTCTGAAGTATTTACGAGCAATAGATCAACAGGTCTGCAACTTAATTTAAATAATTCAGAAAATTATACATATATATATGCACACACACACACAAATACAGAGAATAGAAAGAGAGAGAATGAGAATGATAAGGCAAAAAGATAAATGGGGTAGAATTTTATAACTGGAGAATCTGAGTGAAGAGTTCTGTGTACTATTTTTGCAACTTTTCCGTAAGTTTAAAACTATTCAAAAATAAAAGTTAAAGAGACACGTTTGATATGTTGCTGTAATTTATTTAGCATCTAGGTATTTTCCTTTTGGGAGGGCTTTGACGTTATGAACCATTCTATGGTGTTTAAAATAAAAGAAACGTGATTATAAACGGTATATATTATTTTATAACCTGCTTTTTTCCACTCAATATATTACAGACATCTTTCCATATTAATAAATATTGGTCTGCAGCACTTTTTTTTAGCTTGTTAGAAAAACCTTTTTCTTTTGAGGTAACACTGGTTTACAACATTATATAAATTTCAAGCGTACATCACTGTATTTCAACTTCTGTATACATTGCATTATGTTTACCACCAAAAATCTAGTTGCCATCTGTCACTATACACATGTGCAGCACAGTTTTTAATGGCTGCACAATGTTCCATTGCATGGTCATAAATAATTTATTCAATCATTTTTCTATTATTGGATACTTAAGTTCAGAGTTTTTGCTATACTGCAGTAAACGTCCTTATGGTTAAATCTTTGCATATACCATGACCTTATTCTCTAGAGCCTTTTAATTTTCTGCTCACACACTCACATGTAACACATGTTCACTGTTAAAAATTACAGAAACTGAAAATTCCCCATTTAAAAAAAGAAAGAAAGAATAATTCTTGCACATACTTGAAAAATAATAATTTGGAAGGCTATTATAAAAGATGACTGACAAATAAAAATGGAATTCAAACTCCACAACTGCAAGTTAGTCAGAATAATGCCAAATTTAACAAGACACATACACCAGAGAAGTGGGTGGCATGGTGATGTCACATTAAAAACCTGATAACAAATGTTTTGACTTATAATGAGGTTTTCAGAAGTAGCGGAAGTGCGTGTACCAGAAACCCAGGATATATTACATGGTAGATGCTTAATCAATATAGTGGCACAAGCAGCAGAGGAGTTGTCTCCTGTCTGTTCCCCCCTCATCCCTCCTGCCACTGCCACAGTGATGAGGAGAAATGGAGGTCATGACCTGACCTTCTGCTCATCATTCCCAACCGAAAAACAAGTGAGGCTGTGCCGGTGGAGTGTTCCCTGACAGGAATCAGAGAACACAGCCACACTGGGAAAGGCCTGTGTGCATGAGAATGTAGATCCAAGGAGGGGAGGGGGTCGTACTGCATCTGTTTCAAACCAGCGGCCAAAACAGGCTGACAACTGGCTGTTCCTTCTGCCTCCCCATGTCAGCAGGAACTTCTATTTATAGCATTTTACTTCTATTTAAAATGATTTTATTTCTCTCCAGCTTCTACCTAAAAGGAAAGTATATTCTTAATCTTAAAAGTATATTCCTTTTTTTTATTGTTTTTCCCCAAAAACAAAAGCCCCAAAGCCCCCCAGTACACAGTTGCATATTTTAGTCGTGAGCCCTTCTAGTTGTGGCATGTGGGACGCCGCCTCAGCGTGGCTTGATGAGCAGCACTAGGTCCGCACCCAGGATTTGAACCAGTGAAACCCTGGGCCACCGAAGCAGAGCACGCAAACCCAACCACTTGGCCATGGGGCCGGTCCCTCGAAAGTATATTCTTAATTGCTATCTGTTAAGTTTTCTGGAAAAACACTGCTATAGACATAGAAAACTACATTAGTAAAGCTTTCATGCTTAGAAATTATGATTTAAGAGAGAATCCAAAGTGTTTAAAGACTATGTTTCCTATCTAAAAGTCATAAAGTAGGTTTCCTTTTATATTTCATGCTATTCAAAGGCACTTAAAAAATAATTGTTAACGAACATATCTAAGCAATTATTTTTTGAGTACCGGAAAGATGTTCAACACTGCACAAGAATGGCCTGAAAATAACTCTCAAGATAATTATATGTACAATAAAACACTTAATATAAAATCTCACAGAACCTTTTAAACTAAAAAAGTCACAAAATGTTCAAGAACAATTTTCACCCACCCAAGGCAACTGATTAATCCTGTAAGACTAAAACAGAGATGAGCTAAAACACCAGGTAGTAAAATGACTTACAGGAGATAAAACACATACATTTTGTCAATAGTATTTGAAGTTTTGAAGAATCATAGCATAAAAACAAAAACCATAAAAGCATACAGCTGCCATAAGTATCTCCAGAATTTTTCTGTTATAAACAACCCCCAAAACCGAGAAAGCACAGTTTATGGATTATGTGATTCCTTCCCCAAAAAGTGTCTATATATTTAGAGATTGCTCTTCTCATAAGATATTATGATGAACAGCTCTACAAAACAAAGAAAAATACCAATTTCTTTTAAGACTCTTTCCACCATCCTTGTGTAAAAATAAGCAAATAAGAAAAATAAATTGTTGCTCAAATTCAAGATTTTCAGGATCCACTTGCATAAAAGATGCTGATAGACACTGTGGTTTTGGCCCAAATATTACATTCTCTCACCCTAAAATTCCTGCTAGCCATGAGGCATGTATTGCATAAAGGAAGTTTAGGAGAGCAACTCAAGGCTGAAGAAATGAAGGAGGTGAAAGGTACATGAGACTCTGGATACAGGAGACAATACTTCCAATTGCTACAATGAACACACTATCCTGGAAAAATATCACAGAAGAAGCCACCTTTGGAGTCATGTCTGCTGGTGATCCAGTGTAGAATGGGTTTCCAAAAACTAGTAAAGCCAGCTCTAGGTCCTGAGCTCAAGGAACTGGAAGATTCCTGAACGAGGCAGAATCTGATAACATTTTGATGTCACTGGTAATATATCAGGTAAATATATGCAGCAGAGAGAGGTCATAAAAAGTAGAAAATGAACACCCCTGTATATTTACAGAGCATGGAACGCATTCAATTTCCAAAACCTGCTCAGTAAGATTTACAAGATGATGAGCCCATTCTAGTGAATGCTTTCTGCAAAGAACTGTTTAAGGAATGCAACTTAGATGTCAACTTCAATTATCATCATTAAAAAATACTGTATTACAAGTACTTAATCATGGGAATAACACTCACAGACAATGAAAACACCAAATATAAAATCACAGGCCATAACAGCTCTAAAAGAGTGCAGAAATCTTTAAGTCTTAGCCCCTCATGGGTAGCTTCTTTAAATGGAGGCAGAGAGAAGTGAAATTTGCCCAAGGTCTAGATGTAAATTAACAAAATTACAAAGACTGAAACCCAAGTCTTTAGAGTTCCACTTCATTTCCTCAATACACGTGCTATATGGTTACTTCTCTTGACAACATACTATCATCACCAGGAGGAGGAAGGAAAAGAGAAGAAATGGCAGTTGGCATGTAGGGATTCATCTGGACCAAGCAATACGATGATCAGTTTACATGCATTATCTAATTTAATCCCTACTACAACTCCATGAAGTAGATGCCATTATTCCTACTTTACAGAGAAGGAACAGAAGGCACAAAAGTTAAGTAACTTGTCCAAGAGCAAGTGAAATTGCTGTGAAAATCACTTATGTTACTTATTAATGGTAGCACCAGGATTCCAACCAAGGTCTGTCTAATGCAAAGACTCTGCTCTCAACTATTCCTGGTCGCCCGGGGCTATCCTCCCTTGTTAGTCCTCAGTGTATTCATTCTGAGTAAGTTCTGGGTCTGACTGACTCCAATGATGATTGGCCTATCTGGCTGGCTAGCTGGGTAGGTGCCTGCACCTCTCTCTCAGTCCAGCACAGCACCGCCCCTCAAGCTGCTATCTTCATCCCAAGCACAGCCTTCCCAGGGAGAGGAGAAGCGACCTTTTCCCAGAGCACAGAGATAGATGTACTTTGTAGCTAAACTCACCAGGGTAAGTTTATTCCTTAAGCCGCCTGTTGCAGCTAACTGCAGATATAGCCTAAATAAATAGAAACACATGGGAAATAGAATTTGTACTAACTAACTGATACGTAAATTCAACAATGCTTCAATTGTCCCGCACCTAAACAAGTACTAGAAGTATGTTTAAAAAAAAAATGGTGTTCCAAGTTGGTGCTTCTCTACAGCTCTAGGTGATGGTGGGGGGTGAGGGTGATATCAACACCACCTGGGACAATTTTCACAGTATATGAGCCTATCTTTCCCTCACACCCAACCCCCAATTCTGAGATTACACTTACTCAAGGCAATGTGCTAGATTCTGCGAGGAGAGGAGGTGGGGCAAGTAATTTGAAAATGTTTTTCAGGTAATTCTGAGAACCAGCAACACATTTCACACCCTATCCAGTTAAAATTACTGTCCTGATGGGGCCAGCCCGATGGCCCAGAGGTTAAGTTTGCACATTCCGCTTCTCGGTGGCCCGGGGTTCACCGGTTCGGATCCCGGGTGCAGACATGGCATGGCTTCACAAGCCATGCTGTGGTAGGCATCCCACATATAAAGTAGAGGAAGATGGGCACGGATGTTAGCTCAGGGCCAGTCTTCCTCAGCAAAAAGAGGAGGACTGGCAGTAGTTAGCTCAGGGCTAATCTTCCTCAAAAAAACAAAAAATTACTGTCCTGAAGTTAGATGATGTACATTTCTATGCCAAGATTGAAAGGAGTGAGGGAAGTACCGGCAGGGAAGGACAGGGTGCCATAACCACCTAAACAGGATCTGACAGTAAAAAGCTTAACAGCAAAGGACCAGGCAAAACAACAACCAAAATGTTTAAATAAATGAAAAGATATGTGAAGCCAAAAAGCACAGCAATCTGGACTGTTAGCTATGGGGCAAGTCATTTTAGAGATTTCAGTAGCTCCTGAGAGCATCACCTTATTCCACGATAATACAAGCACTGACACAACAGTTCTGAATGATCTAGAAAAAATTAAATACTATATAATAGAAAGTGTTAATAAAGTCAAGGAAACGTAAATATTTTTTAATGGATTTCTTGCTAAAATGGCAAGATTCTCTGATTTGGTCAAGATTTGCTGATTCTGAATGTCTACTTATATGAAAATGATTGATGAAAATCAACATGGTTTAGTGGGGAAAGGGAACACGTGTTCTGGAGTCAGGCAGAGGCAGATGCCTGTGTTCAGGAGGTCTGGTAGCCTTCAGTATAGGGAACAGAGCTGAAATCAGTGAGACTAGGTTTCCAAGGGAAAGTGGGCAGAGCTTGAGGAGAAGTTTGAGAGTTTCTTGGGAGAGAACCTGAAGACCACTAACACTTCAGGGATGACAGAGGAGCTTGCAAACAAGATGCAGGAGTCACCAGAAATATGGAGGAAAAGCTGAAGAATGTAGGGTCACCAAGGCCATAACAAGAGAGTGTTTCCAGAAGGAGGAAATGGTCCACTGTGTCAAATGCTGCTGAACAGTAAAGTTAAATAAACAACTAAACAGTATCCTCTGGTCATGGTGAAATGAGTGGCCATTAATATCTTGGTTAGAATGGATTCAAGTGAAACAAGTACAGAGAACTCTTAAGAACAGGAAAAAAGGCTTAACTGGGGATGAGGAGGAATGCTGGCATGTGAGCTTTTTTAAATGGATAAGAAAAGCTTAAGTTTGTTTAGATGCTGATGGGAACTAGCTGGTAGAGAGGCAGGCTGAAGATACAAGAGAAAAAAATGGCCAATAAGTGGAGCAACGCCTCTGAAAATGTGGGAGAAGACAAGAGCACAGCATAGCGGAGGGACTCGACTTAGGACAAGGAGAAAAGGAAGCAGCAAAGGAAAGCAGATTTGATGCAAGAACCTGGAGGGAGTTCCTGTCTAATGGTTTCTATTTTCTCTGCAAAGTAGCAGGTAGGTTGTCTGCTGAGAGAGGAGGAGTCTCAAGTGGGTGGAAGAGTTATAAGTTCGAGGAGAGTCAAGATTTTAAATCATCCCCAAGGAGAACCCAAGAAGAAGAATACAAGCCCTCTCCAGTCTCCTCTTTGGGTTCACACTCTAACCTGTGAGCCTTGTGACCAGGAGAAATGGTGAGGATGCACTCTGAATGGCCAGGTTAAAAAATGGGGTTCTGTGTGCTTTAACCAGTGTTACACACCTCAGTGCACAGAGCAGAGGGACCTGGATTTGAATGGGTAACAGCCTAACAGACATTTCCATCAGCAAATACCAAGAAATCAATTTTAGACTCTTATTTTAGTCAACAGCTAATATTAAAATATGACACTGATAAATACAATACGTAATCAGATTGAGAGCTAAAATTAAGACAACCTTCTGCAGCGGAAAATGTCCTATGTCATTAAAGGTTTCTATTTAGAATTAAATTTCTAGTATTAAATGGCCCTTTTCAGTTTGTTTTGGGTAGAGAAGTTATTAACACCATAAAAAAGAGTTAATAGAAAAGTATGGTCTAGGACAAAGATGTGTTATTATATTTTGCATGAATGCCTGTTTTGGGGAAATTATCAGTTCTTAAAGACAACCATTAGGGATTGCCAATTACATCAAAACTCATCTCCTATTATATGTTATTTTCCAATTAGTAGTATATTAGTAGTATTCTAAAGACAAGAGTACAAGTTATAAAATAAAATATAGTTCTACAACTGCTTAATAAAAGACATCAAGGGCATATAGTTTTTTATCCAACTAAATCACATAGAGTTCATTTCTAGATTTGTTTTAAATATTATGCCTACTCATTTTTTTCTCTTACTCTAGCTGTAAATCTTAACTTAAATCTGTGACTAGAAGCAGACAAGCAGAATTAATATATAGGGACAAGGAATATCTATTTAAAATAAACCTTTTAAGAATGATTGCAATTGGCCAAAACACATATAGACCATAAGGAACAAAAATTAAAAGTACAAAAAGATATTTGTGGACTGTCAACAATTTAAACCTAGGAAGGATTAAAAATGTTGATGAGCACTGATGAGTGTAAGGCAATGAGAATGGCCTTACGTTTTTTCTAGATCAATCAGAACTGCTGTGTCAGTGATTGTATTATCACATTATATATGAGGTGATGCTCTCAGGAGCTACTGAAATCTCAGATGACTTGCCCCATAGCTTACGTCCAGACTGCTGTGCTTTTTTATTTTGCATATCTTTTTATTTAAACATTTTTGTCATTGCTGTTTTGCCTGGCCCTTTGCTGTTTAGCTTTTTACTGTCAGATCCTGTTTAGCTTGTTATGGCACACTGTTCTTCCCTGCCTGTATTCTTCCCTCATTCCTTTCCATCTAGGCATAGAAATGTATACCATCTAACTCATTAATAATAGATGAGAATGGAGCTAATACTCCAAGCTAAAAGACTACACTTTCCAGCTTCACTTGCAGCCAAGTATGGCCATGTAACTCAGTTTGGGCTAATGAGATGTAAGCAAAATCATTGTGTGAGATTTTGGGATAGGACGAGCCCTTCTGTCCTGCTGTCTACAATATTAGTGCAAAGGCTGGAGCTTCAGAAGCCATCTTAGACGATGGAGTGCCCTTGATGGAGTGCCGGCTCTGGAAGTGGAAGATAAAAGTAGCCTGGAAGAACTCTGTGGGGCTGCACAACACCCCCTGAACACAGCTACTTCCAGACTTTATATAAGAGAGTTAATCCTTCAGTAATTAAACCACTGACTGAATCTTTGCTACTCTATCACTGAAAGCAATTCTTTTTTTTGCTTTGCTTTTTAATTTTTTAATTTTTTAATTGCAGTAACATTGGATTATAACATTATATAGCTTTCAGATGTACATCGTAATATATTTCAAATTCCACATAGATTATGCCATGTTCACCACCCAAAAACTAATTATAGTCCATCCCCTCACATGTGAGCTCAATCACCACTTTTGCCCTACCCGCCTTTCCCTATAGTAACCACCAATCCAATCTCCAGTGCTATGTGTTTGTCGTTGTTTTTATCTTCTACTTATGAGCGAGATCATACAGTATTTGACTTTCTCCCTCGACTAATTTCACTCAGCATAATACCCTCAAGGACCATCCAAGTTGTCACAAATGGCCAGATTTCATTTCTTATGGCTGAGTAGTATTCCATTGTGTACAAATACCACATCTCTATCCATTCATCCCTTGATGAAAGCAATTCTTAATGGATAAACAATGAAATCAGGATTTAAAGACAATAGGGTTGATTGAATGATGGATAGAAAGAGCCACAGCAAGAGATATTGGCAAGTCCAACAAGTAGGTTAAGGAAAAATACATTAAATATAATCCTATTTTTTATTTAAACTTTTAAAAAGGCTGGGAGTTGTAGTTGTGTTTATATGAAGAGAGAAAAGTCTGGAAAGTTGTGCATTCAGTGTTATTAGGAGTTATTTCTAGGGAGTGAGATTACGTGGAACATCCACATCCTTTATTACTAATTGGAATCTTTGTTTTTAACAGTGAGCAGATATAACCTCCATAATTAGAATAAAATATGCCTTTTATTTGATATTCACACATCTAAAGAGACAATTTAATAGTCTGGCTTTATCTTATAGTTTTGTTAGAAATTTTTAAACTACCTACAATGATTTTTTTTAAATAGAGAGTTCTACTTATTTTAGCTATCAATGATCTCTCATACACAAAATATATTTAAGACAGACATAAAATCTATTTCTTTAATATCCAATTATAAAAACAACACCTTGTTACCAGAATGGGCAATGCCTTATTGTAATCAGTGTGATAGTAAATCATAAATCTCAAAGGCAAATATGAAATAATATTCACAGGAGCTATGTACAAGAATAATAGGAGTGAAAACAGACTTAGCAGACTGATTAATAATCCCACATCCTCAAAAACCACAAAGATGAATATTGAAAAGGGAAATTTCCTCCATCATATGTATTGAGGATTGATTTATGTATTGACTAACAAAACAGTATAAAATAGAATAAAAGTTAATAACCTACTGCATGGAAATAACCATTCACCTGAGCACTCAAATGGATCTAAAAAGTTCATGCAGGTAGGCAACTTCCTAGATTTACGAGGGGCACTAAGATAAACAATCTTCACCATGTTTTCTTTTAGGCTCACCCATTGATCTAGTGACTTGTAATCTAGAGCAGTGACTTCCAAAACATTCTGCCTCTTACCAGATCCTCCTTTGATTCACCAGGGAAGAACTGTGTCTCCCTTATAGGTAAGGACATGCACCTACCTTCCCACTGGCCTGTCAGCACCAAGGACCTGTTAATTACTACATCGATTTCGGTAGCTCCGTCTTCCACAGCCAATCTGATCTCTTCTAATCTTGTTTTTAAATGAGTCTGTCCAGCTGGAAAGCCAGTGGCCACTAGTAGAAAGAGTGAAAAAAGGAAGGAAGACAAATTTCAATTGGTCAATATCTCAACAAACAATTTCAGACCAAAAAGTCACCATTTAGACCAAAGCATTAATTACTTAAGAATTTCATGCATATCCTGCAAAGTGAAGTATGAAGAGACAAAATGTTATCTCGTATATTCTTGGCATTAGGATAGATATTAGTATTATATCCTCTGGAAGACCTGAAATTAAGTTGCTGCAGAGATGCTCATGAGGGTACTTTAAGTAAATAGCAATTAAGAAAATATATTATTATCACACCGATAGTCATAAAACAGTCGCTGTAGCCCTGTCTTGATGCACACGAATTAATTGTGGGTCCTACTCTTGATCAAGTTGGCCATCAGTGTATTCTTGATTTACTGTACACATTTTTAGCTGTTGTACTCAAATTGTAATACAGGTTTCTCCCACTGTGCATCTTAAAACAACCAGCCAAGCAGATGGGAATAAAGGGAAGAGAATGCAGGAAGAAAAGCACCTAATTAGTTCACAAAATTGGGGCAGGGACAGAGTTGAGAAGAGCAGGGCCAAACATAAATAAAAAGAAATTGAAAATACAACTACACTTTTTAAAAAGTATTAACATTTTTACGTGTGCATCGATTCCATTCCCGTGTCTAAAGATAACTTTTGTGTTTCCTTGATGTTATTAAATTCCTTGGGTCCACTACCTTAGAGGAAAGCGCATTTCCCTGTTGTATAAGGAAAAAGCTGAATAACTGAGGCTGATTAAAAATTGAGGTCGATAAAGGTGTAGCTGTCAAATACTTTGGGAATGTTCACAAACAGGTTGTACATAAATACTGTATAATATGTTTCTTTTGATGTATCCCTAATAAAATAAATTAATGATCTTTATAGACTCCTTTTTTAAAGCACCAAGATATTCCTCTAACATCTTTTAAAAGTAGAATCTAATTTGAATCTAATTTTATATCTATCTATCCAACCATACACACACACACACACAGACACATAGCTACACAGAAGCTTTTAAGACTTTCTTTCCCTCATGCCAAGGCCTACTGAGTCTACATTAAGTCAATAACTCTTGAACATAGCCTTTCTTCTTTAACTTCCAGGCTTTTAGCGGGGCTCTCATCGTCTCCCACATGGACCATGATAAGTCTCCCTAACTCCATTTCACTCCTCTCTAATTTGTCCACTACCATCCCCTCACGTACTATGTGACAGAGCTGATCATAAAATGCCTTTGCTTAAAGCCTTTCAGCATCTTCCCCATGACCAGAACAAAGCCCAGATGCCCAGCTGGGCATGGTTTCCCTATGTGGCCCTGATCTACCTCTCCAGCTTCAATTCCCAGAGCTCCCCCTTTGTCCTACTTTAGATCCAACAACTGCAAACCACTTTCAGTTCCCTGCACACGCTTCTGTGCCTTCACACATGCTAGGTCCTCTGTCTAAAACGCCATTCCCTATCTTACCAACACTGTAAACTCCTCTTTATCATTTAAGACCCAATGCACTTCTCTCCTCTATGAAACATTCTCCTACTCTCTGAGTGTCACCAACCCCTGCAGAATAAATCGCTCCCTGCTCAGAGTTACCACTGTACCTTCTGCACATCTTTATTATCACACCTTACATACATATAATACTACAGATCCCGCATTATGATTTTTTAACTTGCCCATAGCTCCTAAACAACTAAGTTTCCTTAAGGACAAGGATACAGTTCTGTATTCTTGGGAATTAATATAATGCCTGCTACTTAGAAGACTATTAATAATCATTAAAAGAATGAATAAATACAAGCAATTAAATACATAAAACTAATTAAAATCATAGTATAAAACTATATATAATACCCCAAGGTGTCTGAGTTGAAGAATTGGAAACACTGAAAAACAACAATAAATGCCACAACAAATTTTACCTGATGCCACCGGAATATTACAGCCTGCAGCCTTCAGTGCTCTTACTGCATCACACACCCGGGCGGGATAAACACAAACGGCAGCTGTAGTAATGTCTATGAAGAAAGAAATCACAACAGCCTACTTTATGTGAAGTTCAATTTGCACAATATGTTTTAATTATTATTTACACTACAACATTGGCAGAAATCAAAATGAGAGAAAAAATAATTCCCCTAAAATGCTGCAACAAATTGAAAGATTTTTACTTTGCATATTCCCTTCCAGTTCTTGACAACACGGATCATTTCTCATCGTTACAGTCAGAATAAAACTGTGACACGCTGTTCTTTGCAGTTAACATAATACCACTTTTTAAAAATTCCTAAATAGTAAACCTGGTGGCCTTGACTCAATGAAAATATTTTATTTCATGTAGATAACAAAATCCAGATTTGTACAGCATTCAAACAGACAGCAGATGAAGCAAAATGTAAGTGAAGTTTACAGGGTAGTGTAGCAAAATGACAATTAACTAATCCTATTCTCTCTTTTACAAGAAATAATAAAATCTGAATCTGGAGCCCTCATTTGACGAATAATCTCTTAAGTTTAAAAAAATAAAAACTAAAAATCAAATAGATACTATCAAACAAAGCAATAACATAAGACTCCTACTGCAAAATTGTTTTTTCAGCCTGCTCCCCCAAAGCTGTTACTTTTAAGTATCACAAATAGGTGGTGTTTTTAGTATCAACTCCAAAGAAACACAATAAAAATTTTTCAAAAACTGCAGAATTTTTAGGTCTATAAATTATCTACAATTTATTTGGGCTAAAATACTGCATTGGGCCAACACAACATATCTAGCTGCACTCATTAGAAACAGGCACTCAGGAACCATGAAGCATCTCTTCATGGAAAGATCTGGCTCCTAAAACCAGTGAGTAACAAGGCAAGTCGCCTTGGAAATACCATTTAGCCTTCAACGTTTCAGTTTCCTCATTTAAAAATAAAGGGATCGACTCTTAAAGATGTCCTCCACTTCTAAAATGTTAAGGTTCTAAACTTACAGCAACTTTAGAAAGTCCTTTCTTTCATGTATACTAAGCGAGTAGAACTTTTTTCAAAAGATCTAACCTAAGATACAAGTATGCAATACTTCCCATTTGCATTTTATTCTCAAAAGTATTTCATTTACTCACAGAAAATACTTTATGTATGAGATGTGATTATTAAGTAATGAGACTGGCTTTTTCACATGTGGCTAGGGAATCAGAATCAGTATTTGAGAGTCGCTAGATAGAAAATTTCCAAAACTGAAGAACTAGAAAGAAAAAGCAAGAAACTCTCTACCAGCAACTTTAATCCACGATGGAAAGACATGGCCTAATAATGAGACTCAGATTCTCTCTCTGCTGTTCTTCACAGAAGAATCTCAATCATTTGTCTACGTACACAATTCTATCGTGGATTTTATTGCTGCTATTAATTCAGCAGCTGAATCTTGTCTTAAGTCTTCTTAGATTTAGTAATTAGTACCGTAAGAAGGTAAACACCGGATAGATTATACACAACAACATTACCTTTATCATGCATATTTAAAGCTTTTAAGAGGTCTTCCCGGATGGGATACTTGGCTTTATAACAGAGCCTCTGAACGTTGGAAGATGTGTCATCACCTGAAAGTGTAGTAAGGTCTATAAAGGTCACAGCTTTCAGGAGCCAAGCAGCCTGGTTCAAAGAAAAGTAAAAGCAAAGTTAAAAAAACATTAATCTCCAACCCAGTTAGCAGAAAAATCATTCAACAAACGTGTGCTAAAATCTAACATATATACTGATCTGAGGCATATTATTTTGATTATGATAGAAACATTGCTCAAGAGTGACCAAGATGAACATTACAAAGAATAAAACACAAGGGGGGAGAGTAGCCTTAAAAAATTTTTTTCTCATAGATATCTCAAATTAAAACTTTTAATAGATCAAGTCTCCCCATGTCTGACTTCATCTCCTCCACAAGGAGCCCGATGGCTACCCTGATAGGAGAGAACTCAGAAGAGGGTTGCTATCTTACCTTCTATCTCCAGCCATGGGATCTGGGATAAGACATTATCAAAAGAGTCTCTAACTTCTTTCTTTGTTCCCATTGAATCCAATTCCATTTTTAAAACAATATTCATATTTCACAACTCATTCTGATGAATTTTCTTTTATCTTTTCAATCAGAATATTTCCAAGGATGAGTAAAATGTGAAATGTCACCCTAAAGGATCTAATCAAAATATTTTGCCTCACTTGTGAAATGAACTCTGAATTCCTTTTAGTCCTGCAAGACATAGCACGTTTTTGGTTAGCATACACTGAAGAATATGCTGACCACAAGTACGCTAAAAACATCGTTTGAAAAATAATTTATGAAAATTAATAGTAAGGTAAACATGATGGTCAAAGAAGGTCAACTCTTATACCTAAGGGCCTCACCAGCGGACACACCAGGTTTACATGTCACGGTTTTAAAATTAAAAAAGAAGACAATCCAAGAAGGTATGTCTAAGAAACTGAATAAATGTGTTGAGAAAATCCACCATTTAATTCACTCATGAATAAAGATGGCTCAAATTCATTTGCAGCTTTGCCACTCAAGAGTGATAAGATTTTTAACTTGTTTGGATAAATGTGTTATCTTTCTCCCACCCATCACCATCATATATGAATTATTAAAATAAGTCATGGACAGCTGCAATCTTTTAAGTTTAGATGCATCTTGAGTGAAATTCAATATTGTGGCCTTGAGGGAAGAGACCAGGCACTGGAAAATACAGGAACAGAATGCTCAAGAAGAACCCTTACTTGCCACTCCTTTTTCACGGTTCTGCGAGCCTGGACTTGCTGTGCTCGCCTCAGAACTGCTGGGTGATTCACTTGTACTTTGGAGATCCAGCTAAGGTCTAAAGGTGAAAGAAGACACTTTTTAGATTTTTTTAAATAAATTCACCTATTTTTTTATGTGGTCCTTGAAAGGATATATTCATCATTTGGCATCAAAGCTCTTTCAGAGCTTACATTTTCTTTTTCGTACAACTACAAACAAATAAGCTTGTTGACGGAAGCCTAATCAAGAAAAGGCACACTTCAAGCAAAATCAAGTACCTTTGGAACTAGAAGAGCTTGTATTGATTCATTTCACAGATATATCTAACAATAGGGGAAGAAAGTACTGTGTTACCCACACCACGTGCCTCACTTCTGACAGCAACACTTATTCGTGAGTGCCCAGTCCAGAAGAACAAATGATTCATAAATACTTAAGTGAATTAATGTTGGGGCTTAAAGGAATCCTTGATCACTACCCCCTTACTGACAAGATTAATATCTACTAGATGCTACACAGACGCTGATATGATACAGTCCATTCTTTCCTCAAAGGAGAGTTTTTCAAAATGCATTACAAATTCCAACAGTGACATAACAAAAGTTAGAAAAAGAGAAAGAAAAAACAAGCCATCTAAAATTCTGGGAGACACCTCTGTTACTTCTATTTTGAAATGCTCTCTCTTCTACCTCGATCTCACCGTCCATTCTCTTCTGGTTGACTATAATTTCTACTTTAAGACCCAGCCTAAATGTTAGCATTTATGAAAACAATGCCAACTCCCCAGACAGAGCTGACATTTGGATATACCTCTACTAAAGAACTTGTATTTAATTCATCAAGGAGTCATGGTAAAATTGTCCCTTGTACTATTTTGTGAGTAGTCATGATCTTATTCATCTGTGAGTGTCTAACACCAAACATTGTGTCTGGTGCACATGTATTTCAATTTCATCCACTGACACTCTATAACATAGATGGTCTCACAGTAAATTGAACACACACCCATTTACCTTCTATAACTAACCTCATTTCTCTATCCCTTTAGCAACCTCATGTTTTTGAAGAATCACCTTCTTAAAAGAGCCTTCAAAGGCTACCGTGGAAAAGGCTATGCATTAGGAAATATGTCACAATTACACAATTATTTATAATCTGATGGGGAAAACTGATGATTGCATACTGTATTATGTAACACCACAAACAGTAACGATAATAACGAATTTGCGTCCACCACAAAGAAAGATAACACCACCAAGAAAACCGGTTTCTATAAAAGACATTCTCTCTCTCTCATTTCCATTTGATTCTTTTTATCAATATTAATGGTGTAGAAATTCCAAGTTAGCATTTGAGTGATTAATAATGATATTCTTATTTAAATATCACTGACGAAGTAGCGGGAGTTTGTGTGCTTTTTTTCCCTAATTAAATTATTTTGTTAGCCGAAATCATTTAACAAAACAGATTTTTAACATTTCAGTCCATCTGCTCCTCAAAGGCATTGTATGTTTTCCTGCTTGTCTGCCAAGCCAACGTCACAGAGAAAACGGGAGAGTAAGGTCAGGCAAATGAATTCTGCCTCTTCTTCCCCACCCAAAGACAGATTTGGTTCTTGGTAGAGCCCAAGGGAAGGAGATCAGACAGACATGCCAGGCTCCCAGCTTATCTAAGACCTCTAAGAACCTCTCTCTACCAAAAGGTAGGGAAGGCTTTTTCTTTTTTTTTAACTCCTAATAATGGTGATTAGTTCATGGTAAAGATTGTTTCGGGTAGAGAGTAAAAATGAGTGAAGCAAGGAGTTGTGTGAAAGACAACGCTCACCACCAGGCAACTGTTGACAGTAGCCAAAAGAGGGAAGCCTAGGCCAGTGGGACAAAGCTTTCAGGGGCTGTCTTTTATCAGTCATATGACACTTCCTGGAAACTCTTCCCCTCCTCTCCTCTCCTCCACACCCACTACCTCCACCACTGGAAGTACCACTGCTGGAGAGAGGTCTTAAGCAATCCCAGTCTTCACAATCTGGCTCCTTCCTCCTTCTCAGGCCCCATCTTCTCCCCTCTGCCCCTCCAACCCTCTGGCACAGCCTTCTAAACTACTAGGAGTTCACTGACACGTTACAGTTCCTTGTTCCTTGTGCCCAGAACGCCCTTCCTTATCTTGCCTGTATAATGAACTCCTACTCAAACTTTAAGACCCAGTTCAAATGTCACCTTTTCTGTGAGCCTTCTCTGAACCACACACAACAATCTACAGTTAGCGCAGTCCCTTTTATTCTGAATGGTAACGATTTGTCTACATGTTTGTATTCGTAACAGATTTTTGAAACTCCAGGCAAAGTACCTGATACGTAAGTGGCATTCCATAAATAAACTGAATGGTTCCCAAACACTAGAAATTATCTAATTTTAGGCAATATCTTTTCCAAGTGCTTCTTTTTAAAAAAAAATTTTTAGCGTTTTATTTTTCCAGCTTTCTGAGGTATAACTGTTAAAAACTGAATATATTTAGGGTGTACCACTTGATGTTTTGATGTACATATACACTGTGAAGAAATCACCACAATCAAGCTAATTGACGTATCTCTCACTTAATGCATTTGCCATTTTCTTTTTTCTTTGGGAGGGGGTTGCTGAGAATATTTAAGATCTACTCAATTAACGAATTTCAACTATACAAATACAGTATTCTTGATATAGCCACATTGCTACTCAATAGATCTCTAGACCTTATTCATCTTGTATAACAAAACTTTGTACCTCAATTGCTTCTGATAAAAGGACTTTTGGATCTCCACAAGAGAAGTTGGGACTGAAGCATGAATGGAATATCTTGACGACATTCACTTTAAAAACTAATTTTCAGTACAATTCCCCATCAAAGGTTGGAACCTGCAAGTCCTGCTCTCATGCTTCTCGGACACCACTTGCCAGAGGTCCCTGCAAACCATCTACTGAAGAATGTAATAGGATTACTTCCCTCACAATATCAGCCTCCACTGCTAAAAATATCATTAGTGGTCATAAAATTATCCAGCCCCGTATTTAATCCAGCTACAGAATTTGGCTCTGTGACCTCCCATGGTAATGAATTATATAAGTGACTATCTCATTTTATTAGCACTTAATTTGGTACTCTTTAATTTCATCAAATAACCCTTGTTCTCCTATTACGGGGTCTAGGGAAAAGAAAGGACTAACTGGCCTTTGTTATGTCCTTCATAATTTTTAATATTTCATTCGAGTACCCTTTAGTGTCTCCTTTCCAGGAGAAGTGATTCTAATGCACACAATCTCATCAGGACCATAGAATCTTCTGTTATGGGGCCAGGAGGGGTTTCAAGTACATGTGCCTTTGGGGAGAAAAGACATGAAACCATAATTGGAAGGTGATAATACTCTTTTCTTAAAACTCTCCCATGAGAAAAATCCCACTGTTTCTCTTAGTATGTCATTTTGGTGGCTTTCAGGCCCTTCTGTCAGTTATAAATTTGTTCTCAAATACTCTTTTCACAATTTTTTATTATTATTATTTTTCCTGTTTAAGTCTCAGTGGAAACAGAGATCATTTTCCCTGCAAATCTACTTTGTAGCCTTTCCATCACTTGCATTTGTGCTTCTATGGGTATTCTTGTATCTCTTCCCAATTCCTAACACGTAAAGCTAAATGATAATGCTACGAAAGTTGGTTTATTTTGACTTTACCTTTGTTGTTCCTAATGGATAAAAATAAATTGCGATACTTTACTAGAGGCATTTTTTCCTAAAAACTTGGGAAAAGTTAGAAAGATTAAATTTCCTATGTTTTCTTTTTTCATTCTTTCTGGGTTTTTATATTTAATTGTACCACCCAAATTCATTCCCTAGTGTTGTCTCCAGTTGTTTCCTGATATACAATTGTGTTTTGTTTTTTGGGGGTTTTTTTGTTGTTGTTGAGGAAGATTGGCCCTTAGCTAACATCTATTGCCAATCTTCCTTTCTTTTTCTTTTTCTCCCCAAAGCCCCAGTACCTAGTTGTATATCCTAGTTGCAAGTCATTCTAGTCCCTCTATGTGGGATGCCTGCCACAGCATGGCTTGATGAGCAGTGCGTAGGTCCACACCCAGGATCCAAACTGGTGAAGGCTAGGCCGCCAAAGTGGAGTGTACAAACCTAACCACTCGGCCATGGGGCCAGCCCCAGATATGCACTTGTATAGTATAGTTTTAATCCCAGATTCTATTACTGAGTAGCTCTTCTTATTGCAGTCACCTAATTATCGTCTATTATTGTGTTGTTTATTTTCAATTCTAATTTGCAACTTCCCAGGAATCAGTCACACCCTCTCATATATGCAAGTGCCCAGCATAGAAATAGCTGCTCAATAAGCCCCTTGTATCACAGTAGATTTATTTTTTCCCTCAGACGCTGAAACTAGTGAAATATCAACTTAATCATGCCTAGTCTTTCAACCTTAGCCTTGGAAAGGGTTAGCTTGGATAGAAAAAAGGCTCACAAGATAGTCAATTTATATAAATGAGCAGACTTAGCCCTGGTTAATTCAGACACTGAAAGGAGAACCTAGTTACTTATTCTGGCATCTAAAACACTGTCTGGTACAGTTCTCAGGTTGGCTATTTCAGTTCTACCTGTTCCCAGGATGCCTAGAATCACGCAGTTATCAGCCCCAATCCAGCAGCAGTTGGTGACTGCAGTTATGAAGATAGGTACCCCCATTCCTTAGTGGAATGAAGCAGCCATGTGCAAATCCTCATATCTCTATTAGACAGCACTGGCCTAGACTTTATCCTACAGGTGATCAGGAGCAACTGAAGATTTCCAAAGTGTGCTGTAACAGAATTAAAGAATATTTTTAAAAAACAATTAGCATACCAAATATGTCTCATAGAAGTGCTTACACAAGTATGTAAATACAAATATAAAAAGGTATTTACGGTAATATTGTTGAAAATGATGCCATAATTGGTTTAATGAAATACAACAAATCTATAATAAAGAATATGATTCAGTCATTAAAAAGAATGAGGTTGATCCATAAGTACTGTCATAGAAAACTGATTACAACCCATTACCCAGTGAAAATAAGTAACTTATACGGCACTGATATTTCAAAACAAAAATGTTTATAAAAACAAAAATACAAAACATCTATCTGTTGGTATGTGTGCAAAAATAATAATAGAATATGTACCAAATTGATAGAAGTGTTTCTCTTCAGAGGAGATTTCTACTTTCTCACGTTACATATTTCCATAATACTTAAAATTTTTACAAAAAGCATGCATTACCTTATTGAGCAGTAAAACCAAAATATATTTAACTCTTTTGAATTAAGAGGCATTGCCAGGCAGGAGTGTGTAGGACAGAAGGAAAGAGAGGGAGACTAGACTAGGTAAACCAGTAAGACAACTGTTGCTGTGGTCCAGGCACCAGCATTGCATGCCTCCGTGGGACATTTCACTACACTAAACCTTTCATGACCAATCCTCGGCCACCAAGCTCTTCCACAAAGCCAGCCTGATAAAGCTGCCTAATGCCAGGCAGAAATGATAACGACAGAACGCCACTGTTACTGCACCCATAGAAAAGATCACCAAAACATTAGCAGCCTGGGCCACCAGACAGAATCTGATTATTATATCCCTCCCACGTGTTACCAACATCCCACCCGGGTGAGATGGGCCCACACTTTAGAGAGCCTGCTCTGGCCCACCCACAGCTATGCCCTTCCCCATAGGCAAGGAATCTGTGGGGATAAGGCAACAGAGCACTTTCCCCAAGACCACAATCCACCTCTAGTCCACGTTCAAGGTGCACAGGAGCCCAGAATTCCTAGACCCAATGGCACTAGGCCTGCTTAGAGTTTACAGAGATTGCCACCCCAAACTAATAGCTGAAACTTAAAATATGAGAGAGATAAGGTAAGGAAAACCTCCTGGAAAGTTGGATAAATGCAATTCTGACTATGAATTACATGTATGCATTCCTTCAACTAATATAAAAAAGGTACCCATGATGGTGCCAGCACTGCTGTAGGCTCTGCAGATTCATCAGTGCATGAAAAAACAAAATCCTTCCTCTCACAGAGCTTTCTCTAATGAGACAGATAAACATATAAGTATATATTGAATATATTAGATGATATATATGCGCTACAATGAAACGTTATATAGGATAAGAAGATGGAGAATGCAGGGATGGGCATGGTCAGGGGAAGTCTCTGGTAAGTGCCCCATATGAAATAAGGAGGTAAGCAATGAGGCCACATCTATGGAAATTGTTCTAGGTGGACAGAAAAGCAAATGCCAAGGCCCTAAGACAACAGTGAACTTGTCATATCTGAGGCAAAGCAGGGACACGGGTGTACCTGGAGGGGGGTCAACAACGGTGGCAAGGAGTGGCAGAGATATAGTCAAGGAGGTAGACAAGGCCCAGATCGTATAGTAAAATGTTTTCCAAACTGAGGGTCATGACCCACGGGCATGTCAGGAAATTAACTTTGTCCGTTGCAAATAGCATCTATAAAAAGAAGAAAGAGGGGTCGGCTCCGTGACCGAGTGGTTAAGTTCACATGCTCCGCTTTGGCAGCCCAGGGTTTCACCAGTTCGGATCCTGGGTGTGGACCTAGCACTGCTCATCAGGCTATGCTGAGGCAGCGTCTTGCATGCCACAGCTAGAAGGACCTACCACTAGAATATACAACTATGTACTGGAGGGCTTTGGGGAAAAGGAAAAATAAATTTTTTTTTTTTTTAAAGCCTTTAAAAAAAAGAAGGAAGAGCAAAATCAAAAATATCCGGGTACATTGCATGTAATACAGGTAAGGGTTACTGATGGAAGTTTTCTTCCAATTACTGGTAGGCATGTACTGTGTGGCAAGATAAAACAAACTGCCTATTGTGAGGCATGGCCAATAAGGTTTGAACGTCCCTGAAGTGAGACTTTTTCAGCATGGAAAGGAGTAAGATAGGAAAATGATCGGATTTACATTTTAAAAGAATCCTTCCGGCTGCTGTGGGGAAGCCAATTAGGAGCCTCAAACAAGAGCAGGTGGTAGCTTGAACCAGAACTTTAGCAGCCGTGTGCAGAGAGTGGTCAAAATCGCATCAGTCCACTGACACTAGCATTTCTATTCCGTCTTTAAGATTTGCCTTCAAACAAATAAGAGCTACTCATCCTCTGGTGCTATTATTACCATCTGGAGAGCAAACAGTCCAGGAAAAGTTGATAATCCAGAAGCAACTCCCAGGTTCACAAAGCACAAAATTCTAGTTTCTTCTGCTCACTACCCAGAAATACCCTCAGATAAGTCTCTGTATGGAAGAGTTCACAGATTAGAACACATGTCAGAGCTAATCCTGCTGACTCCTCTCCCATGTGCTCCAGGCTCTAAGTGACTACTGGAGTAAAATTCAACTACTCTTCCCAGTACAGTCCATTTAGTGAGCTTTTGGTCCTCCCTAGGGTGACCACATCGTGCTGGTCTGCCCATGACATGCCCAGCTTACACCCATCCCATCTGGTTTAGCATTTGCCTTTTACATTCATTTTGTTAACAAACAAAATAAACCAGGATGGGTTTGGCCGACTCCAGCTTCTACCATGGTCTCCAGTAGTAATAGTGTGCAAGGCAAGTGCAAGAGATCTCACTTGAACATGTGGTTCACTCAGTAAGGAGCCCAAAACGTGACTCTTGGCCCCACCCTCCCAGATCTAACAATACTAACACTCCCAGCATGCAGGGTATTCACTGAGGATCCTCAGAATATTTGTGGCTAGCAACAGCTAACTCCATCTAGTACTGGGTGGAGGCAGAAGTACCCAACGCTGTTCTGTATCTGAGCCATCTGAATACACCAGCTGGTTGTGCCCTGACCTGAGCCCAAGACTGCAAGAGACACAGACACACCATGCCCCAGTGATCTGGGTATGAGACATGTGAAAGCATGTAGGAAAGGTGAACATGGCATATGTATAGGCAATCTCCAGCTTCTTTGAGGAGAGTATACTGAAGGCAATGCTTTTGTCATTTTTATATTCTGTAAATCGAAACCTATTTATTTAGGGTTAGGCTTCCTTGATTTGCAAAAAAAAAAAAAATCTATTAGCAACAAGGAGCTCAAAAAAACTATGTTTAATGAAAAATTCTGAATGTCCATTTTTTAGAAAAGTTGGTGATCTGTAATTTGCACAAAATGCTTTTGAACATTTATCACGTCCCAACATATCTCTACAGAGATACCAGTGACTCAAGACCCAACAGAAATATACTTGGACCTGGTTGTGAGAGAGACATAATTTATAATTTCATCCAAATAAGCTTCCCTATTCTAACAATCAAAGTACAAGCTACCGCTGCCAAATTTTAAATATTTTATATATACACAGAATAAGTGAACTACCTGATCTTTGAGAGAAAGCCGATGCTTAATTAAAAATAAATCCTTCTTCCTAGCAGTGCACACCATCTCTCTGCTGGTCATCATCTGTTGAATATTAGAAACATTTGACTCTTTGAAGAGTAAGAACCATTTTGTCAATCAATCTAAGCTGATACACACCGGTCTTGAACTATTTCATAAAAAGGACCTTTAAATGTGGGATTTATTTTTCTTCAAAATCGGTTGAAAAATTTTTTTAAGAAAAACCTATTAAGTAAATGAAACACCAAAAGCCTCCAGCTTTTGAAACACAGTGAACTACAACTATTGATGACAACTGTTTGTAAATACTGCAAGCAGGAAGACACTGAAATTTAACCCTCTATGAAAGAAAGGATTTGAACAAATTAAATGAGATTTCAACTAGCTTGTACAAGGCTTATTTTTAAAAATTCTAAAATTGCATTAAATTCTAAAGTTGGAATATCTTAACTTATCTGTTTTGATGATTACCTATTGGTATATAACAAAACACCACAAACTGTCATGGCTAAAAACAGCAACCCTGTTACTATTGCTCCCGATTCTGCGGGTTGACTGGGGCTCAGCTGAGCAATTCTGCTGCGGCTCTCACTTGAGATCTCTTGCGTGGCTGCAGTCAGATGATGACCGGGGCTGGAACATACACGATAGCTTCACGCACATGTCCGGTGCCTTAAAGGGAGCAACTAAAAGACCCGGCTCTGCTGGGACACTAGGTGTCCTTCTCTCTCTCCACATAGGCCTAGAATCTCCCCTTCTTCCAGTGCCTACTCCAACAAGGTAGCTGAAGCTCTTACAAGGCAGCTCAGGGCTCTCCGCAAATCATCAAAGCAGCTATGAGAGCAACACTCTGTCACATTCTATTGGTTAAAGTGAGTCACAGGGGCAGCCTCAATCAATGTAGTAGGGGACTACACAAAAGATATGAATCCTGGAGACCTGGTCCATCTTTGGAGACTAACTACCACAAGCGCCTATTTTAAATTGCATACATTTATATTCTGCACTGGAAAGAAATTAAGGGTTCTGCACCCAATTCCAGGGTGGGGGAGGAGTTTCCCACACCACCAAGCAATGCTCTGGACACCAGCTGGGTGTCCCACAATTCAGCTCAATTGTGATACTACCTACCCAGAGATATCATCAGATTCCCCAGATTAAGGGCTCAGTCCTACAAGACTGCCCCTCCTCCCCGACTTCAGATGCCAGTCACAAGTCTAGGTTGTCACCTGTGCTTCCGACCTCCTGGCTATAAACTGGAAGTTCCAATAACCCCTTTCTTGGGTCCAATTAATTTGCTAGAGCAGTTCATAGGACTCAGAGAAACATTTTACTTACTAGATTACCAGTTTATTAAAAAAGGATGTTAACACAGGAATAGCCTGAAGAGATGCATGGGGAAAGGGCATGGAGCTCCCACGTCTTCACCAAGTGCACCACTCTCCCTAAATCTCCCTGTATTCACCAACCTGCAAACTCCCCAAACCCTGTTCTTTTGGGTTTCTATGGAGGCTTCATTACAGAGGCGCAACTGATTAAATCATTGGTGATTGAACTCAACCTCCAGCCCCTCTCCCATCCCAAGTTGGGGGTAGGATGGAGGGGTGGGACTGAAAATTCCAACCCTCTAATCACATGGTTAGTTCTGCGGCAATCAGCTCCCATATTTAGGTGAGGTCCAAAAGTTGCCTCATTAACACAACAAGATAGCTTCATTGTGCTCATCACTTAGGAAATTTGAAGGGTTTTAGGAGCTCTGTGCTAGGAAGTGTGGATGAAAACCAAATATATATTTCTTATTATAAATCACAATATCACAGAAATGAAATTGAGAAGGCTTATGATTTTACAGTATATAAATTTAGCAAAACATTCAAAAGAATCACAGAGACATCTTATTTGACAAGTTTTGTCTTATAAAACTATATATTATGGGGCTGGCCCTGTGGCCGAGTGGTTAAGTTCGCGCGCTCTGCTGCAGGCGGCCCAGTGTTTCGTTGGTTCGAATCCTGGGCACGGACATGGCACTGCTCATCAAACCACGCTGAGGCAGCGTCCCACATGCCACAACTAGAAGGACCCATAACGGAGAATATACAACCATGTACCGGGGGACTTTGGGGAGAAAAAGGAAAAAAATTAAAAAATCTTTAAAAAAAATAAAAAAATAAATAATAAATAAATAAATAAAACTATATATTATTTTGCCTCAGGATGGAGGCAAAAATACATTAGTTGTGAAACCATATGAGCTAAACTATTTACACATTTCAAATTTAAAAAGATGAGAATTGAGAAAATCCTCCATTTATAGAATTTGTTCTAAGATTACCAAGTACCTCAGCATCTGTAGAGAATATATTTTCTCAATTAAAAATATTATGAGGGGGGCGGCCCAAGGGTGTAGTGGTTAAACTTTGGCAGCCCAGGGTTTGCAAGTTCGGATCCCAGGCATGGACCTACACACCGCTCATCAAGCCATGCCGTGGCGATGTCCCACATACAAAATAGAGGAAGATTGGCACAGATGGTAGCTCAAGGACAATCTTCCTCCAGCAAAAAGAGGATTGGCAACAGATGTTACCTCAGGGCCAATCTTCCCCAAAAAAAAAAAAGATAGGAATGCACACTTCCCCTCCTACTCCTACACCCATCAGTAGTGGTAACTCCTGTATTAGTACTCCCGAAGATAAATTCCCTTTCCCAAACTTCAGGGTCCTGTTGACCTGCTAACTTGCAACTGAATACCTCTTTGAAACTTTGATGAATATGTATCCTGGGTGAGTTTACTGTATGTTCTTTGTTCTTAAAAGCTATAAAAGTGTACTGAAACCATGCTTTGCCGGAACACTTTCTTCCTTTGTAGAAAATGCCTTTCTGGGTTATAATCCTCAGCTTGGCTCAAGTAAAATTCACCTTATCTCTCTCATCTATAGAATGGTTATTATTTATTTTGCATTGACAATATCTGTATCTATCTATATATCTACCTCTGATTCCGCTTCTCTAGAGAACCCAGACTAATAAAGATATAGCTTCCAAATTAAAGGAAATAGAGAAGACAGAGAAATAAGTTAAATGACATCATCAGACAAATCCCAAAGTTGGGGCAATCTACTGGTCAGATAACCCAACATCATCAAACTCATGGCAGTAAAAGAAAGGGATGCTGTTCTAGATTAAGAGAGACATACAACAGTTGAATATAATGCACGGTCCTTATTTGGATCCTGGCTTAATAAACCAGCTATAAAATACATTTTGGGGACACGTGGAGAAATTTAAATAAGGACTTGGTATTAGATGATATCAAGGAATTATTTCTAATTTGGTTTGTGACAATATCAGGGTATTGTAAGAAAATATCTTTATTCCTTACAGAAGCAAACATTTATGAGTGATATGTCATCATGTAATTTTAATTTAAAATATTTCAGAAAAAAATTGCCAAAGCAAATGGTAAATTATTAACAACTGTGAAGTCTAGGTGATTGGTATATATGAGTTTTTATATTAGTCCTTTTACTTTTCCGAATGTTTGAAATCTTTAGTAATAAAAAGAAACTATATATAAAAGCAAGCTAAAATAAATAACATAATGAACAGGGGAAACCATGGTAGTCAGCCTCCAAAATTGCCCTGAGTGATTCTCATCCCCTGGTATTCATCTCCTTCCACAATGAATAAGACTGACCTATGTGACCAATACCATATTGTGGAAATATCAGTGTGTGACTTCCAACATTTGTTAATAAAAGACACTGTACCTTCTGCCTTATCACCTTGGATCCCTCTCTCTGGAAGAAGCCAGTGCCATGTCATAAGGACACTCAAGCAGCCCTAGGGTGATGTCCATGTAGCGAAGAGCTGAGACTCCAGTTGCCAGCACTAAACTGCCAACCATGTGAGGGAGCCACATGGGGAGTGGATCTCAGCTCCAGTCAAGGCTTCGGGTGACTGACTGCAGCCTGGGCTGAGAATTCGACTGTAACCTCATGAGAGACCCCAAGCCAGAACCACATAGCTAAACCACTCTAAAATTTCTGACCCACAGAGACTGTGGGAGATAACAAATGTTTATTGTTGTTTTAGGTCGCTAGGCTTTGGAGCGATTTACTTCATAGCAATACATAACATACAAAAACCAATATGGAGAGCTTCCAACAGCAAACTGCTTCACAAGTATAAGATGGCAGGCTAGGAATTATTTTATTTTTTCTTTCCAAACTTTAAAAATGTATATACTTAACACTCCACTAATACAAATGTATAAATCAAATTACACTAAGACTCATTTGTACAGCTGTGGAAAAACTAAACTATACATTTAATACTGGCATACTTTACAGTATATATTTTGCCTTGCTTTGGTCTGCATGTTTGGGGCCTCCCAAAATTTGTATGTTGAAATCTAATCCCCAGTGTGATGGTATCTAGAGGTGAGGCCTTTAGGAGGCCCCAGAGAGATCCCTCATCCCTTTGGCATGTGAGGTTCCAGCAAAAAGGTGGCAGTCAATGCAGAAATCGACCCTCACCAGACACTGAAGCTGCCAGTGCCCTAATCTTGAACTTCCCAGCCTCTAGAACTGTGAGAAATACATTTCTGTTGTTTATAAGCTCTACAGTCTATGGTATTTCTGTTACAGTTGCCTGAACAAACTAAGACATACCCCAATTAAATTTCTTTTAAAAAATTAAAGTGAAACTCTGTAAGTTAAAATATCATAGCAATAGATGCCCATGTTTTTAAATTCAGTTCAATTTATTTACAAAGCTTACATATTTTGAGGTTTTCAAAATATCTTTAACTTGTTGTCCATCAATTGTTTTTCTAAACTCTCCTCCAAAGAGTTCTGTTAGCATTGAAAATATCATTTGCTGTAATAAAACTGGTGTCGACCAATGACTGACCTCTCTGGGGAATGGACAGTAGCTTTTCTCTTCTACTCTTTTTTGTTATTGTTTAAATATGTTTAAATCTATGAAAAAAGCAATACATTTTACTCTGTTGGCATTTTTCTCCAACTCTTAGGGGAAGCATTATCAAAAGGCTTTTCAGAAACTAAGTATTTCTACCAGGTTCCCAGTATGAGACATTTTATTAACTATTTCAAAGAACTCTTAACCCGCCAGGTTGGGACTATATAGTTTTCTTCAGCAATCCATATATCAAAGCTGTTTGAGAAATGTACTCTTGGTTTGAATCAAGAAGTCAAAGAAAGGGGCAGTTGAAATATCCAATAGTTTCCCACCCATTTCGTTTTTAATATACTAGAGTTCCAAGTGAGTTTATCGTAAAACTTTAACAGCACATTGGTAACACATCCAAACCCACAAGGCCATCTACTCAGGCCTTGTACTGGACTGCCAAGGATGCAGATGCACAGGAGCATGCGGGGCACCAGCTCTGGGTGTGTAGTACTGCCCTGGAAAAAAGGAATTTTAGGTTCTGGTTCTGTGATATGGATCATCACTGGATTTGGAGAAAACCATGGACAACTGTTTATGGAGCACTGACTCTGTGGTGGGCACTCAGCTGTCTTACAAGGTTTTATCACAGTACAGCTGGTTTGATGACATAGGTGGTCTCTGATTAACTTAACCACAGGGTGAGAAAGCCATCAGCGACAAGGAGGAAAGAACCAGACAACTAGGTGTGACAGTCACCATTCAATCGATCTCAGCAGTGGTGCTAAACAAAGGACATGACAGTGTAGAAGAAGGCAGGAGATTGAGTTCCAGCTCCAACTCAGTCACTATGAGAAGACTAGGCTGGCCAGAGAAGGTTTCAACAAGCCTACTCACCTTGATAAATTAATAAAAATTAACAAGTCAAGGAGAGACAAGACATTTCAAATACTGGGTATAGTATGAATGAAGACCAATTTGAGAATGGTTACGGCATGTTCCCAGAACAATAACAATGGCAAAAAGTTGTGTTTGAGAGTAAAGATATGGTTGCATAGGTAAGGTAGTATCAGGTCATGGAGAATCTCGAAATTTAGACAGAAGACTCTAGACCTGAAATACTGGAAGGACCACCATTAATTTATTTGGTCATTTGGTGGATAAGATGGAACGGAAAGAGGGGAAAACTACAGTCAAGTTTCTGCTAATTTTGTACAACAAACATTTACTTCTTTGAAAATAAAAATAGCTCCAAACAGGTAGGCTCTTTTGCTTTGTTTTTGGTTTTTTTTGTTTTGGAGGAAGATTAGCCCTCAGCTAACTACTGCCAGTCCTGCTCTTTTTGCTGAGGAAGCCTGGCTCTGAGCTAACATCCGTGCCCATCTTCCTCTAGTTTATACGTGGGACGCCTACCACAGCATGGCTGCCAAGCAGTGATATCAAATTACAATGTCAAATGGAAATGTAAATAAAATGTGGGTATTATGAAGGGATATTTAGAACAAGGATAACAGATCATTTATATGCATTCTCTAGGGTGGGCTGAGCGCACTTAAAGAAAAAAGATCACAAAGGAAAAAAATAACCAGGAATCTGAATTCAAATTTAAACAAATCCTAAAACAAGTCCTAAAACAAATTTAAAACAAATTTAACAAGTCCTATCACCCTAGGTGCCAAAATAAGTTAGAAAACTTGCAACCTAGGGTTGTGAAAATAAGAGTAGAAATAAGGACCCTTATGCTTTCCTCTGCCTTTTCTTTTTCTTTTTCTGCCTTTTTAATGAGAAAACACAGTAAATGAGGTGCACAACGTTATGGAAGTTTAAGAGAAAGAGAGTGTGCCTGATGGGGAAAGTGGCAAAAAAAACCAAATGCCATGTTGGAAGAGCTATGCCACCATCTGTGAAGAAGAGGTAGAGATTGGGGACAGGGGTAGCCGGGAAGGCGAAGAGCAGCATCGCAAGCAAGATCCTGAGGTGGAAAGACTCAAATTTAGTTCAGGAAGAACCAAGTTTAGGGTTTTTTTCCCGAAGAATCAAGTACATATCAGAGAGAAGCAGAAACAAAGCCTGAAAGACAGGCCAGGAAGCTGTGAAAGGCAAAGACTGGTAGATGGAGACTATTCAATCTAATTCAATAGACAAATGGAAGACGCCGAGAGTTTTAGACCCAGGAAGTGCAAGTATAGTCTGCCTTAGTGTCCTAGAAGGCAAGTGCAAAAGTTCTCCAAACCATTCATTTGCCATCTAAATTCTCAGATATAAGCAACAGCTAATCTAAATTTCATTTCAGTATCTATGCACTTAAAACGACTCTCATTGGTGATATTGGAATTACGAAAAAAAAAAAAACCAAACCTCAAAAGATAGCTGGAAGGCAAAGTCAACAAAGAACTTGAAGACAAATTAAGAAAATTTATGACGAATGTAAGCATTCCACTCTTCGTAAAGTCAAACTTCTCATACTCAACGTGATTAAGTTTAAATCCTGACTCAAGCAAAGATTTCTTTTAGAATCTCACTGCCCTTATTTACATATCTGAAAAAGACATGGTATTAGTTAACGTAATTAAACAGCAACAGAAGTTCTCCCTTCATTCTACAAAGTGCCTTTGATATTATATTCCCGGTGCTATTTTTTGGATTATGTGGACCATTTTAACAAACTGACACCTTCCTTGCTCCACTTCCCCAAGTTGGACTGACACATCTACTCAAATAAATGTATAAGCCCTAGCCTAGAATACTATTCCCTCCATTCTCACCCGGCTAGACCCCTCTCATCCATCCTTCAGGTATCAGTTTAAACCTTCTTTATGAAGCTTTCCCTGATGCCCAATAGACAGTAGGTGCCCCTGCTAATGTGCTCCCTCAACACCCTGTACTACTTCTGCTGTCAAGATAATCATAGAAAAAAATAGAAGGAATAAGTCAGTCAATATTCAGTGCTCCTACCAGCTTCCCTCCCCTACTCTTCTCTGAGTCAGGCTTATGTTCCCCCAGGCAAAAGACTGGAGGATTCATCTCTGCAGAAAGCAACCAGGCCAAGAAAAAAGACCCACAGTTACTGATTAACTGGGAGTCTTTCAATGAAATGGCCCATCGAAATGATCTTATGCTTGATAAGCCCCATCCATGCCCAGAAATCTTCTAATGAGCTTTTTACTGCTAAAAAGTTTGGAGGAAGTCCACAAGACAACCCCGACTTCTGACAGCAATAACAAGTTTGGGAGGGTATTCCCATGACCACGGTCAGTTTCAATAATTTACTAGGACTTACAAAACTCACTGAAAGCTAGAGCTGTTATACTCACAGTTATGGTTTATCACAGCAAAAGGATACAGAATAAAATCAGCCAAGGGAAGAGACATATGAGGCAAAGTCCAGGAGAATTCCAAACACAGAGCTTCCAGTTGTCCTCTGTCAGTGGAGCAATGGACACTGTTAACTACTCCTAGTAGGGATGTGTTACAATATGCACAGAGTACCGCCAACCAAGGAAGCTCCCCAAGGCTTGATGTCCAGAGTTTTTTCTGGGGCTTGGTCACAAAGACATGGCTAACCCCCAAGTGGCTGACCTCAGTCTCCAGCCCCACTAGACTTCCAGCTGGTACCCATGATCCAAAGCATTCACCATGAACCACACTGTTTTAACTATCTAGTGAGGCCCAAAGCCCCCAGGTAAACAAAGACACTCTTACCAGGCAGGAGATTCGAAGGGCTTAGAGACTACCTCCCAGGAGCCGAGGGCAAGAGCTGGACCTCTCTCTGGGCAAGGCTAAATTCTATACTATACAAGCATATACCATGTTTTATATACTAATACATACAGAGTCATAATAAAAATATGGAAAATTTATCTAACTAAAATTACATTACTACAATGAGAAGACGGAAGAGGGGATGTAGGAGAGGAAGGAGGGAGAGAAAGTACGAGAGCTAAATCTTTTATCTTCCATAGGAGAAAGTCAAGGAATAAAATTTAAAACTGAAAAATTAAGAACAACAGTAAATGAATGTTATTTTGAAATACGGAGAGCACTACAAGAAGAAAAGGTTGCTTCTGAGGAGTGGGAATTATGGATGTAGCAGAGTGGGACAGGAATTTGCTGTATTAACTCTTGTAGACATGTCTTTTTAAAGCATATATATACACATATTGTCAATAAAAATTAAAATACCATTTAAAAGAGGACTGAGCATTTTACAACTAATCAGGACGAATACCAGCAGGCCTTAAGCTGTACAATAAAAGGGCATGGGGGGTACTATTTACATTTCTTTGTTTTCTCAAAGGGATCTTCTCAAAAGATCAGCTGGCCAAAAAACTCAGTTAGGAGTCAGAGTTTGAACCTAACCTAGGATTGAACCTAAAAAGCCAACTTCACAGCAGTGTTTATAAACTTTTTGACACTTGTGAACTACTTTATTGTTCTAACAATTCTCCCAAGAGATTTGATGCCAGACATACACCCAACCTTAAGGATCACTGATTATCTCCCAATAATTCTCTAAGTTCTATCCTGCTATTTCACTTCCTTCTATTTCAAAAGCGCCATTAGAAAGTTTATCATTATACTCCTAAAAGATGCAATGTCTCCTTTCTCATAGACCACTAGGACTTACATTATGACTGAAATCTCACTGATCCCAGAAATTTTGCTTTGTAAGGATAGGAGAAAATATCTGAGAGAGAAGAGACAAAAAGTCCTTCACAGTTTCTTTTACACTCTACTTGGCCTGTCCTTCACCTTTATGAAATGGACTCGTTCTACCAGTCTAAATCAAGTATTGGTTCTCCAGCCTCTGTCTATGCCTGTTACTGTGCCAGGTAAAGCAAGTTAGGGATCTACATGGGTTTATACATACTTAGCTCTGGAAAACACATAAATACACACACACACACACACACACACACACACACACACACTCTTACATACCAAAAAACGTTGTGGATTAATCCTTAAACTGACAATATGCTTCGAACACTGTCATCTAAAAATCAGTCCTCTTTCATGCTTTTCAAATTAACAGCTTAAATAAATTTGCTAATAGACAAAATGTCCCATATCACAAGACATTTCACTGCCAAGTAAAACCAGGGTTTTACTACTATACACTCTCATAACGATACTCCATAAGACTTACTAAACCATATCTGGATTTCCAAATACACGTCTTTCAATTTAATGTACTCTGGGAAAACTTCTGATGGGAGTTTCTCCAAGCCCCTAAATGTGCCTGGTGTTCAGAAAGAATCATTAGACCTTAGAGAAATTCATCAAGGAGCTGGAAAACTTTGGCCCCCTGTTGGGTAAAGATCCAACGCTCAGTCCTTTGAGAAGATTTGATCAATTATTTTAAGAGCTGAGAGCTTCAGAGAAAATCTATTTAACTCTTCCCTCTCTATGAAAGACTTGGTGATGGAATTGCATAAATTAAAGTTTGCAAATGTCCCCAAATACCCTGTTATTTATTGAATTCATACCATACATCAATAGAAAATATTATTCATAAAGCTGCTAGCTGTGCTGGATGTTGTGCTAGTCACACAAGTTAGAGTGTGCAAGGATACTTACATGCTTAAACACACGTGCACACAATTAATCCTGTCACAATATCAGAAACACAATTTAAATGCTACAGAACAGAGCTAAAAATCATAATAAAAACTATTTCATTTAAATTTAAATAAGTACGTTAAGCTCCAGAAAAAAAAGAATAAATATGTGAATGAAACCTAAAGGTTATATAAAATCTGTACTTATTTTTCCTGAAACCGATTACCCCATTACCATGGTCAATGTCCTCGGCTCTCACCACACACCGTCCCACTTAAATCTCATTTCAGGAAAACTCTATTATTGGTCATTTGTACTTTACTCATGAATTTAAGGTAATATATTACCCCTCCCAGGAACATTTACTTTTAAATTTTACCTTTAAAGTAAGATACAGTAAATTATGAATGACATTTTATGAAGGATATTGTGTTAAGAACTTATTTCCTAAAGTTTGTGAGTTCATACTATTCCTGATACTTAATCTTTTAGGCAAGTATTTTTTAAATGACCTACTGAGAATCACAATTTTTAATTAAAATTTTTATATTTGAATATTAAAACCAATGTCTACTTTTACCCCAAAATACTGCCATTCTCAAGTAATAGCGTACGAGTACCTGTCTAGGATTTTTTATCTAAAATAAACATAGGGTGGCAACTAAGAGATTTATCAAATGAGAACTTACTCTATAATCTGGGTATTGATCAATTTTCAAAGACACTGATCACACGGAAAAAAAAAGAAAGAAAAGGACAGGACCTGGGATGGATAAGTTTACATCTGGGGGAAAAAATACCGCAGTGATAACTACCTTTTATCTATTTCCATATGAAGGAAAGCAAATCACTATGAAAGTATTGAGTACATGTCTAGTTTCAACTCCCACTGCATCCCAGTATACACGGGGGCTCCAACTGCGTAGACCTTCTCCCTCACAACCTCAGCTATAGTCCACTCAGCAAATACCTTTGTTCACAATCAGTTATTCTTTCGCTTTAAGGTCAGAACTTTCCAACAGTCTTATTATATCTTGGGTAAAAGGAAAGGTAAATAACTCTCACTGCGGCTCACTACATTCCAGGCACCATGCCACTTGCTCTATATGTAATACCTCATTTAATCCTCACGATTACTCTGTGATGTAGTTTTTATTCGCTATATTTCTAGGTGTGAAAACTCAAAAAGCATAAGTAGAAGAATCAAGGTTTGAATCCCAGGCAGTCTGACTTCAAAGTTCAATTTCCTTTCAAAAAAAGCTTTACTTAATTAAATAGGTAACCATCTCAACACATATATTTATTAACAGAAAGTTTTAATCTGGGTAGTCTAGAACTACATAACCAAATTCTCAAACTGGGACAAGAGATTATCCTTTGAAATCAAAGCAAACTAGTTTTGAAAGAAAGATGAAAATAAGAAACATTTATTGTGCAGCTACTTTATGCATTATACATGCCTTCCATCACCTTCATACTACCCTTTGATTTCCAGAAAATATCAAATGCTTTGCAGGTCCCTACTTTCCACAGGCTCCCCAGGAATGCCTTTATCTGTGTTTAAATATATATTTAAACAAACACAGAAGGAGCTTGGAATGTAGGTGTACCCCTTAAACAGCAGGCGTCTAACATGTGCTAAAATACCCTGACTGCAAGCAGACAGGGTTTGAGTTGATATTGTCTCCTAAAACAAACAAACAAACCCCCGCTACATTATGGAGCACAATGGTTGCCAACACTGTCTGGGAATATCTGTTCAAGACTGAATTAGAGTGGAAATCACCACCTGCTGGGTGTTGATTCCAAACACCGCTTCCCACAGCACCTGATCTCCTGCGATTTCTCCTCAGGAAGAAGTTCTTTTGTGCCATCGGTTTTGACAAGGTGGCTGGTTTTCCCAGTGCTTTCAGATGCTCTGTGACAAGTCATCAAAAACTTTAAAGCACCACCACCCCTTCTTCTAAAAAGAAGTCATTAGATGTGCCAACTCAGAGGTTCTTCTGAGTTAGCTCGACAACAACTCCGCGGCCTCATTCTTGGAAGCATTCCCCCTTCTGGTGCACCACAGGTACACAGGCTTCCCACAGTCTGCCGCACCGGGCCAGGTGAACCTGAAGCAGCTGTGGAAGTCACGTGACTGAGTCAGCTTTCTAAAGGAGCTGGGTCTGGTCCAATTTTCAGAGAGAAGGGAACTCCTGTCTTCAGGGTAGGATTTAACAGCTACAGATCGAGAAGGCTGAGGACTTATTTAAGGTCAACTATACAAAATAGAGTGGACAGAAGTCAAAATGGGAAGATTTCAAGAATAGCAAGAAGGCTCTCCGCAAAAATATTCCCTATGGTTAAATATTTCAAATTGCACAATTAAAGTGCCATTCCTTGGTACTTATGAAAGTTACTCTTCCCAGGATAAAGGAGCTCTTTACACCATCAATCTCTCACATTAACATGTAGGAAGTGAATTTTCTGTTCTTCTCCCAGACGGCATTTAAACAAAGGAAAGGCACCCTCAAAGGAGTGGGGAAAGTGTGCAGCAAGAGGCTGGTGCATCCAGAGGCAAAATTCCCCGTCTCATAAAGCGTGCCCCTGACGTCAGCTGACTCCCAATCACTCAGGGCTTAATGATCCAAACAGGTTGATCTAGGCCCCTGGTCTTTTCCTGTTCTTATCGCTTGCCCATGGCACATATACCATATAGTCCAAAATGCAAATATATACAGTTTAAAGTAATAATTTTTATTTTATTTTATTTATTTATTTTTTGAGGAAGATTAGCCCTGAGCTAACTACTGCCAATCCTCCTCTTTTTGCTGAGGAAGACTGGCCCTGAGCTAACATCCGTACCCATCTTCCTCTACTTTCTGTGTGAGATGCCTGCCACAGCATGGCTTGACAATTGGTGTGTAGGTCCACACCCAGGATCCGAACCAGCAAACCCCGGGCCACTGAAGCAGAACATGTGAACTTAACCACTGCTCCACTGGCCCAGCCTATAATTTTTATTTTAAAACCCCTATAAGAGGAATAATGAACAAGAAATTTAAAAATCATTAATACAAATAAGACTTGGAGATTATCTACAGATTTCCTATCTACCTTCATTTTGGGTTTCCAATTAAGACAGGTAATTAGCAGTTGGTCCTATATGGAATGTGAGGTTATATGAGTAATAAAAATGTAAGTTTGTAAAGAGGCAGTGTAGTTTTCAGATTAAGCACAGTCTCTCGAGTCGCACAGACCAGGGCTGAGCCCCAAGTCAACACCCCCTTGCTAGCTGTATGACCACGGGCAAGATGCCTCATCTCTCAAAATTCAGCCCCCCTACCTGTAAAATCAGGATAAAAACAGTTTTGACTACATAACGTTGTCAGGAGGAGTGAAGTACAAGCTAATGCATGTACTGTGCACTATACCTTGCATAGTGTAGAGATTCAATAAATATTAACTTTTATTATAATATTCGCATTACCATCTTCACGAAGAGAAGAGAAGAGCATCTCCCTTAAAAATTTTTTAAGTAAATCAATCTTAATTTTGTTAGCATGGTAACAATCAAGTAGTTTGTAACAATATAATGCTTTTATAGAGAAATATATCAAAGTAGGAGGGATAAAATGGCATGATGTCACTTTGGATTTACTTTAGAAGACTACAGTTAAAAGGAGGGCTAGCAAAGCAAGGGACATATTTGATAACTGCTGAAGCTGGGGGCCAGGAACATCGTAGTAATCTCTCAACTTCTGTGAGTGTTTCAAAACCTCCATAATTAAAAGGTTAAAAAGAATCAACCGGCCTAACAATATATATTTATTAAGAACCCTCCAGGAGCCCATCACAGTGCCATGAGATAACAGTCAACCATTGTTCAAAAAAAAAAAAGCCAAGGAGGCATTAAATCTGACCTTTCTGGCATATTGACAAGAACCAAAAAATAAGAAAGAAAAGGGGATTTTGAGATTTTACAGCATCACAGATGCATTTATGCACATGACTCATCACAAGGGCCCCAGCAGTCTTTCTCAACCAGGGTTCCTCATCTGAACCAGAGAGCAAAAGAAGACCTGAACAACTATTTTCTCATTCCTCCCAATGGAGAACTAGTCCCCTTCCAGACGCATGAGAGAGAAACTCACTCATTGTATATAATGGACGCTTAGGGCCTTAAGGCTGAATTCTCTCTCGCAGAGCCCCAAATGTGGGGAAGGCAGCGCTACAAGCTCCACTCAGAACCCTCTGGCTCTTAGTTGAATCACAATTCTAGCAACCTCAATTCTCTTGTTTCTAGCCTCGTGCATATTCGAAACAGCACATCAGAAGGTGGGGATCTCAATAGCAGAAGAGTGACATCCTAATCACAGAAGAGGAATCAAAAAATGTATTCAAAACACACTCAGTGAACCAGCAAAGCAGAGCGGCCCACTTCATTAGAGGAAAGTGGCTCTAAAAGCCTCAGGAGTCCATTTATATCTTTTATTACTAAAAGTTAATATTTATTGAGTACTTATGATACTGAGTGCTTACAGGGAGTCATATGTCTGTAACAACGATCCTCCAAGTCACCAAAAACAATTAAACTCTACCCTACTGACTCAACCTCAGACAGGAACTAAGAGTTCTACTTCTCCGGGGGAAGAGACTGGGCAATTTTAACTTCCTTCTCTGTATTTAAGAGTTTTTAAAAATTTCTATGATGGCCACGCATTACTTTTATAATTAGGCAAAAATATTTTCTTAAAGGTACTTAATTTTAAGAACATTTCATCCCAAACGGCGTAAGTTTAAACCTTTTTTTCAGACTTAAGACAGTAAAACCTTCACACTGATTCATTCTCCAGTTTGCAGATAGGTACGCCTCTCACGCAGCAGTGATCGTCCTTCGTGTTAAGGAACATGTAATCAAAATGATAAGAAGAAAACTTACAGAGAATAAAAACCAAAATAATGAAGTGTTTAAAGGCATCTGCTAAACTGAGGAAGAAGAGAAGCTTTCATGAGAGTGGAGGGCTTTCAGCTTGACCTCCGAGGGCGGTGGGGGCAGTTGGGGATGATGTAGCAGGAACGGGCTGAATGACCCAGAAGCCTCAAAGAGAGAGAGCAAAACATCTGGGCCTGGCACGCCAAGCAGTAAAAAGCCACTGTAAGTTCCTGGAAAAGGCAGTAATGCTTCTTTATTCCTTCATTTAACAAACTAATAAAAACAACCACATACATCATGAAAAGTACTGCTGTAAGCGATATGAGGGATACAGAGACCTAACAAACACAGATCCTGCCCTCAAGCAGCTTATTAATAAAGCATCACGACGGCACACAAACACAAGACTGGCAGCGGTAGGTCCCATAAGAGGAGGCAAAGAACCTCAGGAGGTGAGTGGTGAACAGTCTGGCAGAGGAGACGACGTAAGCTTTCCCAGAGGGGGTGAAACAATGAAAGTCATACTTTCAGGCCAGAGGCCAGAGGTAGAGAAATCAGCTACATATGAGGACACTATTGTGATTTAGGCATGTGACAGAAGGAGCCAAGGGTAGGAACAGAAGAAAAGAGGAGGAGGTGAATCCACAAGATATTTTTTACAGAAGAAACAGTAAGACCATAATACTCTGCCATAGAAAGAATGAATACAAAATAAAGGCTCTGCTTACATAAAGATTTATGAAGTCAAGATGTACATTCATAAAATATCTAGAGAGAGAGAAAATATATAATAATGTGTTTGATCATGTTCAGTCATACATTGACCACTGGAACTTAGAGCCTTGAAAGTCAGAGGACTGTGATGGCCAAAGAAGGAAGGAGAAGGTATGAATCCCAAGCACAGGGACCATCACAGACCAACAATTCCACAGAATGGTAATCATAAGTAATGATCAGAAGACAAAGCAGTTCAGAACTAAAAGGATTCTCAGAGATCACACGTCTGTTTTTTGTTTTATTTTTCAAATAGACTTCACTTTTTAGAGAAGTTTTAGGTTCCTAAAAAAATTGAGAGGAAGGTACAGAGATTTCCCATATAAACCCTGCCCCCTCACACGCACAGCCTCCCCCATTATCAGCATCCCCCACCAGAGGGGTACATTTGTTACAACAGATGAACCTACACTGTCATGCATCTGTTTCACAGATATGGAAAGTACAAGCCAGTGCAGTGAAGTCCCCTACCCAAGGTCACATGGCCAGATGCTATCAGGGCTAGGACCAGAACGCCTGGGTCCCAATCCTGTATCGTTCCCAGATAAACCACAATGCATTGAGTGAAGCATACATGGCCAAGTACAGATTCCCTGACACTCACTCCATAGGATGCCTAATTTCAATTTGATCTGTAAAAGTACTCTTGTCAAGCACAAAAACACTTAACTTTCTTTAGGATGTAGAGAGAACTCTGCTTTTCTCTGAGACATCTTCAGTCTCAGCCTACTAGACCAATGCCTACTGTCTGGACTCTACATGCTAATTACCATGTCCCACAGCTTCCCTATATTATGTAGTAACTAATGTAAAACTTCAACCAGTGAGAGAGAGTATTCCTCTGCAGACTGAAATTGTGACTATTTTCTTCGTAGAGCGAGATCCACGGAGGTGTTTTCACTGATAAAAACCCATATTCCATCTTTGCCTAGCTCAAGAGATTTCCCACAGTATTTTTAAATGATTATCCAAAGGTTAACAATAAATACCACGTTGGCCGGCTCATCACTGGAAACAGCACAACTCCATATCCTAATGAGGAGCAAAGTTTGCTTTCCTTGAGAAGAGTAAAGCGTTGTGCTTTCCCAGTGATGTTCTAAAGTTCAATGAAGGCAAGTTTCTCAGGGGCAGGGCCACCCAACTTCTACTGCTCTTGTCTCTTTCACAAAGACATGGAGAGTGCTGAGGACACAGTAGGTACTCTGCATCTATGTGTTGAATGGAAGAGTGTGGGAGTATAACAACAACTGCCGCCTGAAGAACCAAAATCTTAAAAAAAAGGAAAATAAATTCCGCTTATAAACATAGAGGACTAAAATAAGTTTCTTATTTCTTCTCTGGAAAATTATTAGAAGCATTTAAGTTTCACCCTTCATACTGAAGGAAAAAAATAATTTCTCTCAAAACACCACCACAGACAGAGCTTGAGCTATTTCACCAGATTGTCACAACCCACCTTCCTCTCTGAGTCCACAATACAAACTTAATTAATACTCTCCAAGGAAACACGAATATGTTCTTTCCTCCACCAGAAAATTAACAATATTACACTTTCTGGGAGACAATCTCACATCTTCAGGGTTTGGGAGAGCTTTAGGATTTGTCTCCTCCAGTCTCTGAGAGCATGGAGAAGACAAGCTCATGTCAATTTCTAAAAAAAAAAACCATCATTAAGAGCACCGTTTGAGTATATCTTTCCATTGGCAGTATTTGAATAAAAAACGCTCTTTTTCAGACACAATGCACTCTTCAGATATATGCATCTACATAACTGCTTTACCCTCCTGATTTTTCTGATATGTCTTTATACCCATTTTAACACATTTCTTCACTTATTTCAACCAGAAAATAAGTTTAATTTCTCCCCAAATTTGCTTCCAGAAATTTGCTAACCAAATATAAAAAATATGATATATAAAGATATTAATATAAAGGTAAAAGTGACACAGAAATGATTTGTCAAAAAATACTGGATAGTAATCGAACATTCTCTGAACCTCTAATTAATCTGGGTCACTCTACAGCTTCCTGCAGGGTTCTAATCTGCAGTGTTCATAAGAATACTCTGGGGAGGTGTGAAAATGCAGATTCCCGGGCTCCTCCCCTAATATGGCTAGTGCTACTGTGGGGCTCAGGAATCTGCATTTTTTAATAAGTATCTCAAGCGATTCTGATTCAGGGCCACAACCCAGCTCCTAGAAAGCTAATTAATGGCAAGGGGAGTAATGCAATGTTGGCATAAATCAGCATAGGGACAGCCCGAGTTTCACCTCCAGGCCTGCCTCTAACCAGCCATGTGACCAAGGTTTAACTTCCCTAGGCCTCCGTTTGTTCGTCTGTACAGAACAGTGTTGGACAGATAGCTATGGTGCCTTCCTGCTATGAAACTGTGACATGTCCAAAAAAAAAAAGGTAGCTATATAAATGTGGACGCTACAATTTTCCCAGAAAACAGTCTTTAAAATATTCTTAAGTAATGTTTATCCAAGGATCTCTACATCAGGAGACAAGAAATCTCTATACCTTAAATATGTCAGATACCTAGTTCAATGTCAAATGTTAGACATTTGAATGAAATCACACACTTGTACACACACATATATGCCTACTTTGTGGCGTAAGGCAGGAGTGTGTCCACAAGGTGTTCAGTTGAAAAGCTCACCTGAATCTGGATTATAAGAGCAGTTAATTTGCATAAAAATTTTTACCAGATATCAAAGACCACAATCTTGACATCATTAACCACATTCCAAAAGAAGCAAGGTACCAGTTAAGCGGCATCTTTTTAGGAAGTAATTATGAGAAGCTACTCTTCTCTCAGACGCTGCTTTAGGGGAGGAAGGGCTGACTGTACAAAGACAGTCAGAAGTTGCGGCTGGAGTGTCTCAGCATTTAAAAATCTGTAGAGTTTGCTGGAGCTGAGATGAAACATTTATCCTTCTCTTGCAACCACTTTGGTTTCTAGGGAACTGCCTGTTCCGGCGGAGGCAGGCTAGGAGAGCTACATCCAGAGACACGCAGACAACACACACCAAAGTTAACTGGAAATTTTCAAAGTGCCTTTTTCTGCCTTTAACTCAAAGATGAACACATTTCAAGGTGACCCAATCCTCAAGTGACAGGCAGTGTTTTAAAAGGGCCAGAGCTCTCCACTTAAACAATTTCTAGTGACATGTTTAAATGGCATCCTCAAGGGCTCTATCTGCTGTCTCATTTACTGGTCTTTCTTTCCTGGCAGAGGCGTCCCATTTTAAATGAGCACTTGAAGTTCGTCTGCCTTCCTAACAATTAAAATCCACAGGGCTTAGACGCTTAAAAAAAATTTTTTTTTTTTAACTTAGCAGGCACCATAGAGGACTTTTAATTATTTAATTAAACAACAAACCCAAATTACTACTTCACAGTTTTTCCTATTTATCATAACAGTATCAGAATAATAAAAGACAGCCTCATCACTCATGCTTCTCAGCAAACTGTAAAAGACTTCTAGGATAAAATCAAAGTTCACATTCATAAAAGGATGCCCAATTTAAAATCTAAAAACCTACGTAATCATTATATTGACTCTGTGTATGTATTTCACACCCAGAATACAAAGGATTTTTCTTCTTTTTTCACTAAAATATTACTCCTAGTCATTATAGTAGAATGAGAAGATTATACTACAAATCTGAAAATTGGGTTCCTATAGCTAATGAAATACACCAGGCTGGTTTTGCTCAGTTCCTTTGCAGAAACTACTCCCTAGCAAAAATAGCCTTTCCCGAAAAAGCTCCCCTGGACTGTCTGTGGAACCCTCCGTATCTCTCCAATCTGACCACTCCTCCATCCTCACTCTGATCTCACTGTCATCATTTACAGGCCTTCTCCCTTAGCTGACTGCGAGCTCCACGAGAGCAGAGACCAGGCTATGTTCACTCTGGTCTCCCAGCCATTACCATGAGCAACAAGTAACAAGCGCCAGGAACACTGGGCACGCGACATCAGTTTCTTTAAATATATATATAGGGGGCCCGGAAGCATCGCAGAGTAGTTAAGTTCGTGCGCTCCGCTTCAGCGGCCCAGGATTTCGCCTGTTCGGATCCTGGGTGCGGACATGCCACTGCTCATCAAGCCATGCTGAGGCAGCGTCCCACATGCCACAACTAAAAGGACCCACAACTAAAAATACACAACTATGTACTGGGGAGCTTTGTGGAGAAAAAGGAAAAATAAAATCTTTAAAAAAATATATGTATATAGGTATAAATTTATAACATATAAAAATAAATTTAAAAAATTTATTATGCTCCCCTTCCCCTTCCCTTGCTTAACAATTGTCCTAAATGGGAAGGGAAGTGGGAGGCTGAGCAAGGTAAATATTTGAGTCAGGTCAGGAGGGGGAGCCGGTGTAGCCCAGAGTGGGGTCTGGGAGCCCAAACAAGTGAGAGGGGCAGTCATGCACAGGGGGAGCCCAATTACAACATGGACTGTATCTGCATGAAGGGGCAGCCAGACATGAGAAGTCAAGACAAGCAGGGGAAGGAAGCTATCTACATGAAGGGGGGCCTGGCACAGATGCCACCGACCCCCTGGGGTATCAATGCAGGCAGCAGCCTGATGCAGGGTGTTGGAGCCCAAGTAGGACAAGGAAGGTGTCCAGCTTAGGGTGTCAGAGCCTGAGAAAGTCGAGAAGAATGTCTACTGGGAGCATGGTATGTACAGCTCAGCATGTGGAGTGTTTCAAATATGGAAAGGGAAAAAACTGGAATAAATCCTGTAGTGTTGGACTGGAACTAGAAGTAACAGTGTGAGCTTTTGGTTTTCCCTATACAGAGAGATGGAGATAGATGATAACTAGATTAATATAAAAGTAAGAGTGTGTGGTACATACATTCTCCAGAACTGCCAAGTGAAGAGCTTGGGAACAGAAACACCCCAGTCACCATGAACATACCTACTGCCCAGATCTTGGCTTCTAAACACCATTATCTACTGAAAGGAATGCTCCCTGGAGAAACAGCTGACTCCAATACAGTGGCAGGGAAAGTATAAAATAAGCCTCGATACCTTGTTAAGCCAGAAAACACAAAAGTACTTAAAAAATGGGGCAAATCAAAATGAGAGAAGTCAGGCGGAAGGGGCCCCCATTAGCAAAATCTGAAACAATTTGAATATTAAGTAATAATAGTAATAATTATAACCCATTGGGAAAATAGGAAACCTCAAATACATACTAATATAAATAAACATAAATAAATTAGAAGTTTGCAGAGGAACAGGATACTTAAATAGTTTCAAAGCACCACCCTACAAAACACATAGTAATTACAAAGGTTAAAAAGTAACTTTACAGTGGTGAAAGCTGGCAGATACCACCTTAATCGAGTGATCAAAATGAACATCATTGATAATGAGACAAATCAAAATCATGCTACCTAATAGGATGCAATGAGAAGAACACAGCATCATTTCTGTGATATTCCAGCCAAAGATGCGTAACCCAAATCCAACATCAAAAAAAACACTGCAAACACAAACCAAGGAAGAACATTCTACAAAATAACTGGCCTGTGCCCTGCAAAAGTGTGAAGGTCCCAGAAGTCAATGAAAGAATGAGCAATTATTCCACACTGAAGAAGCCTAAAGCGATTTGACAAACAAAGCCAACATGTGATTCTGAACTGCATCTTTTTGAAATAAAGGACATTATTTGGGGTCAGCCTGGTGATACTGTGGTTAAGTTTGTGCACTCTGCTTCAGCAGCCCGGGGTTTGCAGGTTCGACTCCCAGGCACTGATGCAGCACCACCCGTTAAGCCATGCTAGCACTGCTCCTCAAGCCATGCTGTGGCGGCATCCCACATAAAACAGAGGAAGATGGGCACAGATGTTAGCTCAGCGACACTCTTCCTCAAGCAAAAAGAGGAAAGCCAGCAACAGATGTTAATTCAGGGCAAATCTTCCTCCAAAAAATGACATTATTTGGACAACTGGCTAAACTTGAATGAAGTTCCTGGACTAGCTGGTAACAACGTATTAACTTAAACATTCTCATTTTGATGGCTGCAGTGCTGAGGCTGTTGAGGAAAATATCCTTGCACATAGGAAATGTTCAAATATCCAGGAGTGGTGATGCATCCATCATGTCAGTCAACAATTTTCCTCAAATGGTTCAGAGGAAAGTTCTTTCTACTGCACTTACAACTTTCCTAAAAGCTTGAGGTAGTTCTAAAGTTTAAAAAGAGCAAAGTATAGCAAAAAAATTTTGTTATTCTGGTTTATGATCAATATTGATTGGGAGGATAATCCATCATTACCAATACCATAATTACATAAAAATAACTACTTTCATCTGGATTTGAATCTTACTGACTCTGAGACATTAAACAAGTTACTATGCCCTCAGAACCTTAGTTTTCCCACCTCTGAAATGAGAATAATAATATCTACTACAAAGGATTACTGGAAGAATTAAGAGAGATAACATTTGTAAAAGTACCCCATTAAACATTAAAAAAATACATATGTTAAGTATTAAGGAGAAAAAATATTGGATTCAGATATAAAATCCACACTATCTTATTGCACAAATCAATTTTACTGTCAAAATAAAATCTCAAGTTAACTTCACTTGGGAAATTCCCTGAAGAAATCTCAAAAATTTTTAAATCCATTCTTTCCTCATCTAAGCTACAGTCAAATTTTCACATGCCGGGCTGGTGCAGTGGCATAGTGGTTGGGTTCACAGGTTCACATCCTGGGCGCAGACCTACACACCACTCATCAAGCCATGCTGTGGCAGCATCCCACATACAAAATAGAGGAAGACTGGCAACAGATGTTAGCTCAGGGCCAACCCTCTCCAAAAAAAAAAAAATTTCAGGGGGCCGGCCTGGTGGCGCAGCAGTTAAGTTCACACATTCCGCTTCTTGGTGGCCCAGGGTCCGCCAGTTCGGATCCTGGGTGCGGACATGGCACCACTTGGCACGCCATGCTGTGGTAGGTGTCCCACATATAAAGTAGAGGAAGATGGGCACAGATGTTAGCTCAGCGCCAGCCTTCCTCAGCAAAAAGAGGAGGACAGGCAGTAGTTAGCTCAGGGCTAATCTTCCTCAAAAAAAAAAAAAATTTCACATGCCACTTAGTAAAGAATATGCTACCTTATGTTTTCTTTTTAAGCAGAGATTGACTTTTCTACCACAAAGACAAACTTTAATGCTTTTCTGTCTCACTAAAAAAAATAAATAAATAATAGAGATTCTTGAAAAATGATTTAGATTATTTCTCACCTAAAATCTACACTCTTTAAACTATTGCATTGTTTACAACTAAAGAGATTCTAGTCCTCAGGAAGCTATAAAAGAGAGGGTCCAGATTTAGAAATCCAAAAAACAAAAATAAAAGAAGACCAAAAAAAGCCATCCCAAATCAACAAAACAAAATTATAAAAATTTTTCAGTATTTCTTTTCTTTCTTTCTTTCTTTTTACCTAAAGATCATACCAAGAGACGGGATTGGTTTCTAAACCCAGGAAGCCAATGTAAACCCAAAGACCGGAGTATAAGAGCTGGGATTTTACAAAAAGGCAAAAAAAGGTGGGGGGGGGGGAGGGGACTGGTTTCCTCTGATCTCTTGGCCATCACTCCCAGCTCCTGACCCCGCGATGCTCCGACTGAGGTACATGGGCACATCTACACGGAGGATTCCCAGAGGAAGGCTGGTTTTAACATGCCATCCCAGAACATTTCTTCTTCAGCGACATCTAAACCTACTCTCATAATCCACCAAAGTTTGGATATTTCCATTCTCCCTCAGGATAAGCTACATCTTCTCAGAAACCAATTGCAATGGTTAAAACGTGGTTATGGTAATTAAAAAAACCTTTCACATAGACATAGGCAAATCATTCCTAAAAGAGTCACAGTAAAATGATTCACCAGCTATCCACTTGTCTTTTCTTGCATAACAGACTGAGTGCCCTAGTTAGCACCAACAGACACAGCATAGTGGTTAAGCATGCGGCATCAGCACCAAACCACCTAGGTTTGAATTCTGGCTCTGCCACTTCAGCTCTGCCTAACGGGCATTTGGCAAGCTACTTACAACTCTCTGTACCTCAGTTTGCTCATCTGTAAAATGAGGATCATAACATCATCTTCTTCACAAGGCTGCTGTGAAGGCTACATGAGATGATTAAAAAAAGCATTTACGAGCCGGCCCTATGGTATAGTGGTTAAGTTCGTGCAGTCCACTTTGGTGGCCCAGGGTTCACAGATTGATCCCTGGCACAGACCTATGCACTGCTCATCAAGCCATGCTGTGGCAGTGTCCCACATACAAAATAGAGGAAGACTGGTTAGCTCAGGGACAAGCTTCCTCAGGCAAAAAGAGGAAGATTGACAATGGATTTTAGCTCAGGGCAAATCTTCCTCACCCAAAAAAAAACGCATTTAGCATAGTGGCTGGAATATCACTAGAGCTCTATGTTCACCATTACCATCATTCCTAGCATCTAGGCACAGTGTCTAGCACATAACAGGTGAGAAATAATTACTGTGCAAGCATCTTGTACTTTGCCTAACTTTAAGATTAAATTCCTGAAACTTAAAAAAAAAAAAAGATAACTTTGCAGTGGAAAATCACCGTCATCAAAATCAGCAGCATTCTCTACCGAAATTAGGCCTTAGGAATGGCAGAAATGAGCTCCCTACATCCCTGATTCTTATCGAGATTCTCAAAGGGAAAATAAAAATTATAATGCAAGATGGTCAGAACACTCAGTTATCATGACCCACTTAAGGGGCAGCTTGGGTACATCTAATTTCTTAACTAGACAAAAATAAATGGAAAATAACTGCATATCACATTTGCAATTATTTTAATTGTAGCTTTGGCATGATGCCCAGTTTCTGAACCAGACCTGGCTCTCTGAAAGCAAGGACTACCCTTGTCCGTCTCATATCCCAGAGCCCAGGGTAATACTACCCAGTATAACAACGGTATTCAGCAACTACTTGTTGAATGAATAAGTGCTCTTCATAAAAAACAAAATCGCATGAAGTTTCTTCATTGAACAACTAGCTAAAGCTGATCTCTTTTATCCATGTTTAAAACAAACAAACTCCTCAGTAATCATGGTCCCTGATGATTCCAACTGTGGACATATGCCTAAAACAATCTCTTGTTAACACAACACGGAACCCTACAGAACTGTCCCCAAACCTCCCCAATGAAAAATCAGTAGTCAAGTACTTTTTTCTGTTGTTTTTCAGATATCTTTGATATTTTCCTTTTTGTACACAAGTGTCTACAGATATACAGACATAGAGAAGGGAGATCCTTAGAAGTTACTTTATACAATACCCCACGTTACAGGTGCCTCCAAAGAAAATCACATTTGAAAGGAAGCCACACTGTCAACATCCTTTATAAGCCTCTTGAGATATCTTTAAAGACAGCAGTAATGAAACTGAATTTTAAGGATACTCAGAAAAGAGGAAGATAGATGTCCCAGTTGCCCAAGCAAGGAGTAGGTCTAAATCCACTCCTTCATTCAACAGACACGATTGAGGGTCTGCGATGTGTCACTCTACTCTAGGCGCCTGAGACACATCGTGAACAAAAGAAAGATCTTCAATCTAGGGAACTTTCCTTTATTACTAAAGTCCACATTCCAGAGACAGAACTAGAGTTTAAAAACATAAACTTGCTCAAAGGCAGTGACTAAAAGGGAACCAATTTGGGAGGGGGTTGGAGCAATCTACTGTCTTTATAAACACATCCTCTTACCATTCAGCAAAAATTCTGGAACCCCTCTTGAAGTCTAGACTGTTTAATTAAAACAATCACGTTTAAAGAAAAAAAGTACCTACATGCGTTACGTATAATTTATGGCTAGTATTCTCAAAATTAGCCCCCCAAACAGAATTCTATATAATACTATTATTTCCTAACACATAAAATCATACACCATTTACCATAAATTATGTAGTACGGACACCTGACAAGTGTTCCGCCAGCACGACCACTTTGGGGATACATCTGCGTTAAAAACTATCTATAGAAATCCACCATTCAATCGCACAGGGTCTGTTAAGAGTGGTAAGGAAGGTTTTTATCTGGTTTGATTTATTTGGGGTCTTTTGGGTTGGTTTTTGTTCTTTGCAACCAGGGAGCTAGAAGAGGAACGCTTGCCTTAGAAGACGAGAGTGGGATCCTCTCCGCTTCCCTCGGCTTTAAGCCGAGGGCCCGGGGGCGCGCGGGCGGCGGGGTCACGCGCCGAGGAGGGAGCCTCCGGCCTCCGCTTAGGGCAGCGGCGGCCCGGCGGCCCTGGCCGCGCGGCGAGCACCCCGGGGGCCCAGGCCAGGCCAGCGGCGGTGGCCGGCGCGCGGCGATGGGCAGGGGCGCGGCCCGCAGTCCTTACCGAGCTCGGTGCCCAGGTTGTGCGCCGCCATGGCGCGGTCCCCGGCGCCCGCCCTTCCTCCTTCCTGGCCGCCGCTGCCCCGGCGCGCTCGCCCCGCCCCGGCCCGCTGGGGGCGGAGCCAGGCCCGCGGCCCTGAGAGGATGCTCTCGGTGCTCCCGGCGAGGCGCGGACGTCGAGCACCAGCTGCAAAACCCGTCTTAGAATCCTTGAGTTGCCGGCTGCACCGAATAGAAACTTTTAGAAACTTTGAACTGTAAGATTGCGTCACCAGAGGGGAGGGGACCCCTCTCCATGACTGGGTGCAGAGCGCTGCAGCCCCACCCCCAAAATGGCAGCAGGGATCCCTCAGCCTTGGAAAGGAGGTCAAGGAGCAAACCAGGGCCCCGAGCGCACTGTTACTTCTAATCTGGACTTCGTGACCAGAAGGAGCGCCAGGACCTGAGACACGAAGGGACCTAGGAGAGAGAAGACCTGGTTTCTTAGCCCAGCTCTGACAGTAATTCAGTGTGACACTGGCACAACTGCCTTTCTCAGCTTCATTTTCCTCATCTGGAAGAAACGGCCTCAGCAATATTGTGGAGCTCTAAAACTCTGATTCTGTGATACCAAGATTTTTTTCAGCCTGACTTTTCTGTAACTAGGAGGTTAAAATCGTCTGGAGTCACTCAACATAGGCTACCAGTCAACTTATCTGTACCCACAATGAGACCCCACCGCTCTGCTGAAAGAAAGAAAACTCTCCAGTTAACTTGTCTCCAGTGAGCCAGTTACTGTGCTAGGCGCTGTCAGATGTATGAGAGCATGTGAGTCTCAGAACAGTCCCTCCAGGTGTACCTTACATCTCCGTTGCTACGCCTACAGACACCAAAGTTGGGAGAGGAATCCGGGTATAGTAGAAATTGTGTAGGCTCCCAATGCGTTGAACTCTTCCTTAATCTACCAGCAATTCCACTTAATAACCAGGTGGTTCTAGGAATGTTACTTATTGTCTACTTATCTGTAAAGTGGGCTGATCAAAATATATTTGCCTCACGAAGTTGTGTTATGTGTGTAGAGCCCCTAGGACACGTCATGGCAGACAGAAGGTGCTCAACAAATGGAAGCTCTTATTGTCAGGTTCACACAGCAATTTTGAGGCTAAACAGGAAAAGTAATGCTAGTCTCATTCCTCTACACTGAGCCACCTCTTAGCCTCATCAACACGTAGCTATTGCTGAATATTTTGGATGTGTCTAGATCCTATTCATACATAGACAGTCGACCCTCGCTATCTGCAAGGGCATTGGTTCCCGGACCACCCCCCCTACCAACACCATCAAAATCTGTGGATGCTCAAGTCCCTTATACTATAAAATGGTGTGATATTCACATATAACCCACCCACATCCTCGTGTATACTTGAAGTCATCTCTAGATTACTTATAATAGCCAATACAATTTAAATGCTATGTAAATAGTTATACTGTATCGTTTAGAGAATAATGACAAGAAAAAAGTCCGTACATGTTCTGTACAGAGGCAACCATCGTAGGCCTTTCAATCAGCAGTTGGTTGAATCCATGGATGCAGAACCCAATTAGTGGATGAGAGCCAACTGTACAATAGCCTTTTACCTTTATTTTTATTTTACCCCAAAGAAGAAAAGCAAGCCCTGGAAGCCTGGAGCTGACCTGGCACTCACAGCTTAGCTGTCATGCGCCCTGGTAAAACATAAACAATTTCACAGAACACCAACATCAGCTAAGGCCACTGTGACCAGGAGGAATAAACAAAAACGAAACCACTGGTAATCATGTGTGAACACAGAAAAAACATGAATGCTGTCCAAACCAAAAAAATGACCAAACAGCCCTCTATAAGATAGCAGTTAATATAAGTTAATATAAGTGACTTCACTTCTTTCCCCATCAGTTTTAACCTCACTCCATTCTTCTTGTGTTTTAGATGAGAATTGAGATGCCCTGTCATAGAATTATCACCACTTCCTGCCAGCATCTAATCCAGAGCCATGGCTGGCTTCCTTGAACCTTCCCCAAAGCACTGACCATAAGCCCAGCTTCTATGTCATTTGTAACACCCCCTTACTGAGACACCTCACAGTTTCCCATGCACAGCATTCTCCCTTGTTGCAGCAAGTCAATAAAACCAAATTTATCCAACTACAAGTGTGTTCCTGGTGGTCTTCAGCTGGAGAGTGCTGACATTCCTAAAAGGTACAAAGACAATAAATGGACTTCTATTTGTAGGGGCAGATACAACTCAAAGCCAGATTCCAAGCCATTCCTTATACATTCACGTATAGTGTAAGTTTATTACAAAAAGAAAAAAGCTGTGAGATCCTAACTCAGCTAAAAAATATGGTTTAATATAAGTTGCCCAAAATCAGGGCAGCCTTCTACGGCAAACATTTTAGCAATATATCTGACAAGAATTTCTCAAGGACTTTTTCTAAAACTGACCTATTGCACAGTACTAATCTGGAATTAATTTCCACAGTTTGAGAGTATGTTAAATTCGCAGCATTCAAGGAGATAGTGAGGATGGAGTGCAAAAAACAAGTTTCTTTAACGGGAAAAAGTTGCCAAGTTTCACTTTGTGATGGTCCCTTTTAAATTTATTGCCTTCTGAAATTTCTAAAGTATCCCTAAGGCAAGGCCTCTCAAAGAAAGATCTATAGACTAGCACCACTATATTGGAATCTCCCAAGAGCTTTTTTCTAAAGCAGATTCTAGGTTCACCACAGCCCTACTGAATCCGAATCTCTAGGATCCTGGAATCTGTATTTTTAACAAGTTCCCTCAAATGATGTTTATGCAAGCTAAATGTAAAGAATTATCAGCCTAAAGGCAGAGGAGAGTAAATATGCTTGCCGATCTGGAGCCACAGCCCACACGGATTCTTACAGGACTAAAACTGTCTTTAAAGTATACAGTATTGTATTTTTTTAGTCAATGCAAATTTTTCATGCTATTCCTTTTTATGAATACATTTTTTAATATAAGTTTTAAAGTGCCAGATAAATTACTAGTCTTCCCAGCCCCAATCCTTCTGTCAATTACATTTAAAGCTCTAGGAGTATGTCATATTTATCTTGAAGCCTCCTGAAGTTCCCAGCCCTGGGAGATAGTAGTAGTTCCAAAAGGCACAGACCACTTGTATTTGGTTCATCCTATGCCTAGGGTCTAGCTGAGGACTCAGCATACAGCAGGCTGTGAATAATTGTTAGCTGAATGATTGTACATTACTGTCCGTATTTTCTTACAGTGCCCATTGTTTTATCCAGTCCAATTTCATTTGACTGTAGTCTCTAATTCTGTATTTCTAAGAGCAATCATTCACAGGTTCCTTAGGCAAATATCCACTTAGACTATGGACTACCAACCAGTATTTCTAAGTAAGATGGGGGAAACTATAGAAGCAGGGAGGACTAGAGTATGAATATTAGAATCGAAATATTTCAGAACTGGAAGGAGACACAGAATATCTAATTCCTACTTCATGGAGAAATAAGAAAAATAAGAATTATATTGAGTCTTTTATGAAGTTAAATCTATTCAATTTAAAGAACAGTCTTTCATTCTGAGACTGTGTCGTTCACTACCAACTTAGATTTAAAAACGTTCTTTCTTTTATGAACATTGTGGTGGTAGATAATTTTTTTTAACAGCCTCACCGGGCAAGATTAGAAGCAGACCATTTGATCTTGCCCACTCTCCTTTTTTTTCTTCCATCTATTGGTCCACGAAATTCGAGTCAGGGAATCACTGTAAGAAGAAATATACACTAGCTAATATTCAGTGTTTCCTGACTTAAGCCCTTTACATCAATTATTTGATATTTCAAAAAAATCTATGTGTTAGATGATATTTCCAAAAAATAATCTGTGTAAAAACTGTCATCTCCCTTTACAGATAAAGAAACTAAGGCTCAGAGAGCTTAGACTGTAAGTGCTAGAGGATGGTTTAAGACCCAGGCAATATAACCTATAGACCACACATTGAAACTAGTCCTACTATCTTAGAAACCAAACTCATTAGACAAGCCTTTTAACCTCTCTGAAATCGTTTCCCGTATTTAAAATGGGGATATTACCTACCTCATTGGGTTATTACCTACCTCACTGAGTTATTGGAAATATTAAAAAGTAACAATATTTAAAAACCAAGTAGAAAATCTAACATAAGGCACTTAATAAATACTATTTCCATACTTAAACTAAAATCAGTTATTTTCCACTTGACCAAGTTCCATTCTCTCATTAATTATATAAAGTGATTCAACCTATAAAGTATTATTACTGTTCATTAGCTATCATTTAGATGCACACTTCGGCCATGATGCCACAGGTAAATTTGTTAGATGCCTCATTTGTTTCTTCAGGAATTCTATTGATTTTTAAAGTCACACTGGTCTAGGTGACACTATGTGATACTGGCAATTGTGCATTCTTATAGATAAGCAAGCTAAGCCTCCCAAGAAGGTTCTTGCTCCCGTAATCGTTTTTTCTCAGGAATCCTCCTAGGATAAGAGACCAACATGTACAGTAACTTATATGGTCACCCAATAGGAATCATTTTTTGTTTCAAAATATTAATCCTCCAGGTGTAAAATATAAGGTACCTACAAAGGGAAAAATTTCCCCCTAGTCTGTTCTCAATTCCCCATTTTGTTGTTGCTCCCTACTGAAAAATTACATCCATTTCCCACCCCCCCCCATTTTAGTATCAAAGAAGAAAAGGCTGCTAAATTAATAATTCCATTGAATTTAAACTACTAAAAGTGTAACTCATAAATTATTATAAATTAAGGTACATCTTTACTGTACTATTTTGTAGCCATTAAAAAGGACAAGTTGAACTTTACCTACTGAGAGGAGAAATTCACAAGAGAATTGACTGACCACACTCAACCCTGGTTTCTTGGAAGAAACCTCTGGAAGATGCTAAAACTGGGAAGTCCTGATTCATAAGGTAAATTATTAAAAATTAGGTGGGAATTTAGCCTACCATGACCTACTGGCCATTAGGACATTGAGAGGAGGCTGCACAGAAAGAATGGAAGAGGAAGCAGAGTGGATGGAGATGAGGGGACTGTATCACACAAGCTGGACTCCTCCTTCGTAATGGCGCCTCAAGTCAGCCGAGGCTGTACATGGGTTCACTGGAGAGGCAAGGGCTTTGGCTAGGTTTCTGCCATGTCTGACTCTTCAGTGGAGAGGATGGTTAGCTGCATGGGAGATAACTGGAAAATATCTTCCTGGACTGAAAATATTTGGTGCTAATTTAAGGACTTCTTTCAACAATATTCAGTACGTAACGACATAGCAGCCACCTTTCCTGGAAAAGGAATTGGTGAAGATGAAAAACAGACAAGATAATTTCACATAGTGATGATAACTATAAATAAAATAGGGCAAAATAATAAGTGATAAGAGAAGGGATACAGAAGAACTTGAGACCTGAATTACAAGGAATGCTTAGGCATGTAAATATTAGGTAAGAGTGGACCAAGTAGCAGAAACAGCAAGCCAAGTGAAAAGACCTTGAGAGAGAAATGAAGCCACTGTGGCTAGAGAGGAATGCAAATGCAAGCAAGGGGAGAACAAGGTCACAGAAGGCAGGGGTCACATCACAGTTAAAAATCTGGTATAAGGGGAAGTCACCACGGATTTAGACAATGCAGTCACTGGGGCTCTTCAAGTCCGAAAGGGATTAGTTTTCCCACTGTGTAGGGGATGGCCGGAGAGGGCAGGGTGTGGGAGCAGGAGCAAGAGAGAGCGTTAGGAAGGCACTGCAACAGTCTAAGTGACAAATAAAGATTGCCTAGCCTAGCGAGGCCACACGGAGATGAGGCGAGGTACAGATGCAGAAGAGCCCAGAGGACCTGCACATAGGCTAGAAATGGGGATAAGAGAAAGGACAAGGACTTCTTTTAGTCTGAACAAGTCAGCATTAGGCAGTGCCAGTTACTGGAATGGCTAACAAGTTGAGGGGGAAACAGATCTGATTGAAAAATTAAGATTTGTTTTAGATAGATGAGTCTAAGATGCTTACTAAGGTGGAACACTCAACTATGCCATAAACTCTGGTGCTCAGGGAGGCAGGCTGGATCTACAAATTTGAAAGATATTAGAAAATAGTGAACTCTGTAATAATGGAATTTTTTTTCCTTTGGAGAGAGCAGAGCTAGCTAGAAAGTACAACCCAGACCTAAGGTCAAGCAGAAAAGGAGGAATTGACAACTACAGGAGCAGTCAGAAAGGTATAAAGAAAACCAGGAGTGTGGTTTCATAAAAGTGAAAAAAATAGTTCAAAAACAAGGAAGCAGGGCCAGCCTGGTGGCGCAGCAGTTAAGTGCACACGTTCTGCTTCGGTGGCCCGGCGTTTGCTGGTTCAGATCCCGAGCGCGGACATGGCACCACTTGGCACGCCATGCTGTGGTAGGCATCCCACGTATAAAAAAAGGAAGATGGGCATGGATGTTAGCTCAGGGCCAGTCTTCCTCAGCAAAAAAGAGGAGGATTGGCAGCAGTTAGCTCAGGGCTGATCTTCCTCCAAAAACAAAAAGGAAGCAGACAATTACTGAAGGCTACTAAAGGTTTAGTAAGAGGACAGAAAAGTGACCACTGGGTTAGAAGGATGCAGGACATTCGAGACTTGGACGAATGCAATTTTACTTGATGTATACTTGAACTTTTTGCTGAAGTAAATTCCACTGTAGGATTCTACCATTATAACATGTGGTAAGCAGACCAATGGTGCCCAAAAGAATGTCCATGTCCTAATCCCCAAACTGTGAATGTTGCCTTATATGTCGAAAGGAACTTTGCAGATGTCATTAAATTAAGGATCTTGAATTGGGGACATTATTCAGGTGAGTCCACTGTAATCACAAATGTCCTTTTAAGTGAAAGAGGGTGGCAGGAGACTCGGAGAGGTGAAGATGTTACGCTGCTGGCTTCGAAGACAGAGGAAGTGACTAGGAGCCAAGGAATGCCAGTGGCCTCTGGAAGCTAGAAAAAGCAAAAGATTTTCTCCAAGTCTGCAGAAGGAATGCAGCTCTGCCAACACCTTGATTTTAGCTCAGTGAGACTCAGTTCTGACTTCCTTAACTGTAAAATAAATTTGTGTTGTTTTAAGCCACAATTTGTGGTAACTTGTTACAGCAACAACAGAAAATACACAAAGGATACCGAGCCCTGGTTGTCCCCACAGTCTGCCAGGTGGTCTGTATACTCAGTATATACATGGCTACAAAGAAAAACAAGGTTACACTTAAGGGTAAACTTTACCCCTAAGAGTTAAACTAGTAAAACCCTTGGAAACACGACCTGTGTTATTAAAACAAATGTAGCTAACAATCATAAGCAACTCTATTAATAATCTGGCCAAAGTTAAAACCTAAAATGACTTAACCAGGTAACCAGTATCTAAAAACATGTGGCAAGCCTAAGGACCTGACAGTTCATACAATACTGTCAACCAGACATCTGAGCAACATGAACATCCTAGTCACACAAGGAGTGTAAGGCATGGTTTGACAGATCTTCAGGGCCTGACACTCTTCTACTTCTAAACTTAACTCCAAACAACTTTGAGATTCCAAGATACACGCCACCCAGTGACGGTGTAAGCATGTATCTGTATAGGGTCTTTAAACTTTTATGAAACCTAAGTAGAGGAAATTCCCTTGGATCATAAATTTCATAAATACCAAGCAATTTCATGATTCTAATCTGGCGCATATAAAGCTCAACTTTATTTAGGGTAAGTCAGACTCTGATTAGAGTCTGAAGAACCCATGGTACATTGACAGTACTGCTGCTGCAAAGCATAAGACCAGGCATGTAGCAAGTTGACACAGAAACACTACCACTCTATGAGTCCCGTGTGGATCATCAGTTGGCTGCCCCTGTGACACAACTCTCTTGACCCTCCAAGGCAGCCATAGCCCACAGTGCTTTCTTCTGGTTACCACAAATCCTCCAACCCTTATCTTATTCTCTGGTTGGTTATTTCTTTTAAGGAAAGTTATCAAGGGTCATTCACAAGATGGACAAGGAGAGAGAAAGCAATCTGGCAAAGCAATTTGTTATTCATTGTTCTAAAGTATTTCCAAATTACTAGTTTAATATCCCCTCCATATTTTAAAAAATAAATACATTACAAGTCTAAACTCAGTTGATCCAGTTTATTAGGTTGTTAAAAAGGCTTTCTGAACACCAGCTGAACTTAAAGGATAAAGTAAAATAAACATTGCAGGTCTACAATGATCCCGTTTTTATAAAATCGTTTCTATCTATCTGTACATACACACACAGAGGTATACTAACATACATTAATTTTCACTCAATTTTAAAAGACTTTTGGGGGTGGTGGAATTTTGAGTGCTATTTCTGCTAATTCTGAATTGCTTTATTTTTGCCTTATAACTAGCGTGTGTCATTTAAGTAAGTCACTATTCTGAAACTTTTTTTAAAAGGCAGGTCAAGCATTTCTATCCAATCTGGGAGGAAGGGAGGTAAATGCAACCCCAGCAAAGGACATGAAAATTTCAAAAATTCAGTACAAGGAATTAAATTTCAAAATTAGGAAACAATATGTTTACTACAGATTCTTTAATGAGGTTGTCTTTTGATACAGTTATGATATAGCGAAACTTTCTGGCAATTTCCATTTATAAAACTCAAATCTATCAATTTTTCCCAAGAAACAAACATTGCTTTGTTTTAGAGGCATTTTATTTAGACAACTAAAAACAATTAGATGTTCAGAAGCAGTGTACAATGAAAGAGAAATCAAACCAGTTACTTTATCATGTATTTCCCCTTCTTTACAACTAAAGCAAAAAAAAAAGGCTTTTTGCTTTAAGGGAAAAGTCAGAAAAATAGGCCAATATATTTTTCTTCTCCATAATAACATAAACAGCTACAAGAAATCTAATTGTAATAAAGAGAAATTGGATGTTGGCTTGCACATATTCATTAAAAAGACAAGAGGCCATCGTACTTCAAGAGCATATCTCCACCTGCCTTCATCCGATCCTCTTGCGTTTTCACTTAACAGGTAACACCAAGTTAGTTAGTTCCAGCACTGGAGCTAGTTCATATTCCTCATTATTTACTGCTCATGTTTGCCTTAAGCACAGAGTAACTCTGGAAGGCCGATGCTTTTCTCTGCTTGCTTGTTTCAGTCCGTACATTGTATACTATCTGTGCCACATGCCTGATGCTCAGGCCTTAACTTCAGGAGTTGAACTATAGATGGAATCTGAATTCTCTGAAGCAATTTCTTCTACAATTAAGAATCAAAAAGATCACATTAGTCAACTTAATAAAGGGAAGAAACAAACCTATATTTCTGTGTAATGAAGGAATAAAAAAGTTTTTTAAAAGTGTGCTGGGGAGGGGAAGCAGAAGAGAACAAGTACACGTGCATTAATGATTAGACTACCACTGAAAACGCAGTGAAGAAAGAGTTCATGTGTTTTACCCACTGAACTCCGTAACACCGTAACTCAACCTCCAAGGGATCCCTCTTCTCGGCTAAAGATTCAATGACTCTATCCAATAAACACTGAATTAAGGTCTTCTCTTTGAAAGATCTGATCCCTTCTTTATTTATTAGAACTTCAAACAATATTGTATCATCAGGGCATATTACAATTGGTAATTCCAGATTTGGGAAAGAACACTTGGTATGTGGTAAGTGCTTAATAAATGTTAAACAGCAATTAACATTGTAACAATTTATTTCAGTATCTGCCTCCTAAGTTAGACTCTAAGTTCTGTAAAAGTAACCCCACATCAGTCATGTCCCTACTGCATCTCCACGCCTTCTACTATGCAGTATTTACATATGTTTTATAAATATATGCGTATTTAAACTTTCCATTATTTAACTCTGTTCATACGTAATAAATTTCCTTTGTCAACGAGTAAAACTCACATAACGCTTCCATTTTAAAACCCCCGGGACTCTACAAAAGTAATCGCATTAGTATTTACCTAGCTCCTCTTCCGCTGTCTCTGGAAAAGTGATCTTCGGCTTTGCCAGCTCACCACTGTCTTCTTCTGTGAAGAGAGAAGCAACGATGATTACATAAATTACAATGGTACCAGTTATTTCTAGTATTTGAGAACAAGAAGAGTACACCAAGACTATTCCAAGCAATGAGCTACAAACGCAATAGGAACAACTCCTTCTTCAATAATTGTGATTCTAAAATAGCCTATCTTTCCTTAAAAATAACTTTTAGGTTCATGCTACAACTACTTTGGGGTCAATAACTAAGTATTTTTATTAAAAATGTCTACCTTATTGGTAAGGATCATGAGTGATACTATTCAGAGATTAAATACATTTATTTATAAATTCTTTACATTGCACTCTAGCAAATTTTGAATTAAGCCCACTCCATTCACCAAATGATCTAATGTAAAAATTCAGATTGTACAGAATAGAGTGTACAACAAAAAATTTAAACAAACAAAAGAACTCAGTGACTAATTCATAATCATGGGCTTCTCTTTGCTTAAACTAGATTATATAATTTACAATATATAGGAGACAGAAACACTGAAATAGATTTAATGATGAAAAATGACATAAAATCATGAAGCTTAATTTGATAACCTTGAATAAAAATTCTTACCAGGAAGCACACATTTCCAAAGGCCATATGTTTTTCCTACCACAGTTTGCCACAGTCTCAATGTTCCGTCTTCAGAACCACTGGCATAGAGTTCTCCATCAGGACTAAATCTCACACAGTGAATAGGACCAAAGTGTCCTTTGTAGGATTCTGAAATACAAGAAAAGGGTTATTAGATAATTAATACTTAAATATTATGTTAAGTATTGATATGCTAAAGAAAATACTGTTTATATTATTGGGAAGATGAAAAATTCCTAAGGGCAAACACAAAGAACTACACCTAATTAAAGATAAAGTGAGTCTCATCACAAACTGGTACCTCATGTCTCCCATTTCTCCAGAAGATTACCCCTTTCCAAGTGTAGCATACAGTATGGTTTCAGATTATCTCTTAAAAAAAACAATGAGGTTTCATTTCCCAATAAGGATGAAGGAAGGGAGGAAATGAAACCCCTGCTAAATTGTACAGAAAGCAGATGTGAAGTCTATCAGTTCAATCCCAATTTCCATATCCTAAACTCACTGCCTATTTAGCAGGGAACTAATTCTTATAATGACTATAGAAAGCCAGCAGATGGAGCTCTTTTACACACTCTGCCTCTTAATTTCCTACCAGACTAGAGTCTGCTAGTCATTCTATCACAGAACATTAAGATATAGGATCAACACTAGTGCTTAGATATTTTAATCTATGGAATTTAATGAGAAAATGTACAGATTATTAGCGGTGTTGCTGTTTAGGTCAGATCCTTATTTATGAACTTTTCTCATTTTCTAATGCCTCATCACCTTATCAATTTTCAAAGCTACCAGAAGAATGTTCTGTCTCCAAGTCTATTCAACTCAAGGACCCTCATGCACCATCTTCCCTCATCTCTGTTCAACCAGAGAATATCACAAAAGTATCATCATGAGAGTAGAAAGGAAATGAGGTTTTGGGACGAGAATGGCTGGGTCCAAGGTCCGGTACTCTCTTTGACCGCAGATATCAGGCAAATAATTTACTTACTTTTCAAACAGAATAAAACATGTGGCCAAAACATTCTAAAACTTTGAAAACAGACATTAAATAAGAACAATAGAAACGAATCTCTTATTTTAAAAGTCACTTATATTCAAGCAATAAGTTTGAACCATAAGCAATTAAAATAGATTCTATACAGCCATTCACCAAGATTCCAGTTATCCAACCCAAATCCATGAGTTTTCCCCCCAAAAAAACAGAAAAAACTGTCCTTTGCTCTTTGTTTAATTCTAACAAGCTTTAGTTCATTGGGTGGCAGATCAGGACAGCTAAAACAAAGTGGCAGCTTATAGACAAAAGAATTATAAAAATGAAATACACTAGCTCAAAAAGCAAAAACTATTCGGGAAGGCTAAAAGTAGATACTGAGAACCATAACTACGAACTACCTATTCCACCAGATAAATATAAAGTTAGGATGTGCATTAACTTCAAATTAATCCAACAGTCCTTTCGCTTTTCTTTATTAAGAAGTATTATCATGAAAATGAAAGCAAAAATCGGACTCTAACAAAGAATGAAAGTAAAATAAAAAAAAACAAAAACACCCTCCAGTTCAGATCCCTAAGGTAACCCTATAATAAGCCACAACCGTTCCCCACCCCACAGGCACTCTCCTCTACACAGCCTTACTGATTCTTATGTTGGTAAAAACAAGGGGAGCCAGGTAGATGGGGCTACAGACCCACACTACACTTCAAAAAGAACAAATCTCCTCGCATCTATTTAACACGACTTTGGCAGAAGACTGCCTTGCCACCTCTCCAATAAATACACTCCACTACTGTATAGAATGTAAGAATATAACGAACTCAATTTAAAAAGAAAGGATAAAAGTGAGTTCGGCATACTTTGTTTATAGTTCTATAGATATTTCTACCCAAAGTGGACAAAAATTCTTCATTTTTTCACTTGGAAAAATTTTCTAACTGAGGTGCTAATTACTGAAACCTAACATTTCATAAAGGTAACTACATCATTTTAAGGGAGGAAAGAAAGAGGACAACTCACCTAATTCTTCTCCACTATTATAATCATACTTATAAAGTTTAAAATCTTCACCACCCGCTACAAGAAATTCTTTCTCAGGATGAAGAGATGCAGAATTGATGGTTGCAGGAGCTTCAAAGGATTTAATTGGGTCCAAACTGGAAAAAAATGTATTAATAAATATTTATACATTTTGAATACTGCGTAAATAATATAAGGAAATAACTAGTTACATTTAAACTGTTCCTAAATTCTGAAACCCAAGAAACAGTTAAATATCCATTTAGTCGAACATAAATAGTGATGCTAAAAAAAAAAAAACCTAAATAATAATAGCAAAAAGAGTTCTAAAGGATACCATGCCCAAGTGGAATTCATCCGAGGAATACAAAGACATTTCAATGGAGGGATGCTCACATTCTGTGCAGTGGATGCCTGCTTGGAAATAAGTCTGCTGGCTAATTAAAACAGTATGGCTAAAATATTAGGATTTTGCTTTGAAAAAAATTTAATTCTGTACTGTTTGATTTTTCCATGACAAGCACATATTATCTTTGTAAACAGAAAAAGATTTTACAATAGGTGATATAAAAAATTATTTGTACATTATTCTCAGTTGCTGAGAATTTATAAGCTTCAGCAACAGGATAACCTTCAATGCCATAAAATATAAAACTGCTAAAAGTGGCTCAGTTTGCACTACAAGGCAGTAAAAGAATAAATTTGAGACTATAACTATATAATAAAATTCAATGCAATACAACAGCTTCACCTGAGTATCAGTGAGTTTGGACATGAGTTTTTTCCCAGTCCAAACATAAAAATCCTGATAAGCCTTCAACACAAAACATCAGACCATTCCAGCTCCTAACTGTTGTCATCATATTCCCATCATCACACACTACCAAAGCATGAAGAGTAAAGTTAGGTTTGACTGTTGCAGAATCACTGAATAGCAAGTTTCTGGCTCAAATGTTAGAATTATTCAATAGGCCAGCAAACTTCTGCCACCAAAATGGGATTTGAGGCAACGGTGTACAGAAAGGCTGCACGTTCCCCAAATCCAGGAGTGACCAATTAGCAGAGCTGTAAATTTAATGGCTCTGGGCAATAGTATTCTATTATTATCAATTCGCTGTGTGTATGGAGTCCTTTACATTCTTAACTGCACTTCCCCATTTTTACCACCTTCTCTTTCCTTTTGCCCTTCAGTGAAGTTTAGCTCTGCGAGTGGCCCTTTAGCCAAAGGGTTAAAGTACAGGACTGCGGTCAGAGTATAATACAGTATAATCTTTATGGAAATCAATCCAGTGACATGTATACTGAGAACTTTAAGCACATTTCTTCTACCCTTTGACCTAAACAACTCTACTTATAGGATTCTACTGTAAGGAGAACACTCAGAGATGTACCATAAAACTCACCGAAGTGTTAAAATAAGAAAACTGACTCATAATTTAGTACAAACTATAAAGCAATACACCTAGTAAAAACGTTTTCAAAGACTTTTTAATGCTAAGAATATTTTAAAATAAAAAATCAAAATTACACTCATTAGGGCCCTAGCAACTAAAGGAAAAAACACACACAAATATAACACAGAAAAAAGGACTAGCAGGAAACAGCTACCATTCACATTCTGCCATCCAGAGTTGTAGGACTATGCATAAATTATATTTTCTAAATTTTCAACAAGAGCATTTACTATACTTACAGTCAAAAAATTAAGTCTGTTTTAAAAAAAATCATTAGGTCTACACATACTTGGGAATAGGAAAAAAAATCACTAGTACTGTCTCTAAAATCTTAAAGTGAAAATTAACAGGAGAATCAAAATCACAGTGGTTTCATATAGTAAAGAACACTAATTACAGCACCAGTCCAGCAATCCTTTTAAGAAAAATGTAATTTAAAAGTTCTTAAATTTTACCAATAAATGTCCTAAATATCTGGAAAGTAATTCCAATAATTCTTCTGATTAAAGTATGCCAAATTCTTAAAAAACACAATAATGAGTATGGAAACATTTCCCTCCCTATAATATAGCATAGGCCAAATCTGCCTTTAAAAGAGTTAAATACCTTTTGCACATGCCTTCCAATTTTTAAGTACCCTAAATTGTCCTTTATTACCAAAAGAAAAAATGAAGGCATTTCTTGGACATACCTTACTGCACTATGAAAAGCAATAGATCGTCCATAAGTTATTACCAAGATCTCTCCTTCAGGAATATATTCCATGCTGCTAACAGACATATTAAAATTTAGAGATTTCACTTCTGTCATGGTAGCGTGATCCCAAAGGCTGCAAAAAAAGAAAGAGGAAAATACGGTATTTACTCATTTAAGAAAAAAGCTGAAATCCTAATTACACCCGCAGATTGACCAATGAAAAGAATAATCACAACTGTAGTAAAACAACCTCCACTCCAACTCATAAATTACAGATGATACAGAGTTTTGGGTTGTTCCACAACGTCACATTATTTGGTAGCTTGTTAGTGAGGTAACCTTAGTACTTAAATGCACTTGCCAAACAATTTAGCAAAACTATGCTATTAAGACAGTTAAATCCTAATCTAACTAATTTCAGTATTGCTCTAAATAATGGTTCTCATACTCTATTCTTGTGAATTTGATGATAGCTATTTATCTTTCCACAGAAAAATACATCAGGTGTCAGCTCACAAAATTATGTACAGAATTTCAGGGGTTTCATGCACCCCCTATTGCCAGCCTGTCCACTGACCCAGGTTAAGAGCATCTGCTTATAAAGGTGTCAGTAGTTTTAATTAAGTGTTTTATGAATTCTGCTCTATGTTGATAACAGTAAATGGATAGGAAAACTTGATTGAAAAATGTGACCCATGTGCAGCTCAATGTTCAGAGACAATTCTTCCTACATAATAGTTATAAAAAATATTTAAAATATAAGCTCTAAGGTCAAATATTTTTCAAACTTTAAATTATTAAAGAGGGCCGGTCCGGTGGCACAGTGGTTAAGCGTGCACGTTCCACTTTGGCGGCCCGGGGTTCACAGGTTCGGATCCCGGGTGCAGACGCGGCACCACTTGGCAAGCTACAGGGTGGTAGGAGTCCCACATGTAAAGTGGAGGAAGATGGGCACGGATGTTACCTCAGGGCCAGTCTTCCTCAGCAAAAAGAGGAGGATTGGTGGCTGATGTTAGCTCAGGGCTAATCTTCCTCAAAAAAAATTAATTAATTAAATTATTAAGGAAAAAATGACTTACCGGACAGTTTTATCATCAGCTGAAAGAATCTGTTTATCCTCACTGCACCATAGAGCCTTTTTAATACCAGAGGTATGACCACTGATTTCCTTAGGTTCTTAAGATGAAACAATTTAAAATACATTCATTAACATTTGATTTTTAACTGAGCAAAACTGGAACAATTAAATTTGTAAAAGAAGAAAAAGGAAAGAAAATAAAAAATACACTTTAAATTAGACAGCAAATTTTCAAAGCCAGTCACAATTCAAACTTGCTGTTTACACAGAATACATTTAGTTTTTCTATACTGGAACAAAAATTTATCTGCAGGACAAGGAACCAAATAACTATGACAGTATATGTAGCTGGGAGTGAACAGACCACTCCCTCCAGGCTACTTTTCTGTTTTCAAAACAATGCTTTCAAAAGCACTATTGTATTGCAATGAAATAGAAGAATAACTGAGGTGGCATAATTTAAGAAGAATGCAGATGCAGGAACAGACAGCCTGAGCTAATTCTAGTATTATCACTAAGGCTGGGACCCTCATCCAAGCGACTGTTGGTAGGAACTAACAGAAAAAAAGAAGGAAGTAGGGGCTGGAAGGAGAAAAGGGAAATAAGAAGCAATGCAGTAATTCCCAAGGCTATTTCCACACCGAGAAGCAAGGCATCAGAAAAGTAGGAAGCTGTCTGTGTTGGAGACTTTCCCTTCAAAAGATTTTTAAAAAACCAAACACGCTCATTGTTACCTCCGGACAAAAGCAGATGCTAGAGGCAGTGCCATTCAACACTACTTTGACTTTGAGCAACTTACTTAACCTTTTGAAGACTACATTTCTTCATCTGTAAAATTAACAATCGTCACTAAATCTCATAGCTAGAGTATGAGAATACACATCTGAAGTTTCTAATCTGGTGTCTGACACAGCAAAAGCTCAGTGACTTGCTGTTATTTCTATTGCCAGTACAGCAAAGGACTCACTTTGAAAAAGCAGCTTTGAGAAAGGAAAAAGAAGACAGAAAACGTCCACCTAAGCCCTGAAATGCCTTGCTGAGTCAGACAGGTACATTGACCAAATGAAGTCGGACAACTTCACTAGGTTTTGGCATAAAGTTATCAAAGAGAATGAAGAGAAAAACTCCCAAGTGCCAGGGGAGAATAATCTATCAATGCAGTTTGTTCCCTCACCTTAGAAATGTTTTTAGAAAAGGTTCTCGAGAATAATTGCTTCATTTCCAATGTAGCTTTGCCTTTCTTACAAACTTCTAAAGTTTACTGATTTATGAACAATAAATGCTTATGATACAAAATTTAAGATACCAACTAATATATAATAAATAACACAAAATTCTGCTTATCGTATTTTGGTAGCTTTTAAAATATATATTATGTGGCTAGAAAAGCATTAAAATATTACAAAATAGAGGTGAATATCTGGACTAGGGAAGAAAAGGTGTCTCTAACACCTCCTGTGCAACAAGAGAATTCATAAAGCAAGTGATAGATCCCACCACCAAAATTTTTAAAATCTGTATACCATAAACCTTATTAGGAAAATGTAAAAGCAAACGACAAATCAGAATACAATAAAGACCCTTAAAAACCAGTAAGAAAAAGATGAAAATCACAAGAGATAAATGGGCAAAAGGCACGAAAGGCAATTAGTTCACAAAAGAAATACATTAAAATGGAATTCAACATTATTTTAATCTCATGGATAATTTTTTTAAATTCACATTCATTTTTCTTCTATTAAACTGGCAAAGATAAAGTTAGTTATCAGCGTTTGCTACAACAGGTTAACTATAGACATATTTTTATACTTTGCTGGAAGGCACTTTGGTAAATCTATCAAGGCCTTCCAAGTGTACCTCCTTCTTGTCCCAACAATTCTATTTTGATGTAGTTATCCTACAGAAACAATTGTGGAAATATCTGCAACTATAAGGATATTAAGTATAACACTGCTTATAATATTTAACATTTGTAAATAATCCAAACAGGCCACAATAGGAGACTGGTTAATTCAACTTGTCCATAGGATGGAGAACCATACGGTCATTAAAAACAGTGGATAGAATATTTGAAGAGACAAAAAAATTGCTAATTACAGATTTTAAAAATTCTTCTGAATAGCTAATACAGTCACACTGTTCAAAAATCTAAACAATATATGTACACACTGAGAATTCTCACCCTTCTCACCTTCTACAGATAGCCACTCTTTCTTACCAAAAGGTAGTAATACTGTTTATGCACGTTTTTAAACTTAATATCATGATGAAAATTTATCAGGATATATTTTTAAATTGTAAGAAGGCATAATGTAGTAAATAAATTGATACTAAAAAAAGATAGCTGCATTCGGAAAAAAGACTAGAAGAATATGAACCAAAAACTAAAGATACTAACAGTGATTAATACTGGATGATGGATTACATTTTATTTCTTTGTGACTATCTTTATTTTCCAAATTTGAGTACTGAACATGAATTCTTTTAATCAGGAAAATTATCTAAATTAAAAGGAAATAAAACCACAAGCACATATACATTATGCTTACCTGCTTCAGGTTTGTTCAAATCATATATGCGTAACAGTTTATCCTGTCCTCCAGTTAGCAAGTAATTACTATCCTGAAAACATAAACAAGTAAAATGTCACTAGACTGACCATTTTAATAGTTATATCTTTTTGAAACTTCTTCAACACCAAATAAAATCCAAATAAGGCTCACAGACGTCACAGAGATGCAATGCGTACCAATCACTTCTGAGAAGATACTGCAGAGCATTTATCCCCATATTTGCCACAGCCCTTTAAGCTCCCCAGTTCAAACGTGTTACAGTACCTCCCACATGAATTCTGAGTGCGCTCTGAGCCTGCTCCCCTCCCTCCTGGGCAGCACTTCTTTAATGACCTCAAATTTACCCTCTCTCTTCTGAAAGTAGTTGGGAAACATTTGAGCTTTTTAGATGTTTGTTGCTATTGTTGGAGGACTGATATAAGAGTTCCAGGGTATCTTAAAAGCCTCATACGATTAACTAAGAAAAAATAAATTTGCATAGCCTAATCTACAATCAAATTAAACATACGCGAATATACACCAAACAATCCCCCCAAAAACCAAATACAAATCAAATAGACAAATCAATGAAACATAAGACCATTATCATATCCTATCATAACAATGATTTAATACTCCCTAAAATAAATTCCATTTTCTTATACCTGCGTAAAATCCACGGTCTTGACAATGTGTTTATGCGCCAGAGTCATCAATTCATCTCCCGAGACAGCATCCCACACTTTGCTAAAAGTAAAAAGTAAAATTAAAAGACAAATATAATGGTAATTTTGATGATTAATTATTAAATAGATCAGATATGTGAAATGTTACATAAATGCTTTAGAAATCTCCATTATCTCTAATATCTCTCACTGTTCAAGTTCATTTGATAAAATATTTAAATGAGTCTAAAGGAAAAGAAATTTCTCTGTAAAAGTCATATAACCAATCTAATTTTGATGGTGTAAAAGATTTACAAATTTAAGTAAATGAGATTCATGAACCAACCCATCCTTATTTTTACTTTAGCCTATAGCCGTAACATCCTTTTAGCAAGACTGCGAAACATTTTAACCAATGTTTAGTTTCAACTTTCCCTTTTTTCTCTATTCTCTACTCATATACACGCAAAACAAAAAATGAAAAACATGATATATCCTGAAAAAAGTTCCAGGAGAATGAAAGGCACTGATATAGGTTATTTAAAATTTTAAATCAAGACAGTAGAGAAGAAAAAATTCTCCCTCATTTCTTCCTCAAAGTTGACTCAAATTCTCAAATCCTAGTCCAATTAACTTCCCCCAAACTATCAGCCTTTGATTATATAATGAAACACTGAGGATTTTTTAATCTCTCAACTGTATGTTTCTCTGACCTATCCCAATCCAAAATATATGTGTGGTTGTGTGTTATACACAAATATATGTGTGTATATGTCGGGGGGGGGGGTAACAGTTAAATAATACTTTACAAAAACACTCTAACAGATTCCCCAAATAAAAAGACTTAAAGAAGAAGAAGATAAAAAAATTCATTTTATATCAGAAGAGGTCACTGAAAAATAAACAAGAAAACTTTGCATACAGGAAAAAGAACTATTAAGAGTGAACAAGCTCCATAAAGATTCCCATTTTAATGTAAATGACATTTATTTTTAGGAATAAAGTGAACAATTAACAGTACAGAGAGAAAAAATAAAAGCAAGGGGTATGTTTTCTTCCTTTAATCAATAAACATACAGTAATAGATCAAGTATAATACATCATTCCAGACTTAGTGCTGGGGCACAAAAGGGAAAAAATCAGACCAAAGAAAACTCTCGCCATAGTAGAGCTTTAGCTGTGGAAAGAAAACATGCATTAAATAACACATTTAATAAATATAATTAAAAGACAAACACATATGATTATAGAAACACAGAAAAAACATGCCACTAATTACGCCAGAAAGTCCAGAAAATCTAAGCAGGGGAGCCAGTTGTCTTAAAAAGAGCAAGTAGAAATAGACCAGGGCGGAAGAAAGAGAAACGCTACTGTAGAGAAGCATTAACAGCATGTACAATGGCAAAGAAACATGAATGACCATGTAACAGGAATAAGCACTGATAATACAATATAAATCTTGCATACGATATATCTGAGTCATATGACTGGCTGAATAAGTATGTTCTGAGGAAATAATGTCAACTATGAATACTACTGCTACTAAACTCAAGTATTCATCTCTTCGCACAAGAAACCTGCTCCCATCTCTCTCCCATTTCCAATTCAACTCTCAGACCCAAACATACTTTCTCAACTCATTTGGTATTATTTCTCTGAATCTAGTCACACCTGATTAAAAACCATTCCTCAAGCAAGCCATGTATTTTCTTCCAGGTTCCTATGTCTTTGTTCATACTGTTCTCTTAAGTCTGTCATATTCTTTTGCATTCTCAGCTATCAAAGTTCTCCTCACCCTTAGAGCTCATTTCAAATGCTATCTTTTCATTAAACCTTCTATTCATCTCACCTCCATTAACCATTCCTTTCTGTTCTTTCACAGAACTCAGCTTACACTGATTACTGTTTAATTTTGCTTTGCTTTTATTTTTGTTTACATGTTTACTTTTAATCACAGCGAAATCAGTAATGAGAGTCCACAAAGATTAGGCTTCCAGACTGCTGAGATGACAGGCGTGTCAAAAGTAAAGAAAATATCAAATACACCTGAAATTTCTATCCTAGTTAGTCACCTCATGCCAAGTCTCAAAGGAACTCTGGGCAATGTCCTTTGAAATACTAATTTCAAGTATATTCATTAACCTTCCCAAAACTCCTTAAAATCTTAAGACTCTACTTAGACCATGACCATTGACTGAGGAGGAAAGAACTGACGTGACCGAAGTAGTATCACCCAGCGGGCCAATGTATCCATAGTCTTCTTCCTCCCATTTAGAACACTACTAAAACTGAGGACGACACTGTGACAGAGCGTGTCCCAATGACTTGTACGAAATTTGGCATATTTCCATTATTCACAGTAACAGTCCTAAAAAGAATCTGAAATAACCCAAACGTTTTCTAATGTATTTTTCAATCTCTAGGCAAGAAACCAGTATTAACCAGCCGGCTGCAGGCCTCAGATCAAGACAGTGAAGCATCACTAATGATATCCTTTCATCAGTTAATCCTGCAGCATTTATTTTCTGCACAATTCATGACGGACTTGTCGTCTCCCTAAACTACCAATACCTCTTATACCCCCAGTTTCCTGCACATAATAATCGATGCTATCTCTTCCCTACATTTCAAATTCTGAGAATGGACTTAACATGAGTCTCAAAAGAGAGGCTGCTTAACTTACTTCTTTAAAGCCGGAACAAAACTATTAAGTTATTTCAGGGGGAAAAAAGTGCCTAACTACTTTAACATGCTGACCAAGTCATCAAAAAGGAGCCATATTACCTTTGATTTATTGAGAAGCTTATTCAGAGAAAAAGTAATCTTTCTACCAGTTTTTAGAAGAAGGAAAAAGTGATCATACACTTGGGTTATCTACAGATTCCTGGGCCAACCCTGGATCTACCTAAGCACTCTCTGGAACAGAGCACAGGAATCTTCTCTACTTTGGGCACTCTCCCCAGCTGACTTTGATGGGAGGAAAGTGGAGGTGCTGAGAAGAGGATCATGGGAAGTAATGCTAACATCAGCTTTATGAATTAAAAGATGTAAAGAGAGGTCAGCCGCGGTGGCCTAGTGGTTAAGTTCAGCATGCTCCACTTTCATGGCCCAGGTTCGGTCCCTGGGCAAGGACCTACAATGCTCCATTAGTGGCCATGCTGTGCTGGTGGCCCACATACTAAAAGAGAGGAAGATTGGCACAGATGTTAGCTCAGGGAAAATCTTCCTCAGGAAAAAAAAAGATATAAAGAGGATGATGTTTCAGGGGCAGTGTACTCATTGCCTGACCCAACTGCCTGAATTCCCTCAAAACAACATTCTAAGCTGACCCACAGACCAGCTCTGCTGAAAATTTTCTCCACAAGAAAAAGAAATAAAATTCACCTCTAGATAAACATGACATTAATGAACTTCCTGAGAAACATAATGAGGAAAAAAAAAGAACTTCCTAAAAATGATTTATACCAACTATGATTAATCAGCTAAGTTAGGGGAGCTATTCTTTAGCTGGATCAAGTTCCATAACGGCAAACCCCATACAAGTCATTAAAAGAGGAGAATATACACAACAAATGCACATCCTCACACACCTCACAGACAGGCACAGAACAGATGAGGGGTTAAGTCTCAGCTACCATTTATTGAGCACCTACTATGTACCACACACTATGCTAGACTCCAGGGATGTAAGTGGAGAAAGATCTCTCTGATCCTCCCAATAACCATGTTGGCCTTACTCTCATTCCATGGATATGAATACTGAGGTTTAAGAAGCATCTGATGATCAAACTGGAAATACACAGCATGGCTGGCACAAGAACTCAGGGCTGCCTGACGTGAATGCTTACATCTTTCCCACTAGATCATGGCACCTAAAAACCACAACCGAGGGGGGGCAAGGTATTTCTTCTTGATATGTGAATCTCAAACTTCCTTGCATGAAACCAAAAAGTTTCATGGCTTTGGCCATAGAAGTTTACAATGACATATATGATTGGTCTGGTGGGGGTGGCAGCTATCATTGTTACCTTACACATGTAACACAGAGCTATTAGATTTTAGGCAATGTGTAAATATTAGAAACATATAACTCATTTAACATTCACAACCAACATGTGAAGTAAGCACTATTACTATTCTCATTTTTATAGATGATGAAATTGACAAAAAGAGGGGTTAAATAAAGTTGCCAAGGTCACAGAGCTATTGAATGATGGAGCTGGGATTCAAGTACAGAATCTGGCTCCAGCGTTCATTCTTTTAAAACACTTGTAATCACACACTGAGACTTGAAATGTTAAGAAAGCACTAAAACAACACTGAATACTTATCCACAGACATGTCCTCAAATGTGTGATTTTGGTTACTAATGCTCTGTAAGTGAGCTAAACAAAGACAAGTGTTCATCTGGCAGCAAGATAAAATCCTGACTACTCTTTTTAAGACTCTGTTAAGTATTTAAACTGCCATATTTTTTCATGCCTTTTTTCTTTCCATTTCAGAGTAATTATCACCTGAACAGTAAGTTCTGTCTAATGCCCTTTATTTCTTCTCCCGAGGACTGGCATTACAATTTGGTCAAATGTACAAACCGAGAGTCTTCACGGATTTTAGACAAGGGCATCCTTCCTAAGCTTTTGCACAGGTCTCAAAGATCACAGCAGGACCATCATGCAGGAGGTGACAAAGCATTTGGCTCAAGTAATTAACACTGTTAGAGCCAGATAACACAGAATTGAAGGTAACAAAAATGGATCTTTCCAGAAGTGCAATTCAAATGCTTGTCTCTGTTAATGCTAATATCTAAAATCTTGTTACATTTATAACTTAATTATATTCAATTTAAAATACCACTTTATTAGCTATTAACTCACCACCACCAGACTGGGACCCAATTTCAATAACGACATTTTAAAAAGCTGCTTACCAAATAGATAAAATCTTGAGTTAATTCCAATTTTCCACCTCTGTCATAAAATCAACGGCATTCATTCCCAATGACAACGTTCCTACTAGACTGAGCAAAAAACAAACTTTGGAGGAGTTGAAGGGGGAAAAAAAGCTAAACTCATGGCAATCAGACACTCAGACACAAATGTTCCAGAAACAAAATCAAGATCTGTAATTCATTCATCCTTTATCCTTCTACTTTAGGAAATTTCCTCAAGTTATTTATTCAACAATGTAAGTTATTGAATAAGCCAGGGATACAAAAAATATAAGACATGGCCTCCAACCTCAAGAAGCAATGACCCATAAATCAATACGGGCTATAAAAGTGTCAGAAGTTTTCACACTGGGAATGGTGTGAGCACAAAAGAGGGAATGGAATGGACACCTTGACCTTCCAGCACTCCTTAAGTCTTCCTTATCTGACAATCACTTTTACTTCCTATTCTCAAGTCTCAAAATTAACAATCAAAGGAGTCTCTGTCACATTATAAACATGCATCTTGACATCTAAAGCAACATTTGACCTGAAGCTGTTGACATTCAGGCATTATCCTTAGTTTATCAGTATTACATACAGTCACAAGGCACAGCACAATGCCTTACCGTGGTTATGCCAAAGACATAATAGCAAGCTATTCATCGAAGGCACAGAAAAAAGCGCAGACTGACATTTAGAACTTTTCATTCTGATCTCTCCCCTCTCAAATTTAATCCCATGTAAGCACTACATCTCCTTCTCCTTATTTTAAAATTTTTTTAGTTTATTTTTTAAGTTTATATACAGTAAAATTCACTCTGTAGTATAAAAAGTCTATGAGTTTCAACAAATGGATAGAATCATGTATCTACCTCCACAATCAATCTCTTTTTATTTTTCATAATAAACTTGGGATGTTTAATTTGCTTAAAACCAAAGGAGCAAGACGTTTACAACTGCTTCATGTGATATTCTGTTTAAAAAAAACAAAATTAACAAGACCACTTTTACTCTCCAGACTCTTAAGTCTAACAAAGTCTATTATATGTATAACAGCTCTTGACAGTGTCTTCATTAGTTTAAACAATTAAGTGTCTGCTAAGTCACAAACACAATTAGGAAGTGGAGATACCAAGATTATATAAAATATGATACACGCCCAGAAGCAGAAAGTGCTTCACTGCAAGTCACTCTAATAACAAATGCAAAAGCCAAAAATCAGAACAGGTAAGACAGATAAGAAGTTTAGTATAGCCAGACTGTAGGGCATACAGTGAACAGTGCCAGATGATGCTGATGAACTAAGATGAGGCCAAATTTTAAAGAGCCAACAAGTGAAATTTAACCTTTAGGCCAGTGGTTCTATAGCTGCACATGAGAATCACCTCGAAGAACTTTAAAGAAAAAAAGGTGATGTTAGGGACTCCATCCCGAGACGCATTACATCAGAATTTCTCGGACACATGCATCTGATTATTTTCAAAGCTCCCCAGGTTATTCTAATGTACACCCAAGGTCAACAACCACTGAAATAGCAGAGGGAAGACAGAAAGATCATTAGATAGAGAAGTAACATGAGGAAATTTATTTTTTGGAAGACAACTGGCAACACTATGGAAGGAGAACAGATGGGAAAGGGACTAGCGGCAGGGACCTGAACTAAGACAGTAGCAGAGGCATTAGAAACACTGTACTCAGGAAACATTCTGCTGGTAGGAGTGACAAAGACGATGATAACCTGGACATAAGGGAAAAATCAAGACTGATTCCTATTTCAAGCTTAAAAAAACAGAAAACGAAGAGTAACTGAGTTGTGGACTTTTAAATATATCTAAAGCCAGTTAACAAAAACAGATTGACACTGGGCTAAAAATCTGGGGCCATCAGCACTAGGAAGTTACAGGAGTGTGTGATACCACTCAAGGAGCACATGCGGGGCAGTATTTGACCACCCACATTCACTATCTGGAATGCTTGTTAATAATGCAGATTCCTGGGTCTCAATCCAGACAGAACAGAATAAGTCACCTAAGTCTGAAAATTTTAAGGAGCTGTGAAGAGAAAGAAGCAGACAGAACCATGTAGAATTCTGGTGAGGTCAACATCATATACTCTATATCGTAGGCAATGAGTCAGGATTTCATGAATAACTGAGGTTGAAGTTTTGATTATTTCAGAACACAATCTACAAAGACCTCCAAAGATAGCGATCTTGGCTGTGAACTTCACTTACGCTGTGAAATCGGCAGCTGCCGTAGCTGCTTTGGTGGCATCCTTATTCAATGTCGCACCCCATACAGCACCCTTATGACCCAAAAATGTTCCAATCCAGTCTCCTGTATCTCCCTGGCGTAGCATGGGTTTACCGTCTAAAAAATATTTTAAAAGACATGTGATTTAGAAACTCAGATTACTTAAAGCCTAAGATTCAAACATAAAATGATCATGTTGAATAACAAAGCAAAAACTGCTTCTGTTGTCTAACCATTCTCACTCACTGGGGTCACGGAGGAACGCCCAGAAATAAATTAACTGAAGAACTGAGCCAAACATTCTCTCTGGGAAGCATTTGCCAATTCGGTGGGAAGAATACCGATAAGCGTCAAAACAATACAGATTTGAGTCTTCTTTTGGACAAACTTCTTAACCTAAATCTCTGTTTCCATTTTAAATTGGGGCTAATACCATAAAGGAGTATCCAAGGAGATAACAGGAGTGACAAATCTTTGTAAAATAAGGTATTACTTAACCTGGCCTAGTTTCTCCATTCCCCGAATCCTTGAAAGATATTTAGAGTCTGCTGGCCGGGGCGTCTAGACAGGCGTACAGTCCAGCTTCTCCAGAAATAGCAATAAAAGTAAAGTGAGAGGCCTCGGTTGGGGGTAATACTTAGCCTCGTTAGACACTCACAAGAGCCTCTCTCGGCTCCAGCGGCGGAACCCCTATAACTACCGCCTTCGCCATCAGACCACGGGCGGCCCTAATCCCAAAGGCTGAGATCCCCACAACCGCTTGGGTCCCGCCCCACTCCCACTTGGCCCCGTCCTGGCCGGCAGGGATCTGGATCAGCGGCCCTGCTCACCTTTGCAAGCGCTGATTAAGAAATACCCATAAGGCGTGATGCCACTGAAGGCCAGATCGACCACAGGCCGCGTGTGGCCCGAGCAGGTGAGCGGAGTCTGCCTCATCGCCATGGCGGCGACCAACCGAGCGATCCGGCTGGGGAGCCGAGGGTCGTCTCGTCTTTTCTCTCCTCCTCTGCAGAGCCCCTGGCTCCTCAAGGCCCCCGCCCTGAAACTGGGCCGGGAAACGGGAAAAGGAGGCCAATCAGGTGGCACCAAGATCAGGAAAGGGACAGGGATGGGTCTGGGAGTCTGCGACCGGCGACCCACAGCCGCCGAGGGAGGGGGAGGGAGGGAGGGAGGAAAGTAGGGGAGGGGGAGAACCGGAGAACCGGAGAACCGGGGACCACGATCCGCACCGACCACACCGGTAGCGGCAGGAAGTGACGAAACCAATGACGCTGGGCGTCCGCCGGAAGTGACGAACAGCTCCCGTTGGAGGCGGGCTTGCGGGGTAGAAGACACTTAATGAAGGAGAGCGTACGACAGCAGCGCGCAGGCGCGAGGTCCCCGCACGTTGGGCGCGCGTGACGCTGTCCCTGCGCCGGGAGCGCGCGGCGTTGGGAGGCGCTCCGCCTTCGGGAGAGGGGTTGCTGGTGTCGCCCTCCGCCCTGCGGGACCGGCGTTGCTGCTCCCGGGCGGAGGTCGCAGGGTGTCAAAGCTGTTTCTGCTTCGCGCAAACGGTGGATCTGGCGGCCTCTGTGGAGTACGCGCCGAGCAGTCCGACCGGTTGGACGGTGCTCTTTATTACAATATGTAGACAGAAAAACCAGACTCGTTCCCGGCAGCTAGCCCAGACCAGAAACATCGTCCAAGAAATTTTTTTTCAATTTTTGTTAACATCTATATACGCAGCTCTTCAATCTACAGATTGAAGATTCAATCTACAGGTTGTCTACTGTAAGGCCCTTAAGACAAGCAATTTCCGCAGCCACGCCTGCTGCAATGTAATACTCCTGTGTTGCTAGTGTTTTACGCATGGGTGTCATGTGACTTTAAATACGGTTAAACTCAGATTGCTTTATCTTTTGACGACTTCGGAGGACTCGAACAATGGTCCCCAAAATTTTTGTTGAAATACTCGCATCAGTAAAACTTTAGCGTGCGCTCCCAATGTATGGATAATTTTTAAATTACCGACAAGTGCATTATAATACATAGACGAAAATAGAAATGCCAGAAGAATCTAAAAACTGAATATAAATAGAAGCTCTGATACCGCTTCGGGTATCGCTGCTCTGTGTAACAACCAGAACTGTTGACTGACTGCTCATAGAAAAGCTTTCCTAAGCGGAAAAGTTCCTATGTCTGGGCAAGTTGTTTCTTTCCTTTGATATTAGAATGTAAGCCAAAAACAGCAGAGGTTTTTGTCACTTCTTCACTACTTTATCCCCAAGGCCATAATGTCTTGGCAAATACCAATAAATATTTAATCAGCATGTTCTGTCTGTGAATGTTTCCTTCTCCATCATCTTTTGGTGATAAACCTGTATTGTCATTCGAAATTTAAGTCTAATGACTTCAGCGGGGATTTGAAGTGCTTTCCCTTTCTATTTCCTTAACATTTTGTTCATTCATTTATAGTGCAGCGCTCACTATGCATGTCTTGCATTATCTTTTGTTCTACTCCCTCTCTGGGCCAGCCTCACCGTGTGGTACAACACACAAACACACACACATGCCACACACCACTCACCCACTTAAAGTATGGCAATGGCTGTGGCTTTGGCATCTTTATACTCCAGTACTAGAAGAGTGAACGGCATTTAGTGAATGCTCAACAAATGATTGTTTACTGGTTAAATAAATAACTGTATTACCTATGGAGATAAATACATAAAAGACACAATTAGTAAAGTTTTAACATATGTATATTTGTTGCTCATTGTGTGTAGGTAAGTATATAACTTATAACTACCTTGTCTCTAAAGATTATATACTTCCTGCTCATTTGGATGCTGAGCTCTAAGAGTATTATGTATCACTATCAGTTGTGTGGGCTTCAAAGACAGTTTAATATTAGAAGATAGATTAATGCGATTAATCTAGTTAACCACATGAAAAGACTAATGAGGAAAAATGATATCAATGTATGTGTAAAAAATTTTAGATAGAGTTCAGGATTCAGTCATTCATGATAAAAACTCTTAAATACTAGAAATAGATGGGACCTCCTTAACCTGATAGAATATCTGAAAGAAACATCACACCTAATGATGAAACACTGAAAGAATTTCCTATTAGGTCAGGTATGAGATAGGAATGATTACTACCATCCCTCCAGTACAGCATCGTGCTAGATGTTTAGATAACCCCAAAAGGCATAAATGTTGCAAAGAAAGTTACAAATCTGTGATTATTTAAAGATTATTTATGGAGATCATATATAAAGAAAAAAATTTCTAAGGTCTAATATAAATTACTGCAATTAATAAGAGTTTAGCAAAGTTGCTGGATTTTTTAAAAAGTGTAGTGAAAGCAATTGCATTTCTATACACTAGCAACAAACAGAAAATGTGATTTTTAAATGTGCCATATAAAATAGCATCAAAAGATAAAAAATACTTGAGAATAAATCTGACAAGTTCTGTTTCCCAGGAGGAAAAAGCTAACACACTGAAATGCAGAAATTGAGGAGAATTTAATGAATGGATCATTTACTAAGATAAGGTCAGGATTAAAAGCAGCCAACAGGGAATGGTGAAGAAATCCAGGGAGAAAATGGAGAGCTAACCATCGATCTGAATGGACAACTGAAAGGGAGCAGTTGTCTGAACATGAATTCACAGAACTATGGGTTCAGGAAAAAGCTACTGGACAAGAGCTGCAAGACTCAAGAGAGGAGCAGAGCTGTGGCCAACCATCATCAGCCCAGCAGTGGGCAAGAAGTGAGAGAATGAATATCTACTCAGATCTCCTGCCCATGCTTCCCATTGGCCAAACAGATTCAGAGGCCGGAAGGCAAGGGAGCCCTTTGACGGAGCCCAGAGATGTCAGCCTTCTAGAATGTGCACCATAGTGTACAAGGTAGGAGAGAGAATCTAGGGAAGTAAATTGAGAATATTCAACATAATTTTCAAGACCTCTGTGGAGAATGATAAATTTTGCTGAAAAGCATTAAAGATTACAAAAGTAATAGAGAGATGGATGTATTGTGTTTATGGGTTGGAAGATTCAATATTGGAAAAATGTCAGTGCTCCCCTGTTGTGAGCTGAATTGTGTCCTCCCCAAATTCATGTGTTCAAATCCTAACTACCAGTATCTCAGAATGTGACTGTATTTGGAGACAGGGCTTTTAAAGGGGTAATGAAGGTAAAATGAGATCATGTGGATGGGTCATAATCCAATATAACTGGTGACTTTGTTAGAAGAGGACACAGACAACACAGACCAAGGCATGACCACATGAGGAAACAATGAATAGGCAGCCAACTACAAGCCAAGGAGAGAGGCATTGGAAGAAACCAAACCTGCAACACCTTGATCTTGGACTTCCAGCCTCCGGAACTGTGAAAAAATAAATGTCTGCTGTTTAAGCCACCCAATCTGTGGTATTTTGTTATGGCAGCACTAACAAACTGATACATGCCCAAACTGACATGCAAATTCCATACAATTCCAAACAAAGGCCCCAATTGTTTAAAATAAAACTTTACAGGTTAATGTTAATAGTTATATAGACTATCAAAACACCAACAAAAGTAGACACAGTCCAAAAGAGGAAAAACAAGGGGAGAAGACTTCTCTAACTAGATGTCATGAATGTTTTGAAGTTATGATAAACCTTGTGGCAATGGCACAGGGATAAAAATAGAAAAAAGGAACAAAATAACAGTCCATATATATATATAGAAATCTAATTCATGACAAAGCTGCACTGTGGATCAGTGGGAAAAAGATGCTTTCAACAAAGCTCTCGAGGGAGTTTGGGGGTGGATATTTCCCTGATTAAGTCCAGATGTGGACACAGCTGACCAATACCTTGACTTCAGCCTTGTAAAATACTAAGCAGAAGTCCCAGTTAAAGCATACTAGACTCCTGATACACAGAAACTGTGGGATAACAAATGTGTGATGTTTTAAGCTGTTAATATTTTTATTGAGGAATAATTAACATATAACATTATATTAATTTCAGGTGTACACCATAATGGCTCAATATTTGTATATATTGCAAAATTATCACCACAAGAAGTCTGGTTAATGTTCGTCATCATTTATAGTTACACAATTTTTTTTCTTGTGATGAGAACTTTTAAGATTTATTCTCTTAGCAATTTTCAAATATGCAATGCAGTATTATTAACTATAGTCACCAAGCTTTACATTACATCCCCATGACTTATTTATCTTATAAGTGGAATTTTGTACCTCTGGACCCTCCTCGCTCATTTTGCCCACCCACCCTCCCTTCGATCTCTGGCAACCACCAATCTGTTCTGTGTCAATCAGCTTGGTTTGTTTGTGTGTATGTGTTTTTATTTTATTGAGTTCATAATAGTTTACATCAATGTGAGATTTCAGTTGTACTTTAGTTCTTGTCTGTCATCACATAAGTGCTCTCCTTCACTCCCTGTGTCAACCCCCCACCCCGCTTCCCCTGGTAACCACTGAACTGTTTTCTTTGTCCACATGTTTGTTTATATTCCACATATGAGTGAAATCATCTGGTGTTTGTCTTTCTCAGTCTGACCTATTTCGTTTAGCATAATTCTCTCCAGGTCCTTCCATGTTATTGCAAATGGGATGAATTTGTCTTTTTTATGGCTGAGTAGTATTCCATGGTATATGTATATATATATATATATATATATATGCCACATCTTCTTTATCCAACCATCAGTGAATGGGTACTTAGATTGTTTCCATGTCTTTGGTATTGTGAATAGTGCTGCAACGAACATAGGGGTGCATATATTACTTTGGATTGTTGATTTCAAATTATTTGAGTAGATACCCAGTACTGGGATAGAAATAGAACTACCCTGGGTCATATGGTAGTTCTATTTTTAGCTTTTTGAGGAATCTCCATACTGGTTTCCATAGTGGCTGCACCAGTTTGCATTCCCACCAGCAGTGTATGAGAGTTCCCTTTTCTCCACACCCTTTCCAATATTTCTTATTTTTAGTCTTAGTGATTATAGTCACTTTAACAGGCGTAAAGTGGTATCTTAGTGTAGTTTTGATTTGCATTTCCCTGATGATTAGTGATGTTGAACATCTTTTCCTGTGTTTATTGACCATCTGTATATCTTCTTTAGAAAAATATCTGCTCATATCCTCTGCCAATTTTTTGATTGGATTTTTTTTTTTTTTTTTGCATTGTTCAGTTGTGTGAGTCCCTTAAACGTTACGGAGATTAACCCCTTGTCAAATATATGATTTGCAAATATTTTCTCCCAATTGGTGGATTGTCTCTTTGTTTTGATGCTCGTTTCTTTTGCCTTGCAGAAGCTCTTTAGTCTGATGAACTCCCACTTGTTTATTTTTTCTTTTTTTTCCCTTATCTGTGAAGACACGGTATTCAAAAAGATCCTTTTTAGTTCGATGTCAAAGAGTGTACTACCTATATTATCTTCCAGGAGTTTTATAGTTTCAGGACATATCTTCAAGTCTTTGATCCAGTTTGAGTTTATTTTTGTGTATGGCTTGAGATAATGGTCTACTTCATTCTTTTGCATGTGGCTGTCCAGTTTTCCCAACACCATTTATTGAAGAGACTATCTTTTCTCCATTGTATGCTCTTGGGACCTTTGTTGAAGATTAGCTGTCTGTAGATGTGCAGTTTTATTTCTGGGCTTTCAGTTCTGTTCCATTGATCTGTGTGCTTGTTTTTGTACCAGTACCATGCCTTTTTTTTTAATCACTATTGCTTTGTAGCACATTTTAAAGTCAGGGACTGTGATACCTGTAGCTTTGTTCTTTTTTCTCAGGATTGCCTTAACAATTTGGGGTCTTTGGTTGCCCCATATAAATTTTAGGATTCTTTGCTCTATTTCTATGAAGAATGTCATTGGGATTCTGATTGGGATTGCATTGAATCAGTAGATTGCTTTGGGTAGTACGGATATTTTAACTATGTTTATTCTGCCAATCCATGAGTGAGGAATCTCTTTCCATCTCTTTATATCATTATCAATTTCTTTCAGTAATGTCTTATAGTTTTCATTGTATAAGTCCTTCGCCTCCTTGGTTAAATTTATTCCTAGGTACTTTATTCTTTTAGTTGTGAATGCAAATGGAATTGTATTCTTGAGTTCTCTTTCTGTAAGTTTGTTACTGGAGTATAGAAAAGCAACTGATTTTTGTAAGTTGATACCCTGCAACTTCACTGTAGTTTTTAATTACTTCTATTAGTTTTCCCTTGGATTCTTTGGGGTTTTCTATATATAAGATCATGTTGTCTGCAAACAACGAGAGTTTCACTTCTTCACTCCCTATTTGGATTCCTTTTATTCCTTTCTCTTGCCTATTTGCTCTGGCCAAAACCTCCAGTACTATGTTGAATAAGAGTAGTGATAGTGGGCGTCCTTGTCTTCTTCCTGTTCTCAGGGGTATGGCGTTCAGTTTTGGCCCATTGAGTATGATTTTGGCTGTGGATTTGTCATATATGGCCTTTATTATGTTGAGGTAATTTCCTTCTATCCCCATTTTGTTAAGAGTTTTATCATAAATGGCTGTTAGATCTTGTCAAATGCTTTCTCTGCATCTAATGAGTAGATCATGTGGTTTTTATTCCTCAATTTGTTGACGTGGTGTATCACGTTGATTGATTTGCAGATTTTAAACCATCCTTGTGTCCCTGGTATAAATCTCACTTGATCATGATGTATGATCTTTTTGATGTATTGCTGAATTTGGGTTGCCAAAATTTTGTTGAAGATTTTTGCACCTATGTTCATCAACAATATTGGCCTATAGTTTTCCTTTTCTGTGCTGTCCTTGTCAGGCTTTGGTATCAGAGTGATGTTGGCATTATAGAATGTGTTAGGAAGTGTGCCATCCTCCCTAATTTTTTGGAATAGCTTGAGAAGGATAGGTATTAAATCCTCTCTGAAGTTTGGTAGAATTCCCCAGGGAAGCCATCTGGTCCTGGGGTTTTATTCTTTGGGATATTTTTTTTTTACTGTTTCAATCTCTTTCCTTGTGATTGGTCTTTTCAGATTGTCTGTTTCTTCTTGATTCAGCTTTGGGAGGTTGTAAGAGTCTAAGAATTTATCCATTTCCTCTAGATTATCTGTTTCGTTGGCATACAGTTTTTCATAATATTCTCTTATGATCCATTGTATTTCTGTGGCGTCTGTTATTTCTCCTCTTTCATTTCTGATTTTATTTATCTGAGCTTTCTCTCTTTTTTTCTTTGTAAGCCTGGCTAAAGGTTTGTCAAATTTTCTTCTCTTCTCAAAGAACCAGCTCTTTGTTTCATTGGTCCTTTCTACTGCCTTTTTTGTTTCAATAGAATTAATTTCTGCTCTGATTTTTATTATTTTTCTCCTTCTGCTGACTTTGGGCTTTGTTTGTTTTTCTTTTTCTAATTCAGTTAGGTGTAATTTGAGATTGCTTATTTGGAATTTTTCTTGTGTATTAAGGTGTGCCTGTATTGTGATGAATTTCCCTCTTAATATGGCTTTTGCTGCATCCCATATGAGTTGGTATAGTATGTTATCATTTTCACTTGTCTCTGGATATTTTTTGATTTCTCCTTTAATTTCTTCAATGATCCATTGCTTGTTCAATAGCATGTTGTTTAGTCTCCACATCTTTGTCCCTTTCTCAGCTTTCTTCTTGTAATTAATTTCTAGCTTTATAGCATTATGATCAGAAAAGATGCTTGTTATTATTTCAATTTTATTAAATTTATTGAGGCTTGCTTTGTTTCCCAAAATATGGTCTATCCTTGAGAATGTTCTGTGTGCACTTGAGAAGAATGTGTATTCTGCCATTTTTGGATGGAGTGTTCTATATATGTCTATTAAGTCCAACTGGTTTAGCTTTTCATTTAATTTCACTGTTTCCTTGTTGATTTTCTGCCTGGATGATCTATCCATTGATGTGAGTGGAGTGCTGAGGTTCTCTACTATTATTGTGTTATTATTAATATCTTCTTTTAGGTTTGTTAATAGTTGCTTTATGAACTTTGGTGCTCCTGTGTTGGGTGCATAGATATTCAGAAGGATTATTTCTTCTTGATGGAGTGTCCCTTTGATCATTATATACTGCCCCTCTTTGTCTCTCCTTACCTGTCTTATCTTGAAGTCTGCTTTGTCTGACATAAGTATTGTGACACCTGGTTTCTTTTGTTTGCTATTAGCATGGAGTATCATCTTCCACCCTTTCACTCTGAGCCTGTGTTTGTCATTGCAGCTGAGATGTGTTTCCTGGAGGCAGCATATTGTTCGATCTTGTTCCTTAATCCATCTCGCCACTGTGTCTTTTTACTGGAGAATTCAGTCCATTTACGTTTAGGGTGATTATTGATGTATGAGGGCTTAATGCTGTCATTTTATCACTCATTTTCTGGTTTCCCTGCATTTCCTTTGTTTCTCGTCCTGTGTGTTTTAGTCTACCCATTGAATCATGTAGTTTTTTTTATCATGTGTTTCTTTGTTTTCTCATTATTTATTCTTTGTTTCTCTCTTCTGGTTTTTTGTTTAGTGGTTACCCTGAGGTTTGTATTCAGAATCTCATGTATAAGATAGTGCATTTCCTGATGGCCTCTTATTTCCTTAGTCTAAACCAATTCAGTCCCGTTCCTCCTCCCCTCCTAAGTTGTTTTTCTCATATCTTATTGCATCTTGTGAGGTGAGTTTGTAGTTAAAATCACAGGATTATCTTTGTTTTTGGTGTTTTCCTTCCCTCTAGCTTAATGCTATAGTTGAATGTTTGCTATCTTATTCTGGTTCTACCTATTTATCTCCTTACTCTGTGTACCCTTTCTCCCTTTTTCTTTTTTTTTTTTTTTTTTAGGTGAGTGCCTTCTTGAGGATTTCTTGTAGGGATAGTCTTGTAGCTACAAAGTCCCTTAGCTTTTGCTTGCCTGGGAAAGTTTTAATTTCTCCCTCATATCTGAAGGATATTTTTGCTGGACAGAGTATTCTTCCTGAAGATTTTTGTCTTCTAAAGATTTGACTATGTTGTTCCATTCTCTCCTAGCTTGTAAGGTTTCTGCAGAGAAATCTGCTGAAAGCCTGATAGGGATTCCTTTTAAGGTTATTTTCTTCTGCCTTGCTGCCCTTAGTATTCTTTCTTTGTCATTCACTTTTTCCAGTTTTACTACTATATACCTTGCAGTAGGTCTTTTTACATTGACAAATCTATGAGATCTGGAAGACTCTTCCACACAGATTTCCCTCTCTTTCCCTAGGTTTGGCAAGTTCTCTGGTATTATTTCTTTGAACACACTTTCTGCTCAATTCTCTTTCTCTTCTCCTTCTTGAATACCTATAATTCTTATGTTGCATTTCCTCATTGAGTCGGATATTTCTCAGAGACTTTATTCATTTCTTCTTAGTCTCAGTTTTCTCTCCTCCTCTATCTGGAGCATCTCAACATGTCTATCTTTAATTATGCTGATATGCTCCTCTATGATGTCCACTCGAGTGTTCGGGGAATCCATATTTTGTTTTATCTCTTCCATTGTGTCTTTCATCTCTCATATTTCTGATTGATTCTTCTTTATAGTTTCGACCTCTTTTGTGAAGTAGCTCCTGAACTCATTTAATTGTTTCTCTACATTCTCTTTGATCTCATTGAGTTTTTTGATGATAGCTATTTTGAATTCATTTCAATTTAGATTACATATTTCTATGTCCTCAGAACTGAATTCTGAGTGCTTGTCATTTTCTCTCTGGTCTGGAGATTTGGTATAGTGTCTGATGTTGCTAGAGGTAGGTTGGGTCTTCCACATTCTGCTATTATTTGGTTGCAGTTACCGCCTATTGCCACTGGGTGGGGGTCGAGAGCCACGTATTCTGAGCCCTCTGCCTTCAGCAGATATCCCAGGCAATGGAGCGGCACCGGGCAGGTGGGGGAAGGGGCACTTTCTCCTGCATGTGCTCTGGGCTTTCTTGATCAGCTCTCACTATCTGGTCTACTGGGATGTTGGCTTGATGAGGTCACCACCTTGAAAGCTTTTGCCCCATTAGAGGGCTTCCCTCTAGGTTGCAAGGGCCCTAGGGAGTCCTTGGTGATCCTGCAAACAAGTGACCCCCTCCTCTGTTCCTTCCCTCATGGAACCTCCTGTGGTTGCAATCCCAGTCTTTAGAGGAGGGAGAGAAGTTCTCTCTTATCCCATTCCAGCTCCTCTGAGGGGGGCTCCAGCCTCTCTGCCTTCTATCGTGTGGCTGCATGTCTCTCCAACGTTTTTGTGTTGTTAGGATGTCGTCTGTTGGAGTATGGATGCCCCTTTGTGTTGTATGTTGGAGAGGAGAGAGTCCCGGGCTAGTTCACTCTGCCATGATACTGACATCGCTCCAGCTGGTTTGCTTGTTTGTTTAAATTTAGATTCCACGTATAAGTGAGATCATACAGTATTTGTCTTTCTCTCTCCGATTTATTTCATTTAGCATAATGCCCTCAAGTTCTATCCATGTTGTTGCAAATGACAAGATTTCACTCCTTTTTATGGCTGAATAATATTTCATTGTACACATACACATTTTCTTTACCCAGTCATCCATTGATGGACACTTAGGTTGTTTCCATATATTGGCTATTGTAAATAATGCTACAACGAACATGGGAGTGCAGATATCTCTTTGAGATACTGATTTCATTTCCTTTGGATATATACTCAGAAGTGGGATTTGCTGGATCATATGGTAGCTCTATTTTTAATTTTTTAGGAACCTCTATACTGGTTTCCATAGTGGCTGTACCAATTTACATTCCCACCAACAGTGCACAAAGGTTCCCTTATCTCCACATCCTCACCAGCATTTACCTTTTTGATGATAGCTGTTGTAATAGGTGTGAAGTGATACCTGACTGTGGTTTATATTTGCATTTCCTTGATGATTAGTGATGTTGAGCACCTTTTCATGCACCTGTTGGCTGTTTTTCTTTGGAAAAATGTCTATTCAGTTCCTCTGCCCATCTTTAAATTGGGTTGTTTGATATTGTTTTGCTATTGATTTGTATGAGTTCTTTATACATTTTGGATATTGACCCCTTATCAGATACATGGTTTGCAAATATTTTCTCCCATTCCATAGGTTGTCTTTCCATTTTATTATTTCCATCTATTTGTTTTGCTGTGCAGAAGCTTTTTAGTTTGATTTAGACTCATTAATTTTTGCTTTTGTTGCTTGTACTTTTGGTGTCATATCCAGAAAATTATTGCCAAGACCAAAGTCAAGGAGCTTTGTCCCTGCTTTCTTCTAGAAGTTTTATGGCTTTAGTTCTTATGTTTAAGTCTTCAAACCATCTCAAGTTAATTTTTGTTAGTGGTATAAAATAGGGGTCTAATTTCATTTGTCTGAATGTGGTTATTCAGTTTTCCCATCATTTATTGAAGAGGTTGTCCTTTCCCTATTTACTATTCTAGGTTCCTTTGTCAAATATTAGTTGACTGTATATGTGAGGGTTTATTTCTGGCTCTTGATTCTATTCCACTGGTCTATGTGTCTATTTTTATGCTAGTACCATACTGTTTTGATTACTATAGCTTTCTAGAATAGTTTGAAATCAGGAAGTGTGATGCCTCTGGATTTGTTCTTCTTTATCAGGATTATTTTCACTATTTGGGTTTTTTTGTGATTATGTACAAATTTTAGGATTATTTTTTCTAATTCTATGAAAATTCCATTGGAAATTTGGTAGAGACTACACTGATCCTATAGATGGCTTTGAGTAGTATGGACATTTTAACAATATTAATTCTTCCAATCTATGAACATGGAATATCTTTCCACTGGTTTGTCTCTTCTTCAATTTCTTTCGGCAAAGTCTTATAGTTTTTAGTGTGTAGATGTTTCAACTCCTAAGTTAAATTTGTCCCTAAGTATTTTATTATTTTTGATGCAATTGTAAATGAGATTGTTTTCTTTATTTCTCTTTCAGGTATTTCATTGTTAGTCTATACAAATGCAACTGATTTCCATATATTTTTATAGAGGGATTGGTGTTAATTCTTCTTTAAATGTTTGGTGTAATTCACCAGTGAAGCCATTTGGCACTGGGCCTTTGGTTGAGAGGTTTTTTGTTTTGGGGGGTTTTTCTGATTTGGAAAGAATTCTTTATTTGATGAAAGGAGTTGGGAGATTTTTGATTACTGATTTAGTCTCCCCACTTATACAGTCATGTGTCACTTAATTTTGGGATATGTTCTGAAAAATGTGCCACTAGGTAATTTCATGATGTTCTATGTGTGAACATCATAGAGTGTACTGAAGGGGAATAAAATTTGCCATTCCAAAATATGTCTCTTCAACACAAGGATTATTTTAGGCTGACTATTCGTAAGGAACAAAAGACTCAGAAAGATTTTCTTGTTGTCTCCCCCTTAACTGCCTAAAAGAACTCAGATGAAAAAACCTGTCTCAGGAAACAAGCTATCACGTTAGCATAACATGAACTAGGTGGTAGACAGGGAGAAACCCAGAAAAGCCTGTTTGTTGGACTCCCCTCTGTGTTCTTCTGTTTCTTTGTAGCCAAACAAACACTTGCTTTCCAAATATTTGCTCCTTTTCACCTACCTATGAATTGCCTTCCTTCCTTTGAAGTCCCTGACCCTCCCTTCCTCCAACATCTTCTTTTGTCCTTAGCTAAGGATGATATTTAAGGTTAGGGTTCAGCCATTTTGGTGAGATAATTGGTTTTCTCCCATGTACACCTGTTATTAAACTTTTGTTTGATTTTCTCTTCTTAATCTGTGCCGTGTCAATTTAATTCTTAGACCAGCCAAAAGAACCCATAAGAGTAGGGGAAAATTTCTTCTTCCCCTACAGTACTTACATAAAACTAGATGGTATAGCTTATTACACACCTAAGCTATAATGGTACTAATCTTATGGGACTGCTGTTATATGTTGGTCGTTGACCAATATATCTTTATGTGGTGGGTGACTGTAATTGATCTGTTGCAATTTTCTTTTTCTTCATGATTCAGTCGTGGTAGATTGTATATTTTAGGAATTTACCCATTTCTTCTGGGTTTCCAATTTTTTGTTATATAAATGTTCATAGCAGTCTCTTATGATCCTTTTTATTTCTGTAGTGTCAGTTATAATGTCTCCTCTTCCATTTCTGATTTTGTTTGAGTTTTCTCTTTTTTTTTCAGTCTACTTAATGTTTGTTGATTTTATCTTTTCCAAAAAACAGCTCTTAGGTTTGTTGATCTTTTCAATTATTTTTCTGGTCATTGTTTTATTTTTGCTCTGATCTTTGTTATTTCCTTCCTTCTGTTAACTTTGGGCTTTATTTGCACATTTTTTTTGTTCCTTGAGGTATAAAAATTAGGTTGTTTATGTGAGGTCTTTCTTTTCTTAATGTAGGATTTATCACTACAAACTTCCCTCTTAGAACTGCTTTTGCTGCATCCCATAAGTTTGGTATGTTATGTTTCCATTTTCTTTTGTTTCAAGATTTTTTAAATTTCTTCTTTGATCTATTGGTTATTCAGGAGTATGTTTTTTAATTTCCACCAATTTGCAAATTTTCCTCCTGTTATTGATTTCTGGTTTCATACCGTTGTGGTCAGAAAAGATACTTGGTATGATTTTAATCTTCTTAAATTTGCTAAGACTTGTTTTGTGATCTATCCTGGAGAATGTTTCATGTTTACTTTGGTGCTGTTGGATAGAATGTTCCGTCTACATCTATTAGGTCCATTTGGTCTATAGTATGGTTCAAGTCCAATGATTCCCTGTTGATTCTCTGTCTGGATGATCCATCCTTTGTTGAAAGTAGGATATTGAAGTCTCCTACTATTATTATTTTGTTTTCTATTTCCTTCTACAGATCTGTTAGTATCTGCTTAATATATTTAGGTGCTCCAATTTGGGTGCATATGTATTCACACTTTTGTATCCTCTAGATGAATCGACCCCCTTATCATTATATAATGACCTTCTTTGTCTTTTGTTATCATTTTTGGCCTAAATTCTATTTTGCCTGATATGAGTATAGCTACCTCTGCTTCATTGGTTTCCCCTTGCAGAGAACATATTTTTTGTCCCTTCACTTTAAGCATATGTGTAGGTAAAGATTTACTAATGCCATCTTATTAATTGTTTGGGGCTGTTTTATAATTCCCTTGTTCCTTTCTTGATGATTTTCTCTGGTGGTTGCTTTGATTCCCTTCTCTGTATCTTTTGTGAATCTACTGTGGCTTTTTGCTTTATTGTTACCATGAGGCTTACATATCTTATAGTTAGAGAGGCTTACAACATCTTATAGATATAACCATCTATTTTAAGCTGATAATTTAACTTTGATCACACACGAAAATTCTCCCTTTTTACTATCACCCCACATTTTATGTTTGCAATGTCACAATTTACCTATACTTTATGCTGTGTATCTATTAACAAATTATTGTAGCTATAGTTATTTTTAATATTCTTGTCCTTTAACCTTTATACCAGGGTTAAGTGGTAAACACTCCATCATGTTACAGTACTAACATAGCTTTACCTGTGTGTTGTATATTTTCATATGTTTTCTTGTTACTAATCAGTATCTTTCATTTGAGCTTGAAGAATTCCTTTAAGCCCTTTTAATAAGGCAAGTCTCGTGACAATAAATTCTCTCACCTTTTGTTTGTCTAGAAAAGTCTTTATCTCTCCTTCATTTCTGAAGGACAACTTTGCTGGGTAAAGCATTCTTGGTTGGTACTTTTTTTCTTTCAGCACTTTTAATATTTCATCCCATTCTCTCCTGGCCTGTAAGTTTTCTTCTGAGAAATCCACTGATAGCTTTATGGGGGTTCCCTTATAAGTTACAATCTTTTTTTTTCTCTTGCTGCTTTTAAGATTCTCTCTTTGTCTCTGGTTCTGACAGCTTTCTTATGACGTGTCTTAATGAGAATCTCTTTCAGTTGATTTTGTTTGGTGACCTATGAGTTCCATGAACTTAGATATCCAAATATTTCCTCGTATTTGGAAAGTTCTCATCCATTATTTCTTTAAATGTGCTTTCTACACTTTCTCCCACTCTTCTACTTCTGGAATTCCATTTATTCACACATTGGTTCTTTTGCTAGTAACCCATAGATCACATAGTTTTCCTTCACTCTTTTCATTCTTTTTTTCTTTTTGCTACTCTGATTAGATAATTTCAATTGATCTGTTTTTTAGCTGACTTATTCTTTCTTCTCCTTGGTCAAGTCTGTAGTTGAAGCTTTCTATTGAATTCTTCATGTATTTATTCTTCAGCTCTAAAATTTCTGTTTGATTCTTTTAATGTTTTCTGTCTCTTTGTTAACTTCTCATTTTGTTCTTGTATTCTTTTCCTGATATCATTAAATTGTTTATCTGTGCTCTCTTGTTGCTCTCTGAGCATCTTTAGAATAATTATTTTGAATTTTCGTCAGGCAATACTAGATCTTAATTTCTTTGGGACCAGTTACTGGAGGTTTACTGTATTTCTTTGATAAAGTCATGTTTTTCTGAACCCTGTAGCCTTTCATAAGTGTCTGTGTATTTGAAGAAGCAGTCACCTCTCTAGACTTTATGGACGGACTTCAGTAAAGACTTTACTTCACCTGTGGGTGGGTGCACACTGGAGCATGATGCAATCCCACGTCTAGTGGTGCAGGGTGTTAAGTGCAGGGGTTTGTGGCAGCTCAGGTCTGGGGGGGGGGGGGTCATGATGTCTCTTTGGGTCAAGCCATTGGGGTCCAAATCATCAATAACTGTGTGGTCCTTGGTGGGTGCTGTGTGTGTGGGGGGGCAGGGGGAGTCTACAGTGTCTACAAAGCTGTTGGAGTCCTCAGTGGTGGCTCTAGGTCCAGCAGCTAGGGACCAGGGCAGGCAGCAGTTGTGATCTTAGCCAGTGGGGTGCACACATTCAGCTACATAGGCCCTTTTCAGGGTCCTATGTAGTGGCAGGGGCTGGTCGCAGATACTCACCTAACGTTGGGGGCCAGGGCATGCAGCAAGAGCCGGGGCCAACTGCAGGTACACAGGTAGCTGCAGTGCCCTGGCTGTTGGTGTGCACTGCTGTGGCTACTTCATCTTGCCACACGTGTATAGCCGTGGTGGCCAATAATGGGGTTTGGGCTGGGGTGTGCAAGTACACACTGGAGGGGCTAGCTGCAGGTCATCACAGTAGTGCTGGCCAGTGACAGAAGACAGGGCCTGACCTAGGCCCACAGGTAGCTATGGGGACCCTGGCTGTCATGCATGCTCTCCCATGGCTACAGTCTTCCCCTGGGTGTGAGCTTATAGTGGAGGCCAGAAACAGACATTAGGCTGGCAACATGCAAGTACACAGCTAGAGGAGCTAGCCTCCAGCATGCACAAAATGGTGGTGGTCAGCTGCAGGGGTTTTTGCTGGTGTCTTGCATTCATGCAGCTGCAGAGGCCTGGGTTGGCTGCCAGTGGAGTTCCTGGGCTCCAATGGGAGCAGGGGAAGGGGCAAGGGGCAGGGTACTCAGGCAGCTGGTGTCAGAAAACACAAATACTTGTGGGGCAAAAGCTGATGAAATCTGCAGGGGGTCCACAACAGCTTTGTTGGCTGTTGTTTCCTTCATCAGTAGCCGAAGGTGCTAGGTTTGTCTATAGAGCAGGTCACTGTGCACCATCACTGCTCCTGCTGCGTGGCTGCTGTTGGTGGTCCCTACTTTTCCTCCTTCTCCCTACTTATTTCTATGCATCTCAGCTTTGCCAGTCTGGGTGGAGTGAAATTGAAGCAGGACCTTTTTGTGGTGCCCTAAAAGGCTGGGGAAGCTGGTCGCTCACCTTCCTTTTTCTTTCCTCACTAGGGGAGCTCTTTCTAGCTGGGCAGTTCCCTCTTGGTGCTGAGCAATGCTGGCTTGGGGGATACGACGATGCAGGCAGAACGAAATTGTCTTCCTTCTCTTTTCGGGTAGTTATTCTTGGGTTTTTTGTTCCACGGCGTTGTTTAGGTTTCTTAAGTGGACTACAGAGTTTTCCCATAGCTGTTCTTGTTCATGATAGCTTTCTATCTTGATCTTTTATGAGAGGATGGAGGCTGGGATCTCCTATGCTACCATCTTGGTGATGTTCCCTCCAATAATACTTAAAATAGCTGTTATAACTATGCTTAATGACAAAAAAAAATGTATGTGCCTATTGAAAGCACCAAGACGAAATCTCAGCAGAGCAATAATAAGAATAAAGTATCAGGAAACCAAATCAAAATTATAAAACTGAAAAATACAATAACTGAATTAAAAAATCACTGGGTGTGTTTATTCAAGTTCTCTGAGAATCAGACACCAAGAAAGAATTCGAAACACAAGAGATAGATATATTGCAGAAAATGCCTATGAATGATGAACAAGAAAGGGAGCAGGAGCAGGCAGGGAGTGCCTTCAAGCTGTAAGGCTGGTCTGACACTTGTGAAAGGAGAGAGGGAAATACAGAGGGTTGGATAGAAAGAGACAGACTGCAATGCAAATCTGAAAAAGTCTTGTCCAGGCAAGTACCTTGCATATCTCGCTTCCTCTCACATTTTATTGGTGAGAATTCAGACACATGGCCACGCATGTAGCCACAAGGTGGTCTGGAAAATATAGTCCAGCTGGGCATCCATGTGCTCAGGAAGACAAGGAGAAAAAATTTGAGTGTGGCAAAAAGAGGCTCAGATACAGTTCCCTATTTTCATTTGCTTTCTTCCCTTTGAGTTACATCTTTCCTACTGCACTCTGTGTGTTTTTTCTGTTCTGTTGACTCTGTTTTAAGTCAATTCTCTTTCTTACTACTTCAAATGTTATTTTTATATATCATTAATGTTTTGATTGTTTTCCTTCAGTTTCTTTCCTTGACTGCCAGCTGCCTCTACATCTCTATTTGTTTTCACTTTTTTTTTTTTTTTTGGTCTTTTGTTATAGAGACTTCATCTTTTTACTTTTTTAGAAAGTGTAGGAAAATGTTTGCCTAAACATTTCTTCTTTTATTTTTCCCCCAGTAATTCTTTGGCTTTTGCATTTGGTTCTTTTCTTTTATTTAAGAACAGTACATTTTTCAATGTGGAGATGCCATATCACTTGTCTTTAAATGATGGCAGTTCTATGAATTTAGTCTTTAGTTAATTGTTGAAGAACAGTTTGTTTGCTTTCTGATTCTCCTCCCTCTTTTGTTGGACAGCATTTTGGTTGCATAAGTAGAACTTTAGAAGAATGAATATGAGCTTACGATCCGGGAATGAAATCAGCTGCTTGTTCGGCGAGAAATCTCAGATTACACATCAAGTAAAGAGAAGGGAGAAATTTAACATAGATACTTTTGGTACTGCTTCTACTGTAGTGTTTTGGACAAAAAGATTAGCTGTCATCATTTTGTGGGTGGAGATAGAAATAGTTTGATGGGATAAAATGAGATTCCCTTCCCCCACCATCACCTACACTTTTCTGAGAGGAAATACTACATTGTCAGAAAGGATTCATTTGGAGTTGGCACCATTTTCCCTAAATGATTCACACACAGTGATTCCAGACTACTGTGATGGTTCTAGTAATATGGATAAGCTTGGGGAAAAGCCCGAAGATCCATATCCAAGAATTCCAGGGTTCTTTTTTCCCAAAAGAGTAGAGAAGAGTCAAAGTCACATCAATATGAAGATTATACTTTCCTCATATAATGCTAAATCATGCTTGGGAAGAAAATTAACTTAATATGAAGGATGGTCACACAGATAAAATGTGTTAACTACTAAATGGATAAAAGGAGAACTCTAAGGAATCAGAGAAATAGCAGTTTCAGGAAGCAGGTACCACCCTTAGGCCTGAGGAAACAAAGGGAACAAAGAGAAAAACTTAGAAACTTTGAGAAGGCTGTCTGGGGGGCGGGAACCCAGATCTCTGAGGAGCAGACGCGAGCTAGTTGGTGTTGGTATCTGTGGGGGGTGGTGATGAGGCTGGTTCTGCAAGTGTTGAAAAACTGCAAGTTGGATTCAGCTGCTGCTATGGAAAGAAATGACTGCTACAGGGGTGAAAAAGTGTGGCCAGACTGATTTGTAGTAGAACCACGAGCAGATAGGAAGTCACCAAGAAGCAACAGGAAAGAGCAAATTCCTTATTCCTCTCCAGTGTTGCAGTGTCCTCTCATGCCCCCTGTTGGCAGAGCCTAGCATCAATGACCTGGAGAAGCAAAAGTGTAGCTTCCGGAGGCCTGTTCCCACCACCACAAAGGAGAGAATGATGGGGTGGGTGGAGCTGAGAAATAATATCTATCCCAAGGATTTACAATGGGGCAGATGGAAAACATATCTAAGTGTGTTTGTATCATCACTGATGGATCTAAAGGAAAACAGTAGCTGTTTTCTTAATTAACATACTCCCTCCCTTCCACACACATGCTAAATCGGCTGTATTTCCTGCTGACACCACCATTTACCAAAGTGCCATTGGAGAGTAATCTTTGCTTCTTTTGCTTTTTATACTCGGTGTTCGATTATCAATTGTGTCAATTCCACCACTTACAACCTTCTCTTGCATACTGTCACTAACCTAGTTTAGGCATACATCATTTTTTACATGACATAACACAACAGACTTCTAAGTGGTATTTCTGTCTCTAGTTTCATCTCTCTTTAGTCTAGTAATTCTCACTCCGAGCTGTATAATAATGCCATCTGGGAAACTTTTTAAAATATCTCATTCCCAAAGGATCTTGATTTAATTGGTTTGGACTGGAGTCTGGGGATCAGCATTTTTAAAGCTCCTTAGGTAGTTTAAAGTTCAGTTAGCTTTGAGAACCATTATTTTAGTCTGTCCTCCATATTAGTATCAAATTATTGTATCTTTTTTTTTTTTTTGAGGAAGATTAGTCCTGAGCTAACATCTGCCGCCAATCCTCCTCTTTTCTGCTGAGGAAGACTGGCCCTGAGCTGACATCCATGCCCATCTGCCTCTACTTTATATGTGGAACACCTGCCACAGCATGGCTTGCCAAGTGGTGCGTAGGTCCACACCTGGGATCTGAACCAACAAACCCTGGGCCACCGAAGCAGAATGTGTGAATTTAACTGCTGTGCCACTGGCCAGGCCCCACTTTTATCATTATTTTGTGATGTAGAAATGCAATGATGTCATTCCATTACCCTAAATTCCTCAATGGTTATCCGTATCAAGAGACAATGTATGTAACTGGCACGCCCATTGTTCTTCTAGGTCTGGTTTCCACATCCCTCTCTTACTCCTGTTAATCCTTCTCCCTGACATTCTCACTGCAGTGTCAACGTCTACCTTTATTTTCCAACAATACTGAGCCACTTGCAATTTCCTGAACATAAGATATTCTCTCATTTATCCACGTAGTTGCATGTTTTATTCCTTCCAGGAAAGAAACCTCACTCACACCACAGCAAATTGTAATCACATGGTTAAAAACACATAATGCAACGTCAATGTTTTAAAGCAATCTTCAAAACAGATTACTTTCTGTGATTTCAATTGTATGAAAACTTGTGAATGCAGAGAAAAAAATAGTTGAAAGAAATTTATTAAAATGTTAACTGTGGTTGTCTCTAGGTGGCAGGGTTATAGGTTTTATTTTCTTCCGTATACTTTTCTGTAGTTTAGAAATGTTCTATAACGAAATATATTACACTTTTAAAGAGAAAAAATAAAAGTTATTGTCAAAGTTATTTATATATTTAAAAAACAGCAGATGTATTTCTACATCTTAATCGTCTCAATTCCTGAATTAAAGTAGAAGTGTTTGAGGCTGGCCCGTGGCCGAGTGGCTAAGTTCACCCACTCTGCTTCAGTGGCCCGGGGTTTCATCAGTTCGGATCCTGGGCGCGGACACAGCACCGCTCACTAGGCCATGCTGAGGCGGCGTCCCACACAGCACAACCAGAGGCACTCACAACTGGAATATACAACTATGTACTGGGGGGATTTGGGGGAGAAGAAGAAGTGGCGGGGTGGGGGGGGGGAGAAGACTGGCAACAGTTGTTAGCTCAGGTGCCAATCTTTAAGAAATAAATAAAGTGGAAAAATTTCGTTATTAAAATAGGATAGTGAGAAACACTAACATTTGCTTAAGAGTTTTTACCCCCTAGTCCTACATACATAAACAAAAATGTAATTTTCTTTAGCCACTAGATGGCAATCTCTTCACGTGTATTGCCCCATACATAACCTGCGGAAACACCTTTGTAGGGATTGCACATGGTTTATGTAAATATTTTTCTTTTTCAACTAAGAAATTATAATATATTGTTTACATTTAGAAGATATTTCAATGCACACTAAGAACATTGTTGGGTTTAGTTGTCTCAAATGTAAATCAATTTCCTTATAGGCGTCCCACATTTATTGGTGTTATCCCGGCCAGTTCTGTTCTGATTAAGCCCCACCTCACTACTTAAAAGGCAGCAGAGGTTGCTTTCCCCCTTGGCTTTTCTTTTGCTTTTATGCTTGATTTAGACCTTTTAGGCTTGTAGATGATACTCACAGGAATTGCTTAGTCTAGCTGGTGTTATTCAAGGTTCAGGAGACTGTCACCCTCCTATGTTATTACCAACTCGGGAATGGCTGAGACCTAAGAATTGGGTCAGAGAGTGGTAGAAGGGATATTCCCGTGGGGAACATCCTGATGGCACCTATCTGTGTCAGAATGATTTTCAATCTTACCTGAAACAATGTATTCAGGGAGATTAATGACTATTTCTAAGATTTTCGAGGACAATAGACCCTCAGGCAAGATTTAAAAAATTAACTATTGCCCTTTTTTCACCACTGTTTGCACATAGCTTATTACAGGCGTCAAAGAAATCTCAAATTCTCTCCAGCTGTTTTCTCTTTCTCTATTTCTTTCTTTCCAAAGTCTGATTGTTTGTCGAAAATGATTGCTCGCTGTGTTTCACTGTAGGTGGATGGTGGCTTATCCTCCTGGCACTGCACTTTCAATTTACAATCAACAGTACTCAGGGAGTGAGTCGAATCTGGAGACTCAGAGCTGTATTTCTGCCAAATCAACTGGGTCTTTTGCTTTCAAACACGTGAGGTGCATTTCTAATGTCTAAATTTAAGGGCTGAACATTATATTCAAGGGGAATTGCTACATATTAGAGGAGACTGTATAAGCACGTCGTAATTTTCCATAATTTTCTCTGATTAAAAAATAGGGGTTCTTTATAAAATTTTGAAAGACTGTAAAAGCTCAAAGCAGAAAAATTAAAATCAATCATAATTTCCCCACCAAGGGAACATATCCTATAAGTGGCTATAAAACCAATTATAAGGGTCTGTATTTAGAGAAGTAAGTTTAATATCTCTACATGCTCATCATTTTCCCTAGGGAAATTTTATTATTTGGGGTTCTATTGTTATTGTGAATGATTTTAAAGACAGTAGCAAAAAATTTAGCATTTTGGTCTTAAACTAGATGTCAACCTATATTTAAAAACAAACCACTTTGAGTATTTTTCTTAGTTTATGCTAACACTGAGGGCTACAAATGAACTCTGAGGCATGAACTGTAGCTGTTTGACTGAATCGATCTTTCTTAGGATAACAGAAATTCTGAATGCTGTGCTTGCTGTTTCACAATTTTCTGTGGGGCCTCAGCAAGTTAATTATCTTCTTTGTGTGGTTAATCCTCTTAGAGAGCAGCCCTCCTCACTTCTGCAGGCTACGCCATTCTGTGAGAGTGAATGTTTCTCTTTATCCTCTGCATATAGAAACAGAAAAAAAATAAGAGGACAGGGAGCCTACGTTTGGCATCAACCTAGGAAATATGGGTGCAATGTCTAGAGAATTAAAAATGTCTGCTTCAGTCCTTTAGTACATTTCAGAGCATAATTTGACTTGTAAAATAAGAAGATTAGAAGTCAACATTCAAAATGAATATGGGTTTTGTTTCAATTATTTTCCTCATCCATTCAAACAAGCAAACTAAAAAAAAACACCATCTGTTCCTATTAATTACTATTTGGTGTGAGCATAAAGTGAATTTCAAAATAAATGGAACTATAGATTTCTTTTCAAGATATTTCATAGTAATTCATTCAAAGAACATTTGTGGAGCACTGAGATAGATGAATAAGACACAGCTTTCACTTAGAGTCTAGTGAAGGAGTCAGACAAATATAGAATTACAATGTATTATTTATAAAATACAAAAAATTATTTATTTCATGCCACTGTGTTCCACGCAATGTCTTAAAGATTGGGGATAGAACAGTGAACAAAACATGCAAACATTCTGCTGTCATGAAGCTTACAGTTAGTTGGGGCAGGCAGAGGAGATAAATAACCAAATAATGTAGATGGTGTGGCATATGGTGATGAGCGCTATGGAGAAAAATAACGGGATATAAGGAGAGTCATTGATAAAGTCACATTTTAGCAAAGTCCCGAAAGAACTAAAGAGGTAAGCCATGTGGATATTTGTGGCTATTGCAATAATCCTCAGGAGAGATGATGGAAACCTGTACCAGAGTGGCAGCAGTGGAGGTGATAAACTTGGTCAGATTCTAGATATGTTTTGAAGGAAAAGCTGGCAAAATATGCTGATGGATTGGATGGAGGCTGTGAGAGGGTCAAGTTTTTTATTTTTAATGAAAACGTCTTCACATTTATTAAATGCCTATATCGTGTTGTATAAATTACAGCTTCTATTCTGCTTTGACTACTGTTTGTTCCAGCCACTTCCCTGAGGTTGATTTTTACTTTTCTGAAACCTACTTTCTTATAATTTTACATGTTTCTTTGTCATCTGTTTTGTCACTTATTTGTCCTGCTAAGACTTCATCCTACGTCAAAACTTCACTACTCCAAAGGAATACAATTGAGAACATGAGGATCTAGCTTTTGCCAGAAAAGACAACATAATTTAAAATCCTGACTCACCAAATTCTCTCTGGAAAACAAATAAGCCAATTCTCTTCTCATTTTACACTCAGCATTAAATAATAAACATGGAAGGCCCTTCTTTTCATGCTTATTTCTACGGTTTTCACAGACAAGAACATGCCCCAGTTCACGCTTCTTTAATCTTATCACACTAACCAATCACAAGTGAAAATGCATTCCATCCTTCCCCAATGAGAGACAACACAGCGCTACAATGAATCCTCTGAGAAGCAAGCCATTTTGTGCTTCTTTCCCTGTGAAATGAATGCTTAGCTCAGAGGAAAATTTCATTACTATTTGGTTGATCCATAGATGGGGATGGCAGCATGTACAAGAACCTGTATTAGTTTCTTTGGGCTGCCATAACATAGTACCACAAACTGGGCAGCTTAAAACAACAACAATTTATTCTCTTACAGTTCCGGAGGCTAGAAGTCGAAAATCAGGTGTTGATAGGGCCATGCTCTCTCTGAAATTTTTAGGGAAGAATCTGTTTCATGCCTGTATCTTAGCTTCTGGTGTTGCCAGCAATCCGTGGTCTTCCTTGGCTGTAAATTCACCCCTCCAATCTCTACCTCTGTTTACATGTGGTCTTCTCTCTGTGTGTCTTGTGTTTTAGACTACCAGTGTATTATAAAAGGGTATAACTCAGAAACAACCAGATGGAAGAGATGTTTACGGCAAGGTATGTGGGAAGGGATGAGAAATTTCCATGCCCTCTCTGGGCATGCCACTCTCCCAGCACCTCCACATGTTCACCAACCTGGAAGCTCCAGAGTCAAGATTTTTGGTCCAAGCAGTAATATTTTTAGTTAATGAGAAACTTAGTTGATAATTTTATACTAGACATAGCCCATGTAATTCCTTTAACACCAAGGTCATAGATCTCTACCAAAAATGATTTATTTCTTTTCCAAGCCCTAATATATGCCATACTCCATCTAATTGGTGAGGACTCCTGTAATCTTCAATCAGAAAAAGAACAAGAAATCCTTGTTCTGTAATAACTGTCAGGCTTTAACACTGTTTCTACCAAGGATCCTACCAGACATTTTGAGTCAGTTTTCAAGGCACCAGGCCATTCACCAGGTCCTGATACAAATTTGGGAATGTGCCAAGTGGAAGACTATGTCCATCTACTACATTTAATAAAAGTAATTCAAAACTTTGGTTGCATCATTCAAACAGTGTAACGTCCTTGCTGTTTTCTAATGAACCAGAAAGAGGTTTCCATTGTCTATACTAAGAGGCAGTGCTTGCCTGGGGAATATTATTTAGAAGACCCTTCCATGTAAGCAAACCTTGTCTAAAGCATCTAGCTAGACTGAGGCCTCACTGACTCTGTTTCAGTCATGGATCCAGCAGCTGCTTAAGGCTTTCCTTCCTCATGCAGTGATTGGTTTGGAAATCCCTTCGGACTTAAACCTGCTGGTGGGGCTCTCTGTGAGCAGAGGAAGCTGGGGATGGCAGAGGCAAAGGAAGTGATGCAGGGACTGACATCTTATTCATAGTTGTTCTGAATGTCACCTTTTTAAATATGCAGAAGTCATCACCAACTTTAACAGTTCTTTAAATGAGGGGCATTGGGACAAATTACTTCTACTGCCACTGGCATACCTGGGCCCTAGGAGGTGTAATGATTCATTTAAGAAACATTTCCTAAATACTTACATCGGTACTCACTATCCTGGGGCTAAGGATTCAGTAGTGAACAAGGGCATCACTCGTGCTTGCACTCTGTCAAGAGAGACAAACAATAAACAAGCACATACATTAATTAAATAAGTTCCTAAAATAATGAGGATTGTGAAAGAAACAAACAAGGAGAAGTAATAGAGTTACTTTGGTAGAGGGTGGGTAGGATGGGGAGGCTTCTTTAGAATGAGTCAACAGAGAAGTGACATTTGACGTGAGACCTGAGGATGAGAAGGAACCTGTCATCTTAATAAACATTCATTTAAAGTCCAATGTGGGGGCAGGCGCACTCCGCTTCAGTGGCCTGGGTTAATGGGTTCGGATCCCAGGCACAGACCTATACTATTCATCAGCTATGCTGTGGTGGTGACTCACATATAAAGGGGAGGAAGATTGGCACAGATGTTAGCTCAGGGCTAATCTTCCTCAAGGAAAAACAGAGGAAGATTGGCAACAGATGTCAGCTCAGGGACAATCTTCTTCAGCAAACAAATATATAAATAAATAAAGTCCAGTGTGTATAAACCCAGTACTAGGGATTGAGAAAAGTATACTGAGAGAAAAATATGAGATAAAGAAGACATAGTCCTTGCCCTCTGGAACCTAATATCTAATGAGGAAAACAGACATATGTGTTAATAACCATAATTCACAGTAGAAGTGTTATAAGAGAGGTGTAAACAAAATGCCACGGTAGTACAGAAAGAGAAGGATAGTTCTCATTAAAGTATTTGGGAAGATTTGGGAGATGGGCTTCACAGATGAGGTGACAGCTGAGCTTGACAATAATAATAATGGCTCATAGTCATCAAATCCTGTCTATGTGTCAGCACAATGCTAATGAGATTTACAGGAATTCTCCCATTTAATCCTGCTAACCCACAAAGGCAGACACTATTAATCATCTTTGTTTCACAATAAATAGATTTACTGGGATTTGAACTCAGTTCATCTAAGTGTAGAGCTCATTCTTATATAGATACTATGCACCTAAATAAGATAATCCATTGGCTAACTATGTTTTTCTCTTTTCAATTTATTCTTTTGGCATTGTGTGTCATCTAAACAACTCTAACTGCAAATTTATATCATTCCCAAAATATATGCACATAAAAAACCATATAAAATGAGGAGGGAAATGTTATAGCTCCCCAAACTTACGAATGCACAAATTATCAGGATAAGGTACATCACATGTATCTTGGTATACTGTTTTCTAAACAGAATTTAATTTTATTCATTTTACCTGAAATCGATGTTGTAAAGTAAATGTGTAAGTGTAGAAAAAAAGGGAAGGCGAATCGCTTTTTAAATTCTTTTCCAAGACCGTCAAGCTATGAGCAGCAAGTCTGTAAACCCAAAAAGCCATCAAAAGATCTGTAACCTGGGTAGGGTGCTAGCGGAGAGAAATGGGACTCTTACTGGAAACCTAATGTGCCAACTTTAGACTCAGGCAAATACTTTCTTGGGAAAACAAGATGATAGTTTACCTAATTTGTATTTGGAAGGAAATAACAAAATAACACTGGCACACAGTATCTCTTTCTTTTCCTTTGTCTTTTATGAAGCAGTAATATTTTCGTGACCCTGGAAATGTAAGAATGTGAGATGTTGATTTATTTGTTATTTTCTGCCTGTGATGGATGATCGTAAAAGTTACATTCTGCTATATTTTAGGTTGCGTTTGCTGAGTTAAAGATAAGACCATATCAAATTTTGAAAATGACACATTGAGTGTTAATTTTCAGGGTTTCTGGTTTAAGTTTACTTAGATGCTGACTGTAATTTTTTTCCAATCTTCTAAAATTAATGTTCTAGCAGAAATAAATTGAGGGGCACAGTTCATATTCTAGGAGATTGATGCCCACTTCTAAAAATTGACTGTCTCAGCAGCAGAAAAGACACAAACTGAGTACGACTGGCTATTTGACCATCTCACGTTCGTAACACTTGTTCTTTGAAGACATGTCAGGTAGTTTTGGTTTGTTTGTTTTGCTTTCTTCCCTCTTCAAAAGCTGGGGAGAAAAGGTGACACACTGACAGGGGTACAGATTTAACTTTCAATTCACATTTAACCTACATACTGCTGTGGGATCTAATTTGATATGGTAATGCATGAAATTATATACATAATATGCATTACTACATTGTGTATATAAGCATTGTATAATACATATATATTATTCATAGTACATTATTATAAAATATGATATTATAATGTGTGGTGATTTGATATTATAACATATGAAAGCAATTTCCTACTATCTTTAAACATTTGGGGAGAGAGAGACAAAAAGTTGCAAGGATTAGAATTGAAGAGGCATATGGGTTGGCATTTGGATTATGTGGCTGATCCAGAATTAACCTACAGATAGTGAATTGGTACTTTAGGCACTGTAGCTGATTGTGATTTTTAAAGACAATTGCAATGGTATCTTCTAGCCACATGCTCTTCAAGACCTTTGCCACGACCCAAAAGGGAGGGTCTAAGTCTCTTCCCTTTGAACCTGGGCAGGCCACTGTGACTGCTTCAAGTAAAGTAAGGCCATAAAAATGTCATCCGTATCCACTCATTTTCTTGGGATGTTCACTAGTGAAATAATGACTATGCTATGAAGAAGCCCATGAAAGCCATGGAAAAACTCCTGTAAAGAGGAACTGAGGCCCCTGGCCACAGCCAGAGCTGAGCTCCCTGCTCACAGCCAGCACCAACTTACCAGGCACACCAGTGAGCCATATTGAAATTGGATCCTCTGGCCCCCAGTCAAGCCAGCCCTACTGACACTACATGAAACAGAGATGAGCCACCTAGCTGAGCCCTGCCCAAACTGCAGATTTGTAAGCAAAATAATTGATCGTTATTTTAAGCCACTACGTTTTTGGCATGGTTTGTTATAATGCAATAGATAACTGATGTAGTGACCTGAAAGTTATGTTAGAACATGATTTTGGAAAAGAGCTCTGCTTTTAGGCCTTGAAGGTGGTAGCCAGTGACTGTCAAGGAATTAAGTATTTCCTATGCAGATGATATTATTGGAATCTCAATATTTTGACAGTATTAAAGTGTTAAAGAATTTGCAGCCATATTTTAAAACGTCCACATCCATGGAGAAGACAATGAAAGCTACATAAAAAGAGAAATCGCCTAAAGTGATGAGAGGAATATGTGAGAAAAGAGGACCTAGAAAAAGTCCCAAGGAACCGTGGTATTTGAGGGCTGGGTAGAGGAGAAGGAGGCAGCAAAATCCGCAGAAAAGAAGCTGTCTGGGAAATAGCAGAATGAGCAGAGTTTGATAACAAAAAGCCAAGGGAAGAAAGTATTTTAAGGATGAAGCATCAGTCTGAGTTGATTATGTTTTATTTTTCTTAGAAGTGAGAGTTAAAAATAAAGATGTTGTAAAGAGAGGCCAGCCCCATGGCGTAGTAGTTAAGTTGAGCACGTTCTGCTTCGGCGGCCTGGGTTCACAGGATGGGATCCCGGGTGCAGACCTACACCACTTGTCAGCCATGTAGTGGTAGTGACTCACATATAAGGTGAAGGAAGATTGGCACAAATGTTAGCTCGGGGCTAATCTTCCTCAAGCAAAAGAAAGGGGGAGGATTGGCAACAGATGTTAGCTCAGGGCAAATCTTACTCAGCAAAAAAAATATATGTTGTAAAGAAAATGTTATATGGTACTAGAATGAAGATAAAATCAAATTAATTTTACATACGGGGATATAAAAAAGTAGCGTATATACCTGCCTTTTAAAAGTTTACAGGTATAGTTGAGAAATAAACAATATATACAATGGTACAGCAGTAAGACAGAGGAGAATAATATAATTAGAGTTGGGGATATATGATAGTTCAAATACACAAGAATTATTTTAGTAGGCTAGTTGGAGGTGCAATCTGAGATGTAGTAATTAGAATGGCAGAGAGCAGGATAAGGACAGAAGGATGGATATGTACATGAAATGCATATAGAGAAATAGCCATTGGAGCCAAGGGAGCTAATACATCACCAAGGATCAATATAATAGCACAAGGAATGAAGATTTCCAGGGCAGTGAACTGTGGGAGATCACCTAATGGAAGATCTTTGAAGACAGGGTAGTCTGCTGATAGCTGAGTAGCTAAAGGATTGAAAAAAAAAAAGACCTCTGGAAAGAATTGAAACCTGAAATTTACAGAGGTAAGCCACAATATCCAAAAGCAGTCTACATTAGTGAGAGGTGCATTATTTCTAAAAACTGCTATTTTAAGCATTTCAATATCAAGTATGTTTATTAATAATTCTATTGCTAATGAACCATCAAATTTGAGCAGTACCAGACGAAATATTTGGGGTTTTGTCACAGCAAAGTTTTATATGATCCAGATTTTCCATATAATCATTCAACCTTTCATTTTAATTGTGCATATATAAGTTTTTACAAACTTTCTAGCTTGTACTAATCCTAACTTTCCATTCATTTTACTGTGAAAAAAATCAGAGAATACTAATTTTTCCAAGTCTAGCATTTTCCCATGTATTCCATTCCTTTTCTAGACGTCAAAACTAAGCTTATTGTCCTTAAGTTTAGCTCAGGACTGGAGTGTGATCCCATGACTTGTCTGGCCAAGGAAACTCCAAATTTATTGGCTACCTTTCAAAAGATCAACAGATGTTCCTGCTAATAATATTCATTAGTCTCCTGAGTCAAAAGGCATCCAATAGAGACAGAATTAACAACATGTTAGATTTCTAACCACAGCCTAATTGCAAAAGAGAAAGTAAACAACTCCTAAGAATGTGAAGAAATGCAAGTCCTTTGAGTAAAGGCTTATCCATGCAATATTTTCTTTAAAGTTATATTCTAACATCTAAAGAGATACACTACTATATCTCTAGCAATCAAAGCAACTATTCTCAATTTACAATGGCCTGTAGAATACTCACATCAATAAACCTGAATACCATAATTGCTTGAACGATTCAGATGCTGTCCTAATTATTACATTGATTAAGCCAGTTTGTTTTGATTGATTCTAAGCCATACCTTTTTAGAGAGCATGGATTTTCTTTTGAAACAATGATGTAAGAGAAACCTTAAATTATCTGCTGCCTATAATCAAAAAGACCTTCCTTGTTCACTAAATTTATCATAATACACTATAATGGATGGTAAGTCAGATAGTTTTTATGTATTTATCCATTATAGTTATGAAATACATATATTATCAGGATTTATTTTTTAATAGTAGAAGGAGTAATGTTGCTCAAAAGTTTTAAAAAATAGCAGAAGAAAGCCGAAGAACAGTGTAAATGGATCCACATCTTTCTAAGTAGCTGGAAAATAAAAGATATGAATTATCTAGAGTTTTGCATAGCCTCTAAGGTCACTCTTATCTGTGACTCTAAGTCAATGATTCATAATTCTGGGATATTCATTCAAGGTTAATATATCCACCCACTAGAATTTCTTATACTGATTCTACCTTTCTATTTAAGATAATCTTTTAAAATATAAATGCAGAACAGCCTCATTTAAAGATATAACCTACTAGACATAATTTTATAATTTATGAGTTAAACTTAATAATTTAATATTGCGTTAATGATTCAAGATTTTAGAAAATTTTGTGATCACTATTTTGAACATCAATTCTAATTGCGCAAAACAGCATATGAATATTTATCATCTCTCTTTAAATAACTATTTTGTTAATCTAGGTGCTCTGAGAAGCAGATGCCAAGACAGTGTTAAATGGGGAAAGATTTTATGGCTGGTGTGAAGCAGCTGTACTAAAGAAAATGGAGAGAGAGCCAGAGAAGGCTAGGAGACAGGTCAGACCCTGATGCAAGTCTTATCTCAAGTGAAGGAGAGAGAAAAAAGAAAAGATTAGGAAGAAGGAAGTTTGGGTGGGAGCCTTGTAAGACTGCAATATAGTCAACGGAAGGTTCAGCAAGCTACTGCTGAGTCCTTGAGCCAAAGTTGGCTGATAAAGGATTCCTTTGTCTGCTTAGGTTGATCTGCCTTAGTATTTCCACAAGAAGCCACTTGTGACGTGCATGCCCTCAGCTCAAACACTCAAGTGAGTTTAAAGTCCAAGAACTTGGAAAGTTAATTACTTTCCCTGTAGCAGGAAGTTTATTGGGCACATTCTCATGGCTGCCACAACCGCCAAATCAGCATCTGCAAACCTGTCCTCTCTCCTGATGTCTGCTCCCAAACTGTGGAATGCCTACTGGAAAGCTCAATCTGAAAGACCTGCTGCCACTTCAAATTCAGTGACTTAGTGCTTTCCAAAATGAAGACATTCCTTCTTTCCTAACTCATACCGTCCCTCTCCCAGGTACCAAGGGCAATTTTTACCTCTTCTCTCCTTTGCCTTCCAGATCCAAATAACTAATGAATCCTGTTGATCCAATCTCTATCCCATTTTTTTCTTTTGTCCCTTCTGCAGACTCCCAATGTTACTGCTCTAGTGTAGACTGGCATTAGCTTTATGCTGCATTATCTGCACTGGGGCCTCTGTAAGGGTCCCCCACCTCCCAGCTCTTCTCTCTAATCCACGTAAAGAGCGGCTGCCAGGTTAATCTTTTTTGAAGGGAAGCCTTGACTGTATTATTTCCGCTCTTAAAAAAACCCTTCATTGGCTCCCAGTGTCTTACAAAGTGAACTTCTATATCCGCAGCCTGTCCTCCCAGGGCCTCCATGATTTGGCTCCACTCCAGCTTTACAATTTTACCCCCTAAAATTCCTTTTATACACACTGATTGTAGTCTTCCCGAGTTACAGCAGGACCACAACTGTTGCTTCCAGACCATCCATCACAGCCCAGCTCGAATGTTCCCTCCTCTGTGAATCTGTCCTCAAATCCCTTAACTGGACGTACTCTATTTGTTGACATTTGCTGGAATATAAAATATACCTCTAGTTTATCTTGAAATTTGTTATGGGGGATGGGGTGGATGCACTTTATCAAATGTGCATTGAAATTGTTTTTATGAGGGAAAATATATTATTTGGGTCGTGAATACTGTGAGGAATGCATAAATTCTGGGTATGTAGCACTCTCAACCTTTAACTCTGAAAAATAGAAATTACAAATTTCAAAAGAAATGTTTTGGTGTCACGGAATACTGGCATATAGCTGGCAGTTATATAGCAAATTTACTGGTAATTGGAGATCACATAATACTGTAAAGCAAATGTCACTACAGTATTTCAGTGAGAACTTTAACTAAATACCAAGCCACAATATGAAGTAAATGTGGCTGAATTATTGTATACATTGTCCAAGTACATTTAGGAAAAAAATTTTTTTAAAAGAACCAGAACAAAATATAAACCACAATATCAGACCTGAACTACTTTCAATAGCATGTTCATACATGAAGTATTTGTTGAATATTAGTACCTAGCAAAAAATAGTAAAAAATAAATAAATAAATAAATAAATACATTAGCTTGTACATAATATTATGGTAATACCTTTGTAGCATGTAGTGGTGGGTCTGTTAGCAAAAAATATAAATATGAAATGTTTGGGGAATAACTGAAAGACAGTATGGGTTCAGTTTTTGAATTTGTGGTCTGTTGTTTTTAAATTTTCGCTAGGAAAGACACTAATGAGATGCAAATGCAAAAACTAATTTTGTTTCCCTCCTCTGAATCCCCACAGCACACTCCTCTCTATCACTTGCTGCAGGTACCCATTCCAACCTGCCATTATACGTCCACTGCACCCCGTTGGATTGCAGGATTCTTGAGGGTGGGCTGTATGTTGATTCAGCTTTGCATCTTCACAGTTATTTGTGCGTGGATGAATGAAAGAAATGAGATCGACTGAATAGGTAATCAGAAGAAACAGAAGGAAAAGCAGAGGTTTATCAGACAGACAAGGGAGAAAAGGGCATTGTAGTCTGAGAGAAGAGCATGAGGGAAAGGCATCGAAGTGTGAGCAGTGTGTTCTGTTTACGGAGGAACTGTGAGAAAAAAGTTGAACTAGTAGAAGCCAAGTCACGAACACTTCACGGGTCATGATGAAGAGTTTGCACTTTATTCCCTAGGTGATGGGAAATCATTCAAGGAAATGAAAAGATAAGACTCGAATTTTGAAAAGATCATTCCGGCTGAGTAGAGGTTGGCTGGGAGTGTGGGGGAGAGAAAGACGTGACAATGGGGACAGGGAGACCAGTTAGGAAGAGGCTGTTACAGTGTTTCAGACAAGACACAGTTAGGGTTGGTCCTAAAGGCAGGGCAAAGGGACTGAAGCAAGGAGAGGTATCTGATAAATTTCTGGAAGCTTTAAGCAACAGGACTTGGTGATTGACTGTACACAGACAGTGAAAGAGAGGGAGTCTAGGATGAGTCTTAGATATTTGAGTGGTGGTGCCATCCATGACAGCAGTGCTTTGTGAAAGATAGTGAATTCTGTTTTGGGGACTTGAGAGGTGGGGAAATAATGGGGCTTATAAGCAAATAGAAGAAATCTGATAGAAGAAATAGCTGGAGAATCAAGAGAGAGTTGTTTATAATACTGTACTTTGCTGTGCTTGATCTTTCCATAGCTGGAGCTATCATTCCTCCCTGCCAGTCATTTGTTCAGGCTCTCAGAATCTCTTAATAGTCATAGTATATGTAGAAGAGCATGTCCAGAATCCTCTAGGTTTTTCTCCATATATAAAGGCTCCTTGACCCGGTGTACGTTCTGTGTGTTTTATTGATCCTACGAAGCCCATCCCTGTCCCCTGCACCCCAAGTATAAAATTTAGAAAGAGACTTAGAAGGCCACTAGGTCGTTCTAACAGAAGATTATTTTTTCAACCTAATGAGAACATCTTGGACATTCCAGAACCTTCAAAGAGTAACATGTTTCTTATATTTCTTTTGTATCAAATTGTGAACTAGACTTTTGGGTGAGCATCGGTATAAAACTTTACAAAATTGAATTTGCAAATTCCTAAGTACTAGTCAGAATCTCTAATCGTAATATTTGCATAAGCAAAAGATGCCATGCCTCTTACGAAAACAATGAATCTCTTCCTCTCTAAGGGAGTATATTCTCTTTCAAAACAAAAAGAGAGTTAGTTCTAAGGGCAGGACTAGGGGTTTGGCCAGCAAAGGTAGTAGATATTTAAAAGTAAATAGATAATAATAACAGAAAACATTCTTGTTTAACTGAGTATCAAAGCTTCTCCATTTAAAAGCAAATGTGGCTGCTAAAAAATGAGGAAATATTACGTATGATAAACTCACAACTAACATAACACAGCTAACTGTCTTGAAAACTTTACTTATCCTAAAAAGGGTAAATTTATCTCCATGGGGGTCACCAGTAAAATTTTTACAGAAGCAAAAATTTTGGAACCCCTCACCCCATCCTGCCACTCACCCGCACAAACTTGAAAAAGTAGCCTTGTTTATCGTTTAAGCGTGTTTCTACTGAAAAGAACTCTTTTCCTTGCAAGGTACCTTTCTGTAATGCTTAAATGTCAACAGTGTCCCATGTGAAATCAGCATGTAGTATGCTGAATCTTTCTTCATTGTTAAAGAGTAAATTTTAAATGCACTCGTTTCAATCATACTACTTGGGATCCTGAAACAGTCAAGATCGCTTACAAATTTCAAAAACCAGTGGTCTAAAATGGTCAACAAACATGTATGTGAGAATCATTTATTTTTACCGGTGATATGAAACCACCTCTGGGCTGTTCAAACAAATCTCGAATAGCACCAACTTGATGCATAACTTCTCTTAAAGCAGAAAGTGAGACGCTTTAAACTATAGGAGAATTTCTAAATTTCAGACAACACGCATTTACCTTGGAATGTATCCCAAAACCTTAGAACTGATACTCAAGTTATCTATGACCCATGGGCCAGAATTGAAGCATTTGAATTTTCAGTACGGAGATCATCTTATACTATAGATGACAAATACACAGCTACCAAATTTTGTTATTCAATCAGGAGGCAATTTGTTGTAATCTTTCCCGTAATCTCAGGATCCTTGGACTTTAGTAAGTGAAAGGTAGGAAGTTGGAGGAATAATAAGTTGTAGAATAATTTAAAATATGAAATATTAAAATTCTACCTTTGAAAATCCAGGATAGTAACTTTCATTCTTTCTTTTTTTAATTGAGGTCACACTGGTTTATAACATTGTGTAAATTTCAAGTGTATGTCATTATATTTCAGCTTCTGTATAGACTGCGTTGTGTTCGCCACCAAATGTCTAGTTTCCATCTGTCACCATACATATGTTCCCTTTTACCCCCTTTGCCCTTCCCCCACTCCCTTCCCCTCTGGTAACCACCAATCTGTTCTTCTTATCTATGTGTTTGTTTATTTATCTTCCACATATGAGTCAAATCACACAGTATTTGTCTTTCACTGAGTTATTTCACTTAGCATAATACCCTCAAGGTCCATCCATGTTGTCACAAATGGCACAACTTCATCTTTTTTATGACTGAGTAGTATTCCGTTGTATATATACCACATCTTCTTTATCCATTCATCCACTTAGCACTTAGGTTGCTTCCTCTCTAATTCTTAGATATACAGGTAAAGTTTACTGACTTGTATTCTCTGTCTTTTGGTTCCTGGATAATCATATGTGTCCAAAGGATAGTTTGGCTGTGCTGTGTTTCCATAGACTACTGCCTATTTTCCACTTGTTCTGAAGGGTGAACACTTTTTCTTGCAAATGTTACCGATCACTTTGACAATGATGAAAGAAATTCTGTATTTCAGAGTCTCACTAGGAAAAAAGTCCAACAATTATTTAGCATCTTCTATATTTCAGGTACTATACTGAGCAATTGCACTTTAATTTAATTGAAATGACTCAATTTATGTCAATTCCAAATACGAGTATTAGTTTTTATTGCTGTGTAAGAAGTTAAATAAATTACCACAAAATTAGCAGCTTAAAACACCACCCGTTTGTGAGCTCATTGTTCTGTAGGTCAGAAGTCTGGGCACGACGTGACTAGACTGTCTTCTCAGAGTCTTACATAGCTAAAATCAAGGTGTCAGCCAGGCTGTGTTCTCATCTGGACCTCAGTGTCCTTTTCCAAGCAGAATTCAGTTCCTGTGGCTGTAGAAATGAGGCTTGCATTTCCTTGCTGGCTGTCAGCAGGGAGCTGCTCTCAGCTCATAGGGATCTCCTGCGTTCTTTGCCACATGGCCCCTCCACCTTCAAAACCAGCCATGGAGAATCTCCCTTGTGTTGAATACACCTCACACTTCAAATCTCTGAAGAAAGGTCCTAGTCCCTTTCACAAGCTCACTTGATTAGTCAGGACAACCCAGGATAATCTCCCTATCTTAGGGTCAACTGATTTGATCTTAATTGCACCTGCAAAACCCCTTTCCATCAGTACCTAGATTAATATTTGATTGGATAACTGGGAGAGGACTGAGTACACCAGGGAGCAGAGAATCTTTGGAACAGTCTTAGAATTCTGCTTATCAGTCTCACAAGTCTGCAATCAAAGTGTGAGCTAGGCTGTATTCTCATCTGCAGGTCTGCCTGGGGAAGAATGTGCTTCCAAGCTGGTTCAGGTTGCTGACAGAATTCATTTCCTGTGGCTGTGTGACTGAGGACCTTGGATTTGTGTTGGCTGTTGGCTAGGAGCCACCCACAGGTCCTAGAGTTTACCCACAGCTCCCTGCCATGTAACCCTCTCCACAGGCAGTTCACAACATAGCTATATGCTTCTTGAAGGCCAATAAGAGAGTTTCTTTCTCCAGTCTGCTAAGCCCGAAACTTATATCACATAACCCAATCATAGGAGTGACATCTTATTATCTTTGCCATATTTTTTTTGGTTAGAATCAAGTTAGAGTTTTCATCCTGCACTCAAGGGGAGAAGATTATACAAGGGCGTGACTCGCTGAGAGTCACCTCGTCGTGTGTCTGCCACAAAAAGTGTATACTCAGCAATTGTGGAAGAAGTTCAGATCAAAGTGGTTTTCATTTTTTTAGAGTTCAGTGAAGAGGGCCTAAGAGTATGTTGAGTTGCCACTAGGATGTCAATCCAAGTGGTTAAAGGGTTAAAGGGTACCCTATCTTCAAACTCCAGATCTGATATCAAATTATCTTGGTTTGAATCTCAGATCTGTCATAGATTAATTGTGCAACTTTACTGTGCCTCAGTTTCCTCCTCTGCAAAATGAAGATGATAGTATCCCCCTCAAGGTTTATTATGAGGATTAAGGGAATATCATTAAAAATGGAGGCAAACATGCAGTAAGTGCTCAGTAAGCATTAAACCTTATTTTATATTCCTTCTCGAGGGTCTGTCATTTATGAACTTATCAAAATCTATTCTTAGACCTACCGATTTTTCTCGATGTGAAAATTTTGGTATATTCTATCTAGTCTTCTCAACTTTAAGAGCTCCTTTTGCTTTTCACGCATTTGGTGAGGTAGTCCATATTTATTCTCTGTTCACATGCTATTATGCCAATTATGCTTTCTCAAACCCTTTTAATTTCCAAACTATTAATAAGTATTTTGAGAGAAGTGAATCTTGACATAAGTTTCCTTTAACTTACTTTGATTACATGTCTTCTTTTAGCTGAAGTTGAGTGGTAGACTGCAGTTAAGGGGTGATGAAATCTGAGGATGGCTGGTAGTTAAAATATGTATATATATATTTTGTGGTAGTGGGTGAGGAGGTGTGTGTGGAAGTCGTCTTTGATCACATCACCGAACATCCTGGGAATTCACAGTCTGTATGTGGGGGGAAGCTGAATCAAATCTACTGAATTGAATTGAGTTGCACCAATTCTGTGCTCAGCTCTACACTAAGATCTATACAGGAACAACAATGGGATAAGCCTCATTTCCTATTCTGGGGCATGCAGTGTTGCTAAGGAAACAAAGCTCATACATATCAGACAGACATAATATAAGGTGGCATAGGATTGCATTAAAATTAGGTAAACGAGTATATGGGTATAAGTGATAGAGGATCTCAAAGGAGGGAGGGTGGATTAGAGAGGGCGTCCTACAGAGCTTGAGATAAGTTTGGGTTATAAGTAGGATTTGGAGACGTAGAAAGCAGTGAAACACAGTCAAGGATGGGAAATATGTTGAACATGAGTTTGCTGTTAGGGGTGACCCTAACCTCTTCACAAGACAGCAGGAGAACAGAATGAAAGATTTATGCTAGGGAGAGAGTGGTAAAGCACTTACTGTATCTCACTTTTATGAGGTTATTATTGCTCTCATTTTACCACAGTAAATCTTAAGGTAATAGAGTTTAAAATACGCATTTGAAATATGGAAAACAAAATGCCAAAATGTAAGTGACGTGATCAATGTCATACTGCAAGGTGTTAACAGGGGATCCAGCTGTCTAGTTTTTGGTTGGTTTGTTTTAAACTGAAAACCCTACCATGACTTTTTTCAGTATTATATAACTTAAAAAAAGTTGTGACTGGCCTTTCATGTAATTGCAAATGAATTTCAGAGACAACAAAACAGGACACTAATTTCTCATCTAATTAAAACATGTCACAAAGTATAAAATGCTTCATCTTGTCTTCCAGTTATGTAAGCTGAAAAAAGTACTTTTGGGTCCACACTTTCTTTAAATTCTCACAACAAATCTTTGACTAGAAAGTATGGTTTATAGGTAGTTGCATTCTACTGAAATAAGCAACCTACAAAGTTATATTTCACTGTATGTAATGGGAGAATGTATTTTAAGTGGCTATTTATAAATTGCATTAAATCATACAGGCAATGTTATTAGTTGAGAAAGTGAGTAATTGAATTTTATTATCCAATTGTTTATGACCTTCTCAGTTTTCAGAGTGTTTCAGAAATCAATTTTCTACAATAAGCTATTGGAGTGAGTAGAAAGATAGCTGGAAATTCTTTTAAGCTGAAATCTACTTCTGCCAGCTATAAATTCTTTGTCTAGTAAATACAAGTTCATCTTGTGCTTACAAAGTAGAGCAGTACACTTCCTTTCATCTATTTTAGTACATCTTGAATGTGTTTCCTTTCTAACTGAAAAAAGAATTGTGCTCGTAAATTCTCCCCAGACTTCTGAAAGTCACAGTGAGCACTGCCCACGGAGAATCTATTGCAGTAGGTAGCTCTGGGATCAATATTGTTGTGACATTGAATAAATGGGTTTGATCTTCCCTTTTAAACACTCAAGGGTACAAGCAATGCAATCTCAAGGAAACAGAGGAGGAAACTTAAGTGTGGGGGTGGGGAATCCAGGCTTCTGTCTCATTGCACCAGAAAGTAGACTAATTGTCACTTGAAACCTCTATCTATTTTCAGGTCAGACAGGAGAGAGGGATGGGGCCTCTCACATTCACAGTAAGTGTAGCTAGAGCCAGAAGGTTGCCTACTTTTTAGTGTAGGCTGTGCACTATCCAAGGGCACCTGTAAAGGGGGCAAGTCTGTAGCACAAGACCACATAGCTCCGAGCAGATCAGCTCAGGTGTAGCGGGGGTGGCAGCAGCAACCTCAGTTGGGTGAGAGATTGGGAGAAGAGGGGAGGTTGGTGGCAGCAATAGCATGAGGGCAAGGCCATGGAGATGAGGAGAGGAGGCATTTATCATAACGAACAGCATTGCTTTGGTCTGTAGGCTCCCAGCAGAGACTGCTGCCTCCAGTGGTGCCCATGGGCCAACATGGAGAGTTCTTTATCCCTCTGATACTGCCGTGGAAGGGAAAGGATCTCAGGGTAACTAGCAGGTTACTCATAACTCCTTGCTTGTCCTGCCTCAGGCTGATGAATGGGGAATCGTGGTTTACACCTCCACCAACATGCCCAAATTGCTTTTGTGCAACTTTGCTACCCCCTCCAGCTATTTCCTGCATGTTTACTTCCTTTCCCATCTTCGTGCTCCCCTTTTTCTGGCATGCTATTATTCCTTTTCCCTAATATCGGGATGAGTCCTTGAGTGTGAGAAATATATTGGTCAAATGGTCCTACTTTGTGAGTAGAGGAGTAAGGAAGCAGCTGAGAATCAAACAGGCCCAAGCACACCAAATCACTCTATCCACTCTTTATGGAATATGCCCTTAGCCTTTTTTTTTTGGTGTCTTTGCTTATACTAATCCCTCTACCTTAATTAATTTTCCCATTCTCTTGACTTATTCAAACCAAATCCATCCTTTAATAGTGAAGTCAAATGTTAAATCTTTCCTGAAGTGTTCCCTGAAATAAGATTTTTTACTTCCTCTTAGCATATATCTTACAGATTGAGAGGCAACCTTTGGGTTGAGAGCATGGAAATCCAGAGAGAGGAGAGCTAGAACACCAAAGTTTCTAGACAGCAAGAAGGGGTCTAGAGGTTGGAGACACATATAGACCATTTCCAACATGTTAAAGCTAAGATTGAGGAGCAAGTGGGAAAGTAGGTCAGGATCCAAGAATTGTAGCTAAAATTTTGGATACAATTAGGGCATTGATGCCAACGTGAAGAATCAGTGGATGATCTAGGGGTAAACATGGAGCAGAGCATGTTCGAGAACTTTTTTGAAGTTCATGTCTAGCTCTAGATGAAACTTTCCTGCTTCCTAAAGAATTAGTGCTTGCGAGGTAGTTAAGAATTTCAGTCCTCAGTTTGTATTTCTCGTATAATACTCACCATATTGTACTTTTTAAAAATTGAAATATAGTTGACATACAATATTATATTAGTTTCAGGTGTACAACATAGTGATTCAACATTTATATGCATTACAAAGTGATCATCATGATAAGTCTAGTAATCATCGGTCACCATACAAAGTTATTACAATATTATAGACTATATTCCCTACATTGTATATTATATCCCCATGACTTATTTTGTAATTGGAATTTTGTACCTCTTAGTCCCCTCACCTGTTTCACACATCCCCTCCCCTCTGATGACCACCAGTTTGTTCTGTGTATCTGTAAGTTTGTTTCTGTTTTGTTTTGTTTATTCGTTTGGTTTGCTTTTTAGATTCCATGCATAAGTGAAATCATATGGTATTTGTCTGTCTATGTGACTTATTTAACCTAGCATAATACCTTCTAGGTCCATCCATGCTGTTGCAAATGGCAAGGTTTCATTCTTTTTTATAGCTGAGTAATATTCCATTGTATACATATGCCACATTTTCTTTATTCCTTCATCCATTCACGGATACTTAGATTGCTTCCATATCTTGGCTAATGTAAATATTGCTGCAATGAACGTGGGGCACCTATATCTTTTTGAATTAGTGTTTTTATTTTCTTTGAATTTTGAATTAGTGTTTTCCATAAGTGGAATTGCTGGATTGTATGGTAGTTGTGTTTTTAATTTTTTGAGGAATCGCCATAATGTTTTCTATAGTGGCTGCACAAATTTACATTCCCATGAAAACTGCTTGAGGGTTCCCTTTTCTCTATACCCTCACCAATGCTTGCTATTTGTTGTCTTTTTGATAATAACCATTCTGACAGGTGTGAAGTGATAGCTCATTGTGGTTTTGATTTGTGTTTCCCTGATGATTAGTAATGTTGAACATCTTTTCATGTGCCTGTTGGCCATCTGTATATCTTCTTTGGAAAAATGTTCAAATCTTCTGCCCATTTTTTAATAGGATTGTTTGGGTTTTTGCTATTGAGTTGTATCAGTTCTTTATATATATATATATATATATATATATTTTTTTTTTTTTTTTTTTTAAGGTATGCTTTTTTTTTTGATGGGGTGAGGAAGATTGGCCCTGAGCTAACACCTGTTGCCAACTTTCTCCTTTCTTTTTTCTCCCCAAAGCCCCAGTACATAGTTGTGTATCCTAGTTGTAAGTCATTCTAGTTCTTCTACGTGGGATGCCTTCACAGCATGGTTTGATGCATAAGTCTGTGCCCGGGATCCATATGGCTGAGCCCCGGGCTGCTGAAGCACAGCATGCAAATTTAACCACTAGGCCATGGGGCCGGCCCCCTCTTCATATATTTTGGATACTAACCCGTCACCAGATATATCATTTGCAAATATCTTCTCCCATTCAGTAGGTTGCCTTTTTGTTTTGTCAATGGTTTCCTTCACTGTGCAAAAGCTTTTTAGTTTGATGTAGTCCCATTTGTTTATTTTTACTTTTGTTACCTTTGCCTAAGGAGACATATCCAAAAATATATTGCTAAGACTGATGTCAAAGAGTTTACGGTCTATGTTTTCTTCTAAGAGTTTTATGGTTTCAGGTCTTACATTTAAGTCTTCAATCCATTTTGAGTTTATTTCTGTTTATGGTGTAAGAAAGTGGTCCAGTTTCACCCTTTTGCACACAGTTGCAAAGTTTATTGAAGACTTTCTTTTCCCTATTGTATATTCTTATTCCTTTGTCGTATATTAATTGATCATATAAGAGTGGGTTTATTTCTGGGCTCTCTATTCTATTCCATTGATCTGTGTGTCTGTTTTTGTGCCAGCACCATACAGTTTTCATTACTATGACTTGGTTGTATAGTTTGAAATCAGGGAGCGTGATATCTCCAGCTTTGCTGTTTCTCAAGATTGCTTTGGCAATTCAGGGTCTTTTGTGATTCCATACAAATTTTAGGATTATTTATTCCAGTTCTGTGGAAAAAGCCATGGCTATTTTGATGGGAATTGCGTTGAATCTGTAGATTGCTTTGGGTCGTATGGACATTTTAACAATATTCGTTCTTCTAATCCATGAGCACTGTATGTCTTTCCATTTACTTGTGTCATCTTCAATTTCTTTTACCAACGTCTCATAGTTTTCAGAGCACAGGTCTTTCACTTCCTTGGTTAAGTTTATTGCTAGGTATTTCATTCTTTTTGGTGTAATTGTAAATGGGATTTTTTTCTTAATTTCTCTTTCTGATAGTTCATTGTTGGTGTATAGAAATGCAACAGATTTCTGTAAATTGATTTTGTATCCTGCAATGTTACTGAATTCATTTATTAGTTCTGCTATGTTTTGGTGGAGTCTTTAGGATTTTCCACATAGAGTATTAAGCTGTACTTTTTTTTTTTTTAAAGATTGGCACCTGAGCTAACAACTGTTGCCAATCTTTTTTTTTTTTTTTTTTATGCTTTATCTCCCCAAATCCCCCCTGGTACACAGTTGTATATCTTAGTTGCAGGTCCTTCTAGTTGTGGCATGTGGGGCGCCACCTCAATGTGGCCTGACAAGCAGTGCCATGTCAGTGCCCAGGATCCAAACCAGTGAAACCCTGGGCCCCCATAGCGGAGCGCACAAAGGTAACCACTCGGCCACAGGACCGGCCCCCTAAGCTGTACTTTGAAAGCACTCATCTCCCTTACTAGCCTGTAAGCTTCCTGAGGGCTGACACTGTGATTTACTCTCGTTCATCTCGCCTGCATTGTCTAGTGCAGTGCTTTCTACGTATGGATGCCAACAAATATCTTTTGAATTGTAGTTTTGAAGGTGAGTCGGATTTGTGGAAACTATTAAGAATCTAATTTTACATATATTGAGATTACGGTCTTGCAGGACGTTCAGAGGGAAATATCCAGCAATTAGTTGGAGTTGAAAGACCTAAGATCTAGAGGGGTGGATGGATGGACAGATATATTTGGATGAATTTCATATACAAGTGAAAGCCAAAGAAATTTGCATAGAGATAAAAGAGGTCTAAGTTGAGGATTGAATATAGGGGGATATAAATTTATTTATTGACCCAATATTTATTAACCATTTAGGATGTTTGAAACACTTAGCTAGGCACAATTATACAAATACACTTGACAGAATGAGAAATAGTCTCAACCATCAAGGCTCTTCAGTCCTCCAGCGGTGATGACAGACTAGTGGGGAGATGATTGTAATATCCATTAAATGGAGAAGGAAGACTATTCAAGAAAGGGGGTGTGACTAGCAATGGTAAAAAATGCTGAAAAGAAATGAAGACAAAAGAATTTTATTTGTAATGAGATCACTGATTATCTTTGAAAATTCTGTTTCAGAGCAGAAGTGAGGTAGCTCTGCATCATGTTTATCATACTTGTTGTGTGATGACATAGAAAATAGATATATATTTTAGTAAGTTTGTATTGTTATTAGGTGCGATACCTGCTAGGGAAATTCACGTATCTCCATGTTTCTTTTTCTTCAAGGGGTATTATGTTTTCTGCTAAATGAGATGATCTGAGTAATCTAAATGTTTTATTTGACATTCATTTATGAAGATAGCATTTTAATGGCCATATTACTGCAAATCATAAGGCTCCGGAATCCTATGCGAGTGAATTGTTTGGAGAAAAAGTGATCGCAAAAAGTTTAATGAGATTATCTACAGGGTCCCATTTAATTTTCTCTTTAAAATAAAGTACTTTCCATCTTCAATATAGTTTTAGACATCTAGAGAAGATTATTCAGTAAGATCATTTCAAGACAATCATCATTTTTAAAGATTTGGATTAAACATTGATAATCCATCTTGCTCACTGCAGTTTTGTTCCCGTGTGACTTGTCCCACTGCAGATAGTCTACAGTTTCACATTATTTGAAATGAAGAGGAAGTTCTCCATTTCAGCTAAAACAAATTCTACAACCTCTCCCCAGGAAAAAAAAAAAAGTTGCCTTTCCCATAAATTACTAAGTGTTTAGAAAGGTGTGGAGCACGCATGCAAAAAGGATTGTACCATATTGAGAAGAACACAATGAACCAGTTATAAAGACTTAACACTGGCCATGTGTTGTTAAGAGATTATGCATCCCTGAATGTGTGAAAGTACATAGCACGAAGACGGGTACACAGCACTTGCTCTGCTAATGTTAGTTCAAGGCTAAACTATTTTATTCTCTAGTATATAAATGGATTAAGAGCCTGTTGAAAGGTATCATTAATCAATGGTTATTTCTTTTATTGATAAGTCAATTACAGACACGAGTGAGAGAATTATCCCTGAGGTCTTAATGGATAGCCTTAGAAGATCTGAGACCAATGCTTTCCTTAGGGTGAAGGGGAAAATTAAGTTGCTTATTTTTCCAAGGCTTCCTGCTCTGGATCCTGGTCTGGATCTGTTAAAAAATTAATGATAAGAAGTCTTTTTTATTTGTTACTAATTGGTATTCATTATCTTCCCAAAATGCGTTTTTTAAACACATGATTTTAAAACATATGATATGTAATATAATTAAGACTTTGGGTTTTTTTTCCCTCAAATAGCTATAGTAACTAATTAGCACATGATTTGACAAATAATCAGAAATGATTAGCAATTCTTAATGGAAGTTCCACTAATTCCATTTTATTTGAACTTGAGCAGCAAACACCTAGCATGATTTTCTAATCAGGAATAAACAATATGCCATGTGATTTCACAAGTACATATTGACTAATTTAATCCTCATAAATGAGGTTAGTAGTAAGATAAACCAAATTCAAATATTCATTATGTAAAGGATTCATTTAATCAGTTGAATGACCCCTCTTTGCTGGGTATTACTCTAGATGTTGAGAATAGAGCAGTGAGAAAGTGAGAAGGGCCTGGAATTTTACTCTACTTTCAAACCAATAAGTTCGCCTGTTACCGTGTCATGGATGTCATGGATGCTGGCAAAAGACATGAGACTCTTGAGTCAGAAACAAAGGACTTTATTACTGGGCACAGCAGGCAGTAGGAGCTTCATGTTTGCTTGTGTCAGTTTCTCATGACCCCCAAATTCTGCAGGGTAACACAGGGGGGGTCGACATGGATGCCACACATGCACTGTGTTGTGTTACAAGAGAGGAACACTGTGCTTGGAGAAATCTATCACTTTTAGAGTAATGGTGACAAGCTTGTTCTTTGTCTAGGGGAAGATGTTACTTCTTCCCTCCAAAGTTTCTTGCTACAAGCATAACCCTGAAAAAGGGCCCAGGTAGAGGCCAGTGAGGGCCTTGTATTCTTGGCATACCTAGCAAAACTGTGCAGGGACTCTTAGGGCTCCTTAGCAGATCACCTCTCCCAAAAAAAGCCCCAGATCCTCACCCTTACAGAGCTTACGTTCTGATGTTAGGATTCTTACTGGTTTAAAGGATTTCGTCCTTGGCTATTTTACTCCTTCTGAACTACTGTCAACGTTGCCTTGAAGCTTGTGCTGGTCTCTTTTCCGTTGTTAGTTTTTATACTCACTGTTGCTCCATCTTCCATTGCTATTTACATCTTCCTTGTTAAGACTGGTGCATTAGTCAGATTTTGCCTATATTCCAGGAGCCACATTGCACTGGAGTTTCTCAAAACGTTTCCCAGCAATTTCCTCAAAGCTTCACTGCCCATTCAGGGTCTCTCTCTTGCCTAAAGCAATTGTCCCATTTAGGCCTGAAGACTCAGGCCAGTCAGAGCTTTTCCCATTATTTACCTTGGGCCACCCTGAGCTGGGCCTTAAGACTCTGGGCCTCTGTGTCTGCTGTGGCCAGCTAGCTGTTACATATTTGTGATAAGAGAAGGCTGTCTGTCTTCTTTATCCCTTTATTCCTCCCTATCCTCAGCTCTGGTTCTTTATAGGATGATTGTGCATGGAAAGTTTGCTCTGAGTGGTGACCAGTACTAGAAAAGAGAAAGGTCTTCTACTTGCTCTGCTCTGAAGAGTCTGAAACCCCTAACCCAACTTCGAGGAAGGACTATAAGGAGCCATAAATTCACCTTTGCTCTCTCAAGAGAGAGCCAGTGTGTTATGGGGTGAAGGCAACAGTGCTGAGGGATAGAAAAGAATTGTGAGTTCTTAGAGGAAAGGGGGACTTGAAGTTGCCTGTATAAGGTTTATTCTATATCCTCAAATAAGATGAGATGACATAAAAATAAAGAAATGTTTTGCACTATCCTCTGAAGTCCAATTGTGTTCATTCTAATAAAGCACTTCATCTGAACACTGTTCCAGAAAGTGTTGGGTGTAATAGCCAGGTTACCCATCACTACGCCGTGGTCCTGGTGATGATAAACATAGTTGAGAAGAAGAAGAGAGGTAGAAAGGTTGGAAGAAAATAGAAGTGTAGGAGATAGGGGCTGTGTGGGTAGGCCTGTAGTGTTTGTATAAATCAGCAACAGTTAATTTATATGTGTGACTGTGTATGTGAATGAGTCTGTATATGACTCGTGGTTTAAAGAAGGTTACGTATGGTATGTGTATCTATGTATATACACATATATGTGACTGAAATAACTAACTCGTAGTATATTAGTTCAAGATATTATCATGGTTTTAGAAAGCTGAAGCAGTAATTTCCTTACCAGTTTCATTATGTCATACAGAAATATATGTTCTCTGTGGGAAAGAAAAAAATGTATAGACAAAGGAATTTGTATGAGAAAGATACAGAATATTTGAAAGAGACTTAAAATCTGACTAAATGAGAGAAGGAAATGACATTTCAAATACAATGCCCTTGTCAGGATATATTAGAGGAAATTTATGTCACTGACAAGCTAAAGGAGGAGGCATTTATATGCTACTGACAGTTGGTACAATATGTACATAGAAATGACTTTAAGTATGGGGAAAAAAAGAGAAAGAGACAACTGAAAAAAACTAGGCTATAGAGAAAGAACAACCAATAGAAAAAATTAAATGTTTAGCCATATGTAACAATTCTTAAATATTATCATGTTGGATTCTCAGTGATGGATCTGTGCTGACATGGTGTCTGGGATTTCAGACTAAGTACTCAGGTTCACTTTGGACTAAAATTACTCCAGATTTGAGCCAAGAGCTCACCCTCATCGTGACAACTCAGCTGTTAGCATCAAGGAGTATAGGAGTATAAGCTAATCAAGCAGAAGTCCCAGTTTCAGAATAAAATGGCCAACTTATGAAGCCCCCATGGGGATGATGCTGTGTTCAGAATTGCAAACATTGGCTGAACAGATGGTTTGGATGCAGAGTTTCAAGCGAAGAATCTGACTAAGTGCTGTTACAAGTTAACTAAATTGCGGAGATCTAAAAAGGTTTCATAAAGTTGCAGGATGGGAATTAATTTTTTATACTACCTTCCACGGATGCCCAGTTTCTTAAGAAATTGCCCTTCTTTTTGGAAAATGAGCCGCCTCTTGGATTCATTCAAGCTGCTGCCTTGCCCACTGGCTGAAGCCAACTGCCCTGGGGATACAGCTGTGACTGCATAGCTTGCAATAAAGCAGGCTTTAGACCACTGGTTGGAGGACTGCTCCCTCTCAGAACCCAGAGAAATTCAAGCGGGATCAGAGAACTATGAGTCATGTTTGGCACACACCAAAAAGTGCTGCTAGGAAGGTGAGCTTCGGAGGCCAAGAAATGAGGAAGATTAAGTGAGAGTGTGCATATTCCAGAACTGGGAACTATTTGGCTAACATATATGGAGCTCAAGTAGGCTTTTAATAAATACTAGATTGATGAACTCATTGATTAAATCCTCTCTATGTATTTTATATCCCTCGTGAATTGTGGAAGCCAAAACTGGATTTGGTATGTTAATGTCATTCCCATTTATGTTTCATAACACTGAGCAAACAAGGAAGTAACTTTGTTGGTAAGCCATAAAACTTTTTCTAAACAATAGGGATAAAAAGAGACATCAGAAATGACCCTGTCATTAAGGGCTTATACTTTGGGAGACAAGACATAAGCGGAAAGGGAGAAATACTAATGCAGGATAGGACCAGATTAGTTCTGAACACATCTGCTTTCCCCTCTCTCCAGACTTGAAAGACAGAGCTTTACCTCTTTGAACTAGTTTCTCTTTTCCTTTATCCTCCTCCTATCATCCCTTCATTATTCTCAATCCTAAGTGTTGAGTTGGAAAATTTAGATCACTTATAAGTCCTTATTATAATTTAATTTGAGAAACACAATGTAAGCAGTAATCATGAAGGAGGAGCAACTGAGGCAGTAATTGTGAAGGGTGATAGTTGCCAGGCCTCTTACAGAAAGAGGGGGACTCAGATAACTAGATATATGGGGATGGATATTGTGGGAAGAATGAAGAGCCTGGGTGGGCCATATTTGAGGAATAAATGAGTAGATCTGTTTTGCTGAAGTAGGTAGGGTCTTCTGGGAAAGAAAAACATGTTGGCGAGATATGGGACAGTGGGCAGATTGGAAAAGTCTTTAATAGGGACTTATTTAACCTATAAGCAATGAAAAGTCAATGCAAGTTTCTACATAAGTAAGTTGTGAAGAGCAGGTTTTAAGAAAAATTCTGGACTGATGTACAAGTTGGACTGAAGGTGTGAGGAGATAAGAGGTAGACAGACTATACAGTAGCCCTAACAAGAGCTAGAAATGAATTAAATAATCATCTTACTCAACTATTCTTTTCTGATAACCTGAGTGTGTGTGTGTGTGTGTGTGTGTGTTAGAGTGGAGGGTAAGGAAGTTTGGCACAGAGGTTCCCAAAGTCACAAGCTAATGAATAGCAGAGACAGACCAGAACTCAGGTATCCTCACTCATAATTGAGGACTACTTCCCCTATATCACTGCTAGGAATCTATTGCAACATCCCGAGCTAACAGATGAAGGCCTGAACTAGATACTGCCATTTGAAATGGAGATGAAAAGACATTTGAGAGGAAGTGTAAAGTAAGAACCAATGAAGAGGTGATTGTTGATTGGATAGCGCATACATTTCCTATTGCTGCTCTAACAAGTTACCACAAACTTGATGGGTCAGAACAAGGCAAATTTATCTTACCATTCCGGAAGATCATAAGTCTGAAATGGGTTCCATGGGCTAAAATCAACGTGTTGGCAGGGCTGCATTCCTTCTAGAGGCTCTGAGGGAGGATCTGTTTCCTTGACCTTCAGCATCTAGAGGTTGCCTGCCTTCCTTGGCCAGTGGTTCCCTTCCATGTTCAAAGCCAGAAAACGGCCAGTTGAGTCTGAAGCTGCATCACTCTAACACTGCCTCTTCAAGACTTAAAGGATCCTCGTGATTACATTGGGCCCACCCATACAAACCAAGATAATTTCCTTATTTTAAGGTCAGCCGATTAGCAGCCTTAATTCCATTTACAATCTTACTTCCCCCTCATATTCACAGGTTCCAGGCATTGGGACAAGGACATCTTTTGGTGGGAAGAGGGAGGAGTCATTATGCTGCCTACCATAGATGGATTATATGGAGGTAAAATAAATCAAGGATAACTCCAAGGTTTTGAATGTGGGAAACTGTAAAGACAATGAAACCAATGACAGAAATAAAGAAACTGAAAGGGGAAACTAATATGTGGGCAAATCACCTTGAGAAAGGTTGAGTTTTAATTAACGGTGTTGTATTCAGATGAAATTTTTCAAGAGGCAATTATCAGGAACCCAGTGTTAGAAAAGTTGCTGTTTGACTAGTGCTAATTACTATTGTGGTACGACTTTTTCCATATTCTTAATTTTTCTATTTCTGTATTTCAGCATATTCAGTAATTTTTGCAGTGACACTTAAAGTATCTATGGCTGTTTGCTATGCACCATAGAAACTCATATTATGATTAACATGTCTTGCTATTCCAGAATCTAGTTATTTTTGCCTTTAAAATAATTTTTCCATGCACACATAGGTTTATATTACATATAAAAAACTGAAAACAAGGCTCTGATGTATTTCTCATAGCACTGGTGTTTTAACGAAGTTCTATGCAACTTCAAATGAAAATCCTTCTACATGGTAGGTAGAATATTCAAAATCCAGAGGCGATTTCCTTTGTAAACCAAAATCGTAGCAGTTGGCCATGATTCAGTACATTTTCAGATAGTTGCACATATCACTAACAGGTACCACTGTGAATTATTCCAAACAACATTCCAGAACCAGTGCCAACATCTTATCATTTTGAGAAACTTATTTTCCCGAATATTTTGCTTCACGAGTTTATTCTGCGATTGGTCAAAGCGATGCTGATAGGGTGCAGAAAGAAACAGCAAGATAGCAAGACTTATATGGTGTAGTAATTGAAGCAGTATTGTATTAACACAAGAAAAGACAAATAGACCAAGGGGAAAGAATCAATAATCCAGAAACAGACAAAAAATCTATACTGGGAACTTGATTAATAATAGTTATTAATCAGTAGAGAAAGGGTTCTGGGACAAGCAACCATTTAAAGAAAAGGAGAAAGGTATTTCTCTACTTCACACAATACCAAAAATAAATTTCAGATGGATTAAGATCCATATATGACAAGTGAACCCTTCAAATGTTTAGAAAAAACAGCAGAATATGTTCATGTCACTAAAAGCACCAGCCATAAGGAGATAGATTGTTAAATGTAATGATATGAAAATTTAAAACCTACGTTTCTCAAAGATGTTCTTCAAAACCTTAAAATCTAAACCAAAATTGGGAAATATTTTTTAAATACGTATAACTAATAGAGGATTACAATCCAGAATACATAAAGAGTCCCTGTAAGTCAGTAAGGATAAAATAATAATCCAATAGGAAAATAAGTTGTGGATGGGGCAAAAAAATCGTAGAAACAACGCCCAAAAGGCAATAAACACACAAAAAGATGCTCAATCACGCTTGAATTTAAGAAAATAAAATTAAAATACAGTGAGATATTATTTCACCACCATCATATTGGCAAAAATTTGAAACAATTATCGTACCAAGTGATGGCCAAGGTGAGAAGAAATAGTATTCTCAAACAGTGTCAGCAAGGATGTAAACTGGTACAAATGCTTCGGAAATAGCTTATACTTTCTTTCAAATGATCATGACCTCTAACCTAAAGACTTTCAATTTCAAGTACAAATCTCCAGACTGTTTGTAAAGAGGCCCCTAGAAGCATGTTCAAGGAGAGTTTTTTTTCAGTATTTTTTGCTGCAGTAGAAGTTTCAACACAACTTGAATTTTCATCACTAGAACAACGGATAAATTAATTGTCCTATTTAAACACAGTGGACACAACCAGGGGCACTCACAACTAGAATATACAACTATGTACTGGGGGGCTTTGGGGAGAAGAAGAACAAAAAGAAAAAGAAAGAAAAAAGAATATTGGCAACAGTGGTTAGCTCAGGTGCCAATCTTTAAAAAAAAAAAAAACCCAGTGGAATACTTTACAGAATTTAAGCGAGTGAACAAGGTCTACATATGGCTACATGGACACATTTACAAATTTTAAACACCATCCTGAATATAAAAAGCAAATTTAAAAGCTGCATATTATTATATAATTTATGTGAAATGTCAAAAACATTCAAAACAGATTCATATTTTGTTTATAGATACACACATAAGAAGTAAAAGGATCAAAATACGCACGGGAATGGTGCACACCAACTATATAGTAGTGGTTATTTCTAGGCAAGGTGGAAAATGTGAAGACAAGGAATTTCAACGTTTTTGTATCCTTTTGTTTCTTAAAAAAAATTGGTGCAAAAATGGCAAAACAGGGGTTGGCCCCGTGGCTGAGTGGTTAAGTTCGCGCGCTCTGCTGCAGGCGGCCCAGTGTTTCGTCAGGTTCGAATCCTGGGCGCGGACATGGCACTGCTCGTCAGACCACGCTAAGGCAGCGTCCCACATGCCACAACTAGAAGAACCCACAACGAAGAATACACAACTATGTACCGGGGGGCTTTGGGGAGAAAAAGGAAAAAATAAAATCTTAAAAAAAAAAAAAATGGCAAAACATATTTTTTAATCTTGGAGTTATGTGAATGGGTGTCTAATGCATATTCTCTACGTAATATGTAGGGGTTTTTGATTCTATGTATTTTCTACCAGTTTTACTGAAATATAATTCACATACCATATATATTCACCAATTTAAATTGTACAATTCAGTGGTTTTTAGTATATTCACAGAGTTGTGCTACTATCACTATAATCAATTTTAGAGCATTTCATCATTCCAAAAAGAAACCATGTACCCATTAGCAGTCATTCCCCATTCCCTCCAAACCCTCCAGAGCCCCAGGCAAGCACCAGTCTCCTTTCTGTCTCTATAGATTTGCCTCTTCCAGACACTTCATGTAAATGAGATTATGCAACATGTGTTCTTCTGTGAGTGGCTTCTTTACACAGCATGACGTTTTTACGGTTCATCCATGTTGTCGCATGTATCAGTACTTCATTTCTTTTTATGGCCAAATAATATTCCATTGTTTGGGTATGTCACATTTTGTTTACTCATTTGTCAGTTGATGACTATTTAGATTGTTTCCCCTTTTTGGACGTTATGAATAACGCTGCTATGAACATTTGTGTACAGATTTGTATGCAGACATATATTCTTATTGCCTAGGAGTAGAATAGCTAGGTCATATGGTAACTCTAGGTGTAACATTTTGAAGACCTACCAAACTGTTTCCCAAAGCAGCTACATCATTTTACATTCCCCCCAGCAATGTGTGAGGATTCTATTTTCTTCACCTCCTCAGCAACCCTTTTCGTTGTCTTTTTGATTATAGCCATCCTATTGAGTGTGAAGCGGTACCTCATTTTGGTTTTGATTTGCATTTCCTTAATAGCTAATGATGTTGAGCATCTTTTCATGTGTTTATTGTCTCCATGCCTTTTTTAATGTATGAAATATTTTATAACTAAAAAGAAAAACTTTAAAACAATCCTTGCAAATGATGTCTTGATATGGAGGTTGATGGCATATGGAGCCTGTTAACATTGATTTGAGTGAGTGTTGAAAAAAGAATACTATTTTACATATTTTTTCAGATACATATTTGGGACAAAATTGCACAGAACACGAAGAAAGAGCAACATTCAATCAGTGGTAGAGAGTAAAGCTGTTAGTGGAATGTTAGTGTAATTATATAAAATGTAAAACCTCCATTTCACAATTAGAAAGAAGGGGTCTTCAAGGGTGTCAACATCATTGATGAGTCATTATCCATATCCACTTTTATGCAATGAAATTCTAGCAAAATACAATTAGAACAGTGAGACAGAGAGGCTAGTGTGTGCTTTTCCTTGATAATTTAAAATAGAGAGATCATAAAATCAGGGACAGAGACTTCTAGTGAAAATAGTCTGTTTGGTAAAAACATATTAAACTAAAAAGCAAATATTGATCTCCATCACAGACTATTGTAATTCAAATTCATTTAAAATTTTGATGAAATTTGATTATTGGGTCAAGGACCAGATCAATACATTCTTCTACTGCATGAATAGGATAACAGTGCCAGAAAATTACACGACGGTGAAACGCTTATTTACAAAGAGCTGTGAAGTTACAGTTGTTACGAATTGGGAGAATTGATTTAATCTTTGTTTCCTGAAATACTCTCATTCATCTCAAATACTGTACCTCGTTTAAGGGGAAAGTGTAACTTTTTTGTTTTTAGTGAGAAAGGAACATTGGAAAAAGTGTTTATTGTGAGAAAATCTGCTTAGCACGTAAAGAGAAAGATCTACCTCCTTTAGCAGCTATGTGGAAAGCAATAAGTAATATATTTATTTTTTAAACATTTGGACATGTTCTAAGGATCATCAATTTAACTCATATGATACATGAAAAAATCAGTAATAACTTCAATGAATATAACTAAGGAAGGAAAAAATATATTGTCATTTTTTTCTTCTTGGGTCTTTTTCTGCCCTCTTCACTAATTTCAATTTTGGTCAGACTTATTTGCAAATTAAAGGAAGAACCAGCTTCCAGCCTACATGACTTTCACAGAAGAAAGGGCACATGCAAATCTTTTAGGACTAGAGCAGCGACTATGCATGACTGAGAGGATTACTGGCCATTCATTCACTCAACAAATATTGCATCCTACCCTGGGCCAGGCACTCCAGGAGCACATGGTGCAACATGGAAGCAGAGAAGTAAACAACTCATAATAGTGCACAGTGATAAAATCTAAAGTATAAGTCTCCGTAAAGCTTTAAGAGGAAATAGAGAAGGGTATTGAAACTGAATTCTAGGCAAGAAAAGGCTTCTTAGGAAAAAAACGCTCTTGAGCTGGGGCCTGAACAGTGAGTTCCAGAGACAGAACCAGTTGAAGAGTTTGGGAAAGTGAATTACACACAGAGACAGTACCATGTGTCCAAATGCAAAAGAGAGAACCCCACGTTTGGACAAATGTTCGTAATTTAGTGTTGTTGAACTTGAGGGCCTGTGTGTGGTGACAGAAGGCTTGTAGGAGAGGACATTAGCAATAGGGCTGTTCATGAATTGCCTTGTTTGTGCCACGCTAAGGAATTTGAGCTTCCTTTTGAAGAAAGTACGGAGACACTGAAGAGATCTTCAAACAGGACATTAATGTGATTAATGTGATTTAGAGGCTAGGTCTTAATAGCTTATAACTAAAAATAAGATCTATTTACTTTCACTGATCAAATCGTGTTGATCAGAATGGCAAACATTTGTATGCCGTTGTCTGTATGGCAGTTGCTGTTCTCGATACACATCATTTATTCGTTTGTTTAACCCAGCCTTCTCTATTTTGTGTCTGCAGGGCTGTACCGAACCTCCCGAGATATCTGTGAGGCACAGCTGCCTTCTCTTGTTCACTGTCTTTGCAACTCTGAGAATTAAGTACAACTTATCCACAAATCCCTATTCTTGTCCCCTTCTCTGATTAGGCAGACACTTTGACTAAATGTATGTGCCAGGGCAGCTCATTCGTTTCCACCAAAAACTATTTCATATATCTCCTCTATTGGGATACAAAATTCAATGGCTTGGGGCTGGCCTGGTGGCATAGTGGTTAAGTTTACATGGCGACCTGGGGTTTGTGGGTTTGGATCCCAGGTGCAGACATGGCACTGCTCGTCAAGCCATGCTGTGGCAGCATCCCACATAAAAATAGAGGAAGATGGGCACAGAAGTTAGTTCAGGGACAATCTTCCTCAAGCAAAAAGAGGAAGATTGGCAAGAGAAGTTAGCTCAAGGCCAATCTTCTGCATAAAGGAAAAAACCAACTGCTTTCTAATTCAGGAGATGGAAAAATTCTCTGCTCTCCCATCTCCAGCTATCAGCTGCTGTCCAATCCTCAGTTATGCACCTGGCATTTACTTAGTGGATAGATGATTGATGTGGGAAGCACATATATCCCCTTCAGGGAAATCACCATTCCCACCTGTTACTCTCATGATCCCAAGAGCATGATCACAAAATTTAGTCTCATCCAACTATTACAATTAAAATGGAATTTGGTTCTGACACGATTCCTAATTTCTCCTCACCAAGGGACTGAAGAAACATGGTCAAATATGGGTTAAGAATTATCTCTCTTTAAGTGTAGTGGATAAGAGCTTGGGCTCCCAAGTTGAACTTTAAGACTGGCTCTGTCACTTACTAGACTGCATTGACCTCGATAATTTAAGTTAATTAATCCCCATAAGACACAGATTCCTCATCTGTAAAATAGGGTAAATAATAATATTTATATCCAAGATTGTTGTAAGGATAGAACATGTTAAGACATATAGCATTTCCGGGGTCTGGCCCAGTGGCACAGCGGTTACGTTCGCACGCTCCATTTTGGTGGCTTGGGGTTTGCCAGTTTGGATCCTGGGTGCGGACCTACACACCGCCTATTAAGTCATGCTGTGCCAGCCATCCCATATAAAAATAGAGGAAGATGGGCATGGATGTTAGCTCAGTGCCAATCTTCCTCAGCAAAAAAAGAGGAGGATTGGTGGCAGATGTTAGCTCAGGCCTAATGTGGAATGCGCTGAACTTAACCACTAGGCAATTGGGGCTGGCCCTAGTTTATTTTCTTCTAATCATATTTTCTGCAAATTTGTGGCTTTAATTGTTACATAGGAAAGCATCTGACACTACTTATTAAAACCGGGCAGACTGAATTTTTTTTATTGTGACTGGATTTCACAGTTACTTGTTCTAAATAGTTGACTTCAAGCCTTTCTCTCTCAAAGCAGAGTGTGGTTCTTTCTCTTAACGTAATTTCAGAAATTAATAAGCATTCCATATTTATTGTAATTAATCTTCATTTTTTTCTCTCCTTCAAACTACACAGCTTAATTGATAGGTTTGTGGAGAATTCTACAACTAAATGCTGCTGGTAAATAAGTCATGGTTCCCACTCTTCAAGAACTCAAGCTTTTCTACAGAAGATGGGTGTGCAAAAGGTAATAGAAATACAATCATGTAAGTACAATAAGAGAAGTTACGTGTGGTTTAGGCAAAATTGGTAGCACAATGCATTCAGTAATAAATCAGCTGCACCTGAGAAGGAGGGGTGAGGGAAAGCTTCAAAGAGGAGATGATGTTTACACTAGGTCTTGGCAAACAGAGACGCTCTCTATACCCATGAAGAGAGGGAAAGCATTCCATTTAGAAGGGTGTGTGTGTGTGTGTGTGTGTGTGTGTGTGTGTATGTGACAGTATGGACGCATGAAATAACAAGATGGCTCTTTCAGGAAGCTGAGTAGTTTGGGGACTCAGTGGAGGGAGAAGACAATAGAGAGGAAGGCAAGGGCCATATCATGCAGGGTTTGTTATATTTGATGACACACTGGACTCTACTCTGCAATCAATGATGGAAGACATTTGAAGTATGAGAGTCGCATGATCTTATTTGTACTTTGGGGACTGTCTGGCAGCAGTTTGTAGGATGGCTTGGAGGGAAACTGGAGGCAGGTTGACCTGCAAGGGGACCTTCGTAACGACCTAGGAAAGAAATGAAGGCCTGAAATATGTTAGCAGTAATGGGGTTGAGAAGCATCTGGCAAACATGAGTGTGTTTTAAGAAGAAATTGATAGGACCTGTTGACCTAGTGGATGTGGGTAGAGGGGGGCAACTGTCAATCATTTAGGAAAAGGGATGATGATTCTAATTTGGGGCTGATGAGTTTGAGATTCCTGTAGGATGTACAGATAGAAGTGTTAGCTTAAAGGTGTGAAACTCAGTAGAGACGTTTGGGCTAAAGGTAAACATATTAGGACCTGTGATCAGGAAATATGAATTATAATAGAAGAGGACCAGCAACAACACTCTGCAGACACTGACACTCTCCAGGTAGGAAGAAGACGTAAGACTGTCGAAGACTGAGAAGAAGCCATTGGATAGGTCAAATAAAGGCCATGGGGGGAAAAAGAGCAGTAGCATCCAAATTTTCAAGGACAAAGTGGTCCTCTGACTGATGACACTAGAAACTCTGAACAGCTTATCCTTGGAAGGAAAGACGCTTCCAGTGCAAAAACCTGCTCATTTTTTTATTCTCTCCCTTTGTTGCTTTGACTGCTCACGCCTAACCTTGCACATCGTTGTTGAACAATAAGTGAAAAACAATATTAATGATGCCTGTAAAACTAGACAACACAGAGTATTCTCACAAATCAAAGTTTATTCTCCACAGCAGCAAAATGGTAAACAGAAGACAAACCCGTAAGATTTGTCATTTACTATATCATGAAATTTTTCAATTTCTATGAAACCCAAGCACATCATCCTCATAAAATGAAAAGCAAATAGGAAACTACTTCAGTGTGCCTTATATTGTTAGCACTATTCTCTCAGCATATAATGATAATTTTCGTTTGTTCATCATCAGAAGTTATCTGCCAAGTTCCATTTAACTCTGTATAGAAAAATTCCCAGTTCTAGTTCACTTTCTTATAACTGCATATCAAAATACAATTTAAGAATATTTAACAGATTATAGAATTAAAATACTGCTTTTTAAAAGAAAAAAATACCTTACCCATTTAAGAATTATTTAATTAAAACAAAGAAGTATAAGCAAGGAACATTCCTTACTTGGCCATTATTGTCATGTTAAATAATGCATTAATATTGCTTCACAGTGAAAATTTGTTCTGACCAATTTTAAGAATAGAAAAGCATTAGTTGGGCACTAAATTTGAGTCCTGATTCTGTTGCTAATATTTTTGGTAATCTTTAAAAAAAGTTAACATACCTAGGCTTTGTTGTTGTCTAAAAAAGGGTGATAAAAATAACTTTGCCAGGATACATTGCAAGGATAAAGTGATACCACAAAAAAGACTAAGAAAAAAATTGGGGTACTCTAGTTAGAAATCACTGATTATTAATCTCAGTTCCAAATTAGTAAATATTTCCAAAAACTTTAAAGAGAAAACAGCTAAGTTATGGCTAACTCAAAACCCAAACAAAATAATTATCTAAAATAATATGTAGTATTAGCATAATTTAGAAAATATAAAGTACATAACTGAATTTTAGATATCAGAAGATGTTAATGTTTCCAGTTAAAGCTTTAATCCAGACTATTTTTAACGCCAAAAATTTTGGTAGTTTCCATCCTTAAACTCTACTATATTTTCATTGTGGTTTTTATTACAAAACTGGTGATCTTTAGGTTTCTATATTACAAAGAATAGAGAATTTCCATGGAAAGGAACCTTGAAAATAGAACTAAATCCTCTTTCCAGTCTGTGGAGACTAAAGATGGCCACTTCCATATATATATATATATATTTTTTTTTTTTTGACACTCGTCAGGAGGAATTTATTTCCACTCGCTTTAAATCTGGGTAGGCTTTTTGTGACTAATAGAATGCAGCAGCAGTGAATCTGTGACAGTTTCTGGGCCTAAGTCTTAAGATACTGACAGTTTCAACTTCCTATTGGAATATTAGCTTCTGGAACCCAACTGCCATGCTATGAGGAAGGCCAAGCAGTCCTGTGGAGAGACCCAAGGTACCCAGCCAATAGCCCCAGCTGAGTTTGCAGCGAAGCTGGTGCAACTTGCTAGCTATGTAAGCTAACCATCTTGGAAGTGAATTCTGCCCCAGTCAAGCTGCCTCAGCTGACGCTGTGGAACAAAACCATGCCATTCCAACAAAACCCTGCCCAAATTGCAGACTCATGAGCAAAACAGATGATTCTTGTGTTTTAAGATACTAAGTTTTGGGTGGTTTGTTAAACAGTAATAGATGACGGGAATATCATCTTAGAAATATCACAGTGTAAGTGAAGAAGAACCCTTAACTTATCTAAGTTGCAGTTTCAAAGACACATGATATTAAAATAAAGTTTTTATGTTTTTGTTTAATGGTTGAAACACTTCTCTCATACTACACATAGATAATAGTAGAGTTATCACTTTAATGTTTGGACTGAGTAAAGTGGAAAGTTGGAAGTCTGGGTAAATCTAATTGAGTACTACAGTGATAGGTACAATGTTTGTAAGTATGCTAGCCATATCAATTTAATTCCACTGGCCATACACTTTTCCGACACTACAGTAATGGCTTCACATGGGCCAGTTTTCATTCTCTAGTTCCCAGCTGGAATCCACCCAGCAAGATTTTAAGATCACAGATTAGGTCCAAATGACAAAGAAATTAAACATAACTTTACCTTAGTTGATCACTATTTCTGTATATATAATACCTACTATTTCTTGGCCACTAAAATAATATTATTATACATTTGTGGGACTAGACAATGGCTGTGGTTGACAAATAGAAAACTATTGTAATAATTCTATTAAAAGCAGTAATTTAAAAATTCTATTATCATGCAAACATATTGCTTATTTAAACTGACGTCTTGGGAGGTTGTGAGGAGGCAGTATATGTAGTGGTTACTACATCTTGGCACTCCTATTCCCTTTCATCGCTGATTGCTCTAGGAGTGGGCACGTGAACCAAGTCTAGCCAAAGAGATATGAGGGAGGTTGGCTGGATGTTTGGAAAAGATTTCTTCCCCTATAACAGAGAGAGGCCCTTAAGGAGAATATCTCCTTTCTCATTGCTTTTGAATTTTTGTGTGGCTACACAATGTGAGAGAATGTCCTTCAACCATCTTGCAGTCACAAAATTGGGAGAGCATAAAGTTGAAAAGAACCTGTGTCGTTTATGATCTTATTGAAACCCTTCCTCTATTCTTGAACTGCCTACCTCCAGACTTCTTTTTGAGTGAAATAACTAGATGTCTCACTACTGTTTAAGCGAATTGTAATAGCGTATTTTAATACTTACAGCCAAAAGCAATCCTGATTGATTCAGTAATGCTATAAACTGCCTACGCAGTGCTGAAAAATAGCATGTGCTTAAAAACTTCGGTTATTACTCCTGTAAGTAAAATATAAAGATGTATATGTCCAAAGCACCATTGATTCCCATTAGCTACTCATAATCCATCCCCACTCTGAAATCTCAAAATATTTTGTACTTGTTTTTTTAACAACAATCACATATGCTTTAAATTTGAATCATTTGTGTACGTGATTTATATTGCCTACTGGATTGTAATCTCTCTTTTGTACCACTGATTGTCTTATATCCAGTAGATACTCAATAACTATTTGTTGAATGAATTCATGATTAAGACAATGTGTTTAAATTGCATAATATAAAAAAAGCAGACATCATAATTTTCAAGGAGGACTGTACCCTTGATGTGTGTGTGTGTGTGTGTAATTTAATAGAATGACACAACAATTAGTAAATTTGGGAGTAATTTTATTTCTGTTTTCCCTTTGGACCCTACCATTGAATACAATTCAATTCTGACTTCAAGATGGAAGTTACATAAGAAAATTTAGAGCCATTTGTGTATCTCAACTAGGATTCCTGTTAGGAAATAGAGTAGAGCTCAGCCTGGTCAAAGGAAGTTTGATTAGTGGGACAACCAGGTTCCTGCCAAGGTGCTGCCCAGTTTAAGGTCACTGCTTTTGGTCACAGCAATTACAGAGGTATTTTGGCCACAAAATTATGACCAGACAATTCTAGACTCTCCTAGCTTTTCAATATCAGGGAAGAATAGCCACCTGTAAGCAAGTTTTCAATCTCAAAATCTCAAGTATTATGAAGCAATGAGATGCAGGATTTGATGAAGGGAACTCAGACCTTAGTGCAGCTGAGGATGGCTGGTGATACAGATCAAGGCACGTAGGCCCTGGATGAGGGAAGGAGTGTCCATAGCAGAAGCCTTTGGGGTTGGTTGGGATGGGCAAGTCAAAGGGTTTGGGCACCAAAAGTTAGGTCTTGAGGGGAAAGGAAAGAAGAACTGAAGATCAGTTCTATTTTTTAGGTTTTTCTCAGGACCAACCACAAAAGAGGGAAATGGGAAAGAAAGGAATTTGTATGGGTCATGTTTATCTTTCGTATTATTCAAAGAGTCTGTCTTTGGAGCTAAATAATTTGCAACTTTCTACTAATGTATATTTAGATAAATTACTTCCCTCCCTGAGTTTCTTCTTCCTCAATTGTAAAATGGGAATAATAATACTCACTTCACACAGTTCTTGAGAAGACATGACATGCATGTGGGGTGTGTGAGTATGTAAATATATATTTGCATATGTATAAATATGTAAAATTACTTAGCATAGTGTGTGGGACATAATACCCACCCTTACCCCCTCAGCAAATGTTAAATTTATTGAACAAATGATAATTGAGTGCCCACCTGCTGCTCTGCTTTGGAAACTGGTTAGAAAAGGTGAACAAGATGAAGCCTATATTCTAGGGGATGAATGAAAAAAAGTTGTGGTTATTAGAAATGACTGACCAACTGTAGCATTTAAAAGAATACTCAAAACATAGATTCTTGATGTTTGGAAACTTATGTATAACATGAAATAAAGAAACACAAAAAGGTTGCAAATATTTATAAGGGAAAATACATACTGAAAATTTTATTTATTATGTTTTTAAATTTCTTTTTTAAGATTGGCCCTGAGCTAACATCTGTTGCCAATCTTCTTTTTTTGTTTCCTTCTCCCCAAAGCCCCCCAGTACATAGTTGCATATGCTAATTGTAGGGCCTTCTAGTTCTGCTATGTAGGACACTGCCTCAACATAGCTTGATGAGTGGTGCTAGGTCTGAGCCCAGGATCTGAACCTCCGAAACCGTGGGCCACTGAAGTGGAGCATGTGAACTTAAAGCATTCGGTCACGCATTGGGCCAGTCCCCATACTGAATTTTAATATACAGTAGGTTTGTTCTGTTTTACTTAGAATTTCCTTTTAAAACATTTGCATTTCTGGACTGTAATGGACATGAGAATATGATCTCTTGGAGGATTTTATAAAGAGGGAAGGGGAAAAATTGAGTATAACACACAAATGGAACTAAAACCTAGAGCGCAGAGATCCAAACAGGGTTAGGAAAAATAGCACTGGGTGAAGTCACTACGTGTAATGAGTCACTACGTGTATTGTATTGTTTGGTAGTTGATTATAAAAGAACAGAATAAAAGTAGTCTCTTTAAATTATGCAAATATTAAACAAGCAAACGATAACAAAACTGTAGCTGGAGGCTAACCAGGAAGAAATAGCCAGGGTAGACGTTAAAGAAGGCTGAAGGTTAGATAATATAAAATGCTTCTCGTGTTCATTAGGAGTCCTTAAAGAAAGGTGGATCGAATATGTGCTGGACATGCTTAGAGCTTACCAGGATATCATTTACGGAAAGTCAGTGGAAAAGCTGGGGAAATGACAAAAGAGCATAAAGAGTCTAGCAGTAACAATTAGTTGCATTGAGAAGAGTGAGAATAATTTTCTATTCACACTCTAATCCCTTCCAAGAGACTACGTCTATACACATTTTAGAAAGAAAAAAAAAATCTACAAAATAACATTAATCTAAGGCCATGTCTAAAATATTTTGGTATAATGGGCTGCTTAAGAGAAATATTTTTGTTTTCGTTTATGTCACAGACCTACATGTTTTCTTAGCAAATCAATTTCTGAGCCAGAGCAGATCAGAAAGGCTGCAGTTGTTTAGAGCTTTCAAAACATCTGGAAAGTTATTCTGGCAAATAGAGTCAAATCCATTAGCAAAACAGATGTTTTCCACTGTGGTGGGAAAACACAACTTTCTTATATGTATTGCATATGGTCCAAATCCATCTCAGAAATAAGAGCCCGCCTCTTTGAGGGTCTTGGGACCACAGTGTTCTCCTAGACTCTGCCAATAAAAGCATGGCCAAGGCCATTTAGGTGTTTGAAAGTCAATATTTCATAATAATCTTTTTATCTAATGTTCTATAAAACAAGAGAAACAAGTTATAAAAATTTAAGTTGCCTCTCCGAGCCCTCAGTTAAAAAGTTGCAGTTGGATTAAAACCAAGTGGTAATCTTTGGCAGGACCCCAGGGGGCTAAGAGGGGAGAAAGACCCTAGGAGGTCACGACAGAGAATAGCAGTCTGAGAGTTGTTTGGGCCTTTCTTCCCAGAGAAAGCAAAGGAAAACTTCTTCTCACTGACCCTCAGGAAAGAGTATGAGAAGTTCTAGGAGATGGTCTCATCAAAAAGCCAGAAAGCATCGTGCCACAGGAATACAGGAAATGGGTCCATTCAAAAACTCATTTACAGGAAATGTTTCCTCTTACAGAGGAATCTCACATTCTCACAGACAGATGAATTCACGCTATCAGATCGCGTAAAGCACATGTTCTAGTCCTTTTTTTAGCCTTTGTAAAAATGGATATAAACTTTTAATAGATAGGAAGCATTTGCATTGGTCATTCGCCAATTAATTGTTTTAAGCTAAAAAGTTCCATTTTCTTAGCCAATGGAACATTTTCTGTGTCTAAAAATTAGATTTTCAGCTTTCTTTTGACTAAGAAAAAAAGCAGAAATAAGAAAAAATAAAAAGAAGTGATTCTTTATTTTTTATTATATCAAATAATGTAAAAATGATTTGTACTGAGAGTAAAATGAAGGAACACTGGCTGGATTAAGCTGATTAAATTGTTTAGAATCCCCAGGGTTGCCAATGTTTAAAAATGCTGCTCAACTATAAAGGGAAATACTTGAGTTTCCCACTGCTGAGTATTCTAAAATGCTTTATAGTTTCAAAAGCACAGCCTGTAAAGATAAAGGATGCAAATCATTATTTGGATTCAGAGATGCAGAGATTTCTGCTATTTCTAGAAGGGTTGCCTGCTGTCACAGAATGTTTTAGATCTCTTTATAATGAGGCGCTATCATGATATAGGTTACAGTGCTGACAGATTCTTCATTTGTGCTCTGTTCTTCTTTGCTTGGCGCATATGCCTGCCAAAATAACCACGATCGTGAATGACGGGATTTGGATTCACATGTGTCAGGGAAAACGTGAATAGAGTCAACTATTGATACTAGTCAGACACGTCTTATTTCCAACTTCTTATTAACATTATAACCTGATTCACTTATGATATCATCGCTGTCTCTGTTTACTCTCATTCCTGTCTGAAGCTGGCTCATCGGGAACTTTAGAGAGAATGCTTCTGAACCTGAAACACTTTAATTATCACTTTGCTCCAGGGAATTGTGAGCTAGAAAGATACCATGCTTTAGAGAGGAAAATAAAGATCTCTCTATGAAGATTATTTGCATTTGTCTATGAGATAACGCTATTCATCCATTGTATGGAAGGGTGCCCAGAACAGAAATGAGCAAGAGCAAAGATGTGCTAAGTAGATAGCTTTCTAACTCCTTTTGAGGCAAGTCTTCCAAGTAGAGCTTCACTTTGTTTAAAGTGCTGTGATTTTCCCAAACTGGGTATATACCAGTTTTGGTAAGTGTGAAAACACATCCCAAAGCCAGAAAAGAAATGAGTTCTATATTTTCTGCGGCCAATCTCTCCCCTGTCTTCCAGCCCTTCTAGTGGATAATTGAAAAACTGACATTGTGTGGCTAAGAAAAGGAGCAACTGGAGATAGAAAAGGTGTGCAGAGGCATGAAAAAAATAGGAATATGTGCAACTGAAGGATGTGTGCCGAGAAAGGGCTTTGTGCTGAGAGTACAGATGCCAAGTGAAGTTCCAGGGTAATTTCTGGGACTGGTACGTGTCCACTCTGGTTGCTCCTGGGAGGAGGAGAAAAGAAGAAGTTTAGCACAATAAAAAGATATAAGATTGGGAGAAGAGCTGAGATGTTTCCAGGGATATTTATACGGAGAGAATTATAGGAAACAACACTAATGATTACATTAGTGTAGGACACATTATGAAAGCAACATGGCTTTTCTATAACTACCTGCACCTCATTTGTTTTTTCTTTCCCTGTCAAAGGAGGGGTAGATTATGAAAGGTATAAGCCAATGGAGAAAAAGAATAGGAACCCAGATAACCTTGACTGTTTCTTTCCTAGCCTTAGGAAAGCAAGCAAAAAGCATGTCATTAGGCCAAATCTCAAGACGATAACTTTTAGTTCCTCATAGGAACAAGCAGGGTCACAGACCAGGCTGGGAAAAGATCAGGAATTATAAGGAAACTAGAATAAATAGGCCCTTAGGTTTCAATTTAAATACCTCTTTAGAAGTGTATTAAATGATTTTTCCAACTACTTTTATGGAGTGAAATGTTCCATCTGGCTGAGCTGAGGAAGAATTTCAAAGTTGTGGAATAGCAGAATCAGAGCTGGAAGTCGCTTGTGAGTCTTTTCATGCAACCCCCTCATTTTTCTTTTAGCGATTCTGGAGTGTGATGTAAACAGAATCTATCGAGTCCACATGCTCCAGACTTGTTCATTAAACATACAAAACAGCTTGTGCCGCTCCTGTGTTTCCTTCCAGCTCCTCTTCTATCTTCTCTCTTTCTAACTAAGCTCCTTGTAACAGCAGTCCACACTTGCCCTTTCCACTTCCTCACCTTCCTTTCACCTCCCGAGGCCACAGAGCTGTCCCTCCTTTGAAATTCCCCTCCCTCAAGTTCCCTCACAAAGCGCACTCTTCCACCTGTGCCAGCATGGGCTTCGGAGCAGGACGGTTGGACCTTAAATCTTGCTTTTTGTCATTTACTTCCTGTGTAACCCTGGGCGAGTTCTCTCTGTGCCTCACTCTGGGTAAGTTTGCCTCTCTCTCCTTTTCTCATCTGTCAAGTGGGAAGAATAATAACAATCCCTACTTGACAAGGTTATGAGAATTGAATGAGTCAAGCCGTGTAAACTGCTTAAAATGGTCTCTGGCGTGTTATACTCCGTCAATAATATAAATTTGAGTTCTTAGCTCTCAGTATCTTTCTCGATACCTTTGTAGTATGACTGTTATCAGTCCCCTCCTTCTTTCCTTACTTCCCTTTTTTGCAAGTGTTTGACCATCTCTCCACTCTGTGCCAGGACGCTGGGGCTACAGTGGTGAGCAAGACAGCTCGCATACGTTCTTATGGGGATCATGGTCTTAGTTTTCATCTTATCACCCTATTAGCTGCTTCTCAGTTTTCTGTGGAGACTCCTTTTGCTCTCTCTGCCTCTTGACCTCCTAAATTATCCTTAAATTTTGTCTCCTTATTCTAACATATTTTCCTGAAGGTGAAGGCATCCTTCCTATTCCAAATCTGTCTTCTGTCTTGACTTTACTCCCAGGTCTACACTTCCAAATACATATTAATTGTCTCCACCTATTACAAAGATACTTCAATCCCAAGGTGTCCAACATAAAATGGATTATCTCCCCAATGAAGCCTCCTTTCACCAAATCTTGTTTTACCTTGTAGTCAATGGTACCACCAACCAATGGGCACCCACATCAGAATCCTCTTTCATCATCAACTTCTCCACATTCAATCGTGGGGGAATTTTACTTGCTCCTCAAGTGTCGTCTCTCTTCGCTATTCCCACTTTCTTAGTTCAAGCCTTCAATATTTTTCTCTTTCTAAGCCTTCTAAATTGTCTCCCATTCTTAACTTCTGTTCCACCAGTGCTCACACATTTTCTAAGACAAAAACCTGATCATTAATTCAATCATGTACTCACTCACTCACTCGTTTACTCACTCGCTCACTTGCTCACTTATTTACTTAATAAGACTTGATGAAAACCCACTGCGTGCCAAGCACAGATCATTGTATTTCTCTCTAAATTCCTCTAAAGGTCCCTTGACTCCTTTTTACTATCCTTGTGCCTATGTACATTCCATGCCTCCCACACACACACACTCCTTGTTCCCTTGACAAACTGCTACATGTTCTTCATAACTCAGCTCAAATTTCTCCTCATTCATCCCTTCACTCAACTCTGCCCAGTAGTGGAATATAATAATAAATACAACTGATAAACTCATGCTCTCACAGAATTTACGTGAGGGAAACAGACAACCAATAATTGAACAAGATGATTTCAGGTTGTGATAAGTGCTATGAAAAAAAGGCATTGTAAGACAATAAGGGGAGAGAGAGAGTAAGAGAGCGAACTTGTGTGAGTGTGTGTTGAGGGTACAGTTTTAAATAGGGTGATTGGTCAGAGAAGTCTCTTCTGATGAGGTAACATCTGAGCTGAGACCTGAATGAAGTGAGAGGGTGAGCTGTGTAGATATCTGGAAGAGGAGCATTCCAGGACAGGGGAACGGCAAGTGCTAAGGCGCTGTGATGGAAGTGTGCCAGCAGGCTGGAACAGCAAGGAAGTTGGAAGGCACTCAGCGAAACGTGGCAGAGCGAGTCTCCGTGATGCCAGCCTGATTTTGCACAGCAGAGTTGGGCCTTCATTTCTCTGTGCTTAGATAGTGGCTGGTATTACATTGTGCTGTTACAACACGGCATATGGTTGTCACTATTTATTTATGTCTGTCTAATTTCTTGTACTGCAAGCCCTCAAGGGTGGGGACCATTTTGTACTCCTTTTTGTATTCTCAGAGTCTATCCCTGAGCTTGGACCTATGTTGAGTGGATGAATCAGAGGCCCTTAAGACGCTTCCTTGTGGTTAAGTCAGCTGATTGGGTTCCCACCACTTTCAATACTCTTCTTTCATCACCATGCTCTCTTAGCACCTGGTATTGATCTTTTACTGGCTTTGGTTACTTCCTCCTGGAACCTTGAATCATGGACATTCCTGTATTGATTTCCAGTCATGACCCTCCACTCCTCCCAGGTTTCTTCTTGCAGTGGTAAGTGTGGCCTGTGCGGACAATGCCACTCAAGGGCTCTACATATTGGAGCTGGGGGAAGGCTCGTACAGGCAGCACTAATAAATGAGTGCACCGTTTTGATTGTGAGTGCGTAATTATGGTACACCTTAAATCAGGAGCACCCTAATGAATAGAATACAGAAGGACTTGCAAGTTGAGCAAAGAAAAAGAATGCAGGCAACTGACTGTGATTATTGAGAAACATCACCTTGAGACTGCACTTTAAGGTTTTATAAATACTTCAGTATTTATTGTCATAACCTATTTTTTTATGCAAGTGTGAATAAACTTTAGAAGTTAGCTTATTTTCATAGGACCAAAAGGTCATGTATACATATATTAGAATAACATGATTTCACAAGATGTCAATCCCTGAAAGCAGGTGATATCTATAAACCGAAGCTCTGTATTTCCTTATTTTTTAGAGCAGGAAGTTGGAGTTAATTTTTAAAGGATAGCGATCTCAAATAATGTAAACACAGGTGACACTCATTTGCAAACAAAAAGCCTCTAAATTGTTGAAATAGGTGTTATCAAGAATGTGAGCAAAATTTATATACTTTATTATAAAATAACATTGGGGCTTCTTATGCAAAACCTGCTTACTCAGATTTCATTATGTATTTTTTCCAGCCATGGCAGATTACAAGTAATAAATTATCAGGGCGGGAAGGTGGAAGAGGAAGTTACAGCAACAACCAATGGAAGGATGCCAGACTGCACAGGAGGCAGAAAGACTTGAAGAAGCAGACACCAAGGACTCACCATGATAGCCATTTAGGGCCTCCAAATCCAGGGCAAACAACGCAGTTACCCTTTTTGGCACCACTATACAGGTGCATAACACTTTATCGGCGATGTCAAATCAAAAGTCTCGAATACTGAAAGACTCTAATACAGAAGACTCTAGAAAAGTTGCTTGGTTTTTTTGTTTTTCATATTTCATTTGGTAGCGAAGCCTGACCTGACTTGCCCTTGTCTGGCAGCAGATCTTATCTGAACTGATCTGAGGCTACTCACGAACTTCATTCTAATTAACGTGACTGTTTGGGTGCAGAAACAATGTGTTCATTGCAGACCCCGCTGAAGGTGTTATGAATGTATGGTATAAGCACCACGTTACCTTTACAAAGTCCAAACATCCAGTTGTGCGGGTTCTGGCTAAGGGGCTGTGCACCTGTGTAATACAGTCACAAATGCACAAAATAGTAACCATATAAAATGAGAAGTGCTATGCTTGCTTGATAAGATAGGCGAGTGTGGAAAATACTTTGAAAGCTTTGCATTTTGAGAAAGTGTTCATAAAGGAAAGGAAAGCTGCAGAGTATTTGGAAAGTCAACAAGTGTTTATACTACACTTTAGAGATTTCCTGTGTTTGTGTGTGTGTGTGTATTTCTGAGTCCTTTAAGATGAATTTAGACTTGGAATTTGGGGGATATATTTGTGCTTGCCTTGCTGCAACTTGAATTTGTGTACTATTATCTGGGAAATTATTTTTAAGGTTGTTAGAGTTTGCTTGAGTACCCAGGATATCTGAGTGAGAAAGTTATTCAGAGATGTGAATGTGCTTTTTAAAACTTCCAAATTTGTAACAGGAGTTTTGTTTTGTTTTGTTTTTGCCCCCTTGAGGAATCTGCTGTGAATGAAAAAAAATAGTGGGTGCCAACTTAAGGAAACAGAGGCTGTGTTTGCAATGCCAGTGAGCACACCCAAGGGGAATTGTTAAATAGCCTGAGGGATATTCTAGCCCAGTAAACCTAAAGACACAAAAATGCAACTTTAGACATTAGCGATGGAAATTTTCAAACTCTAGCTGAGTTCTAGCGGGAGTAAAGAATTCAGAAACACACAAAATTCACAATAGATAATAAAATACTAGTCTTTAAATTTTTTCTGCAACAAAATAACACAGTTACACAATTAAAAATCCAAGTATTATAGAAAAATGTTAATTGAAATAGTGAAGGTAGCTCCTAGCTGCTCTGTTATCCCCTTGCCCATGAAACACTGTTAAATTGTGGCTTATGTTTCTCTAGCTGTTATTCCTTTTCACATAAATTCATTCATACTACATAGCGTATTGCAAGTGGCGTTTTCCTCCCTGCTTAACAGCTACATATCTTGATGTCCATCTAAGTTAGTAGTTAAGGTCACCACCTCATTCTTTTCAATCGTGAGACAAAATTCCATTTTATGGCTATACTATAAAATTGATGAGTTTTTGAAGGTTTCCTTTTTCCCACGGTTATTTTATTTTTTCTCCTTTGATTCTCAACTTCTTTCTTGCTTAGGCACAAGTAGAAAAACAAAAAGCCTAGATTTGATTAGAAAAAGCCGTAAATGGGAAGATAAGAGCTTTTTCCAAATGGGAAATTTCCAGTTCTGTGGAATGAGGAGTGCAATTATCTCAAAAAAATAAAACAAATGATATCTCTTTTGCATTTTAAAGAATACTCAGGTGTTACTAGTAAATGGATCAATAATTCTCAGATTCAAAAATTAAATTTTCTTCAATTATGCAGAAGCATTAGAATTTCTGGAGGAAATAAACCTGGTCGTAAAAATCAATTTTCACATTTAAAATTAGGAACAGGATACCTGTGGTCCCTCTCAGAAAGGAGTGCCTTATCTACAGAGCTGATCAGTCACTCAAAAGTCAGAGATAATAGGCAATGAGGCCTTCTCATCACCTGTGTTCAGGTAGATACAAGAATGTGACTGGATCAATTCCATCACAAATTAGAGCAACAATTGCCTTGTCCCTCTTCTGTCATTCTGTCGCATCTTGTTCAGCCTTTCCCTAGCTATAGGTGTCTCCTTGCATTAATGTCCTCCCCGCTGTGTGCAATCAACAATCTTTTCTTCCTGCAGGAACAAGGATAGTAGTTAAGGTGAACACCAATGTCCCAATCTTACAATACTATTGCCATTTGTCTATCTCAGCCCCCTCCTTCCTGCCCTTCAGGGGTAACTACTATCCTGAATTTTAGGATAAACCTTCCTTTGTCTACACACTAGTTTTTCACAAATGTATATATGTTCCTAAATAACGTGTCATTTACTTTTGCTTGTTTCTGAGCTTTGTAAAAAGGACAACTTATTGTGCATAACCTTCTGCAAGCTTCACTCAACTTTGATGTTTCTAAGAGTAATTTATGCTGTGGAACACACCCGTTGCGTCCTCATGTTCACTGCTGTAGGCTATTTCATGATCCAACTATACCACAATTTATTTATCTTTCTTTCGCTTCCAAGGATTTTAAACTTTTCATTATGATTTCTTCTTTGATCCATGAGTTCTTTATACATCTGTTTTAAAATCCCACTTATTTAAGTTAATATTTAGAAATTAAAATGTGCTGTTCTTTAAAATTGAGTTAAATTTAAATCTTTAAAAATTAGTCTGCTATTGATTTCTAAAGGTATTGCATTGTAAGCAGAGATTATGGATTAGATCAGGGGTCAGCCAACCCAGCCCATCACCTGTTTTTCTACAACTGGTGATCTAGGAATGGTTGACACATTTTAAACTGTTGAAAACACAAAAAGAAAGATAATATTTTGAGGTGTGTGAAAATCATGTAAAATTCAAATCCTGCATGCCTAAATAAGTTTTATTGGAATAAGAACACAGCCGTTTGCTTAATTGCTATCCTTGCTCCTGTAGGAGGAAAAGATTGTTGAATTGCATAAACATTTTGTCCATGGCTCCTTTCACGTGACAGTGGCAAAGTTGAGTTAATTGCAACAGTAGTTGCAACATTGACCAGCAAAGTGAATGTATTTACTATCTAGCCGTTTACAGAAAAAATTTTTCAACCCCTGGTCTAGATAATACAAATTCTTTGAACTGTATTAAGGAACGCAGGTTAATTTATGCAAATATTTCTTAAGGGTTTGATAAGAATGTGTATTCTCTAATTGTCGTATGACAACATTGTAATCTCTAAATGTTGTATATCTATATATCTAGCTCTATCTATATACACAGAGTTATCAATAACTTATCAATAAGTGATAGGGTGTTGAAATATCTGCACGACGGTGGTGGATTTATCAATTTCTCCTTGTAGATTTTAGCATTATGTGGCTACCGTCTCTATTTTCAATAGTGTTTTTTTTATCTTAAAGTCCATTGTGTGCGCTATCAATATAGCTACCTCAATCTTGTTTTCATTTTTATATACCTGATATATCTTACGTTTTCCACATCTTTCTGTTGTAAATAGCATATAGCTATGTTTTTAAAAACTACTTCGCATCTTTTAACTGGAGAGTTTAGTTCATTCATGTAGTGATTTCTTACATATTGGAAAGTTTTTCCCTTCAGTCTTTACTTTCTATCTTCTATTGACCCCCTTTTTCTATAGTTCTTGTATTTTTTTCCTTTGCACGGGGTAGAGAGGAGGATTGACTGCTAAGTTTGTTTATTTCTTACTGCCTTTCCCTCCCTCCACTGGTTTGGAATTTCTACATTCTGTGTTTATTCCTTGAGTCTTTAAGATAATGTAGAAGATGACCATCAAATTCACGTTCTCTGGAGCCAGGCTGAGCTCCAATCCCAACTTCATCACATGCTAGTTACATGACTTACGGCTCATGTTTCTGTGGGGTTTTTTTCCTTTACCTGTAAAATGGAGATTGTCAGAAAACTGTTGTGAGAATTTAAATGCATTAATGCATAAAAGCATTTAGACTTTGTAAATATCTTATGGATAGTTTCTCTTGAAATCTTATCATGAATACTTTTCTTAAAGACATTTAAAAGTAATAATATTACATTTAAATTGTTCCTAAATTCTGAAACCCAAGGGACAGTTAAACATTCATTTAGTCAAACATAAATAGTGATGTTAAAAAAAAACCTCTGGGGCTGGCCCAGGGCCCAGTGGTTAAGTTTATGTGCTCCACTTCGGTGGCCTGGGGTTTCACTGGTTCGGATCCTGGGTGTGGACACACAGCACCGCTCGTCAGGCCATGCTGAGGCGGCGTCCCACATAGCAGAGCCAGAAGGACCCACAACTAGAATACACAACTATGTACTGGGGAGCTTTGGTGAGAAGAAGAAGGAAAAGAAGAAAAGATTTAAAATTAATATTTTAACCCCCTCAAAACAATACAAGGACCTTGGAACAGTTTAATGCTAATCCCGTTCCTCCTGATTCGTATGTTATCGTATAAGATATTAGTTGTGTTTTTTAACCTCACAAATTTGACATTATTATTATTATTATTTACAGAGCAAATTTCTTTAGATTACCCCAAATGTTTATCACTTTATTTGCTCACCAGTTTTCCTTTCATCTCAGTATTTCTTATTGGTCACTTCCTTCATCCAAAAGTGGGCTTTAGAAGTTCATCTAATGAAAGTGGCAAACAGGAAAGTTTTTATTTATCTAAAAATGTCTTAATTCCATTGTTGTTTTGGAAGGATAATTTTCCTGGACACATAATTACAGGTTGACAGTTATTTTCTTTCAGCATTTAGAAGATATTCCACTGTCTTCTGGCTGCAATTATTGCTGGTGAAAATTCCTTGGCTTACTTGTTTTTCCTTTGTAGGTAAAGTTCTTTTTTCTCTCAGTGCCTTTATTTGTTTTTGAGGAAGATTAGCCCTGCGCTAACTGCTGCCAATCCTCTTTTTTGCTGAGGAAGGCTGGCCCTGAGCTAACATCCGTGCCCATCTTCCTCTACTTTTCATATGTGGGACACCTACCACAGCATGGCTTGCCAAGCGGTGCCATGTCTACACCTGGGATCCAAACCGGCAAACCCTGGGCCGCCAAAGTGGAGCATGCACACTTAACTGCTGTGCCACCAGGCCGGCCCCTCTCAGTGCTTTTAATATGGCCTTTTCCTCTGGCTTTTTGCAATTATACTATAGTGTGTCTTGGTTTGGTTTTCATTTATCTTATTTGATACATGTTTATGTTGCACTTTCTCTATTTGGTTTTCTTTTCAGTGATTCAACTTGACACATGTTTATGCCAGTTCTTCCTCTCTTGGTGGATTCATGTCTTATATTAATCCTGAAACATTATCAGCTATAATATATAAGATAATCTAAGAGACTATAACATAGTCTCTTCACCTCTTGCCTCCATTCCTTCTAGTTTTTCATTCTGGGATTCTGATTAAATAAATGTTAAATCTTCACATTCTGTCTTTCATATCCCTAATCTTTGCTATTTTACCCCGCCCCACCTCACCCCGTGCTGCATTCTTGATATTGTCTTCACATCTAGCCTACATTTTCCTCTTCAGCTGTGTCTAACTCATTGAGTTTCAAATTTCAACAATTGTATATTTCCTTGCCAAAAGTTCTGGTGGATTTTCTTTTATGTCTACCTAGTTATTTTAGAAAGTCTTTTATTTATGATTTTTCTTTCTTTCTTTCTTCTTCTTTTTTTGGTGAGGAAGATTGTTGCTGAGCTAACAGGTGTGCTAATCTTCTTCTATTTTGTATGTGGGATGGCACCACAGCATGGATTGATGAGTGGTGTGTAGGTCTACCCCTGGGATCCAAACCTGTGAATCCCGGGCCACCCAAGCGGAGCATGTGCAGCTACCATGTCACCAAGCCAGCCCCATGATTTTTATTTCTTTAAACGGCTAGACCATAGTTAGTTTTTTTGCCTCATAAATCTAAATATGTTTTCTTATCCTGCTGACTCTCACTTATGGTGATTAATTTTCTTATGTGTTACGATCTTTGGTTACGAATTCCTATCTGGTTGATGTTAATTTGTTGGAAATTCTGGGACACTGACTTGAAGTCATTTTTCTCCAGACAGGATTTGTATAAACGTCTCTTAGGAGCCAGGGGGCCCAAGGACCTGAGACTACTCTGAATCTCCTCCAGGGTGCTCAGCTAACATGGGAGTGTTTAAAGATCACTTGCAGCTGGTTTAAGGCTGATTTGAAAGATTACTGCTCACACTCCCTGTTTCAGTGATCTTGTTTTGTTGTGTTTGATTTTTGTCTTGGACTCTTAGAGATTTCCTTCATTTCCTGAGGGTCCAGCAATGCTTATCAAAGTACGTTTTATGGAGGAGCCAGTTGTTTTATAGCTGGAGAACTCTTCAGAAGATATAATTCACCCTTCTGTCTGAAGCTTAAATAAACATGCATGCCAACTATGTACAACCCCACAAGTGTTGTGTATAAGATGAAGAGCTCCATGCCTGAAAAAGCTCTCATCTGTATTTTATTTTGTTTCCTCCTTTTTCTTAGATTTTCATTAATTTTTCTATGTGTCTCACGAGGTCTCTTTTTTCAGTTTCCCTTTTTTTACTTGTCTCTCTTGATTTGTCCTCTTATCTCAACTGTAATTTTGGACTGAACTAAATTATTATTTTAAATTATAATTATTAGTTGACTTGAAAAATATTTGTGGAATGAACGACCACTTCACACCAAATTCTTTAAAAGATCCAAGGCCTTCTTTTTAAATGCTTTTTACCCAAGTGACATTTGGATTCTCTTTCCTTTGTAGAAAACTAAATCTTGATTATTAGGAAAAAAAGATAAAAAAGCAAAAGATTTCACCCATGCATAAGCAGTGATGTATATTGATTCATTTACTTATTCACTTACTTTTAAATCTTTATTTTTTTTAAGAGCAGCTTTAGGTTCACAACAAAATTCAGAGGAAGGTATGGAGATTTCCCATATAGCCCCTGGCCCCACACATGCATAGCCTCCCCCATTATCAACATCCTCCACCAGGAGCAGTACATTTGTTGCAACCGATCAACCTACTTTGACACATCATAGTCACCCAAGTCCACAGTTTACCTTGGTGTTGTACATTCTGTGGGTTTGGACCAATGTATAATGACATGTATCCATCATTATGTTATCATACAGAGTATTTTCACTGCCCTAGAAATCCTCTGTGCCCCACCTATTCGTTCCTCTGCCCCCACCCGTGGCAATCACTAATATTTTTACTGTATCCATAGTTTTGGCTTTTCCATAATATCATATAGTTGGAATCATACAGTATGTAGCCTTCCAGATTGGCTTCCTTCACTTAGTAATATGCATGTAAGGTTCCTCCATGTCTTCTCATGACTTTCATTCCTTTTTAGCCTTGAATAATATTCCATTGTCTGGATGTACTACAGCTTATTTATCCACTCGCCTACTGCAGGATATCTTGGTTGCTCCCAAGTTTTGGCAATTATGAATAAAACTGCTATAAACATCCATGTGCAGGTTTTTGTGTGGACACAAGCATTCCACTCCTTTGGATAAATATCAAGGAGCATGATTGCTGGATTGTATGGTAATATGTTTAGCTTTGTAAGAAATTGTCTTCCAACATGGCTGTACCATTTTGCTTCCCCATCAGCAATGTATGAGAGTTTCTGTTGCTCTGCATCCTCACCAGCATTTAGAGTTGTCAGTGTTCCAGATTTTGGACATTTTTATAGGTGTGTAGTGGTTTCTCATTGTTGTTTTAATTTGCATTTCCCTGGTGATATATGACATGAAGCATCTTTTCAAATGTTTATTTGCCATTTGTATATCTTCTTTGGCGATGTATCTATTAAGGTCTTTGGCCTATTTTTAATCAAATAGTTTGTTTTCTTATTGTTGAGTTTTATGAGTTCTTTGTATATGTTGGATAACAGTCCTTTATCAGATGTCTTTTGCAAATATTTTCTCCCAGTCTGTGGCTTGTTTTCTTATTCTCTTCACATTGTCTTTCACATATCAGAAGTTCTTAATTTTTTTTTTTTCCTGAGGAGCTAACTTCCTGAGCTAACACCCTGAGCTGACATCTGTGCCAGTCTTCCTCTATCTTTTAGTGTGTGGGCCACCAACACAGCATGGCTGCTAACAGAGCCCAGGTCCACGCCCAGGAACTGAACATGGGCTGCCAAAGTGGAGCAAGCTGAAGTTAACCACTAGGCCACCATGGCTGGCCCAAAATTTATTAATTTTAATCAAATACAGGTTGTCAATGATTTCTTCCATAGATCCTGCCTTTGCCACTGTATCTAAAAAGTCATCACCACACCCAGTGTCACCTAGGTTTTCTCCCATGTTATCTTTTAGGAGTTTTATAGTTTTGTATTTTACGTTTAAGTCTGTGATCTGTTTTTAGTTAATTTTTAGGAAGGGTGTAAGGTCCATATCTAGACTCATTTGTGTCACATTTGGATGTCCATTTGTTCTAGCCATTTGTTAAAAAGACTTTCTTTGCTCCATTGTATTGCCTTTGCTCTTTTGTCAAAGTTCTATATTTACGTTGGTCTATATTTGACTATATTAACGTGGGTCTATTTCTGGGCTCTTCATTCTGTTCCATTGATCTGTCTGTTCTTTTGCCAGTACCATACTGTCTTCATTACTGTAGCTTTATAGAAGGTCTTGAGGTTAGGTAGTATCACTTCTCCAACTTTGTTCTTCTCTTTCAATATTGTGCTGGCTGTTCTTGGTCTTTTGTGTCTCCACAGAAACTTTAGAATCGGTTTGTCAATATGCACAAAGTAACTTTCTGGGATTTTTATTTGGATTGCATTGAATCTGTAGATCAATTTGGGAAGAACTGACATCTTGACAATACTGAATCTTCCTATCCACAAACATGGAAGACCTTTCCATTTATTTAGCTCTTCTCTGATTTTGTTAATCAGTTTTGTAGTTTTCCTCATATAGATCTTCTACATATTTTGTTAGATTTATATGTAAATATTTCATTTCTTTGTGTGCTAATGTAAATGGCATTGTGTTTTTAATTGCAAATGCCACTTTTCATTGCTAGTATGTAGGAAAGCAATTGACTTATGTTTATTAAGCATATAATCTGCAACCTTGCTATAGTTATTTAATAGTTCCAGGAGTTTTTTTGTCAGTTCTTTTGGGTCTGCTATATAGACAATTATGTCATCTGTGAACAAAGTCAGTTTTATTTCTGCTTTCCCAATCTGTGTACTTTTAATTTTCTTTTCCTGTCTGATTGCATTACCTACGTCTTCCAGTATGATGTTGAAAAGGAATAGTGAGAAGGAATACCCTTGACTTGTACTTGATCTTAGTGGGAAAGCTTTGAGTTTCTTACCATTATGTATAATGTCAGCTGTAGGTGTTTTGTAGATATTCTTGATCAAGTTTAGGAACCTCCCCTCTATTCCTAGTTTACTGAGAGTTTTTTTTTATCATGATTAGGTTTCGGATTTTGTCAAATGCTTTTTATGCATCTACTGATGTGATCATGTTCTTTTTCTTTGATGAAGATTTGTTGATGAAACCTGTTGATGTGTTAGATTACATTAATTGATTTTCAAATATTGAGACAGGCTCGCATACCTGGGTTAAATCCCACTTGGTCATGGTGGATAATTCTTTTTCTATATTGTTGGATTCAATTTGCTAATATTTTATTGAAGATTTTTCTATCTATGTTCACAAGAGACATTGGTCTGTAGTTTTCTTATAATGTTTTTAAAACTTTCTTTTCTTGTAATGTCTTTGCTTGGTTTTGGCATTAGGGTCATTCTGGCCTCATAAAATGAGTTAGGACCTATTGCCTCTGCTTCTATCTTCTGAGAGACATTATAGAGAATCGGTATAATTTCTTCCTTAAATGTTTGGTAGAATTCACCAGTGAACCCAGCTGGGCTTGAGGTTTTCTGTTTTAGAAAGCTATTAAGCATTGATTCAATTTCTTTAATACATAGACCTATTCAACTTGTCTATTTCTTCTTGTGTGAGCTTTGGCAAATTGTGTCTTTCAAGAAATTGGTTCATTTCATCTAGGTTATCAAATTTGTGGACATGGTGTTCTTTGCAGTATTCCTTTATTACTCATTTAATGTCCATAGGATCTGTAGTGATGTCCCCCTTTCATTTCTGATAGTAGTAATCTGTGTCCTCTCTCTCTTTTTTTTTTTTGTAGTTAGCTTGGCTAGAGGTATTGATTTTATTGATCTTTTCAAAGAACCAGCTTTTGGTTTCATTGATTTTCTCTATTGTTTTCTTTTTTTCAATTTCATTGATTTCTGTTCTAATTCTTTTTATTTCTTTTCTTCTGCTTACTCTGGATTTAATTTGCTCTTGCTTTTCTATTTTCCAAAGGTGGAAACTTAGATTACTGTTTTAGATCTTTCTTCTTTTCTAATATATGCATTCAACACTATAAATTTCCCCCTGAGTACTGCTTTTACAAATTTTGATAAGTTATATTTTCATTTTCATTTAATTCAAAATATATTTAAATTTCTTTTGAGATTTCTTCTTTGACCCATGTGTTATTAAGACCCATGTGTTATTTGACTCATGTGTGTTGCTAAATCTTCACATATTTTTGGATTTCTAATTATCTTTCTATTATTGATTTCTAGTTTAATCCCATTGTGGTCTGAGAGCAGACACTGTATGATTTCTATTCTTTTAAGTTTGTTAGGGTGTGTTTTATGACCAGAAAATGGTCTATCTTGGTGAATGTTCCATGTGAACTTGAGAAGAATGAGTATTCTGCTATTGTTGGATGAAGTAGTCTATAGATGACAATTATATCTAGTTGATAGATGGTGTTATTGAGTTCAACTATGTCCTTATTGATTTTCTATCTGCTGGACTTGTACATTTCTGATAGAGAGCTGTTGCCATTTATTTTTGATTAATAAAGATTCTTATAGGTGAAGTAGAGGTTACACTTGGAAAATTTCTTTTTTAATAATATTTTCTTCTCTTCATTTTTCAAAATTTCACACATCTAATTATATGGCATATAATAAAATAAAGCATGTTCACATTAAGTCTTAACAAAAGTGAATTTGTTAAACACAATGGATGTAAAGAACCATAATAAACAAGAAATATAAGTACCCTTTACAAGGTAAGAAGAAGCGCAAGCACTTCCTAAAGTGAGAGCAAATATAATAATCCTAGAAATTGCCTTGTTTTTTCAACAATGCTAAGTAATAATGATGGTGATAGCCAAAATGAAATTACTTGTCTATCAAGATATGCTTAGAATACTTAGATTATATTGTAAAAATAATAATATCCTAAACTACAGTATACATTTTCTGGATTTATCCACAGATACATATTGCACTATGTGGCTTTAAGACTACTTCCAAAGCTATACACAACACTCCCTAAATGATATTCATACATGAGTTTGGGGGATTGGAGTAGAGAGGGATGTTTGAAGAATACGTTTGACTCTTTGTAGTTTAGATATAGCTCTTAGTCTTCAGATTACATTCAGCTATGATAATTTCTTCACATTTTCTGTATCTAGCTTTTACACCCAGCTGTAGATTATCTGTTTCTCATGTTCTGCTACTTCAGTCCACATTTGGGGGACTTCATTCACTCCATGTATTCATTCTGTCCTACATCATTTTCGTCCTGCATACCAATGTTAACAAGTGAGACTTTCAAAACGAAAATCTTGTAAATGGTGGTACTACCAACAGGTACATCTGACATAGATTTTCAGCAAGTGTATAAAACAGATTATAACAGTGGTTCTAAGCACTTAGAAAAGGTAATGGAGATCACTGATACCAGAATGGATTAATTTGAAAACAGATCCTGTTTAATTAGCTTAGTGCTTTCTTTTTTTAAATAGTTACTTGGACTGGCAGATTTTGGGATGCTAGAGACAGTGAATTTTCATTTCAGTGAAGCATCTAGAAAACGTTTCATGAAATCCTTGTTGTTTACAGTATGGTTGCATGAACTAAAGTGCTTGATCTCCAAAAGTGTTGGTTCATAAATGACTGTTATCTTTGAGACCATTTTTGGTGGAAGGCCGCAAGGCTCTTTTCTAAGCCTGTTTTATGTAACTGTTTTTTATTAGACTTAAGTGGAAACAAAGAAGGCACGTTCATTAAATTTACATGTTATGAGTTAAAAGTGATTACTAATAATATTTTTAAATCTTAAATTATGTCCTAAAACAAACAAGATAAAATTTAATAAGGATTAAAGGCAAAAATTAGGTTTAAACATATAGAATTATAGGAGTATAGACTATGTAAAGTGGAAAATATGGTTTAATTGTAGGCCATGTGAAATAGACTTGGATGCTTTATTCAACGCTAGGTAATATGTTTGCTAAAAGAAAAACCTAATACATGTTTGGGATGCCTTATTGTCAGCCTTTGATCAAAGGGGCTGCTGAACACCTGGTGACTTAGATCTCTGCCCACTGTATTTGGATGTTGTGTTCTTTTCTGAGTGCACAATTTAAGGAGGAAAATGAAAAGTCAAAGCGTTCAAAGCAGCATAAGGAGTGTGGTTATGAATGCTCACCACTCCATTTGAAGAACAGTGAAAGGATATGGAGATTTTGAGCAGGAGAAAAATACTAGAAGGTCTTCTGGTAGTTACATAATACTTTGGTTCAAATATTTCAAGGCTTGCAATGTCTATAACGAATGAGATCAATATTGTATGGTCTAGGAGCAGGACCAGTACTAGCGGTGTAAGTTAAGGGAAGTTGAGTTGATGTTCACAAATCAGATGATGCAGACTCAGAGTTAAGCTGACTTGGATTTTAATTCTGGCATCAGCATGGGCTTTGGCAAAGGGAACAAAACATCTGAGTTTCACTTTCCTGCTAAATAGGTATAATAAGGCGTATCTTATTTCAAGGATTAGAAAAAATATATAAAAGTTGCTTAGTTCCTGGCATAGGTAAATATCCAATAAATCGTGATTGTATATAATATCGATAAAACAAGAGACTTCCAACATTGGAAGAGGTTAAGGGGATGGTGGTGTGGTGAAAATATTGGAGAGCATTCCTGCTTAAGATAGAGGACTGGATTTAAGATCTATTCCAACTTTTAGCATAACGGTGTTAATTTCCACCTTGTTCTGAAATCTCAGTTTCCCCTGGCTGGTCTTTTTCCTTGCTTCACAAAGCAAGCGGCTCCGATCTATTTTAACCAAGTTTCTCTATAGTCTCTCGTTGACTTCTAGGAGTCAAGTGACTTTTAAGAATTCAGAATGGGTTTGGGGGCATAATTATGGCAAATAAAGCGTTTTAAGACTAAGAACATACAATGCTCACAGATGGACGGGCTTCTCATGTAGGGGCTCCGTGATCTCCTCAGGGAGGAGGCGAAAGTTATGAGGGTTGGTTAAGTTACGAGAGGTATTAAGTGAAGAAGCCTCCACTCTTTCAAACCACATGAGGCTCTTGGCAACAGCTACATGAAAAATGGGGTCCAAGGCGGGCGTGCGAAGCGGGTCTCGGCTTGCTAGCTGGAGCTAAGGACCCGCAGTTTGGAGACCCCGGGACCGAATGGAGGCCCTCGGGTGCCACCAGTTTACGGCATAAGTTGAGACAAAAAAGAGGAAAGCAAAAGGGGTGAAAATAGGTGGGAGGGCCCGAGAGAGAAGACGGAGGCTGGCCGGTCCTTGGGTGCAGCAGCCTTAGTGTTGTCAGAATAGCGGCCACGAGCTGTGCACCGGTACGCGGGGCGCTGCAACTGAGCGCTCCCTCCGCCCCGGGCATCAACCCTCACCCAGGGGCGAACTCTCCGCAAGCTCGAGCCCCTTCTCGCGTCTCCCAGCTGCTAGTCGGTCCTGCTAGGACACTTCTGGAAACCTGTCGTTGGCTGGGAACCTTGGTCCGACTTTGATCGCAGCCGGGATAACAGGGAGCGCGCCCCGCCTCCTCTCCTCGGGGCCTCTCCCGCCCTGCCCACCCCGCCGGCGGGCTGGCCTCCAGCGCTGGGGTCGACCAGTTACTCCGCGCCTCGGCTGCCGGCAAGACCCGGAGAGCGGAGTCGGCTCCCGGCCGCGCGGCGCGCGCTCGCTCGCTCGCTCCTCGCAGGGGTCCTGGGCATGCGCGGCGCGCGGCTGGCGCTGGCGGGGAGCGGGCGAGCGGGCGGGCAGCTCCAGACTTCAGAGGCGGCGGCGGGCGAGGCGGGCTCGCCCGGCGCGGGGCCGGCGCTCTGCTCGCCCGGGACATCGCTGCTTTCCAGCTCCGCGCAGACGGCGGCTGGGCGCCTCGCGGACGATCGGAGGGCGCGGTCCAGGTCGGGGGCTTTTTCCTCCCGCCGCCTGCCTCGTCTGAGCTTGAGGCGCCTCCGGGGAAAGCCGCGGCCCCGAGGGCGGATCCGAGGTAAGAGCCCCTCGGCGAAAGGCGCCCGCCGGGGTCCGGCGCCTGGAACTCGCCCTCGCTTGGAAAATCCGCCTTTGTGTGCTGGGATGGAGCCGTGCCAGGCGCCGCGGCTGCTTTCATCACTTTGACTGCTTTCAACTGGTGTGGGGAGCCAGGTGTGCGAGGGCGCTGCCGCCGGAGCGCGTCCGGGCGCCGCGTCCTGGTGCTCTGCGGCCGCTGCTGACCCCCGGCCGCCCCGCGCCCTCCCCCGGACCCCGGGAGGGCTGGGCACAGAAGATCCACAGTGTCCCCGGAACATTTCCTGGTAACCTGAGCTGCCGCAGATACACCTGCGCCTATCTGGTTCGTGGGGCGGCTGCAGAACGAGTATTCTCCTCGTTTGTGTTAGACTTGGGGCTTCGCGAGCCACTCTCCCCACCCCTAAATGGGGGGCTCTTTTCAAACTGACACTTTGGGACAAAGTCCCGCCAACATATACCCCCTCGAATTGAGATAGCTCATTGTTTTTGAATAGTTGTCAATCATAATTCCTGTTGACTTTGCTTTCTTAGCTTCCTCCACTTTATTCTCACCCTTTTACCTCTGGGAAGACGGTCCTTCTGGTATCCTTGTCGGTTAACGCCTTTTGAGTGGATTTCTCCGCCTCTGTAGACGCTGCTCGCTCCTCCTGTGCTCACTGTTTTTGCTTTCCTTTCAAGGACTACCTGGATGCAGAATCTTTGCACGGATTGTTCTCTTCCTTTGCATTGTTTCTCAAATCCTTCTTTCCCCCTAATATCCCCAGAACTGCTGGAATCTTTGTGGGTAAGACGCTGTAGTATTAGGATCCGAAATTCACAGACATCTAGAGCGGTAGAGCATTAGGAATTGGAATCCTCCTTTACAAAGTATATTTCAAGGAAATGTATTACTGCTTTTCTTTAAAAGGTTTCAGTTCTTGACTCAGATACTAACGGGAGTAGCTAATATCTTAAGAGTTCAGATAAAACTTGGTTTCAGGTGCATGTGAATAGTTTGAGCTTGGCTTTGTTCTTTTTGAGAGAGAGGAGAATTAGGATTCCCGGAAGCCTTCTTTATATGTATGTACATATAACAACAAAGTAACTGTGTTGTGTATTGCTTCTAATTTATTTCCATTGGAGGGATACCATTCTTCTACAGCGGCTTGGGTTTGGAAAGTGTGCGCTAGTAATTTAGATCGTGTGGTCACTGAAATTCGAGTCAGTGTCGTCCTTTCTCACCCAGTATAGGTTTTCTATTTGGATTTGGAGGTTTCTGGACATATTGCTATAGTTCTTAAGTTGCTGGTATGGAAAATTTTTGGTCATAGGTTCACACTTTTATTTGCAATTTGAAATAAAATGCACTTCATAGACTTGCCACGAAAAGTGTAAAGTAGGATGTATCACAAATGTGATAACATTTTATAGAATGCCTTTAGTACTGAATTCATAGATTAAGACTTAAAAATTCCACAACTCATTAACTTCATAGCAGAAACAAAAGAAAAGGAAAGAGAACTTGCTTTTAATTCCGCTATGCTGAGATAAACACTGTTCACAATGTTTGGTACATACTCTTGTAATCTTTTTTCCTCCCACTTTCTAATGCCATTGAATAAGATTATATTGTAATTTTCAGCCTTTTATTAATAGTGGGGGCATACTTTAAGTTGTGTTTAGGGTGATGTCTTCTCGTTTGTTCCCTACCAAGAATCTAGTGTCTCCTTTTGAACACTTTGCTTCTTTCTAATCTAATGTAAAGATTTCATTTTGTGTTTATTTTTAGCTTTCCCTGCTTTCAATTTTGTATGTATGCTGACACTTTTGAGATATCGGTGTTTTTCTTTTTTTATGCTATGTTGTAGGCTTGCCACTCTTTGCTTTCACTGTTTTTATTTGATACATTTCAAATTCTAGTCCTCTCCATTTCTTACACTACAGTACGCACATTTTCGCCTACTACTTTTTACTCTTCTTCTCCTGACTCTCCTGTTTTCTTCATTCATCTATTTTAATTCTGCAGCAGCTCACTTGAGCCGTGGTTTGTGTAAGAGAACGTAATATGCAGAATAAAAGATGATAGTTTTTCTTAAGTTCTCTCTTTAGATGCTTGAGGTTTTCTTGGATGAATATTTTAGCACCGATTTGATTTATGTAAAATTTACGTGAGCTTTTCTGAGTTGTGTCAAACATAGTTGGTCGTTATTTGGATCACTACAAAACAATATAAGTTAATGATAGGTTGCAAACTTTCAGACATTTGCAGTGGTATGTAAGGGGAAAAAGTGGAATTTTGGTTAAAGTTCTCCAGTTATAGTACATCCCTGCTGGGAATTACTGCATGAAATTGTTTGCAGCTGTTAGTGATTGAAAATATTTTCTTAAGAAAAATTCTGTAACAGAATAGTTGCAAACATTTTAAGTTGAATATATGCAGGGGTAGTGTGAAGTTCGTCAGTGCTTACCTACAATCTCTTCGGTGTTTTCTAGATACATTCTTAAATGGGATTTACAAAAAATATAGTTTATTTTTTACATCAGTTTTAGATTTACAGAAAAAGTGTAAAGATAGTTCGTTGACTTCTCATATACTCCCATACCCAGTTTCCCCTCTTATTAACATCTTATTTTGGTTATTTGTTACAATTAATGAAGCAGTATTGGTACATTATTATTAACTACAGTTCATACTTTATTTAGATTTCTGAAGTTTTATCTAATGTCCCTTTTTTGTTTCAGGATCCTACCATCTAGAACACCACATTACACTTAGTCGTCATGGCTTCTTAGGCTACTCTTGGCTGTGATGATTTGTCAGACTTTCCTTGTTTTTGATCACTTCACGGTTTTGAGGAGTACTGGTCAGGTATTCTGTAGAATGCTCCTCTGTTGGAATTATTCTAATGTTTTTCTCATGATCAGAGTGGGGTCTCGAGTTTTTGAGAGGAAGGTCACAGAGGTAAAGTAGGATTTTTATCACATCATATAAAGGGTACGTCCTATCAGCTTGATTTATCACTTGGTGGGGATCTTGATCACCTGGCTGAGGTAGTGCTTGTTAGGTTTCTGCACTGAAAAGTTACTCTTTTCTTTCTTTCCGTGCTATACCCTTAGAAGAGTGTCACGGTGCACAGCCCATGCTTACTGAGTGGGGACTTATGCTCCTCCTCCTTGGGGGCGGAGTATCTATATAAATTATTTGGAATTCTTTTCACGGCAGGTTTGTCTCTTCTCCCATTTATTTATTTACTCAGTCGTTTACTTGTATTGGTCTGGATTCATGGGTATACGTTTTATACTTTGAGTTATAATCCAACACTATTTTGTTGCTCAAATTGTTTCAGCTTTGGCCATTGGAAGCTCTTTCATTTGGCTCCTGTGTCCCTTTGACGTATCTCCAACAATGTGAGTTTTTAAAAAAAATCACTTCCTTACTTTCTAGCATTAAAAGATACTCCAGGCTCATCTTGTATGTTTCCATTTCCTGCCCCAGTCCTTGGATCAACCAGAAAGAATGCAGTTAGTTTTCTTTGGAAGTGGTATTAGAAGCCAAGATCTGTGTGCTAGATGTTCTTGTTGCTACTGGGGTGTCGTTGCTTCTAGGCCCTCTCATCTAACAGAGCAGGAAGTATGTGTGTGTATACAAACTCATGGGTACTTATACACTTGTACACCTGTATACACAGCTATATCTATTTCTCTATGTAACCATGTGTACCTGTATTAAGCTAAATATGAGTTCATATGGGTGTGTCTTACTCAACCTAATCCATTACCTGCTATAATCATTCTGGCCTCTTCCCCTTGCTTATCTGTAAACTCATTCCAACAGTGAGAAGGAACCTGGCTTCTGCCATCGTCCATCCCTTTACTTAGTTGTTCAGTTCCATTATATATGTATAGTAGTATTGAAGTTGTTAACCTGTACTCTCTTTACAGAGAGCGGGAAACAACTTTATCAACTAGAATACAGTGCTTATGTGCGGTTCCTTTTGTTTTTAGTCTTGCAGATTCCACTTCTTTTCCTCCTATCCTCTTTAGTGAGGTTGTTGCACACTATAATACAGTTAGATCCTTTTGTCACAATCTGCATTCCATCCTGGGATCCCCTGACCTTCTAAATGATTTTTTAAAAATTTGCATACATTAAGGTTCACTCTTTGTCCTCTGAAGTTCTATGGCCTTTGACAAATGTGTACTTTCATGTATCCATCATTACTGTATCAAAGTATACAGAATAATTTCAACACATTAGGAATCCTCTGCTTCACCTAGCACTCCTTTAACCTGGCAACCACTGATTTTTTAATTTTCTCTATAGTTTTGCCTTTTCCGGACATCATGTAATTGGAATCATGTAACCTTGTCAGAGGTGCTTCTTTCGCTTAGGATTATGCATTTAAAGTTCATTAGTGTCTTGTGTTTTTTTTAATCACTTAATAATATTGTATTGTATGATCTATCAGAGTTTGTGTATCTATTCATCAATTGGAGGATGTCTTGGTTGCTTCTAGTTTTTGGCAGCTATAAATAAAGCTGCTATAAATATTCATGGGCAAGTTTTTCTGTAGACAAGTTTTCAAATCATTTGTCTAAATACCTAGGAACGTTATTACTGGATCGTATGGTAAGGTTCTGATTAGCTTTATAAGATAGTGCCAAACTGTTTTCCAGAATGGCTGTATCATTTTGCATTCCCACCAGCAATGAATGCAAGCTCCTGCTGCTCCTCGTCCTTGTCAGCCTTTGATATTGTCAGTGTTTATCCATTTTAATAGGTGTATAGTAATATCTCGTTTTAATTTGCCGTTCACTAATGACATTTGATGTTAAGCATCTTTTCATATGCTATTTTCCATCTGTGTATTTTCTATGGTAAGATATTTGTTCTGAACTCTTACCCATTTTTTAATAGGCTTGTCTGTTTTCTTATTGTTGAGTTTTATGAGTCTTTATATCTCTTTTGGTACAAGCGCTTTGTCACATATGTGTTTTGCCAATATTCTCTTCCAGTCTGGCTTGTCTTTTTCTTCTCTTAACAGTGCCTTCTCAGCAAATGTTTTTAATTTTAATAAAGGCCAACTTAACAATTTTATGGCTAGGCTTTTGGTATCATGTTAAAAATGCATTACTAAACTCAAGGCTTCCTAGATTTTATCTTGATTTTTTTTCCCTAGAAATTTTATAGTTTTTCATTTTACATTTGGGTCTATGCTCCATTTTGAGTAATTTTTTTGAAAGGTGTGAGGTGCATGCCTAGCCTTACTTTTTTCCCTATGGACTTCCAGTTGTACCAGTACCAAGTAAATGTGATTTTTCAGTCAAGTAGATTATGAATTAGGTTTAGTATTGAAAGGAAAGTGTTTTTATTTGATTTTTTTTGCAAGTTCTGCAAAATTGCTCAAAATAAACAGTTGAGAAATGACTTGGAAACTAAAATGTAATATCCAATAGACTGTGTGCTGAGATTGGTTCCTGGACATGGTACATAATTTATTTCTCTCTTCCTCACTAACTCAGAGATTCTTCTTTGTGCAAAATGGAATTGTTAATACAGAATAATATCTGTGAGTTCTTTTAGATCTAACCATAGGAAATAATTAATAAGGTTTTATTTTTCACAAAGAGTCTGAAATAAAGGATTTTCAGGGTGTATGCTGAGAAGAGGCAGGCGATGTATGCACTATCTAGAAACTTGAGACTTCCTCACTATCTAGTGTTGAATCTTATCACATGCCATTCCTCTTGCCACACGTGGGCTTTTTCAAGCACCTTTCTTTTGGTAAACACTTTGTGTCATTGACATTGGGGGCAAGAGTATTTATGTTGTTATACTGCAGTTAGAACCAATAGAACCAATGCTCAAGAAGCCTCTGGAGAGATCTGACATGATAAAACTAGAACCTTTGGTGTGGCAGATATCCATATTCTCTCTTTTAACTCTTACAAGAGCTCTTTAAGGCAGGTGTCCTTATTTCCATGCTACAGGTAGGAGTTGGGCTCAGAAACAGAAAGTGACTTGTCCTATGGTCCACATGAGGAGAAAGGGACAGAATTGGAATGGGAACCTTGTACTTTCTGACTCCAAAATCCATGTTCTTTACACTTGGCTATGCTGAATCTTATGAAAAAAAAATGCAAGGGTAGTGTCAAGGCATCCTTGATTTTATCCTTTCTTTCACACTGTACCCTACTTAAATGACTACTGAGCTAAGTGAGAATGGCTCAAAAGATTGTGTTTTTGAGATCCATGGAGATTCTTTTAACTTTTTTTTCTGTTGACTGATCTACATCCTACTGACCCAGAGGTATTAGGTGTTGGAACATGTTTACAAAGAATGAAGTTCCTTTAAAGAGAGGAAATTGTGGGGGATTAGGAAAAATAAAACAAGTCATGGTGACATTAGCTAGTTGTTTATCCTTTTCCCCCGCTGAATTATAAGTTTCTTGAGGGCAGAGAACTGAGTCTCAATTATTTTTCAGCACAGCTCATCACATATGATGCACACTCATTAAATGTGTTGAATGAAGTTAGCACTTCCTATCATACGTTTGATAGAAGTATGTTTAGAAGGGAATGAGTTTTTCCTCACAGAGGAATTTGAGCATTATTACATTTCATTTATTCATTCATTCATATTTACTGAGCATTTGTTGAGTATCTGTTCTGTGCCAGACACTGGGAACACAAAGATGAATCTCTGACGGGATCTCTGCCTTCCGTCATTAGGGAACCCAGAGAATGGAGGCAGCCAGGTAATCATTTCAGTCGAGTGTGGAAACTAAAGGGAGCATGTGTTAAACAGACAAGCAATGGACTTTGAAATCAGAGAGACCTTATCTGCTGTAGTTTTCTTGTCTAAGAAGTGGAAATGGTAATAGTACTTACTTGACACAGTTGTTGGGGGGTAGGTTAAGTGAAACAATATGTATACAAGTATTTATATTCCCAATACATGGAAGAGAGAGACTCACTGTGGCTGAGGGAGTCAGGAAAGTCTTTACTGGGGGATGTGACATTTGACTTTTATAGGATGAAGTTTTGAGGCCAAGAATAAGAGTATGAGGTAGGACTCTAGGACATTCCAGGCAGAAAAATGAAGACATTTAACATGTGCAGAATGGATAGGTATGATGGGAGTTGGGAAATTCTGCACATTCTGATATCCAGAGCCTGCATGGTTATTAGAAAGAACTGAATAACCAGTTATGTTTCATTTTTGTAAGTAACAATAGAGCATTCATTACATTGTAGTAGGAGAGAATAAAGAATTTTATTTTTAAGAATTGTGTGAATCTCCTTTTCTAATCATATGACTTTCTAAGTATAGTCCCTTATGTAGTAGATAAATTCCTGGGTTCTCTTTCAGTCCTGTGATACTCAAATGATTTTATTAAGAAGGAGGACTTGTGTGTTTTTGGGTGAAATCAAGAGGTCCTGTCTGAAACCATTCTTATATTTAGTAGCATAGCAACATAAGAATGTAATATCCTACAAAGGTGCAATCTAGTCCTCTTTGAGCCAATCCAGAATTCTAAGAACCATGAACAGTTTCTGAATAGAACCTGAAACATAATACTTAGGAATGTGCTAAAATAATTTGTTAAGTGAATGAATCGGGCTTGATAAGAGGTCAGAGTTCTACAGTTGAAAAATTATGTGTTTAACATAAGGGGAGAAGAAAAAAGGAAAGAAAAAATAGAAATGAAGATCAATAGAAGGAAAAGAGGTTTATGTTTAAAGAAAGAGGAAAACATAATTTTAAAGTCTTTTATTGAAGGCTATTGATATGAATTTCATTTTATTTGGAAAATCTTCTATTAGCACTGTAAGAATGTTACCTCTGTATCACCATTAGAATATTATTCCTTGTTCTAGAAATACATGTATATTATTGACATATGTATTAGTTTAATGCAACAATAGAATATTTCCAGTGTCTGAAATACATTTGTGATCATTAAGCACTCTTTTTTTATTCTGATTCTAATATTAATGTTTTATAATATTATAATTGTGTCTAATATTTTTCATTAGAAAATAAAATATTTAAAAAAGTGTTAAGTGGCAAGATAAATCTGTAGAGAAAAGTATGCATGAAATTTGTCACTTTTGAAAAGACATTGAATACAATTTGTTTAATTTTCTACAATAATTTTGACATTTGAAGTTAATAACTTTAGACATGAACATACGATGGTTTTCAGTATGTTGACTTTTATATTTGAAGAAAGATATACCTGTGATGATAGAGGGGGAAGATACATTGAACTTTCATATGTGGAAGCAAATGGAACATGATTTTAGCTATGTAGATTATTTTTCCCCATATAAGCTTGCTTATCTTCTTATGTGTGTGTCACTAATCTCCCTTTTCTCTTTTCAGTGTGTTTTCAAAACTTTATTTTATGATCAACTGTATATTGCTATTTAAAAGTGTTACTCTCTAATCTAGAAATATTGATTTAGAAACCATATCTTTAGGTCAAATTGTCTTTATTATTTTAGTGTGCTTATCTACATTATCAGAACTTCTGATGTAAAGTCTGTTTATTTTGAATACCACACACTAGAGTTATATTTTTTTTACATCTCAGGATCCTTTTAGTCAAGAGAGAACGTTGATTTTGTTAGTAGTTCTTTATTTAGCTTTTTTGTGGGACCTTGTGAGATTCTGAATAATTTAAAAGTAATGGAATTCTTTCTGTGATAAACATCTAGTCATTGGGCCAAATCTTGTAGCATTATTCACGTGATACTCATGCATGTAAAGGTGTGGAATTAATATGTATGCCTGAAGAATGTTTATCAAAGAGGGTGTTTTTATTATTGAGGAAAATAGCCCTCTAAAGATTTTAATGTGCATGAATTCACAGATTTCCTTGAAGTCTTATCTCTTCCGTTTTTAAATGAATAATGTGTGATACTCAAGCCTGAACAAAATGTATAAAGAATAATATAAAATAGTTATAACTTCATTTAAATTTAGGAATAATCAGTTGTATATTTTTTGTCTATTAGTATATTGGCTATCTCTGTAGAATTACAGAGTAAATTGTTTAAAATATCATCTTTTCTTTTTATGTTGTTTTAATTTTTGATGTTTCTTATCCAAAGTATTGAAACAAAAAGTTTTAGCACCTTTTACTGTAACATCCATGCCCTTTGCCGTATTTCACAGTTTTCTACTTTAAGACTTGCTACTTGCCGTGGTCTCATGAAGAAAACAGCCTTACAAAAATGTTGAAGCAGGTAAATGACCATGTGGGTTTTCCCTCGACACCCCTTCTCCATCCTGCTTCCCTCCTCCCATCTTTATGCCATCTTCTAGCCCCAGTGTCTGACGGCTTGTTTCAGTCCTCAGATGACTTTAGTTGAAAAATGTATCTTTCATAACTTTGCTATCTTTCCAGTTACTGTTCTGACTCTTTCTCACTGCCTGGTGAGATCTCAGTCACGGAGAGTGAAATCTGAATAAAAGAGACATTCATGGTGGTCATGATGGTGAAGGTTAAGTTTAGGCTGCCAGAGAGTTTGAAACAAGGGAGTGATTGAAACCCTCATCACCTTCATCTACTTTGGGTCGTAAGTAAATCATTTTGGAAGTAGTGAAGTCTCATTATGAAGATAATGAAATCTCGTCCAGAGTAAATACATTAACAGTGACTAGCTTTAACTGGAATGCATTTTAACACCATTCAGCTTTTGTACTAACTAGAAAAGATCCACCATGGTTTTCTTTGTATATTAGAATATATATTACGGACTATTTTTTACATTTTGTTAGCCACTTAACACTGTAGGGAATTTTAGAATTTGAATTCAAATATATGTCAAGTGAAGTCATATAGTGTAAAAAATAATTTTATATAGAATACTCTATGGTCTTCTAGAGCATCTTCAGACAGGAATAAAAGTCTCTTCATTTTACCTCCAGAGCCTCTTCCCTTAACCTGTATCTCTTTCCCGTAGTAATTTTCATTTTCTCTCTCCGCCAGGCGGTTAATGGAATATTCGAGGTGTGATTTATTTTGTGAGCTATCGCTGTACTATAGAATGGAAGACCTGAGAATAGGGGATAATTTAACCCAGTGGCTACCAATTATGTTTTGTGTTATATTTGTGGTTTTCAGAGGCATTTATATGATCCACCTGAAAGATTCCAAACTAATGGATAAAGTGGTAAAATGATTGGGAAAACTAGTGGTAGTGCAATCTGATAGAAATAGTTTGGCAGTAACAAAAGTAGGAACGCTAAAATTTCTCAAGAAACTGTAAACCATTTTTATCACCACTGTGCTTGCTATTTATGAGCTACATATGGGAAACTTTGATTATGTATACTGTAAAGAACAATGCATTATTTGATAGAAGTGTATATTAAATATTTATTTGATAAATAAGCACAAAACAAAAGGCTTTGGATTCCGAACATGGAAATTCCTATTCTTGCGAGATTTAACAGCCAGATCTTTCTAGCTAACATTGACTTTATTAGGCTAATGTGGATATGAATTGGACTTTTTAGATATTAGGTATAAGCAATGCTTGCTGTCCGTGGAGGCTGGTGTACTTCCATGTTCCTGAGAGAGCAGATGTGAATTTGGGGGGAAGCTTTTCAGATGAGGTAGCTGGTCCAAGCCTGCTGGGTTTTTCTCTCTTCCAAAGGAGTATAGGAGTCTGTAGATTTTTGCAAGGGGTTGATTTGAGAATATGGCTTGATTTTTAAGGCAAAAGCAACTAATTCAGCTAAGAATGTATGTTTTTTTTCCTGAAAGAACTTGTGAAAGCTTATAGCTGTGGTCATTTCAGCTTCTTATCCCCCCTCTCTAATTACTAAGTTTTTGTTACTGCTGTCAACTATAGCAATCACTGGGAAGGATAATACTGGGGTAAAATTTCTTTTAAAAGAAAAATTGTAGAAGAGGACTAGGTAGACAATTGAATATTATATTGAATATCATAAAGTCCATATTGAACCGTCGTTTGTATGTGAGGGTGAGTTTTGTTTGTTGAAGTGGTGACAGGTCTTGTTTGATGCATTTCAGCTTCCTCCAGTGATCCTTGTGATGTGTGTGTGTGAGAGAGTTATGCAAGATTAGGGATTTGGCTAAACCATTAGCAGGCCCATTGGCTTAATTCAACCCAATCTAATTTCTTGATCTAACAGCCCTGGATGTGCACAGCTTTATTTAATAGAAAATAATTTTGTTTCATTTAGTGAAATTTATCTGTCAATAAAAAAATATTAAATAAATGCCTGGTAAGTTCTAGCCTTATTACTAAAAATGAAGATACTGTGATTAACAAGGCAGACAAGGTTGCTATCCTTACTGAGTGCACAATGTCAGAAACCTAGATTAAAAGAAACATGAGATTCTAGATAAATGGTCAAAATGTAGAAAATAAAGAATAACCCTTCTGGCCTCACTCTTCCTTTGTTCCTCCTTCCTTTCCTCCCTCTTTTGTTCCTTCTCTTCAATTTCTAAGGGAGTGAAGATATTCACATTTTGTATTATATTTTTCTATGTGTACTACTATTATGGATTTATAAAATAAGTCCATTTCCAAATTATATATGATTTTATAATAATTCCACAAGGAATATTTGTTATTTATGAGCATCTTTGGGAAAAATAATAATATACCAGTACTCCCTTTGAAAGATTTTCAACTATTAAGGTCAATTTAAGATCAGATCAGACGAATACGGTTTGTGTTATTTTTATAGACACTTTATTTTTTTGTTGGAATGAAGAAGCCATTATTCATAAAATGAAGTCATGCTGAAGACTTCAGGCTGGTTGTAAAGTGTTAATCTTTAGAGATGGGGAAATATCTCTTATCCTGGATTTGGAATATGGGTGACTTTAGGACTGCCATATGAAGCAACATTGCCTTTGCGTTTTACTTCCAAGAAAGAAAAACGTGGACTCCTCCTCCTTTAGGGGAACCAAGCGCTTTCTAACACACCTCTCAAATTGCACACCACTGAAATGACCCCACAATGTGTTTGGCTCATGTGTTTCTAGTTAGCTGCTATGATTGAAAGATTCATAACGATCTATTTCAAAAAACTTCTTTATTTGCATTGCAAAGAGCTTGTTTGGTAACAGGATCAAGAATTATCTTTAAATCGTAAGTCAGCATGTATGGGTTGGGCCATGATTGGCACTGAACTTTAAAACAAAAAATTCTGTGCACAAAGAAGCTTCTGAATAAATGTTTATCAAGCCGTTGATTCCTATGTTGACTGGAGAAGGATAAGAGTGTCCGAGTTTTCCCACATTCTTAGTCATCTGGGCCAAATATTTTTGTAGCTATTATAGAAAGCCCTGCTAAATCTTCCCTTATCTTGCCTGTTAGGCAGTGTTTAGCAGGATCACAGGGAGGAGGAAGTCATACAAACTTGCCAGACAGATGATTGGAGTCCCCGTGGCAACCTTGTGACCTAATTTTCCAGGCTGTGTCTACCTAACTGGAGAGTTATAGCTGTATGCTGTTAGCTTCAATCACACTAGGCTTGTATACAAACTGGGGAGCTGGGGAGAGGAGGAGGGAATGGTAGATATATAAATCCATTTCTGCAGTTTTGCCAAATCCATTACATAGAAGCACTTTTGTTCAAAAAGAAAACTTAATTCATTATTTACTCATTTTGGCTATTTCTTCGTATATGTGTATGAAACAAATCATTACTAGAGGTTCTTATTTTTTTTAAAAAATTGATGGCATACTAAAAGTTATTTTTGAAGATTTTTTTTTAAAGGTAGTATGTAAATGTATTGGTAAGAGACAGTGGAATTATTTGCATGCTTTTTTTCTGCAGTAAATTAGTTTGTGCATTTCTGATAGCCGTTTTGCAACCATTCCAATAAGATGAGGCTGTTTTTCTCTCATTAAGCAAATATTTATGAATACGTGTAGTTGATTATATTTATTAAAGTCACATAAGATTTCCAGCCTTTGTTATAAATTTTATAAATTGTTACTGCAGAAATGAGAATTTTAGTTACTAATATGAATCAGCTTTGGTTATACACTGACTTCTTATTGCTGTCTTGCCTCTGTATATGCTAGCTAGACGTACTGACATGGAAAGAACGTCTTTCTTCTTCTCATGGTATCTGTATAGTTCATGTCATATGCTATGTTGAAATGTGTTGTACCGAGATTATTTGCTGGAATGATAAAACTGATACAGACTTAAGTCAGCTAGACTTAACTTAAATCACACTATTTTTAAAAAATAAGTATTCATACTTAGAATACTTATTTGTTTCTACCACATCATATCTCTCTTCCCACTCCCACCTTTTCTTATTTCTCTCCAGCAGCTCTTGAGGTGGCTTGTAAACTCAGTTCTAAAATATTCTGTGCATCTGTCTTTAACAGGTAATTGGTCCCATGCATAGCTTTAATACCAGACTGAATCAAGATGCCTCATTCATTTTCCTTCTTCCTCTGAGGATGACTGAAGTGCTTTGGCCTCATGATTGCCTGCTAATTTTTGACTTGACTTAACCAAAATGAAGTCAGATAATCAATAATAATCAAAATTAATAAGATTGGAATATAATTTTAATAATTTAGGCCTCTGTCTCTTATAAAATGTATTATGGAGTCTAAACGTAGTCTCCTCTCTCTTATACGTATGTGTCTATGTCAGAGTGTTTATGTAGTAAGCTCTTGACGTTCAAGTGCCTCTTGATGTGGTATTACGTATGTACCTGTAAGCTCCTAGAGGACTTGGATGGTGTTGTTTTCACTAGTGAATTTTTATCACTTGGAGTTTCTAGTTAGGAAGAAGGACGTGGCTACTCCTTTCTGAAAAATTGGCCTTGAAAACCCTATGAATAGCATTGTCTGATAGAGTTCCAGAAGATGAGAGGATGTCACAAAAAGACTGGGCAGGGTTCAACTCTGCTGTACATAGGGTCCTAGGTGTTGGAATCTGCTTGATGGCACTAACAAGAGTTTCTAGTATTTTGTAGATTGGCTGTTTGCTGAATTAATGTATGTTTGTTTGTAATGATCACTGTTTTTTTTTTTTTGGAGGAAGACTGGCCCTGAGCTAACATCCGTGCCCATCTTCCTCTGCTTTATATGTGGGATGGCTACCACAACATGGCTTGCCAAGCGGTGCCATGTCTGCACCCGTGATCCGAACTGGCAAACCCCGGGCTGCTGAAGGGGAATGTGTGAACTTAACCACTGTGCCACCGCTCAGCCCCTGATCACTGTTTTTTTTTTTTTTTTTAAGAATGTTCCCTTGCTTTGGCTCCCATGATGCTATTCTTTACTGGCTTCCATCCTGCCTTTCCTTTGTTATTCATCTGCACTTAGGTGTTAATTCAGAAGCTCTGCTCCTTGGAGTTTAGTAGTATCTGAAAGTTGTTCCAGAGTGATAATCTTCTCAAGGAACTTCTAGCACCATCTGTTGGTGCAGGGAGAGCCACTGCTTTCTTTTTTGGCCTCAGTTCATGGTTTTGTTTATAATCGGAACGCTCACAAGTTGAGAAGTTTCTGAATTTTCCAGAATTCTTTTCTCAGTCCTTATCTCATTTCATGTTTCATTATCTCCCAAGGTGACTTCAGTCACTCATATTGTTTCAATTAGAACATTGATGCTCAATTCTTTATCTCTAGCTGATGCTGTTCTTCCGAGCTCTAACCCTTTACTTCTGAGTGGACCTGAATCTTGCACAGGCCCCTGAGACTGCACATGTCCCCGAATATATTTGTTGCCTTTTTCCCCCCCGCCCCCCCCCCCGCCCCCCCCTTTTCTTTTGCTATTCCTCTGGACCCACTGTTACCCGAATGATAACACCAGGGATCTGTGAATCTTTCTGGACCCTTTTCTCTCCCTTACCCACTGCTCTGTCCCATCTTTTGTGATCAGTCACCAAATCCTGTTGATTCTTATTACAAAATGGTGACAGAGCACTCCCCTCTTCCCTGTCCTCACTGCTAGTCACGTTACTACTTTGCTTAAAGTTCTTCAGTGGTTCCTCCTATGTTCATTATAAAGTCCAGTTCTTCCTTCTAGTGGCACACAGCAAAGGCTCTCGTGACACAGCCCCTGCTGTGTCATTTCAGTCCTCGTTCTTTGACTCTTGTACCCCACAAATGCCATAATAATTGCAATTCCCTGAATGTACTTAGCTTTACTCTTCCATGACTTTGCACATGCTGTTCCCTCTGCCTGGAGTTTCCTCTCTGTCAGCCTCATCATCTTATCTATATTATTTTACGTTTGGCTTAAAGATCACTTTCCCAGAAAAAAAATAGTCCCTTCTTTGTGTGTAAGTGGTGCCTGGTACCTTATACTTACTTAAAACTAGTAATTATATTGCATTATCTGGTTTTTTAAATTGTTTTACTCTCTAACCAGTCTGATCACTTTCTTTTTGTTTTTTTTTTTTTTAAAGATTGGCACCTGAGCTAACAACTGTTGCCAATGTTTTTTTTCCCCCCTGCTTTTTTTCCTACCCACCCCCAGTACACAGTTGTATATTCTGGTTGTGAGTCCTTCTAGTTGTGATGTGTGGGACACCACCTCACTGTGGCCTGATGAGTGGTGCCATGTCCGAGCCCAGGATCCGAACTGGTGAAACCCTGGGCTGCCAAAGCAGAGTGCATGAACTTAACCACTCAGCCACGGGGCTGGCCCCCTGATCACTTTCAAGTAGAGAATGTGTCTGAATAATCTTTGTCTTTCTTGTGCCTTAGCACAATGCTGGGTGCACAGTATGTACTCAGTTTTTGTTTTTGTACATATTCAATGAATACATGCTTAAAATGCTTTTTGGTGTTCTTGAGATTCAATTCCCTGCTCTACATATAAACAAAGTATAATAGAAAAACTGAGCAGGATTCATTTATTTGCTATTTGACCATTTTACCTACTCTACTTCCTAGAGCCATCTGGAGGCGGAATTCTAAGGTAGACACAGTTTGTCTACAGTATCATTCTATTTCCTTGTCTCTTGTCATTCTTCCATATTTTGTACCATAGATGCCTCAAGGTTGTCCTCCAGCTGCCTGAGACATGTCATGGGCTCATGGGTGGGCTTCCTGATAGCGTTGGTAAAGCTATTAGTAGGATCCATGTCCCTTTGGTACATTCCGTTCTGAGCCCTGGCTGCTGTTTTCACAGTGCTCACTGCTGTGTCCCATTCCCCCCCACTCCCCCAGCTGTCATGCAATTCCTGTCTCAGTATTCTGGATGGGGTGAGAAAGAAGCGGGTCTTTTTGGCAGGATCCCGCACACTGGGGAAGCTGGGCACTCACACACTCTCACTTTCCCCTGTGGGAGAAATCATGGGCCGAGAAGGTCTCTGTTGCCACTGAGCTGTGCCACCTTGGGGAAGGGATGACGCAGGTATTGGAAACCTCTTTGTTGTATGCAGTCTTGGATATTTTTTGCTCCAATAGTGTGCTGGGACCTCTTCGCTGGACTCCCAGACTTCCACGAGGGCCTACTGTCCATGGGTGATTGTTAGAATCAGTGTTTTTTTTGAGGGAGGAATGATAGAAAACTCTTCTCTCGCCATGATGATCATGTCACTCGTCTGCAGCCCAAGTGGGTACTCACCACCGATGCTGCTCAGGTTATGGCCCGTAATCATTTCTATGTGGTTATTTTATGGTTAAACATTTTTAATATCAAGTAGCATAATGTGTTACAGTACTCTTAAAGTGTATTGGAGTGTGAAACATAATTTTTCCCCTTCATTAAATGGACTTAGTCTGTAATGATTTGGGTTCTTTTGCCTTGCATAGCTGCTATAAAAAATATATACTATATGATTTGTGTATATATTTATTTTTCTCTTTGTTTCTTCCCAACCTGTTAGCTGTCCCTTCACATTATTGTTTATATACCTCTCAGAACCTCATTATCACCTCTTGTTTTCTTTCTTCCTCTTTACTCTGGGATTGGAAAAAAAACTAAGCAAGTTTATTCTAAAATTTTAATACAGAGATTTTGAATAAAGACTTAAGTATTGTACCTGTGACTTGAGTAGCTGGACTATCATTTATATCGTTTTAATAATTTTTTTATGCCTCCCTCACTCCATGATTTAGTCCTAGCCATGGAGGGCCACCTTATTACCATCTGTATCCCCAGTGCCTAGCACTGTATCTACTTAAAAAAAAATAGCTGATAAATATTTTTGAATAAATGGATTTTCAACTTCCTAAGTTCAAGAGAGCATTAGGCATATAATAGTGCAGTCATATGAAGGCTTAGGATGCTTAGATTTTAGGTCTAACTCTGCATGAACTAGTTGTGTTACTTAGGACAGATCATTTATTCTGTCCTGGTTTTACTTGGTTCAAATCCAATGTTTCCTTATTGTTTTTCTTTCTGGATGACCTATCCATTGTTGAAAGTGGGGTATTGAAGTTCCCTACAGCTGGCCCACAGGCACCCCCAATGCTCCATGTGCTTCCTCCACACACAAACCATCCCCATTCCATACTGTGACCAGCTCCCTGTTTATGCCCCTGAAGCAGCAAGAGTGAACCTTTCCAGATGGCTAGTGAGCACATGCAGAAAGCTAGCCTGACTCTGTGGAATTGGGAGAAACCACAGAAACTTGAGCCTTCAGTACTGCCCTAGGGGAAGCAAAGAGAAGGCTATCAGCACTTGACCTGGCTTTGCAGGATCCACAGAAGGCATACTATCTTAGGAATTACCCCACAAAAGGGAACAAGAATTGTGGAGCAGCTATACCCATAGAAAAGATCTGAGAAAGCCTTAGAGTCCCTAACAGGGCTGAAGGAAGATATTCTCTCCTGAAACTAGTCAGTAAAGACTGGAAGAGAAGATTCCTTCTTCAAATGCAAAGACAGCAACAAAAGACTTCAAGGAACATGAAAAATCAAGGAAACATGAGACTGCCAAAACAAAACAATTATTTTCCAGTAACCAACCCTCCACCAATGGAAATCTGTGATTTTCCTGATAAAGAATTCAAAATAGTTATTTTAAGGCAACTCAGGGACCTACAAGAAAACACACAGAAAGACAGTGTAATGAAATCAGGAAACAATGAATGAAATGAGAAGTTTAGCAGAGAGTTAGAAATCATAAAAAAAAAACCAAATAGAAATTCTGGAGCTGAAGAATGAGTAAACAATGAATGAAATGAAAGAATGCAGTAGAGAGCATCAAACTCAGACTGGATCAAGCAGAAGAAAGAATCTGTGAAATAGAAGACAGATTATTTCAAATTACCCAGTCAGAGGAGAACAAAGAAAGAATGAAGATGTGAACTATACGATACCATTTAGAGAAATAATCTACACATTATTGAAGTCCCAGAGGGAGAAGAGAGGGAGAAAGGAGCATAAAGCTTATTTAAATAAATAATGGCTGAGAACTTACCAAATATGGGGAGAGAATTGGACATCTAAGTTCACGAAGCTCATAATTCCCCTCAAATTTCAACCTAAAATGATTTACTCCAAGACACATTATAATAAAACTGTCTAAAATCAAAGACAAAGAGAATTTTAAGAGCAGCAAGAGAAAAAAAAAGTCCTTACATGCAAGGAAAGCTCCATAAAGCTTTCAGCAGATTTCGCAGCAGAAACCTTGAAGGCCAGGAGAGAGTGGGATGATGTATTCAAAGTACTGAAAGGAAAAAACTGCCAACCAAGAGTACTTTACCTGGTAAAGTTGTTCTTCAGAAATGAAGGCGAGAGAAAGATTTTTCCAAACAAAGCCTGGGGAATTCATCATCACTACACTTGCCTGATGAGAAAGACTGAAAATTGTTCTTCAAGCTGAAATGAAAAGACACTAATTAGGAACAGGGAACAGGAAAATATAAAATACACTGGTGAAGGTCAGTATATAAGCATGTTTAGAATAGTCTAATACTGTTATATAGTGGTGTGTTATCAGTTAACCCTAGTATACAGGTTAAAGGACAAAAGTATTAAAAATAACTATAGCTCCAATAATTTGTTAATGGATACACAATATAAAAAGTTAATTTTGACATGAAAAACATAAAATATGTATGTGGAGGAGTAAAAGGGTAGAGTATTTGCATGTGACCAAAGTTTAAGATGTTACCAGCTTAAAATATACTGTGGTATCTATAAGATGTTTTTTGTAAGCCTCATGGTAACCACAAGCAAAAGTCTACAGTGGCTACACAAAAGATAAAGAGAAGGGAATCAAAACATACTATTACTGAAAATCATCAGTTCACAAAGGAAGACAACAAGAGAGTAAAAGAGGAACAAGGTAACTACTAAGCAGCAAGAAAACAATAAGAATGGCGTTAGTAAGTTCCTTCCTATCAATAACTCCTTTAAATGTAAATAGATTAAATTCTCCAATCAAAAGACAATGAATGGCTGAGTGAATTAAAAAAAACAATATGCTGCCTATTAGACATTCACTTCAGCTTTAAGGACACACATAGACTCAAAGTGGAGGGTTGGAAAAAGATATTCTATACAAAAGGAAACCAAAAGAGAGTAGAGGTAGCTATAATTAGACAAAATAAAGTAAAAAACTGGAACAAGAGACAAAGAAGGTCATTATATAATGATAAAGGGGCCAATCCATCAATAGGGTATAAAAATACCAAACATTGGAGTAATAAATATGTTAAGCAAATACTAACAGATCTGTAGGGAGAAATAGAAAACCTTACAGTAATAGTAGGAGACTTCGGTACCCCACTTTCAACAATGGATAGATCATCCAGACAAAAAGGCAGTAAGGAAACATTGGACATGAACCATATTTTAGACCAAATGCAGCTAACAGACGTAAAGAAATAACATTCTATCCAACAGCAGCAGAATACACATTCTTCCCAAGTGCACATAGAATATTCTCCAGGATAGGTTATATGATACGTCATGAAACATATAACTTTAAGAAGAGTATAATCATACCAAGTATCTTTTCTAACCACAATGGTATGAAACTAGAAATCAATAATAGAAGGAAACCTGGAAAGTTCACAAATATGTGGAAATTAAACAACACATGCCTAAGTAACCCATGGGTCAAAGAAGAAATCAACAGGGAAATTAAATATTTTGAGACAAAATAAAATGGAAACATGACATACCGAAACTTATGGGCTGCAGCAAAAGCAGTTCTAAGAGAGAAGTTTATAGTGATAAACATCTACATTCAGAAAAAAGAAAGATCTCAAATCAACAACCTAACTTTACACCTCAAGGAACTAGAAAAAGAGGAGCAAACTAAGCCCTAAGTTAACAGAAGGAAGAAAATAACAAAGATCAGAGCAGAAATAAATGAAATAGAGACCAGAAAAACATTACAAAGATCAACAAAACTAAGCTGGTTTTTGAAAACATAGATAAAATTGACAAACTTTAAGCTTGACCAAGAAAAAAAGAGGGAAAGCTCCAATAAATAAAATTGGAAAGAGGAGATGTTGCAGCTGGTACCACAGAGATAAAAAGGATTGTAAGAGACTACTATGAACAATTATACTCCAACAAATTGTGTAACCTAGAAGAAATGAATGAGTTCCTAGAAACATCCAACCCATCATGACTGAATCCCAAGAAGAAAGAAAATCCGAGCAGACTGGTAACAAGTGTGGAGATTGCATCACTAATCAAAAACCTCCCCAAATGGAAAAGACTCAGGACCAGATGGTTTCACTTAGAATTCTACCAAACATTTAAAGAATAATTAACACCAATCCTTTTCTAACTCTTCCAAAAAATTGAATGGGAGGGAACACTTCCAAAGTCATTTTACAAGGCTGACATTACCCTGATACCGAAGCCAGATAAGGACACTACAAAAAAAGAAAACTGTTGTCCGATATCCCTGATGAATACAGATGCAAAAATTCTCAGTAAAATACTGGCAAATTCTTTAATGTACTGAATTCAACAGTACATTAAAGGATCATACAACATGATCAAATGAGATTTATCCCTGGGATGGAGGAGTGGTTCAGTGATGCAAATCAATAACTGTGATACATCACATTGATAGAATCAAAGACGAAAATCATATGATCATCTCAATAGATACAGAAAAAGCATTTGACAAAACTCAACATCCTTTTATGATAAAAACTCTGAACAAATTGTATATGAAGGGAATTTATCTCAACATAATAAAGGCAATATATGACAAATCCACAGCTAACGTTATATTCAGTGGGAAAGGTAGAAAGCTTTTCCTCTAAGATCAGGAACAAGACAAGATGTCTGTTTTTATCACTACTATTCATTATAGTTCTGGAAGTTTTAACCAGAGCAGTTAGGCAAGAAAAAGAGATAAAAGGGATCCAAATTGGAAAGGAAGAAGCATAATTGTCTCTGTATGCAGATGACATGATCTTATGTATAGAAAACCCTGAAGACTCCACCAAAAAACTGTTAGAACTAATTAATGAATTTAGTAAAGTTGCAGGATACAAAATCAACATACAATTAATTGCATTTCTTTACACTAACAACAAAGTATCTGAAAAAGAAAGAAACAGTTCCATTTACAATAGCATCAAAAACAATAAAATACTTAGGAATAAATTTAATCAAAGAGATGAAAGACCTGTACATTGAAAACCATAGGACTTTGGTGAAAGAAACTGAAGAAGACACACATAAGTGGAAAGAAATCCTGTGTTCATGAACTGGAAGAATTAATATTGTTAGTTTGTCACAGAATTTTCACGTTTTTCACAGAAATAGAAAAGCAGTCGTAAAATTCGTAGGGAACCACCAAAGACCCAGAATATCCAAAGCAATCCTCAGAAAGAAGAAGAGCTGGAGGCATCACACTTCCTGATTTGAAACTCTATTACAAAGCTATAGTAATCAAAAAGAATGATTCTGACATAAAAACAGACACACAGACCAATGGAACAGAATTGAGAGCCCAGAGATAAACGCACGCAATTAGAGTCAACTAATATTTGACAAGGGAACCAAGAATACTCAGTGGGGAGAGGATAATCTTTTCTTAATAAATGGTATAGGTACTTTTAAAATGGAGGTCCACATGTAGAAGAATAAAGCTGGACCCCTATCTTACGCGATTCACAAAAATTAACTTGAAGTGGATTAAAGATTTAAATGGGAGACCTGAAAATGCAAAACACCTGGAAGAAAATATAGGGTAAAAGCTCCTTGACATTTGTCTTGGTAATGATTTTTTTGGATGACACCAAAAGTACAAACAACAAAAGCAAAAGCAAGCCAGTGAGACTCTATCAAACTCTACATAACAAAGGAAGCAAGAAAATGAAAAGGCAGCCTAAGGGATGGGAGAAAATATTTTCAAACCATTTATCTGATAAGGGGTTAATATCCAAAATATATAAGAAACTCGTACAACTCAATAGCAAAAATGAAACAAAAACCAATCTGATTAAAAAATGGGCAGAGGGTCTGAATAGACATTTTTTCAAAGAAGACATGTAAGTGGCCAACAGGTACATGAAAAGGTGCTCAGTATCACTGATCACCCGGGAAATGCAAATCAAAACCACAATGAGCTATCACCTCACATTTGTTAGAATAGCTACCATCAGAAAGACAAGAGATAACAAGTGTTGGCGAGGATGGAGAGAAAAGAGAAGGCTTATGTACTATTGGTGGGAATGTAAGTTGGTTTGGCCATTATGGAAAACAGTGTGGATTTTCCTTAAAAAATTAAAAATAGAACTACCATACGATCCAGCAGTCACATTGCTGAGTATATGACTGAAGGATATGAAATTGGGATCTCGAAGAGATATCTGCACCCCTTGTTCACTGTAGCCTTATTCACAATAGCTAAGAAATGGAAACAACCTAAGTCTCCCTTGGCAGATGAATGGATAAAGAAAATGTGCTATGTATAAAAAATGGAATATTATTTACCCCATGGAAAGAAGGAAATCCTGCCACTTGCAATAACATGGGTGGATTAAGGGCATTATGCTAAGTGAAATGTCAGAGGAAGACAAATGCTGTGTGATCTCACTTATTTGTGGAATCTAAAAAAGTCAAACTCATAGAAACAGTCGAATGGTGTTTTCCAGGGGCTGGTGGAAATGGAGAGATGTTGGTCAAAGGGTACAAAATTCCAGTTATAAGATGAACAAGTTGTAGATATGTAATATACAGCATTGTGACTATAGTTAACAAAGTTGTGTTATATACTTGAAATTTGCTAAGAGAGTAGATCTTAAATGTTCTCACCATTCAAACAAACAAAGAAAAGGTAATTATGTGAGGTCATGGAGGTATAAACTAAAGTTATTGTGGTAATCATTTTGCATAGATATGTGTATCAAATTATTGCATTGTACACCTTAAACTTATAATTTTATATGCCAGTTATATCTTCATAAAGCTGGAAAAAAAGAGAAATGGCTATGTTATATTCAAAATTATCTAAGTAGAAAGGTTGGCAAATAGAGTCATTAATGAGATGGTTTAAATGATTAAGTAAGAAATACCTTATAAAATACTATATAAGTATATAAATCATTACAATGTATATTTTAATTTGTATACAAATGGAAATAAAACTAATCAAAATAATTAAGGATTTATTTTCTTTTAAGAGGCACTCTGTTATCTGGAAAAGTCATTTATGTGGAAAAGCTGCGTGTTACAACTGAAATGGATTGAAGAGTGATCTATTAGATCATTTATAATATCGAGAAGCTATTATTTGCTTACTTATATTTATACCTCACTAGAAGTAAACATACACGTTTTTGAAGAGTAGTAACTTTAAAAAAGTTTGTCCAGTGACAAAGTTAGAGTCTGGTTTACTGTAGAAACTTTATGAATGTGTTAACTGGGAATTGAAGAAAAGTCTTACGCTTGACATTATTTTCCCCGAACATTGCAGAAATGTTATTTTCTCATGAGAGTTTGTAGACATTTATTTAATCCTCAGTTGAGCTGAATTATAGTGACCAAGGCTTTCTGTTTTCGTAATAGGAGCAAGAATCATAAAATCGATCTAGGAACCTGAGAAACGTATCTTACTTTTATTGTTGCCAAAAACTCTTGAATATTATTCTCTGTAGCCTTTCTCATGTGCTTAAACAATCTGTTTTTCCCCATGAGGGGAGTTTCCATCTCTTTTTCCTTTGCTGATTCAGTTGGTGGAAGCACTGCTGTTGCCAAAAGACGATACTCTCTTCTGTATGATAAAGTGATTAAGTTGGTTTATCTCATTTCAGCTATCCTGATCCTAAATTATGTGCATGCCATTTAAGTTTGTGTTGTGTGAATATTTTTCTTAGCATGCTAACTATTCGCCGAAGTCTCTAACGTGCTGGTAAATTGATTCCTTTTTCAGATCATCTACTAAAGTGATATGGCTGAAATTAAGCTGAATTAGAGATTGGTGGTAAAATCTAGAATTAAAGCAAGAAGGTAAAAGGGCTGAAGGCAAAAGGTTGCTCAGTTGTGTTTCCTGGGATAGAAGAAAGAGTGAAGGGATTTTGGAATAACTTCTTTATGATATCTCATTTGAGTTTATGATTAAATTATACAAATAAGTTTCTTTTGTTTTCTCTGATTTTAAAATTAGCTCCCAAAACTGGCACAAATAATCCTTACAGTGAGTTAGCTACGGAAATGGTTCAGTGCTAGGGAGAATTTCTAGCCCATTAGAAGAACACATCTTTGACTCCTTCTCCTTTACCTACCATAGCCAGTTGGTTGCCAACTCCGGCTACTTTCACTTTAAAGTTAGCCCTTCCTTTGCCCTGACTGCCCTTAGCTCACTATTTCAGGGCCCCCTAACTATTTTCTTAAACTATTGCCTCCTAAATGGTCTCTGTATCTGCCTCAGTCATACTTCAATTCATTTGAATGACCACTTCCAGTTCAGTTTTCCTAAAGCCATGCTCAGGTCATGTCAGTCCATTACTTAAAAAACTGCCAATAGAAGGTTCATTTTAGCCCCTCCATAGCCTGGTTACTTCCTTTCATTTTACCTTTAGCCTCACTGCTCGCTCCTTTATATTACTGATTATCCAAAGTGGAGTACTATACATTTCCTTCCGAACACTTCAGTCTTTCCAGTTTCTCTACCTTTAGTGTCTCTCCTTCCTCTCTTTACTTGGAATGACTTTTGACCTTATCTGCATATGCAAATCTAATCTATCATTTGGCAAATTTATTCTGTGCCATCTTGGAATAATCTTTACCTTCTCTGATACCCTTCGCCACCTCCCCCCCGCCCCCCACCCCCAGCATATTTTCTCAGGATCTCTTTGGCACTTATTTCTATCATGTACTATAATTTATATGTGTCTTACCGGGCATCAAGTATTAAGCTTCTCCAAGGTAGGCACCTTATCTGATTTTTGCTTTTGGACAGGCTGCAGGACCTAGAGTGGTGATTTTATGTGTGATGGAAGCTGAATATATGTTTGTTAAATGATGAAATAAATGAGTCTCTGTCTTCTGTCTTGCCTCATGAGTTTTGTACCAAGAACGCTTCAGCTCTCAATCTGAAAAGGAAAATTATAATACTGGCCAGTTTTTACTGAGACTAAGTTGAAATACCCTGTAAAGTTTAATCATGGAGACAATCAGAATGTACTCTGTTATTTAGGATGGAGCCTCTAGTAAACATGCCTGTTTTTCAAGTTCCTAGTCTTAAATGTAAGCTATGATTATTCCCTTTGAACATCTCAAATTTAATGTGAGCCATTGTTTTATAAAGTACTCTATGAAGAAACTGAACTCTTGAAATAAAAGGCCGACAGAGGTGAGTGTATTTTGATTTCACACTTTCCTTTTCCATTCATTCCTGTTATTAGCATACAGTTTTTAAGGTTTGGGTAAAACGGCCAAACTGTGAGTAAGACAATGAGATCTTTCTGGTACTTTCATTAACCAAACCCTCAGGAAAAAGCCATGCTTCAGCACATTGTTTTATCAAGCTCCATGGTAAGTATGAATATTTTTAAAGGTATGAATAAAGCTATCCATTATTTTCCTTGCTTTCTCTAATTTATTTTGTACAGTTTCATTTGGTAAAGTGAATTGGATTCACTGTTGCTTGTTAGGATATTAGTTATTAAGTGATTCCTAATCCAGATTTTTATAATGAATAAAATCCAATTAAAATATGAAAATTACAAATAGTTATATCACTGGAACTGTTTTGGGTGTTATTCAGCTGCTGAGAGTAAAACAAGTATAATTGCAAAAAAATTTGAAAAATAATGAAACGTGGCTTTGGTCAGAATACTAAGGAAATTTTTGTGCTGCATTCAATTTGTTTTGCTCTGTACTCAGATTCTGGCATATGCCAGCAATAGACAAAGGACTGAAAATGTGGTTGCTGTTTAGAGATGTTTATTGTTTGAGGAGAAATTCAGCAGAATCTCAAATATTCTCATAACGTGAAATAATTTTATAGAAACTATTTTAAGTCATGATGCATTTTATGTTAATGTCTTAAAATGTGTTTTGCTTTCCAAATATGATACTTAAGATATTTCTGTGAAAATGTTTTATTCTAATTTTTGCCAACAATAGTGTCTTATACCATATTTTTTAGACATTTGAGAGTTGGTTGGTAACCATAATGCTAGTTTGCTTATTTTACTTAAAATTCTGAACGATTCTCTTAGGTATTTCCACAAAAATGCATTTTTCATTCATTTCTTCCTTGTTATATGTATACACCAATTATTAGATTTATTTTAATGAATCTGTTGATAAAATTAATAGAAGTAGAATTGGTATTTTGTATTAATGATGGAAGAATGACTTGTAACGTTGCTGATTATATCTCTTATTTTGTGTGCTTTTCGATAAGCACACATCAATTTATTTTGCCAACATTATTCTATAGATAGAAAATTCGTGTCCTTTTCTTTGAAGTTCGTTCGTGCATTCATGGTTAATGAAACATAAAGTAAGATCTTATGGGGTGACAGAGAGAGAGAGTTTGGTTTAACGTTGGGGGCATATGGAAAAGAAAATGGGGTATCTCTTTGCAAAGAGTTAAAATAACTTACAGAGAACTGTTTGCCACTGCAATTATGCACAACTGTAGTTGTGCCTAATTTTTATTGTATATTTCAAATGCTCAGGTGATTTGAATTTCATTTATAAAACAGTAAAAGTATAGTCTGATTAAAATAGTATGTGTCTAAGAAATGGTTTTGGTCCCTTTAGTTTTCTCTTTTTTCTTTTTCTACTGAATCAAAATGTGTGTAAACCTGGAAGACCTGGAGAAAGTGCTGGACCTCCTTTTGTCTTTTCTTACTGTTGTGTTGTATTTTCCCTGGTGTCACGGTTAATATGACTTCATGAGACAACTGTCAACATAGTTTAATGTTAGCCATCCACCTTCAAGGGCTAGGGAAAAAAAATTGTTTTCCTGTATGGATACCCAAATTACCACTGTGACGGAAGGAGACCATATTTCCTTCATATCAATATTGAAAAAACTTTTTTGTCCCCTTTTTAAAAACCGGCTTCTGATATTTTGTGACTGCAAGTGTCAAGAACCAACTTGTAAAGTGGTATTCTTTAATTCATATTTGGTAAATACTACATACACAACTTTGTATAACTTGTTGGGAAACTGCTGTTATCTGCTCTTAAAATTCGTAAATCCCAATCTTCCTCAATTTTTCCAACATATTCAACAATTAATTGTATAATCTAAACAGTCTTCAAAAAATTGGATATCTCCAAGACTCCTTCCAACTCTTTTTATAAGTCCTTGATTTTAATTTAGGTCGGTTCTCAACGTCAGTGGAAGAGTAGCATGATTCTAATTTTTAAGGTAGTATTTACTAGTTCTTTACATTACTGTAAATTGAGTGGAAAACTTTATTTGTAAAATAACAGCTAAAAAATATCTAGCCTTTATTCTCTGGGGAACGGTGATTCTGTAATACATTTTTCCACTTGAAATGCTCTTAGTTTGGGAAATCCTATTGGGAAAATAGATTTCCAGAGAGCTTGAAACTGACAAATGGGTATTTTGACAAATATTCCTGGAAGGAGAGCTATAGCCACCAACCATTTTAATTTTCTTATTGTAAGAACTATGTTTAGCAGAGTACAACATATCACAATTTGATACAAGTATTTACTGTTGGGGGAGGTGGATGACTATAAAACATTTTTAATATGTTAGAAAAATAGCACATTTAGTTCACTACTATGAAGAATAGAGAAACTAACAATGTAGGTAGGAAGTACTTTTTTATGGCCTAAGACTGATCTGATTGTGAACTTTTGGGTCACCCATTCAGTAGGAAGTTCCAAGAGGAGGATTTCATTTGTACCACTCTTCTCTGTATTTAATGGCTTTGTCTTGTGTGGCTTTAGAACAGAAAGCCTCAAAACAAATTTTATAGCAGAAACAAATTTTGTGTTTTTTTGCATAAAATATCATTGGTGAGCAGTATTCACCAGATCTCAATAGAACTTATATGTTTTTGTAAAATTAATTTGTGAAACACATAGACCTGAAGTCTCTTGGTTTTATTTTATCTCTCATTCTCCTTCCATTTTGTAAACTTATCATTAGCATGGATATATGTTAAATAATTTTTTTTAGGTTCTCCTTAACCATATAAACCCAGTTGTTTTTTGATTGGACCATAAGAAGCAATCATGCAGTCTCTTGTTCTTCACATCTCACAGAATGTTAGCTGCTGCCGTTTTTTTTCCTCATTCATCATCATCGCCATCACCACTGTTGTCTTTGTCATCAATATATGTATTTAAAAACCAGAGATTGTTACTTGACCGGTTTGTAGAATTTGTGAAAAGTCTAAATCTGAGAACCTTAAAATGTGACCTGGTGTTTAAAGTTAGAGGAAATCTTATGGATAGTTATAGAATTTAAGACTAATTCCTTTTGGTAGTAATGATTTTGCCTGTTTCAGAGAATCAAGTCAGATATACGTCTGACTGACCCCATGGATTCTTATTTCATATGTTTAAGCCTGGATGAAAATCAGTTTCATTTAGCTTTTAACTAGGACAAAGCTCTCCTTGTCATCATCATATTCTCTTTTTCTTAAACTTCTTTTTTTAAACACTGAAACAAATCACTGAAGAGTATTCATTTCTCTATTAACACTTTTCTCCAAGTTTAGATATGTATCTAAAACCAAAATACTCTTGCCTTATAGAAGACTTGTAATTCCTTTAACTTCCCATAGACATTTTGAAAATCACTTGTTTGTAATACTACTTACCACACTTTTTACTTTTCCGAAGAATTTTGTTTCTCCAGTTTTTATTGGCCTCCTATTGTTTATTTCTCCCTCCCCCACCTCCAGTAATTTCAGTGTCTCATAATTGAAAAAACAAAAACAACCATTGTTTTTCTTACTGAAACCTGTCGAAGGGTGCAGTTTTCTACTTCTCTCTCTCTTTTTGGGAGCCTCTGGGTTTTTTCCCCCTTTCCTTCTTTTTCTTTCTTTCTTCTTTTCCCTAGCAAGAGACTTTTTCCAGCTCTTCTTAACATCTGACTGCTCTACCATCTCTTTGAGCTGGATGTGAAACTCAGCCGCTGACATGGGCATAAGTGCAAGTGTGGAACCACACCTGTGTCCCTGGGAAGTATTTTTGCAGGAAACTTTTACTTGTACTCTGATCACTTTTAAAGTGAAGCAGTACATCACGAGACGTTAATCTTCAAGGAAAAAGCTTATTTTATTTCGTTAAGGTATTCTTTCCAGTTTCTTTTAAGAAAGTCTGGCTGACATGAATTTTGATTTGAAAACTGAAAAAGCTTCAAAATGCTAAAAATTGAATCTGCATCTTTTTTCTGATTTCTCTGGGAATTTTAAGTTGGCTGTGACTCCATAACTAAAGTTAATTATAACCTGATAGATATCACTAAATGCGGCTTAACTTCAGCTTGTAGAAAAGGATGTTTCTGACTTTCAGTATGAAATAATTTAATGGAAAATGATTAATGGTCTCCTCTTTTTAGAGAGTGATATTGTACTTGACATAGATGCTGCTTGTTATAATGGTTATAGATACCACTTATTTTTTACTGAGTTGTTTATATTAGAGCCTCCTCATTCCCTAGAAAGTATGAGACTTAATATTTCAAGATGAAAGTTTAAAGGAAGACAAGGTCAAGATTTAGTCAAATTATTCAAACTGAACCTCTTTTCCTAGGATCTAGCTCCTCAGAATTACTGTCATCATACTTGGGTAGTCATTGAAAAGAGAGAAATCGATAAAGTATCATTGCTTGCTTCTGAGGTTCAGATATTACTTTATCTGGTTCAAGTTTTACCAAGCCCAGAAGATAGAATCAGTATGGCTTAGAGTCCCAGACTTATAGAGAGAAAAGGTCTTCTAAGTCCTCTTGGTTTTACAGTTTACATAAAATCAGTCCTTGGCCCTGATAATTTTTGTCTGATATTTGGCCTCTCGTACTGCTCCTGGTGTGTTTCTTAATTTGCTTTTGCTAAGAACCTTGTTGAGTTGAACAGATCGTCTCTTGACCTCTTGTCTAGCTACTTCTAACTTTTCTGATAAAATATCTTTTACACTCGAGCTTTGTACAAATAATGTGCCTAGTATTGCTATGAATCAAAAAAATCAATGTCATGATTTATTTTCACAGAAGCAAGAAATCTACCTAAGAGATAAATCACTTTTGTATACTTTAATAAAAAATTATGGGGACACGAATTAGTGGAGGAGGCATGGGATAGGTATGTCCTGACTGTGAAATGAGTGTGGAATTTGTGACTGAACTCTAAACTAGAACCCTGGTGTTATGGAATGAAAGAGCTGCAGTAAAATTTCATACCAGTCTAAAATAGGATGGAGAAAGGAGTATGCTATGTGGCATGAGCCTGTATATCCTTGTGAGTTTATCTTTCTTCTAGTTTTCTCATCTGGTTGAGAACGACATGATGCCCTTTACAGATACCGTTTAAAGTTTACAGTCTCTGAGTATTTTCCATTAAGGAACAGAGGCCCCTTCTTGTGAAGCCAGCGGTCACTGAGGTTCAAGATGGTAGATTGCCTTGCATGTCAACTCTGCTCCTGCCTCTTATTCTTATGCTCCAAGGATCCATTATTGAAGACTAAGGCAACGGTCGGGCTATTTCTGCATTCTCTCTTCTACGCAGTCTTTCCATTTTGTCTGCAACTGATCCAGATGTACCATCCTTTATGATTGTTAAATACTGTATTCCATGTGTCATTGCCTTGCCTTGTTTTTCTTACCAACTTAGAAAATTTAGTGTGTAAAACCCCATCAGATAACACTATCAGGTATCATTAGCCAACATGCCCGTTTTCCCTTCTATCCAGGTATGTTTATAGTCTGTCTTCTTAAAAAAGAAATCCTATCTCTCTATGTTAAAATATAACATAAGCCTATATCAGAAACATCTAACCATAATTTTTTTGTGTGTGTGAGGAAGATTGGCTCAGAGCTAACATCTGTTGCCAATCTTCCTCTTTTTGCTTGGGGAGGATTGGCCCTGAGCTAACATCTGTGCCAGTCTTCCTCTATTTTGTATATGGGATGCTGCCAGAGTGTGCCTTGACGAGCAGTGTGTAGGTCCATGCCCGGAATCCGAACCTGTGAACCCCTGGTCGCTGAAGCAGAGTGTGTGAACTTGACCACTATGCCATTAGGCCGGCTCCTAACCATAATTTTATAGTGAAAACAACTGGAACTCTGTTTTCCCTCTTGAAATTTAAGAGACTGAGAATTTTTTTCTTTTTAGTGTATAAAGGCTTAATTTGTTGATGTTGGTGTATTTATTAATTGGCAAATATTAAGTGCAATAGACTTTCATTATAATATTTCTTTACTGCATAAAATCAGTTCTGTATAGAATCAGATCAAGTTTGTGAAAATATAGCTAATGGCTGCATTAAAAGCATGATATAACTTTGTTTGGCAAGAAATAATTCTGCTTGCCAATTGAATTAACAGATGTTCCTTTTAAAACTTAATCAGTTCATCAAAACATGTTTATTGGAACACTTTTGGTGTCTCATGGCACTCTATTGGTTACTCTGAAATCCAATGAAAGTGTAGGTGACAATACTGAGTCAAAATATGAAACCGTAAGCTAATTTTGATAATACAGTTTGTATAAGAAGTATAATAGGCATTAGGGAAGGAAGAGAATTTGATTTCCCTAAGTCTTTTTGTTGAAAAAAATTTTAAATTTATGGAAAAGTCCAGTGAGTACAGTGAACACCCGTATATGCTTCATCCAAAGTCACCAATTGTTAGCATTTTAGCACGTTTGAATTAATTTTTTCCCCTCATCCTCCCATATATATATTGTGTGTGTGAACTTATACGTACATGTGTTTTCTCTCTCTCTATATATAGATATCCATATACATTTGCTTCTTTTTTCCCCTAACCATTTCATACTAAGCTGTAGACAGCAAGGTACTTCATCACTGATCATGGATCTCTAAGACCAAGGACATTCTCCTACATAACTACTATACCATTTTTATACTAAAAAATTTTAACACTGATTCACTAGTATCATCAACTATACAGTGCATTTTCAAATTTCTCCAGTTGTACTAAAATTGCCCTTCATAGCTTGTTTGTTTGTTTGTTTGAGCTAAGATCTGTCAAGGCCAATGCATTGCATTTGGTTGTCCTGTCTCTTCAGGACAGGCCTCCTCTGCTCTGTACCTGTGCCTCTAATTTGGTAGCCACTAGCTACGGGTGACTGTTTAAATTTAAATAGATTAAAATTTAATAAAATAAAACATTTAGTTTCTCAGTCATGCTAGCCACATTTCAAGTGCTCAGTAACCCTATGTGGCTAGTGGCTACTCTGTTGGGCAGCACAAATATAGAATATTCCTATCATCACAGAAAGTTCTCTTGGACAGATCTAGGACCTGTCCCACCTCTTTTTGTCTTTCATGAAATTTATTCTTTGAAGAGTTCAGGCCAGCTGTCCTATTGAATGCTCCACATTATGAATTTGTGTTGGTTGTTTCTTAGTGATTAGATTTAGGTTGGGGCAGATTGTTTCTTCCAGAGACAGCTGCACTAAAATAATTAGCCCATCCCACACCCTTTTCTTAAAATGTGACTGACACTTTTTCAACTGAGAGATGGAGTCTTTGTTCCCTCCCCTTGAATATGGGCAGGGACTTGTGACAGCTGACTGTTGAAGCAAGGTAGAAGTCATGCTATATGACTTAAGACTCACTCACTCTTCTTGGGATGCTTACCTTTGGAACCCAGCTACCACACTGTGAGGAAACCCAGGCTCTGTGAAGATGTTCAACGGTACCAGCTAAGGTCTCAGCCGACAGCCAGACCTGTGAGTGAAGGGGCCTTCAGCTGATTCGTTTCTCCTGGCTGAGGCTCTAGACATAGTGGAGTACAGACATGCAGGCCCAGCTGTGGTCTGTCTGAATTCCTGATGTACAGAAATGGAGAGAGCTAATATATCATTATTTTTCTTTCAAACTGCTAAGTTTTGGGGAATTTGTACACAGCAATAGATAGCTAATCCACAGATTAAACAATTTTGGCCAGAGTACCGCGTTTGGTGCTGTGCGTTTCCTACCACATCGTGTTGGGAGGCGCATGATGTCAGTTCACTTACTGTTGGTGATGCTTGATCAGTTGGTCAAGGTGGTGTCCATCATATCGTTCAGTCATCAGTACCTTTTTCCCTTTGTAATTAGTAAGTAACCTGAGGGAAAGTTTAATTTTGCAAAGAATATAAGCTTCCAGCAAGTTCCTTGTCAACATTTCACTCCATCATTGTTTTAAGTGGATTTAAAAATGGGAACAATCTTAGAAATCATTTTACTCAGTGTCCTCATTTTGCAGCCTGATTTAATAAATATTATTAGCTTTCCATTAGAGATACCGCCTTGAAACTAGGGACATAGAAGTACTTGAGATGTGATTTTACTGCCTTGGAGCTTTTGGACGAAAACTAACATGATTGGAATTCAAGGGGCTGATTGGGTGATACTGAATGTGTATTCCAAGATGATTCAACTGAGAGGTTTTATTTTCCAAAAGACTAAAATGATGTCATTATGGTAACTTTGTATGCTAGTCTAAGACGGCCAGTGGTGCTTTCTGAATTACAATTTTATTAGACAGAATTAAAATGGAAAACTTTAAGTGCAGTTTTATGGTAGAAGTTCTGTGAGTCCTGTATTTTAGGGATTTGAATGTATCTTTTTCAGATTATATAAATGTGTGTATTTTAAAGTAAAAATCTAGCATGGCCCAAATTTCTTATTGTTAAATAATTTAGTAAATAGCTTTTTGTTAGTAAATAATTAATACTGAGCTAAATGAATGTTTATGAATTGAAGAGCATAAGGATACTGTTGTAGGATATTTAAAACATAATATGGGATACAATGGATTAAGAAGCATCTAACATAGTGCCCCAAATAGTTGTTTACTAATAAGTGAGTTCTATACAGGTGAGCCATGGTTTATAATCCCTCTTACTTGCTTATGAATAGAATGTATACAAATTAACTCTATAGAGATTTAAAAGTTTGTTCTGCCAATAAGAACCCATAGTTTTCTTGTTTGTTTATTTTGTTCTGGGATATAAGAATATGGAAGGACTTTGTTTTGGTTTGATAATGGGAAATTTAACTAGTTTTTTTTTTGTCCCAAATTCTCTTTAAAGTTCTTGGTAGGACATATAATTTAAGACAAATAAGGAGTAAGTTCTACACTTTAAAAGCCTGGAATCATGATTGGGTTTCTAATAGATTGGTAATATGAAAAAAAGTACTGAATGTGCCAAATTATATATTGTATAATCCAGTAGTTATACATATGGTTATTGAAATGATATGAAACTTTCCCCAAAGAATGACTTCATCCCTGTAAATGTTATGGAAACATATGTTATGTTATGGAAACAAAGTTAACATTTTAAAACTTTTTCAGCAAAATCTCATTGGAACTCTGTGATGTTGGGATTTCCTCAGTGTAAAAACACTCCTTGTAAGTCCTGCAATAGGATTGATTTCTTCTATTGATTGCTTTCATAGTCTTAGTGTATAATTATGGGTCTACCTAGAATGTGTCGTTTTTGTCTCTTTCCGGTGCAACCCTATTGGTTAGACTATGTTGCTAATGTCATCAAGGTCATATTTAATTCCTTTGTGGGCTATACAGTGTCACCTGTTACTTGCTCTTGGACTGAATATTTAGCAACATTTTCTTCCATGTAACTTTGGTTACTGGAAAAATTCCACGAGAAAGTGAACAGATCAATCACCAACTTAGAGATTTAGAAAAGAACAGACAATTTAGAAAAGAATACAGCTCTTGCTGCTTCAGAATCATATGAAAATATATGAATAATGCTGTCTAGCTGGGGAAAGTGCAATCAAAATATAAATGAGTTCTGGAAAGTATCAAATTCTAAGAGGCATGTGGTGATAGGGAGGCCTGTGTGTTTATCTCTGGAGTGTGAGAGAAATGTGAAGAATATGGGACTATTTAAGAAATGGAGCAAATCTGCAGAGTAAAGTCAACGAGGGCCAGGGTGGTAGCATTAGGGTCAACTTGAATGCTGGCAGACAGGAAAGGAGGAGAGGGGTGAGGAGGCTTGTTAAATTTTGAAGTGGAGGTGTGAATTTGTGTGTTTACGAAAGAGACCAGTTTAAGGATTTACTGAACGGGAAGCACGTAGAATGAGACAGCACTGCTTCAGGTGGTTTCAAGGTGAAGTGTTAAGTGTCAAGGAGGAAGAGCTGGTTTTCCAAAATCTTGAGACGGAAGGCATTGGCTGATGGACTTTGAAAAGGCTCTGAAAGTGTGCCTCTTTGTGGGTGATGCCGTCTATATACAGCTGTTCTCCTGACATCTTTCACCATTAGGATCAAGCAGACCACCTCTGGACATGTTTCTGGGTCTGTGCACATCAGGCCAGTGTGGTATTTTGGCAGAGAGAGTAGTGAAGGAGAGGAACTGCAGTCCCACGGGCTTAGGCTTCAGAGGGAGCAGCCATCCCTCCCTTCCTACCATAGAGAGGTGGAATAGAAAGTGACTGAGTGGCAGAATGGTTGCTCTGGCCTGGTCACATCACAACATCACATTACACGTTACTCAGCCAGCCTACATCTCTATCTCTAACACTTGGGGGAAAAGTAAAGCTAAGATTGTTGCTCATAGAGAGTTTTTGGGGGGGGGGATTTCATTTACATGTTTCACATTTTTAGCTAATTCTTGTAGACAGTTTGCTTGGAATACGTGGCGTTGGGTGTTCAGGGAAAGGAGTCCTAATTTCCAGTTATGGAAAAAGGGTTTGAGAGTTATTTGGATGGCTCTATCTCTGCTAGCATACAGGACTGTTGCTGTGTTTGCCCGGGATCTAAATATGAATACATATTCACTTATTCCTCATTTACTACCAAGCCATGCCAACTACTGTATCCTCAGGTCAGATACTAAATAAAATGGGAATATGTTATTGTGTGACTCATCCTTTTTGAGTGTTTTTCCCCCTGTGTTTCAGATTTATAATGGTGTGGTGTGAAGAGATTCAGGATTTCCATTCCTGCTTTTTCCTTTCCTGCCAAGCTCATGACCCCTGCCAACTCCATCCTTTCCTTCAGCTGCCTGCAATTTTCGTTTGGGTTCTGGACTCTGGGACTTTATAGAACAGGAGTCATTTAAACTCTTTTTTCCAAATGGGACAAGTATCTTAATTGAGGTTGACCAACACCTACTGTGACAGAATCTTCCCCTCATCCTCCTGGCACAGGGGGAGAATTCATTCAGTAGAAGAATGGCATGAAACTGTGTATCCAAACACTGTCCACTGGGATAAAGCTAATGCCCGCTTGGAGGCACAACACAGTGGCTCCTTTGCCAAGCTCTGTTGTTCTGCTTGGTCCCAAGCCAGATGGCAGCCTAGTGGGTGAACCATTGGCTCTGGCCTTTCCCCAACCCCCTCGGGTCTAGGATAAAATGCCCAGCTGTCCCTTCTCTTGCAGGACTTACCCAGTGAAAACCCTCACTGTTACTTGACATTTACATAATTTTGTTTAAATTTTTAACTATAGTACTACCAGTATGGTTTTATTGGTAGTATGAAAACTTCAAATTGCTTGCCAGAATTTAAGAGTGAATCCATTTAACACCAGACTATTTGAGTATTAAGAGAGCTTCTGGGGTGAGCATGAGAGAAAGTGGGAAGATCTGAATTAGGTTGAACTAGTGTAGTTCATGTACTGGATATAGTTATTTTGATGACTAGAAAGACTTTTACTGAGGTTTGCATAATTCGTTTTAGTACCTTTTATCTGTTAGCCACTTTCTGATATCTACACGACAGATAGGAGCATCCAAGGTCTCCATCAAGTGGAAATGTATCCCCTGCATCTGATGGTGCTCATGCTTTTGTGCCTGGATTATATTGTAATATTAAGTATGCCTTATCTGAATAATGGTAATAATAGCTGTTGTGATTTGTTTTCAAGTCTGAAATGTAGTTGGAGGTGTATGAAGAAATCAAGAAGGAATTCTGGAAAGGAAGCAGACCTGGTCATTTCACAGAGCTTCATCTGTGTAGATCCTCCATTTTAACACTAGCTTTGCTTTCTATGATTATGGTGCATTACTAGTAGCATTCTTACAATTGTATTTTATTTAATTTTTGCTTTTTTTGGTGTGTGTGAGGTAGATTGGCCCTGAGCTAACATCTGTTGCTAATCTTCCTCTTTTTGCTTCAGGAAGATTGTCCTTGAGCTAACATCTGTGCCAGTCTTCCTCTATTTTATGTGGGATGCCCACAGTGTCATTTGACGAGTGGTGCTAGGTCTGCACCTGGGATCTGAACCTGCGAACCCCTGGCTGCTGAAGCAGAACACGTGAACTTAACCACTGTGCCACTGGCCCGGCCCTGCTTTCTTTTTCTTTAATCTCTTTGAAAATAATAGAAAATGTCAAGAACTTTATTTTTTTTCCCATTATCTCTGGCTTTTTTTTTTGGAGGAAGATTAGCCCTGAGCTAACATCTGCTGCTAATCCTCCTCTTTTTGCTGAGGAAGACTGGCCCTGAGCTAACATCCATGCCCATCTTCCTCTACTTTATATGTGGGATGCCTGCCACAGCATGGCTTGCCAAGCGGTGCCTTGTCCTCACCTGGGATCTGAACTGGCAAACCTGGGGCCGCCGAAGCGGAACATGTGAACTTAACTGCTGTGCCACTGGGCCAGCCCCTAGCTTTTTTTGTTTTTGCAGGCTTTTTTGGTGAGGAAGATTGACCCCGAGCTAACATCTGTTGCCAATCTTCCTCTTTTTTTTTCCTTCTCCCCAAAGCCGCACTACATAGTTGTATATCCTAGTTGTAAGACTTTCTGGTTCTTCCATGTCGGACACTGCCTCAGCATGGCTTGATGAGTGGTGCAATAGGTCCGTGCCCAGGATCTAAACCAGCAAATCCCAGGCTGCCAAAGCAGAGGTGTAAACTGAACCATTAAGGAACCAGGTGGGCCCTCATCGAGAACTTTATTGATGATGTTTCTGAGACACATACATATTTCTAAACAAAGCTGAATTACTTTGGTAGGTTGGGGGGAAGTACACTTTTTCCTGCTAGCCCACACTATGATCTCCCATTCACCACTGGATTTGCAGCTCAAGGAAATATCCTGCTTTCTTAAGGATCCTGTTACAGCTGGAGTCACATTTCTGTAAGACACAGTGCTATAAATAAGTGATGGTTATCCTACAGATGCCTCTTCCACCATAATGTAACTGAAATGACGCAACTAATACTGTTGATGTCCTTAGAAAAGTAATGATTGCCTTGCCTTCCTCATAGGATTCTGTGAAATGAAATGAGATAGTAGATTCAAAAGTGTTTTTTAAGGTGTTAGTTGATCAATAAATGTAAAGAGACATGATAATGATTATTACTGTTATCACAATTAATTTTTCTACTATGACTTTTATCTCAATGAACATCGCCATTATTAACGTCTTCACTGTTGGGGTATAACTTTTCAGACCCGTCTCCTCTACTTCCTTACTGACTTACCAGGAAAGAGAGGGGAAATCATGCCAATTGATAATTTGGAATTTGTAGTTAGAGACTTTTTTCTTCTTGGCAAATCTGAGGCCTCAATATAATAATATTCCTGACTCTGGATCCCTAAATTTCTCTTTTCCCCCAAGTTTGATTGAGGTATAATTGACAAATAAAAATTGTATATATTGAAAGTGTACGCTGTGATGGTTTGATAACATATATACATTGTGAAATGATTACCACAATCAAGTTAATTAACACATCCATCACCTCACATAGTTACGTTTTTTTTTTTTTTTTGGTTTGTGAGAACACTTAAGATCTACTCTCTTAGCAAATTTTAAGTATACAATAGAGTATCATTAACTCTAGTCACCATGCTATAGATTGGATCCCCAGAATTTATTTGTCTTGTAACTGAAAGTTTGTATCCTTTGGCCAACATGTCCCCATTTTCCCCATCCCCTAGCCTTTGGCAACCACCATTCTACTTACTGGTTCTATGAGTTTGACTTTGTAAAATTTCACGTATGAGTGAGATCATACAGTATTTGATAGGAGTACTTGATTCTGCCTAAAGTCTCAGTCCAGTCCAGAGGGGCCAGCTCTGTCCTTTGGAGAATTTTTAAGAGCCCTGATTCATTAGCTTCTTATTTGATATCAAGGACCATTGCTGCTGTTCTGTATTAACTTTGTGCCTCAGTCTGTTAAGTGAGTTTCTGTCTTGCTTCTGTGATAAAATCCTCAACTGCACTGAAGGTGTGGTTACTGATTTCCTGTATTGACTCTTTGTCTTGGCCCTAAAAACCTGCTCAGAATCCCTTAATTCTCTTTGATTTCCTAAATTTAGCTGGCCCTTCCCTCCCTGCTTCCATCCCCCTGACACTCCAGCTTTAAATCTTGCCCGAGTCCCAGTTTCTTCACCCGCAATCTGGTTGATATCTAACATGTTATCTGAACTATAGTATAAATGGAATTTGGTGGGACTGGTACTAAGGAGAAGGGAAGGTATGGGAGCTACAAAGGAGAGAGGGGAGATTGACATGAACATAGCATAAAGGTGTAAAGAGACAGGTACATTTCTTCATTCACAAGGCTGTGAACTTTATAAAGGCCAGTAAGCCTTTGTTTATTGCTGTATCTCTAGTGTGTGAAACTGTGCCCAGCATTTAACTTATCCAGTAAATATTTGTTGAGTGAGTGTTTGGGACATACACTGAATTGACTGGTTTGCTGGGAGGGCATTTTAGTGTGAAATTTTAAGGTCTGGATCATTGTAGTCTTGTTTATTGCTATAACTCCACGTTGTTTTGCTCAATGAAATAAGTGTTGGGATTAGTGGAGTTGTGGCTAGAATGCTGAAATTGATAATGCAGAATCTTGAATGCTGAGCTAAGGGTTTGGTTCTTATGACAAGGAAAGAAGCAGAGTTCTGGATCTTATTGTTTACTTGTACTGTCTAAGAAGATAAGAGTTTTGTCCTCTAAGTGTACTCTTATTTGAGCTGAAGGTTTTAGAAAAGACAATCCTTTGATACAAAGGAAAAGAAGGGATATTTTTACCTAAGATGTTCCTCCTTGAGTTACTTAAAGTCCAGTATCTAAATAGGTAGATATGTTTCTAAAACATGCTTTTAAAAACTTGCTTGTTTGGATAGTCAACATGTTTATACACATCAATACCAGAAGTACATTTCTATGCATTATCATATGAATAATAGCTGTGGTTTCAAGAACTCAACAAAGTGATGAAAGGCATCCAGTGTTTTCATTCTTGCTGGTCTATTTTGGCATCCTTTGGTGTTTAGCAATTAGTTACTGCTTGAGGTTCCTTGAATTGGGGTAGAGTGAGTGTTTCTAGGTGTCAGATTCTCCTCTTCATCTACCTTTGTCTCTGGACTCTGACGTGGACAATTATAGGCCGTAAAGATGTATATTTTTCAAATACTCCTACTCCAGCAAAGTGAAACCTATCCAGGGTACAAACCGAAGGATCAAATTGAGAAGGAGAGCTTATCTTGATAGATACGCTTAACGACATTTCTTCTTGAGGTGTTATCTTCATCGAGTTCTTGGACTGCTTGTGGGATCAAATCACCCCTGATTGTGGTGAACATAGTTTCATGCGTAAACAGGAGGATTTTTTTTTTTTTGGTGCGTATGTGTCTGCCGTAGGATAGAGTGTAAAGCCATGCTTGCTAATCAAGGACAGTTGCTTCTGCCAGCTATGAACTAAAACTGGAGTTGGAATTAGGGCAGGCCCGTGGAAAACACACACTGAGCACCGGAGTGGCAGGTGTGTCCTCTACAGGGTGGGAGATCATTGTCACTCTTGGCTCCCTGCTTTCTCCTTATCTTAATCCAAGCACCCTGCGGGTTCAGACAGATAGAATCCAATTCTCGAGGCAGTCGTCCTCAGCAGGGGAAAACAGGAGAGTTATTCTCTGAAAGCATGGATGTAGGGGGCAAAAGACAGGAGGCTTGAGGTTTCTGAAATGTGAATATCCTACACTAGATTCACTTTTCTATCAGGAATTACTATAGTCAGTCTAGGTTTTCTTGACAGGAGGAACTGATTCTTTTTAGGCTTACTGGAGTATGGGAGCACAACTAAAATCTCCTAACCAATGTTGGAAAACTTAGAAAATAAAGAGGAAAATAACCATCTATACAAATAACATAATAATCACTTAATATTTTTGTTTTTGATTTTAATGATGAACAAGATGCTATATGTTGTTTTGATGAGAATAAGTTGTCTTCCTACCTTTACTGCTATCATAATTGTTGTTACCATTGTCATCATCATCATCATCATTAAATATTTATTAATTCCTTGCTATGAGCAAGGCAAGTTCCAGGAAGAGTGGAGAACATAAATAAATGGAAGATGTGTTTCCTTCTTTTAAGGAGATTCTTTTGTATTTAGTAGTGAACATATGTCCAAGAAAAATGAATTTGTAGTATGTGATTTATTCAGTCCACAAATGTCCATTGAGCTCCACTGTGTGCCGGGCACTGTACTCTGTATTTGAGAAATAATGTTGAGTAAGATGTAGTTTCTGCCCCTGAACTTACTGTCCAGGGGAGGTGATAGATAAGCAAATAAAAATTTCAAGAAATGATAATATGTGAAGTCAGTGAAATGTCACAGACAGCAAGTGCTATAGGAAGATATTGTATTAAAAGATATATCAAATAACACATTAGACAGTGTTGGAAACCAGAATAAAAACATTCTTTTGAGTACTTATGTTTTATGCGGGCCTTCAATGAGAGCTCAAGGCATAACCTTAAATAGACAAGTAATACATGCTGGTAACAGTGAAAGTAATATAGTTCAGGTGCATTACATTCAGCTCTTCCAGAAGAACACAGGGATGGCTCTTGAGGAATTTAGTTAAATGGACCCTAAATTCTCTGTAGGGATCACTTGTCTTAAAACTGTATTTGCTTTTGTCAGGAGTTTAACGTTAACATTTGACAAGTGCGTGAAGTGCTCATGTTCTGTGATATGGATTGAAGAGAAGATCATATGTTTTATATTCTAGGTTGGCAGGTGTCAAGGTTACTATTCCGTTATAAAATCTGGGAAACCTGATCTGCGTTTTTTCTCTTTTGCCTAGACAATGGGTGTTTCCATCTCTACAAGGAGGGAATTTGAATGAAAGAGAAAAAGCTTAGGTCCCTTATACCTTGGCTATTTTGTCTTTGCCTACCATAAAACTTGCTGCAGAAGAGAATTTTATATCAAGTTATTCCATTTTAAACCAACCTGGTATATTTTATTTTCTTTATATCAAGTGAAAGTAGTGAGAACTTACTTGTTGATGCCTTATTTGAATTGTTCAGTTCCAGAATGAAAAATACCAAGAGAGCTGTGGAATTTCTCTCCCTGGAGATCTTTAAGAAAATGTGTTCAGACATTTAACTGCCTGAAATTGTTTGTGTAGAGTTTTGTGTGTCCTACTTTAAAAATCAAGATGCATAAAAACCCAGACTTAGAAAATTGGTATTATTAAGGATGACTTTTCTCTTTCTAATACTAGTCACTTTAGTTTTCCTATGAGGTGAAATGTATTTGGTAGTAAACAAATACTTATAATTGGTGAGCATTTACTTATGAATATTTCTTACATAATATCTTAATTTGTATTTGTGAATCATTTTGTAGTTTTTAGAACACTTACAGTATTATATCATTTGAGCCTTGGAGGTCTTATATAGTGGACAAGGCTGGTTTTATGGTTATCCCCATTTTGCTGATGACGAATCTGGGGATGAGAGGTTATGAGACTTGCCTGTCCTGTGAGTTATTAAGCGGTGGGATTTAGCACAGGCAGTTTGATAGCAAATTCTTTCCTCTTTTTAGTATGTATGAGGCATTAATTTTTTTCTTAAATGAGTATTTGTTCTGTTTTAAGTCAAAATCAGGTGAGTATAGATTCCGGTGAACTGGATGATATCTCTGGGCCATTGCTATCTCCTTTCTGCAAGCTGAATGACCACTGTGGGAAGGGAAAATAATGTTTGGGGCTCCCCAAGTTATTATTTCATCAATTGCCACTTTCTTAGCAATGCAGTGTTGTAGATGGTAATTAGCGGTTCTCAGATCAGTTCATAAAAATAATTTTGCTTATAAGGTTACCAAATTGATGTTATTGGAACTAACTTGCTGCTCATAAAATAATATGGCTTGATGTTTAAAAATAGGTTGATGTTCTAGGAAACGGAATGAGTTTGTTAAGGTACTGATATTAAGTACTTTCACATAACCACATACCTATATACAATAGCTTCACTCGAGTATTGATAAGTTAGACTGGGCACTTAGAGAACCAAAATAAATTCGGTTCATTAACTATTCTTGAGTGTTTACATTGGAGCCACAGTTTACATAGGTTAAGTTTTGAAGTTAAGAGGACCAAATGTGTACAGCAAATAAAATCTCTAGGAAGAAAAAGAGGATATATTACTGAGGGTTATTAGATTAGGCTTCAGGTGTTGAGCTAATTTTATCTTGTAGTTCTGGTTTAGGAAGTTAATTTTTTTTCTGAAAATTTACTGCATATATAATACCTAGTGACTGGAGAGAATTTGCAAATGTCAGAAAAGGACAAAGAAGAAAATAATCCCTTGTGACCCTTCTGTTTGAGAACGTTTTAGGTAAGAGGAGAAGGGTGAAGTCATTTTAGAAGAAGGAATTAGTGATTACAGCACTGGAATGACTGACGAAATTCATGAGCATGCAGAGAGGAGCTGGGGGTAGGAGGTGTGCCTTGGGGGATGGTTGTAGGTGTTTGTTTAGCTAAATTATGGTGGACCGTGAATTCCAGGATAAGAGATTTGTTGTTCCGAAAGGAAGGGATCCAGAGCTCCTCTAGCCCAGAACTCTTGTTTTACAAGAGAAGGAAACCAAATTGTTATTCAGCTTAGTTAGCCAAGGTCTGGAACCCAGGCTTCCTGGTTATGAAGCTAATGTTGCTTCTATTGTGTCATGTCATATGTTGCCATTGTTGGTTCTGGGACAGAGGACAGCAAAGTAGAAACAGGTCTTTTTAAGAGTAAATTTTCACAGTCTTAGGAAAAGGGTCAGAAGGGGAAGTTATTTGAAATAGGAAGACCGGTTAAGCTTATTTTGATCATCCAGGCGTGAGGTGATACACAATGAAAGAGATGGAGGAGTCAGTAATGACTAGAGTTTCAAGCTGGGTAATGAGGATATAGGAAGTGCTGTTAAAATAAATGAGTCAATTTGGAGAGTAAACTTGTTGTATGGGGACGATCAGGTTCGGTTTTGAATAAATTAGGACATCAAGGAGAAATGTTTTATTAGGCAGATAAGAATATGGGGCTGTATTATACATGTTAAATTATACTTTGCAGATACGAGGATTGACAAGTAGGATAGAGTAGGACTAATCCCTTCACACGGTACAACTGAGGGCAAGTTAATTCTAGAAAGTCTCCCTAAGACTGTTGCTTTAAGAAAAAATAAGTTATTTATTAGATATGTCACTGAATGAAACATCTGACTGATTAACTGGTGTGGGCACGCTCACCTCAAAAAGACCTTTACTGGGCTTATTGTGTAATTGTATGCTGCTTCTTTTCCTCCAATAAAAGTATTAGTTGCGTGTACAACCCCATGTAAAACCTTGTGTCTTACGGAAGATGATGTAACTCTTCAGCCATTGCCAGAGTGGCTTTGTGGTATTTCATGATGTGATCACATTTTTGGTTATGATTATAATTCAGTTTAATAATGTTAACTAGTTTCATTTGGGTAATACATTGGCGCTAATCACTCATCATTTGTTGTTTTTAAACTTTATGTATGGGTAAAACCAGATATAACAGCTGTTGACATTTCTAAGAAATGGTGGTAGTGTTAGTGCTGTTGAGTTGATTCTGACTCCTGGTGACCCTGTGGAGAGCAGAGCAGAACCCTGCCCAGTCTTTTTTGCGTCATCCTCTCACCTTCTGGTGCTATACCAGACCATGCTCTGCTGACATTCATAGGATTTTTATGGCCAGATTTTTTTGGAAATGGGTGCCAGGTCCTTCTTTCTAGTCTCTCTTAGTCTGGAAGCTCTGCTGAAACCTGTCCACCATGGGTGACCCTGCCGGCATTTGAAGTATTGGTGGGGTAGCTTTCAGCATGACAGCAACACGCAGCCACCATGGTATAACAACTGACAGATAGATGGTGTGGGTCCCTGACCAGGAATCAGACCCAGGCCACAGCGGTGAGAATACCAAAGCTTAACTGCTGGAACAGAGGGCTGGCTAAGAGGTGGTGAACCTGAGCTATTATATGGTCCATGAGAATTTTAAAGATGGGCCCATTGTCCTTGTTTAGCTTCTCTTTGTGTATTTCTAAGGATTTCTAAGACTTTTAAACTTTTTTTTTTTTTAATTTTTTTTCCTTTTTCTCCCCAAAGCCCCCCGGTACATAGTTGTATATTCTTAGTTGTGGGTCCTTCTAGTTGTGGCATGTGGGATGCCACCTCAGCATGGCTCGATGAGCAGTGCCATGTCTGCGCCCAGGATTCGAACCAACGAAACACTGGGCCACCTGCAGCGGAGTGCACGAACTTAACCACTCGGCCATGGGGCCAGCCCCTTAAATGTATATATTAACTTTATCCATAACTAAACAGTTTACTTAAATTCTTGGTCCTAGAAGTTCCCGTAACCTGTATTACGGCGTTTATCACCCTGTGTTGTAATTATCTGCCTGGGTTTGAATCCAAGCTTTACTGCTTAGTAGCTATTTGAACTTGCAAGTTATTAGAATTCTCCATGTTTCAATGTTCTCATCTCTAAGACAGGACAGTATTAGTACTTACTTCATGGGCTTGTTGTGAGAATTAAATTGTTCAATATGTCAAGCACTTGAAAAAGAGCCTGGCACATAGCAAGCCCTCAGATATTAGCTATTGTTGTTGTTACTGATCTCTTTTGCTGGCTCTCCTGTTCATGGTTCATCCTTGTGTGCCTTTGGACCTTGAACAGTGTCTGTATTCAATAAATTTTTGAAGGACTGATTGACTAAGGAAGGAGACAGAGGAAGAAGTTATCGTGAGTTTTCTCATAGGGTGAAGCAGGAAGATGCCAGCTCTTTTTCTTTACAATCTTGCTCAGCTCCACTTTAGGTGAAAACTGCTTTTTCCTTAGTCGCTAAGACTCAATGTTACTGATCCCAATGAGGTGTTGTAAAGAGAACAGTTTGGTTAATCTAAGCTAGGATTGGCTAATCGTTTCCCTGTGGCTTTTACGCTTTAAAAAATATGCGCTAACCAAACCCCGCTCTCCTGTTGATAGCATTTTTATTGCCATCACAAAGTGAAGGACAGCGCAAGCTATATAATTTGCAGGACCCAGGGCAAAATGAAAAGGGAGGGGCGTCCAGCTTGGGTGAGGAATCTCCCTTTCCCATGAGCTGCAACCCCAAACTACACATGGTCCACCTCCAAGGGGTCGTGCCTGGATTTGCTTTGTACCTGAATGGGGGGTGGGAAAGAGGACCCTACTGAGTCACCTACCTAATGGACTGTGGCACTACCAGCTCAGAATGGGGATGGCCAGTGTCTCCCCTACCCACCTCCCTGCAACCCAGTTACTGCATCCCAGGTACTGGCCTGGTGGGGAGGTGGGGGGAGTGGGACTGCACATGAACCAAGGCCCTAAGCCAAGCTTCATCGTTCCATTGGACTTAACACATGAGACAGGAATTCAAAGGTACAGTTTTTAGGAATTTCACAACAATTACCACAGAACAAGACCCTGGCCCTTCTGAGCGCGACACCCTGTGTAACTGTTCTGGTTGTATGCCCATGAAGCCCGCCTTGGTGAAGAACAATTTTTGCAGATATATCTTTCTGGGCGAGGCCACCTATGTAGACAGTCCATTTCCAGCTGGAAACTAAGCCTGAGGACAACTCACCATTGTTGTTCAGTTTCTTTGCTGTTGCTGCTTTTGAACATACAGGATCTCTAAAAGCACCATGTATTTTTTTAATTATTGAGGTAACACTGGTTTATAACATATAAGTTTCAGGTGTACATCATTATGTTTCAGGTTCTGTGTAGACTACATCATGTTCACCACCCAAGGGCTAATTCCCGTACGTTCTTGTACATGTGTGCCCTCTTACGCTTTTTGCCCAAGGATCATTTATTTTTTTTTTTAAAGAATGTTACCCTTTTCCTATTGTTACCAGTCCACATAAATGTGCTCAACTTAATGGTTTTGGACAACATGATGCATTAACTGCTTTTCTCATAGTTTTGCTACAAGGGAGGTATTAGTTCTATTTTACTTACCTAGAAACTGAGGCTCAGAGCGGTTGATAGGTACTTTTCCTAAAGCCATGCCATAATTGGCAAAGCTGAGATTTAAACGTGGGTCAGACTGTCTTATTCATTAGCCTATAATTATTTCCACTGGCTCTAATGCAAGTTTTAGTGTCAAATCTACATGACACCTACTTTCTGGTGGCAGCTTTGTGCCTTAGGAACTTCCTGTTTATTGAATTAGTGTGTATTTCTAAGTGCTTTGTAGCTTTTAAGCTCTTTACAAATTTTAGTCTTTAATAGGGATCTAGTCCTTTATGCAATAAGATTCTGCATCTTTCAGTTTGATTTTTTCTTCTAGTCTTTTGTTCACAAAATTTCTGGAGTGCTGAGACTTTTCTTTGAGCATGGTTTCCATCCTTAGATCTATCTGTTGTCATATCAGAGTAACTTCTGCTGGGTAATATTTTCTGTATTGATGGGTCCCTGTGTGTCAGAGAATGTAAGAGGAAAAAATGAAGGAGTCCCAAAAGGAAACTAATGTCGCTTTTAAAAAGCTCATTAAAAAACATCTACAGTGACCTCAAGGGACTTTCAGAGTCTTTTTTGAAAAGCTTTGTTTACTAGTAGCCTTCTCTTCAAGGGACTCAATGATTGAGAATTTAGACTGCAGTCAGACAGACCTGGCTCAGATCCTGCCTCTGCTCTTTGACCTTGGGACTTAACCTCTAAGCCTCAGCATCTTTACCTGTAAAATGGGAGTAATACTAAAGCTCACTCCCAGCTTATTGTAAGGATCACATGAACTAAGGCATTTGCTGTGTTTAGTGTAGTACCTGGCACGTAGGGTGCTGTCACTGAGTGTTGGCTAGTACGGAGACTCATGTGTGAGTTCAGCAAACACTTGTTAAGCACCTGCTGCTGCCAGGCACTGTGCAGGTGCTGGTGATACAAAAAGAAAATGAGTCTGCCTCTGTCTTTTTGGAGCTCATGTGCCAACTCTGGGACAAATATGTAAACAAATGACCATATAACATGTTGTGCATTAAGGTACATGCAGAAGGCCCTGGGGCATCAGGTGAGTTGGAAGAAGCCATTCTTTGTTGATACTTTATCCAAAGGTGAGAATTTTCTTGTAGTAGAAGCATTATCAGTAAGTCTAATGAGTTCTTTTCATATTTTTTAGTGTCTGTTGATCCTTCAAACGCCAAACAGATTTGGAATGTAACTTAACTTTGGCAATTTAACTGAAAGAATCCAATCTTTAAACTTTTCTAACAATTTTATTTATCCAAAGTCTTCACAACTCAAGTAAATAGAACTGATAGGCAAATTCTCATTGTCCTGCTGATTGCTTAAAGACATGCCTATCTTCAATGCATAGAAGGGTTTCTTAGCCCATCAGAGTGGATGTGTTTTCTGAATGATCATTTACACCCATAGAAAATATTATTGGTATTTGGGGAGAAGTGAGTCTAATATTAGCTAGCATAATGATATATTGGCTAGCAGAATAATGAATGATTAGACATTGGCAATTAGAATATTATCTACTATGTATTAAACACTAACAGAAACAATGCTAGGAAGTATATATACTTCTGTAGGATGTAAAATATTAAAATATATTGCATATATAATCATTCAAATCCACATATCAAAACATCATATGGAAGAAATTATCTTCCTCATTTTAAAGATGAGGGAACTTGAACTTGTTTGAGATCATGTAAAACTAAGTGATAGAACCAAAATTAAATTTCAGAGTCTTTGTTCTTTTCACCTTTTTGTGTTGAATATAACTGTTTCTAACTTAACAGGATTCATAATACATTTGTAATTTAAGTTATAAATACATTAACCAGGCTTGAAGAATTTGAGCCAAAATCTGTGCTAGCACTCTAGCTTATCATGAGTCTCCCTAGTGCCAGTTGAAGTGAATGGAAAACTTTGGAAGTAAAAAAATCTGAGGTCTGGTGATTTGCTTATGTTTTTAAACAGTCTTTACTTTTCCAGTTTCAAAGAAATTTCTGTTTTTGGTGTACTAGCAGTACTTAATAATAAAGAGATTGGCCATTACTTACAAACAAAACATAACATTTTAGGTAAGCAATTGAGACAAATACCTACTAGTTGAGACGTTAGTTAGTATTATTATCTAGTCAAAACATTTTTTTCTTATAGGAACATGCAGTTAAATTTTAAATTGTTCTTAAAAGTATTTCTATTATAATACTTGAGGGACCTTTTTAGATGTACTGTATTTCTCAGATTTAAAAAAAATTTGTATTGTGGAAAATTTCAAATATAAAAAGTAGACAGAATAGTATAATGAACGCTTATGTAGCCACCATCGTGCTTCAGTGGTTATTAAATCTTGGCTAGTCTTGTTTCATCCATCTCCCCATTGTCTTCCCTCCCTTATGAAGCGAAGCGTATCTCAGAAATACCATTTCATTTGTAAATATTTCAGTATATTCAGTATATTCTAAAAGATAAAAACACTTTTTAAAAAAGATATAACCATTCTTTATCATACCTAAAAGTGAAAGTTAATAATTTTTTAAATATTGTTAAATATTCAGTTAATGTTCAATTTGCCAGTGGTTTCATAAAAGTCTTCTTTTTACCTTTTTTTTGAATCGGGGTCCAGATAATGCCCTTTAGGATTGGTTAGTATGTACTTTAATGTCTCTTTTAATATATAGATATTCCCCTCCATTTTTTTTTTCCTCCTTGCAATTTATTTGTTGAAGAAATTGAATCGTTTGCCCTGTAGAATTTCCTACAGCTTGATATTGCTGATTATGTCTCTGTGGTATAGTTTATTGTGTCCATCTATGCTGTGTATTTTTTATAAACTGGTAGAAGGATCTAGAGGCTTAATCAAATTCAGATTCCTCTTCCTTCTTTATCCTTCCCTGTCCTTCTTTCCTTCTGTTCTTCCTCCTCTTTCTTTTCCTCCCTTCATTCTTTCCATCTTTCTTCTTACTATATAAGTGGTATTTCTTCTTCCTTCAGGAGACATATAATATGTGGTTGTTTTGCTTTGTTTGATACTGTCAGCTATTATGCCTAGATACTTTAATTCATTAGGAGTTGGAAAGTATGATAGTTTGTCATTTTATTTCGATTTATTATCTGGAATACTTCTATAAAGAAAAACTTCCCCTCATCTACTATTTGTTTGGCTAATTGTACAGTATGTATAAAAAAGTTTGGAAAAATGCTTGATTCTGTCTCAGTTTCTGAGTTTATTTATTTATTTAATTGCAGTAACTTTGGATTATAACATTATATAGCCTTTGGATGTATATCATAATATATTTTGAATTCTGTGTAGATTACATCATATTCACCACCCAAAAACTAATTATAGTCCATCCCCTCACATGTGAGCCTAATCACTCCTTTTGCCCTCCTCCCTTCCCCTATGGTAACCACCAATCTAATCTCCAGTGCTATGTGTTCGTTTGTCATTGTTCTTATCTTCTACTTATGAGTGAGATTATACGGTATTTGACTTTCTCCCTCTGACTTATTTCACTCAGCATAATGCCCTCAAGGTCCATCCATGTTGTCACAAATGGCTGGATTTCATCATTTCTTATGGCTGAGTAGTAGTCCATCGTGTATAAATACCACATCTTTATCTATTCGTTCCTTGATGGGCACCTAGGTTCCTTCCAAGTCTTGGCTATTGTGTAGAATGCTGCAATGAACATAGGGGTGCAAGTATCTTTATGCCTTTGCATTTTCAAGTTCTTTGGATAAATACCCAGCAGTGGGATAGCTGGAACATATGGTAGATGTATTCTTAATTTTATGGGGAAACTCCATACTGCTTTCCTTAGTGGCTGCACCAGTTTGCACTCCCACCAGCAGTGTACCAGGGCTCCCTTCTCTCCACCTCCTCTCCAACATTTGTTGTTTCCTGTCTTGTTAATTATAGCCATTCTGAGCGGAGTGAGGTGATCCTTCATTGTAGTTTTGATTTGCATTTCCCTCATAGCTAATGATGTTGAGCATCTTTTCATATGCCTGTTGGCCATCCATATATCTTCTTTGGAGAAATCTCTATTCAGATCCTTTGCCCATTTTTTAATTGAATTGTTGTTTTTTTGTTGTTGAGCTGTATGAGTTCTTTGTATATTTTGGATCTTAACCCCTTATCTGATATATGATTTGCAAATATCTTCTCCCAATTGTTAGGTTGTCTTTTCGTTTTGTTGATGGTTTCCTTTGCTGTGCAGAAGCTTTTTAGTTTTATGTAGTCCCATTTGTTCACTTTTTCTTTTGTTTCGCTTGCCCAGTGAGATATGGTACTTGAAAATATGCTGCTAAGACTGATGTCAAAGAGCGTACTGCCTAGGTTTTCTTCTAGAAGTTTCATGGTTTCAGGTCTTACATTCAAATCTTTAATCCATTTTGAGTTGATTTTTTGCATGGTGTAAGGTAATAGTCTACTTTCATTCTTTTGCATGTGGCTGTCCACTTTTCCCAACGCCATTTATTGAAGAGACTTTCCTTTCTCCATCGTATGATCTTGGCTCCCTTGTCGAATATTAGCTGTCCATAAATGTGTTGGTTTATTTCTGGGCTCTCAATTCTGTTCCATTGATCTGTGTGTCTGTTTTTGTGCCAGTACCATGCTGTTTTGGTAACTATGGCTTTGTAGTATATTTTGAAATCTGGGAATATGATGCCTCCAGCTTTGTTCTTTTTTCTCAGGAATCCTTTGGCTACTCGGGGTCTTTTGTTGTTCCATATAAATTTTAGGATTGTTTGTTCTATTTCTGTGAACAATGTTGTTGGAACTTTGATAGGGATTGCATTGAATCTATAGATTGTTTTAGGAAGTATAGACATTTTAACAATGTTAATTCTTCCAATCCAAGAGCATGGAATATCTTTCCATTTCTTTGTGTCTTCTTCGGTTTCTTTCAACAATGTTTTATAGTTTTCGGTGTACAGACTTTTCACCCCTTTGGTTAAGTTTATTCCTAGGTATTTTATTCTTTTTGTTGCAATTGTAGTTTCTGAGTTTTGAATGGTCGGAATTGTTGGGGAAATTTTGATACATTTATGAAAAGCACCTGGAAAATGTAGAATTAGTTACAAACTAAATCCTAAACATGTGTTGATAAACTAAAAAAGAGGGAAAATAATTGGTATTGAAGGAATATGGAACAGTTCTAATGGCAGTAGTTTTTTAAAAACATCACCGTGTGCTACTTTGAGAAGTATATCTTCTACAAGACATTATGTCGTTAGGCATTTAGTGAACCCTTAGGTATACAATGGTTAAGAGCATGGGCTCTGAAGCCAGAGTTCTGTATGCAAATTTTGGTTCTTTACTTGCCAGTGTAACTTTGGGCAAGTTACTCACTGTCTGTGTGCCTCAATTTTCCCGTCTGTTAAATCAGGACAATAGTAGGCCCTCCGTCCTGGGGCTCCTGTTGAGGACTGAATGAGTTCATCCGTTAGCCACTGAGAGCAGAGCCTGGAACACAGTAAACTCTCAGGAAATGTTAACTCTGGCTGTTGTCAGTGTTTTTCTTTGCTCTTACAGCAGAAAGAAAGGAGGGAGGGAACTTAATGCTTATTTTTATCCATATTACAGAATCTTACTTTTGGTATAAATATTTTCTCATCCACTTCATATGGTCTGGCCTTTTTAAAGTCACATTTGTAACCTCTGCTAAATTGAAGTGTTCTAGGCATTGCACATCAACAGTTGGTAAAATCATAAAAAGAGAGACAACTGAATATTTTATGTCTCTGCCTTATATCCCTCTGTTATACAACTAAGTAGTTTGAAAGGTCATTTATATATGTGTTTGCTATTGAACTGTAAGCTTTTGAGGGGAGAGACTTCCTTTATAATATTGTGTCTTAATGTAGTACTTGGTATTACTTATGAGATCTGAGCCCCTAATATTTGTTCCATTAACTATACTAACATCTCATTTGTCAGATTTGCCTAGTGAATTTCCTCACTATTTAACTACATGTGTTAAAGTAGAATCCTTTAAATATTATGATTTTATTTATTTATTTTTGAACTATTAGGATCGTAATTTTTCTTACAGGCATCAAGTACTTTCCAGCATTCTTAAACAGAATTACTCATTACTATGCATAGTATTTATTTGGGTTGTAACAAAGTGTATCCTTGGAGGCTATTGATATATGCATGGTTTTATGGTTCAGTATCAAATATTTTCGGGACACCTTATGAAATTTTTTGTTGCACTTATGTCTTATTTTTCTCGTTATTATAACCTACCAATTTATTTCTGCTATTGTTTCTTTCTGCTACCTCCATCAATCCTAGCTCTCCAAATTCAAATTTAATGCTTCTAAGCAATGCTTCTGACCTGCTGTGGATTAATTTGATTACCTACTTCATTAGAACTTTTTCTAAAATAAGATTTAAAAAGATCCAAGCCGAGCTTGAGGGCATCTTCTCAGAGTAAAATGAAGAAGTTTAGAACATAAACTGTGTGACATCTGTTTAACTAGTCATCTAACTTCTAAACAAATTTATTTTATTGAGGCTACATTGGTTTGTAACATTGTGTAAATTTCAGGTGTACGTCATTATATTTTGACTTCTGTGTAGACTACATTGTGTTCACCACCAAAAGTCTAGCTTCCATCTGTCACCATATCTATGTGCCCCGTTACCTCTTTCGCCCTCCCCCCATTCCCCTTCCCCTCTGGTATCTGTATCTGTTCTCTGTATCTCTGTGTGTGTTGGTTGGTTTATCTTTTACATATGAGTGAAGTCATATGGTAATTGTCTTTCTCCATCTGACTTATTTTGCTTAGCATAATACCCTCAAAGTCCATCTATGTTGTCAAAAATGGCATAATTTCATTTGTTTTTTAGCTGTATAACTTTTTAATTTACTTGATGACATTGTTGAGATTGTCACAGACGTGTGGCCTCTAGGCAAGTGAGATTTTATTATATTAGGATCTGAATAGAAGAATGAAATGCTGATCTTCTGTTTTTCCATACTGTCAACTTACAAGAATTGGAATTCAGATTCAGATCTGCAGTACTCCAAAGTCCATTTTCTTTGCTATTAGACTCCTGTGACAAAGAAATCAACACTGTTAATTATTACAGTTCTTTAGGATGATATGGAATTAATAATAGTTTTTGATTTAAAACATAAACTCCTTGTCCTTATCTTATAATTGGCATTTTTCTTTATCTTAGCTTTCAAAAATTTTTCACACATATGGATGCTTCAAAGATCTAATGAATAGGTGCATATTCAAAATGCATTTTACAAGACTGTATGTTACATATAGGTCATTTAGTAACATGTGATTTGAATATGGGTCTATATTTAAAAAACCCCAGCTACTATATTTATTTATAGGCCTTGAACTGAATATACAAGTTCAACTACATAAAGGAAATAATTGAATATGCCTATTTTACTTACAGTTTGTAAAATGCTAGAAAATATTAAAAAGATGCAAAATAAAGTACTTTTGAGGCATTCGCAGTTAGACATGGACTCAAATCCTACTTTAAGTCTTAGAATCTTAGTTTGTCCAATACTTAGCAGAGTTACTGCCAGGATTCAATCGGATGGCATGTGAACGTGCCTCTCGCAGTGTTTGACCCTGCCTGATCTCTTTCCTCTTTATCTTTTACATCCATATAATTTTGATTCTAAATAAAAAGAGAAGAAAAAGTATAAATAAAACAGAGAAAAATGTATTCATTGAGCAGAAGCAGCTATTTCTTGCCTGCTGAGCTTCACAATGAATGATATTTACCTTTATTCATTTATTTTTATGTGCAGGGCATCTCTAATAGAGCTTTCATTGGACTGAAGTGGAAACATAAGAATTGGAGCATATTTTCATTTTCAAGGTGAGTTCATTTGTAGAAAATTAGTATATTCAAACCAGACTGCTGTTTCTTAGGAAATGTTGTCATTTGCCTGTGCTCAGAGAAATGTCACAATTATACATGAAATGCAGTCAGCATGGAATGATGGCGAGGGGCCCAGGCTGAGTCTGGAGCTCGCCCAACGCCCGGCTCTGCTGCAGGTGCCCTCGGTGTGGTGGCGCTGGTTACTTGACTTCATTGTGTCAATTTGTCTACTTTTTAGATAGGAGTGATATGGCTCTTGGCTCTGCTTACCTTCCAGGTTACATGTTGTGAGAATAAATTGAGATCATGGATATGAAAGTGTTTCATTAAGAAAAACATACAGTAGAGGTATTAAGATTGTGAACTGTCACTGAATTAAATGGGAATTAACAGTTACAGGCAGAGAATCTTTTTAAGTATGACATTTTTTAATGTTATTGCAGCCTAATACCCTGGAACAGTAGTAAGACAGGGCCAGCTTATATATTGTTTTGGAAAAAACTGGCAAGCAAAAAAGAATAAGAAGAAGTGGTTGAGGAAAGAAAACAAAACCAAACCCATCAGATGGTCTTGAAGGCATTGAAATTTTTAGAACTACAAATTTCTTTACTTATTAGGGAATTTTTGAAGGTTATTAATCTACGGATTACTAAAAGTGTATTTTCCATTAGAAATCTGGTTACATTATTTTCAGTATTTTTACAATTCAGTACTTTACATTCTTGCTGTGGGAAAAAAATCTAGTTCTGATTTTTTCCTTCTCTAGAGTTTTACCCATTTGTCTGTGTGCTTTGATGTGTGTGGTATGATGCTTAGTAAAACTGAATGGTGTTTCTTCTAACTCCGTTGAGTTTTTTGGTTTTCTTTTTAACTTCCTTTATTTCTCTCATTATTCTTCAACTCACCCAGCATTTAACTGTCTTCTCTCTGTTTGGGCTGAGGTTTTTCCTTGTCTCTTATTCTTGGTATCCCAAATTGTATACCTAGGGTTTTTAAAGGTGCCAGGATATGCCAGGATACTGTTTAGCAAATGTGATTACTGTATTTCTTTCTAGTAACTATGTTTGGAAAGTATCTACCTATATCCTCGGAGAGAAATACTGGTCAGATGGTAATAAAATGACTATCTTTGCGTACCCTGGTGTTTAGATATTATCTTATTCTGGTGTGGTGGTCCTTACTGTATAACTAGATAATTTGGTCATCTTTTGTCTAATGTTGCAACTGCTGACATCTCTGTGTTTTAGTCTAGAAAAAAATGTTATATTTTCCTCACACAATTTACTTCTTCAGTCCCTTGCTCAGTGACTGAGGGGGCTGTGTTCAGGGCCCTTCACAGTGATGAGCGAGCTGTCCTTTAATCTCCAGTGTTGGCTCAATTGTTTTAATCTTCCTACTGCCACTTTACCCTCTAAGTTACTGCTTGGCTGAGTCATCTAGCAACTACTTTGGTGTTCTCTTTATACAATTGCAAATCATGTTCTTTTGTATCTTTAAGAAATGTTGTTTCTTACTTAGTAAACAGGAGGCTTATTTAGTTTCACTTAGAAGTCATTTCTTTGGTTTCCCCAAAAAGTAATTGACCAGGCCAAAGAAATACAGTTTCAGGAGGCTTTTACTAATTCTGTTTTTTTTTTTTTAGATAGTGAGTTTAGGATGTATCAGAAAGGCCTGGATTCATAGTCTTCACCATCTAAAACCTGTAAAAATTTTGGGCATGCATCCTTTCTGAGCCTCAGACTTCGTAGTTGTAAAAATGGGTGTGGTGTTACCTATATCATAGAATTGTTAGGATTAAATGAGATAGCATATCGGAAGTGGCTAGGACAGGATGGAGCACAAATGTGAGCTTGGGTAATTATCGTCAATGCTGATTTCTCCTCCTCATGTTGTCATTACTGTCATGATTAAGTGGTAAAGCCCAAAGGGAGTTTCGTACAGGTGAGCTCAGAACAGAATGCAGCGCTGATGAAGGTCCCTTGTTGCTTCAGTAGATCACCTTGAGAAATTGTGTGTAGTTGTGATTTCTTGGATGCACCACTCATCTTTGTTAAGATGAGAAAGTCCAGGCCTAGATAAGGGTCAACATACCCAACTGAGATTACTACAGACTCATGGAAATGGGTTAATTGGTCCCTCATGAACTGTTTCAGGAAATAGCATTCGAGTTTTATGAAATATACAGTTTAACTTTAGACTTTGCAAAAACAGTGACAAAAAGTATTTAAAAAAATCCGTCTTTTCTGTGTGTGTTTCTGTTTTATGGCTAAGATGAAAAAATTCTCACCTGAAATCAGATTTTAAAGAACAGACATATAGTGATTAATCGTCCAGCTTCCTTTTGCCCGCACACAGACACACTGCATTTTCTCTTTCATTTCAGAGTCTGAGCGTGCAGCTGTGGGGAGGCGATAACAGCACAGCAAATGGCTTCTTGCTGTCAGTTTGGGGATGATTGAAATTACTGACTCTTATGTGAAAACTGAATAAGATCTTTTTATGCGAGAATACTAGAAAAAATATGTTTCTATTCAGAAAATACTGTAGCTCTTTGAATCTTTAGCGTGAAGTTCACATGAACTGAAAAAAAGCCCTGAATGAATGAAACATTTAAAATAGTGGAAAGCTTATTTTAAAGTTTTATATTCTGAATTTAACTCTTCAAAGTACTTTGAAAGGATAATAAACATTTCCAAGATGACAAGGCTTCTGTTTAGGGGGTTTGATTAAATCAGTGAAAACCTTGGATAACTGTTGCCCAGAACATTTTGATTATTCTGTCCAAAAAGGATTTATTTCCATGTCATATAAAGACATGCCTTTAAGATACTATGAGATGTATTGTTGACTGAAATTTTTGCCTGAGATGCATTTCTGAAATTAGTAAATGGAAAATTTTAAATGTCATATGGAAGCCTGTCATCTGTGAATCTTTGTTTTTTTTTTGTGAGGAAGATTTGCCCTGAGCTAGCATCTGTACCAGTCTTCCTCTGTTTTGTATGTGGGATGCCTTCACAGCATGGCTGATGAGTGGAGTAGGTCCATGCCTGAGATCTGAACCTGCGAACTTGGGCCATGGAAGCTGGGCACTCAGAACTTGAACCACTCGGCCATGGGCCAGCCCCCATGTGAATCCACTTTTAAGGCAGTATGCAACAAGTAACAGATCTTTTGTGTTATTGAAGATTTTCTTATTTACATATAGATAAGGGAGGTCATACATTTCTCTCTTTTTTTAGTTAGATGGGAGGTGCAGTTATTTTCTGAGGAGGGGTGAAGGAAAAGAGGGGCTGTCCTGTAACTTGAGAACATGGTTATTGTGGGGAATATGTTGTGAAACCCACAAGAAGTAAAGCGTTAATAAGCAGCAGTCAGAGACCAACTAATCCTGATATAAATGTCTGTGTGCCCAACTGTCGTTTGTGATTCTCCTTAATAACATAGGAAGCAAATGTAGAGAAGGCCAGAGTAAAGATAAGGTCCCTACCCTCAAAAGGTTCACAGTTTCATTGACCAATTAGAATTATCTTAAAGCCCCTTAGTGTCTGCGCTCTCTGCAGACACCCACAGTTTAGTTCTAGTGCGTCTGTTGAATCTTTATTTCCAGATTATCTTCAAGCATGTAGCTCAGTGCTTGGAATATATATTGGTTAAATTAATCATTGGTGTGGAATCCACTGCTAAAGGGAAAAGCTGTGCTTTTATTCTTCTTATAGTGATTAACAGCACAGCTCTTACCTGTAGAGGACTTACATTGGTCTTCTCTTCAGAAACCATGTAAACAATAAGGGAGTGTAGAGTGAAATATTTGAAGTGTTGGAAATCCAAAATCACCAACCTAGAATTCTGTATCCAGCAAAATTATCATTCAAAATTGAAGGAGAAAAAAGAGACTTCCTCAGACAAAACAACACCAAGACAACTGACAATTTGTCGCCAGTACACTTGCCTTGAAAGAAATGTTAAAAAGAAATATGATTTGTAAATATTCCAGTCTGTGGCGTGTCTTTGTCTTCTCTTAGTTGTGTCTTTTAGCACATTTTTATTGGCTTGAATATTTTGCTACCAAAACTTGATATTGAAATATATTGTGCTTTAAATATAGTTTCTCTGAAGTGACCATTTTCAGTTAAACTTATTCAAAATCTTAGATATGTAATGTTCTTTTGTTCAAAGTAATGTTCAAAGTAAGTCACAAAGCATCAACCTTGACCTTGTATTTTCATGCGAAAGTCTGTGCTCTCCTCAAGTAGGTGTAGTGGTGTTAGGAGTAACGCCTGACCTTTCAAATTCAATTAATGACTCAGCATCCTGGAGAATGTTCCTGAGTATTGTTGCTGTGTTTTTGTAACATCCTCTGAGGTTCTTTGTCATGAGGAACAAATTACCTTTCTGTGCATCAGGAATCAATATTACTAAAAGGGCCACTGCTGTAGTTTCTTTAAGCTTCTTCCCTTGGGCTGTTATTGGTTTGGCACAGGTCACTGTGTAAATTATAACATAACATACTACCGCAGATCACTCCCTGGTTTGAAAATGGAATCTATGAATTGGCTTCTGTGTCTGTTTTAGGAGTTATTACCATGGTGATGAACAGTCTGCCTAGTTTTATGGTTGGCGTGATTCTTCCAGGTTAAGTCACCTGTGTTTTCTTACTACCAGTTGCCCACAATCTGGGCAGTGGTTAAATTTCCATCACTAAAAAGCAAGTAGTTAGAATGCAAAACTAGTGATTTCCTAGAATTAGTACATCAGCGTTTTTAGTCTTTTGATTATTTCCTTTTAGTGCTAACTAGCAGGAGCTTACTCATTTCACACAGTGTTAGACCTTTCCACTGCAATCAGAATTGGTCGGGAATTATTATCCTATACTGCAGTTGTGAATTTTTCATGATTTGTTGAAGCATTATGGGAGAGGGAGAAGAAAACTGACAAAAGCATCTTGATAAAGGAAACTGGACTTATCTATTCTTAATTTTAATGAGTCAACATTTCACATACTTTGCTTTACTGTACTTACATAAGTTGTGGCAGTGGGTCAGCTGTCTTAAAGTTAAACCTGTAGGTATCTGCAAACATTAAAATAAGTGTTAAGGTGTTTCAGCTAGGTTTAAAATATAACACAGGAATGAGGAGGGATGAACACAAGCAAAACAATGAATTTGGGGTAATAAAATGAGTTGTTATATAAATACCAAATGGTCAAACTGAATATAACGAGAGCTCCTTACATGGGGTAAATGGTTCTATAGCAAATCCAGCTGTGTAAAATCCTAGATGTTTAGAAATTAAATCAGCCAGCAAAACAATCAAAACCCCAGATGCCACAGGCCTTGTGAGAAATTTAAACAGTAGAATTGTGGTTACTTGTGCACAACTCAGACTTAACTAAACAAATTAATAAGATTTCCTGAGTGGAATGATGATTTAAGAGGGCTAGTGAAGTTCAAACCCTGAAAAAATACAACTTACTGAATTACAGTCGTTCTTATCTATTTAATAATTTAAATCTAAGGAGTCATATGGGAACAAAGTTTGAATTAGTTCAGTTCTGGTTATAATATATCTTCTCTAACTCATATCTCTCAGTCATCAAAGTGGTTTTCCATTTAATTAGTTTGAGTTGAAGACATTTTCCTCTCTCTTCTGCATCATAAAATTGTAATAATCATTCTGCTTCTAGGATGACTATATGATTTTATTTATACATGATTTAGTATCCACTGCATGGTAAGTACTCCGTAAATCTTTATTCATTCTTTCAGGAGGCAAAGCGGGGCAGGATAACTAATCAACTTACATTAAATAAATTTAAATAAGAGATAAAGCTACAGATTTTCACTTCAAAACTTGCTACATACTGCCATCTCACTATTTTCAGGAATGCTCACTGTATCACTAATGTCTCCAGCAAGAAAGCATTCTGTGTGCATGAACATACATACATATATATGTATTGTCTCTTCATTCTTTGCTGTCACTCCACAGATATCCAGGCCTTTTGACAAAACCTGCCACTGCCCTTGTGACTATTTGTCATGAACTCACCAAGCATGTATCACTGTAGAACTTTTGTTCTAGTTTTTTTCCTTGAACTCTGGCACATATTTGAACCTACTGAGTCAGTGCTGTCTTCTCCAGGCGATTTGTTTTTAAGATTCTCTTCCTTGCCAACCACAGGGACTGAATTTTCTATCCCACAGATGAATACAAAATTCTCAGCCCCCCTCCCCAAATGCCATTGCTCTATCATCCTTGACAATAATGATCCCACTTGTTTCTTGCTGTTTTTCTGCTCGTATTCCTTATTCCTCAACTTGTCCTTCATGTGAAAGAAACACTTCATCCTTCTTGCTTTATCAGATTTTAAAATTTCTGTTATGAAATAATTTTCAGATATCAGCTCCAACAAAGCCTTTTTAACATTACTGGAAAAGAAGTAGCAATTTGCTTCCTGAAACCTTTCTGCCTGTTTATTTAGTTTTTATGACTGACTTCTCACTGCCCATCATATTAAAGTCTTCTGATCCTTCATTTATACTTAAGTATGATTTTATTAGAGTTACACTGTGTTCAATACTTATGCATATATCTGTGCTACTTGTACACTTTTAGTACGTATATCTGTCTGTAATGCTAATTAACCTAAAGGGCAAATTCTACATCTTATTTATGAACCTATCAGCATACTCATGTGAGACAAATTTCAACAAATGTTTAAGACACACATATAATAAATATATAATAAATACTTTATTGACAGAGCTTATGAATTTTAAAAATTCATATTTTTCTTTTCATTCATATTTTTCCCCCTCATACGTCACTCTGTTCTTTGGTGATGAATCAGGGGTGTTGTAAGGAGATTTCTACAGGTCTTACGTCCAAGGTCAGTACTGAGTAGTGGGTGAGTCACCATATGAGTAAGAGTCATTGGTGTAACCCCATTGTATAATTTTTGATAGGGTAACAAAAGTATGAGAATTAAGAAGACGAATGCCACGTGGAAGTGCTGTGAAAACTATATAGTGTGTGTGCACGCACACATACACACTCTGAGAGTGATTTCAGGCAATGCAAATTTAGTGGTATGAGATAAAGTATGTTGCTGCTGTAACTGCTGACGGTTCCCACGAATGAATAGAAATTGATTTAGAGATCTAGCAGGTAAGTTTGAGATCTGCTCGCTTATCCTGATTTATTGGCATGGATCTCTGGGCTAGTCGTATTCTGATGGAATGCAGAATAGTGTTTGCCTTGAGGTAAACAAGTGGGTTTTTTGTGTGTGTGTGTTCCCTAATAGGATACCTAGGAATGAATGATCTTCTGTAGAAGTTGAATTTTATTTCATTGTTAAATGAATCAAAATGACATAAAGTGAACTGAAGGCTCATTGTTTTCATGCAATGTATGCTATTTTAATTTTTGGGAGGAGAAACCTGGAAGGCTGATAGGTTTTAAAAATAAAGCAGTATCTATTACTTGCAGATACTGAGATACCTGTAAACAGGCCCCGTTACAAAATGGAGCAATGCCAAGAGAATTTGTGTGGGAGTTATGCATATGTATGTGTCTTTCTAAAAAATCCATGTAAAAATCCACTTGAAATCCATGTATGTGACTATTTAATATGTACTTATTATACCATAGAAGCCAAAGTTTAAAGTAGAGTTATATCTGGTTTAAATTAATTTCTATATTTAAAGATATAGAAAAGGTTTGATAAAATTTATTCAGATTCAGAACAACTACGTTGTTCTTTCTGAATCTTAGTCTTTCCTAATGTTGAAGTCAATTAATGGAGACTTGTCAGTGGTATTTGAGACATACCATATATGTAGATTGCACAGTTCATCCTGGGAGTCTGAGAGGAGGAATAGATTTTTGACATCAAATTCTGAAAGCTCATAAGCCTTAGGATTGACTGACTGAGTCATGGCTGATATTTTGATTTCATATTAAGAAGCCATAGGACTTTTCTGTTTTGTCAGTGAATACTATAATACTCAAAGTCAGTAAGAAATAAAGAAGAACAACAGGCATCCTTACATAAATGAAGCGATACTTTAGTCCCAGCATAGTCAATGTATTGCAGTAAAAATTAAGGTGTACCCTCTTTGGGCTGGAAGAGGTAGCATTAGGTTAATATGTAAGCTTTATCTTCTGAAGTGTAAAATGACCTTACTTGGGAGTTGGTCAAGAAGGTACCTTTGGTTTTGGATTAATTGTAATTAGAACAATCTAAGCAAGCATATAGAAAGGATTACCAAATGCATCAGATTTATAAAATGATAAACAGATGTGGTTTTTAATTTAGGAATAATGTCTGATATTATTGAGAGTACAGAAAGACCTAATCTCCTACCTTTTTTAAAAAAAATATAGGGATATAAAATAGGTCTTATATTTTCTAAGTTAGAACTTGGCACTGAAAACATAAATCCAAGATCTATGTTTATTTTTGTCTAGAGGAAAAATCTTATGCATGTTTATGACTTATACACACACAATACACAATCCATGCTGAATGAGTCCTTTGATTTAAAAGAAAAGAAAAAAGGTGAAAAATCAGCAAGAAAAGTGTGAAAAAGTTATGGGGAAATGGTTTTACAGAGAACTCAATACCACTGCTAAACTAAGAGATGTGTAAACATTTTTTCTCTCTCAAATTAGAATAGGTTTTTAAAACAATTAATATGCAGAGTTTTGGTGAAAGTGTGGGAGAAGAGAAAAAAATATCATAAACACCTGGTGAGAATGTAAGTATAATATCTGTGGAGTGAAGGGAGGAAAAAGTTTTCCTTAACCCAGTTAGGGTCTCTGGCTGGATCTGCAAATTAAACTGACAAAGACAGATTAACAGGAGAAAAGCAGACAAATTTATTTAATAAAAGTTTTATATGTTAATAGCCTTCATAAGGAATTGAAGAAACAGACCTGAGTATTTTTATGCAGGGTTTGGTGAAGGGTGGACAGCCGTGGAGGACTATGATAGGTTAAGGAATACGAGGTAAGTACGGTCAGCTGGGGAAACAGCCAGGCCTGTTTGTTCAGATTCTTCTAAGTGTCACATTGTCTTCAGAGATAAGGATGTTCCTTTCCTCCGGGTATAGGGAGAACACCTCTCACATGAGGGTTTTCTGACTTGTTTGTGGGGAGAAGGGTGAGGAGAAGGTCAGATCTTCCTGTTTTTGCTATTTTCTCAAACTCCTAAACCTGAAAATATTAAAAAAAATATTCAATATGCCAAGGTGCCATATTTTGGGGGTAGTGTATGCTCAACGCCATCATTCATTCCTCTGTCTGAAACTTCCCCAAGAACTTTCACAGTCTAGAAACTGAGTTAGTAGATTGTCCCATAACCCACTGAACCAGTCTCTCAGTCCTGGACATTTCTATGGAAACAAAAAAAATTAAAAAATAAAAAACGTTTGTTAGAAAAAGCTATAAACTCAGTTTTTGAGTCCAGAGAACACTCAGTCGAGAGTATTCCTAGATGTTGGAGTCAAAGCATCTTCAGGTGGAGTGAGGGCAGGCAGTGGCAATCTGGCAGATTTTCCTGGTTTGTAATTTGAATGTCTAGTGATGTCACCAGGGGTTCTGGTGAACTTTCTGAGTGGCAACAAGCACAAAGGTTGTCCAAACACGAGCTGTTGTGGTGATTTCTCTGAAGTTTGTATCAAGTTATCCAGCTTTTCAGCTTGCAGGGCTTTGGGTAATAGGCAGTTTTAATTTTTAGTGATTTCAAGTCAGAAGGGTGGGAGAAAAATTGGAAACGTTAGTTTGGAGAGTTATAGATAGTGGAGGAGGCTAGAAGAATTCAGGATCCAATCCAGTTTACAGATAGATAACAAAACCTTAAAGACACTGAAGAGGACTAGAATTTAATAGCCACGAGGATATGCTGTAGTTTTCCATTGAAACATAATTTTTGTATAGTCACTCCCATTTCTATTAGAGATAGTTTAATTTGTTTGCAAAATAAGTGTATCTTATTAAACTTGGCCTGATCGTTTACATCAGAACAGCAAGAATAGTGATCGACTATATAGGCTCTTTTTAAGTCTGCTTTGGTGGAACTTCTAATAAGAACCTTTGATTGGACTTTTAAAAGCTTCTCGATGCTAGGAAGCCAAGCCAATGACTCATCATCAGGCTTTGCTTGCAATAGTTATAGACTCGGGTGAATTCCTCTCTTCTTGAGGTCCCCAAAATATTCTGAGGTTCTTGGGTCTGCCAGGAGGTTACCTTCCTTACTCACTTGTGAGGTGGGAACTCTATAAACAAGATACCGGGTAGTTTTTTGAAGGGCAGTCTTTTAAGCAGCGGTTCCTTAAGTCAACCTTAGTAAAGTAGGGTAAAGCTGTCTGCTCATATCTGATTCTGTGCACATCATTCTCAAATATGACATTACAGTCCAAGCTTTGGTAACATAAGTAGTGTTTATAATTGTGTCCTGTTACAGGGAGAACAGATTCTTATTGAACTTACACAAATAGCTATATTACCATGAAAATAAGAATACTCACTAAGAGTTTTTTCAAATTCTGGAGGGATCAGGTAGGGAGAAAAGATAAATGCTTTAATTCTGTTTACAAAGGTATAATTTACCAAATTGCTGTAAGTTATATGTAGCTTAAGAGAAAAGAGAAAAAGGTTTCCTTAAATCTGGAAAATAAAACATTAAAGAACCAGCAGTGCTTCAAACAAAAGTCATAAAAATTATAATCATCAATATCAGTTCATTCAGTCTCATGTAATTAATTCTTGTTCGGCTTGATCTTTGGTTAGCAGTTTTATGAAACCATCAGCTTCTTCATTAGTTGTGGAAATTCTTAATCCAGTGGCCTGTTCTCAAAGTTATTCAAGTGATGTTATCATGGTGCATTCTTGCAGTAGGTGGTTATAAACACTTTCAGGGAAGAACCAGAGTAAAACAATAACTTTGAATGACAAAAGACAAAAGTAGTTATGGTTCAAGTTCTGGTGAGAGTTCATTTGATAAGGAAATTTAGTTATTTCTGTGGCATACAACAATTTAAGATGATTGGACAAAGAAGGTATTGACAAATATCTGAACTTTATACAGTTTCTAGAAAACCTGTATTAATAAGATATATCCATACACATATAACCTATGAGGGTTTATTATCACTTCTTATTTGACACTGCTTCCTATATAATTTAAATACCAAATAAACCTAATTATTTTAACATCTCTCTTTTACAGGATGAGAGACAAATCCCTTGAGATTTTCCAAGGGCCCTCTGGGAAAACTCAAAATTAGTTTGAGGTCAAAAAGTCTTTATTTAGAATTTGATTTGGGAATTTTGTCAAAAGTATCAAAAGATTTGGACACTTGTCTAAATAGGATCACAGATCATTATGAAATAATACTTAGTTATCTATTTAACCAAAGTGAAAAAAGATTTTAAAGGCAAATACAGAAGGTTACACAGTTGTGAACAAAACTTATCTCTTTCAGCATTGAGAAGACTCAGTTTTCTTAAGTAATCAAAGACCTGATAAAGATGGTGTGACACACAGGAGATTATTCTAAGACACAGCATCTTGACTTCCAAGGCAGGTTGCTTAAAAGGTAATGAAAACTCAGAGAAGTAGTGATTTTTTTTAAGCTACCATTTATTGCTTACAGTTAGTTAATCAGACACTATGCTATGCTCTTTACATACATTATTTCACTCAGTCTATATGAGGAAAATAGTATTATTTTCATTTCATAAACAAGCAAACAGACTTAGTGAAGTAACTTGGCCAAAGTCATGCTGCTGTGAGTAACAGCGCTGTTATTTGAACCTGTTTTGCACCTGTATAGTTCTTTACAACTATATTCTGTTGCCTATATTAATGATTTGTTTAAGGTCATGTAAAACTAAATTGTAGAGCCCAGGGAAAAAAAATTAAGGTTTTAGTTTTCAAATCCATGGCTCTTTTGATCACATTAGACCTCTTGACAGGTTTATTTTGTCTTTTTTCCATAGCCCCATTTCAGGAATACAAGGGAATTAGATACTAGTGTTAGAATTGTCATTAAAAATTTTGCAAACTAAACAAGGATTAAGAATTGGTTTGGAGAATCAACATTTTATCGACTGAAAATAAACTTGAAAGTGACCCTTAATACTGTGCCCAACCAGGGTAAACCTTCATTGTGATGGTTTCTAGCCAAAGGCCATAACTAAATACTGCTGTGTGGGCAAACTCTAGTCCAGTGAAATTCAAAGAAGTTAAATCACTTTTTAAACGGATACAGCCTCTGGCAATTTCATATCAGCGTATCACGGTCGTGGTCAACTTCAGATCATGTTCAAGTGCTGCTGTGATGGCTTCTCTTTATATGACCGCAGTTCTTCTACGTGCCAGACACAGCTTGTCTGATTTAAGTCCCCTCGGCCACCCCTGTTTATTGATAATGTGCAAGCTTCAAGGATCATTTGATGTGCAAATTTAATTGCAGGTTTTATTTTCATAGGATGACATAAGCTCTATCATTCTAACAGCTATTTACACAGCTTTTTCTAAACTGCTACTCTGAAAACAGGCATTTCATTCTGTCTATTGTAATTGCTTCCTGATTTAATTTTTGAGGTCAGCTTGCTCAGTATTAGCCTGTTACAGTGTGTATATGGTAATTTTTTGCAGTATTTCAGTAGGTCCATTCTTTAAACTTGAGCATTTCTCCTGACTTTTTTTTTTTTTTTTAAATTTTATTTTTTCCTTTTTTCTCCCCAAAGCCCCCCAGTACATAGTTGTGTATTCTTCGTTGTGGGTTCTTCTAGTTGTGGCATGTGGGACGCTGCGTCAGCATGGTCTGATGAGCAGTGCCATGTCTGCGCCCAGGATTCGAACTAACAAAACACTGGGCCGCCTGCAGTGGAGCGCGCGAACTTAACCACTCGGCCACGGGGCCAGCCCCTCTCCTGACTTTTGAGGAGGTAACTTACCAGCATTCACAGTGCGTTTTCTGTGTTTGCTGGTTTGCCCCCTCCCTTTCTTCCTCCCTCACTTCTTTCCCAGTGCTATAGCACATGATTATAGATAGGAGAAGTTATGTCTCATTACCTGTCTAATGTGAAAATTTCCTGACTTGTATTACAGAGTTAAGGTAAAAATGTTCTGGGAAGGATTGATACTCTTATATAAAATGCCTTTTTCTTTCCAAATGGCACTTAAGAATGCAAAAGCACCTATGGTTTAATAAGCTAAAGTAGTCCTGTTATTTTATTTAAAAGCTTTTAACTTTTTGTGGAAAGCACAGGTTTTGGGGATGACATTATGTTTCAAAAAATGCTGTTTTACAAGGAACATCCTGTCACTTCTTTTGATGTGCATTTACCCAGCCAGTTACATGGAATGCTAGCACCATCTGAGTCAGGTGAAATGAGGAAGCTCTAAGTAAAATCTTAATGATGGGAAATATTGATACTACGTGCCAAAAGCTTCCATTTTCCCTGCCTTTCAGAAATTCTTTGTACCTATTGTGTTTCAGCAGAGTCTGTATTTAAATGGGAATTTTCCAGCAAAAATTGGAAGTTCTATAAAAAGTGTTGTTTCATAATTTGTGAGGTGAATTTGCAGATGTCCTCATAGCAACTAATATTTTTTCCTCATTTATCATTAGGCTTTCTGACTATTTGGTAAAAGGAAAATGAAAATTTACCATTTTATGTTGAAAAGAGTAAAAACACCAATTACTGTGTTTTAGCCAAAATCTAAGTAGATTTTCTGTTTACATTTGAATCAGGAAAGTGTTCTATAGATCTTAGAATTTTCTCTGAATGAGATCTTACAATTTTCTCTCATTGATGTCATTTTACAGATGGGGAAGTGGAGGCTGAGAGAGGTTAAGTTACTCGCCCAAGGTTACAGAGCTAAGAAGTGTCAGAGTTGGTGCATCAGCACAAGCCTTCAGTTTCCTAGTGCTGAGGTCTTTATACTTCACAACTTGTCTTTGGTTATAAGACATGAATAGAAATGAGAAAACACTTTTTTTTTGTTTTCTCCATCTTTTTCAAAATTTTGTTGGCTTTTTGATTGATATTGTCAAATAAGACTGTGACTTATTAGAACTGCATGGTAATTCCTAGGTTGAAAATGACATTTAAAATCCATAATCAAATAAGTTTCGTGTAGTGTTTCCTTTAGTATATATGTAAACTTCGGCAATTTAAGGCAAAACTACCATTTTGTTCACTTATCTAATATACTCTGTTACTTAATTTTTCAGTTCGTCTTTCTCAAATCAGTATTTCCCTGATTTATGAGACTCAGACTATCTGTAGACGTGAAGATTTAATTATAATCTCACTTGTCTAAATAACTTATATGAAGAATGAATATTGTCGGTCCTGCTGTTTATATTTGTTCACCCCAAGAAGTGCCCATTTATATATTTTTTTGTTTTCTACCTTCAGTTCAGATTCTGTGACCAAATAATAACTCCAAACCAGTAGGGACTCATTTAATCTTTTTTATATGAACAGATTGGTTCTTCCTCTCATTCACCTACCATGCATGTTTGCTCTTTTATATGCCTGTAATGTATTAGCAATTTGACATAATTCTCCCCAAATATGAATTATATTGCCCTCCTATTCCTTCTGCAGATAAGTTGTTGAAGAGTTTGTTTGGTCATTCTGCCCATGTGAATTAGCTTTCTTAGCTTGCATGTAATTGAGATCTGGCAATATTTAGTTTAGAGTTTCTCCTAGAAACCTCTTTTGGATTCTCTCATATTAGTAGCACATTAGTTTCTCATTTCCATTAAAAAAGACGTTTCAAAGTTGGAACGAGAAGAAGGATTGATTTAGAGACGATGAAGCAGATGGTGAGTTAGGAGAGGAAGGAATGAAAGACGAATGAGGAACTGGGGTTGGACTGTAAGGAACTGAGAGGGAAGTCCTGCATGTGTCTCCAAGATAAATGGATTGTGACATTGTTGATCCATTCTTCTTGGCTGTCCTAACAATGTAAATGACCTCGTGTCATTTGGAGCGGAAGGTCTTAGTTGATATGTTTTGCTACAGCCTATGCTGTCTGCCTCTGTATTTGTGGTTACAAAGTATGAAATGTAGGGCAAGGTTATCAGTAGAGATGTGTGTGTGTGTGTGAAATTTCCAGCTTCCTTCAATAGTCATGGAAACATGTACAGTAACCAAATCTGTCACATTCCAAATATGTAACATTTCTTATGGCTACTTCTGGTAAACTGCTCTATCTTATAAGGCTGAGGGAATCAGCAAATACCCATGAGCCTGGCTTAGATTTGCCTCATGTTGTCAGCGTTCTCAGTGTGCTTATGAATGATTATGGTTTTAGTCCACGCAGTTTTTTGTTAGTAGTCCGGATAATGATTAGTCATATACCAGCCTATACCAGATTAGCCTTTTATAAAACTATTATTAACATCTTTACCAATGATGCAGAACCGAAAGGTATGTTTGAATTCTGTTACTTTAACAGCAGGGTATTACATGTACCTGTTAACTTACTACGAGGAAAGTGACTGTCTTAGAAGAATAAATAGGCCTATTTCTAACAAGCAACATTTTTGGCATTTAACAGACCCATGGGCCTAAGAGAGACTATCTTCAAAATGACAGGAGTTGGAATTGGGATACCCTGTAAGATCCCTTTTGGCTCTCAAGTTTAGCAATACGTTGAAATGTTGAGTTGGAATTTTGTGAGTATATTATTCATTTTGAAAAAGGCTTTCCCATCTGCTACCCATCTCCTCACCAAAGAGATTATATCAGTGCTTTCTGCTGTTCTTCCCATCAGTTTCAAGGCTTTATTATTCTTTTCTTCTCACTCCCTTGATAATACTGCCCAATTTCCTGCCCTTTTTTTCCTGATGCTCTTCTGTTGCAGTGTTGCAGGCTGGGTTCCCCAAGATGCAGACTCTGAGATGGAAATTAGTGTGCTGGAAGTTTCTTAGAAAGTGCTCTTGGGATCAAACTCCTGTGGAAGGGAAGGAAGAAACCTGTGTTGAACGAAGGGGGAAGTTAGGCTGCACGGCAGTCTCAGTGGAGATCTGGCCCCATGGGGAGCCCTGAAGCTGGGCTGGCTTTTCACCATTGTCTCCAGCTGGGGAGAAAGGGCCAATCTTTCTATTCCCTATGTCAGGATGTGGGCTGCCCTGGGAAGGGAGCATGAGCTTGTGTGAGGAGACTCTGGCCAAGGCCATTCTCAAGAGAACTGATAGCTGAGGGCTGTCTGCCAGCAGCACTATAGCAACTGGGGAATGAATCCTTCAGTCTTGAGAGGGGATCTTGGTGGCACCTCACAGTTTCCACTCCATCTTTTTTGCAAGAGTGCTGGTGGTGGGTCAGGATGGCCTGGAGGATGGGTCAGAATTTCCAGGAATGGGGAGTCGCTGGGCAGAGTGGTCAGGAGCTTGACAGAAGATGGTAGAGAAGAAAAGTTGGTGGGGAATGGGTTCTGCCAGATAATTGAGTTCTGGCATTGATTATTGCTTTTCTAAATAAGTTTTAAAAGTTCTGTCTATCTATAGGGATGCGCTTCCCTTTTTAAGTTACAGAAACCTGATGAAAACTCTGAGTGCGCTATGCAAAGAAGTGTGCATATCTTTATGCGTATAAATTCTCTTTGGTTTTTGTAAAACATATCTGTTTTTTCAGTTCCCTATCTTTTATAAGCTCTTTTTTGCTTTCTCCGTCTCTTTAATAATTGTGCTTTTTTGTTTTTTGCATCTTTATATTAACGAATTAGTTGAGTGCTGAGTTTTCTGTTCGGTATTTCTGTTAATGCTCAATCACAGTAAATCATTTTCTCACATAGTGGGTTATTTTTAAATTATGAGCTTGTCTTCAGTAGGGATTGCTTTTTTGTTTTTGCTTTGTTTTTCTGGCCGTAGAAATTCCACTTGGTCTTGTTTATGGAGTGTTGCTTTAAAGTGGCTTTATGTTTGTTTCTCCTGTATTCTCCAGGGATATCACTAACCCAGGACCCAACTTTATCTTTATTTCTTAGCTTGGAGATCCTTGTACAAATAAGATTCGAACTTCAAAACTTCTGTGACACAGGCTTAGGGTTTTATTTCTGGTTGTAGCGTTTTCCCCTGCCCTCTCATCCATGTTCTCAGAGACAGTCAGTCACTCAGTAAGACAGTGAAGTCTTGCTGAGACAATGGGTAAATCTGTCCTGGCCCCCTCACTATTTATTTTTTTTTAAAGATTGGCGCCTCAGCTAACAGCTGTTGCCAATCGTTTTTGTTTGTTTTGTTCTTCTCCCCAAAGCCCCCCAGTACATAGTTGTATATTCTAGTGGTAGGTCCTTCCAGCTCTGCTGTGTGGGATGCTGCCTCAGCATGGCCTGACCAGCGGTGCTAGGTCCGTGCCCAGAATCTGAACCGGTGAAACCCTGGGCTGCCAAAGTGGAGCACGTGAACTTAACCACTCGGCCACAGGGCCGGCCCTGCCCTCACCATTTTTAAACTATGATTGCAGCCCTTTGAAGAGAGCTCTGGCTTTATGGAAGGACCTCAGTACCGACTTTATACCTGTGTGCCCAGGATCTCTTCTTCTGTTCCTACATGGGCATATCAGGGCTGCTACATAGAGTTGGGCAGGTTGTATCCTGTGTTGAAGAAAAGCAGGGCCAGAAATCGAGACTAACTCTACTCTCTTGAGAGAGCACTTTGTTCTGATCTCATTCCTTGAGGGGGCACCTCCTTATCAATTTCGATTTGACCTAAGTGCTAAAGAGACTCCAGTGGTCATTCCTGGTGGCCATAGTTGGCCCTGTTTACTTTTGTGCTTACTACTTTGGCCATCGGTTCTAGCTTTGGTTTGGCACCATATTGCAAGTAAAGGTATGCATTTAATTTTTAAATTTTATTGCACCATTTTTTATCTTTTCTACATGTTTATAGTGGTAAGTCTTTTTCATTAGCTCAGTTGACCATATTGCTGTACCTGGAATTCCAACAAGTTACTTATTAACCTTTGTTCTTCAGATTCCACGTCTTTAAAATGGGAGTAATCATAGTACCTGTCTGTATAGTGTTAGTTTAGAGAAATAGTAAGCTGTCAATCAGTGTTAGCCATTATTGTTTACATCATTTAAAACTTAGTTTTACCACCTTAGGGAAGAGCTGGAAATGTAGTAGTGGCTGTGTTTACTTAGTTAACAAAAAGAGGAAGTCTTAGTGAACACCCTAGAGAAACCAAAGGAGAAATTTTGTTCAGTATAGCACAATGCTGAAACTGAAGCTTCCAGTCCCACCCTTTCTGTTGATGTGCCAAAGGTCACTTGGCATGACGTGACTGAGACGAATGCCCTCTCAGTGTGGCCCGGAGGATTGTGTAGAGGTGTTTTGCCTGGATTGTGCGGGTGGGTAAGTTTGAATTTGTGAATATTTTCTTTGCTAAAGAGGGCTCTCAAAGGTGTAATTATCATAGAGGATATTTGTAGACCTTGAAACAGGTAGTAATACTTTTAGTCCCAGTAAGCCCTTTGACGGCATTTTAAATTCTCATTTGGTATTCCAAGTGGATTCTGAATTTGGTGAAGTTGGTACCCCAGGTTCTGCAGAGTCCTGCCTCCTGCCTCATGGCTTCTTGCTTACGGAGCTGGGGATTTAAAGGATTTCCTTCCATTAGGTCATGGTGTTTAAGAGAATAATTTTTTCCCCCAAATTGTAGCTAAGAAGAAATCTGTTGACTATAAACACTTGGGAAAGCACAGACATAATATAGCAAGTTTTCTGGAAATTACTTTTTAATTAATCCTATATGCAAAATACTGTGATTATCCTATAAATATTAACTGCTTTGGATTGTTGTACAATGTTGGTTGTACTATGAAAATTTGCTTATGAACCAAGTTCGGCCTTCTTAGGTTGTTATTGGCTTCGAGTCTGCAGGCTTAATCCTGCCAAATTTCTGTGTAAACATTTTGCTTGGGGCCTAAAATCTAGTGAATTTGTCTGTTTAAAGTTTTGTTTTTTTAAACCCATGTATATTAATGGAACTTGTAAATGTTTAAATAGTCAATTAATACAAGTTTTTAAAGAACAACTCTTTTAAAAAATCCAATTTTATGCTTATAGTGTTTTAAATATAAAATTTGAGCTTAGTGACAAATATATATAATTCTTTATACATGGAAATCTACGATTTTTGTAGCTCTTATTGACTTATGTTACATTTAATTTTATCCAGGAGGGGCCTTTTTGTTATTGTTCTGTTACTAATAATTAAGTGCAAGGCTAAGATTTATATTATTTAAAAACAAACAGGAGCTAATAATATTGTATCACGACATACTAGATGGAGACCAAAAGTAAATAACTGGTTACATCACTGTTTTGGTGCTGGGAAGTATAATGTATTCTTGAGTTCAGGTGCCACCGTCATGGCTGTATTGATCCCTTTTGAAATACATTCTCGGATATGTTGATTTTCCTGTGAAGTGTCTGCTATTTATTAAGACTCTCTACACCATAAGGAGCATTATCAGTTTACCTATATTTTAACTTCCCGTACAAGCATCATTTCCAGCATTTTGTTAGCGTAAATAAGTGAGGTTCCTTGAGATGTTTATGCCCTGATTCATTTTTATCCTTGCTGCAAAGCTTTGGTCAGCTTTACAGGCCAAATTCCAAGGCAGATGTCAGTATCATGTTGAGTATAGATCCTATATATACTCTGGGGACTTCATCTGAAATATTTGGTCCTTTGAATCACCTATCCTCACCTTAAGGAGGATGTCCCTGTACCTATTGTGCCTGGATGGTTTTAAAAGAGGTTTCTCTTTTTTGGCAGCTAGACTTGGAAGAGTTTGTTTAGTTTAAGTAAGTTGCATATAAGAGGAAATGACTACAGAGAGGATAAGCTGTTTAGACTCATTTTCTATGTAAATAATTCTTAAATAAATTGTTTAGAGAAGTCTCCTTTTTAGTTTAGCTTTTAGTAAAATCAGGTGTCATTAATTCATCAAGGTAGGTATGAAGTTTACTTAAGGGAACTGCCTTGGAGTTTTAAGGAGACTCGAGGTCAGTTCATTATGTTTTAGAGTTTTAAATAATGGTTTAGTTGAAAAGTATAAAAATTTTGTACAGAAGATATAATGAAGTAGATTATCACATAGACTTTTGATCATTTACCCTATAGGATAATTCTAATTTAATTGAACAAGTATTCTTTAAAAATTTTTGTATTTTATTTTAGAAAAAATTCTATTTTATTTTATTTATAAAAGAATATATAATTCTTTTTATTGAGGTTTGTGTACATGTTTTTAATTCTTTAATTTGGCATGTAAGCACTTACAAATGGACTTTTCAGCTATATGAAAAAATTATACGTGTTGTTTTAGTTAAACTTTTGTATACAGAATCTTGTGTATAGAATATATTAATTAGATTGGGAACTTGATTAGAAGAAACTTGTGGTAGTTTTAATTCTTGATATATTGTCTAAAATTTTAAAGCAATTTGTGAAATATTGTCTCTGTGTACTTGATAATGTAAAATCTGACTTGAAATACCATGTGTGCTTCTTAAGCTTGCTGTAAATTTCATACGAACATTTGTCTGAGAAGGCTTTGCTTTTTAGAAACGTTGGTATATAGTTTCTTGAGTATTAAAAATACGTTGTGTGAGATATTTAGATGTAATTCAGAACCATGTTATTTAACTTTCCTAATTATATGATCCTAATGATCAGATTTAAATATCTGACAGTATTATTATTACTATTAGGTTGCATTGTATTCTTTGTCTTTCTAAATAAAAAATGCCCTCATTTTGCAGGTAACTTTTCTTTATTCGACTATTCTATTCAATTTGCCAGACCAAATGACACAGTTAGTATCCATTAAGTAGAGCCGTGAATATCAATCTTGGACACAAAGGCTGGGATTGTCTTGGGGAAAGCCCTCCTGCTGTGCTTGCCTGGCATTCCAAGGCCTCTGAATGAAGTCCCTTAACTTATTCAAAGCCTGGATTTGTGAAAGCCAATTGCACTCCATTTTACCCATTCATAACTGATGTTGCACTCTTCTGGTTAAAAATTGGCAGCGGCTTTTCCATTCCCCATCATATAAAATTCACAGTCCACCGTGTAACTTATCATTTGTAGTCATGTAGTTTAAGTTATGGCCTAAGCTCCTTGATCTTTATGCTTTACATTTCCCATTTCCTGCCTATTTCTTTTGTCCCACCACAATTAGAAAGTGTCTCCCTCATATCCAGAATTTACCTCATCCTCAAGGTCTGCTAATCACCCTCAGTAAATTTTTCCTGGTCCCCTCTTCCAACGTTGAAAGTAATCTGTTTTGTAATTTCTGCGTTTTCTTAAGGTGCTTCTTGTTCTAGCTTGTGTTACAGTTATTTTTACATGTGTTACAATGTTTTACACCTCCTATATAACATTCACTGACTTTAGATGATCCACTAAGTTAAGTCTCTCTTACTATGATGAGTTGGATGTGGTTTCATCTTGTTGGTTTCATCTTGTATCTCCTATGCTGCCTTGGATTCAGTAGATGCTCATTATAAGTATTTGAATAAATGGAATGACATGACAGTGAGTTATTGACTACCAGACATTTTGCTCCTTGTCGGAATGGACATTGGGGTCAGGTGTCAACTAGAGGTCTAAACAAGTATGTCATGACTGTCTGAATAGGAGCCGTCCCCAGCAGGGAAAGCTGAAAACACAATCAAAGATGCAGTTAAGAAGTGTTTTAAATCATGTTTAGCGGCTCAGTACTGACAAGGGAGGAACAGGTTATTTCTAGGTAACAGCTTTGGGCTGATAGGAAATTGCAGAGTAACACAGGCTTTGTAAATGGTGGCTACGGTTCTGAGTCAGAGAACGTTTTTCATGATTTCATAATTTGGGAATAAATACAGTCATTTCTGCTATCGTGCTTTTTTTGAAAATGAGATTTATTCCTACATTATGGATATTAGGGAACAATTTGAGTATAATGTAAATTTCACGTATGTTAATGCGTGATTTTATCTGAGAAATACTAGGTGAACACTGAAAATTTCACCTCGCTGAACTGAGCCACATAGGAATACACAAAATGCACGTGCACGTGCCTCAGGCATCTTCCAGCTGCTTCACTGCACTGCATGGTATGAGCACAGCCATCCATATCTCGTTTCATAACTTTCCCTCCAATTTCAGATCACCCTTCTTCCACCATTTCACAATAACTCACAACCTGCAACCGTTTGGACACCCAATTGCACAAGCAAATTTCAGGTCTTGTTGAAGGTAAAGTGTCATATATATGTAGTTTTATTTATTTTTTACCCATTTAATGTATGTAAAACTGTGCTATGGTCTTTATTAGGTTGTTTTCTCTTTTATGGTCACTGATGGCCGTTTTTCCCATAAGCCCTGTGGTTTTAATGACATGATTTTGCAAACATCATAATTTTTAGGAATGGATAGGTGGCATTATAACAGAACTGACTGTATTAATTGATAACATAGAGTATGAACTGATGATACTCTCTCTCTCTTTCCTTCCTCTCCCCTCTCTTTTAATGTGAAAGACACTAAATAGTCCCTGTGGGGAGGAACACAGTACAACAGAGCAAAATGACAAAGAACTTATTTAACCAGTCTTGTAAAAAAGGGCGTAAAGTTACCAGTGGAAAAGGATAGATAGGCTCAAAAGCACGTAGAGACTGAGACATTAACATGAAAGTCTTGTGGCCCCCTGATGTAAAAATGTATCTTACCTTTAAATAATAATAATTATCTTTAACATATTTTTGAGGCCTTTACTATGTGCTAGGCACTATGATAAGTGCTTGACATGAATTATGCCGTGTAATCCTCATGAAACCTATAAAGTAGGTGTTATTACTGCCTTTATTTTACAGATGAGGAAAATGAGGCATAGAGGGGCTGATTAACTTGCCCAAGGTCGATAGCTCATAAATATAAATGGCAGAGCCAGTTCTTGAATCGTGTCTGACTTCTGAATCGTACATCTTAGTGGCCTGCTAGAGTACTTTGTAACTGACATCACAGGCTGTTTTGACCCCCATGATAGATGAAGAAACAAAGGTACTCAGGCTAAGAAGTGCATAGATTGTCAGAGGCAGAACAATAACAGAAACTAATTCTGAGACCTAATTCAGAGTGTTTTTCATTGGGATTATACATAAAAAGGGAGAAAAATTGGACAATAGTGATAAGGAGGTGAGCTGAACTAAGGAAGAGAAGATGAAACGATTGAGTTGGAAGTTGGAAAAAAAAGGAGGTGAATTTATAACAATATGTCAGAAGGGAAAGGAGAGAGCCTAATGGAGAATGAGCGATTGGGGAGCAGATTCTCTTAAAGGAACTCAAACCAGCACCGCTTTCAGTGCAGGACTATGGTCAGAGAAATCTGAGGTCATGAGTATAATGAGCATAAACTGGTTATGCTGTAAATCCGGATTAGTAGCAGGCTCAGAAAAAAACAGAGGAAAGAGAGGTGACACTAGAGGAAGGCTTCAAAACGCTTTGTTTATTTATTTAGTAGTTTTTGTTTTGTGAGGAAGATTGCCCTGAGCTAACATCTGTTGCCAGTCTTCCTCTTTTTGCTTGAGGAAGATTGTCATTGAGCTAACATCTGTGGCAGTCTTGCTCTGCTTTATGTGGGATGCCACCACAGCATGGCCTGACGAGCGTTGTTAGGTCCACACCTGGGATCCAAACCTGCGAACCTCAGGCCCCTGAAGCAGAGTGCATGAACTTAACCACTACGCCACCATGCCGGCCCCAAGGCTTTATTTTTTTAAGTTTATTTTTTATTTTTTTTGCTGAGGAAGATGCCCCCTGAGCTCACGTCTGCGGCAGTCTTCCTCTTTGTTGTATATGAGCCGCCGCCACAGCATGGCCACTGGCAGATGAGTGGTGTAAGTCCATGTCCAGGAACCGAACCCGGGCCACCAAAATGGAGTGCACTGAACTTAACCACTAGGCCACCGGGGCTGGCCCCAAAAGGCTTTATTTATACCTCTTTTATAGCACGTGACTTATCTCTTTGTCTTTGGGCAATCAGTTACCAAATGGGGCCTTACATATAAACAAGTGTTTAATTAGTGTTCGTGAAACTGAAGGTTTGACAAGTAGTGGAGACAGTAATTCTTCAACTGATTGTTGATTAAGAGCCAAATATTATATGAATATATAGGAAAGTAAGAGTGGAGTTGATGAGTATTTATGAACCTAAAGCAGGGAGTTAGCAATCTGTGGCCAGTGTGCTGTTTTCTTTCTATAGGCCAAGAATAGGTTTTACATTTTTAGTAGGTTATTAAAAGCACAGCAAAAACAAAAATGAAGCATATCGACAGAGACCGTGTGTGGCCCACAAACTCCAAGTATTTACAACTTGACTCTTTATAGAAAGTTTGTGAAGCAAAAAAACTTAGGCTTGTCCTTTTTTAAGAAATCAGTTGAGGTAATGGGAACTGGTATTATATTTCATAGAGGGCTACATTTTCAAATGTGTACATGTGGGAAGGAATTGATATTTATTTAGTATGATATTTTGCTAGCGGCTTTGTATACTTCATATTTATCTCTTACCCTTGAAAAATTTTTATAACTGCTTTACACATGAGGAAACTAGGCTCATAGTGGCTAAGTAAGCCTGAAGTTTCACATTTAGTAACTAGTGGGGTTCATGTTTGTCTGGGTCTCTCCAGATAAGAATATGGTAGAGAAAATTTGTTTATAAAAATTGAGTACGGGGCTGGCCTGGTGGCACAGTGGTTAAGTTTGTGTGCTGTGCTTTGGCAGCCCCGGATTCACAGGTTCAGATCCCAGGCACGGACCTAGCACCACTCATCAAGCCACACCGTGGTGGCAACCCACATACAAAACAAAGGAAGATTGGCACGCATGTTAGCCCAGGGACAATCTTCCTCAAACAAAAAGAAGATTGGCAATAGATGTTAGCTCAGAGCCAATCTTCCTCACACAAAAATTGAGTACAGACTATTCGAAATTCTGCCTGGAAAATACCAAGATATCAGATATGGACATTTGTAGTAAATTTAGGTAGTATCTAAAATATTAAAAAACCCACTTTAGTTATACACACAAAAAATAAATAAGAATTCTTAGAGAATTGTTTAATTTTATTATAAAATTTGCATGTGAAGGAAGATCTTTGGATAAATTATAAGATGTTGTAAAGAAAATGTAAAGCACAGAAAATTCAAGTCTCATATTACAAACCTGAAACAATATTTCCCTAAAAGAAAGATGAGACTTAACGTGTTTTCAGTATAAAGTGCAAAATAAGAAAGGGTGATCTGCTTCAATAGAAAGTGTACCCGGTAGCAGTTTATTTTTGAAAAACAGATATTAAATAAATATTGGCCCGTATGTCTCATTGTGAAGTTTTATGAAGAAAATTTCAGGGTGCTATGAAAACATGTAATGAGGGATCTAATATAAATTGGGGTTCAGAGGAAGACTTCCCAAGAGGGAGTGAAGCGGAGATTCTGGAGTTAGGCAGGCAAAGACAAAGAGGATAACTATCCCGGACGAGAGTGATAGGGCTTGAAGATGGAAGGAGCTTGGACATATTCAAGGGACCATCAAAGAAGGCCATTGTATCTCCTGTCATCTCTGAGGACAGGAATTATATCGGTTTGTTCATCATTGTATATCTAACTTCATAAAGACCTACTGGCTTATAGTAAGCCCTCAGCAAGATTTACTGAATGGACAAAGAAGGACATTTCACTGGGAAATTCATGGTTTCATTGTGAGGACAGGGATTGCCTGGGTGAAGGCCTGGGAGTACCCCTCCTCTCCGAAGCCCACCTGGTTACCTTTAAACTACTCAGATGGTTGGTAATCTGAGGTTCCCCTAGGCCTCTTGCAGCCCAGCTTTCCCAAACCTCAACTGCTGTCAAAGTATCTGAATAGAGCTTGACTTGGAGCTAGTCTGCATAGAAAAGACAGGAAAAAGGAATGTAGACTGCTTCAGCTGGATCTGATCCTGAGAAGGAATAGTGAATTTGCATTATTACAATGGAGATAGACTGAACATAGCTTCTTTTCTAAAAATAACCAGCTGAGGGGGAGTGTGTTCTGGATTAGCACATGTGATCCCAGGTTCTCTGGATGATCACCGGGTGACCTAGTAGCACATGATCATCATGCTTAGAGGTTTAATTAAGAAGTTGAATACTCAGATCCTTCCTATTTGTGGAGCTTATTTCTTCATAATCAAACTTGAACTTCTAAATTGAGACGATTTACTTACAGGTTTGGGTGCATTGAGGAATTTATGAAGTAGAAAGAATGAATGGGGAAAGAGAGGGTCACATATTTCCCAAGTGTGTGGAATAAAGTTGTATAGATATGGAAGGACTATTTTACAAGATATTTACCATAAAATGGACGTGAAATAGGAGTTTGCAACAATTAAGGAAAGAGAGGATAACTTTAGGTGGGAAGGCAAATGGTAGTTGGAGACAGAAGGAAAGAAAGCATTTTAGGGTTATTCTTGAGTGTTAGTCTTTGAGTTAAAAAAATAGTAGTTAATAAGTGGTAAAAACAGCACTTGTGCAGCTGATTATACAAGAATTTAATAATGATGCTTGTGTATCCTTTACTTAAGCTTAAACCTGCACGAACTTTAGTTGAACAGTATCAGATTGTTGGGGGTTTAATGTGAAGTTTGAGCAGTTTGTAACTGGATGTCACAAGACTATTTCCTTACCAAAAGAGTAATAATGCTGGCTAGCAGGTGAGGGAAACGCTTGCTGAGTTTCATTTGGATCGGTGTGGAAAAAAAGACACCCCCTGGTCCCCCACAAATAATATATTTTTCAAAGGGTATGTTCGGAAGGGGATTGGTGGTACTGACATGTGGAAGACTATTAGTTTATTTTAAATGGATTCTTTCTTAAGCATTAAAATTACTAAGTTAGATATCGTCAATGTCTCTTGGTTCATTTCCAGGAGGAGGGAGTATTCTAACTACTGCAGTTAACAATTGATTTGTCATAAGATATCAAGTTGATGTTAACTTTCTTAAAGTTACAGACATGTTTGTTATAGCTTTTAAATGGGCTTTAACTTTTTTTTTTTTTGCTAAGGAAGATTCTCCCTGAGCTGACAACTGTTGTCAACGTTCCCCTTTTTTCGCTTGAGGAAGATTAGCCCTGTGCTAACGTCTGTACCAATTTTCCTCTATTTCGTATGTGGGATGCCACCACAGCATGGCTGGTGGTGTAGATCCACACCCGGGATCTGAATCTGTGAACCTGGCCTGCCCAAGCAGAATGCGCCAAACTTAACCACTACACCACGGGGCCGGCCCAAGCTTTAACTTTTGTTAACATCATTTTGTAATTCCTATTGATATTTGGTATGGAACTTAATAATAGGCTAATTAATTGTAAAAGCAAAATCTAAATCTTCTCTTATCGCTTTAAAAATTTAACCTTTGAAGCCATCTTATTGAATATATCTATGTTTGAGAGAGGGAGAGAGAGAGATATAATACATCTATTTACCCCCTTGGGAATACTGATGTATTTTATTTGGTTCAGTGGGTGTTTTCCACTGAAGTTTGTATGCAAATTAGATTGTTTAAAAGCTCAAAAAGTGAAAAATACAGAGAAATTTTTAAAAATTTTTTGAGCCATTTCATAATTCAAATGGTCTTTTTGTAAAGGAGCATATCTATTCCAAATCATTTTATACTTTTAAAGTAATTTTATACATACATTGTCTTATTTTATCCCCTCAATATACTGTGAGATTGGTGTGTAGGAGTAGAATATAGTGCCCTACTTCATTTGACTAGTGAGAAAAGTAAGCATCAGTGAGAAATGGCGTGTGTAAGAGGCGCTGCCAGATAGCGTTAGAGGTGGACTTGAAATCAAGAGTTGGTAAAAACTGGACAGGTGTTCTTTCTTTTTTCAAAAACAGTTCAATTTGGGGGCTGGCCTGGTGGTGTAGTGGTTAAGGTCACGTGTTCCACTTCGGTGGCCCGGGGTTCGCTGGTTCAGATCCTGGGCATGGACCTACACACCACTCATCAAGCCTTGCTGTGGCAGGGTCCCACATACAAAATAGAGGAGGATTGGCACAGATGTTAGCTCAGCAAAAAGAGGAAAGATTGGCAAAGATGTTAGCTCAGGGCCAATCTTCCTCACCAAAAAATGCAACACACCATAAAAAAAGTTCAGTTTCTTGCTTTTGTAAATTAGAGATTATGTCTTTTGCTCTTTTTTTTTTTTTTTGAGGAAGTTTAGCCCTGAGCTAACATCTGCCAGTCCTCCTCTTTTTGCTGAGGAAGACTGGCCCTGAGCTAACATCCGTGCCCATCTTCCTCTACGTTATATGTGGCGCGCCTACCACAGCATGACCTGCCAAGCAGTGCTGTGTCCACACCCAGGATCCAAACCGGTGAACCTTGGGCTGCCGAAGTGGAATGTGCACACTTAACCACTGCGCCACCGAGCCAGCCCCGGTCTTTTGATCTTTATTAAAGTGGAGTATATGATAATCCAGTTTAGTATATATATATGTATATGTATATATGTATGTGTATACACATACGCACATGCAAAATCTTTTTATATACCCTGTATTCAGCCACATCAAATATCTCACTATACTCAGACTCGTTTGCTTCCCTGTACCCTGCTTTGCGTATGTCTGGAATACCCTTCCACGTACCGATTGACACACTGCTCTGTGTCTTTCAACGTCTGGTTCTACTGTCTGCTCCTATAAGAAAACCTCCCAACAGTTGCTCTAGGTAGATGCTTTCGTAGTACACAGTTCATCCCATGACAGTAGCATTTATTGAATTGCATTGTAATGCTCTCTTTGCACATCTGTCTCACTAAACTGAGTGCTGCTGAGGGAGAGAAACCATGTCGTTTGTTATTTGCTACCCTGCAAAAGCACAAGACCTGGTAGGTGTAGACAAACAATACTGAATGAATTTCTTAGGTGGTTTTGCTCACTGTGTGGGATGTTTTCCTCTACTAAATAATTATTCCATGTATAAGCTAGAATTCCTTTCATAATTTCAGTAATTATTAATACCTGGTTATACCATAGGCAAAAGTCTTCTTTTAGACAGGCCAAGTTTTTCTTCATTAGCTTGCTACTGCTCCATTTCTATGCAGATTTCTTATGTTTCTTCACTGACTTCATAGATGTTCTCACATGACTCTAGCTTCCTCCTGTCCTAGGAGATAGTGTCTGATAATTCATACTTAAGTGTTAATGACATAATGTATTATCACTCCCAGAAGGGTTTGTAGTTTAAAAGTGGTTCCTAGGGATAAACAGGTTTAATTCAAAAGAATAAATTAATTTCCAGTGGTAGAATTTCATTCACTAGGTCACTTGGGTAGACAATTTGCTATAAGGAAGCAAGACGACCCTGTCTTGACCCTAAAATCTCAGTGGGCAGACCGGCTTCCAAGAGCACCTGAGTCTTCAGCACCTCCAGAGTGCTGGTAACACTGGGGTGCTGTATTGCCTTAGGCTGCTGCTCTAAGGCCTTCACCGTTTTGGGATAAATCTGCCTTTCTTACACTGCTCCTTAATGATCTGAAGGTCAGAGTGCTGTGGCTTGTTTCACAGTGTTTATTCTGCCTCATTAGCTAACCGGGAATTTCTTTTTCAAATGTTTAGAGCTGGAAATAGGCAGTCATTTAATTTTTAAACTAGTTTCTATGAATCAGTTATAGATAGGAGTGAACACTTATTAGCTGACTTGGCATATTAAAAGACGGTCTTTCACTGAAAGCAGAGTACTGTTAGAGTCAGATATTTGAACTCCTTCCAGGTCTAGATTACTCAAGAGGAAACAAACAGCAAGATTCAGTTTAATTGCTTGTTATTTTGAAGAAGGAAATGTTATGTGTATTTTTCTCCCCCAGGGACTGTGTCCAGGGCAGTATCATTTAGGTGTTTTCATAGTCCTGTGAGATGTTTCCAGTGTTTTAGAACTGAAAAACAAGGAGACTGACATAAGTGTATCTGGACAGTGGAATGTTTCAAAGCTTATCTAAGTAACTGTTCTTCTAGATTAAAGACTTGGTATTATTTGTACCCAAATCCTATTGATATAATAGTCACGTTAGAATTGATAAACTAATGCGTGAGAAGGACATATGTAAAATTGAGCACAGATTATATAAATGTGAAATGTTTATACAAATGTGTATATGTGTTGTACGTGTATCTGTGTGTGCTTAAGTGTATTTAAGTTTTAGCAAGCATTCTCATGGGGGGATCACACACACATAGCATAGAAAGTGAGAGTTTGGGCTCTTGCATTGGCCTGCTTGGGTTTGAGGCTTTACCATGTACTCATCGTGTGATATTGGGCAAGGTGCTTCATTGTTCTGTGCCTCAGTTTCCTTATCGGTAGAATAGAGATAATAATAGTACCTACCTCTTAGAGGAGTTGTGATTATCAATTGAATTATGCATGCCAAGAACTAATAACAATGTTTGACACACATAAGCACTTAATAAGTGTTATTTATTGTTTGTATAAATTATTATTATTAAATATTGGCCACACAGTTGATTCGGAGAGGAGAAAATAATTTGAAAAAAAAAGTGACTGTTTTGAAGCCAAAGACATTAGTTCATTTTGTGGATTAGAATCATAACGTTGTTTCTTTATCATTAAGAGATTATGGTATAAGGAGGGATGTGTGTGGATAGTGGTTTATTCCTTATAGTATACCTTGGATTATCCATTTTTGACTGTGTTAAGTCTTGCCTTTCATGACTACATAATATATGTTTACGGAATGGTCTTTGAAACCACTTTGAAACGTAGTTGGCTTTGGAAAATATATATCTTTTGTCCATTTCATGTTACACTTCAATTTTGTCTAATCAGTGTTTGAAAGAAATGGCACTTGTGTAGACTTCCTTCCAAGAAAAACATTGGGTGTTTCAGGAAGTGGTCTTGGTGAGTCAGTGGATAATACTTTTTCCTCTGAGTCAGTTCTGAACCTCCTTGATATAAATAGGCCAACTTTTACTGAAAGTTCTGCTTTTCAAATCAGATGTTGAAATCACCATTGATACGTGACCACACCAACAGCACTAGTTTCATTGGTATTTCCACTCATTTGACACTCAGGGTCTTATCTAATTGTGACTGTATAAATTCTGCTAAATAGGTTTTTTTTAAAATTTCAATTCAATTCTGCACTTCTAAATTAGCTTCTGTTTTGCATCAATTTTGCCTCTGGCCGGAGTCATTTGTGTCAGTGGTTGTTTGTGTAAATCTGAGAGGAAATTTATGTTGGTAATAATACCCCTTTTGGTCACTAAAATATGAGACTCTTCTTTTAGCACGTGTATATAAAACTCTCTATAGCACAAGTTTAGTACAGGAATTATTTTACAAAAGACTACTAGTTTGCCAAACCCCAGAGCTGTGTCAGAGATACAAAGGAATGAATCAGAGTGGTTGTTCATAGACACATTAGAAAATATTAAACATAAAAAGTTGCCAAATGAGACTGTGGAGGTAGTGAAGGTTTATAGATGGGAATGCTGGAGAGAAGACTGGAAGAAGTTATTTAGGGCAAAATTGTGGTGGACCTTGAATGGTAAGCTAAAGAATTTTCTTTTTGGTATTTTAGTATGTAATTGGTAACATTCTTTACACTGATCATCACGTATTTATTTCTCTTGAGTTGTATTAGATTGGTTGCAACTGGTTTTTACTTCAGTGAATTTCCTTTTTAGAACCAGTATTTAAAGAAAACCTTCCACTTTCTATTTCTCTCCAATATACGTTTCTTCAGGAAAATAAAGAACTGATAAATACATAGATATGCATAGCAGATCTTACGTGATCTACGTGTGTTTTTGCATGTAATCCTCATAACAGTCTTATTCTCATTTTACAGATGAGTAAAGAGAGGCTCAGAGAGGATAATGTTTGTCCAAGGTCACAAACACAGATGGGGAGGAGTCAGGATTTATATTCAGGGCTGTCTATCTTCATAGTATGTTCATTTTACTATTCTGTAATATCACAATAAAAGCATTGGAATTACTCAGTAAGGTTTTTTTTTGAGGAAGATTACCCCTGAGCTAACTTCTGCCACCAATCCTCCTCCTTTTGCTGAGGAAGATTGGCCCTGAGCTCACATCTGTGCCCATATTCCTCTACTTTATGTATGAGACGCCTGCCACAGCATGGCTTGATAAATAGATCTGTGCCTGGGATCTAAACTGGTGAACCCCAGGCCGCCAAAGCAGAGTGCGCAAACACAACCGCTCCACCACCAGGCAGGCCCCAACAGTAAGTTTTTATTGTTTCCAGTAGCTCTGAAAAAAGCACCCCAAAAGCATTTTCCTTTTCTGCAGAAATGTTATTTTTTTTTAGGAATAGGAAAGTGGTCTTTGGATGCTAGGAACAGGCAAGCTTGCTCACCCGTCCTCTCAGGGAGCAGCTGTAAAACTTGTTTTCTAAGAGCAGATGATTGTCATTTGAGCCGCTGTAAGGGTTGCAAGAGCAGTCAGATATGTTTAGGATCGTTTGTGGGTAGCAGTGATCCATACATACTCTGGGTCATCTGTCCTTTGCCCACTTATATTCGTGGATTGATAATTGGTTATTTTTCATTTTTGTAACCTTAAGCATTTGGGCCTTGATCGGTTGGAGTCTTTGGTTCTCTGTTTTGGCACAGAAAGTCATTACAAGAGGAGGCCACTGTGTTTCATCCTATTTCCTTCATGGCAGGGAAGCAGCCACGTGGCTCTTGGCAAAACTGGCCTTCCCTGAGGTGACAACAGTGGCAGTTGAGATTAAGCACACTCTTGTAAACACTAAGTCTCGTATCTCGTAAAATTCAAATACTTGTATCCTAGAAAAATTTCTGTTTTAGCATCACTGGATGGAACTAATTCAGTTCTTGGGAGAGCAGGAAATTCATCTTTTTCTTCCCAGCTTACTAGTTGGAGTGTGCTATTTCCAGGGCTTCTTAGCAGCTAAATTGTCAAAAAAAAAAAAAAAGATAAAATTCCTCCTGTCACATGCTTTCTCTGTAGGCAGGCTTGGAGGTTATGAGAGCAACACAGCTAGTCATCAGAGTTACTTATGCAACTCCCCCTCCAGCCACACACACACACACACACAAGAAAGTAGGATACTTTTCTCCTATGCTCTGTTCTGGCAGGTGATCTGCATAGGTTAATTTCTGTGACAGGAAGCAGGTCACTGAGCCAGTGTGCTGGCCTTTGTCATGATGTCACTGAGCTAATGCACTGGACTTGGGAGGTGCAAAGAACTCTTGGAGAGAGATACACTAGTTTCCAGCTTAATCAGTACTAATTGGGAACCCACGAGTTTAAGTGACATGTCCAAGGGCATAGGGTTAGGAAGAGTAGTGGCAAAGCAAGGAATGCTATTGACTTCGACGTTCATTGACTTCTAATCTCATGACAAACCTAAATCAAGCTGACATCTAGGATTTTCCAGTGGCAAGTCCAGGAATGATATTTTCTTACATTCAGAGAAAGTGGTTGGGTTCTTGTAGGGCTGATACTCACATCAGGAGGGGATAGAATTAGAGAGGTGAGAGGATGTAGTTAGATGAGGATTTCTCTTTCCACTCCATTTGGGGAAAATAAGGATGGTGGCTGGCAATAAGAAGTCACGATGGAGAGGCAGGAGGAGGGAGTAGATGGGGTGACTGACAGGGATTTAGGAGTAGAGTTGACACTGCTTGCACTTTTCCTTTAGTGGCTCTTGTTAGAAGCTAGTGATGTTAAATATTTTTTTATTTTATTTTTTTTGCTGAGGAAGATTTGCCCTGAGCTAACGTGTGTCACCAATCTTCCTCTTTTTGTTTGTGAGCTGCCACTACAGCATGGCCACTGACGAGTGGTGTAGGTCTGTGCCTGGGAACTGAACCTGGGCCGCCGAAGCAGGGTATGCCAAACTTAACCACTAGGCCCCCATTCTGGCTTTTGTTAATAAGAAGATTTGAAATAAACATCTTAATTTGGCCAAGTAAGAAATAATTATTGGCATAATTTTTTCATTCACTGAATGAGTGTTGAGAACTTACTACATGGTAGGAGCTATGCTTAGCACTTTGTATTCAATAAAATTATTTAGCCCTTGCCCTCAAGGAACTTACAGTCCTGTGTACAAACAACAAAATAGGAAGTTCCTACAGTGTGACAGGTGCGTCTTAGTGTTAGACTCAAGCATTATGGGAACACATGAGAGAGGCAACTATCCTGCTGTAGAGAAATCAGGGAGGGCCTCCCAAGACTGAGATCTGAAGTGTGGGCAGGAGCTGGCCAGGTGAAGGTGGCAGAGAGGTTTTTAGGTGAGAGGATGTTCCAGATAGAGGATGTAACTTGCAGGCAAGAGTCTGCAAAATAGTTCAGTATGGCTGAATCGTGGTGTGCCTGTGTGAGCGGGGGAAGGGTTTGGGGGGGTGGAGTGGAGGTGGCAGGCAGGCAAAGATGGTGAGAGAGGAAGCTTTACAGTATGAAGGGCCAGATCACAAAAGAGCACTGTGCTGTGCAGTCAACTTGGATGTTTTCTGGAGGGTGATGGGGAACCTTTGATCAGATTTAAGTAAAAGAACGATAGAATACTTAAGTTTGATAAGGCAGTAGTATTAGATTGGTTAAACTTTTATCTATAAAAGCTTCTGAAATGATTTCAGTTTGGATCATCAAAAGGCCAAAAGGTCATTTAAAATGCTGATATTCTTCATTTGTAGATTTTTATTGCTTACATACACAAATCTATGGAGTTTGAAAACTACTTTAAAAATATTACGAAATATAAGAAAACATTTGTCGTCAGAAACAATCATGCATCTCTCTTGGAGTGTAATGCATTGAAACTATTAGACAAGGTTGCTGAGTTTAAGCAAAGCTGACACTTAGCAGCTTTAAGAAAACTGTTAACTCTTTTCCCCCTCACATTCAATAAAACTAAATAAGATTATGTTAGAAAAGGCTGCACGTGTTTTAAGTTCATTTATTGAAGTCCTGAGAGACTATATTTCCCACGGAAGTTAGAGTAAAAGTACCCACTATTATGTATCATTCTGTTTATTGGAGATAAAATGTCATATTTCTGTAGTTTCATAAAGCCTTTTTTTCTTTTTACTTTTTGGTATATTTATTTGATAATAATTTATATGTCCCCATGTTTTAAAAACATATGTTGCCTCAAAGTTGAATATAAAAGTCAATTCTAGTTTTAAAGATTGGCACTTGAGCTAAGTAACAACTGTTGCCAAGCTTCTTCTTCTTTTTTTTAATTACTTTTTCTCCCCAAATCCCCGCAGTACATAGTTGTATATTTTAGTTGTGGGTCTTCTAGTTGCAGCATGTGGGATGCTGCTTCATCATGGCCTGATGAACGGTGCCATGTCCACGCCCAGGATCTGAACCAGCGAAACCCTGGGCCACCAAAGCGGAGCGCGTGAGCTTAACCTCTCGGCCACGGGGCCGGCCCCCAATTCTAGTTTTATTGATTGCTACTATACACTTGGAAATATGTTCCCACACAGAAATTCTTTGTAACGGGCGTGGACTTTGCTGAGCTAAAGTTAAGGTGGTCCCATGCCCTTTTAGAATTTTGGGATCCTTTTGAAACTCTATGGTCCATTGTCTTTTTCAGGTACTGTCTTCGCTTTTATCTTGATACTATTTTTAATAGTCCTGATTATCTCCTCCTTTACTTTATAAACATCCAGAATCCAGTTCCTTTTCTTTCTTCCTTATAAATACAGCTAGACTGTTCCTTCTTTTCTCTACAAATGTTTACGCTCTCACGTGTAATAGGTTTGTAGCAAAAGAAAAAATATCATTGTAGTTCTATTTAGGTGCTATGTGACCATGTGATTTTGGGTAAATAACTAACCATTTGCCTCTGTGTGGCAAAGTGGTTAGATTTTATTCCATATCTACTAGTTATTAGCTTTTTGACATTGGGCATGTTATTAAGCTCTGTTCCTAGCTTAACTCATCTGTAAAGTGAGGATGATAATGGTTCCTACCTCACGAGCGTGTTGACAGCTAAAAGAGACTAAGTACAAGTAAAGCACTTAGAACTGTGCCTGGTACGCGGTGCTGTCTGAATGTTAGCAGCTACTGCTGCTCCTGCTCCTCATGCTCCTCTTCCTCCTCTTCCTCTCACTGCTATGAGCAATTGTAGTAGTCAAGTTCTCTTAGTGCATTGATTTTATAAAATCACTTGGCTTAAAATGGGGGACAGCGATTATGCTAGCTAAATGATACCCGGTTTATTTAATAAAGAGCTGGAATTAATTTGGGGGCTATTTGGAAATATGAAAATAAACGTCTTTTCATGAGCACCTCTTTTTAGTTAAATTCAGTCATGCTCCCCTCCCCAGTTTTACCTACCTCGGCCAATAGGCCATTTTCTCAGTTGCTTAGGAATGGGAACTATGGGAATGGAAAGAAAGAAATGCAAATGTGGCGTTACCAGCCTTTGTGATAATTCCCTCTTCCTTCTGACCTCAAATAGCCTACTTATCCAAACAAATCCATCTTAACTTTCCAGACAAAAACCCACACAACAGGATCCAGGATCATGAAGGTTTTTGGTGATTCTCCCTTCCCGGCTGATCTAAACACCTTTTTCACTTATTAATTCACTATGGAGAGTTGTGTACTCTGTTTCAATTCCAGGTCCTCAAATCCAGAAATGTAATTCCTGGAAAAAAAATTTTTTTAGACAGGTTGACACTGGCCCCAAGTGGACATGTTACTGTAAAAAAAGTCCCACTTCTGCCCAAGTGGAATAGGAGTTCAGTTGTTTTTCTCTCATTTCCTGACCCAGCAAATCCAGGTTCTTAAACCTAAAGTACCTAAAGTTAGCATTTTATAGATTTTACTGTTTTATTTTTTGTTATTCTTCTTCCCTATTCTCTTTCATTTTATTTTGTTTAAATTCAGACTGTTACCTGAAATAGGATAAAAAGAACAACCTTCTTGTTCAGAATTATTTTTGCATAGGTTTCTTTGCTCAGAGAGCTGTTTCTGTACATTAGTCTTGAAACATTGAAAGCACTCTCAAAAAAAAATACAGAAATTCTTTGTTTCAGTGGTTCACTAATTATCCTGGATTTTAAATGAGGAATTCCTGAAATAGCATTTTCAGAATGAATCTCTCAGTCCCAAACTTTTTAGAAGTTCGTAGCTAGGTTTGACTCAGTCTGACTTTGTATCCTTATAAATACTGTGTTTTTCTTCTAAGCAATTAACAGAAGTTGTAATATTTATTATTTTGCTTATTTGATGGTAACTCCCTAATAAGCTCCGTGGATGTAGGAACCATGTGTATTTTGTTAACTGTACACTCAGTATCAAGAACTATCTTGTCCAGTATGGGAACCATTAGCCATATGTGGCTATTTACATTTAAATATAAACTAATTTAAATAATAAGATTAAAATTTCAGTTCCTCAGTGGCACTAGCCTTACTTTAGGTGTTCAGCACTTGTGCTTTGCTACTGTATTGAACAATGATGATATTGTACATTTTCATCATCGAAGGAAGTTTTGATGTTGCTCACTGAGAGCACTGCTGGGCACATAATGGTTACATAGTAAATACTTGCTGAGTGAGTGAATGAATTAGTACTGATATTGGCTGGTGCCAATTAATGTTGAATGAATCTTGTTTGAAGAATCATTTACAAAGGTCATTTTGGCTTTTAATTCATCAGTGTTGACATATCTCCAACCAACTTCATAATACTGGGTTTATCATTAGTTAAAGGAAGTATACAGTAGTGGTTAAAAGCATCACTTATGGTCAGATCTTAGCCATGGTTTGTAGATGTCATGGGCAAGTTACCTTTCCTTATAACTTTTGTAAGCCCCAGAGTCTTCACTAAAATGGGGATAAGAAGCTCTTGTAACCACAGAAGCTGGTAAGAATTAAAGTAAGATAATGCACATAAAGTGCTTGATGCAGTGGCTGACACACTAATGCTTAATAAATCAGTTTTATTTATTTTTTATAATAGTGAACAGAGCTATGTCTAAATTTACCCCAGTTCATGGATGATTTCAGGGTTATGAGGAACTTTACTGCTGTTTTTGAGGACTTCATTGTTATAATTTGACAGACGTTTTTCAAAGGCAGTACTATCCACAATCAAAGTTTATATTTACTGTCTTTTAAATATGCAGTTTAATAGCCTTCATTAAAAAGTTTCTTCCCCATTGGACTTAATTTTTCTCTCCCTTTAATTTTTATGACTATGTAAATAACCTCTCAAGAAAAGAAAGTTTCATTCTACTTTTATGGGCAACTTGAATTTTAAGACTAATGCACAAATATCTGAGTTTTGTTTTGGGGTAACTCAAAAAGGATGTGTTCCCAGTTATATTCATGTAAATGGGCTTCTCTTTGGGGAAAAAATATATAAAAATTCTGAATAATTAAAATGAATAAATGAGTGGTTTACTTAGGCACCTAACTCTGTTGTACATTTAAAGCTGTGATTTAATTGCTAGAAAAACAATTAAAGCAGTTTTCATTAACAATAATGTCTGACTTAGCTGGGGATATTGCCTCACTTTTACACACTATAATGTCATTTCTCTCCTGGGATTTGAAAACAGCATTTGCTGTATAATAACACCAGGTAGTTAAACATACACCACCAAAATATCAGCTGACTATAGATGAGGTAAATCTCTTTCATTTTTTGTGTTACTTTCATTCCGGCTCTTATGGTTCTTTTATTTTTGGTATAAACTGGTACTCATGTTTCGTAGTCCACCTTAACCTTTCAAGTTCATATTAGAGGTGACTTGAATTTTTCTCCTGAGTTTTTCTTTAACAAATATTTGTCAATGTTTAGACAATGAAAATATGTTACAGAAAAGGCCGATTAAGCACAGACGTTTATTCCACTCTCTCCAAAAAATGACAGTAACTGGATTTGAAAACTGCAGAAACTCAATGAGACAGAGGGAGTCTGGAAAGCCATGGATGATTGTAACGAACTTACCTGTCCTGAGAAGCTGAACTAAGCTGTGAGGGAGAGACATGGAGAAGCAACCTGACTGTTACTTCAGACCCTCAGAGAGGCAGTGAGGGTGAGGCTGAAGGCTGACCATAGGAGGATCAGAGGGTAGTGTGTTAAAGTGAACTCAGATCCCAGATGCCTCCCCACACTCCAGCAAGAGTGGAAGTCTATTCTGTGGAGAATGTGAGCTAGAGAACTCTTGATTGGGGGATACAAAGGCACAGATGGATGGTGGCGGGTTAAGTGAAATACTTACTGAGTAGCCAGATACCCCTAGTACACTTCTACTCATCTCCAGAATTTTGGCATAAGGTATATATTCTCTGGGTGTGAAATTGGAAGATGCTTCTTTGAAGAATCTCATCAATCTGTACTAAAGATCTTTGGATACTGATAGTTGGAGGTCCCCCGATGGACAGCCCAGCCCGACTGCTTTGCAGTGAAGCCCACTTGTTGACAGCCCCTACCCAGCTACACAGACTTTCTAATCAGCTTTTTAGTGCTCCATCTTCAATGTGAGCAGTGACCAATGGTCACCAGACATTTGAAGACATTCAGAGACCAAAACGAACCTGGAGAAAACAAGGATATTGACAGAGATAGAGACAGTGAAGGGAGAGGAAAACTTTAAAATATTATCATTAATATTCTCGGAAAGATCAAGGAATACTCTGCAATCAGGAAATAAGAACAGCTATTGTAAGAAAAGGAAGATTTAGGGCACAAAAAGGTGCTCCTGGAAATTGAAAATTGATAGAAGATATGAAAAAATTAAAATGTTTTTTGAAGATGAAGTTGAAGAAACCACTCAGAAAGTAGAACAAAAATACCAGGAAATGAAAAACAAAAGAGAAAAGACAGGAAAATTAGAGACTCAGTCTAAGAGGTCCTGTTCTGAACATTAAAGTTTTTTAGAAAAAGAAAATTTTAAAAAAATGTAGGGATCATATGTGGAAGATAAACACTTGGACAAAGAGAATTGTTGAGTAGTTACCATAGTTACCAGGGGGAAGGGGGTTGGGGCGTGGTCATAAAGGGTGAAGGGGAGCACTTACATGGTGACTGACAAATAATAATGTACAACTGAAATTTCACAATGTTGTAAACTGTCGTAAACTTGATTAAAAAAATGTAAAGAAACTGTCAAAGAAATAACTCGAGAAAATTTCCTAGAATTTAAGGACACTTATTTTCAAATTGAAAAGGTCTACTGAGTTTCTAATATGTTGAATTCTTTAAAAACACCTATACTAATGTATTCATGAAATTTCAGAACATCATGGGAAAAAACTGAAGATCCCAAAACTCCAGAAAGAAAAAAATAGGCCCTATACAAAAGATTGAGAAACAGAATGGCACCTGCCATCTCAGCAGAACACTGAAAATGGAACAAGGGCTTCAAAATTCTGGGACCAAAATCAATTCCTATGTAGCATTTGAAACCAAGACAAACTACTGATCACCTATGAAAGTAGAATAAACACATTTTCAGTCATATAAAGCTTCAAAAATTACCTTCTTATGCTCTTTCTCAGGAAGTTCCTGAAGTATGTGCTCTTCCAAGATAAAAAGTAAAGATAAGAAAGAGGGAGACAGTATCCAGGAAACAGGGATCTAAGACAGAAGAAGGATGAAAGTGATGAAAAGGATAATGTTGAATGTGGATCCCACAATGAAAGCTGTGCAGGAGACGTAGAGGGTAATCAATTCAGATTGTAATGGGGAGTATATAAGAATTAGAGAGAAATGCCTGCAGAAAGATAAAAATGATAGAGTAGATAGTGTTTAAATGTATTGAAAGGAGACTTTGCTTCTGGTAGAGAGTAAAGGAATGAAATTAATGGAAAGGTATATAGGAAAACTGAGGGCTGAGGGTAAGATTAACTCTAAAGAAGACAAAGCTTGTACAAAAAAAGACATATAATCTTAGTATACTGTGAATAGCAATTACATAGACACCATAAGTAAACACTGAATTTTGGTCTAACAAAATTTGACATAAATGTAACTTTGTCCTCTGTGATATGCTTCATTCAACCTCTTAAGTTATTCTTCAGTAACTGTACTCCTGGTGGTTTCCTAAATGTACCGAGCTGTCTCTTGTCTTTCCTCCTCTCTTTTCTGTTCTCGCATTCTCTCTTTCTACTTGCCACATTATACTATAAATGATGCTTTTGTTGTCGCTCTCCCCCACTACAATGACATTTCTAAAGATCTTGATCTTGCCTTTGGTTCAGTCCTTCTTGGAGGGAGGTTTTATTCTCTAAACTCACCCCTGATACAGCTTCCTTTGAACTTTATACTCTGCTGCCCTTACATTGCCTGTAATGTGCTCTTTTCCTGAATATGCCTTTTCTTTTTTTCTTTCTTTTTGTTTTTTCCCCTAAAACTTCCTCGTAGGATGGGAACATTTTCAAGGAGGTTTTGTTAGTCCTAGGTCTTCTATGAATTGGATGAGGTGCCAGGGCTTTGTTTTCTTTGTAGAAGAACCTACTGACGATCAGTTATTTTTGTATTCAGTCGAATGTAGATAATTACTGGAATTGATTTTTTCTTCTGTTTTGACTGTTCTCTGTTACATCACTTTCTAATAGCCTATGAGGACTCTACTTTTGAAGACAAATGGAAAATAGTATTTTGAAAGTAGTGCATTTTTATCTTTGTTAACGAAATGTTAAGTGGTATAGAATAATAGGAATAAGGAGCAGTTAAGAATCATTGCAGAGTTTTACCTTATCTCCCCGGACATGAACTTTCCATGGGCTTCTAATTATACGTGTTGAACTTGATACAGTCTGATACCTAAAGCAGTACACAAAGTTTTCTATTAGAGCAAAGTCCCTGCCCTCTTTTGTAACCATTATCCTGGCATGTGGATCTGTGAAACTGTATCTTGCTAAAATAGAACACACAAATTGAAACAATGAATAATTCTTGATAAGATACGATACCTCTGTGTCCTCTTAGCAAAATAATCAATGTTTGAGTGTATGACACTCAGACAGGAAGAGACGAGGTTAAGATGAGAAGTAGCATCTTTTCACAAAATATCTGAGAAATACTTTGGGGGTGCTGTAAGCATGTGCGTTGCAATATAGTGGAAAGCCTTACTGAACCTTCATTTAAACAGAATCTCATTGCTTAAAAAAAAGTCCTGTATACTTTAACAATTAAGTATGTTTCCTTGTAATAATCTTAGGGAGAGGTATTTATGATTTAGAAAAGCAGAATGAATTCAGTACAACAGTTAGTTAAAGGTGGTATTTCCCTCTTTGTAGGTTGTAACCATGTATAAAAGTGTGCTGTACAGTTTGCAAACCACCGATACTCTTTAGGAGCTGTACTGAAAGTGCAGAGTGAATCACCTACAGTATTTTTTTTTTTTTACTGCTTAACGTCCTTTGCTCTAGGTAATGCAGATGAAGGTAATCATGTGGCAACAGGGTAGTTAAATATTAAAATGTTATATCTCATCCGTGGGTTAGAACTCTTCTCACTGTACCTGTAAGGTTTTATAATTTATTATTATTGGAGGCCATTGAATACGTCATAATGAAATATGAATTCAGCAGTTCTGAGTTCACTAAAGATAATTTTAGAAAACATTTCTCTGTTCTTCCACGCAACTGGGTTGCGTCAGTCCTGAATAACTCTTTATTTGTTTGCCCTTGTAGAATGTGTTAAACTGTACTCATTTAGCATATGACGCTACTATGGAAAACAGGATATCTAGCAATAAAAATATATGAGATCCTAATTTCCTCAGTAGCTTTTGTTTTACACTAGTCAATGACACGAAGGCACAAAGGTTAATTTCGGAACCATTCCACTAAGGTTCATAGAATGTCAGTGAATCCTAACCTCAAGGTTGATTTACCAAAAGTACAGACTTGAACAAAAATTACTAGGGAGTGGGGATCAGCTGGGGTAAGTGGGGTGGTTTTCTCTACTTCTTGTTCCAAAATGTTCTTCCCTGAAATCTGTTCAGTTGAGAACTGAATTAGCGGAAAAAGTTGTCCTTTTATTCTCATCCTGGGAGAAAATGCCCACAGTGAATGTTCTTCTACCTCTTCTGAGAATCCGTACTCAGCAACTTTTTGCTTTTGGGGAGATTTGAACTTCTTAGAAAATGTTTACTTTTTAAAATTCTCATCGTCTTTTGGTGGTTTTAGCCAAGGTTTTTTGTTAAGACCTGGGATCTCTCTCATGCCCTGATTTCGCTTTCTTTCTCTCTCTTCTTTCTTTCTTTTCTTTTTTTTTTTTTTAGCACTATTCTGTACCCAGCACAGAGTTGAAGCTTAACTCAGATCTTGTCTGAACTACCTGAAGTAGGAGTTTTACAGGGGAAGGATAATCAGGAGTTTCTATGTGATGAATCTGAGTCCTTCTTTTTTGTTTTTCCATCTTATCAGTTCATTAAAAAAAACAAAAAAACTCAGAATAAATAAATAAATAAACGGTGGAGAATATACCAATTGCCCATACAGAAGAATTCCACATAATTTATGCACGTGCTCCCTCCTCAAGGAAGTGGAGCATAAACTCTCCACCTCTTAAGCATGGGCTGCATAGAATGACTTCCTTACAAAGAGGCCCGTATGGTGGCGGTGAGGGAAGTCACTTTATAGTGGAAAAACCTGACAAACACTACCTCAGTCAGTGACCAAGGTTAGCATAAACAGTGATAAGTCATGCTAACAGGACATACTCTTGATATGATGTGATGGAAATGGCACATATCTCTGTGGTCTTCCCCTCCAAAAACCTATAACTCCAGTCTAATTATGAGAAAAACATCAGACAAACTCCAGTTGAGAGATATGCTACAGAATATCAAAATACAGTACTCCCCAAAAAACTGCCAGGGTCATTGTTGTGGGTTGAATTATGTCCCCCCAAAATATATGTTCACATCTTACCCCCCCACCCCCCGTCTTACCTATGAATTTGACCTCATTTAGATAGTGTCTTTGCAGATGGGTCAAGTTAAGATGAGGTCATACAAGCTTGGAGTGGCCCCTAATCCACTGACTGGTGTCCTTGTAAGAAGAAGGATATTTGAACATAGATAGACATGTAGGGCAAGCTATATGAAGACAGAAGCAGAGATTAGAGTGATGCATCTACAAGCCACGGAAAGCCAAAGATTACCAGCAATAATTCGAAGCTAGAAGAGACAAGGAAGGATTCCTCTAATTTGTTACAGCAGCCCTCGGAAACTCATACAGTCATCAAAGGCAAGGAGAGTCTGAGAAATGGTTACAGAGTAGAGGAGCCTAGTGAGACATGAGGACTAAATATAGTGATATTGTGGGTAGGATCCTGGAACAGAAACAAACATTAGGTAAAAAAACTAAGGAACTCTACATAATATATTGACTTTAGTTAATAATAAAATATTGATATTGGTTCATTAATGGTGACAAATATGCCATGCTAATGTAAGATGTTAACAAGCAGGAAGCAGGGTGTGGAATACACAAGAACTTTCCGTACTATCTTTATAACTTTTCTATAAATCTAAAGTGATTAAAGAATAATAAAGTCTATTACAAAAAATTCAAAAACCCCAGAAGTTAGCGGCAGTTTTAATCAGACCTCAACGGCATGTGATGGAGTAAGTGGTGGTCTCTTTAAGGGAGGTGGCAGTGGTGAGGAGGCATCTAAAGCTGCATTAGCTGATCAGTTATATCACAGGGTGCTTTCAAACCCAAAACTGCCACTGATAAAAAGTTTTCACCCTGTTAAAAGTCAGTTTATTGTAGCAATCATTATATAAGGCTATCTGTGAGTCCACTGTTAATCATGGAAATAATACAATCGGGGAGATACACATTTTGATAAACAGTTTGTTCAAGCCTATATAGGCAAGGTACATGTAAGAAGGAAAACTTGTACATAAATATATGCAGATTTCAGTTAAAATTCCTCATATCACTTGTGAAATTTAATAGAAATCTTGCTGAGAAATAGTTCAAGATCTGATGCAACCACCATGTCTCCCCACACCTGACCCCAGGGTTCTGTGGGATAGGGGGCCTGATGATGGAGAGGTTGAGACAATTTCTTCTCTCCCTAAATTTCTCTTTCCTACCATGTTTTTATTTTTCTTGGAAGATTCCAGCTAAATTGGAGGCTCACTTTCTTCCTTCCCTCCTTTAATATATATTTAGTTATAATGGAAGAAATGCAAATGATTCAGGTCAATTTATGGGTATCACATGCTATTTACATGGGGATGAAACAGTCAAAAGACCCACCTTCATATTTAGAAACTGTCTCAACTGTGAGAAAAAAATTCACCCTAGAAAGTAACACAAGTAACACAAATAAATATTTAGATATTTAACCAGTGAAAAATTGATATTACTCAAAGCCAGATTCAGATTAACTAATGCATTTTCAATATTATAATTAAAGGTAGTTTTTAATGTATGGTGTTTCTAGACCTGGTGACATTTTTTTTTTCACATTCTTCAGTGAACAGCATGTTTATAAAGCAGTAAAGCCGTTCCACAAAATAGTGGCACTATTGTCATTGTAATCTCCCTTTCCATAAAGCAAATCTTCTTCCCTTCCCCAAACTAGCATTTTTTAGTACCTTATTGTAAGAAAAAATTTTTGGCTAAAATAAAGAATATCATTGAAATAAAGTGAAAAGAACTGAATACTTTTGGAGCGTATACAATGACCAAACTACCAGTGTAACTTATTGGAAAGAAAATTAGATATGTCACCAGATCAGCATTTGAATCCTGGTTCTAATTCTAACTTCTTGTGTCACCCCTTAGGCAAATGACTTAACTTATTTGAGGCTGTCATCTCCCCTACAAAATAGAGCTGGTAACTTCCTCCAGAGGGTGTTCTAAGGATGGAATGAGGGGAGGTTTGTAAAATGTCGTGGAGTGGGGGCTCATTGAGTGTTGTTTTCTTTTCCCGTTTTTGTTCTCTGGCTATGATTATATCTGATATAAGAAACAGATAGGACATTACTGTTCAGCCATTCATGGCACTAGATGATTTTTAAAAGTTTCAAAATAACACTCAAATAGCACCTAGGCTCTTTAGCTCAGTTTCTTCATCTATAGAATGAGAATAGAAAATAGTACTTCCTTCAAAAATTAATGTGAAGTTTAAATAAGATAATGGATAGGAAACATTTAGCACAATACTTGGTATAGGGTAAATGGTCAATAAATAGCAGTTGTTTTTTTTTTTGAATTAGCATATTTTCCCAAATCAGTGCAGTATTAATAATGTTTTGAACTATTTGTCATTTCTCATGTCTGATATCCAAGCAGTGTATGTACGCTGATGATGTTATCATAGCAATAAGAATTAGAGAGAAATATTCAAATAGTGGTAATAGGGAATATATGGTTTTTCTCTGTATTAGACCTTCCTGTGAAATCTATCACAATATTCAATATTTAATTAGTGCTAAGGCGTTTCCTTTTAGTGGCTTACTAAATTTTAGTAATAAATATTTTTCTTCAGCTAGTTGTGAAACCAACAACATTCTGAATTGAACATAGACTTTCCCCCATGTTGTGTCCTAATTTATGAACAGTCTAAGAATTTTCTGTTATAAAAAAAAGAAGAATCAAGATAATTATTTTAAGTAATTACAACAATGATTTAAAGGCACAAAATTACTCTTCCTACTTGATATTGGCCCTGAGAAAATACTGTGCTTTCATATGGCCTAGAAATTGTTGTGATACCATCACAAGTGTTTGCCACTGTTATCATCATTATTATTGCTATTATTATAACAGTTTAATGTTCTTATTAGTTTTCCAAGTTTATTCACACACAGAAGTTCTTTATTGCTAAATATTAGACCAAATGACATAGAGAAATAGATGGTGACATCTCTACAGACACTACTGGCAAGACATATTGAAAAGTGGTTGCTCTAGAAGACGCTGCAAGAGACAGAGTAGGTGATGATTCAGAAGGTTTAAAGCAGATTCTTTGTCTTCTTATGTTTTAAGCACAATCACTGGTAGACAGTGTCACCAAGTATTGGTAAAAATTGAATTGCAGTGGTCTTTTAGTTAAAACCCTAAATAATGATAATAATCATCCCCTTCATCTTGGTTATAAGTTAGACTGAGAGACATGAATTAAATTAAATTGAAATCGGAGTATAGATACTTTCAGATACTCTGTCAAACCCAAACAGACAAACAAACAAGCAAAAACTTAAACCAAAAAAGTCTATGATATGTTTTGAGAGAACAAGTCATTTTAAAGATAGCTCCATATACAGAGAGCTACTGGTTGTGTGATAGCCAGATTGGGTAAGTGGTATTCCAACATTGAATAATGACTACATGCGCATTCATCAGTTTGAAAATTGATATCATATGCAAGCAAGTGTAAAGAAAGGAAATGGGAATCTAAATTTTTATTTATTTATTTACATTTGGGATCTTAAAACTTTCTAATACAAATTTAGCTTCCTGGTTTAGCCTTATTATGGAATCATTTATTTCTATTTACAGTGATTTTCATACAGTCTCTTTACTTTCCTTTGAAAATTTCAGTGTTTAACATTTTCACAGTGCTTAATTTAGATCTTAAATTTACCATGTTTATCCTTGTAATTGCTAAAGAAAGTTATTTTCTATCAAAAATAAGAAAATAACAGTAACTAAGACTTATAAAAAAGTATTTTCATAAGGAAATTGATGCTTTTATTTCAAATCTGTTGGAGACTATTACAATAGTATTAGTATATAATTTTAAGTAGAATTAAGTAGTTAATTTAGCAGAGTTAGCTGAATTTGTGAGTCCTTAAACTTAAAGTGATGAAGAAAAACTTTGTCTCCTTAGTATTTAAGTTGTTTTATTCAACAGTCAATAAAAATGAAACCACTTAATTTTTCAGTAAGAGGTGATAGTTCCTCTAAATTATATATATGATCTATATAGGTATAAATTGCGTATGTCTTTTAAAAGCCTAAAGGAAAACAAAGAAACACTTGTAGTTGTTTCATTTGCAAAGTGTGCAGTGTAATTGCTATATTTAAATATTTGAAAACCTCCATATTGCTGTATGAGCATCTGTGACAAGTGGCGCTAGGACTGCCAAATGAGAAAAGTTTCTATATTTAAAATTCAGTTTAGCAAATCGACATTTTCTATTCCCTTTTCTAACGTTCTCTTATTCTGACAGATCACTATTTTAAAACAAAACACAAACCTTTTATTTATTTGACTGTCAGGAAGAATTAAACATGAAAAAGAGACTGTGGCCATCACTTTTCATTAAAACCAGCTGCTCTGGTTTTAAAATGCAAACTAGATCAAAATCAGTACAAACCCTGGGGGTTTAATTTATATACTAAGCGAACCAGCTTGTTTTGAAAGAGTATTTTTTTTTTCAAACTTTGGAGGAAACTTGCACATCTGTCTCATTTGATCTTTTGCTGGCCCTGTCAGCCAGGAAGACCGAGAATTATCTCTACTTTACTGATGAGAAAATTAAGACAGAGCCTTAATTGGCTTATGTAGGCTAGTTAGTGCCAGAAATAGTGTTAGAGTTCAGGCTTCTAACTGGGAATGCCTGTGTCCTAACCATTAGCTCTAGATTCACATTGTTATTCCAGGCCTCTGTCCTGGCCCCAAATTCTAGAATGTAACAGTAGTGTGCTCTATCTGGATCCTGTAGGCTTATGAGAGCCAATTTTGAAATAAGTTTAGAAATTTTGTAAGCTGCGATTTAACCATTGATAGCTTGAAATGGGCCATGCTAGGTATATTTATACCATGGAAATCAGTAAGCACTATGAATCAGGGTTTTCTTTTTCCCCAGAGAATTAGTTTACTTATACACCCATTGAAGAAGGAAAACAAACAACAACAATAAAAACAGAATACAATGATGTAGGATAAATGTAATATAATTTTATAAATGCAGTACTCATCTAGGCCGGGGGGTTGTTATTTCTTTGTTCCTTAATTTAGAAATTTCCTTCTTGGATTGTAATTAGTCTTTGGGTGGTGAACATGATGTAATCTACACAGAGTGAGAAATGTATAACGATATACATCTGAAATTTATATAATGTTATAAACCAGTGTTACTGCAATAAAAAAATTGCTTCTAAGCTGTAAATAAATATGGTCAAGACTATCAGGAAAGTTTGAAGTAAACTTGAGTGTTTTGAGGACCTTTATAATTCTAACCATTCTTTAAGAAGTAGGTCAAGTCCCAGCCCTTCCAACACTTGTGGCATTTGGCATGGCTTTTCCCTTCTCGGAACCTCTAGTGGATTTAGAATAGAGCCACACACATTGGGACTTATTTACTGTGTGTTTCCTATGGATTAGTTTTGTCTCCTTAAGAATACAATAAACTCTTTGAAGAGTGGGACATGGACATCCCTTCCTTCTTTCTTTTTTTGAATAAATGTGTAATGAATACCTGTTCTATGCCTGGTACTCGTCTTACTGCTTGAGGAACAGCAGTCATCAGATAAAAGTCTCTGCCCACAGGGAGCTTATAGTCCAGTGAAGAGTCAGGAATTAGACATGAAAAATTTTAACTCTGGTAAGGACTTTGAAAACTTGCTTACGGTGCTCAGAGTATCTGATCATGGGCTTTTATCGTTCCAGGGAGGTCACTAAAATCTTCCCTGAGGACGTTGTGATTGAACTGAGATCTGGAGAAAGAATTAATTTGAAGTTACCAGAACTTGAATATCATTTCTTTATGTAGGCTTTCTACGCCCTCCCAATCTGAATTAAGTTCCCTTATTATACGTCCCCCGTATCACCTTGAATTTTCCGTTTTTAATAGTAACAACTTTTTTTATGTTTGTTCACTGTGTCCTTTTTTTCCCCCTATTTGACTGTTGGCCCAAAGCTGGGATGATGTCTGTTTTGGTTCCCTTGGTCATCCCAGTATCTATCCTAGTACCTTACACATAGGAGTCACTCAGTCATTGTTGATGCTTCTACCCGCTTTGCTTCTGTCTCATAATAAATCTGGCATATGTCCTACTTACCTCTCAGTTATTGAAAAGATCTAGGAATGCAATGTATATGAAAGTCAGAAGAATAAGACATGATCCAAAATAGGTTAGTGCTGCAGACCCCAGGGAGAACCAAATATCCAGGAGTGAATAGAAATGAGTGAGGTGTCGCAGTGCTGTCTAGGAGAAAAAAGAGAGAAAAGCCCATTGGGTTTGGTATTAAGGACGTGTTGCTTATTCTTATTCATCTTGTTTGAAGGAAATTGTTCAATTAGTGAAACAGATTAAAAATGGTTTCTGAAGTTAAATATCTGGTGTTAATTTTAACAATTATTTTCTTGTGAAAAGTAAAAAGAATGTGTGAATGAATACCTTCTTGAAAAAATGGTTATCCAAGTGTGTATGTATAAGATGTTGTCAAATGTGCTTTGAAGAAAGAAAGGAAGAAACGAAGGAAGGAAAAAACAAAAGAAAACTAGATACAGGAGAAAAGGCTGGAAGAAACTGACAGGACTGTTACGTGACTCTTCAACTGATAAGCTCTGGGCAATAGTTTTCCATTTGTGCTTTTCTGTATTTTGTACTTTTCTGTGTTTCTCAGGTTTTTAATTTAATGAGCTTGTATTACTTGTATAATGAAAGTATAAACAAAGTAACATCTCTTAAAACTGGCAATTGATTATGAGTTTGGACAGAATATAGAATTATCTCGATGTACTTAGAGGATTCAAAACTATATTTTAGGTTTTTCTTTTACTCGCCTAAATTTGCTTGCAATTTTAGTATATTAATGTTAAATGCCAATTAGATTTTCATTTCTATGTCTATCTGGACTTCTGGTACCTGAGCAATTTGAGGGTGGAGATCATCCTCTGTATTTCTAGCGTCACCCTGGCAGTGACACACATTGGTTGAATGAGTAACTTTTAAAACTGGGATGTCTCCCAGTCAACTTATGTTGCTTCAGTCTCTATACCTTTTCTTTTTCAGAACCTGGGAGTGAAAGCCACAATGAATGGTCATATTTCTAATCATCCTGGTGGTTTCGGAATGTATCCATCCCAAATGAAGTAAGTTGGAAGGTTTATATTTGTTGTTTTTTTGGATTTGATTTGGTGGTTTTAATTGTTTTGTATTTTTAATGAAAACATTAGCTTCATTTCTTTATGTAGTTCATTTCTCATTAATATATAATTTCTTTGCAACACTAAGCTGTGTCTGGTGAGAAAAAGATGGTTATGTAACATCAACTCTGATGATAATGATCTAGTAGAAGACATTTCATTCTGGTGTTTTACGTATTATTGCTTTCCACAGTGAAATATATACCCCGCTTCAGAGCTTTCAGTTTCTGTGGAACATTCTGTTATTCTTGTTCATAAAATATTAATATTGGCATTTGATGAGAGTTAAATGCCATCTAGTACAGTCAATCAAGATATTTACCATTGTGTAAAAAAAAAAAAAAAAAAAAAAAGACCAGGAAAATAAAACCATCCCTGTGGCTCCAGGTATAACTTGAAATCACAACCCTGAGTTAAGTGGCCATTGCCTTATATATTGTGGTTAATATTTTTGTTATTTTATATTAGCCATTGTGGCATATAGTTCGCTCATCATTTTTCAGAATCAAGTTACTTACATTGTAAAGAGTTATGTACACTTCACCTTTTCTCTTTACAAAGGTTATTGCAAATCTCTTTAGCGTTGGTCAGTAAGAGACACCAGGAGAATATGTCAGGTGCCATTTTTATCTTGGCCATCAGTTATTCAAGCTAGAAAGTTTGGCCATAGCCTCAGTATTTTTCTTTTTTCTTACAACAGCTATCCATGTAATCACGACTTTATAACAATTTCATCTATTAGATAACTCTTGTTTCTATCCCCTCCTTCTATTCTTTCTCTTTTAGCTCTGTGACCTTTATCTTCTGCTAGAATTTTTGCAGCACTTTTCTATCTGGCACCTTGCCATTAGTTCCTGGATTATCTTCTTTAAAAGGTTTTTGATCATGTCACTTACCTGTGTAAAAAATTTACCATATCTAGAGAATAAAAATTTAATTCTTAAGCCTTCTGTTTGCTTTCTCTGCTTCTTGGACCATTCGTCTCATCTAGGTGCATCATATTAGATGCATATTCCCTTAGACACCATCCTAGTTCTTGAGCCACTTCCACATGACTTCTCCTCACTTAATTCTCTGCCTGTCTGTAGAGCTTCTTTCTTTTAGATTCTGCTTAAAAGCCGACTTGATGGTAAAGTCTTCTTGGACATCCTGATAACATTTAGTCCTTCTTTGATCTTACATGTTATATCTATATAGTTTTGCCCAGGTATCACACTCTATTGTAAATATTTTACTTATTTTATTAACAGCACCCTGTCCCCCCTCCCATCCCCCTTTATTCTTCTAGACTTTAGGGCTTGATAAATGTTTACTGAGTAAATTTAAAAAATTCAAGTAATATGTTTATTTCACATAACATATTAGTAACAAGAGGCTAGAAATAGAATGTAGTTGGTCAAATTTAATGATAAAGTGTTATTTTGGTTAACTGCATTTTAGGTATTTCTGGAAATGGTGTCTATTCCATTATAGCTTGAATCATTGAAAACTTTCTATAACTGGATCACCACTCAGAACTCAATTCAGTACAGCAAACTTTAAACTCTTCTAGGATAGTTTGTACCTCATTGAATCTTCTTGGTTACGATCCTGACTTGGCGTTTGAGAGGAGGCTGTGACTTGCACCAACCTCAATCCACCCTGGGGTGGTGCGGCTTGTGTTCTGTTTCTTGACAAGAACTCATTTTGACAAACCCAGTTAGTAGAAACTCAATGCTCTTTTTAAAACACATGGTGATTGTGGTATGTTGGAATTTTTATTTGTAGTTTTGAATTTTTATTGCTTACTTTGGACTTTAACACAGCACAATGACCATTTTTTATTACAGTGGATACGGATCATCAGCTGCCTTTCCCCAGACGGACAGAGAACACAGCTTAAAACCAAGTGCAAAGGCCCTTTATGGTATGTTTGTTTATTTGATGGGGTGTAATTGTATTTCTCATCACTTTTTGACACGTTACATTTTCCACGTCATAGTTTGAATCCATGCCTTGTTTATATTCTTTGGAATGAAGTAGTGATAGATAGATAAGATTGTTTTAAAAAGTTTTTACCAAAGTTACCAAAGCTATGACCTCTCCTTGCTGTCATACAATTTAGAACAATGGATGGAAAGAACTCCTTTTCATGGCACCAATGCCTTAGGTGGATGTTCCCGTCTAACTATTTGATACATTTGTTGATCTTCATGACTGATCGTGTTGATTGTGGGCTGACACTTGACAGGACTTCTTCCTAATAGCTCTTGTACCTTTGGGTAGTGTTATAGTATGACGAACAGCCCTTATACAGTTTCTTTCTGCACTACAGAATAATAAGCAAGCTTTCTCCCTGATCTTTCTCTAACTTCCGCTGTCCTCTCTAGATTGTCTCAGGGATAAATAACATTTTTTAAATTTCAAATATAAAACAGAAGTTATTACTAAAAAGAAATTGAGGACTCCTGAAATATACTACATTATTTAAGAGGGCATTTGTTTTTATGGGGTCTGCATGGTCTTTTGTTATTGTACGTCAATAGAGAATCAGAATAGTATTGTGTTTAAGAACAGAGTCTGGAACCGGACTTCCTGGATTCAAATCCAGTTCTATCATTTATTAGGGGAGGGATCTCAGGAAAATTACTTTACCTGTCTGAACCTCATTTTGCTTATCTGTATAATGGGGGTATCTCATAGGGTTGATTCGAGCATTAAATGAGTTAGTACATGTAAAATGCTTAGAACAGTGCCTGACAAGCAGAAAACACTGTGTATATTTGCTATTATTATTATTGACATTATCATTATCATCTACTATAGGAACCAACATTTTCTAAATTTGGAATTCTTTTCTTTTTCCATTATCTAGATCTACAGTGTCTTGGCTGTGATAAGAATGAACAATTCTAAGGTTTTGTGATTCTTTTTCTGTCTATATATTCAGTGACTAGACTTTAAGTCTCAAATTATGTATTCATAAAATGGATTTTATACCCTACACAGATACGTTTTCTTATGGCCTTGTCAATCTGATTAGTGTTGGTTTCAATTTTCTTGAGTAAAATATTGTGACATTCTTACCATGGCCTAGTAGTTGTGAACTGTAGATCTAGAGAATATATTTAACAAATACTCATTTTGAGATTAATACCTGCTCAGAATAGGGCTAGCAATGTATAGTCCTTGACTTTAAGGGACTTGCAGTCTGGAGAGTGACTTGAAGAAACTGCAAAAGGAAAATTTTTTGGGCAAAAATAATTAATTTCTTGGGGCCAACCCTGTGGTGTAGTGGTTAAGTTCGGCATGCTCTGCCTTGGCGGCCTGGGTTTGTGGGTTCAGATCCCAGGCACAGCCCTACATCACCCATCAGCCGTGCTGTGCCGGCGTCTCACATACAAAAAAGTGGAGGAAGATTGGCACAGATGTTAGCTCAGGGCTAATCTTCCTCAGGAAAAATAAATTAATTTCTTCAGTCTTTCACTTCTAGTGAGATATTTATTAGGTGCTTCTGTGTCCTAGGCCATGATCTTCACAGTCTCTATTTTCATGTCCTTTCATTTATTTCAAAGATGAAGAAGAGGTAGTCGTTGCTCATGCACCGTTTTGGTGAGGCAGACTAGTAAACACATCGTTATAATAAAGAGCTAAATAAGCTTGAATGGCAATGTTTATAAGGAGCAGTGAGGGTGGCCACTTCTATGAGGGCGGGGGAGATAGTCAGGAGGGATTTCCTAGAAGGGTTGAGTCTTGAGCTGAACTCTGAAATGTAAGTTGTGTTCTCCAGGCATTTGGGTGGAAGGAGAGGGCTATAAACAGCAGTATGACCCCTTTTAAACTGGACTGTAAGCTCTGTGAAGGTGGGCCACGTTAGCCTTGTTTACCTGAGGATTCCTAAGCTTAGCACAGTGGCTAATGTACAGTTTATGCTCAGTAAATACTTGTAGATTGAGGATAATGAATTAATGAACTGCAGTTTGGTGTTAAATGGAGGGTGCAAGATGCATTGGGAAATAAAATTATAAAAATAAACCTGGACCACATTAGGAAGAATCGTACTGAAGAATTTGGACATTGTTTACAGGAAATGACTGGCCGTTGAAGTGTTTCATCAGGGGAGTAACAGATCATAGTTGTCTTGGGTCACTCTAGTGGCAGTATTGAGGATGGATTTGATGAGTATGGATGGAGATGGGTGAATCAGAGATCTAAATAATAGCCCTAAGACTTTTGTTAAGAAGAAAGTATTCATCATCTTACAAGTGCCATAGATCCAAAAATCTATTTTCAGAGAGCTAAGAAAGGAACAAGGGATTAAAAAATAGGACTCACCTGCAAATTTTAATGTTTGTTTTGTATTAGCAGCAACTTCATAAAATCATATATCCAAAGACTGGAAATCTTTAGCTTTTCAGCACTAAATTTTTATGTTACCTTTTTTTTACGTATAAAGTAAGCTGAGTTTCCTTTTTAAGGTAAAGTGATTTGTCAAAGTCACATAACTTTAAAAATCTTGATTGTAAGAAAATATGACAATTTTCGGTGGTGTGATGAAAATGAACAGTGTATAGGTAAAAGAGAGACTCTAAGGAGAGGGATAGAAAGGGGCAAATCTGAGAGACATTTATAAGGAAGAAAGAAGACCTAGCAATGTATTGGGCTTAGAAGTAAGAGGGTTTTAAGTTCCTTGAAGTTGCAGATAATGTTTCCTTCCTCTTTCTATCTAGTACTCACTCCTCCCTCCCAACACACTGTACACACACACACACACACACACACACACACATAGTGTCTTCTCTCTAACAAGCTCTCAGTAAATGCCAATGGAGTGAATGGATAGATAGATGAATGACAATGGAAAAATACATTCAGGTTTTGAACTCACCTTTGTAATAAACAAATTTTAGTTGAAATTCTAACTATATTTAGTTAATATTAGGAGTGTTTAACCTCCCCGTCTGCATGGTTTTATCTTTCTTTTTGTAACTAGAAAGTTGGTAAAAGAGAGATTTGTAATGTAGTTTATTTTGTCACAAGGTATGCATTTTCTTTATAATTTGTCTTTTCACAATCATTTAACCAATTGTATAAATCTTTCAGGAATTAATTTGCCTTACGGGTGGTACATGAACTTCTTTGGGAGATGAGGACACTGTTTAGTGCACTGGAACATGTGTTTTACAATATGGCTGCTGTTTTTTATACACCAACCTCAGACTAGATACTGTATCAAGAGTTGCAAGCAGCTTGTCTTTTTCATGAGAACACTTTCCAGGTCCGACATCATAGTGTGCCACCTGGATTGTTTTAGTAACATGTTCAGAGAGGCAGCATGGATTTTGGAGGCCAAGAGATCTGCAGCTGAATCATGGCACTTATACCAAAAGGCTGCCATTTTGAGCAAATGATTTATCCGATTGGTCCCAGTTTTCTCATCTATGAAATAGAAATGAAAATAATACTGTGGTAAGTTTACATGAGCAAATAGAAGTAATGAGTCTCTCCTGGCAGTGGGGAAGGGTATAGGAGAGTCTCTATTTGTCCTGGGGCCTCACATTAATCAAGGCCCTCAAATTTAATATTTTACCTCCAAATGATCTTATACGTTTCATCACAGTGATACTTTGACAAGGAGCAAGTGGTAATCTTCATCCTGTATTTTTAAGCTTATGTTTCAGATATCATTAGAAATATATATTTTTTATAAATCCTGTAAATGTATCACGAACTGCACAATTATGATAATAACTTTACTTTTTTGCATTTGTGTTAATTTATTCAAGAAAAAGTTAAAATATACCGTGGTTAACCCTATTTTGTCATTTTTTTCCTTATTATACAAGAAATTTCAAAACTGGCATGTGAGAAGCTTGGTATCACTAATGTCCCTGACAACATGAACAAACAGGAAATAAACATTAATTTCTTTCTCCTCCACTTATCTCATGATGGTAACATTTCATTTACCTACTGTTATCAAGGAATTGAAAGTTTTATTTTTTTTCCAGCTAGCCTGCTTGTCAAAGCCGTTAAGCACTAAAATTTAAAGTGATTTTTAAGAGAAATACTTATAAGATATGTTAAACATTCCCTTCCAGCAGGGTGTGGCCACTGTCCTCTCATGTCAGTGACTCAGAGGGCCATCGGTGTGCTCACTGGCTTGCATAGTGTGATGTACTCAGAGGTTGCATTCTTTACCTTTACAACAAATTATTCAGAAGCCTGTCCCTTTTGAATGGTGGAGGCTGCTTTTTCCGTGTGGCTGGGTCCCAAGCCTGTTACTTTTCCCTGTTGTTAATATACCTGCTTCTAGCATTGCTTCTGATACATGTGGGCTGAGAAACTAGATAGAAAATCTTGTTAGGAGAGTAAACAGGTTCTGAGTGGGGAATTGAGAGTCTTTCCCGTTAGAGTCTATACATTCAAATGTGCAAATTTTAATGTATGGACATTGTGACATCTCTATTTGCCACCCAGAGGACTTATTTTGTTTCAGTATGGGTTCCTTGCTGTGATATGAATAGACAACTTCCTTGAAAAGTAACTTCCCTTTAAATTGGATATTGCTGAATTTGGAATATGACCATTTACCATAAATAATCAGCTGTTTAAAGTCATCCTTTCTCCAGAAAAACTCTCGTTTCCCAGAATTGTCAGTAATACTTTGTTGTCATTACCAACATTTACAGTAACTTTGAGATTTCTATTGTTGGGAGGCCTAGTAGTGATAGATAAATATGATAGGCACTCTCTCAAGTCTCATTTTAGCCTTAAGTCTGAACTTTTGTGTGATGTTAGCAAGTAGGAAAATCAATTTGTGTTTTTCCTGCTTTTCTTTTTTCTTCTGAGGGAGATACCAGTAAGAATTATGTATAAGTAATCTTTAAACTGTACAGTCAGTTTCTGTGTAATTGATTTTACTATAACCTTCCCTCTATTTTTATGCAGTGCTTGAATCAGCTTTCTCATAGCAATATTCCCGAATAGATATTCACCTATCTTAATAGACATCTATCCCACATATTTTGCTTTTTACACCTGTCTTTCCTTCTCTTTCTGTCCCTCTCTATCTTCTGATCTTGGTTTGGACCTAGTCTCTCTGTTTAATTGTCATAATTGAACCCCAAGTAAACTTTTGCACATTCAAGTAGCACTCAAGAGTTGAAACTCATTTTCTCTTTTCTCCATCCTTATTATTTACAATGTATATTTTACTTGGAGAAAACATTTAAATCTTTTTTTTTTTTTTTTGCAGGGGAAGGTTCGCCCTAAGCTAACATCTATTGACAGTCTTCTTCCTTTTTTCCCCTTAAAGCCTCACTACATAGTTATGAATAGTTCTAAGTTCTTCTGGTTCTTCTATGTGAGCCGCCACCACAGCATGGATACTTATAGATGAGTAGTGTAGTTCTCATCAGGGAACCAAACCCAGGCTGCCGAAGCAGAGCCTAACGAACTTTAACTGCTGGGCCTTAAGGACTGGCTCTAAACCTTTTTTTTTTTTTTTAGGAAAAAGTTTTTTTTTGAAAATTCTTGAGAAGTAAATGGCTCATGATTATCTCTTATCAGGAAGTTGGGCCATGTTAGGGTCAAAGTTCAGCTTCATTGAGTGGGCCAGCGCATGTGGCTCAGAAAGACAGTTTGGCAATTTTCCCACCTTATCTGAAAATTTTAAAGCTGCTTTTCTCCTCATGGGATAAGCTATTGTGACGATCTGTTGAACAGGCCTGTAAAATTAATTCTTGTAGATGGTGCAGTTTTGTAAAAATGACCTTGTTTGTTTTTAAAAACAGTATCTTGGTTCAGACACTGATTTGTCAAACTGTGATTGTAGTTCCGGGATAATGGAAGCTTGTACTTACTGCTCCGCGCTCCATACTGATTCCTAGTGAGTGCTTCTCCTCTGTGGAGATTATACACTAAAATAGGGGGAAAGGAATTCTCCGTGACTGTGGTTAAAAGTTTAAAGTGTAAAGTAATATGAGCTGTAGCCCACTATTTTGTTTAGAGAGAGCAATGCTCAGCAGCTGCTTTTATGTTACATGTTTTCTTTTTATTTGTCAAATCCTTACTTTCTAAGCTACACTTTATTTTCAGAGAGAGAGAAAATAAAGTTTTCTGAATATTAGCTCTTATAAATCTTGCTACATTATGCATAAACAGCAATACAGACAAAAGGGAACTAAGTTTAAATGCTGAGACCTGTGTATTGTTATAGTTGTCGTTGGACTAGTTGAAGAGTTAAGTGAAACCTAACTTATTTTTTATTAAAATAGTAGTTGTAGTTTTAGGTTCACAGCAAAATTGAGGGGAAGGTACAGAGATTTCCCATATAAACCCCCTGCATATGCATAGCCCTCTGCTGTCAGCATCCCCCACCAGATTTGTACATTTGTTATAATTGATGGACCTACATTGATATATCATAGTCACCCAAAGTCCATTGAAACGTGAATTTAAAATTCCTGATCTGGAAGTTGAATATCACTTTTTCCAGCAGCTTATTAACTCATTAATGCTAAAATGATGTGTAAAGGATTTTCGTCATTGGTTACTAAAGTCACCTAATTCTGTTTCTTTGGGTTTGTCTATTCTGGTCTATGAGATAAAAGCTATTAGGAAAAGTAGTAAAACACAACCAGTGGTACTATGATCAAGTAACGTTTCTTACTAGCTCTAATTGGTTCAGATTGAGAGAGACAGAGAAACAGAGACTGAGACTTGCTCTTATATTCGGAGTTGAGCGCCCTGTAAGATGAGAAACCCAAAACTCTACTGCCAGATTTATTCAGTTATTATTTAATACACTGTTTGACCATAATTTACAGTCTTATTTTGGAAAGAAAAATTTTCAACTTAAAGAGAGAACATGTTGGCATTTGCACAAATTTTGGAGCAGTGGTTGTCAACCTTGGCTGCACATTAGAGTTGCCTGGGGAGCCTTTACAAATCCCATTGCCCAAACTGCACCCTCGATTGCTTACTACATTAGAATCTCTAGGGAGTGGGACTCACGCAGTATATTTTAAAGTTCATTGTGCAGCTAAGGTTGAGAGCTGATGTTAGAGAAAGTGGTGAATGTCATTAGAGGCTTTATCTTGAGCATCATTGACACTTTATTTAGGTTTCTCATGCTGTTTTAAGACTTTTGGAGAGATTTTCAGCTTAGGAGCATAATTACTATTTACAACTGTACTTGAGTGAGAGTACATATGATTCTCAAAAAAGAAATGTACTGTAATTGCCTTTTAGGAAGCTTCTTTCAAAATTTCCTCTTAAAATGTTAATATTAACCTTTATTTCTTCATTGACTTAAATCACTGGAACTATTAGTTTATTTATAAATCCATTTTATGACATTTATAAATTTTCAGTCTTTAAAAGGTACCTTCTCATAACATACATTTTCTTTATTGTGTAGCGTTGGAGAGAAAGCAGTTCAGGAATTCCTAAAATGAATTCTAAATTTGGAAATATTAGAAATGGCACCATATTTTCTAGGCAATCAGTGATCAGTTAACATCATACTATTTACAAATACTGTCAAATAGTGTTTTTCTATTTCTCTAAAGTATGTTTCTGTGGGATTGAGAAATTATACATTAGGAAATTTGGTGGAACAAATTCTTACTACTTCATAATGAGAGTCTTGAATTACAAAACATACAGCGTTTTTGACCTTCAACTGTGTTTGCCAATCACTTATCTGAAAGACTCAGTCAAGCATTTGAACATCCTGGGCTTGTCATATCATAGCTGGATACCATGGCAACCAATGCCATTTCTTTTGCTATCCTCAGGTCAGACCACAGGAAACAGATCTCCCGTCATGTTCTGAGTCTACCATTGAGAGTTGTGTTAAAATATGATAAACTAGTGATTCTGAAATAGGGATTATTTCTAACAGTGCTTTTGACAGATATGTCCCTAAGTTATAGATTATATTTCAGAGGTTATAATGATTTTTCCAAGAATAATTATCTATTTGTTAATATCTCACATTGATTAATAATCCTCCACTAATAATCAGAAAAATCATTTTTTTAATATGTAGAGTACAGTCATGTGAGTGAAAGTTTATGTTTTGTCATGTTGGACTAGAAAATTTAAGGTGAAACGAGATCTTTCTTTTTGCTCACATTATTTTGGTAGGACCAGATGGATCATACTTCTTCAGGTCATCATCCAAACAAAAAAAAAAAGGTAGCAGATATTGAATTTTGTAGTGTGTCTGTTTTTATTAAGTAACTTTAATGCTGCAAAAGCAAAAATAGAATATATTGGAATAATATTAGAGTGATGTAATGTAAGGCATATGGATATTTTCATCTAAGACTTAAGGTAAATATAAAGGAAAAGATAATGATTTTCATATGTATTGTGAAGCAAAAATTTATCAAAGCTTTAAAAAAATTCTTTGTGTTAACGTTAAGTCTGTCTTATGTGCTTTATATTTTTGTCTTTGCTTTCATGTTCAAAACTTTTCATCTGCAGTTGTAGGAAGATCTAAAAGTGTCTATATTAACTGGAAGAAACATCTTTATATTTGAAAAAAATTGGACATTAGGAAAGCTAAGGGGTGTGTGTGTGTGTGAATATTAGTACTGTCATGGTCTTGATGTTTGATCTTGTTTAATTTTTTTGTTTTACAGTAAGGGTGCTGAGGCCCAGAGTTAGTGTCTCGCCCAAATTTAGTGCCTTGCTTAGTGACAGAGCCAAAGCTAGAACCAAAATCTGGTTCCTACTTAGAGTTCTTTCTTATCATCAGAGCATTCTGCTTTAGAAAAAATAGGGCAACTGTGAATTTACAAATAAGCAAGTTACTTGATTAGAACGTAACTAATACAAAATATCACCTCTACACATTTTATATTTTATTTTGGTTTTGCAGCATTTTACAAAAGGAAAATAAAGGTTTATTCTTGCTTTTTAAATAGTTTAGTGCAGTAACCTTCTACCTAACTTTCTTATTTTTTCTAACAGCTTGTATCTACAATTCTGAGTATCATATTTGTGTGTTCTGTAGATGTGTGAAAGTCGTTCAAGTTTAATGGCAATCAGTATGATTGAGTCGTGTTTTGAATGTCCTCTAACATTCTCCATAGTTTGGATATTGTAAAAGGAGATATTCCTTGTAGTGTCTGTTATTTTCATAATGTAGTCTAACTCATATAATACAGTATCTATGACAGTATTTGCAATTCTATTTTGTTCCCAGTACATTAAAAGATGAAATTTATAAGCCAGTTTTTATCTTTTTGCCAAACAGTGGGTCCCAGATTAATAAAACCCTTACACTAAATAACTTTTTTTCTTATAACATTAATAATGCTGTTAACCTTTGGGATTCTGAAAATTTATATTAGGTTAAATTGTTCTCGCATATCATTTAAGCTTTCTGGTGGCTTTTTCATTTAATGTGAATAATGAGTGTTTTCAGTTACACCGCACAATGGTGACTTGTCAAGTACTGTATTTTATGAGAGAGAGACTAGTTTTAGAGATGGCCACAAGACGCTGATATGTGAACTTCAGCCCATTAGTGAGTAAATAATGGCTTTTTAACTTCTTTTTCAGAACAAAGGAAGAATTATGCACGGGACAGTGTCAGCAGTGTGTCAGATACATCCCAATACCGTGTTGAAGTAAGATGCTTTGATGTCTGCTAAAATTTCGAATGAACCTAGAAGGACGTAAAAATTAGTAGTAAAATCATAATTGTGTTTTATTTCATTCCTATGGTGTAAATTGTGTTGACCTTTTTCTTTTAGATTTTTGTAAAACTGGGGTGTTAAAGTATCTTGTTAGTCTGGGGTCTGTTTTCATAGAGAAGAAATTAAAATGACTACTCATTCATTATTGTCAGTCTTATTTTGCTTAAAAACAGGACAAAGGCTTCTATTTTGTATTATGGAATCTTCTTGAAAGTAAGCCTTTGACAATTTCAGTATGTGGTTTAGTTTTATCTAAAGTCATTACTAGTTCTGTTTAAACAATGATTTCTTTTTTAGCTTTTTTCCTCCATTATGTTTTAAGATATATCTGCTCTTAACTGGCATCTATTTAGGTGAACTTTGCTTATAATAGCAAATATTTAAATAAGGGAATAATTTTTAAATTGCTCTTATTTTCAGTTTTCTACCTATCTCAAACATACTTAATTAAATTTAAAGTTTTGTTTCAGTAAGTGGTTTCGGTAGAGTGAAAAGTTTGACAGTGCTTACAGACTAATTGCTGTTGCTACTCTGAATTATCAATGTCTTTAATTTTCAAGCGGCCTTGTAGATTGCCTGCTATTGTTCAGCACTTAATCAAAATGGAATAAAATTGGGGGGGTTGATTTTAAGCGAATGATACTTAAAACTGTTTAGAATTTGTTTTTATGTCATGTTTATGTAGTTCAACATGGCTCAGTGTTAAACAGATTTAGATATTTTATGACTCAGGGCATCATTTCCTCTATTCTACAAAATCCTGCTTGACTTTATCATTTCAGTAAAAGAACCATAAAGTTCTAGAGTATTTTGTGTTTTCTCACCTCTCTGCTAGCTGACTTCAATTGGGTAAACGTTGCTTTCTTTTAGAAAACATCTACTAAGGGATTATGTCTATTATAAGCATTTTTCCTTTTTGCCACTCATAAGCACTTGACCACCTTTGTTCTGGACCGGAAAGATGCTATGATAACTGTTGATGATGGAATAAGGAAGCTGAAACTGCTTGATGCCAAGGGCAAAGTATGGACTCAAGACATGATTCTTCAAGTGGATGACAGAGCTGTGAGCCTGATTGATTTAGAATCAAAGGCAAGTTTGTAAAATTTATGCTATTTTATTTTCACGAAAGTTCCATAAATATTTATGTGTACAGTTAGGGTGAAAGTTTGACAAAATATTTCTGTCAATGATTTTAAAGCAAAAATATAATGCTGTGTATACGTTGTGTATTCAAAGTCAGTTTCTTAAACTAGAGACACAGGGATACTTTAACCACAAGTTTTGAGATGGAAGAAGTGAGGAAAAAATACATAATGCTAAAATAAGGCCCAGTGGAACATTAGTCTTTATGACATATTAATTACGTGGTAGGCCAAACCATATCCCAGAGTAGATTAGTAAATTGGGATGGGGGGGTGGGTGTGTGGTGTGTGTGTGTGTGTGTGTGTGTGCGTGCGCATGTGTGTATTGACTTTTCCACACCTTTCTTTCACACGACTACTGGCAGGTAAGATGCTGGAGCTCTTAAAAGAGGCCTTTTCTGATCCCCATCATCTAATAAGCATTTGAGTTGCTAAGATAAAGAAAACCACTGTTATAATCACATAGGAGGATTCTGATAGGAGTCAGGGTAAACTGTGCCCTTTGTTTCATCTCATCCATTATATACTGTGGGAGAATAGCAGCTGAGTGCTTCTCTGATCCTCATGGTTTCAAGTAATTATAGAGAAGGGGTGTTATTTAATTTACTTTTGCAAATAAAGAAAATTCATTATCTCTCTGGTGTGGCTTAGAAATTACATTCTATTTTAATGGAAACTGCATTTCCTGTTTCACCTTTGCTGGGTCCCAGGGGATTGGGACTTAGGATAAATTTATGGGGTGATACATCTGTATGTGTGCTGTCTGTAATAAAAGTTGTTTTTTGTGTACCAGTTATCAAAGATATTGTATTTTGTTTACTTAAAGAAAATCACAGTTTCTCCTATCAATTACATCATGACACTACTCACTGTGTAAGGCCATCAGTGTGAGGATAAGCACCTTAAATATGTCTCATTTAGCACAGAATTCTCATTGTGAACAGAAAATTCATTTGTTTGAGAAGTAATTATCAAACCTGTCAGTATTTTATTCGCATGACTCTATAGGTCAGAGAGTATTCACTTTTATGCTATGAAATATTTTTTTTTTGAGAAAGATTCGCCCTGAACTAACTGCTGCCAATCCTCCTCTTTTTGCTGAGGAAGACTGGCCCTGAGCTAACATCGTGCCCATCTTCCTCTACTTTATACGTGGGATGCCTACCACAGCATGGCTTTTGCCAAGCGGTGCCATGTCCGCACCCGGGATCCAAACCAGCGAACCCCGGGCCGCCGAGAAGCGGAACGTGCGAACTTAACCGCTGCGCCACCAGGCCGGCCCCTATGCTATGAAATATTTTAATCATTTTAAGAATGTATTTGTTAGTGAGATCCTTCTGACTGTGCTGTTTGACATTTTTGACTGGAGTCTCTTTCTGTCTCTCACTCTGTGTGTGTGTGTGTGTGTGTGTGTGTGTCTGTGTGTCTGTGTGTAATGTGTATATTGTATGTATTTGCTCATATATATATAGTGAATTTTTTTTATCTGAAACATTCATTGAAATAAAAAAGGTACAAATGATATATTATTCCGGCCTAACATTTGTGATCACTGAAGGCAGAAACTAAGAATATGACTATTCAATTTTCAAACAAGAAAAATTCTGACACTACATAGCCAGAGGCAAAAGAACACCATTGAGATGGTCGATAATTTTAGAAAGAGGCCTCAGTTTACTTCTTTTGCTCTTAAAGGCATCATCTCTACTCCATAATCTGAGGAAATCAGTAATGCTAAGTTCAGTATTTCTTCTATTTAAGAACATGACTTCATTCCTCTGCTATATATTTCCAATTTTGTTGCTCTTTTTCCCACCCACCACCTAGCCCAGCCTTGTTTCTCCCCTGCCACCTTGTACCCACTCATCCTCCATAGCTACAGGGTTTACTAGTATTCATTGTCAATGTCATTTGTACACTTCAGACATTATTTTTACTATGCCTAGAGCTCTTTGTGAAGTAGGTTTTATATATACAATAAAAAATAAATCAAGTTATATTTTTACTTTATTTATAGAATGAACTGGAGAATTTTCCTTTAAACACAATCCAGCACTGCCAAGCTGTGATGCATTCCTGTAACTATGACTCAATTCTTGCCCTGGTGTGCAAAGAGCCAACTCAGAACAAGCCAGATCTTCATCTTTTCCAGTGTGATGAGGTCAAGGTAAAAGAATGATGAATTTTCTTTCCCTCTAAGCAGATGTTCTGGCAGCTTTTGGATTATCTACTTCAATCATATGACTAGAAGATTTTTACTTTCTTAGGATTTTGTAAGGAAAACAAATACCTTAGTATCTTCCAGAGGGGATCCAAGTCAGGTAAATAAAGAGGAGATAAATAGAATGGTATAAGAATCAGATGTATTCTGTTTATTTTAAAAAAGGGTATAGATAATATATTAAATTCTTCACTGAGTGACTTGGACTTACAATTAAAAATTGATTCTTTAGAAATCGTGCTTCATGGACAATAAATAACCATGCTATCCTGTTTTATTTGCATTAATCACATAGCATGGATTATTGCAATGAAGCCCCTAGACATTTTTCATGATATCAATTTAAAGTTCACCGTTTAATTGTGTGACTTGAATACTTGCTCAAGACTTGTAATCCCCAAGTGATAATGCGAAAATATTTGACCATAGTTGCCAGTAACAACGTGCTATATCCTGAAGATTTGTATTTCACCGTACACTGTAATTTTTAAATGATTATAATTTGTGGTGCTTTGTTGGACATTAGAAGTTATCTTCAACCTTAAATATGTTTATTTCCTGATTTGATTTCTCTAAAAGGGAAATCACTTTGAGTTGAGTTGATTGTTACTTTACTCAAGCAGTGACATATCACCGTGATTGTGTATTATAAAATTTATAGGTAATTTTTATCATGTAAAGAAATGTTAGGAGATTAGTATAAAGTGTCAGTTGATCTTTTCTATATTTTTCTGACATTGAAATATGATAGATAAGTTAAGGTTGACTATACACAGTGTATTTTATGATTTTCTTCTTATTTCAATTTATGTAATAGATGACTTTCGAAAAATCTTACTTGAAAAGAACTGTGGCATTTAGGTAATCCATATATTTGAAGTTCGTCAGATTTTTTTATAGTGCCTTTTGAAAGTCATATAGTGTATTATGAATTTTGCAAGGTTAGATTTGTTAAATCAGTAAGTATTAGAGTGAATATTTTGCTCTGAAAATATTGTGAAATTTAATTCAGACATTTTAAAAACAGGTGACTAAGCTAAAAGACGTTTTAAATCTGGTGTTTCCCTCAGTGCTCTAAAAGTCCCCCTGGAAACTAAGAGTTACTGTGCTGAGTAAAGTTTCTGGATTTTAGTTTTGAGAATAAAGGGCTTGCTTTATTTCATAGGGGATGGTAATTTTGATGGGTCTGAAACGGATTTACTGAATACTGTTTTGTCCTAATTAAAAGCTCAAGTATCATTCTGCAGCTATATAAGCATTTACGCACTGGCGCCATATTCCACATGAGGCTTTTTTTCCTTGCCCCATTGAAAATATAATGAAATATGATGTGGTTTCTTTTATATGAGTCGTTTTGCAACATCACTTGGGAGTTTTAGTTTCTTTATTATGGGACCTTACACAATGCTCCTGCCCACCTCTGTAGTAAAACTTTTTTTGGAAATATGATAACCCCCCTATAGGAGGTTCAGGGTTCCTAGGCATCTTGAGTTTTAGTATCCCGCATAACAGAAAGCCTTTGGCATGATGTTTGTACTGTCTTCTTAATACCAGGATGTTCTTATGGAAGTAACACTGGACTGGGTTGCAGTAACACTCTCAGTGAACTAGCAGTGTGACCTTGGCCCAGCCATAATATGAGTATTCCTCAGTTTCATTAATTGTAAAACAAAGAGATGAGACTAGATAATCTTTAAGTCTCCTTTCAGCTCTAAAATGTTATATGATTATCTGTACTTAGGGTAAAAGAGTATGCATATATATATTTGATAAAAACATACATAATTACAGAGCACAAACAGGTACAAATATAGAAGATGAATACATCCCAGCAAGAATCTAATATACAGTAATTGTCACTGGCCGTAAATAAACTTCATAACCAAAAGGATAAAATTAGCTGCTAATCTCACATTGGTTCCCAAGAAAATGGAATCAAATGTTCTTGTTGGAAACATATTCGAAAGTTAATCATTTGGAGAAAGTTAATTTTTACCTACAATGACAAAATAAAGTGGTTATCAGAAAGAGTCCAACCTTTTGGGATTCCTCCCATGATTATAGTGGATTTGTCCTAAACTGAGTGATGAGTTTCAGTAGTTTAGCAGATGCCCAGTGGATCTGGGGGATGAGACAGAAGGAAGTGTGCGTGCACGTGCTTCTGATTCCTGCATTTCTTCTCAGGCAGAGAGATTTACCCAGTGATGTTTTCAGCATATACTTATACTTCCAGCATATGCAAATCCTTTTTCTTGTTGCCTTTATGCAAGGACAGCATTTTTTAAACTAAAAGAATCTGGATTAAATAATCTTTAAAAATTCTGTCAGTTTTTAAATCTCATTATAAATTTCACCATTAAAAAATTGTGAGTCATGTCTTGAAACCAGATTTAAAAAAAAACCTTTTGCATCAAGACTCTTATTAGTTCAGACAGGGAACATAAAATCTTTTTTCTGTTTTAACCTACACATCAGGGCAAAAAAATCTATAACCTCCCAGATAACTTGTCTTTCATTGCAGGCAAACTTGATTAGCGAGGATATTGAAAGTGCAATCAGTGACAGTAAAGGAGGGAAGCAGAAGAGGCGGCCTGATGCCCTGAGGTAAAAACAGTAAAAGAAATTAAGGAGTAGAGTTGATATATTATTGTCATTTTTCCTCTAAAAAAATTTTCAATGAAAGTATATTGTTATATTTTATAAGTATATTATTATATTTATTTATCATGTATATATTTTATTACAACCTGTAATCTCAACTTGTTTGCTCTCCCAAGTTGGTCAGTGCATGTGTGCACCTTTTCTCCCCATGTTTCTGATCTCTCTCAGATATGGTTTCTCCCACTCGTGATGTCATAGAGAGGTGTGAAAGATGAGTGGCATTTTAAGGGAAGGTGGCCTAGGGGATGCAAACAGATATGAGGAATATAGTTGGTTCCTAGGCTTTCCAAATCACAGGAGACCCAGAAAAAAATTAAACCTAGTTTTCAGCTGAATTTAAATTTTTCTGTATTTTTGTATTTCACATATATTCATAAATATACATAATATGGAATGGTTAGGAAATTCTTATTTTTCTATTCCTTGATATAGTTCTTCTTGAGGTTGAACAACTAATATCATAAATTTAGAGAATTTATGTGTTATAGAAATAGAGATTAACTAGACTTCCGGTGATCATTTTACGGTATATACAAGTGTTGAATCATTACGTTGTACACCTGAAACTAATATAATGTTATATGTCAATTATACCTCAATAATAGAGGAGAACTAATACCAAAAATTAAGAGCACTGATGTGTTATAGAAATAAGGATAGTAAAAATTCAATTTGTTTTCCTTTTTAAGGATGATTTCCAAAGCAGACCCTGGTATACCACCTCCACCAAGAGCCCCTGCCCCAGTGCCCCCTGGGACTGTGACCCAGGTGGATGTTAGAAGTCGGGTGGCAGCTTGGTCTGCATGGGCAGCTGACCATGGGGACTGTGAGTATTTCTAGGAATTGATTCTTATTGAACATTTACTTTGGGTTGTGACATAGTTCTTGCTTTCAAATTCTGATGCTGATTTCTGAGCTGAAGATTGAGGTCAGTTTTAAAAAAATTAAATCTGATATGCAGGAAAGTTAAGGCTTGGACACAGTAAGATTATTGTCTATGAGAGTTCAAACCAATCCTTAGATAAATATGGTGTTAGGATTAGTTTTTTTTTTAATACAATCAAAGGGAAAGTTTGACTCCACTAACAATTAAAAGGATGGTAATAGAATATATACCAAACGAGAGTCAGTTTTATTTTTTCAAGACTATACTTCAAATTCTTTCCATTGTTATTATCTTACCACTGTCCTCTTTTGTACAAATCAGTTGTGGTTACATGGACAGGATGTCAGGATAGTGGTTGGGCAGTGGAGAAGAGGTGAAAGACACTCTCCATCTGGCTAAACATATCCAGTGGGCCCTATATATGTATCATTTTACCTTGACATTATTTTTTAAAAACAAATTAGTCATGGCATAGAACTTAGTGTAACTTTTTATAGTCAGAATGTTTTACTAAATCTGAAATTTTTATGACTGGAAAATGCCTTAAAATATGTTTGGTTCAATCTCTTCATTTGAAGGGTGAACAAATTGTGATCCAGTGAGTTTGAATTTGATGAAGGCTAGAGCCTCACCCTCTTGTCTCCTAGTTAACGGAGGCTTCTTAAATCTCTTGTCTTTTATCTGATAAAGCATTATTCATATAGGCTACATAGCAGTGTAGCTAATCAGTAGAACTTGATTGCCACAATGAGTGGTATTGGACTGTACTTTGAGTCTGGTGAGTCAAAAGTTGGCCTCCGAAGCAAGACCAGGATCTACCTTTGTGACGTTGGGCAATTGTCTCTCTGTGCTTCAGCCTCACTTGTAAAATGGGGGTAATAATTCAACAGTTGCTATGCATCTGAAAACAAACAATGTCTGTAACAGTACTTAGTACAGTATAGGGAGCATAATTGGTGGTGGTTCTCATTTTTGCCAAATTGAGTTCCTTTTATTTTCTGAATTGCTTTCCATTTTTGTTTAGACTTTTTGTGTCCTTAAAGGTATTTTCAGGGGTTTACATGTAAGCCTAGCTACCAAAAAGATGAAAGAAAGAAATCCTTGAAGCATCCATTTTTCAAAAATAAAGTAACAGAATCATTATTTACTTTAACTTTATAATAGCTTCTGTTTTCAGGAATTATGTAAATTTCTATTGATCCATTTTGTCTGTAAAATTTTATTTGAATATTAATTAGGAGTTTGTAGTGTTTTCTACTTTTTGTGTATATATATATATATATTTTTTTGTTATTGCTGTTGTTTTGGTGGAGGAGACGTGGTCAAAATGGTCTTCCTTGAAGTTGAGGACGGATAAGACTTCTTAAGTTTACGGTCATTCTGAATAGACTTGTAAAGACATCTGTAAAACATAATGTAATTTACAACAAAGAGAAAATCTGTCCCCAGGAGTTTATGAGATCTCATTAGATTTTGTCTAAAATATTCTGTGCAATCTCGTCTATTTAAATTCCAGTGAAATAACAGAACTTCTAAGTTACTACTAGGCCAAACAGAACACAAAACTTACCATGTTAAATTCTGTCGGGATCCAGCTTGTTAGATGGAAAGCCCCCCCCCAAAAGAGTATCTTTCTGGTCCCTTGAAGGATCTGGCTGACTCAGGCTGAGCAGCTCCTTTAAATCCTTGAGGTCGCTGTACCTCTGACTTCCAAAAGTGATCGGTGTGTAGAGTAATGGCAGTGGCAGTGGGGTTCCTAGTAGTGCCACGGACCATGAAAAAGTCTGAGAAATACGCATCCCTCCTCCCCTTGCTCTGAAAATGATATTTTGGGACACATCTGAACTTCGTGGTAGCTATATTTGAAGTTCAACTTACTACTTTCTGTAGTACACTGTAGCCAGGGTAGCAGCTGACCATGTGTAAGATAGCAGCCAACTGGCAAGATTTCATACATGTAATTTTAATTATGTTAAAGTACTTAACAGCCACTAATTACATTTCATAAGACTCAGTGATTTCTTCTTTTCTTTTTTCCCCCCCCTTTTTTGGGCAAATATTCCATTTATGGATAAAGTTAGGCCTTGAGGAGGCATATCATTAGAGTTTTCAATATTTTTCGCAGTTCTCTGTATTGAGCATCAGGAGTTGTGATGTTGTATTATGAGTTGTATTTCCATTAGTGATGGTACACTTCTCCTGTTCCATCCGTATGTGTTTTCTTTCATTTCATCTACTGTGAAATCTTTGTACAACTCTCTGTGTTCAGCGGTGATGTTAACTGATTTCTACCAGGAATGAGTTCATGATAATCACCTCATGATTAACATCATGCGCTAGCCAACTGAGTTAACTTAATGTCTTGAGTGCTCTTAAGACATTTATTCTCTAATTTGCAAATTCCTGTAGGTATTTCTACTTTTAAAGCATATGGCTTCAAATTAATGAGCCCAGCATTATGGGTTTTAGGCTTAATTACAGCTAGAATTTTAAGAAGCACTTTACTGTCAGAACCCCCAAAGCTTTATTGTAATCACGATGTTAGGAGGTATAAAAATTAAGAACTTTGTTGCATTAAAACTTAGTTGGCCACTTTTTAAGGAGTAGGTGCTTAAATGTGGGTTTGTATTTCTTTCTTGTGTAGGAATTAAAGGGTGCTAAGTTAGGGTTGGTTCTCCAGGCAGCTAATGTAGGGAAGAGGGGGAATTAGAGTAAATGGACACCAACGGGTGGGAAGGCCAGTTCTTCAGCTCTGCCCAAGTGCTTCTGTTAGTGGTGGCAAAGACATGTCATAGATGATGAGCACAGTTTTGATTACGTATCCAGTGGAGGTGCTCCCTTTGTAAATAGCACTCTTTTCTGGCCAATTTTCATAATAACCTATATTGGTATCACTTAAGCAACAGGCTGAATGACTTCTGATTATCCTTTCTTTAGTTGAGAAACCAAGGCAGTATCATGAGCATGAAGAAATACCTGAGATTATGATAGCCCGAATTGACAGAGATGTGGTAAGTACAATGCTGGTCTTTAGATCTTTGAGGCTTTTTTTTAAAAAGGAAAAAAACATTCACAGGGAAAATGAAGTTGACTTAGATAATAAAGATGTTTTGTGGAAACTATGTTTTCTCTTTCCAGTGGTGGTTATACCCTTTGGATTATTTTTTTTGTAATTATTTTTACCTTTATGCCAATATTTAATTAGTGGACTTGGGCTGTGATAGAAAAAGTATATTAACTAGTTTGCAAACGAATTTAAACTGAATTATCAGACGTGAGGGGTTTTTCTTTTCTCGTAGTTTGTAATTTATAATAGAAATATCTTTTTAATATGTCTTCCTGGAATTTATTAAAAAATATTTCATAATGCCTAAAAGATAAAAGTTAAATGGCATTTTAAAGCATAAATATATAAGTTTTAATACTTTGTAAAGGATAAGGCTATATTTATTTTTATTTCTCCATAGTAATTTACTTGCAGAGTGACAGGGCCCTGTGATGTAATCGTAAAATATGATGTCATTGTCATTATTTTTTATGCTCTACAAATGTTCTCAGCTTATTCAGAAACAAATTCTTGAGGGAATTTGAAGTTCGAAATTTAATTTTTATATCACACCATTAGTTAATCTAATTAAAAGTTTATTTAATCCTGGTTTCTAGTCTTTAATTAGAAGAATGTCGTGTTTCACACATAATAGAAAAAGTCAACCAAGGCTCTGGTATATAAGATAATCAAAATTGATCCTATGATTCCTGAAAGCATAGTGCATCATTAATTCTATTTTACCATGTAGAAATTCTCATTAATGCCTAGTATTGTAGATTATCTATGTGTTTGTTATGTTATCACAACATTCTGTAATCCCTCAATTCCATGAAATAATATTGTCAGTGCTTTATTGGGACATTTATTAGAAAAACAAAAATGCTCTAATAAAATGTCTCTTTGAATTTTTCCCCCTAACTTTGTGTGGGAAAGCACTATGAGGAAATTAGAGTAATTGAAACTAAAAGATAATCTGAATACATATTGTGAATGCTTTCTTCATGGAATTGAAAATAGAGCAAAATTAAGTTAAAGAAAAATGTAAATGTCAGATTTAGCCACAGGTATATTTAGTTCAATTCTTTTTCTTGGAATTAGTGATAAACTTGAAATTTGTATGTGGGAGTGTTTCTTATGCTTTTTTCCCCAACATTCTGATTTTCCTTTACTGGCTAACAGTGTACAGCCAATGCAAAAATAGGCTTGTTTTGTTTTATATTTATTCTGTAATTTCTAATTCCAGCAAATCTTAAACCACATTTTGGATGACATTGAATTTTTTATCATGAAACTCCAAAAAGCAGCAGAAGCATTTTCTGAGCTTGCTAAAAGGAAGAAAAGTAAGAAAGGTAAAAAGAAAGGACCAGGAGGTAAGTTGGATTTTCTTGATCTTCTCAAGACTCTTCAGAACTCCAGGGCTCGGCAGAGTTTCTGCCCTTGTGAACTGCTCAGTAAAACTCCATTGCCAGGGGACCGAGGTGCCCTTTCTAGTGCTGGGTTAGCACCAGAGATTTAGGTGGAGACTAAGATGGTCCCAGGGACAAGTCCATTCTTGTTCCAAGTTGGCTACAGTAAAGAAAGACTCTAGGATACTTTACCTAAATCACAGAGACTCTGCGATCCAGCTAGTGACCATCTGTCTATACTTATCATTCATGATTGTTAACGTCTCTTAAAGTCAAAGCGGTGTTCTTCTCAGATTTTGATTTATTTTATTGTAAATGTAGAATCTCATTATTTTGTTCAATAAAAGAATTGACTTTTCTCATTAAAATAGTTAAAAATGTCAGGGGATTTGAATTTTTTTACCACAGAACTCCAAACACCATTCAGGTCATCTACAAGCACCTTTTAAGTATGTAGTTGAGCTATTTAAAATGGCCTCAGAATGTATACAATTATAATTATGAACAAAGTGACATAGATTGAAATATATAAAAGAATAGTAAATAAATATTCCTTCCCTTACACGTGACTTCCAAATCTTTCTTTGGCTCATGTCTACATCAGAAGCGTGTGACCTGTAAACTTGTCTTCTAAAAGTGTATATCTGGATAGACCTCACGTCCATTTATCCTGAAATTAAGTATTGTTGCTTCCTGATGTCTCAAACCACTTATTCTTCCTATATTCTTTATGAAAGGTACACTGTCCTGTTGGTCACCCAGATTCAAAACCACAGATTCTTCTATGACTCCATTCACTAGCTGATAGGCAACATTGGTTTATTTTTTCAATCTCTTATATCCAGTTTTTTCCCTTTATATTTTCGTAACCAGCGTCTGCTTCAAGCTTTCATCATTTTTCCCCCAGCGCTCTAAGCAGTCTTCAAGCCTCCAATCTTCTATTCCTCGAGGACAGTAGTCTTAAAACTCTAAACCAGTCACTTCATTTTCCTGCTGAAAAGCATGTTATTTCTATGTTCTATTGATTTAAGCCCACTCCTCACCCTGGCAGTCAAGCTCATCCACAATCTAACCTTAATCTACTTTTCCATTCTCGTGTTTCTCTGCTTTTATGTTTGTTGTTTCATATATATGCAGTTTCCTTTTTCCATGTTTTTGTTTATGCTTCTTTTATCCAGCTATGATGTTTTTCTGACCAAATTGCCCTGGAACAGACTTTTCGAATCCCTTCTTAAAAGCTCATTTCCCCATGAAAGATCTTTTAGGTGTACCTTCCCTCATCTCCCAACCAGATGCAGTCTCTTATAGCGCCTGTCTGATTCATGTCTGCTATTAGATTTTAAGGCCCTCAGGAGCAGGGCTTGTAACTTACACATTTTTCTGGTCTTCAGGATGATAAGCACAGTGGCTGGCACGTAGAAGGGCTACAATATAAATTTATGGAGTTGAGTGAGTAATCAGTGGTGCCTAAGGGTAGAGGAATCCATTTCCAGTGTTGGATCATCTTAATTTGTTACAGTCAGACATGAAATGGTAGCATGGTCATCAAACTTCACAGACATAAATGTGGGTTTTAACTTTTTCGTTTAATAGATTTTCTTGGAACTCTGCTCTCATCTACCCCTCCTCCCATTTATTTCTTTAGAGGGTGTTTTAACTCTGCGGGCAAAACCCCCACCTCCTGATGAATTTGTTGACTGTTTACAAAAGTTTAAACATGGATTTAACCTTCTGGTAAGAGACATTTATTTATATATAATTAAAAGAAACAAATGAAAGAGACAAAAGTCTAGCTAGGATGTTCCTGATTAAATTGAGAGATGGAATTGTCCTTGTAGAGGTTTTGTATGTATGTTCTGATTTGCCTTTAATTAGGACAACAGATTGTAAAACCTGTATGTCTAAGAAACTTGATCAAAAAAGAATGATTCCTAATTTTTTCTTAACCTAAATTCTCCTACTCTGACTCACCCAGGCTGATTTAATATACTAAAAATAAAACTAGTAGTAAAGAACTCTTCCTCTGTGTCTGTGTTGGACCTTTTTGAAGGTCTCTCTTTCGCTCAATAACATCATGATAATGTGTTTGTCTATCTTCTTAATGTTACAGGCCAAATTGAAGCCTCATATCCAGAATCCCAGTGCTTCAGATTTGGTTCACTTTTTATTTACTCCATTAAATATGGTAAGATTGTATTAACTTAAGAAAGTAATTCTCAGTATGTTTTTTCATCCCCAAGTGTCTGTCTGGATTATCTAGAGAGTTTTTCCTCATCACTGTGCGTGGATACTACTTTTCTTGCCGTGTTTGTAAACATTGAGGATGTGAAATTTGAGAATTTAAAAGAACCTATGACATCATCTAGGTCAAAGACCTTATTTTATAGCTGAGGAAACTGACGTCTCTGACAGAGGGAGGGAAATGAAAAGAAGTAAAGATTTGTTTGCTACTAAGTGTATAATATAAATGGCTTGAGTAATATAGAAATTTTTCTCCTTCTCACAAAATGAGCTAGGCATGAGGAGTCCAGTTCTTGATGGATGGCTTTGCTCCATGAAGTTATTCAGAAATCCAGATTCTTTTCATTGGGGTATTCTTCCATCTCCTGAGCGTTCACTCATCTGTTTATTTATTCAACAGAAATTAATTGAGAGCCTGCTGTGTACTTGGCATTATTAGTGGCTCATCAGGAACAAAATAGACATAAATTCTTACCCTCTCAGGACTTATAGTGTGGAGGGGCAGCCAATAACCTAAATAATTGCATAAATAATACAGTTTGCTGAAAATAAATATGGAAAAATACAGCAGAGAAGGAGAACAGGGAGTATTCCAGGTGTGTGCATGTGTGTGTGTGTGTGTTGTGGAATAATAGACTTTGTGAATAGGATTGGTTAAGGGAACGACTCAGTGAGACAGTGTCTTTTGAGCAAAGGCAGTGAGGAATGAGTCATGTAGATTTCTTAAGAGAATTCCAGACAGAGAACAGCTAATGTAAATGCTCTGAGATGGTAACATGCCAATCACATTCTTGGAATAAATAGCTATTGTGATTTGAACAGAATGAGGGAGGAAGTCTCATTACAAGGAGGTGAGGTCAGCAAAGTAATAGGAGGACATATCTTGTTCGTCCTTAGAGGTGATTGTGAAACTTTTTATACTTTTGGAGGGTTTTCAGGAGAAAAGGATTGCTCTGACAGCAGTGTTTAGAGTTTAGGTGAAGAGGGACTGAAGTGACTGTTAAAATAATCCATATGGGAGATTATGGTGTTTGGACCAGGTACCATTGGAGATGTTGAGAAGAAGTCTTATTCTGGTTATCAGAATTGGACTGTGCTATGCAAGAGCCTATGTAGATTGGATTTGCTTTGCAAGAGCCAAGGATATCTCCAGAGGTTTTGGTTAAGAGTGGAAGGATGGACTAATTATAACTGAGATAGGGAAGACTTGTGTGTAAAATGGGTTTTGGGAAGAAGGTAAGGAATTCAGTTTTAGGCATGTCAAAATTGAGTTATATCCAAATGGAAAAACTTGAATTGATAGTTGAATATGGGAATTTAGAGTTCAATGGAGAAAACAGGCCTAGAGGTATAAATTTGAGGATCATCTGCGTACAGAAGGCATTTAAAACCATGAAATTGGATGATGTCACCAAGGGAGTGATTATAAATAGAGGACCAAGGACTGGTTGAGCCCTGGGCAGTTCAGTGTTAGGAGAATGGAAAGAACCAGAAAAGAAGTTTGAGAAGAAGCAGTAAGACAGGAGAAGAAAAACAAGAATGTGTGGTATTCTGGAAGCCAAATGAAGAAATTGTTCCCAAGAGGAAGACTTGAGCAACTGTGTCAGATATCTCTATGGTGATTTACCTCCATGTCCTTATTTAGCTATTTACCTATTTACAAAGGTAAATACATGATTTCCCTCCATGTCCTTAATAGCCATACAAAGGCAAAAAAGACAGCTTGTCTTTAAGGAGTGATTCTGAACTTAAACAGATAATTTCTGCCATTATCTAATTCGCCTGAACTTCCTTATGTAGCCACACCTAACACCAAAGGAATATAGTCTCCATCTAAGTGGCTATGTATTCATCTAAAAAGTAGAGGCTTCTCTTCCTAGAAGGAAGAAGAGGAGAATGAACACCAGGGAACACTTAGCAGCCTTTGGCCTGCCCACTCTGTGCCAAGGATAGTGACATGCACATAATACACCTTTTCTCCCAGAAAACTCCCTTCTCATACATGTGTATATTTGCATAAGGTATAATTTTCAAAGCTATCAAAATAGTGTTTTGGGAACAGTTCTCTTTGTGAAGAAGTTTATCCAGCAAAAGGTTATACCACTCTGTCATAGGCCAGGATCGAATATACACATCATCATTTTCTAGATTTCCAGTATCCAGGTATGATCTTTCCTTATATATTCAGTGAAAGAGGTACAATAGTATACTTCCTTTCCAATTTATATTTCTTGTATTTGCAAATAGTATAATAATGTTTTTTTCCAAGCTGACGTTACGTACAACTATCTTGCCCTACAGCACAGCTGGGAGAATTAGCTGGAATGATATCTAAGAGTACACAAAGGAAAGGGCTGAGGTTTGGGAAAGGCGTGTCAACAAAAAGCAGATGAAACAATGGTTGGCCTTGCGCGCAGATCCCAAAAGAGACTGGGCTACAAATCACCCTTTTCTAGAGTTCCACAAATTTGAAGTGTCGTTCCCCTTTTTGTGGGGAGGACGAGTGACAGAAGAGTGGAAAGAAGGCAGAATCTTTTAAATACGTCCAGGAGGAAAGAGTTTCCCGTTTTATAGGATAAGGCAGGAATGTGTGGAGTGGTTATGAATGGTTCACGCTGTCAAAAGAGCAAACGATTACTTTACAGAATGATAATAACAATAATGATCATTGTTAGTAATGTGTAATTGCTCTATATGTCATTTCTGTGATTATTTTGTTTTAAAAGTAAGAATGGTAACTATCTGAAACAGATAAATTTCACTAATTTCGATTTAGAGCATCTGAAGACTATGGTCATTGAGTTCTTTAATGTTTATCAAAAATAGAACAAATTCAGCATTTCTCATAGGTTTTATTTGAATATCAGAAAAAATGAAAAAAGAGAATCCAAGTAACAGAAAGGGATGAATCTCATCCTTCTTTTCCCAAGGGTAACTAGACAAGACCTGAAGTAGAATATGAAATGAATATCGCTTTATAAACATAGGGAAGCTAGTAACATTATCAGCATGAATTCAGAACTGGGCAATAAGAGATTACAAGATGAAAGTCCAGGACTCCATCAATAATTTATGAATGCTTCCTGTGTTGTTGCTATATACAGAACAGACTTCTACTCGTCTAGTTATTGTTGAATAATTCTTGCTTTATAAGCTCTTTTAAAATTAGATCAAGGCCTTTCCTATGCAAAGAAATTGATACCAGCTAATTAACAAAATTTATATTCTTTATTCTTTAACACATTTAATACTATCTTAGTTTGAGTATTAGAAAGTATCGTTTATAAAGCAGTTTTTACCACCTCCTCTCTTTTCACACTCTTTCACAGATCATAAGTAGATATCTAGTCATTACACAGAGCAGAACTAAAAAATAATGCAACTGGTTTTCCATAACATACAAAAATTAGTCTTTGTGATCAGGCTATGTATCTGAAAACATTGCTTTTCTCAAAAATAACTTCTTGTTAATGGTCTCCCCAATTATAATACTTCCGTTGTTCCATTTAAGTTCTGCCTAAGAGCCTGAGACATTTTACTTGGACAAGAGAGAGATGGGAGGGAACATTTATTTAGGGCCTGCCACTGACCAGAGAAAACTTAGTGGCTTTAAACCTTGTGAGTCCCTGCCTCTACCCTTAGCATCTGCACACAAGCATACCCATAGCACACATGCGTGCACATCTGCCTACTCACATTGTTGAGAGGGAACTATGGCCCATAGCCTTTTATTTACCTTTCTTTTGATTCATTCCTCTTCCCTCTGTTAAACCAAAGATTTTAATATTCCTGCACTCCTTTACTCCGTTACTTTACCTCTTAGTCATCTCTGCATATTTCCTGGAAGTGCTTATTGGGCTTAGAATTGAAAAATTACTGTGCCGGACAGTCAGAGCAGGTTTTGTTCTCAAATAAGAGTGAGCCTACCTCCCGTATCCTTCACCTTTTTTTCGTTTATTCTCATTCATTCCCCTAACACTGTACTCTGCAATTGAAAGTCAGATAAGTCTTGGTCTAAGTCCTCTAGGGAGGGAAAACTGAAAAATGAGCTGTAAGTTACAATGTAATGTGTTAATAACCTGCACAAATTGTTTGAGAACACCAAGGTGCGTCAGAGTTATGCTGTGAGGTGGTTAAGAAAGGCTTTCCAGAAGAGGTGGGTGCTTGAGTAGAGTTCTGAATGATGAAGGAAGGGCCTTCTGGGGAACTGGGAAACAGCAGGTGCAAATACGCAGGGGCATACAACAGCAAAGCATGCTCAGAACACGTGGATGTCTGGACGGACTCTTGGTCTGGAGCCATTTACAAAAATTCCTTTCTTCTTGTACCATATCTCTGGGAAGGTGAGGTTTTCATAAAGGGGTTCTGGTGTCTGTTCTAGGAGATAACTGCCATCTTTTAGCCAGGAAATAGCCCCTGAGAGGTAAATTTGGAGCAGTTTTCAGACGTCCACTTATCATCATTTTGTTTATCAGAGAGTTGCACCTGTTTGTTTCTGCTAGTCATTACATTATCCATTTTAAATCAGGACAACTTCCTAGAATTAAATTCTGGGGGAAAATATCATAGATTCAGAGTACCAGTTCTCATTCTTCTCTCATCTTTCTCTCTGGATCCTTTTATTTTTGTATGTCTAAATAGGCACACCTGTAGACTGTTAACTTGAGCCTTGTTTCTCTCTATAGTATTCATTCCTAGAACCATCTTTTTCAAGTTTGGCATAACAGAGTAGAGATACACGTATTAAAAAAAAAAAAGCAGAGTTAAACTACCTGACTTAGAATTCTCTGGATAGCCAATAGTATTTTCCAGGGAAAGTACAGTCATATGAGGCCAATAGACAGATGCTGAGAAACTTGCTAAACTATTAACTTTTCATTTTAGATGATTAGGTACCATTGGGCTGGATGAGTGGATCTGGCAAGCTGTTTTTCATTCAGTAGTGTGTTGTACAACATCAAATTTTAATTTGAGTATATAAAAATAGTGTCTGTTTTTGGCATGGGTTTTCATCTACATGTTTTGAAAATATTAAAATAATCGTCTTCTTGCTAAAAAATGATTTATTGTCATTTTAGGTGGTGCAGGCAACAGGAGGCCCTGAACTAGCCAGTTCAATCCTCAGCCCCCTATTGACTAAGGATACAGTTGATTTCTTAAATTATGCTGTCAATCATGATGAAAGGCAGCTGTGGATGTCATTGGGCGATGCTTGGATGAAAGTCAGGTAAACAAATATGAGTTTAGTATTTAATACTTATAATACTTTTAAGTATTGTTCTTTGTTTTTTACTTGGATCTAACAAGATATTTATTTAACCTTCTATGTATGAAGGTCCAGGTGTTATAGATGAAAAAGGCTAAACCCTTAAAAAGCTAGAAAGAAGTCTAGTGGAGAAAATAGATGTGTATACAGTATGAGGCATGATAAGTACCAGAAGTGACTTATAAACAAATGCTGTTGCTTGGCAAGGTGTAACAGTCAGGAAGAGCATTTAGAGAGGAGAGTAGTTGGCTTTCAAAGAAGAGCTGGCATTTAAAATCAGCAGATAATAGTACTAGTAGGTATACATACATATACATGTAAGTACATATAGTGTTTGCTGGGCACTCCTCCATGCATTTTACGTAGGAAGTAGATGAGGAAACTGAGGCACAGACAAGTTAAGTAATTTTACGAAAGCCACACAACTCATAAGTGGCAGAGCTGGGATTTGAACCCAAGCAATCTGGTTCTTGAGTCAGTGTTCATAATTATTTTGCTAAGTTGCCTTTTAGCAGGATGAGTAGGATTTCCACCAATACGTAGCAGGCAAAGGGCCTTCCCAGGAGAGAGAGAAGCCTGAGTGAAGGCATAGTGCAGGAAGTCAAGAGAATGGAGTATGAATATGAGTTTAGCTGGAATATAGCCTTTGGGTGGTGGATGATGTAGAGAGTGGGGAGAGGAGGAATGGCATTATATGAGACATACAGACATGGGCAGGGCTGAGTTAGGGAGGCTCCCAGAGCCCTGCTAAGGAGTCGAAGCATGGTTCTGTAGGCTGTGGAGAACCAAGAACTTTATAAAGAGGAGTGTGACATAATCTCCTGTTTTAGAAAGATCAGTCTGGTAGCTGAGTCTAGCAAGGACAAGGACACAAGTAACTAGAGGCAAGGAGGCCCCTTAGTAATGCTATAGTAGAGGTTCCTTATTAATCAGCATTCTCTAGGACTAGAACAAGGGTGGTGAGAATAGAGAGGAGGATGATTTGAGAATTGCATCTTGTCAATAAAGTGATTGTGGAAGACTGTTAAGCTTTGCCAAACTAGGCAAGTTATAAAAATATTTCTCATTTCCTGGTATGTCAATAAGTTAATTTTGCCTTCTTCATTTATCCAAATCTTTTTATTTCTCTCAATACTCAGAGCAGGTCATTCAATATGGCCACTTAGAAGCTTGTCTTCCTATGCTTTTGAATGGGCTAGCCTAAAAGGAATGGACCAATTCTTTTTTTTTTTTTTTTCTTCTCCTCCTTTTCTTCTATTGAAACACATAGAAATCATTCCTGCTTATGTTTTGGACTTTGGCAGCTTCTTGTGTTGGAATATGGTTTACACATTAAATGGTTTACCAAGCAGAAAATTCTTTAAAAGCACTGCAGTTGTTGCTTTTTTATTGAAAATATTATTTAGTAGGCTGTCCTGGTGGTGCAGTGGTTAGGTTCATTGTGCTCCACTTCAGCGGCCCAGGGTTCACGGGTTCAGATGTTGGGCATGGACCTACACCGCTCAGCAAGCCATGCTATGGAGGCATCCCACATACAAAATGGAGGAAGCTGGGCACAGATGTTAGCTCAGGGCCAATCTTCCTCAAGCAAAAGGGGGAGGATTGGCAACAGGTGTTTTTTTAGCTCAGGGTCAGTCTTCCCCACCCCCCAAAAATATATGTATATTATTTAAATTTATTTGTATATTAATATATTATATTAACATATAATATGTTGGTTAAATAGATTTCTTAACTATATTAGATTTATGTAGGTTGTGATTTTTTGATAAGCTTAGGTGGGATCTTTTAATATTTTCCCATGAAACATTAAATTTTCAGATCTCATGGTACAAAAGTAGCTCAGGGCTTTTAAATTTCTTTGTTTTGGGTCCTACCTCAAAACCAGAAAATTAATGACCATGTAGTTTTTATAACTATATCAGAAGGAAATATCTTGTTAGCTCTTGACATGAGAAAATGGTCATTTCAGATCCTGATTGTTAAGAGTATTAGGAAATGAATCAGTGTATTTAAAAACTCATAAAATAGAAAGAATCATGAAGGTATGCAATAATCTGAATAAAATGGCTCATTTCATCATAGTAGCGGTGTAGCCTGAAGAATGAAATCATGTGTGAAGGATAAGACAACATATTATAGCAGAAATGAAGCTGTAATTTCTGTCCTCGTCATTTTTGTGGTTCATGAGTGATTAGGAGCTTGTAGAAATATCTCATTAGACTTATAAGAGTCATTAAATAATGAATGGGTGATGATTATGATTTACAGGTTAGTTCTAATTTGATTTTACTGATTAAAATCTAGCTGATACATTTAATTTATAAAATTGGTAATATCTTTCATTTTAGGGGACTTCATAACTTAAAAAATCATAAACCTTAAGAACATTCTCTGCTCTTTCTCTTTTGAAAGATGTATCTAATATCAGGAGATTTCATAATGATGAGAGAGGAGGGAAGAGAAAGATGAGAATCTGTAACTACTTCAGATCTAGGGAAGTTTATATTCTCAATACTTGTTACACTTCTAGCTTCACATGTCCTTCCCAAATTTTCAAAAACCTATATCCATGTTAAGCAGCTGAGTTAATGGAGAATTGAGGCAATGTAGTGAAAACAGATCCTGAAGCAGAATTCAATCTTTCTTTCATTTTATTGGTATTAAATACTAGTATAAGTGTGCAGAATTCAATCTTTCTTTCATTTTATTGGTATTAAATACTAGTATAATTGTGTGTACTTTTTGAGCAGAGGGAGGATAGATTAGGTATCCGTTGTTTTTGACTGTTGTTATTTGTTTTAGGGTTTTTTCGTGGCTAGGCTCACTGAAGAGAATTTTGAACACGGATACGTTTCTTAATTTTATGTCTTAATGTCCTTCTACAGAGCAGAGTGGCCAAAAGAGCAGTTCATTCCACCATATATTCCCAGGTTCCGCAATGGTTGGGAACCCCCACTGCTGAGCTTCATGGGAGCACCGCTGGAACAGGATCTTTATTCGCTGTCTGAGTCTGTGGCAAGTCTAGAACATCAGCGCAAACACGAAGCAAAACGATCTTCCTCAGAGGTAAAGTTTTTAAATGTCACCTTTTGTGGAAAGTGCAATAGTCCATGCATTCTCCCATAAGTCTGATTGTGAGTTCTCATTTTATTGATCTGAAGGTTGTTCTAGAATCAGTGACTAAATGTCCTGCTGCCCTTAGTTACCTCTCTCCCCTCTTGGTCCTTGTTGTGACAGTTGCTCTGTTCCCTGTGAAGCCCGGCCCCAGCCCATCACATCCCTTGCAGCCTGCGGCCCTCCCTCCACCGCGCCTGCTGGTGTTCCCCGAGCCCTGGGGTGATCCTGTCTTTTTGTGTTGGGTACTTTCTCTCCTGGTCAGGAAACTGCCCTACCATTGCTTGGCTTATTCTTTCTGTTTTCCTCTCCCATCATGAACACCTCAAGATAGTTCTCTGATCTGAGTTCCTTGCAGCCTGTCCCAACCACCTCTTTGCCAAATGCCCCATTTCTTTCTTTTATTTTTTTGCCTAGTTCTAAATCTCTAAAGTCCTATCAGCTTGGCTGAGGAAGCCAAAGTTTCTCCTGGACTCTGGTCTCCAGGCTCACATGATTGTGTATAACACTATTACATCTTGAGGAGATCACCAAATGTATTGTCTTTGAAGTATTTAGTAAGCTTTTGAGTATAACCTATTTCGGGAGCAAATTGAGGGATTGAAATTGGGTATGTTGTCTCTTCATATGCCTTAAGAATGATTTTTCTGTGACTGTTCTTGTTCTGTCAGAAAAGGAAAACATTCTTTAAAGCTGAACCAAACCGAATAGGATGATCAGGACCCGAGGAATTAGATGAATGAGGTCTAGTTTGAAGAAGAAACAGTAAATGACGACTAGATCCTTCTTGAAGTCTTGTTCATTTCCTTTATGTAATTCTTTGATTAATTTTCTCAGACTACTGTGGGTGTTTATAACGTGGCAAACATGATGTGAAGGAATAATTAGAAAACCAGACTAAATCCTCACATTTAAGGAAAAACATTTATATAAATTAAGTTTCTTAAAATCATTCCCTTGGATATTAATTGTAATATTATAGAAGATTGGTTAAACAGACATTTTTCTAAAGAAGATATCCTGATGGCCAACAAGCATGAAAAGATGTTCAGCATCATCAATTATTAGGGAAATGTAAACCGAAACTACATTGAGATATCATTGTGCACCTGTCAAAATTAAATATTTTTTATATTATTAAAAAGACAAGAAATAAATGTTGGAGAGAATGTGGAGAAAAGAGAACCCTCGTATACTGCTGATGGGAATGTAAACTGGTGTAGCCACTGTGGAAAACAGTGTGGAGATTTCTCAGAAAATTAAGAAAAGGGCTACCATATGATCCAGCTATTCACTTCTGGGTATTTATTCAAAGAATAGGAAAACACTAATTCAAAAAGATATATGCACCCCTATGTTCATTGTAGCATTATTCACAATAGCCAAGACATGGAAACAACTTAAGTGCCCATTGACAGATGAATGGATAAAGAAGATGTGGCAGGCACACACATACATGCATATGTAAATACATACATACAATGGAATACTACTCAGCCATGAGAAAGATGAAATCCTGCCATCTGCAACAGCATGGATGGATCTCAAGGGCATTATGCTATGAGATAAGTCAGACAGAGAAAGACAAACACTGTATGATTTCACTCATATGTGGAAGGTAAAAAACAACCACCACCACCAAACACATAAATACAGAGAATGGATTGGTTGTTACCAGAGGGGATGAGGAGTGGGGAGAGGGTGAAATGGGTAAAGGGGGACATTTGTATGTTGACGGATGGAAACTAGAGTTTTGGTGGTGAACACCATGTAGTGTATACAGAATTTGAATTATAATGATGTACACCTGAAGTCTATATAATGTTATAAACCATTGTTGCCTCAATTAAAGGAAAAAACACTGTATAATGTACTTTAATTACTTAATAGATTAGTGATACATGGATAACATTTAATATGTGATTTTGATATTTTTATATACACAGATTATTAAAATTTATATATTACCTGAGAAAATCAAATTCTGAAAGTGTCAAAAAAAATAAAGCAAACATACTGCTTTGAAAATAATTTTTTCGAGTGTAAATGTTTTTTCTTCTGGCTGCATGCAAGGGTAAAGGTGGACTCTGTAACTGCTCTTTCCTCTAAGTGAGTGGTTAAGAAGATGACCTCACAGCTCTGGGCATTGGTTGGGAGGCATTCACCTCTATCTGGATTTTAGAGTTTAGACCTCATCACCATGAATTTTCTTTCCTCAGAGAGGGCAACTTTTCTAGAAGATGTCATCAAACATGAAATTATGATGCACTTGCTCTTGCTTTAGTTACAGCTGACTATTTTCAAATCAGAAATTTCTGGCATACCGTCTTCATAACTTAAATCACAAAATATATCCATTTAATAATGTATGCCTCGGAAATTCACTTTTGTGAGTTCTTTTTCAATTTGTGCCTTTAAAGAGAGAGTAATATGCTCTGCGCTTCCAGTGTAAAAGTTTGTCTACTCTCGCTGAATAAGTAATTTTTAAAGAAGAATTACTGAGAATCTTTTCTTGTAACGAGTTATCATTTTCCTCTTGTAAACTATTTTCCATTTTATGGCGTAAGTACTTATTCAGAGGTTTAAAAAAGTAAATGAAAAGCTCCTGCTAGCGGTTTTAGGGCATTTTATGCCTTAAGATTTTACTGGAAAAGAGGGCAAGTAATGGTGATTTAAAATGCATAAAAAATGCAATCATTCCCAGAAGAAAGGTTTTATTATACTTTGTTGCTGCTAAAATAAATACACACAGGACAAGACTTGGATGATTCAAATCTGGTGGTTTTCTTTAGAATTGAAAGGCATAGGTGACATGGAGTGGCAAATACGGGTGGCAACACTTAGCTTCTTTACTTCCTCTGAAGCAGCAGCCACCCTTAACAAGGTTGTGTAGTCATCACTGTTAGTAATTTGTGATTATTTCACCCCGCCCTTCTAACATTCCCGGTTACTCTCAGACCCAATGACTTCAGACTGGCTGACCTCACTCTGTTATGGTCAGAGCTAGGCAACAGGTGTGAGTGATTCTAACAGTTTTGTATACACCCCTCCTTATAACAACCTTTCATAAAAACTTGCCTAAACATCTACTGCCTCTACTCTCTCTTACGGAAATAATGAACTGAATTAATGAAGCCATTTATTTTTTATTTTGACTTTGTTGAGGTATAATTGACAAATCGTAAGATATTTAAAGCGTACATCTGGTGATTTGGTACACATATACATTGAGAAAGGATCCCCCCCCATCTAGATAATTAATACATTGACATATCCATCACCTCATATATTTATTGTTTTAGGGGGAGGTGAAACACTTAAGTTCTACTCATAGCAAATTTTAATGATACAAATTTCAATTGTACAATACAGTGTTATGAACTAGAGTCACCATGATTTACATTAGATCCTCAGACCTTAATTCATTTATAGCTGAAAGTTTGTACCCTTTTACCAACCTCTCCCTATTTCCTCCAGCCCTTGGCAACCACTTTTCTCTTTTGTGTTTCTATGAGTTTGATTTTTTTTTTTTAAGATTCTACACATAAGTGATACCTTGCAATATTTGTCTTTTTCTGTCTGGCTTATTACACTTAGCATAATGCCTTCAGGGTCCACCCATGTTGTCACAAATGACAGGATTTCCTTCTTTCTCGTGGCCGAATAATATTCCATTGTGTGTATATATGTATGTATGTATGTATGCATATATATAGATAGATAGATAGATAGATAGATAGATAGATAGATACCACATCTGCTTTATCCATTCATCTGTTTATGGACCCTTAGGTTGTTTCCATATCTTGGCTATTGTGAATAATGCTGCAATGAACATGGGGCTGACTGTAGATATTTCTTCAATTTCCGTCAGTAATATACCCAGTAGTGAGACTGCTGAATTGCATGGTAGTTCTATTTTTAATTTTTATGATACCTCCATACTGTTTCCCATAGTGACTGCACCAATTTACATTCACATCAAGAGTGCACAAGGGTTACCTTTTCTCCACACCCTTGCCAACGCTTGTTATTTCTTGTCTTTGTGATGATAGCCATCTCAACAGATAGGAGGTGATATCTCATTGTGGTTTTGATTCACATTTCCCTGATGATTAGTGATACTGAGAATCTTTTCATTTACCTGTTGGCCATTTGTATGTCTTCTTTGGGAAAATGTCTGTTCAGGTCCTCCGACCATTTTTTAATTGGATTGTTTGGCGTTTTTTTGCTATTGAGTTGTATGAGTTCTTTATACATTATGGGTGTTAACTCCTTATCAGGTATATGATTTGCAGGTATTTTCTCCCATTCTTTAAGTTGCCTTTTCATTTTCTTGATGGTTTAAGCTAAGGAATTTAAGTGGTGAAAATTGTTTATTTGTATTTTTGTGTTAAGTGTATTCCAGTGACGAATATTCCAGAGTAATATAATATGGGTAATTTGACATCAATACTGGTCCATCGGGGAAATCTCAACTATTCTGTCTGTGGATAAGCTCAGCCCTACACCTGCCAATTTTTTCATCAGAATTAACTATAGTAAACATGTGTCTGATACTTTTCTAAAATATTCCCAATTTCAAATATTTTGCCTGAGTAAATCTATAAATAATCGAAATAGCCAGAAATTCCATTGCTTCACGGTCTATCGTGCAATCCCCATCCTTCATTTTACATAAAGAAATAATACAAAGTCTTTAGGTGAATGTTTTTTTGGTTGTTTCTTTGTTTTCCCCCCATAGCTCTAAAACCATGCTGCTCCCTGGGACCCATAGACCTCAGCTCTCCCTAGGGGTAGCCTGGTAGCCCAGTACTATTGACCATCAAGATAAATGTGTTTCTGCCTTTCTGCATTTCCTTCAACAGTAAATCTGATAATAGTGCTGTCATTCTTTAACAAGTAAAAAATTGTGTCTATGTACATTTTAAAAATGAGAAAAATGGTATAATTTTAATGCATAGAGTTCATATAATTTTCCAGTGACAGTATTTGCTTTGCCAGAGGGGTAAAGGTCTGTGTCTTAAACATAGAGAGCAAGGATTAAGGGTTTTATTCCTGTTGTTTTTAGACCATTTTTATACAAGCTGTTAAAGTCTGCCTAAAACCAAAGTCACCTATTACTGAAATTCCTGAGGAAAGAATTTATTGCTTTTGTACCTGGCTATTTCCAGAATTAAGATTTAGCCTTTGCATTAATTGCTTTCCTTACTACTTAGGGCTTTACAAGTAGGTGTACAAAAATGTATCACCGCCATTTCATAATTTATTAACATAATGGTCAATCACTTGAAAATGAAACTGACCACAATATCGTGGCGGGTTCTTGTTGACTGATGTTAGTGCTCATTCAAATAGTATTGCTGATTCTTTAACCTCCCCTCCTGTCTTTCAGCAATCCAGTCTATCAGAGTATCCTGCAGCTGATGGGTATGCATTCAATAACATTTACTCAAGAGGGTCGCATCTGGATCAAGGGGAAGCCGCCGTTGCTTTTAAGCCAACTCCTAATCGCCATGTAGATAGGTAACGTTTCATGGGCACCATTTGGAGAGCTGTGGATGACTGTTTCTGGTTTAGTGCAAATAGAGGTGACAGTGTCTGCATTGTTCACTGCTTCTTTAAGCTTTCCATCTGTTAATTATTTGATAAAGTTACATTTGTTCCTTTTTAGAACTGGCTTTGATGAACAAAAGATGTCTGGACCTCCAGTGTGTAATTTAGTGCAAATGCTTTTAGATGACTTTCTCTTTTTAAGAATATGCTTCTGACAAAATCTGTAAATCAAGAAGAAAGGAGAATTGTTCTGAAACTCTCTGTTAGTTGGTACCAGATGGTCTCTAAGGATCTTTCCAGCCCTATAACTTTTAAAGGAAATAATTTCCATCTTTCTCTCCCCCAACAAAAACTAAATCCCTTCCTTTAGATAGAAATATTTAAACTAAATATAAGTTAAATATTTAAACAGAGTCAATGCCTTATTTGCCATTCTTACCATTTCATCTTATTATATTTTATTTTTACTTTCTAGTTTTACATTTCATTTCTTTTCTCATATTTTCACTCTTAAAAAAATTCAGTATAGGCAAAGATGGAGAATTGAGGTAAGGAAGAAATAAATGAAGTGGAATAGGTTCACTTTTTCAGTCTTGTTTTCTAGCCACTGCAAGTGAGGTTTACTTAGAGGCCAACCCCTATACCAAAGAGAAAGAAAAGGAGGTGAAATATTGGTCACAAGGATACAGGAGATGATCATCAGATGAAGTGGAGTAGAGAACTGGTCCTAGGACTTTCCTACCTCAAAGCCTCTCTTAGCACCATGTTGCATGCCCTTTGTTTCTTCTCAGTATACTCTTTTCTTAATAGAATCTAAATAAAGTGAGATTTAAAATTTTTGGTTTTTGTCGGGAATGATGACAGAGGTATTAAGTAACTGATGTGCAAATTATACAGGTATAACTCTTAAGGGCAACAGTAGCATATTAAATTTGGTACAAAGAAAAATCAATGAATAATACGTTTTGAAAATGCCAACATATGAAATGAGTTTTAATTATAGATTCAATTTTTAGTAGATATGGGTGAAAATCAGTTTGGATATTTAAAAATTATTGCATTGAAATTCTTCTTGACTAACTCATTACTCATCCTATTATTTTCTTTTTCCTTTTTTCTGTCTTAGCTGTCAATATTCTGGAAATTATTTCAGATTAGTAATTCTTACCTTTTCTTTTTGTTCCATTGCTCCAGTAAATTGGGATGGTTTTTCACAGCTAAGCAGCTAGAAAACCACTTGAGTACCTTTCTCATGTGTGTTCAGAGTTATAGTACGTATTGATAGTAGAAAACTTTTATCATGTTCTAAGACCACATCTAGCACGTTGTGGCCACTCAGTAAGTGTTTGTAGGTTTATTTGATTGACTTACTGAATGACTGAACAGGTACATGATTGTGTACCTAACATTTCAAAGTCACTACCTCTCTGTCCTTCACCTGCAAATCTATTGTAAGGTATAGTATTACTGATGGAAAAACCCTCTGCCATTTATTTTGGGTAGCTTATCACAAAGCCTTTTAAAAGTTTACCTCGATCTTTATAGAGTATCAGGGGAGTAGGTATACCTTTGACTTACTGATTTAGTCATATCTCTGTACCCTACCTACTTCCAAAATGGATTCAGGCAGCTCCCTTAAATGATATTCAGTTAAAGTAATGTAAATGTTACGAATTAAATAAATAAAATACAAAATTAAAAAATCAAAAGTGAGCATAAGAGTTAAATATTTGAGGTATAGGTTGACACTGTGATTGAATTTCAAATTTGTCTTTGAACTTCATCGTTGTCTGCAAAAAGAGAAACATAATCATTTACTATCATTAGGAAAAGGAAGAAGTATATATCAATTCATTAGGATAAACAATGTTTTTCTTAGTATTAAATCCTCAAAAATATTTATCTCATGGAATTTTACATAGGATATGAGCAATGATGTAAGGAACATTATTTTTAAACATATTTTTGTCCCTCATTTGGAGAATACTGTGGTGAATTTCAGAAGGTTTCTTTTAGTAACCTTTGATAAATAAGAAATGTAAATGGAATTTAGGGAAAAAAATTACATGAAGGAGTATTCAAGTATATAGATATTAGAGTTGTCAAACTTTAGCCAGAGAGAATTTTTTTAAAAAATACATTGAATAGTAGGTGGATTGTATATCTCACTTGTCTGTCCTTATGGATTGCCTCTCTCGGCTGGGCTATCCTAATAGGAGCTGGATAGTTGATAGATACCTGGATCATTGATGTTCTATGTTGCTAAGGAAATTTGTCATCATTATTGCAAAAACCATCTGAAAGTTCTGGTCTGATGTGAAGTACACAGAGGTTTGGAATTTGTTTTTCTAATTATTACTATTACTAACCTTAACCTCTATTACACATGAAGAAATGCAGTAAATACCATATGAAGTATACAGTCATGCATCACTTAACCATGGGGATACAGTCTGAGAAATGTGTCCTCAGGAGATTTTGTCATTGTGTGAACATCACAGAGTGTACTTAGGCAAACCTAGATGGTATAGCCTACTGCGCACCTAGGCTATCCAGTACTGATCTTATGAGATCACCATTGTATATGTGGTCTGTCATCGACCGAAACCTTGTTATGCAACGCGTGACTGTATTCACTTTTCAGTGAAATTACCATGTCATTAGATACACCACCTGTTGAATTCAGACCCCTTAAGTTTATTTTTTGCCCAGCTGTAGTTTGTGCATTTTAATTGTAAGACCTCCAAACTTTCTTTTAGTTCTCATATTCTGTAAGACATAATAAAACTAAACTACTATCTAAATAATTGGTCAAAATGTTTTCTGGTAGGGATTGGCTTGCCTTAATGTTTTACTTCTATTTTCAGCCTCTAGGAAGAGCTAGCAGAAAATAATCTTTTTTCTTTCTTTTTATAGAAATTATGATCCAGTCAAAACACAACCCAAGAAATATGCCAAATCCAAGTATGACTTTGTGGCAAGGAACAACAGTGAGCTCTCAGTTCTGAAGGATGATATTTTAGAGGTAGTAGAATTTTACCTTTTTTATGCTCTTCATAAAGTGGATTTATTGTATTCCTCTCTTGGTATATATCTAACCCTTCCCCAAAGAAACCTTCCTCAGAAATCAGACGTCAAGAAGTTATTCTTCAGTATTATTTTATTTTACCAGTGATACACTATGTTATAGATACCTGTATCTCTTGAGGAGAGTTAGCTGCTTTATCCATCTTCTGTTTGTTTGGGGGAGGACGGAGGTTGGATTTCTTTACTCATTTTTCTCTCTTCTTTTTTCTGGGCTTTATTCATTTGGGAATCAAGGCTAGTTATCAATTCAGATGTAGATGTACCATAATAATTTAATAAGAAAAAACTTTTCCTTCCTCCTCTCCTGGTACCCTTGCATAGACATACCCAACAGTGAGTGAGCAGGCTGGGAATAATCTACCATGCCTTCTGAATCTCCTTCTTAGGTTGTAACTGAGAGTTCATCTTTTTTTTTTGAGGAAGATTAACCTTGAGCTAACATCTGCCGCCAATCCTCCTCTTTTTGCTGAGGAAGACTGGCCCTGAGCTAATATCCGTGCCCATCTTCCTCTACTTCATATGTGGGACGCCTGCCACAGCATGGCTTGACAAGCAGTACACCCAGGATCCAAACTGGCAAACCCCAGGTTGCCAAAGCAGAATGTGTGAACTTAACCGCTGCACCACTGGGCCAGCCCCAAGAGTTCATCTTTTTTAATATATAATGTGGGATGGTCACAATAACTTTTGTAAAAAAAAAAGTGATTTTCACACTTTTCCTTTCTATTCCAAAGGTGGTTGACAATAGACCTTTCCAAGAGAGTCATGTTAGTCACCTATAGTACTTCAGATAATGCAAATAGTTAAATATTTTTGGGAGGTAATATGGAGTTTGGGTAGATTCTTGATAGTGGTCCCACTCGTTTTCTATACTAGTAATTGTAATCTTTAGTGTAATGCCTGAGAATCATTCAACCCGCAGTATGTTGATGCAAAGTCAACTTATTAGAAGTGAAAAAGTTTCTTGGTCTAGGAATAAAAATTGAACTTCCTTCAATTTTGGCTTTGGTGCAGAAATGATGCCTTTATTTTCTTGCTTGATGGCAGATCCTTGATGATAGGAAGCAATGGTGGAAAGTTCGAAATGCAAGTGGAGAATCTGGATTTGTGCCAAATAACATTTTGGATATCGTGAGACCTCCAGAATCTGGATTAGGGCGTGCTGATCCACCTTACACACATACCATACAGGTAATTATGATTTCTTAGCAGAATTTACAAATTTTCGAATTTGTTACTCTTAAACAGAATTTAAACATCTTTAGTGGGTTAATCATTTTGGGGCTTAATTGGTGGTACAATTTACACAGTTTTTTCCTAGGGTAATTGGTGGGCAGAGGTGAGAGACATAGGGAAGAATTACACATGTTTTCTGATTTACTTCTTCAGGAAATTGCTCACAATGTTTACCATTCAATGACTCTTTCTCTGAATGCTATTTTTTTCACCCTACCATATTTCTGACGTTTGGAGAAATAGTATTTCCGCCTCTTTCCTCTTACCCATAGCTCTCCCACCCGATGGCTTCCTCTTGGTAGAGGATGGTACTGAGAGAGCGGCTGGAGTCTCCAGCTCTTCATCTTCACCAGACTTTGCTCTCATTCTCTTCAATGTTCTGCCACAGACTAACCTTGAACTTGCGTTCATCTCACCTTACACTAACACATGAGTATTTGTTCAGTTGCACTATAATAATTTTTCTTTCTTGAATTCAAGATTAAAATGTGGTTATGATATGCGTTAGATGGGCCAGGCTTTCTCTTCTTGATCATTGAATAATTCTTGAGTCCCATGCCATGTTTTCAGGATTTCAGTGACCCTGGTTATCTCATTCACCCTGACACCTGAATTCACTTGTTATTAAAGTTTTGGGATTTTTGGCCTGTGGCAGAATCTCTAGAGTCGGATCTGCCAACAGAGACAAGATGGATGGACTACCCTCTGAACCTGTGTTGGCTTCTTTCTCATGCCTCCAGGAAGAATTCTTTCAATTTTCAGAATCTTGAGCAAAGATCACATCTGACCCCCTAATAATGCCATAAATTCGAGAAGAAGCCAAAGCTGCATAGAGTATGCAGTGAAACAGTTAATTTCCATTCCTAGGCTTAGCAAAATACAGGTTGTCAAAACCCAGAATTGTGTCATGTGCTGCCATGACCGTTCTTAAGTACTTCTGGCTCCTCATGGCATTCGAGCCAGTACAAGTCCTGGACTTATCCAGAGTGACTTTTGGCCTTATTAGAATCCAGGAACCAAGCAAACATTTAAAATAAAGAATTGGTGTACAATTTATATATCTTGATAACTTAAAGTGATGGCAATGGAAATTTAGTTTGCTGTGCTTATGTTTTGGCTGGCCTGACATCCATATATATTATGTACTTATTTTATGTTCGTCATTTGTTATTAGCTGTTGATGCCAAAGAAGGAGTTTGAGTTATTCAAGGTATGGTCTACTCCATTTACCATGGATTTTTGAAGTGAATTTTCTAACTTAGTTTTAATACCTTTTTCTTTCCTAAGTTCCTCCTTTTCTGATTTTGAGATGTGGTTTCTCAACATCCTATAGGCTTCTGTCTGGTTTGTAAATGCCAGTTCTTCATGTTCTTTCTGTTAGAGTGCCTTAAACAGTGTTTAGAGTGTATGCTTGAAATGGATGCCTAAAGTAATGATAGAGTATATACCTTTTGAGCTGTAAGGACTGTTTTTAATACTTAACTCATGATAAACTATAAGAAACACTATTTACCAGGAATATCCTTAGTTGCTGTATGTGAACAGAAGCCAAGAGTTTATATTTTAGGTGTTAAAAACAATTATTCAAGTTTGTTTTTCTTTGTGTGCGTGGTTGCTAGAAATGGGCAAACTCCAGTAAAATAAGATACTTAAAACTGGCAAATAATGTAAATTCTAAATATTTTCCCCCACCTGCGATTTCCTAAGGAGTTTAACCTCTCTTACCTTTTCCTGTTTACTGTTCAGTCTTGCCTTTTTCTTCAATCCTGATTCCTTGCTTGAGCCATAAGTTGGCTTTTCTGTTTAAATGTTGCTTCTGTCTAAAATTGAACCAAAACTGTTAATACCTACCATAGGTAGAGAGAGTACTTGTTTGAGAACATAAAATCTATTCCTCCTTTCGTGAACAGAGCCTCATCTTATATTTTTGTCACCTTTGGCACAACCAAGAACTTTTTTAAGTGCTCACAAGTTTCAGGAGTTTGTTTTGCCCTTTTATGTAAATAGAAACTTGTGAGGATTTCCTGCTTGGGCTATTTCCCTTTAAACTTTTCAACACTATCTCACTGTCTTCTGAAAATTTCTGGCTGCAACGCTGAATGCAGTGATGTATGCAGAAATGTGTACAGAAGCTCTTGTGTGTGTGTGTGTGTGTGTGTGTGTGTGTGTGTGTTTAGGTGGAGGGAAGCACTTTTACAAGGCATTAAAAACAATCTATTTTTTAACACCTCCTGAAAGTTTTGGGCTGAGGCCAACCAAACCACTAGACTTTGTCAGATTTTAATAAGCAAGCTTGACAATCTGCTATCTGGCATACATACTGCTCTAAAAGGATTCCTGTTCTCAAAGCATTTATAACACACACACAAAATGACTAGATAGAGTAGGAAGGAAAAGAAAAAAGTTCCTCATAAATATGTGCCCATCATTTTGTATCTCTACGACATTACCAGATACATTCATCTAAAATGTCTAAAGAAATTTCCTGCAGCCTATTTCAGAATGACAAAAAAGCTACCACCATGTTTATGTAAATTCTAGAGATCCTAACATCCTAACTTATAGACTGCCACTGGATTACAAACATAGCAAAAGCAATTCTGTGTCTTATTCATCTTTTCATTCATTCACCCCAAAAATATTTATTGAGTGCCAGTGTCTCGCACTTGATAAAAAGAAAGACAGAAAGCATAGCACTGATCAGATCCTGCATAAAGCATGCTGTCTGGAATCAAATCTCCAGGCCACCTGCCATGGCTTTACTCCTCCCTTTGTGCTTGTGTATTAGGAGCAGCCACCATCTCTCTTCAGAAATGGCCAACAACACACTTTTTCCCATGGCTCTTCCATCCGATGGTATAAAAGTATTTGAAGAAACTTAAAGAAACTTCTTACAAAAACATTTTAGATCCCTGTACTATACTGCAGAAAGATGCTCATGCTGTGTGCCAGGCATTGTTTAAGGACTTATCAAAGACTGATTCATTTAATTCCCACAACAACCTTATGTGCTAGCACATTTTATATATGAGTAGACTAAGGTACAGAGAAGTAACTTGCCCACAGTTACACAGCTATGAGAAGCCAGGATTGGGACCCAGGAATCAGAGTCCATGCTCTGATGTACTCAACTGTTATAAGGAATAGTGCTTAGAAAAGGTTGTCATCTCATTTTGTATAGACATGGTTTTTCATTATATGAATGCTTAAAGTGAGATCTTCTCAGAATAGCTTTACCATGCATTGTACTGTGATAAAAGTTGATCTGATTAGACACCATTTTTGAAATTGGATTTTTGCCTTATGCATCCATTCCTTGGATTTCATGAATTCTTTCTCTTTTTTTTTTATCATATAGGAAAATGATCCAAATTATATAATTCACTTACAAAGTAGACATTTTTTGAATGGTGGGAGTAAAGGAATTAGATGTGAACTATTTCCATGTAGCATCTGCAAGCCACCAAATGTTTTAAAAATGCACATAATTATGACTTGTTTTCATACCCTCTGTTTCCTATACGGAAGAAGTATATATCTGAATAATGGCAGACCCTGGGTGAAGGGTGCAAGAGCAGCCCTTGCCTGTTGTTCACACTTTGGGTTAGAGATTCTCTTCTGATGGCAGGGATGCTAGTCCCTGGCACCAGTAGTGAGGGGTAGGTGTTGAATTGCCACCCGCCATCCCTGAGAGTCCAGGCTATTTAATATCCTCACATTTGAAGTGATTTTTAACAACTCTGTAAAAACAGCCATTCCCACCTAATGTGTTTCCCCCGTGGCTTCAGCAAAGATTTAAAAATAAAAGGGAGGGAGGTAATAGAGAATATGTGAAAGATATGGAACTTACAAAAATGTTGGATGAAACCACAGGGAAAAGGAAGTAAATGCTTATGAGAGGTTATGGAGAAATGAAGATAAATAACATATCTTTTGATAAAAATTTTGTTGTAGCACGTTTGAGGGCTTTATAGTATTTTAGCTGGGCAAGAAACGCACATCAGGGTGCTTTCTCCCCATCTGGCATCTACTTGCCACATGAAGTTTCCTGATATTTCTTTTGACTTGATTTCCAGACGTCCAGCACTGTGGCTGTTCATCTACGAGAATTACCCTTTGGCCCATATAGAGTCTCATGTTATATGCCAAGGACGGAAGCCAGACCCTCCCCTGCTATTATGTCTAGTGCACTCAAAGGCTTGACTGAAGAAGTCTTTCATTTATGATTAGTTATTAAGTCTGTGTGCTTATTATTATTATAGATAGTCTTCCTCTACCAAGATGCAAATAATTATGAATGTCTGGTCATTCTGGTCCTTTAAATTCAACAGAGAGTTTCCCATCTTTTCTATTTCCTAGCAAGAGGTACTATGACATTGTGGAAAAAAAAAACTGAATCTAGGTATTGGTAGACGAGGATTCTAGTCCTGGTTCTGCCACGAACTAGCTGTGTGACCTTAAAGAAAGCATTTTAGTTTTCTGTACTTGAGTTTACTCAGCTTTGAAATGGAAGGGGACACATTTCGTGATCTCCACAATCCAGTCTAGGTATAAAATTTTGTTATTTTCTATATGCATGTTTAAATAGCCCTAAATTAAAAGTAGAAATATTTTCTACAGGTGACTCCTGAGCCACTAGCACTACTAATTTCAGCCCATGTTAGGAATACTCAGTTTTTCAAGCTCAGTCCAGACATTCAGAGATAACTGGACAGAGAGCGATCGTTTTCCTAAAGATGCCTTCATGTTCATTCCAGCAGACCAACTTCCTGATGATATCCAGTTCTTTAAAATTTACGACATTTTTTGATTTTAGTTTTTTAAGATTAATCTCAGAACTCTATTCATCTATTAATTAGAGGCATGGTTTTTAGATAAGGATGGTTACTTTTTATTCTGCCCCATGTGTTTACATTTTCCCAAATATTTCTTGCAATAATTTGAACAATACCCACTCTCTCTTTATATATATATACATATATATGTATATAAACTACTGTCCCACATTCACATGTGCAGAATGATAAAATTTAAAAATTTTTAAAATTTGAAATAATTTTTAAAATTATAAAATTTTCTGTATTTGTTTAGACTGCTTATTAGTTTATCTCACTAAAACACACCATAATATATATTTCCTTTTGTAAGAAGAAGAATTTGCCTTACATTTAATGAGCTCTAGTTGTGTTCTTTTTAAGCTATAAGAATGAGATGAGCCTATATCTTAATATTTTAAAAACACAATAATATACATATAGTTACTGAAATAGTCTACACTGTTTATACTGTAGTGTGAGTCTATATAATTAGTTTTCCATGGCTAGATAAGAGTGATGGAAATTAATTACATATTTACAAGCTTACAAGCTCCTTCACCGGTTGATTTGTGGGCAGGTAATTTTACTGTCAAAAACTAATTTGCTCATGTTTTTCTGATATTTGATGTAAAGCATAATTGATATTATTTTAGTTCCATCTTCTCTATTAATTTTCTCATTTGATGTGATTTGCTCCATTTTCTAATAGCAATTACTTGGCGAGCTGTCAGAGGTAACCCATATTTGTTCTCTCATGGCACTGCTTTTTAATATAATCTTTTGGATTCAATCTCTGGACTGAATGCCCTCCAAATGTTCCAGCTGTGCCTAGTTTTCATTTGCAGAATTCCAAAGAGACTAAATTTAGAGGAAAAACATGTAGGTTAAATTTTTAAGAACAGTGCAATTTTAATGGCTTTGTTGGGCTTGCTTGCATAATTTCCCCGCTGAAGCAGTATCTTACAAATCAGGAACTTAATCTCTAAATAACTTTCTTTAATCCTTGAGAATTTCTACTCAGCTTTAATGGCTAAAGAAAAGTGACTCATTCCAACTTAATTATCAATAGGAGAGAACATTTTCCATGGGGTCTAGTAATTCTGACTTCTTTCACAGAAAGAGAAAAAGCCAAAAAGAGAAAGAACTTTAAATATATTTGTGGGAGATAAAAGGCAAGGGTTAGGAAGTGACAGTTAGGGTACAAAAGTAGGTCCACAGCAAGGTGACCAGTCATTCCAGTTTGCTCACAACTGAGGGGTTTGGAGGGATTTTCAGTGCTGGAACTGGGAAGTCCTGGGAAACAGGGAGAGTTGGTCAAGATGTCATTATTGGATTTGGAGCTTCAGCACCCTTCGTTTGGGAGAAGAAAGTTCAGGAGTTAGTTCTGCCCTCCAAGACTTTCCATAAGTTGAGGGTGCATTGGAATCATCAATTCTCTACCTTCAACCAAACGTAGCCAAGGGACAGAAATAACGAAGGGAAGAGCTGTAATTGGGTGGTAGGTAAAGGAGAGTGAGGCAGATAGGGAGGGACATAGAAAAGTGTCAAGAGTCAATGCAGATTCTGTTTCCTCCACACCAAGAATGACATCAGTTTCCACGGAAAAGCTGCCTGGATTGCTGTTTCAGACAGGTTGTAATGATTTGAGGAAGGCACTTTCCCCCCTTTCCATTCCAGGGGTGGGAAGCATGAGGCAGCAAGAGAGATCAAGAAAAGGGGACAATATGCAAGTAGATAAAATGTATGACATAATTCATGAAAAATTTTCATATGGTTTCTCTTTACTTTAATCAAGTATATATCTAAGCCTATTATTCTGTTAGGTTATCCTGATAAAGCTGCATTATAGAGCAATGACAGATGAATGAAATGAGGCACAGAAGATTTGGTGCGCCTGTCTTCAGTCTCTAATGTAACAATAACACAACCATACTCAGTTTTTCACATTATTATTTGATGGATAGCAGAACACTAGCTGTTCGTGTTTTTATGAAAGCAGAAAATGTGAGTCATCATGAAATGCAGAGCTGATAGTATTTTTTGTTTGCTTCTTTAAGCTTTAAAAACAGTAAACTGTGACACTTTTGAAATCCTGCTGTGAGAATTCACTAGCCCTTCATGAAATTATGTGCAAAGGACATTCTTTTCAAGGGAACATTGCATATACTTTAATCAGATGGCTTTGGTGTGTGCTAAGTGTTACATTTTGGTGATGTTTGCTGTATTTTGATTGCTTTAAATATTTTATTGGCCCAAATATAGGAACATTGTTTTGTGGGGAATAATAGTAATGATATTAAATGCTAATATATTATTGAATATATCAGAAATGTTTCTAGGTCCTGGATGCTCAAGGGGCAGCTGTCTCTCTTTCTCTCCCGTCTAACTCCGTGGCTCACCCTATGAATCTTAACCCCTTGTTCCTTCCCTTCCTCTCTGCCTCTCTCCTCCCTTTCATCCCGTTCCTTCCCGTATCTGGCAGCCTTATAAAAACTTCTTTCAGTTCCACTTCCATCCCTGCTTTCTGCCCTTCCCACCTTGTCCACCCCACTGGCTGGTGAGTGGTAGCTTTTAAAGAGACAGAAAACATCTAGGGCTCTTTCCCACACTAGTTTCCACAGGTGTTACTCATTTGCTGTGAAGGCCACTATGATGATGGTTGGTGTGCTGTTTTCTGAGTAGTGATTTAATTAAAAAGTGGTATGTCTGTGTGGTGTGTACTTTCATGTTTTTGGTCTCTGTGGAAATTGGGGAGGCCTCTTTTAAAATCAATATTACCTTATATTTGGGCCAATTTAGAAATGAAAAGTAAGTACTGTTCGAACCAAAAGACCAGATTACCAAAAGGCGTACTTTTTGCATTTTATCTGCTAATCCTGAATTGTAGAATAATTAAAATCATGCCAGTGCAGTATCTAAACTTTGCCTAAATTATAAGTCATTGCTCTGTATCTTTGATTCTACCAAAAAAAAAAAAAGAAAGAAAAAGTGCCTTTTGAGAATTTGGAACTTGTTACAATGCAGATATCTAGTAGTTAAAATTATTTTGTTTACAGTTTTAACTATTTGTAGTTTAATACAGAATATGCACAAATACTATTTTGTAATAGCCTAACAATCATGATTAAAAATTACCCAGGGCTGGCCCTGTGGTGTAATGGCTAAGTTCAGTAAGCTCTGCTTTGGCAACCGGGGTCACAGGTTCAGATCCCAGATGCAGACCTACACCACTCATCAGCCATACTGTAATGGTGTCCCATATACAAAATGGAAGAAGATTGGCACAGATGTTAGCTCAGGGCTGATTTTCCTCAAGTGAAAAAAGAGGAAGATTGGCAAAGGATGTTAGCTTAGGGTGAATCTTTCTCAGGAAAAAAAGTTACTGAAAGCTATTGTGTATTCTAGCAAAGTCAAGTCCCCACATGGACTTTTTTCTAACATATTCTTTTGAGTTTAGTCATAAACATTTAAAGACCATACCATTACTGTCACTGCTGTCCACCGCAACATTCCCATTTTAACAGGGAAGATTTCTAATTTTAAGAAATTAGCATTAAGATGATGGCAGAAAGGGTTATAAATTGAAAAAGTTAACATTTTTGAATTACTTGTTTATTTTAAAGCATAGTTCTTTTATCTAGTGAAATGTTGCCCCTCTTCTTGACAAATTACTTGGAAACAGCATAATTAAAAATACGTTTGAATATAGCATACATTTAAAATAAGTAAGTAATGCTTTGTGTTATTGATACTTAGACTTCCAATGCAATTAGAAGTTATTGTTAGTGAAAATTATAAAATAATCATAAATCTTTTGACCTATCCTGGTCTTGTGTGATTCCAAGTTCAAATCTAGTTTTTTTTGACATTTATTACTGTTATTCATCCTACTATTTGCTATTGGTGTATCCTTTTGACTCCTTAATTTACATTTTGATTTTGAACAAATATGTAGAATATTTAAAAGATGATTTTTAATGATCATTATATCATATAGGATTGGAGAGATGTGTGTGTGTGTATACGCACATAAATTTGCTGTGGATTTGCAAGTAAGTTTACAAATAAACTGCCAACAAGGTCCTGTCAAAGTATAATTTGTTTTTTCCTAGCCTAGGTTTATATTTTTACAGTTTCAAATTAATCATTTGTCTTTTTATAGAAACAAAGGATGGAGTATGGTCCAAGACCAACTGATACTCCCTCTGCCCCATCACCTCCTCCAACACCAGCTCCTGTTCCTGTTCCCCTTCCACCTTCCACTCCAGCACCAGTTCCTGTGTCAAAGGTCCCAGCAAATGTAACCCGTCAGAACAGCAACTCCAGTGACAGTGGTTCCAGTATTGTGCGAGATAGCCAGAGACACAAACAACTTCCGGTGGACCGTAAGTTTCCCAGGGAGGCAAAAAATATACAGTTTTTTCTGCAAGTTAAAAGCACTGCTAAGTAAAATGTTGTTTATTATTGATTCTACTGATAATAAATATTCTTTATACTTGCATCATACTTCATGGATTGCAAAGATTTTTCACCTAGTTTCTCATCCTCCAAGTAATCCTGAGAAATAGGAAATTCTCTCTGCTCTCTAATGTGTGTATTTCTACACATATTCCAGCATATTGTGGTGACCGAGTGTAGACCCTGGAACCAGACATACTTGAGTTTGTATGTATAGGGAAACATCACTTACTGGCCATGTGACCTTCAACAATTTAATAATTCTCTCTATACCTCAATATCTGAAAAGTGGGGGAAAATAATAGTGTCTACTTCATGGGATTAGATCAGTCATTCTCAGCCAGGGGTGATCTTACCCTCAGTCCCAGGGACATTTGGTATTGTCTGGAGACATATTTTGATCACAATTGGGTGGATGCTACTGGCATCTAATAGGTAAAAGCTAGAGGTGTTTAGCAATGTCCTACAATGAACAGGACAGCGCCCCGCTAACAACAGAACTATCCGGTCCAAAATGTCAGTGGTGCTAAGGTTGCAAAACCCTGGTTGATTTTGACTAATAGGACACAGTACAAGCAGTCAATAAATACTTGCTGCTGTCATCATCAGTATCATCATCATAGTTTTCCTGGTGCTCTTCCTCATATTTGCTATTCTCCTATACATAAACACAATCACACTAGCTTAGTATAATCAACCTGCCAATAGCAGTTTCAAATTTGCCCTCCAAATTCAGATTTCATGTAATTTTAGACTTTGTATTTTCATTAACTTAAATTTGATTTTTCATATGAATGGTTTTATGAAAACCAGATTTAAAGAAGCTAAAAGAAAATATGTGATGGCCAACTTTGGATTATCCTTCTTAGTACTAGGGAAGAGCAGTGTAGATAATTTGAAAACTAAAAGTAATTCTAAGATAACTTTTATTTTGTTTTACCTAATATGGCTAGTCTGTTTATTCATCAAATTATGTTATTTTTAAGTATTATAAAATTACTTTGCTGTACTTATACTTGGTATCTAAAAATTCTTGGAAAACTAGAGCCAGGAAGATAGTTCCTCAATATGATAAAAGTATATAAAGGGTGTGTATGTGTGTGGGGGTGTGTGTGTGTGTGTGTGTCTGTCTGTCTGTCTGTCTGTATGTAAAGGATATCTTTCATTCTCTCAATATGACCTCTCCTAGGGCCCAATTCTGAATTCTTATATCCATATAAACATACTTTTTTACGTTTAGATGATTTTTAGATGATCAGCATGTTTCCATTTTCTTTCAATACTATCTGTATTGTTGGAAAAGGAATGACTCCTAAATTTGTCTTCTTATCAGATCTCATCTCTGATATCCAGATACATGTATTGAACTATTAACTTTATAGGTGAGACTGGATGCTTGAGATTCAAGTTCAAAACCAAATTTTTGAATCTTTCACTCCCATTTTCACCTTACTGTTTTTATCATTTCAGTAAATCATACTCACATCTTTTCTGTTGTGGTCAGTCTTGATAAATGAAAATATTTAAAAAAAGAAGACACAGAAACTATTGCTATTTAAATGTCCTAGAAATTCTGGTTAAATGCATAAGTGCAAGTCTACTTTTATACATTACTTACTGTCCTGAAGTGTGGCCAATTTAAATCACCTTCTTATCCAGATCTTGACCTTACCAAAAGAACCAGTGGAAAAATGAAGTTTGCGAAAAATTAACAACTCTTTCTGTGTAGCAAAAACAGTTGTATGTGTGTGTTTAATAATGCGTGTGTGTGTTTAAATATAGTATGCTACTAAATTTTTAAAAATATTTGTGTATATTTTTAAAAGATACTTTTATTTTTTTCAACGACACTAAAGACTTAGTTTTGAGAAGAGAAAGTTCTATAAATGTTTTTACTGATTTCCCTAAGGAAAATTTTCCCCCTAGAAATGACTGTTCTTTCTTCATTCTTGCCACAAGTTTATAACATGTCCCTCCTTCAATACGTCAGCACAGTAATCTTTGACACTGTGGCACTCTTTTTCCAGGCCTAGGATCAGAGTTCATAGGCATCCAGCCCCCATTCGGAACATATCTGTGGGTTGGAACAGCTTGTTCTTTGTCCTAGGCTAAGGAACTAAGAATAACCTAATGGGAAAGAGGCATAGTTAGAATATTTTAAAGACACAGAACTCTCCTGATAATTGTGACTCATCATTTTCAAGTCTGTTTTTCATAAGTAAAATGGTGACATTAGTGTATAAAACATAAACGTCTCTCCCCAAATTAACACATGTACTTGTTTCCTTAAAATAATAAAATTTTGCATTTACTTAAAGTTCCTTTTAAAGATATTTCAGAAATATACTTTGATGTTAAATAAATATATTTCTTTTTATAAAACAAGTATTTTCTTTCTTAAATTAATTTTTTATGGAGGTAACATTGGTTTATGACAAATATTTTCTTGATAGCTTTTTCTTGAGCACTTTTTTGGAGAACTTTTTTTCTGAATGAATGTTGGGGCTTCTCAACAGTCTTTTAGAACCAAAATAGACGTGTTTCTTTATTGATAGCCAGATTTCTTTTAAAATATACCTATTATGCTACCTACATTCTCTGCTTACTGCCTAGACTTATGATAAAAATAAAATGGAAAGCACTGTAAAGTGAATACTCACTCATAAAAATGTTACCAGAGAGCCCTGAACAAGGGAAAAAAGTTGATATGCCTGTTTTTAAATTGTAGCAAGTAGCAAGAGCCAGACAGACTCCTTTTGCTGCGTGTAACTGTGCGTGGTCTATTCAGACTGGCTGCTTGGAGCCATGTGTCATATAAGCTATTCAAACTGACTTGTCGCAGAATTCGGAAAGCTTCTCCTCTTGTCACTTTTGAAGATACCAATGCTTTAGTTGTTTTGCATTTCTTCCATTTCCTTTGAAATGTTAGTCCTTTTATCTGAGTTGAATCTTTTGTAATCTGAAGTGCCATTTTAGAAAGAGGTGTAAAGTTAGTCTGGTTTGTTGTTGCGGCTAGAACATTGCAAATGGAAACCAAAAGCCAGGAGCACATTAGAAGAGGTTTTTGTATTCTCTGGAAGAAGATTATGCTGGACTAGAGATGATCATGCAGTGGCTGAGTCAGTAGATGAGAAGATAAATCTTTTAGTGTGGTGATACTTTTTCTTTTTTATTCCTTTGAGATGTACTCATATGCTATATGGCAGTCTGACGTAGTGATTTAAAAGAGTTAACTAATGAAATGCATATAGTGTATTACTTAAATTTCATAATCAATAATATTCCCTCTCACTCTCTCTAGCCCCCTCATTCTTTCTCCCTCCCACTCTCCCACCCCTCATCCCTCCCTTACTTTTTCCTATTTCTCTTTCTTTTGACTTCTTCAAAAGGTCTCCTGAACACTGAGGCATTAGAAAAAATTATACTGAATTAACACGATCTGATTATTTCACACTTTCACTTATTTCCCAGAAGTACCAAAGGCTTTCAAAAACACTCTTCCTGAAAAAGAAAGATCATGGAACAATGGTCACAAAAAGCTCCATTAGTGACCAGATCATCGCCACTGGTCAAGTTAATTAGTAATTCGATTACTATATAGTTCTTTTTACTTAATCCTTGAAGGTGATACACAAATAATGTGTCTGTGTCTGTGTGTGTACGTATATATATATTTTAAATATACAAACACATTATTCCCTTTCACATACATTCATTTCTTTCCCATTTTTCTCATAAAGGTATGTGCATCTTTCCCATAAGCATAAAATGGATAGGGGAGAAAGGATACTGGACAAGTTAATCAAAGGTAGTTTTAATGACTTTAGTCATAAAACAGCTGTGAGCTCAAAGTGAGAAAACGTAGTTCTAGCTAAATTCTACTATTAATTAACAAGGTGATTTTGACAGATCATGTCTCCTCTTTTGGCCTCCATTTTCTTACCTAGTTATTTTAGGGATTGGTACATGGTGCTTTCAAAGTCTGTCTTAGTGAAAAACTCAGAATGCCTCATTCATTCATTTATTCAATGAATAGTAATTGAATCCCTAGACTGTTTCAGGTGTTTAAGGTAAAGCAAACAAAGCAGGTAGAAATCCCTTTTCTCCTCAGGCATATACTTGAATGAAAGCAGATAAATAAAAATTAAGTTGGTAAAGAATATTAGAAGGAATTAGGTAGTTTGGAGAATAATAAAGCCATGTTGTGGAGGGGAGGATAGTAATTTTAAATAGGGGAAATCTAAAGGAGAAGAAGAGTGAACGATGTGGATATGTGGAGGGAGACATTCCAGGCAAAGGCTCTTCAATTTGAAGAGCACCAAGGAAGCCACTGTGAACTAGACTAGAGGGATCCGGGAGAGCAGTGGAGTTGCTCAGAGAGGTGGAGGTCATCTAAGGCCTTTTACTGGGAGGAACTTGGATCCTGTGGGAAGGTTTTGAGCAGAAGAGTTGCACTTTCTGACTTACGTTTGAAAAGGATCTCTTGAGCTGTCGTATTGAGAAAAGAATGAAGAGCAGGGTGGAGGAGTGGAGAGTAGAAGCAGGGAGACGTGTGAATAGGCTGGTGGCTCAGACCAAGCTGCTAACAGAAAAATGGAATGAAGTGGTTGGATTTTTGGTATGTTTTGATGATAAGACTAACAGGATTTGCTGATGAATTGGATGTAATCTAGGACAAAGGGGAATCAAGCATAGCTCCATGGTGTTTTGCCAGGAGAACTGGAAAAACAGAATTACCACTAAGTTGGGAAATCTAGCATAGAAGCAAGCTTCAGGAAGAAGATAAGCAGTTCAGATTGAGACATATTCTATTTGAGATACCTGATAGACCTCCAAATGAATATATCAAGTAGACAGTTACATATATAGGTCTAGAGTTCTGAGGAGCAGTCTGGACTGGAGAAATAATGTTGGTAGTCATCAGCTTTTCAATGGCATTTAAAGCCATGAGACCAATGATCATTGATGGAGTGAGTGCAGGCAGAGAAGAGATCCAAGGAATATGCCTGGAGCACTATGAGAAGATTCAGAAAAGGTTACTGAGAAGGAGAGGGCATTGAGACAGAAGAGTGTGGTGTCCCTGAGGCCACAAGGCACAAAGGGTTTCTAGGAGGGATAGCCTTCTTCACATGTTGCCGATAGGTTGAATGAGACAATGACTGGGAATTGACCATAGGAGTTTAGCAAAATGTAGTGGAGGGATGGGGCCAAAAGCCTGATTGAAATGAATTTAAGAGAGAATCAGAGAGTGGGAATTGGAATCAGCTAGCATAGACAGCTTTCACAGGGTTTCACTGAAAGGGGAGCAGATAAATGGGCAGTAGCTGGGAGGAGCTGTGGAGTCAAAAAAGGGCTTATTTAAAGGTGAGAGAAATAATAAAATAATAGCATGTTTGTATGCCAATGAAATGATTCAGTAAAAGAGGAAAACTGATAACATACGATAAGTAGGGGAGAAATTACTGTGAAAGTATTTAAATAGACAGAGAACATGGGGTCTAGTGCAAAGGTGAAGCATGGAAACAGGTCATCTCTAATGTATTAGGAAGGCTGGAAGGCAGAGAGTACGGGGAAAGTGAGGAGAACTGTTAGGGGAGCTCATGGAGGCTCTCTTCTAATTTCTTTATTTTATTCAGAAATTCGGAAAGTAAGATCATCAGCTCAGGGTAAGGATTGAGGAATAGGCATTGGAGGTTTGCAAAGAAAGAAGATATTAAATACTTGTATAGGAAAGTGGGCAGTTATATGGTCTAGGGCAAGATTTCTCAACCCGAGTCCTGTTGACATTTGGGGCCGGATAATTCTCTGTTGTAGGAGACAGACCTGTGTGTTGTAGAATATTTTGTGCATCCCAGGCATCTACCCACTACAGGATAGCAGCATCCTTCTCCCTCCACCCCCACACCCTGCCAAGTCGTGACATCAAAAAGTGTCTCCAGCCATTACCAGATGACCCCTGAAGTCAAAATTTCCCCCAGTGGAGAACCAGTGGCCTAAGGAAATGTAGTATGCTTGTCAGGGAGCGTTCACAGCCCAGTTGAGGTTCCCATTCATGAATTTAACATGAGATCATTCAGCATTGTTGTGTTGTCTTCAGTGTGCAGGTGCAGGCACAGAAGAAGCAGAAAGTTAGATCTAACAGGGTTGGGGTTTTGCCAGATGAGCACAATGAAGAGAGAGAAGAGCCAGGGAGTGATTTTAATAATTGATCATGGAATTTATATTGGATGAGGATGAAAGTGAGGAAAGGTGGTGGGAACACTCGATTGTAAGTCCTGTTGGGATCAGAGGATTATTGGCTTTGGGGTTCTAGAGAAAGTGACATATGTTAGAGATTTTCAAAAATAACCTACTCCATGTTGGTGTCTAGGAAGGAAATCTCAGATGGAGGAAGTGCAGGATGAGCTCATCCACAGACTGACCATTGGTCGGAGTGCTCAGAAGAAGTTCCCCGTGCCACGGCAGAATGTGCCAGCTGTCAATATCACTTATGACTCCACACCAGAGGATGTGAAGACGTGGTTACAGTCAAAGGGGTTCAACCCTGTGTAAGTCTTTCTGGGAATATGTTATAATTCTGTGTGTAAAACATGCATTGTTTTCTATTTGGTCACTAAGAAGTTACAAATGATTCTTAGAAAATATAAGAGCCCAGGGGCCGGCCTGGTGGCATAGCAGTTAAGTTAGCAAACTCCGCTTAGGCAGCCTGGGGTTCACTAGTTCCAATCCTAGGCACAGACCTACACAGCACTCATCAAGCCATGCTTCGGTGGCATCCCACACAGAAAAACTAGAAGGACTTACAACTAGGGTATACAACTATGTACTGGGGCTTTGGGGAGAAAAATCAAAAAGAAGATAGGCAACAGATGTTAGCTGAGGGCCAATCTTCCCCACCAAAAGAAAAAAAGAACCTATAAGAGCCCAACCAGCATTCGTTTGTGCTTGGGAAATGGCTATCACTATTTTCACTAAAAAGGAATTAGGAGAAGCAGAAGTGACTATCAATTGATGGCACCTCATTTTCCAGGGGGTCGTGTCTGTTCATCATTGGTCCCTAAAGCAAACTGTCAGCAGCTTCGCAGCCTGGTAGCTTGCTTGCTTCCTCATCAGGTGACCCGGGGTAGCAGTATGGTCTTAGCTAGACTCCTCAGACCATATAGGACATATAGCAGAATCTTTCCTTCTGCTGCCCAATCTAGATTCTCAGGCAAATAAAAAATAGATAACATTACCTATCATAGATTATAATCTAATAGAGCTTTTCCTTTAGTAAACCCACAGTAAAGATTCTATTTATGTATAATCTAAAAATTTGTAAACATTTTTTTGTATTTGATACAATGAATTATTTGAATAATACATATTCAAGAGAACTTGACATATTATAAACTCACTTACCCAGCAGGACTGAAAAATGAGGTACACTGGTTAGGCAATTGCCTGGTTACTAGAAAGTTATCTATTCCTTCTATGAAACACCAAATTTCAAAGAATTGGTACACAACAGTAATGATACTAAACCCAATTGGCTCATTTTTGATCTTCATAATCAGTCATCTTCTATAGCCTCAAAGTCATCATCATACAAGTCCCTTGTCATTGCCCTAAGTACTGTAGTATCGTTTTAAGAGTTCCAGTGTATGGAGCACCTAGAAAAAAAGAGGTTATAGCAGGACTGTGAATTTTTCTCTTCTGTTTATTCTAGATGCTCTTTTTAATGCTCTGTTTCTTTTTCCTTCTTTTGTTTTTTCAGGACTGTCAATAGTCTTGGAGTATTAAATGGTGCACAACTTTTCTCTCTCAATAAAGACGAACTGAAGACAGTCTGCCCTGAAGGGGCTAGAGTCTTTAGTCAAATCACCGTACAAAAGGCTGCATTGGAGGTATGACTTGTCAGCCTAGGGTTGTGTTTTTCTTCATTAGTTGAGAGTGTAGACTGCAAATTGAAAGCTCTGGAGACAAGTGTTTATGTCCGTATTGGTGAATTTCCCTTTCATACGAGCTGAATTAAGTTTGACTCAGCTTTTGTCATTTGTCCCTGAAGACCATCAATGACCATTTGCATGGACATTAATTTGTTATAAATGCTCATGTAACACGGAGCTTGAGCTTCATACACTTTTGGACATTTAATAAAAACCCTAATGTTCTTGTTTTATATGCGTTGACTACTTCTGTAAGAATTTTATTTTTGATACAGTAATGGACATTCACTTCTGAGTGAATCATTGCCTTAGGAGGCCAGAATTCTTTTGCCTGTCCTTAATATTTAGTGGGAGATTCTAATAGGTTAGAGGGTATAAGGTCTTAAAACCCTGGCTCTTTGTCTTAGGCCTGGTTATGCATCTAAACAATCAGAGGAAAAATATTAGGTAAGGATCATCAAAAATAGGGAGCCCTGAAGAGGAATTATGTAGTCATAGTTGTGTGTATGAAAGCAGGAGAGTAAGTGTTTTCTAGATTGGAGATACTTAAGCTTCCACTATCCTGATCTACTTGAAATGGGCTGTGTAAGTGGTAGTTTCCAACTGTTACATCTCACAGCTCTTAATAGCTTTCATGAAAATTATACTTGGACTCAAATGAAAGGGTAAAGGCTTTGGTGTGAAATTGATACATAATTATCTCTAGCAGGTATATTATATAAATTCAGCAGTTAACTCAGTAAAATAGCTTCATGCATACAACCCCATAACTATTCTCAGTCAGGAGAAGTTATATTTCCCTTGGAAATTTGTCCTACAACATTGGTCTTGGGGATTCTATATTAGGTTTTCTGTATATTGAATGTGAATAAGGATTATATCTTTTCTGAGGCAGTTTTGTTACCATTACGCATTCTAATTTTAGTGAGGGTATATAGATTACTTCTTAAGGATATGATAGAAAGTTCTATATTCTTAACATTTTTGAATTCCTTCGGTCCAGACTCCCCATTATTGTCATTTGCCCTCACCACCCACTTCCTCCGGATCTCTTGCTCCTGTTCCTCTGGATATGAACTGAGGCAGAGACTTACTGCCTGAGATTCTTCGTCTTCCTCAGCCACCTTCCCACCACATCCTTCTCTTGCATCTAGTTCATCTTTGAGATGATTCACCTGTGTTCCCAGAGATTCCCGTTGATGAGAGTGGACTAAGGAGGCTGCACAGGGATTATAGGCAGAGCTTGGAAAGGAGAAAAGCCAACATGATATCAGAGGATCAGAACTGTATGAGCTAAACTTGGTGTATTCTGAGCCCAGTGTTTGGGCCTGATTTAGAATCCCCTAAAGGCAGATAAGTTATCTTGCTTGACTAAAGAGGGTCCTTTGATAATTTACCATCTTATTATGCTTATTATACACATATCTTCTTTCACCCAGGGAGTCTAGAGCATTCCATATGCATTACTGTTTTATCTTTATCATGTTTAAATGGAAGGCCTGGTGAATGAATTACCTTAAGATACTTTACAAATGAAAAGATTATTAATGTGATACGTTAGTGAAGTCTAGAAGCATCAGTTTTTAGGTATAAGAACACAAAGGATGTTTACCCTGAGCCGTTTCATTCCATGACTTGCAGCTGCACAAACCAGTAACCATCTCATCTGAACCATGTTTATTTTTCAGGACAGCAGTGGCAGCTCCGAGTTGCAAGAAATCATGCGAAGACGACAGGAAAAAATCAGTGCCGCTGCTAGCGATTCAGGAGTGGAATCTTTTGATGAGGGAAGCAGTCACTAATTTGTTTATTTGTTTGTTTTTAAACTCCATTATTCTTGGCATTATTCCAACGTGCTTTGTTTTAAGAAGCCATGAAGGGAATGTGAGATTCTTATTTCTTGGGATACTTAACTTATTGCCATAAAAAAAACAATGCAAACATAAGTCAGCAGAGGACTTGCTTCTGGGCCCATTATTTTTATTAAAACTGAAAAATTTTAAAGAGAATCTTTTGACCTTGGGAAATATTTTGCCTACTTTACCAAGGTGAAGTTTCGTCTATTGGATTAAATATTTCATTTCCATCTCAATGCATAATCAGGCATTTTTTGACAGTGGTAAATTTATTTGTTGCAACGAAACAAAGATATTGCCCATGTTTATGGCAACAAAGCAAAGATATTGCCCATGACTTAAAATCTCAACAATTTCAGTTTTGCCTGTGATGATGGTGTCTGTCCTTCAGGGTGTAGCTTCCTTTAGGCTGCCTCTGCTTACTTAGATTGCTTCTTTGACATACTCAATGATGGAATATTTAGATTTATTTAAAGTTCTTAATGCCAACAGCTTAAAAATTTTAAACATTTAATGAACTGTAAAATACAACAAGGCCTTGGATGTGGAAATATAAACCTAGGGAGCATTCCCAAGACATTTTATTTGTCGTGGCTCTGTTGATCACAATTCCTTGTATAGCTTGTATTTTGATTTAGTTTATATTCTGCTTATTATCTATGCTGTGTTCTTATATATGAGAAAGCACAAGTGGAAAAGAGGTCATATACATTCAAAATCTGTCACAGGAAGTAGCCTGCATTGGTGTGCGTTACAGTATTTTGCTTAATGAAGGCCTCAGTTCTGAATATTGATATAAGTAGTTAAAAGGAAATTGAGACCATTTTATGTGTTTATCTGTGTCAAGTTTTTCTGGTAATAAGAAACACTTAATTTACACATATTTTAATCCTGTGAAAGATTCTAGATAGAGAAAAGAAAGATACTTAACCTTCAACAAATGTTATTTTTGGAAACACGACTTTTGTCATTAAATGTTATATTATTTCACATATATAAAGCAGATGTTATGTAAGAATGTTGTATATTTTAACATAAATCCATTTAGAGAGATTATCTAGATTCATTAATTTTCATAGTGCCTTTTTCACATGAGTCAGCTGGAAAGTCTGCAATAAACAGTATTTGCTGTATGTTAATAAATGGCTTCCGTCTCATTGGCATAAAGGATCTCTGGTATGTAGACTGGGGATCAGGGTTGAGTGGAATGGGAAAAACAGAGGCCCACTCCTTTTTTTTCCTTTAACTGATTTCCAGTGTATTACTGAGTGGGTAGAAACCACTCTGGAATACTTTCTTCAGTTGTTTCTCTTCTTTCCACCTCTCTTATTTCATCATCTTTTCCTTCTACCATCTGGTCACAGCAGTAAAAACAAATTTACACAGCACTTGTGATTACTAAGTGCTTCCACATAGCTGCTTTATTAGATGTCTACAGTAAATCTCTGAGTTGTATTTTACTGATGAGGAGACTTAGCTTTTTAGAGGCTGACTTTCCCCAAAGCATGAGGGATGTGGGGTCTCTTGTCTTCCATGTCTCAGTCTCTCTGTAACATTGCCCCGTGGACAAAGTGAAGCAAACATGAGAGTGATAAAGAACTACTGTAGATCTTTTCCATTTCATAAGCTCTGACACACATTTAGAACTTAGCCATTATTGAAAACCTCTGAAAACGTAGGGATAAGACAAAAGAAAATAAGATAGAAAAGTTAGAATAACCCATGTGTAATGTAGCATTTCTGATATTTTAAAAATTGATATAATTTGTAAGTGTATCTTTATGCTATAAAATTCCAAAGGAAATATCACAGAGATAGTAATTGCAGGAAGCAGTTACCTCCCTAAGAGCTATGGGGACAGAGAGAAGTGTTGGGATGAACAGAATTGAAAAGCTTGAGGGAGACTTACTACAGAATTTGGATCCAGGCATTTGAGGAGTTTGGTCACTGGTACCTAGGAGTTGGAGGAAAGACCCCACAGCTCGTAAACAAACCTCTGAGAAGGGGGCACTGCCTAGCTGGTGCTGTGGCCAGGAATTCAGAAAAGAATTCAGCTAAGAAAACAGTTCAGCAAATCCATGGAGCTGAGACTCAGATCTCTGAGGAGAGCATGCCAGCCAGCTGGTACTCGAATTTCTGAGAGGACACAGGCTGCTTCCAGGAGTGTGGGGAAACACAAATGGGTCACAGGAACCTACTGGGAATCAGTTCCTACTTATAGAGTGAAGAACCATTATTAGGGTGAAGCTGACAGAAACAGGAAGTAAAACAGGAGAAAGCAAGTCCCTTCTCTCCCCCTAGCTTTCTGTCTCCTTGTAGCACACTCTTGGGGCAGAATCTTTTGGACACCCACCTGGCAAAGCCCCAAATCAAAAAGATGAAAATAAAGTAATGGGTTTGAAACTGAGAGAATAGCTCAATAACTAACCCATTCCAACTCTGGCTACTTAGCTACTATACTTACTCTTCTATACATATTTGAAATTCCATACCACAATAAAAAATGTTTATGCTTTTAGCTAACAAAATGCAATCATCTTTCTCTGTTAATTATACAGCATTTAATATAAAGAATTGGTTAAACAGGCAAAAAGAGAACACTGAACCATCACGGAAGTAGTAATAATAGGAAGCAGCTCCCACACCTTGGGCTAGGGGAGCAAAGAAGGTTTGGAGTTACCAGCATTTGGAAGCCTGGAGGAAGGGTCCTAAAAAGCTTGGACCACACCCTTGAAGAGGAGGCACTGTCTGGTGTTGGTGCTGATCCCTCAGGAGCACAGAGGAGAGATCCCCTATAAAGCTGAGACAGAGAGCCTGAAGAGAGGATTCTGAACAGTCGATGCTGGTTCCTCTGAGGGCATGAATGATGTTGGTTTTGAAAATGTAGGGGAAAAAACTAGAAACCAGAGTCACCTTCTGCTGCTGCCAAAGTGGAGATCTCTTCACTGGTGTTAAGCCACTTGATTGCGGTGTGGTCTTCGTATAGTTTTCTTCTTATTTCTTGTTCTTGGTATTCATTGAGTTTCTGGAACTGTGGGATTATAGTTTTTATTAAATTTGGTACCATTTCAGCCATTATTACTTCATTTTTTTCTGTTCCTTCCTTGGGAAACGCCAATGTCCTATGTATTAGGCCATTTGAAGTTTTCCCAAGCTCACTGATGCTCTGTTAATTTTTTACCCAATCTTTTTTTCTCTCTATTTCATTTTGGGTAGTTTCCATTGCTGTCTTCAAGTTCACTACTTTTTCTTCTGCGATTTCTAATCTGCTTTTAATCTCTACCATGATATTTTTCATCTCAGACCTTAGAGTTTACATCTCTGGAAGTTTGACTTTTTTAACATCTTCCATGTTTCTATTTAACTTGCTCAGTATTTCTTCAACTTTATCAGTCATATGGAATACAGTTAAAATATCTATATTAATGTTTGTTTATTAATTCTTTCATCTTCATAACTTCTAGGTTAGTTTCATTGATTTTGTTTTTTCAGTATGGGTTTTATTTTGTTGCTTCTTTGTATGTCTGGTAATTTTTAATTGGATAGAAGACATTGTGAATTTTACCTTGTTAGGTGCTGGACACTTTTGTATTCCTATGTCATTGTGCTTTGTTTTGGGGTGCTGTTAAGTTACTTGGAAAGAATTTGATCCTTTCGGATCTTGCCTTTAAGCTTTGCAGGTGGAACCAGCATAGCACTTACATTAGAGCTAATTTTGTCCCTCTGTTGAGGCAAACCCCTTCTGAATATCCAACCTGTTGTTCCATGGATTATGTTTTCCATTCTGCCAGGTGGTAATAAGAACTATTCCTGGCCCTATGTGAGCTCTGAGAATTGTTCCTCTAATCCTTTCCGGTGGTTCTTTCCTCAGCCTTGTCCAGTTTTCTCATACACATGCACTGATCCATACTCACCATAAGACTCCGTGGGGACCCTATGCAGATCTCCCAAGCTTGCTCTTCGTGCAGCTCTCTCCTCTCTATTACTCTCTGCTGTGAACTTTAGCTCCCTTGCCCTTACCACACTCTAAGCTTTGTGTCCTCAACTCAAGGAGTCTTGATATCATCCCAAAGATCCCTGAATCTCTGTTAATATTTTAAAAATCTTTTCCCCCATTCTTCAGATTGGAAAATTTATGTTAATATGTCTTCAGTTTCACCAGCCCTTTTCTCCCCCTCCTGTGATCTGTTTTCTACTATGCTGTTAAGTCAACCCAGAGAATTTTTCTTTTCATTTACTGTATTTTCTAAGTTCTAGAATTTACATTTAGTTCTTTTACATAGCTTCTATTTCTCTGTTGAGACTTTCTGTTCACTCATTAAAATAAGATTTCCCTTTGGTTCTTTGAACAACTTTCTTTTATTTCTATAGTACATAAAGGCTAAATCCAACATTTGGGCCATCTCAGGCTTAGCTTCTATTGATTGCTTTTTTTCTCTCCCACTAGCGGTCCTATTTTCCTCTTTCTTTGCATATGTATTAATTTTTTATTATATGCTTGACTTTGTGGATGATACGTTTTAGATACTTTAGAATATGTTATCTTCCTTTGAAGACATTCATCCTTGTTCTAGCAAGCAATTCTATACTGGCTGATCACTTTGAATTTGTATAGCTTTGGTTTTATTCTTTGTTAGGATGGATCATGGCAAGCTTAATGTACTTTACAGGGTCTTCTTACTTGATAGGACTCTGCCTACGAACTCTCTCTCCTCTGAAAATCTTGTCAGAGCTTGCTTTTAGGCTTTGTCTGTACCTGTCAAGAGTAGCTTTTACTGTGAAGTCCTTACTTCTAAGGCATACCCCTTTTTTGGACAAATTACCAGGATTTTTGTGTCTCAGCTGGGTGCCCAAGGTATTAGAAGGTGTTAAACAGGTCTCTTCACTTTTGCTGCACTGGACTTCTAATGTCCCCCTGCACAGCTACCTCTGGTAGCTGTGTTTCACTCTCAACCTTGTAGCAGTCACTCTGTGGTAAGCATTGGGTGATGTTGCCTTATGTAAACTGAGTGGATTCACTTATGGATTTCTGTGGCCATTCTGCACAAATTCCTCCACTCTGGTGGCTTTCTTTAGAAATTCCAGCCATTTCCAGTGCCCTGAACTCTGATCTTTGCCTCCTTAGCTCAGCTGGACTAACTTGCTCTGTTTGGCTCCTGGCTCACTGCACTGCCATTGGAGAATTGTCCCCAAGTAAAGAGCCAGTGGGTTTCCTTATCCCAAAGATTGCAGTCTTGTACTGCTTATCAAACATGACCACTGAATTTTATCTCTTTCCCTTCCCCCACTTAAGAGGCACTCCAGTCACTTAAAAGTCTTCCTTTCATACTTTTTCCTAAGAAAATTTATAGAAAGATTTGAGATTCACTTGTTTTCTCCAATTAAATTGAAGAGGCTGCATTGGGGGTTGGATGGACATCTCACTAGGACTGAATCTTCTCACTCTCTTCGCAGTGCTTACATAAGGAGGCTGGAACAATACTAAAAGTCGTACAAACTCAATAAAGAGGTTTATATAAAGACTGCTTGTTTATGAGTAGAAGACAATGTTCGTTCAATAAACATTTCAAGTGTCTACTTTAAGAATTGTATATTCAAAGAGAATCCTAGATGTATCCTCTGCCATCCAGGAACGTCCAATGTAAAGAACGGTTTGCAGCTTGCCTCATTTATCCCTAGAGCTAGTCTTATTGATCTCCTGGGGCAAAATTATACCCCAAAACCCGCGGTGCTGCTTTCCCAGAGGCTTTGATTTTATACCGTGACATTTAGTTTTTCCCAAAGGGCATCCCTTTAACTTAGTCTAGTTAGAGATCTGTGTAAAGTTGTGTAAAGGGCCCCTAGCAATGAATTGAGAGGTGAAGGTAGTTACCATTCTACCACCCTTCCTTAGATCTTCTTTTCCTTCTTTAGAACAAAACATAAAACAACAAAACAACCACCACTCAAAAAGCTGTGGTTTCCATAGGCGACTCCCGGAGAAGGGTTCTATGTCCAGTGGCTACTCCTACACCTCCTCTCAGCCTTCTTTCCTGGCTTCTTTGCTCTTTTCTGTCCTTGGAATTGAGGGCTGGAAAGAAGCTGCAGAAGCCAGTGCTCTGAGCTTAGTTTTATGGGAAGTCCTCATTCTTTTTTTGGTGGAGGGAGGACACCAGGAAAAAATATCTTCTGATACCCAAAGATTCAGGTTTATCTCATCATGTTTGTGAAAGAAAGGTTATAAAATGAAAAACTAGTAAAATTATGTTAATATAAAAGAAATTACTAAGAACTACACTGTTAGACTCTAACCTGAATTGGGGTAAGAAACTGCTCAGGTGCTCTGAGGGAACTGAGGTCCTGAATCTGGATTTCTATATCAATTGGAAGATTTTAATAGCCGAGATGTTTCCTGAAGAGCCTTAGGCACATTGCCTTTGGTTGGGACTGGAACGAGGTGGGCAATGAACCAGTGCTCCTGCCAGGCCCAGATGGTCCTGGTCCAGGCTGGTCCCATGGACTCTTTCCTTCCTGACTGTAGTCCCAGGCACTTGGCCCAATTCCTGCTTCTTTTCTCGGCTGACCCACCTGGGGCAGCCCTGAAGCAGTCAGTCCTGTTCCTCAAGCCTGCCTATGCAGTGGAACATAATTTCTCCATCTCGGTCATTCCTGTTATCCCCCAAAAAGGGGAACAGTCTCTTTCAGATAATGGAAACACACAACATACACACACATCAGTGAGAAATCGATATCCATAGGTCTTCCACAGCATGTCCTGTTTGATGGTTTCTTACTTTGAACTGGTTTCATATGGTAAGGCCTGCTGCATGGGACCCTCTATTCTTAAGGAAAGGGGAATAGGACCTGAACTCACATGTGCTGAGAACTTTCACAGATATCCCCACTTTATAGAAGAGGAAATTGAAACTCAGATATAAGTTAAGGAGCTTGTGCACAGTCACACGGTAAGTGGAACAACTAAATTTGGACTCATCTCTAGGACTTGTCTATATCCTGCACTTCTTTTCTCTCAGATGTCATTGGTTATTGTATGACAAAATTTTAAGCAGAAACATTTTTTTAACATGAAACTTTATATAGTATACCACTGTATAAAATCGGTAAAATCAGAGTTTGTGTCCTTGAAGCCACAGAGAGGAGATCCCTGGTGTAGGTCCCATAGATTCCCTCCTCCACAAAGGCCCTTGCAGGTGGACATGAAGGTAGATTCAGAGCTGATCGTTCCATGGCAAGAATTAGAGCAGGAAATGTAGTCTCGGTCTCAACAGTCATTGATGTCTTTGGGGAATTCAGATGGCTAACCACACCTTTCAAAGCACCACTTCACTTAAATAGAAGAATCGCCTTTGGACGTTCTCTCATGGTTCCACATTTATGCTTTGGAATAGAAATTATACAAGATGCTAATAAATCAGGGCAAAAATTAGCTGTTCCTGGTCCCAGTCTTCCCTGTGACAGCCAGGGTAGAACCAGGGATGGATACACATTTGTTGCGAGTTAATCTGTTTGTGTGGCATGTCTAGTCAATAAAGCAATGACAGGGTCTTTTCCAGCTCCTAGGAGGTGTGCGGTAAAAGGATCAATTTGGCTCACACTAGTGAGGGAATGAAAGCAGCAGAGCTGTTGGACCACCGGCTAAGCCAATTGCCATGATCTGTTGTCTGGCTTACAAAATACAGCCCTTTGCAAGATGAGAAGGTCCAGAGTATCAATAACTTGTAGCAACCCAAGATCCTGCAGCCAGCAAGTGGAGACACGTTTTATATTAGGAAAACGGCACAGGAAAGTTAGTTTATTGCCCGATCTCTAAAACCAATCTTATTGTAGAGTGGAATTTAGACATTTGGGTAATTCATTTCATTCATCTTGCAGCAATAGCAAAAAAACGAGAAGATGACTGTTGTTATTTTATGCCTTGGTGACAGCGCAGTGGGTTTACAAAATGCAAATGAAAACAGCTATCTGGAGTTGCTTGGATAATTCCCACTGCTTTTAGCATTTGTCCAACTGAGCGTCCCAGACCCCTGTCAGACGTGTGTGCAGACGAGGCCTCTCTGACTCAGTTGCTGACTCCAAGCACTTAGCATAGAGGGTTGTTCCTGCTACTCTGGCGAGCAGGCCTCTTGGAAGGCATGCTCCATGTCAGTGCGCCCACGGGGGATGGAGGAGTCAATGGCACACTCACTCTGGAGGCGTTTTGGTGCTGGAATGAGTAGGAGGGTTTGGTGGTCTGAACCTGCTGCAAGAGACTCAGAGAATCATACAGCTGACTGAGCCGGGCCCTCGGCTAGGGCTTTACACATCAGTTCTGAGTTTTACAGCTCCACAAGGAAGATATTGCTTTGTGCTTTGGGGACACTTAGGCTCAGAGGTAGTCGGTGACTTCTCCAGGTGACTTCTCCCCACTGTAAGTGTCAGAGCACCGGCTGTCTGGACTTTTTCATCTGTGTCCCTCTGCATCCCCGACCCACCTAGGCAGCGCGCCGAGGGCTCTACGTTTAATCCTCAGCGTGACCCTGTGGGGGAAGCTCTTCTTGTTCCCATTTATGAACAAGGAAACCAGTTCACAGAGGGCTGAGGGGTGTGCACCAGGGGCGCCTGCTCGCTCCAAGCCTCTGTTCTTAACTCTACCCCTGTGTGCTTACGTATTACCATTTGTACAAATTGGCTTCTTTGCTTTAGAAGAAATAGCCAGCTTTTCAGACTTAGTTTTAGCGCAACAGATTTGTACACATTGCCTGCACAATTGCAGACATTTTCCCGATGTGAATCAGGCCCTGGCACTGTTTTGCTGGGGAGCCCTCCAGTGCGAGTGATGCAGCTGGACACAAAGCACACACACTGCGGATGCACTTGGTAGTAGAGAATCAGAGTGGAAAGCCAGGCCCGGGCACTCCAGGATTCCAATCTAGGGGCTCAGCTCCTGCTTAGGCACCACAAGCCTGTGACACAAGAGTCCACATTGGGTCACAGGCTGCACCTCCTTTATATTCTGAGGCCTGTGACTTGGCAGGGGCGATGCATTTCAGGTGTCACCCTGGGGAAACTGAGCCAGCCCAGCTCAGGTAGCAGCTTCAGAAGCTCTTATCAAATTTATTCAAGAGTTCCAAGATGGCCCTTGGAGATGTGGGAGCTTTGCTTGTACCCCGGAGCCATGTAATCGACTGTTATTCCAGGTATTGCTTTCAGCGCCTTACACACGTGACCTTCTTTATCTTCTTGAAGCCCTTTGAGAAGGCCACCATCACTGTGTTATTTCACAGATGAGACAACTGAGTCACAGTGAGGTGCAGAGTCTTAGCTCAAGTCTCTCTCCATCCACACTCTCTTGTTCTAAGCTGCTCCAATCTGCTGTACCGCTGGGCCCTATGGCGACTGCTTCCCAAGGTCACTGGTTAAGGGAAGATGTCATCTAGTTTGGGTTTTAAACCCTTCAAAGACCATTCTGTTTTGTTTTGTAAAGGCAGTAGTGGTCACAGTTAACCTTGCCTAGTTGAAACAGCCCATTGGACTTTTTGGTGTTCTTTGAACTGAAGAAAACTATTTTGTGTTAGCTGGCTTTGAACTCCTGGCCACTGCCCTGGAACTCACCATGGCATACAAAGCAACGGCCTGGCTTGCTCAGCATTGTGCCACGTTCCAAGCCTCATGGCCTCCTGTACATTTGGGCTTTGATTGATGTGAAACCACTGTGGGGCCTATTGTTCATAGGAACCCCGGACTCTGATTCAGAGCCAGTAGCCTCACATAAGGCTAAAAATGGCTGAGTAATGGTCTTGTAATGGCGTTTGGAAAGGGACAACCAAAAAAGAGGAGGAGAGATCTAACTTGGAGGAAATCTTCTTCTGGAGAAGAATGCATATATTTCCATAGAGAAGTTTATTTATTACAAGAACCATCCTTGTTCTGTGGGCTTTCCCTTAGCCCTCGTTTGCATCGTGGGTTAACCTTGCTCTGCTCTGTTTCATCTTTAACCTGTCTTCTGGGAATTTTATTGGGCAGTCACACACCACTGCCCTGAAAAACTCCCACTGTACTGAGACCAAAGGTGGTTGTAAAAGGTTATCCTTGTGCAGCCATGTTAGTTGAGGGAAGATTGACTGCTGTAGCTGACAATACAAAATCTCTGTGTCAACACACTAGAAATTTATTCCCTTATCACATCATGGGCCAATGCAGGAAGGTAATCCTCCCCCTGGTGGTGATTCAGGGACCCAGGCTCCTTCCATCTTTTTGGCACCACCATCTCTATCTGGAGATAGAGAGAGAGAGACAGAGAAGGTTGCTTCTGGGTGATTTTCAGGGGCCAGGGGCCAGGGAGTGGAGTCTACTACTTCCAGCTACCTTCCTTTGGACAGAACCAGCTGCAAGTGGCCGGGAGATGTAACCCAGATAATGCTCTGTTACATCTGCAGTAACAGTAAATCCACTGGATTCTGCTGAGGAACCCATGAGCTGTAGATGTCTGTGAGGCCTGGAATTAAATTGTCCCTTTGGAGTCAGCCAGGAAGGAAAGCTTCAGAAGGCAGGGTTGGAGGTTTGGTCACCATATGGGTCCCGGTGACTGATGCTGTGGGTGTTTTATTAATGTTTGCTGGATGCAGGAATGAGTACACATCATTAATATTCTTTAATGTGGCTCCATAATCTCTAATACTTTAATGTGGCAGTATTGTCATTTCTGACCCTTCCAGAAAAAAATCACCTGCCCTTCTCTTGGGCCTACCTTGGATGCTTTATGTGTTTCTATCACGGCATCTGTAATACTTTCTTGCCCTTGGTTTCACCTCTGGCTTCTCCTACTAGGATGTAAACTTGAAGCAGGGACCTTGGCTCATCCATCTTCATAGCCCCACCCCTTCCACAGTGCCTGGCATGTGATGTTGAATAAGTAATTTTCTTAGGGTGTTAGAAATTTATTATTTCTCAAGTCGAAAGGTTTGAAACCAGGCATCTCTTCAGAGCAGCTCTGGGCAGTAGCGTGCATGCAATGCCGGCCCTTTTACCAAGATAGGGAAGTAGATTGGGCTTCAAGCCTATATCCATGAGAGGTATAGACTCTTACTTTCTTAATGTTAGTAAAGTACTTAGATGTGTAAACAAAAGAAGGAAATGCTTTCTGAGAAGTGAAGGGATGGGCTGCCTTGTGAGGTGGCAATTCTGCATCCTGGAGGTGTTGAGTAGAAAAGAGTTCACCATCTGCCAGGGGTATGGTTAAGGAGAGTCCTGTTTTGAGTAGGAGAGAAGGCTAGCTTGGTGATTCTCATCAGCGAAGAGAGAGAATGTCAGGATCTGTGATGGCTGATGAGTAACAAAAACAATAATAACCTGCTGTTTCTGTTCAATGAGCCATTGGGAAAAAAGCATAAGACCATTTTCTTGACTGGTAGATATTTCAGGAAATGTATTGACAAAGCTTTGGCATATAGAAGTGGAAAATGTTGAAAAAGACTTGACTAATGTTTTCTTGGTTCTTCCAACAACAACAACTAAACTGTGATTCCATAACTTTTAAAAAAATCAGCATATGGCACCATTTGTGCTTATAATAATTAGCATACTGCAAGTGGTGAAGAAATCTTTCATTGGTAGATGGAGTCATCATTCGTTCAGCATGATTAGATAAGCAAACATTTTGTTGAATGAATGATTGAATGAATGAATGACTCTTCCCTTCCTGCAGACTTAACAGCCCCACTTTTCCCAGGTCTTGTTACTATGGGCTGTTGTGACCTGCCTTGGACAACCTTCAATTTGTTAATGTCCCTCTTCAAATACAACTCCCAGAGCACCACATTATACTCCGATACTATACACTCTTTGGTCAAGTGACCCATCAGGACCAGGCCTTGTGATAAGCATCAGCTGAAACTGAGAACAAAAATCCTGCTGTTCTGGAAGGCCAGGTGTCAGAGACGTCATGGCTTAAGTTTCCTTTCCATGCATCCAAATGGGGCTGTTAAAAACTGGGGGTAGAAGTCTGCGGTTTTTGCATGTGTTATGTTTTTGTTGCTTTATAACTCCTTTGGCCAAAGTGGATGTTATATTCAGTCCTGGGCATGGCCTCTGGACTCTGAGCTTGTGCCAAGGACCAGGCTAGAGATCTGTGAGCTAGGAAACGAGCCAGATAATTTGAAGCACATTACATCAGACGTTTCCCGAGGTGGAAAGGAAGACCTCCTTGCTAGAAAGCAGGAAGGATTTTGGCTCTTAGAAATTGAATTCAGTAATTTTAACTCCTTGGCTAAGGGCCAGTCCTCTAGCAAGCAGCTCTCATATGGTCCGCAAAAAATTTGGATGCAAAGCCTCTGGCCCCTGCTTTGCATGTTGACACCATAGCCTTCTTTGAGAGATGGATCACCTTTTGTGGGGCAGAGACAGCTTAAGAAAAGGAGAGATATTATAAAATCTGAAAAAGGTTTTATAAGACATTAAATGGATTTTCTAAGAGGTTAAAAAAATCTTACTGACTTTACTAATTTTAAATTTGGGGGGCAAAGTTGACTTTGTAGTGGAGAATTGTAAACCCTGAATTAGAATGCTGTCCCAAAAAAAGTTGTCATCCTCCACTTTCTTTCCTTTTCAAGTTAAATAAAATCATATAATGTGTACTAGTAGATATATTGGTATTAACTCTTAAATTTATAAATTATACCCTAATGGTAGTTTCTGAATTAACTTCAGAAATTGACTTTTGCAGCCAAGGAATTTGCTCTCAGTAACACTCAAAGTTAAATAGTTTGTAATTCCAAAGTCTTCCGTTCTTTCTATGCACTATGCAGGCTGTTGGGAACTGCATGTGCTAATGCCTCTGTGTTCAGTACATTGCACTACTCAGATGATTAAAAAAAAAAACCCTAATTAATCATACAGAGGCCCTGGCACGTTCCCCTCTGAATGCTTAAAGTTGAGTCATGGGGTGGAAATTAAACTGGTTAGAGCAGCTTTGGGATACGTGAAAGAAAAAGATACAAAGCACTTTTGAGTGAATTATTGTACCTGATACTCCTTATTCCTGCAAAATATAGAGCTGTTCGTAGGTCATTCTACACTGTATTAACTGAGACTCAAGAGATAAGCTCTAGTCATCTGTTGAGACTAAAACCCAGGTCTTCTGACAGATTGATGCTTTTCCCACCATAAGCTCTACAAACTGAGGGGCACCAGTGCACCAGTGAGCAGAGTGACAGCTGTAGAGACCCCTGAAGGAATGATCTGGTAAAGTGCTTTAGTGTGACCTTTCTGTGGTCTGAACTGTGAGTCTCCAGTCTAAACTCTGAATACTTCATCTTCTCTTTTGGGAAAATTGATCTGGTATCACTTGATCCCTACCTTGAAGGGGTGCTCAAGAAAAACATGAAATATGTATGAAGTGCTTTAAGTTTCAGGGAAGTAATGTTCCAGCCTGCGAAAGCTGGAAATGCATTCCAGCACACCACGCATCTTATCGGCTCATCCACAGTTGCACATTTCACTCCTGACCTGTCCAAGTGTGAAAATCTAAGAATTCACATACACATTTGCCACCTTTCTTTAGCCATGTGTGTTCCTGAGAATGGCGTGATATGTTATTAACACATCCAAGAAGGGAAATAAAGGGGTGGCAGTGAGAGGACGGAGGAGGCAGCAGGGAGGCGAGAACAGGAGGAAGGGAGGTGAGTCCAAAGTGACAATCCCTGGGGAGCCCAAGCTGTTAACCTGCAGGGTATGGACATCCTCTGCCATTCCCCCTGCAAGGTGAACCTGGGCCTCGCTGGCCAGGTCTTGCAAAGAACTGTGCCAGGGTCTGCTGTGGCCAGCCCTTCTCAGTGGCAAGAGACGGTAGGGTGCAGAGCTGTTACCTGGCATCCTTCACCATCACAAGGTCACTGATAAAATATTAAAGCGATCCTATGTACCCGGCTTCATGAAGACGATCAGCAGTGGAGGCAAGCCAGGGCAAGGAGCAATGATCAGACACACAGGAGGAGCAGAGGCCCTGGAAGCTCACATAGAAAGGGCCACGACAGCCACAATGCCACAGTGAAGCAGCCAGCTTGTGTTTACTCTCAACGCAAAATGTTTTCCTTTGTATATCCATACCATCACCTCTTATTTCTCAGGAAGTGACACAAAGTAACAGGCTTCACGATGCCATCAATGTCCGTTTGACAGTATTCATATCACAATACACAATCATGTACTGTAATTATACAAAATCCAAAGAATAAAATGTTACTAGTTACACTGGTTAAAATGAAACTGACAACCAAAAAGAAAAGAAAACAAAACAAATCTCTGTCGGAATCCATAGAGACGCTTGACAATATTACAAAAAAAAGTAGCCAAATAATTGTCCTAGCATGCTGCAGTTCATTGCCATAATTTCGTAAATTCCCAGCTCTTTGGGGGAAAGAAAGTGCGTTTTCATAGCCTATAGTTCTCAAAGAAATAGCTTTTACGTGGAGGTGAGTCAACAGAAAAAGGAATGCAAAGTTAGGCACCAAGATTGCTCAGACAGCAATGGAGTCTAAAGAGTCAGACTTCAAACTTTTCCGAACCAGATCTGGTTTGTTGAAAAAGAACCTGGACAGTGGCATTAGTCCAAGAGGGCCAAGGAAGAAACACTTTACTGTTAATAAGGAAGAAAACCATCAAGAACTAGAACAATTAAGACAAATATTTTTTCTACTCCACTTTGAAGCTGAATTACAGCTTTTCATGTTTGGAAAAGAGATGCAGTTGATCTGTGGGTAGGACCCCTCTCTCTTCCCTCATCCACCCTCCCCGCTCCTGATCCAGCAGCTTAATGTTGGGTGTACAGATATCGCGGATTCAATTTCCTTAAAGTAAAATTCCCATTTCTTCATGTGTGGCCATGCCTCTTTTTAACAATGAGGTATAATTTGATACGAACAATGCCCGTTCCTTCCTGGGCTAGGGACTTGGTCAATCATGTGGGCAGAAAACAATTCAACTTTCTGATAAAATCACACACATAAAAAAAGTATTGCACTTAAAACAACAACAACAAAAACTCAGCCCAACCAGCAAAGGGCCAATGAAACTCTTCGGAAGTGCTGTGCTTCCTGCCCTTTGCTGAGCATCTGGACCTTTCTGGTGTTTGGTTGAATTGGGTCCGTTATTAGATGTCCAGAAGTGAAAGAGTCCAAAAGACACTGTAGGCTCTTTAAGGCTAAGTCTTCCCGGTGCTTCTATGAGATAAATTATCTCCTTGGCCACATACTACAAAGCAGGGGCTCCTTTTAGCAAAATGGCTAGCAAGGCCCCCCAAAAACTCTGGAAGCAAGGGAGGATGGGTACACATCATGTCCTGTCCTGTGAACAAGAGAGAGAGAGACACAGTAAGCAGCTTCGGGGAGCAAAGCCGCCCATCATCAGCTCTGTGGCTGAAGTACAGAGACTTCCTCTAACTCCCCCACTAGCCTTCATTGCACTCAGCTCCACAGCCCATGTGGACATGGGTCTATCTGTGCCTCCTTTCTGTGGATCTGAATGTCTTTCCCTCTACTGGCAAATTTGCCTCTCTCTGTGTTTCCTCATTCTTTATCCTTCCTGCCACCTTGTTCTTTTTAGCTATCTCTTGATGGCTGCACAGGTACAATGTTAATCCTATCCTGCTACCCACCAGTCCATATGCTACTTATCCTTCTATATTTCTCCCACAAGGCACCCCGTCCCTGTCCTCTCCTGTCTCTTCAGTCGTCCCCCCATTCCACATTCTGTTTACTGAGTTGAATTGGCAGATTACTTGCTACTTCAGCCACGATTACTTACACCTCCAAAATCTGATTTTCTAGTCCAAATTTGAGCACAAGGCGTTGAATATGTTACCAGTATTTTCACGAAGCTCTCAAGTAAGTGCTCACATAACGGATGAGGTCAAGGCATTTCTAGACTCTGCTATCCTGAGACTATTGTCAATATTGTTTTTCTTCTTTGTGGTCTCCACTCTAGTTCATGTTTTCTTTGTAACCTCTTGCATGACCACTGTAATCAATAAAGTATTTGCACAGAATATCTAGATAAATAGCATTGGATGGTAGTATCCTGGTATCTCAGGCACAGATACAATATCAGAGTAAATTAAAGTTCAGGGCAGAGGGATTGGAGGTCAAATCATCATGAGTTGCCAAAGCTTCTGCATGTCACACCCATCAACGAAGGTGCACTGAAGCTCTAAGATCTACTACGGTATTTCTCTCTCCCTACCTCCCTGTGACCACCTCTGTGGAGTCAGAGTCAAAACGTATGACTGCTGGTGCTGCCTTTTGTTGTATCCTATCATGTCCCCTTCCATTGTTCTAAGACAGAGCACTCATGATGGACTCTTCCCGACTTACTGCTCCGGATTCTGAGCTAGGACTTGCTAACGTTCTCATAGATGACATCACTGATGCAGAACTGCTGCTTCTTCTTCATCCACATCAGTTGCACACACTGATGGATAAAAATGTACTGCTCCTGGAAGAAAAGACAAAAACATGTTTCAGAGCAAGATAATTTTCTGCAAAAAAAAAAAACCTGAAAAGATATAATATTTTAATACTGTGGCAGAATTAAATACCATGATCTGATGTCAAAAGAAGCAATTTTCATTATTTATAAGGCATAATTTTATAGCTAGAAAATGCAAAAGAATCAACAGTAAAAATATTTTGATTAATAATAGAGCTTAGACAATCACTACTCAATGCTAAAGGCAATGAATATTCAATCAACAAATTATGAGGCTGTTTTGGAAAAGAAAATGCATCACCTCATAAAACACCAAAATAAATTCCAGGAATTTTAATAAATTAAGCCATAAAAATATAGAAGAAAGTATAAATTAATTCCTCTCTGATTCTTAATGTAATTCCTTAAAGAAGGACTTTCTAAATTTCAAAATGATGGAATTAAATTACAAATAAATATTTCAAGCTACTGTATGTAAAAAAAAAAAAAAAAGTAAAACGAATAAAGGGAAAACCAGAAAATGGGACGCAAAAATAGTTTCTGGAATCATGATGAAACATTAATATCTTTATTTTTGCTTAATATTCGTCCAAATCAGTAACCTCCATGCTTAAATTGATGAATAAAATACACCAACCACTAGATGAAATATTTCTTAAAGGCAGGGATTATGTCTTTTTATTCTTAATACCTAGCACTTAGTTTGTGCTTATTAAATTTTTTTTGAAGCAAACTGAGGAAATATTAAAACATATCAAAAAATGGCCCAGTAATCAAAAATGTAAATTAAAACAATTGTTTTTCATTCATGAAGTGAGAAAAGCTAAACAAAAAATGTACCATTCAATGATGACTTGAATTTGTTGAAGCAGTCATTTTTATCTATTGTTAGTGGAGGCATAATTAATAAAGTGCTAATAAATAGCATTGTGGACACAGATATCAGTAAAAAAAAAGTGGCAAATAATCCAATTTAATGTCCCATACAAAGGAGAATGGTTTAAGTAAGCAATGGCATATCTGTAATGAAACATTGAGTTTTAAAATGAGATTTATAGAGTTTTAGGCTATTTGAGATGATTCACATAGTAAACTGTGAAGTGAAAAATCATAATGTAAAATTAACATGGTTTATATAGCATACAAGCATAACTGTGTAAATTTATACCATCATGTGCCTCATAAGGACATTTTAGTCAATGATGGACCACATATATGACAGTGGTCACATAAGATCAGCACCACGTAGCTGAGGTGTGTAGCAGGCCATACCATCCAGGTTTGTGTAAGTACTACACTGGTGGAAGAAATTTTCCTCTACTATTTTAGGTTCTTCTGGCTTGTCTAAGAATTAAATTGACATGAGACAGATAAACAGGAGAAAAAGAAACAAAAGTTTAATAACATGTATACATGGGAGAAGCCCACCAAAATGGCTGAAGCCCTCACCTTAAATACCATCCTCAGCTAAAGACGAAAAAAGATGTTAGGGGTGTGGGAGTCAGGGACTTCAAAGGGAAGGAAGACAATTCACAGGTAGGCGCAAAGGAGCAAACATTTGGAAAACAAGTGTTTGTTTGGTTACACAGAAACAGAAGAACACAGAGGCTCCCCCCGCACCCCCAGTGCACCACCATCCCCCCACCGTCTACCACCTAGTTCATGTTATGCTAAGGTGATAGCTTGCTTCCTGAGACAGGATTTTTAAAATTTGAATTCTTTTAGGCAGTTCAGGGAGAAGAAACAAGAAAAACATTCTGAGTCTTTTGTTTCCTAAAAATAATCAGTCTAAAATAATCCTCACATTAAAGAGACATATTTTGGAGTGGCGAATTTTGTTCCCCTTCAGTACACTCTCTGATGTTCACACAACTATGAAATCACCTAACAACGCATTTCTCAGAACATATCCCCATCATTAAGCAATGCGTGGCTGTCCTTGAATGAAGGCTGAGATGAGATATGCCAAAATATTGAGAGTAACTGTCTTTGTGCCATGAAATCAAGGTAATTTTCTTTATTTCCCAGAATTTCTTTATAGGTAATACCATTAGAAATAACCGTTAAATAAGAACCAGTTAAGGTAGACACAGAATTTCAAGGAGCTTTTTATATGGCAACTTTATGTAAAGGATGAGGTTAAATATAGAAGTACCCCCTCATCCTTGGTTTCACTTTCTGCAGTTTCATTTACCCACAGTCAACCAAAGCCCAAAAATATTAAATGGAAAATTCTAGAAATAAACAATTTATAAGGTTTAAATTGCACACCATTCTGAGTAGTGTGATGAAATCTTGTGCCATCCAGCTCCATCCCACCCTGGACGTGAATCATCCCTTTGTCTAGCGGATCCACACTGTGCATGCTACTTGCCTGTTACTCAGGTAATAGCTGTCTAATAGGTTATCAGATCTACTGTCACAGTATCACAGCACTTGTGTTCAAGTAACCCTTATTTTACTTAATAATGGTCCCAAAGCACAAGAGTAGTGATGCCAGCAATTCGGATATGAAAAAGAGAAGCTGTAAAAAACGCTTCCTTTAAGGGAAAAGGTGAAAGTCCTCAACTTAGTAAGGAAAGAAAACAAATCACATGCTGAGGTTGCTAAGATCCACGGTAAGAATAAATACTCCGAGAAATTGTGAAAAAGAAAAAAGAAATTTGTGCTAGTTTTGCTGTTGTACCTCCAATATGTATGTACAGGGAAAAGCATAGTATATATAGGGTTCAGTACCATCCATGGTTTCAGGCATCCACTGGGGGTCTTGGAACGTATCCCCCATGGATAAGGGGGGACTACTGTACTTCAGACTTCCCTGGGTTCATCTCTTAGCCTAACCTGTATTATTTTTAAGAAGCTGGAGAAAATATATTTCCTTATCTTGTGATGGTGTCACATCAATAACTGAGCTACTCCTTTTCATGATCACCCATCGCTCCATCGTTTCTGGTGTGTCAAGCACTGGGCATGGATAAAGCCAGAAACTGCCTGGTTTCTCATCCCATAACTACTCAGTGGACAAACTTTGTGTCCAAAAGAGAAAAAGTAGCTAGACCACAGGAAAAGTAAATAAAAGACTATTTATGAACACATCCCTGAGTGTTCCTGAGAAATCTAAGCTGCAGATCAGGCGGACAGGCTGCTCAAAGCAAAACCCTAATGGACCTCCAGGGAAGCCTATTAGAAAAAATCAAACAAAACATTTGATAAAAATAGACGAGAGCTCAAGGGAGGCAAACACCATCCATATGTAGCACTTTACAGTTTTATAGCACATATTTAGATTATATCATGTCACATCATGTATACTTTACAACAGTTCATGAACATTGTCATTCTCATTTTACAGATGAGGAATGAGAGCTTTGAGAGGTAGAGCAAGTTGTGTGTGTCATGCTGGGATCCAGGCCTTCTTGTAGGGTCTGACCTGATGACCCCCACTCTCTTTCTAAGTACCCCTTGCTGCTCTTGTGCAGAGGACCATGCAGTGTGTCTGGTCAGGTGAGAAAGGGGAGGAGGGCATATCAAAATACAGCCCATGCAGCATGTTGCAGTGACCTGAAATGTGCATCTGAGGACAGGGCCAATTTAATTAGTTACTCCTGCTACTTCTAGATTGGGGTGGGGTGGTTGAATCAAGGTCATGGGCAGTCTAGAGGAGGTGGGACAATTAGAAACCAGCTATGGGATGCAACCTGGTACACAATACATAGGTTGTTTATATATATATACATAGTCAGAAATCAGCTGGAGAATCATTCTGGCCATTTGAAAATGATTAATGTCAAAGGGATACTCTGGGATGACAAAGTTGAAGAAAATAATTTTTTCCTCTGCTCCTTACTTAATAACGTCAGTAAACTAGAAGGCAGCAGGACTGGGGTGTGAACAGTCTCAAGGAGGATGTTAGGAAAATCCTAACCTTCAAAATACAGGTTGAACCACGAAAAGCACAGGAAGGAGGAAAAACAAAGGTAAATGGACAAGATGTTCCAGACATAACTAACAAAACAGACATAAATAAATAACTTGAACTTGAGAGCATCCACAGCAAAATCCTGAGGGAACTCAAGAGTGAAGCTGGAACAGTTGGAAAAATAATTAACTCATGGTGACCTCCGCCTCTTCTGCTGACTTTGACTTTTCCCATGAGGGTTCAGGGAAGGGATATCATACTTAAAAAAGACTGTTTCCCTGGAGATGTCGACCTAAAATGCCATAACCACCATAAACAAAGAAGTCAAACAACCAAAATGTGGAGCAGGAAAGTTAGGGAGAAAACATTTGCTCAGCTTTGCAGAAAGGCACATGGTGGCTGCTCCAGTTTCACGTAACTACCACACCTGAGGAAAGATAATGGTGCTGAAAATTGGATGGAGGGTTGGCCATGTGAAGGTAGTTTTTAAAAAGGGATTAAGATTTTGTAGTTGGGAACAAAAGCAAACAGGCTATAATCAAAGTCTATAAAGTTATAAAAGGTATAAATTAAGTCAATGAGGCAGACAATTCATGGAATCCAAAATACTTACAATAAGGCTGCCCCTTTGAAGCTTGGGGATTAATATACATAATGGCGAGTTTTAATCACATCTTGGGACGTAAATTTATGGAAGCGAAAGCCAAAAATATGGACCAATTCATAAAGTACTGTTTAATCACTAGGTAGTGGGCTTCTCTGGGAAACCAGGACATTTTAAATTTATGATAACAAGGTAATGCTCATGTCTCCACAGTAATAAATTAGAAGGCAACACGACTGGGATGTGAGCTCCGGGAAGAGAGGACACAAATACATGACTTGCACCCTCATTATCCATGAGACATCTGAATGTGAATGAGTTACTCCTTCCGAAGTGGTATGATCTGCCAGAGCTCAGAATTAAACACATCGGAAGCACTGTGCCAAGCGTGGATCAGATGGGCATGGGAAGGCAGGAGAGAAAAGTAGAAAGGCTGGAAAAGGAGAAACCGGAAGTGTTAAGAGACGGCGGCCATTACTCCAGGCTTTTTGAGCTATACTGACATCTAGTGGTGCTTGACAGGAAAAGCATAAGGAAAACCAAGGCCACCTTTAATCTCTAGGATATTTGCTAAGAGGTCAGGGCAGGTTGTGTTCTACTCTGCAAGCGTTCCTCCCACACACACTCCTTGAGAAAAGGCATTATCGTACACCTGAAGCTAATCAGTCGCGACGACGGCTGGGTGACTGGCATTATGAAGACACTATTTATTGTGCTTAGGTTTGGGGGCCCAAACGGGTGCATGGCCACTGCTGCTCCAAGGAGTGTGATGCTGTCTGCTGGCACCCGCCTGGGGCTGCCTCTCCAGCCTAAATACATTCCACGGCTTCAAGGGAGGAGAGGACTTTGGTGAAGAGGAGGAAGAGGAAGCACATAACACTGCTGGGTATTTCTAGGGATGCTCCCATGTTGTTACAATGAAAAATCCATTCCTTTAGATCAAGAGAACTGACAGCAGATGGGGAGCTGGAAATCCTTGATATCATAACGGGTACAGAAGGCATAAATCCAACCCATATCATCATCAAAAGTGAATTGGGACAGAGAGTCACATGGAGGACAAACTAATGACAAACAGTGAATCAAGTCTAGCATTTTAAATATAAATTAAATCACATCAGTTCCACAGTCTCCATTTGGTGGCATTCACCCAGATTGGCTGTTACCTTCACTGAACTCTCAGTCTGTTCAAAGAGGTTTTATTCTATTACAGATACCTCCAGGTAGTCTGGATTACTAAAGGGTTTATGATGCCAACAGAAGTACAATCATTATACAACAAATGAATTTCTAGGGGATACTATCTATTTTTTTTATACTTTGAAACAGTTTGAAACTAGAAAGGGCAGATGCAAAAAAATTCAAGATAATTGTTTTGAAGCATGAGATTGAATAATGGTAAGTTTTTCAGTCAAGGGCAAATTTAAAAGTATATATTGATTACGTTCCTACCTCTGTCTGTACCATAGACATCCGGTATGACCTCATTTCTGACACCAGCCCTAAGATGTCAACAAACTCATGATCCCGAATGTGCTGCAAGAGCCTGTCCAGGGCAATGAACGTTCCTGTCCGTCCGACTCCAGCACTGCAAAAGAGTGTTCAGATAGCACATAACTCAGACGGCGCTTCTATGCTGTTGAAAATAAATTGGTGATTACAAAACAACTACAAGTAGCACTGAAAAAAAAGGAAGATTGAACTCCTGGCAATATTTTCTTGTTTTTTGTCTTTTTTTTACTGAGGAAGATTTACCCTGAGCTAACATCCACTGCCAATCTTTCTCCATTTTGTATGTGAAGCACCACCACAGCACAGCCACTGACAGATGAGTAGTGTAGGTCTGTGCCTGGGAACGGAAACCTGGCCACTGAGGTGGAGTGTGCCAAACTTAACCACTAGGCCACCTAGGCTGGCCCTGACAATGTTTTCTACTTAACTGATTTTTAAGTATGCAATTGTGGTTGGTTTGTCTTCTAACGTCACATTTCTGACTATCACTGTGTGAATGAAGCTGGGACTGCTCTCTCTGGTCTAACAGGTGAATGTAGCAAGCAAGCTGCATCAGCTTAAAGTCAGTACCGAAATCCATGCTGTGCTGTGGAGCAGCCGTGCAGGCGTGCAGGCCATCATAAGCCCGTGTTAGAATGACCCTGCAACCCCACACCTCATGACCGAAGATGCCAGCTGGACAGATCCGCAGCAGGAAAACACAGCGGGTACCTTGCTCCCACATTTTGCGGCTGCATTTTTTAGAGATTGAGGGGAAAAGTAATGACCCTGGTCCTTGCCTCCCTCCACACCTAGATTACACCAAAATTACAAGCCTTGTTTGATGTATAACCAAAAAGTTCTCGTTTACGTTGTTTTTATAGTATGTGACTATTAGATGTGTAAGCCCTTTTCTGCACACACACTGCTTTGTTAAAAAGTATAAAAACTACACTCAGATCTGTAGACCTTGGAGCAGTTCCTCAGAATATGTTGTTGGATTGTTTCCCAGGACTCGAGTAGCTCGCTTTGATTATCAAATATCTCCTTTAATTAACCGTTACACAGACTCTCTATTTCCGTTGGCACCCGCTCCCTCCCTTAAAGAGGTATGGGTCTACACTGCCTTGGCGAGACCCTCCCTGGCCTCAGGCTCCCTGCTTCTTGAGGAAAGTAATGATTCCATACAGAGCCCTCTAGGCAGTGGGTTTCTGCCCTCAGGGAGCTGAGACGCATAAATAATTCCCCATTTCCTGGGTAGCCTCAGAGTTAAGCCCTCACATCCAGCTGGAAAGTCTAGCTGAGATGCCCATACTCTAGCTCTCGCTCTGGGACCATAGAGATTTGAGTGCCTTCAACCCTAGGTTCAGGTCACCATCTCAGACCTTCCTTACAGCACATCTGACCTTCTAGTGGGTTCTGGGCCTGCTTCAATTTCCCAGGGATCTTTTAGATAGTTGCCTCAAAATCAAATGAAATATTTAGACCTAGTCTCTTCCAGTCCCCAAATCCCAGTGCTCAGAGCATAGAGAGAAGGGGGCATGCGCTGACCGATGGCCCACCCCAGTCCCCAGTTCTACAGGTTAAAGTCAGCTCTTCTTTTCTTCCAATCACTCAGAACTGAAGTGCCAATGGTTCCAAACTCTGAATTATCATGAAATTATAAGAAAGACAAAGTCAGAACCAATTTACAGGTGGAATTTGCTGGGAGAGAAATACAACTAGAAGATTTGAGTTCAGAGCCCCACTTCACTCTTTCTGCTAGTCAGCTTTTTCCTCCTAGGACTTATCTTCTCAGATAAAATGTTTTGCCTCTGGGTGAACACCTGCACAGTCACATCCAGAACTGTACCTGCTACCTGCTGTGAAAAGAAACTGAGTTTAACCCCGTGGGTGAGCAGCTTTATTTTCTCCTCTTGGAAAGATCTATTTTGAGACTAGAAAATTCCATCTGGTGAAGCAAAGCTTTTAATTTGTGAATGCCTAAGGTGGACTGACAGCAAGGATATCCTCCTTAATCAGACACTTGTTAGCTGAGGAAGGATTTTTCTTTCCAGGGAGACAGATCTGTCTTTCTCTGTCTCTGTCTCTCACAAAGACACACACACACACACACTTACCAGCCACTCTAGTTCACAAAGGACAAAGTGCTAGCTCCGGGATTCTAGATTTATTTGCTCAAATTGACGAGGCTGCCAATGCCTCCTGTAACATCTTTATCTCTCTTCTATCTCTGATATACAGAGAGGGAGTATATTTATATCCCCTACTCTTTTGAGGTTGCATAAAAAGTTTCCAATATTATGTCACACAGATGGATCTTGATGGAGTTTTGTTCACTTGGTAGGAAAGAAAGCTTAAATTCAAAGATAACTCTTACCATAAAGAATCAGCATAGTCCTTGATTTTTGCTAATACAATAGATCATATAGCCTCTTTCATTTTAGCTGCTAGGAAATTTAGAGACAATCTTGAAGAGCAAACAGAGCAAATATGTTATTGAGCTGAATATATTCATTTCTCCTTTCTCTCCTCTTGCTTTGATGTCTATTTATATTATTCTGGGCTGTGATTAGCTTTTCTTTTTGATGAGGAAGAGAGGCTCTGAGCTAACACGTGCTGCCAATCTTCCTCTTTTTGCTTGAGGAAGATTGTTGCTGAGCTAACATCTGTGCCAATCTTCCTCTATTTTAGGTGGGACGCCACCACAGCATGGCTTGATCAGTGGTGCTAGGTTCCTGCCCAGGATTCAAACCTGTGAACCCTGGGCTGCTGAAGCAGAGCATGTGAATTTAAACCACTACATCACCTGGCTGGCCCCTGTGATGAGGTATTTTTAATTTAACCTTGTATTTAGCCATGTTATAAACCACTCAGAATCCTTAATAGGATAAGACAATATCACATAGTGCTTAACAGCTTGGCCTTGTGAGACAGGTGTGCCTGGGTTTGAATCCTAACTCCTCCACGTTCTAGTTGTGTGAATGCCTTCACCTCTCTACTCTTTCATTTTTTCATCTGAAAATGGAAATAACAACATTTATCTCATAGGTTATAGGATATAAGAGAGTCATTGTAAATAAATCATGTATGGAGTAAGACATCAGTTAATTATATATTTTTAAAAATTCGTAACTCATTTCATTATTAATTAATTCAATCTGATCCGGGGTTTATGGAATGGTGGGCTGTTTTCTCTATAAAACAAAGCCCATGGTGCTTAACCACAAATGCATTTGATGAGATTACCTGCAGTGCACGATCATGGGGCCTTTGTTCTTCATGGCTTGCTGTCGGACCACGTGTACAAACTGCAGGATGCTTTCGGCAGCATTCGCTGTGGGCACACCATGGTCAGGCCATGCTGTGTAGTTAAAATGCATCACATCCTGCATCTCGTCAGCCTTTAGGAGAAAAAGCCAAAACAAGTATTAATCTCTCTGTCCACTGTCAGGATGGCTCAGGCCTCCCCTGCAGCTCACAAGTTAATGGTCTAAGAAGGTAAAGCCACATCCCACTCCTGGTTGATATACTTCCCTTTCTAGCTCTGAGCACTGTGTCTGCACAAAGCAGGCCCTGAAAAAAAAATACTAATTGTATAAAGCTTCAAATAGTAGGATAAATAGGCTAATCCGTGCCTGTGTAGAGATAAGAGCTTAAGCAGATCAGGTTTGCATCCTGGCTGTGCCATTTAGCAATTGCATCAGCTTTGGGCAATGAATTAAACACTGTGGAAGGTGCTACTGGTGCCCGCCTTGGGTCCACTTTGCCAGGCTGGTGCACCCCTCTCCCAGCTGCTGCTAACAGCATAGAGCTGCGCCCTTCTCCTCATAGTTGTCCTCCACTAACTGCCTCGTGGGCTACTAACTCTATGGTGCCATTCATGCCCCAGCGCTCTCCATGGGACCCAGCTGAGGCTGGACTTCAGCTGAACCCACAGCCGTGGGTGGCTTCTTCCTGCCCTGTCCCATCCTGCTTCTCTTGTTCCCTTACAGATTTTACCCAAAGTTGTACCTTCAAAAGTCAACTATAATCCCTGTCTTGGGCTCTGATACTAGGGGACTTGATCCAAGATAAATTGCTGAACACCAGTTTTCTTATTTCTAAAAAGGGTCTTTTTAGGTGTTATAGTATAACATAACCTAAAAACAGGCTTGTTGTGGGGATTAAGTGTGATCATGTTTGTAAAGGATGGTGCCTGTTAGATATTGTCATCATCACCAACACCATCTGATGATCACCCTAGCTCATGTCTGGCTCCGAGCGTTTATGTGGTTGGTTCTGGGAATCCTAGTAAGTGGGTACATTTGTATATTTATTCTATTCATGTTATCTCATCCATCAAACATATCGCTGTTCTCTCTGAACTGAGTAAATATCAGTGAGGATGTGGACCCTTCAAGATTCACTTTTTTTCAGTCCCTATTAATTTATAAGCATAAAGATTTATTCTGAGCTTGTTATCAACTGTCAGAAATATCCTAAACCCAGGCCTCAGATTAGATGAAAATCGAATTCATCCCCCACCCCTCAAACTCGTGAAGAGCCTAGAATCCACTCAGGAGGTGGAATTCTAGATCATAATTTGGGAGAGTTGGCCTGGCTATGAGTTTGGGGCTAAAGTGGAGGGTCAGGTATTAAAGAGAAATGAAATGCAAAGAGTCAGTGGTCTTGGGCAGAGTAAAATTTATATAAATATAAATAAATGTACAAATAAAATGCATAAATAAATATACAAGATTTGTGTAAGTATAAACACAAGTCAGTACTTCATAGACCCACTGTCCCCTTGACACCTAAGGCCGTACATCCCCAGCTGTGGGCAGTGCCTCCCTCATTGTGTTCAGGGATGTTTCTTAGACATATATATAGAACACAAAGTCTGCAAATATGCTGGTTACCCTCAATGCTGTCTTCGGGGAGTATGGCAAGAAGGTAACCCAAGCATAATAAACTGTGTAGAATGACTCAATTACTCAACATCATGAGGATTTAAGGATATTCAATCACTAGATAAATTTGGTTGCCCAGAAAAGTTCATGAAAATGCTGATTCTTTTCAAATGCTGATTGCAGACTTAGCACAAAGACTTGTACATTGTAGGATATATATATATATATATTCTAATACAGGTGATCTAAAAATATATCTAGCTAAAATATGCAAGGTGGTTCAAAAAAAGGAAACACGTAAATTGTCATTAGTCTTGCTTGAGCTGCAAAGCAGAGGTCTACATATCAGGGTGATCCCTGTCACCTGAATAGCAAGGTACACATCCATGGGAACAAACAAGTTTTGCTGGCTTTTAGCCTCCAGTTGTTACTCAATTCATGCCAAGTTTCAAGTACTGGAAAGTGACAAATTGGGTGTTACGGTCATTTTCCTTCCTTCTTCTTAAATGAGAAAACCCTTCTTGTTACATCTTACTGAGCCATTCCAAAATTTCTCTTACCCTGATTTCTTCATTTTTGTAATTTTATCTGGTGTACTCTGAAATTTTCCACATATTAATATGGAAGCAATAAAGAAGAATATATACAAAATGAAACAAATAAAACAATGTATTCATTGCCACAGCACAATGTTCTTTGGCAATTTAACCTTCATCCAGGAAGATTGAAATTTAGATTCTGTATGTTTATGGCCAAAAGGTGGCACTCTGGGACCAAATGCTTCTAACTACTGTATAAACACTTTACCAGAAAACACTATTATTCAATGCTTTATTCCTATATTTCAAGCCCTTCACATGATTGTCGTTGAAAGATAGGTCATTGTTTAGGACCAAGGACAAGAAAGCACAGCATTGACCATACAATGAGCTGTATGACTCTTCCTTGTCAAGGTAACAGATGTGGGAACAGACCTTATTCATTTCTCTGCAACTTTTTTCTTCTAAATGCAAACCCAGGGAAACATTTGTTCTAGCAGTTTGCATTGGCTTTCCGGCTGAAATAGCCAAGAAAGAAAGCATAGTTCAAATGGCATTCATTTGTCAAATATTATCTCTGATGGAAAGTCCAGTGCTTTCCAAGTGCTTTATTATTTTTGAAATCATTCATTCACTCACTGATTTATTCATTCCACAAAGATTATTAAATGGACAAGAGTTGGGATTCTAAGGATTATTGAAATAGGGTACTTGCTTCTGAAACTCACAGCATTCCGGGGAGGCAGACATGAAGAGAGAATTGTAACCCTTTCTGGCATACTGTGATGGAGCAATATGCATGAGACCGGAGCAGAGGAGACAAGGGATAAAGGTCTCTTGAGACTAGGGAAAGCTTAACAAAAGAAGTGACATTTGAGCTGAAACTCTATTTGAATAGGAATGTGCTTAGGGAACAGGAGGAGATGGGCATTTCAAAGAAATGGAACAGCATGAAGCACAGCCTGTTACAATCATCCTGGGATTTGCCAGATCCTCATGGTAGCAAAAGCCATTGCCAACTTCCAGTGGTTAAGAAGTGATTTAACTCTTGCAAATATCAATAACTGGCTAGTTAATGAGTGCTTATATTGCATTGACGCAGACAACCTTTGTTTTCATTGTCTACATTGAGAGTCAGCAAACATTTTCTGTAAAGGGCAGACTAAATATTTTAGGTTTTATGCATCACACAGTCTCTGTTGCAACTATTCAAGCTTGGTGTAGCACAAAAGCTGTCAGAGGCAACAAGTATACAAATGTACGGCTGTCTTTCAATAAAATATTATTTACGGACACTGAAATTTGAATTTCATGTAATTTCCATATGGTATTTCATGTGAAGTATTCTTCTTCTTCTGATTTTTTTCAACCACTTACAAATGTAAAACTTATTCTTAGCACATGGGCTTTACAAAACAGGCAGTGGTCAATTTGTCCATAGGCCACGGTTTCCATCCCCTGACCTAAAGTGTTGAGAAGGGCTGTTTCTAAGCAGAGAACATTTCAATGAGGAATTTCTTATTAAACTTTGTCCTCAACATAGAGCATGTTTAAGTGGAGAATACTAGCAAAACTTCCCTGCCATTTTCTAGGACTGTTCTATGTGAAGAAGACAACAGGGTGACTGTAGTTGATGTCGTTGTCCTCACCTAGCCTGGCACACAAACATTCGGCAGGAGCTCAAAGGCTTGTCATCAGAGGGTAACAAACTTTATGGGAAAAGTAGACCTTTTTTTGACATTCTAACAATCAGAAATCAAAGGCATTTCACTAAGAGATATGGAACCATGATTAACAAGGCCTAGAAGTATCTTTGAAATAATAAAAACTAAACCAGAACAAAATAAGAAAAAAAGCCAAACAAAACAAACCCAAACTACTAAATCATGGTTTAAGTGTTTAATGTAAAATGTAATTGTGCCTTGTATATCCTAATTGTACTCACAGATGGTTAGTATAAGTAATGAGAATACTTCCCTCCTCAATCGTGCCTTGTGAGCAATAATTCTGTGTCTTCTGCTGCCCTGGGCTAATCTGAGATGGAACAATGCAGACTTTTTATTCCATCTCCCCAGGCCCTCCAGACCAACCATTTCATCCACACCATGGTGGATGAAATGGGAAACAAGTACATTAAAGTGAGATTTTTTTCCTGGAAGGAAGAAATGTTGCAGAGGTTGATGTGCTCTGAGCGTCTTACATGATGGTGGGTTGGTCTCCTGACACCTGGGGGGGATCCCTCAGTTTGGGGACAGATCCGAACTTATGCTTTGTGACTTACATAGTTGATCTGGAAGTGTCTACAGGCCCAGTCGTCCTGCTCTTCCTCCGAGACCATCTCCACAGTGATGTCTCCGTAAGCTATGGGTTCCTCTGTGAACGGCCAGTAATGGTCACATTTCACCTGAGGGGACAAGAACAATCTTTCCAAACAAACAGGCCAGGGAAGAAATAGACTGTGCTCATTTAGTGAAAACAAAAGTACTTGCCTCTGAAGAAAAATAAAGCGAGTGGAGCAGTTGGTGGTACAGAGTAAGCACTCAACCCGTGGCAGCGGCTGAGGCAGGTTTTGCTGCTAAGTGAGGACAACCCCATTAGGCACTTACCCTCCTTTTCTCATTACACTGAGTGAGCATGACAATAATCTGAGACTTCTGTTGTAGGACCATCTTCCAAAAGTCATTTCTGGTTTCAGGCAGTGGTCCCTGTGTAGCAATATACTCCTGGGGTGAGTTGTAGCCCTGAAAGATAAGTGACAAAATTGTCACCTAAGGAGCCAGTGTCAACACCAAATGCTCTTCCAGACAAATAAGAAAAAACTGCAAATTTACTGGGGATAAACCTGGCAAAGGATCACACACCTAGGTAATGTTTTCTCCTTTTCTCATCAAAGAGACAGAAGAACTGACCATATAGGGCTGTATGATTTTAAGCATTGTTTTCGGGAAGCTTATAAAGTCACACCCACACCTTTTCATGATAAACATCATTATCTTTACAGACATTTTAAGAGCACAGGGGCTCAGAAGGAGCCCTTTGAGTTTAACTGCCAACATGGAAATTTAAACACAAGAAAACTGATCTTTAGTATTTAATTATTTACTTTCACTTTCACTAGACCTTTACAAAGAAACCTGAACGTTACTAATCTCTGGGCTTTTTTCTCCCCTTTCTTTATTCTGAAATGGAATAATGGAAACTGTTCTTTAGAACTGGATTGCTGGGTGGAGAATGGCTCTCTTTTTAGCTGTTGGACGCATCCCTGTAGCCCTAATAGTCTTCCTCTGGCTGGGCTAGAATTCGGCTGTCTATTTGTGTATTTTTAAATTTTTCACTTACGGGGATGTAGTTGGCATTAATGTAGTCAGCACCTTCCTCTTCATTCATGGAGACTAATCTCACTCGGCTAAAGTCGTCTGTAGAGAAGAAGAAAAGAGATATTAAAAATCAGAGTGGAAGAAAGAATTGTTTTGAACCTTTCTACTCCTATCAAGTCAATATAGTCAGTGATAGAGTAGGAATATAAAGTTTATTTTAGCTTGATATTTTAGCCATACCTCAATCTTAGTTTCTTATCTAAAAAAATATGCAAATATCTCTCAATCACCATTTTCTCCCCACTAACTCCCCTATCCTTGGAAGAACTGTCTCCAGGTTTTGTGGGGTATTGTGAAGAATATTTGCAGGAATGAAAATACCTGGTAGATTGTGTGGAAGGCTAAAGAATGTAGCCTAAATCCATGATTTCCATTTTACTTGGGACATTCAGAGGATTCACTACCTTTGAGAAAACTTTTCTCTAAGAGAAGGTGGAGTTGCATGGGTTTTTTGTAAATGGAGTTCAAATGAGAAAAGTAAACTCTGAAATGTGCATAGATGTCAGGTGTTTTAATGATAATACTACCTAAGTTTATCAAGAAACTCTATTAAGGAGAAAGTTCTCTTTCTGGAACTTTTTCAGCCTTGCTCTTTCACTTTTCCACTCTCTCCCAGCTCCCCCTAGAGTGTAGCAAAGAGGAAAGTTAAATCTATATTGGAATATATTTTAATCATCCTGTAAGTACTTTACATTACTTTTTCATTGAATGTTGCCTTTATGACAAAATGCTAAGCAATAACAGAACCTGGCAGAAGTAGGGAAGAGGAGGCATTTTAACACATTGCACTCCCTTCCCATTTGCCTCCTTCCATTGTCAATGAATTCACTGAAAATAGTTTAGAAGAGCACAAATTACCTTATCCCTAAGAGTTTTTGATCTCCAAAGAGCCAAATGGTCAGTCATTTCTGCTCAGAGACAATTCATTTAAAAGCATAATAATTAAATCTTCCTCATACAATAGGATCTAATGACATCAAAACACAAATGTGATCAATACAATTGAAGAGATGGCCTTGAGGATCCAAACCACAGCTGGGTCTGGCTAGAGATTAGAAAAACTGACTAATCTGCAATAACTGTCCTTCAGCCTTTGAAAGACATGAGCAGGATCGGCACAATTGACAATCTTACATGGTAGGATGTTTGTGTAACGATTTTTACATCGGTTCAGTGGCAGGTCTGCAGCAAAGTGTGAAATATCCAGTCCAATCAATTTCAACTCCTGTAAATGACAGAGAATAGACTTGAGATTTCCGTACATGGTGTGGATTGGATTACTGATCACATTGGCTTATAGTTCACACTGGATTATCCTTCACTCCTGGCCTGTAATGGAATTATCATACCACCTTTGCCGTAGAAAGTCACAGTAGCTCCCTTTTGGAGCAGAGTGTACCTCTTCACTCCACTGTTGTCAACTTGCTTTAGCCAATGAACTTGGGTAGATAAGAACCTTTAAATGTGCTTTCTTAGTTTGGTTTGCCTTCTTGTTTTTCTGCCTTCTGCTGTGAAAAGAACGTGCCCAGGGAAGCTACCAGTCCCAGAATGAAGAGACACATGGAGCAGACCTGACTCTGATCCATAGCCTGAAGCAGAACTGCTTCCCTGTCCCACAGACCCATGAGTAAGAAAAATCAATGTTGTTGTAGGTCACTGAGATTTATACTATATAATGCTTCTATAGCATTATTGCAGTAATTACCCACTAATATAACATATAAATACCTTGGCTAACTTGTTGATCATGTGGAGAGGTAAGAATTATGTGTATCATACTCAAGGAGTGGGAAATTTGAAACCAGAAATACATTTCAGATTTTTGGAGGTATAGGATATCTGAAATATATGCAATTTGCGTAAATATTTCTTATTCTATGAGGAAATATAGGTCTTTCTCCTGCAGGCAATGAGCCTTAGAGAAGATAGTAAACGAAAGAGTGAGGAGCAATGAGTAGGGAGCATTCTCCATGTTACAAGATGTACGATTGACAGTAATTAAATATCTGGTCATTAAACCTCAAAAATAAAGATGAATCAGTAATGAGTGGGTAAAAATTAGGAGAACATCCAAATATATGTCTGTATACATCAGTACTCTTATAAATCCTACTATCCAGAGGTGCGTTGATAGGGCATTTTTATATAAACAGACAACCACCACACTTCAACAAGGAATATTACTGGAAAAAGGGGTTTCTAAGCTGCTGTGTCATGTGTCTGATGGGACCAAGGGGTTGTAGTCAGGCCAGCTGGATTTCCCTGTGGTCTATGTGAATAGCGCTCCCTGGAATCGTGCAGTGCACAACCAATGCAGCAGATCTAGTTATATTCTTGTACAAATTTGAGGGAAATATCAGTAAACAGCATATGTAACCATCTACAAATGGGATTACCTGGCTAGTATGCATCTTTCTGTAAGACTATTAAGTGAGGCAGGAGAGAGACCGCTACAAGTTTTATTTACTCATTTAGGATGTTAATATTGCGAACAAGTTTTACTCTTCATAATTCCTGCCAATTATCTCTTCAAAGAATCTTTGACATAGGAATACTTTTCTGGGGGAAGAATGTTGAAAGACTTTCGAAGGAGGTTGGAGACATTTGACGATGTTTTGAGAGGTAGAACAGGGATATCTCTTTCATGTTCTTTCTGTCTTGGTTCAAGAGCTCTTTGCAAAGCATATGCTTTAGAGATCAAGTTCTTGGGTCTTCTGCTGCTTCCCCATAGAAGTTCCTCCGCAGTTGAATGTGCTTATTGGCATGGGGATGCAAACCTGCAGTAACCTGATGAACCAACCTCGATTGCCCAGATTTCTCTCTTCCCTTGGTTCTGCATCACTTCTGGCTTTTCCAGATCACAAAACCTCAAGCTCCTTGGCTTAAGTTGAAGCTAATCTTAAAGACAAACTATGCTGACTTTGATCTCTAATTCAAAAATTAAAAGTTTTTCCATCTCAGGCAAAATTCTTGCTTGCCAAATGCCTTTAAACAGAAGATTGTCACAGTTACTTTATAACTGATTTTTCCATTTTAAAGGGTTTTCAAAGACTGTCTATATCGTTCTCCTAAGAAATAAAACATTTTAAGCAAACTTCAACCAAATCAGTGTTATTTTTAGGTTAGTTCTTCTTGGCAGCCATAAGCTTATTTAAATGATGCTTCTATTGCTTAACATATTTTGGAAATCTACTTCCTTTAGAGAATGTCTTTATAGATAGTTTATGAAAACATCTGGCTTATTTGGGTGTACCACTTATAAATTGTAGGGTTTTAGAAAAGTAGCTCAACTCTCATTAATGTCAGTTTAATTATCTGTAAGATAAGGCTAATAATATCACCAGACTGCACTGGCATATAGTGACTACCAAACGGAATGATTACACTCAACGAATATTAGAGCAGCACTATTGATAATGATTGTGAAATGCTTCTGTAATGATTCTTTGTTTGTTTTGCTTTGCCTGGCTCCATAATTCCTCCCTCCTTTGTCATTTGTGCTAACAGACCAACAACGCTCCCCACAAATCCCCTGCTTTGAGGACAGACTGATGAGCTACAGGAAAAGGTCTCGGATATGGAAGACACTGTGGAAATAGACTGAGGCTGAAAGCTGGAGCACATATGGAAGCTGACTAACTGATAGAACTTTAATTGTGTGTTGCCTCCCTGCTGTAAATGCCCTAAGTTCATAAGAGATATTTAATTGGCTGAACACTATAAATGTAAATTGCCAAAGCTGAATCACAGCAAAGCAAGAACAGCATGTGTACACAAAATGCTTTGCAATCTTTGTAATTTAGCCTGTCACTAAGTGGGAAATCAAATACTAGTTTCCAGTTCAGTAGCTTTGCAGTTTTATTTTCTTTCCAACCATATGGAAACTCTGGAGGCTTAAATCTTTATCAAGGCAAAGTATGAGGTGATGGCCTGAAACCAATAGAAACCATTTTTGAATTTTCTTTTGCCAGTTTTGTTTCTATCATAATTTATCATCATGGTTTTGATTTTTTTTCCTCTAGGCCACACAGTCATCCACAGCGGGTTGAATGGTGGTGCCCTAACAGATATGTCCGCATCCTAACCCTCAGAACCTGTGAACGTGGCCTTATTATGAAAAAGTCTTTGCAGATGTCATTAAGTTTAGGAGCATGAGATGAGATCATTCGAAGTGGGTCCTAAATCTAATGACAAGCATCCTTATGAAAGAGGGAAGAAGAGAGGCCATATAAAGATGGAGGGCATAGATGAGAGTCATGCAGCTGTAAGTCAAGGAGTGCCTGGAGCCACCAGAAGCTGGAAGAGGGGAAGAAGGATTCTCTCCTAGAGCCGTCAGAGGGAGCATGGCCCTGCTAACACCTTGATTTTGGACTTCTGGTCTGTAGAATTGTGAGAGAATAAATTTCTGTTGTTTTAACTCACAAAGATTGTGGTAATTTGCTATGGCAGCCCTTAGAAACCAATATAGACACCAAAGCCCAGCGGCAGTCTACATTGTGTTGGCTGGGTTTGAAGCATACCAGTCTTCAAAAGCAAAGCACAAGCACGGGCACTCTATCAGTCTGCTTGTGCCGTCACGACAGAATATCACAGCCTGGGTGGCTTAAACAAAAGAAATGCATTTCTCACAGTTCCAGACGCTGCGAAGTCCAAGATCAAGGTGCTGGTAAGGTAGATTTCATTCTGAGGCTTCTCTTGGCTTATAGGTGATCATGCCTCACTGTGCTCATGTGACCTTCCTCATCTAACCCCAATTCCCTCCCAAAGTCCCCATCTCCAATACCATCACATTGGGAGTTAGGGCTGCAACACATGAATGTTGGGAGGACACATTCAGACCCTAACATGCACCATCACCTTCTGAGCACAAGCTATATTCTGGCTGAAGAGTCTGTAACAATGTGGGCAGGTGATGAGCACTTGGTACTTGCTTTGGGATAGGCTGGACGAAAGTCCAGGTGAGTTAGATTACTAGACTATGGAACAAGTGAGGAGAAACAATGTGATGAGTGGTGTGGACATAAGAGCTTCTATCTACGGCAAGTAAAGGGTCCAGAAGAAATGGGCAACATCCAATTACCTTTCAGGTAAACACAAAAGGAGAGGATGGATTTAGAACAAGCTATTTAGTGAGGTTCCGTATTAGTTTCCTAAGGCTGCCACAACGAAGAACCACAAACTGTGGCTTAAAACAACAGAAATTACTTGTATTATAATTCTGGAGGCTCTAAATCCAAAATCAAGGTGTCAGCAGACAATATGACCTCTGTAACCTCTGGGGGAATCCTTCCTTGCCTCTTCCTAGCTTCTGATGGTTTGTTGGCAATCTTTGGTATTCCTCCACTTGCAGCTGGTAACTCCCATCTCTGCCCAAGTCACCAAGTCACTCAAGTGACTCTTGCCATCACATTCTTCCTGCTTGTCTCTGTGTCTTCACATCGCTATCTTTTCACCAGTTGTATTGGATTGAGAGCCTACCCTACTCCAGTACAACCTCATTTTAACTAATTACATCTGCAATGACCCTATTTCCAAATAAGGTCACATTATGAGGTTCTGAGTGGTTAGGGCTTTGACGTATCTTTTGGGGGACACAATTCAACCCGTAACAGATACTCTAAAAGAAGAATGGAGTGCAGTCATGATAGAAATTCTGGGCAAGTGATAGAAGACTGAGTAAGAAGGAAGTCAACCTCAGGAGAGTCTGGCAATAGCTGGCAGGGCCCTGGGCTCTAGGATGGGATTTAGGGGCAACACTCCAGTCAGTGGTCAAATTACTAGTACAGGCACTCGGAAACAGAGAGCAAACCTAGGAGATTAAGAATGAGAGGAGAGAAAACTCAGGTCTGGGAACAAAGCAAGACCCCTGGTGTGAGAACTGTTGGAAAGGGTTCAAGGTAACTTATTTCAACGACGGATGCAGGTAAGTCAGCAGTGAACTGGACTGAAACGCAGGTAAAAACAGCTGCAAGTGGGAGCTGCCACCAGAAATCAAAGGTCATCTTTTGTGAGCCAAGTGGTAGGTAATGTAGTTTGTTTTGATCTTTACTGCCACATTTCTGAACAAAGGTGGTGAGGGCTTTCCCTAGAATCCTGATCAAACACAAAGCACAGAAATTAATGGCAGAATGAGCAATATGTGGTATGTCTCATGGGCTCTCAAATTTCAAGCTTTAAAGTCTGGCTCTTTAAAACCTTTTCCATATGAGACATAAGAAAAGAGGAACTGAATCTAATCCCTGGGTCCCAAACCTCCTTAAGAAAAGATGTATATTTTCATCAGAAGAATAATCAATCTTTCCAGCAGATCCAAAATCAGATGCAGAGTGAAAAACGAATTTATTCAGTGAACGCAAGTTAGCCACTCGTATAGCTTCATGTGTGACTTATAGCCGTATTGGGAATATATGTAAATCAACACATTAGTTTCAATTTACATAATGCTTATGAATGATGTAATTTATCAATATGAGTGTGATATTTCAATGTCAGTATCAAAATGAACATGAGTATTAAGCACTAATATAAACAGAATAAATAACTGTTCAGCTAGTGGATTTAGCAAGACCGGATGATTCAGCCATCTTAATACTCTCTTGGGTAACCATTAGAGCAGGAAACATTTTCTTTTTCCTTAAGCCTAAATTAATTATCAATTTCAGGAGAGTTTGAGGACTGCCATGTGAAAGGTCTGACATGCAACCTGATATTAGGTACGGAAGCATAATGCGTCTTTGAAAATAGATGAGGATATGCTGACAGTGAACCTGAGGATGTCGGGGTAGGGTGGACTTGGGGACTGGCAATGCCTGGAAGACTGTCAAAAGAAAAAGGAAGTGAGTCACATCAGTGGGTCACTGCTTGAACAAATGTTAGTCCAAAACATACAATCTGAGCCTATGATTTAAAGCAGACTTCTGGAGAGTAATTTGTCTTTTCTCACCAGAGCAGAAATACAAGGTCAGGACTTGGCACCAAATAAATTACATACATGACCAATAATGTTCTAAGAACTAGGATATATAAGAAAAAAGCTTCATAATAAATAAAAATACCAAACACTTCCCCAAATCATGGTGTGATGGTTGATTTTATGTGTCTACTTGGCTAGGCTACAGTGCCAGGTTGTTTAGTTACACATCAATCTAGATGTTAAGTGAAGATAGTCTTTAGATTAGATTGACATTTAAATCAGTAGATTTTGAGTAAAGCAGATTATCCTCCATAACGTCTATGGGTCTCATCCAGTCAGTTAAAGGTCTTAAAAGAAAAGACTGAGTTCCCCTGAGGAGGAAGGAATTCTGCCTTCAGACTGCCTTCAGACTTGCGCAGCACTATTAGCTCTTTTCTGGGTCCCCAGACTTTCCTGCAGATTTCAGATTTGCCAGCTCCCATAATCATATGAGCCAATTCCTTATAATAAATCTCTCTCTCCATATTTATCCTATTATATCATCACATACATAGGATATATATCCTATGTATGTTTCTCTGGAGAACCCTGAATAATACAAATGAGGTACATGAGTTATAAAACTTGGCTGTATCCTTGTCCCACATTTAGTCCAAGGCTTCTCAATGGAATGCTACTGGCCCGGGAAAATCCTTTGTTGTGCAGGACTGTCTCACTCATTGCAGAACATTTAATATCCCTGTTCCTCTCTCCATTAACTACCACTAGTAGCTTCCTCCCAAGTCATTATGACAACTAAAAATACTCCTGCACATTTCCAAACTCCCCCAGGAGACTGCCTGGTACTCGCCCAGTTGAGAACCACCAACTTAGTTCACCATACCCATTTAATAGATGAAGAAACTGAGGTGATGAGAAATGTGTGATTTTTTTTCAATATTAATTAGTAGCAAAATGGTAGTGAGGACCCAGGTTTTTGGATTCCTCAAATTCCCTTTCCTTATAAATCCTATGAAATAAGCCTAGATCTGTTCATTTGTACATTGAATGTATACAAGCCCTCAACATGTTATAAATGAACATTTAGCGCATACAATTTACCATTCTACCCTTCATATTTTTGAAGTGTCTGAAGCTAGGATCTAATCACTTAATGTTTGGTTCTCTCAGTGTCTTCTCTGTTTTGGGGAATAATGCTCTCCTTTGCTGGTTTGGCCATGTGGCTCCAGTAAGAGGTGTCCCGTTCTTATGTGATTCTTCCCTCCCTGGGACATCATGACCCAAGCCAGCCCATCAGAACCCTCCCCTGTTATTTTTCTATCTGTCAACAAGAAAGAGAGTCAACAGTTCCTTTTGGAAACTGCAGAAACTACGGGATGGATAATCAGAGATTGCAGCGGTTGTGTTTTCCACTATGAGAAAGAGGCTGGTTTGCAGTGAAAGAAAGTGAAGCCAAGACAGAGAAAGAAGCAGAAATGAGAGATAAAAAGAGAAGGTCTCTGCAGGAGTGTGGTCCCTGGTTCCCGTGACTGAGCTGCTTCCCTGCCCTCCTCCTGGTTTAGCTACTCAAACTTTCCTTTGATTATATGAGACATTATCTTTTGAACAAATTCTCTTTTCTTTTGGTTAAAACTAATTTGAATTGTGTCACTCACAACTAAAACAATCTTTTCTTTTCTGCAGAAAATGACTTACTGAGCTTTTTGTTATAATGATGTGATTCAGAAGCTCAGTCATAGTTACATTGGAGTTTGATGGCGTAAACTGGGGTACTCCTAATCCTCCCAGAAAAGGCAGTGACCCTAGCTATGCCACCAAGGTCATGTCATCCTGTAAGAACCAGGATGCTGTGGTTTCAATGAGGTTGAAAGTGTACCTACATCACAATTTTCATCATCATTATTGGAATTATCTAGATATTTATTTTTTTCTGAGGATTGGCTTATATTTTTTTATAAAAAGACTCCTTTCAATGATATAGTTTTCTGAAATGCCATTCTCATCATAGATCTCCAACTTCAATGCTTTGAGATATAGCATTTGGTGTAGCATCTGTAATTTCTTACGCATCTGCATGCAATGGATAAGTGAGTCAAGCTCTATGTGAAATTTCTCATGACACGGGGGGTAGTTAGGAACTTTTGTATTTGATAATGTATAAGGTTCTTCTCATGCTTGAATTCTCTGCTAGAATATCCAGATCAGGACTCCAGCTGCTTCTTGCAGACCAAAGCTGTCCTTGGCTAATGAGGTCAAAGAAGAAATGAATATTAATAATGAGGAGAAAGCAGCCACATTCTACAATCTGGTATTTCCCAGGAAACAGCACCTGAGAGACATTTTAAAAACCTACAGTATTTACCCTTTTCCCTGGTTTCCCTGGGTCATGGGCCACTCAAGCCTTGCTGTAGAAACCTGAAGGCCGTGAGGGCATCCAGACTGTGTTATGAGCTGTGAAATATGTGGGAAGAAAACCTGAGCACCTGTTATATTCCTCACACTGCTGACATCCTAGACTTACTTGCTTCCATCTACTCTGACATATGGTCTTGGATTCAAAGAAATATGTGGGCTTCAGAGAAAGAAACAATTTTTTCTTCTTTTACACATGCTGTGCATAACTCTCTTTCTACAATTTCACCAACAAGAGAATACGAAACCTCACAAGGGAATCTTAGAATGCCAGTAGTCCTATAGTTATAAGAGCCCCATCGTGGGCTTTTCTATGCCCAGTTGACAAGGGGGGGGGGGTCTGTTTCATCCACCATCTACCCTTACCGTGGCCTAAGAGGTATGAGAAACACACTGAAAATCCCCTGACAGTGAAATTCTGTTTCAGGGCTCAATCTTCAGCTTGCTTTCCCCTGCACTCTTAGTGGCCTTAGTTTTCAATGATGGTGTCTCCTATAAGCATGCTTGTTCTTCCCAGCACCTCCTCTGATCTCTCCTTCCCTTCATTTGTGCCACCCAAGTCCTGACCTACAAACGAAGGGTTGACATCCTTGCTCTGACCGAGCGGATTAGACGCCCCTGAGCCCAAGGACCATCCTGCCCGTTATGAACAACATCACAAGCACTGTTTAGTGGGCTGGGAAATGATGCCAATACAGTTCCCATGCCCTGTCCAGCACAGAAAGCAGGAAATAGGAAACACTTTGTCCACTCACCTCAAATTGAAGAGAAAATTTATAGTCAGAGTCTTTGGCCATATCCTTGATGTAGGCGTCAAAGTCGTCCAGTTGAACCGGGCTTTGTCAAACACAAAGAAAGACATGTTTTAAGAATTCTGTTGATAGGTATTATCTATTGTTTAACACCATATTTCTCAAACGTGAACGATTTTCTTGGAGAAAATAAAAATTTTACTTCTCAAATGTTAGCACTCATCTTTCTTTCTTTTTTTGGGGTTAAAGCTACAAGTCCCTATCATGTTGTAATTCAAAAGAGAACCATATGTATTAAACTTTCTTGTGATAGGAGAAATCTCTAGATTTTAAATTGGCTCTTATTCCAGCAGTGAAATATTATATATATGTGTACTCATATACACTTGTATATGTGTTGTTTCTAGAAAACTCTGGTTTATGGGAAAGGACAAAGGATTAGAGTCTGAAGACCTGTTTGAATTATGATTTTGCTTTTTTGACTGTGTGATCCTGGAGAATTTACCTAACTCTTCTGAGTTCAACATTCTCATCTATAAAATACTATAGTCATGCCTACTTCACAAGGTTGACACACGCCATATTGAAGAATCTTGTAGGTTTAAGCAAGCTTTACAAGTATAAGGAATTGTGCCATCTACCCAGAGCAGAGGCACGGTGGTGGAATGAAGCATTTCTCCAGAGAGCTCCCAGTGCCTCGCTCTGAGACAGCCATGTTTCAAGGCTTGCTTGTCTATAGAAGTATTGAGATGGTTCAGAGGTACAATCAAGTAATATATCCCAGCTTATGTTTCTGCATCTGTAGCAGAAGTTCTCACCTCTTTTCTAGTGTTTTTTTTTTGTTTGTTTTTTTGTGCATGTGCATGAGAATTAAATTTTATTTCCTGTAGTTTACTGTGGCTGCTTATCTCTTCTTGAGCCTACCTGTACCAATCTGCTCCCTAAGCTTCTGCAGGATGCCACCCTCTGTCAGCTAACCTAAGTCTTTCCACCTTGGCAGGGTCCACATAGTTGACCTGTCCCTTAGTCTTGTTGCAGCTTTTTCAACTTATATCATCTACCTGTGGTCTTACGTCTTACCAGGAAATACATAGTGTTTAATAGGTATTTGTCTAAAGTTGTTGACTAGCTAATCTGATAGATTAATTTAGGTTAAGATTTTAGTAAATTTTAAAAGGCATTATACGTCCCAGTAATATATTTAAACTTTAATAGTTTTACTTAATAATAGTAACATTAATGACTTGTATCCATAAAACTTACTATAGATCATAAATATTCACATATATTATCTTGCTTGGTTGATGGTTGAGGCAGCCATGGACAACATTAGCCCCATGCTCCAGATGATAGAACCAAGGCTCAGAGAGTTAAGTGAGTCATCCAACATCACGTGGCTACTAAGCGTAGAACCCTTACTAGAACCCAGGGAGAATGATTCCTGGTTAAAAGCTTTCCCACTTCAAACTTGCTGTCCTCCAAAACAATGGCTGAATGTGGGGCTCCTGGCCTGGAATGGACTATATTAGAGCTGCACCATCTGGCTGCTGTCTTTGAGCAGTGCGTTGACCTTAAAGTTGGATTTAATCATTCTAGTTTTCATCTCATTACCAGGCAAATGGGAGCATCAAGATGGAAAGTGAATTGGAGAAAATATTTATGGGTTAGAAAAAGCAAAAGTAGGAAGAAGAGGCAAAATAAAGACAGAGGAAGAATCAGCAACTAGAAGAATGAGCATCAGGGTGAGGAAGAAGATGGCAGGGAGGAGAAAAAGAAAGCTGAAAGGGAGCAGAGATCAACAGGACAAAGATTTAAAGGGAAAAAGGGAAAGAGAAGGTGTGGAAAGGAGTGGTGGAATGAAGGTAAGTGGAGACAGGAAAGGGGAGCTGGGGGTGGTGGGGAGGCGTTTGAGTGAAAGAGAAAAGTAAAGAAAGGTGAGCAGGAAAGGCCCTCAAGAAATGGCTTTTAGAGAAGCAGGGAGGATTAGAAGGAAAATAAGAGGGAAGGAGGAAGTTAGTGTGATGTGAGGTTTTGGCTTGTGGGCAGTGCCACCAATCCCACACTCTACCTCAATTTTTGTCCACATCCTGCTTCTCCTTCTCCTGTCTGCCTGGGTCTTGGGAGGAGCAAGCCCTGAAAGAGTCTCTGCTTTTGGTCCTAAGACTCTGTCCTGTAACTTCTCGAGTCTATGCCTCTCTACCTCACTTAATAACCCAACCAATAATTTGGGGCAAGAAAGTCTTCCTGTTTCTGTCAAATCATTCCTTCCAGGTGGCAGTCCTCCTCCTCTGTTTCAGCTGATCTTGTCTTTCCTACATCACTTGATACATGCAAGTGGAATGTGTACTCATTAGATTTAGGAAAAATTATCCTGTTATTTATATGTGCCACAAAATTATATGTCACTCAAGGCTAAATAGAAATATTTTTGCATCCACTTTTCTTTTGTACTATGTACTCCATGGTTTCGTCCCATTAATGTGGATGCCATAGATCTGGCCGGAATCTCTAATTGCCTCATATGAATTCACCAATATTCTATCTTACGTAAGCATCAAAGATGAACTCTATTTATAGGAATGGTCTACTTTTTATATGCAGTGTTTTAATTAAAGGCCTAGAGGTGATAATCTGGTTAGTCTTTTGAAATCAACTGATGGCTAATTTTCACTCATCACAATCTTAATTCTTATGACATAACAGTTTAGTAGATAGTGAAACCACAGGCTATCTAGAGAAATTATCCTTTTCTATTTACTGTAAACATTTACTGAGACAGCATTCTGCCAAGTATTTATTATAATATCAAAGAGAGTGAAAGCCTTTTCCTGCAATAAGCACAGAATTTCAAAATACAAAATGGCAAAGGTTTTTAGACAACTTTGATGTAGCTAAATATTAGATTTTTTATAGATTTAGAATAGCAGACTTCCTTCTGCGAGACTTATAATTCTGGATTGTCCATTCTGTCTCAGATTTCAAATGGTGATTATTTTCCTTATTCCTGACGTAGTTTCTGTGATACACTTTCTCAGTGGTCACTGCCATCTGTTTGTATAAACACACAAACACATAATAGCTTAGCCATTATAATATACATTTGCCTCTTTCTTAAGCGTCCCTTCTATTTAAAGATAAGCAATCTCTTTAACTTGAAAAGTTTAGATTATTACGAAGAGCATTCATTTTTATATGAAATATTTGTAAATGAAATAGTAAGAAAAACTTACATCAAAGTTGCTAAGAGACTAGATCTTAAGTGTTTTCACCACAAAAAGAAAAATGATAATTATGTGACATGGCGGAGGTGTTAGTAAAGCTACAGTGGTAATCATATTGCAATATATTGAGTATCAAATCAACACATTGTACACCTTACACTTCCACAACCTTATATGTCAATTATATCTCAATAATAAAAAAAACTTACTTAGTCAGTTTCCTCTTCTTTAAACCATTTTTACTCCTGAGAATTAAAAAAAAGACAAATTTATCTGGGCAAAAGAATTGATAAACATAATGATTAAACTTGAAGAGTCTTCAATAATTACATCAGGCACCTCAATTTTATTTAATTTTCATTAAACATATCTCATGTTTGTTTAATTACTTTTCCTTAAATGAGAAGATAATGATAATAATTTCAGATTCACTTTTACAAATTTGATTAGGCTGCACTTCATAGATCATATTTTCCAAAAACTGAATTCTAGAAATATAATAATTTCTTGCTGCCAGTGAATAAGTTGCTAAAGTACTTTGTAAATATATAGAAGTATCCACTGCCTGAACACTCCAGGCTCTACAGGCAAGAAGAAAAGAATCGGAGAATAAAAGTGAGCACTGACGATGGGAGGGTGGATGTATTGGTCTCTTAATTAAAGACTAAAATAAGCTTTTCAGACATTTTTGTTGGGCATGTGAATTTGTGCTATCGTGTTGGCATGTGTTTTATATAATTCTCTTATGGCATTGTTCTTATTCAATTTTGAATTAGTTTTTAAGCTGTCTGAAGAACTATCTGCTTGTTCTGAATTCATGACTAGTCTGTATGCTCAAACACATGCAATGCTAATGTATGCTTCATACATAATGCTGTGCATGTCAATTACATTTTTAAGGGGATATTTAGGGTAATCGTTTTCAACCAACAAGTAAGACAATTGATCTAAGTTAGCTAACGCTAAGATAGTATCTACTGAAACACTTAAATATTGTATTTTTATTGTCTTATTTAAATGATAAATATTGATACATGACTGTGAGTGACAATTTTTATACGTAATTTTTGAAAGTCTTTAAATATCAGTGGAAGCACCCAACCTTTCAGAAAATAAACAATCTGTGGTAAATAACCAGCTGTGATCTGAGGACTGTCATGTGCCAAAATGTTTATTTATATTGAAAATTATGAGTGTTTGAATACCTCCACTTCTGGAAAGCCTTAGCAGAATCAAGCACACATCCTCTGTGCTTTCATAGCCCGTTGCTTATGGAGTATTTCTCACATGGTCTGACTGTCGGTTGCTTATGCACTTCTTGATAGACTGCCCTCTGCCCCCAGAGCTGAACACAGTTAATGGTACGCGTAGGAGGTGGCCAACAGATGCTTATTTAATTGAATTGAAACAAAACATCTTTGCTGTGTCACGCTCATGACTTTACTTAATGATTCAATTAAGAATTTCATTCTAGAGTTGGGCATGTGAGGTCCACTTGGGGAAATGGGGCTTGTGGATGGAGTGGAAGTAATGCAGGGTAGGAAATGTAGGGAAATATCCAGAAAGAAAAGTGGTGTTTCTGGTTTTCATTTTCTGGTTTCACGTAGTTTGAGTTCTTCTTCCTTCTGAGTAAAGACAATCCATTCAATAGTTTCTATCCTGTTTTTTCTCCTTCATCCTCTTTGTCTTCCATACTTGGGATTTAGAGGGAATAGACACACCAATTTTTACTTTGCCTCTCCTTCATTCCCTCAAGACACACTGTAATGTTGGACAGAGCTGTATCATATAGGCATTTGAAACCTAAAGAAATACTTACTGAGTAACTTTTTACTTAGCTCTTGTGATGATAATTTAGTTAACTTTAGGAATCCCACATTTATTTCGCCGAGTAGGAGCCAACTACTTTAGTGCTTTACAAAAGCAGAATATTAGCATAGACAACTAACAGTTCTGGTAAAGTCAGGAGGCTGCCAATATATTTTGTGATTGGGAGTAAAATTTAAAAAAAATGGAAACCTTTCCTATCCAAACAGACTTTAAGGGAAACTGGGGCGAAATAAATGTATGTGGGAGGGTGACACTGAATAAATTCAGGGCTGAGTTTTTAAGCTGCTACTATTTAGCAGTGGTGTAGACATCTGATTCATGGAGGGGAGTCACTTTTATTTTTTTTCAATCTCATTCATTGATTGAATGAGCTTTAAATACAATGTAAAGTTCTACCACATGTTTTGTATGACATTGTCATACACTTATCTTCATATGTGTGTAAGTGTATGTCTTCATGATGTGTGTACAACTTTCATTATTCTGATTAGATTTTGCTGAATTCCTGTAGATTCCAAAAGGTTCCTGTATCCTAAAGATATGGGACAGGATAGGACTGAATTATGAGACTCCACAGAAACACTGATAGAATTTTCCTACATTTTCAGTTGCTGTGCTAATGCTAAGACTAAAATCAGAGGAAAATTCACTTTTAAACATGTAAGTTAAGGCTTTGCTAACAATTTTAACTTCAGTACATTACGGAAAGAGCTAGTGTGTGTGTACGTTACAGTGAAAATTTTGGGTAATGATTACTTAATGTATCTTCTTGTCTTTGCAAAAGATTTTCTGAATAACATAAATAACAGCCATCAGTCATACACTATATATACATAGAGGACCATGCACTGCTTTTAGCTTTTCTGTTTCACTTATATTAGGCAAGGTTCTAAACCCTAATGACTTCAAGAAGTTAAGATGAATTCTTCATAAGTTCTTCATGGTTATGACAGTCTTGGAAAGCCAAACAGACTGAAATTCATTCCAAAGAGGAATACGAGGCAATGGCAGAGACATGGGATTTATAATGGTTAAAAACAAACAAAAAAACCCCCAAAACATAAACCCCCAAAACTCTAGATGCCCCCAATTTCATAAGCACTACTTACTCTTTTATGAGCTAAATGGAAATCATCCTTAAATCTTAAAGTGGCCTTTAGAGTTATATCATTCTCTGAATAGAAGATGCAATAACCATGAGTAAAGCTGAGCAGTTTAAACTCAATGTTACTTCGTGCTTAAAATGTCAACTGTTGAGGACTGAATACTTGAGTAGAGTATGGGGTGACTATAGTAGAAAAAAAAGAGAGTAATAATACTGAATCCAGATAGAGCTAGCCCAAATGAAGTGAGCTTCTTTGAACAGGAAACACAATCTGAGATCATGAGTCAGAAATCCTGGCAGAATATAATCTTGAGACTAAGCCAACGGGCACTGGTGCTCCACACTGATTCTGCTATCATCTCTGGAAAAGATTCAAGCAATACTATGAGAGAGGAGCCTCTTGATTTCCACACAACCTACAGAGCCATCAGGAGGATTTTAGAAAATCAACAGGAACATATATTTCCATGAAGTCGACAGTTTAGAGAAGCTGGACAGAGTGTTAGGAAGGAGGAAGGGTGGGTGGCTCTATTATTTGTGGTGGTTGTTAGCAGGGTAGGTGACATATGAAGACAAACACATCTGATGGAGAATTAAAAATGACTATTTAGCAAATGAAAGCAGGGGAAAATATTCACAAGGTATTAGATGAAGAGAGAAGTGGTAAACAGTCAGGAATTTGGGTGGGTTTGTGAGTACTGCGTTATTCTTGAAGGAGCAGGGACCATGAATATTACTTCTTTTATAGCTGGCATGGCACAAGCCTAGGGCTGAAAATACGATTATGTTCAGCGTGTTTCCATTGATTGATATGTGGGCAGTTTACTGAAAGTGACCCAAAGCATGGGGCTCTGTGTTTTCTCTTCTCTTCTCACCTGAAGATAACCATTTATAATCTCAAGAACATGCTTCTAAAAACTGTTGAAGGGCTTTTTCCCCCTAATTTGGGTCTCATGCTATTTGATCAGTACTATATAGCAGACCATGAAAGGGTTGCTGAAATTTGAAGATGTGTTCATCAGGGGCACTAAGAAATACATGCAAATAAGCATAGGCTCACCTAATATAAGCTTAAAACAAACTGTGGAAAATGAGAAAGTCCAAGAATTAAGCAGGAAAATGAATATAATATTATAGACATCTTTCATTTTAATTGAAATCTGTGGAGGGTAAATTTAAGTATCCTTTTTGCTACAAGTAATCTAATGATAGGTTGAATACTTGAGGATGATTAATAGATGCTCAGTTAAAAGTAAACGTATGTTTTGAAGGTGAAAACAGAATTTATGTGCACTACTCATACCTATAAACTATCTGATGTTAAATGCTTAAAATATTGAGTTGACTATGGTGAAGCCCTATACTGAAAACTGTTGTTAAAACAAACTTAGAATAACAGCAAGTGGGTCCTTATACCCAGTACATTCCTCTCTCTGGCTTTATTACTTATACATTGATGTTTACTATGTTTCAAAAATTTTCCTCTTGTCTCTCTTTTTAAATAAAATACAAATTCTGGTATCAACAATCTCTGTTGTGAGGAAGTCTTTTTTTAATATTTCTTCCATTGCAACTTGAAGTCCTAAACTTTGCCAGCTGTTTCCTCCAGAGGCGCTGAAGTACATTTGATCAATTCGCTTTTTAAATAAATAACTCTCCAGATTGCTTTTCATCTTTCCTTCTCCCACCCCGTGGGCCATGTTTTCCAGTCCATGAACTATTTTTATTGCTTTTTTCTGAGTTCTTCTCAAGTTGTTCACGTCTGGATCTGTATGTACATAATTTAGTACCTAAACACCATAGGCTAATACTTAAGGACAGTGACTTTTTGGTCAGTTTTCGGGGACGACTTTACCTTTTTTCTTATGGCTCAGGAAAGGAAATACTCCTTCTAGATACTTTAGTCCCAGAATTCAAGACTACTATTATTATATTTTATAAAAATGAAAAAGATAATCTTTGAGATTTGACTATTAAAATGATTTAAAAGTCAAGAAAATAAGATTTAAAGGAGATTACTTTTTACAGAGGAAAGAATAGATTTCAGAGAGACCCGGGTTTGGAACGTAGATTTTTTTATATAGTAGTGTGATGTTAAGATAGTTAATCTCCTTAAGTCTCTATCTCTACATGTCTAAAATGAAGCTGATAATACTCTCTGCAGAGTTGTGGGGACAATAAATTAAGATAATTATACGTAGAGGCTTGCACACAGTCCGGTGCTCAATATTCATGGGGTTAGCACTATTATGAAAACATGGAAGCTCCAAATATGGAGGATAGTACTCTGAGTTTCTCCACCTTAATGCATTTCCACCTTCTTGGAAATATAACACTGTCTGATGGATGGAGAAGGTAAGGAAAATGGAAAGCATCATTTACAAAGATGGGAGGCCAACGGATTGACTCAATGAAGAAACAAATGGCTTGTAATAAATGGAAGAAAAGCTTGCCAAAACATCACAAGAAGAGAATTTAATTGGGAAAACATTATTGTTAGCATCTTGATACCATTAACTGCTTTAATCTGTTTCAATACATGATTAATAATTTTAGATGCTGCTAAACACATAAAATAATTTAAAAAATTTTTCCTTTTTGTTTACTTCCTGAAAGCTAACTTTGAAAGATTTTGTGTTAGGTAAACAGTAAAAAAAAATCACTTACCAAGGATTAATATAAAATGCCAAAAGATAATCAGTCCAAAGACATGAGGGTAGCAGAGTTAAGAAAGCAAATATACTCCTACGCCTGTGAGCATTAATAGATAACAGATGTAAAGATGAAAAAGTGGCAAGAGTTAGTAATATAAACTGTGAACAGATATCAGTAAATTACCTACTGGGATCAATTAAAATGACAAGCACCTTAATTACAATTAAATATTATTCCATTCTGTGAAATTTAGACACGAAGGTTTAAATGCTATAATATTGCCCAAATCAGTTTTATTCACACACGGCCTTATTGTAATCAGGTATATTTCTTTCAACTTATTTTTTGTTAGTTAATCTGCTATTAGGTGATTACATTTTGCATTTAGTTAAATGAGGCTCTTTAAATGCCTCATTAGTAATCTCGAGTCTTATTCTTGGATATTACCCTTGCAAAGCTTAAGCTTATTTTAAGAAATCTCTATAACATCATTTGATGGCTAAGAGCAGCCTGTGTGAGGAGGTATAAACAGTCAGTTTATGTATACTGATTCTGGGAAAGACTCTAAGCTTTCAGGCCACATTCTTATAAAGCTGTACTACTAGGTGTGTATTTCTATGTTCTTTTTAGTTTAAAGGAATACATCATTTCTAAACACCAGCCCTTAAAACAGAGGTATGGTAGGACACTCAGGTGCCTTTCATTTAAGATAAGTAGCTCATCCACTACCTAGTCAGTAATCTTACTATATTCAGTTGGATGAGAGCAAAATTACTTCATTTCACTTTAATTCTAATTCAGACTGTTGATTTAAAATCCCTGGTTTGAATCCAATTTCAGATATTTGAATTACTTGTAAAATAGAACAATCATTCACATAGATTTAAAAATATCCCATGGCTGTCTCTATAGTAATTCTGAGAATCAGGGGAACAAATGCTGTCACCTTGTCACTTAGTTGCTACAAATCCCCACTGAGATATACCTATTCTCAGTTAGCCAGAAAGTGCTGGTGTTGGCAAAACTGTCTTTGCCAAGTGCAGCAGAAGAATTGTCTTGATTTTATAGAAAGGTCCGGAAGCGAACTCTCTTTTGCCTCAGTTCTCCCATAAATTCTACACATTGTGCCTGGTAGTGAAGTCGGTCAATATGCAGCTCTCCTGAGTCACATGGATAATTGGATCAGTTCCTACATGGGCCACTCATCGCTGCTCTGTCACTGGGCCTTTTTTCGGGGTGAGCCAGGCAAGAAGAAAATATCAGTGAGTCAGTCTCTTAATCTGGGAAAGAGTGGCAATATATGTGAACAAACCCAGAAATGTTTTCTGACTTTTTACCATCAAGAGTGAATAGGTTTCTTTTTCTTCGCGGTTGGATTAACCATATTTTAAAGCAAAATTCCATTCAGGCTAAAATTTTAAAATAGCATAACATATTGTCTTGTTAAAAAGAATCCTATTTCAATTAGATTTTCAACTAAAGTGGGTATCAACTAGATGCCCATCAGGGAGGCAGAATTTATATTTTAAATAAAGTCCTCCTTCCCTCTATTGATCATATAGAGTTTCCAGTCTCACATATCTATTGCTTTAAGATTAACCATTTTGGGGGATTAGGAAACAGAAAAAAACATCATTTACCAAGGATTAATATGAAATGTATACATTTAAATGTGCTTTGCATGGCTGCTTGCAAAAGAAACAAACTAGATCATGTAAGCAGTGCTAGCTTCATATTAAATCGTTACTCAATTAGCAACTTAGTTGGGTATTGATGGCGTGTATAGGATTGTTAATTCTCATGTATCATCGTGATGGTATGATGCCAACCAGTTTAATCTCCTGACAATGCTTTCTTAATTCTCAAAATACCTCCTCCCTCCAGCATACTCAAGTATAAAGAAAAATGAGGCCATGTTTTCTCATGGACTTTCCTGGCTTTGATACTTATTTACCTGTAAGTATAAGAGTTGAGAGCCCTGGGCTGTATACTTCTGGATTTGGGAACAGAAGTGGTGGCTCATATCTCCAGGCACTGAAACCTGAGTTCTAAATAGAGATGCTGCTCTGTCTCCTGCTGCTTCAGTGGTGTGGCTCCTGCATGTAAGCCCTTCTTTGGAATGGTTACGGGGTACTTGCGTGACTGAGTTAGTTCTTGGTTTAATAGAGTAAATACAGGGCAGACTACTACATTTTCTCTACTCCATAATTGTATTAAACCAATATATCCCAATATACACTGTGAAGAAGATCTAACCTTTGTAAGTCCATTGTCAAAGAAATTATGAAAGGATAATCAGACAAAACTATTTATCCCCAAAAGATAGTACAATAAAGTTTGGAGTGCACACAGCATAGCTAAGGTATCTAGAGGCTTGTTGCAGAAGAACACTCACCAGTTGTATGGAAGCTTTCCATCCCTCTCCAAAGATGCAAAGTTGACAAAAGTTCCTGCTCCACACTCCCTGTTTGAAAGGAACCACGAAATCAAGGTTACTGCTTGGCAGCGCATTCTTTTACCTTGACATGAAAGAGAGTCTTTACTGGCTTATCACAGCATTACATTTAAAAAAATCTAATAAAATTTCCATACATTCCTCTTTCACATTCAATGAAAAATAGAAAGATGAAACGAAACAAAGCAACATTTCACAAGGTCACACACACCCAAATCAAGTTACATGAGGCCAGAAGGATTCGGTTCACAATCCTTCCCAAAGGGCTCTCAAGATCCTAACATAAATCTTTGGACTATTTGGGGTATAATATTTTTTACAAAGACTTCAATAGTAGGGTACAGAAACTTTCCTAGATAAACTGAGGGTTTCCATTTTTAGCAAATATTCTTTGTGGGTTTTTTTTAAAAATAGCATTTTGACTTTCTCTCTGTAACGTTGGTGGATCAAGCTGAACTGTTTCCTTTCTCGAAAATTTTCCCCTCATGTCGTGATGGCCATATTATTCATCACTTGAGATAAGAGCAAAAGAGTGATGCATATTGAAATAGACTGGCTTTGGTAATGCCTCTTATCCAGAATGTTGCTTATTAATCTGTCAGCAGAAAATACTGTTGAAGTGTTTTTTCTGGAAGTGGAGGAAAAAGGTAAACATATTTTCATGCCTTCTCCACCTTTATCTAATAATATACATGAATAATGTAGCTCACTGGCTGGTGCATCACATTTTTGCCTCTATAAGAAATTAATGGCCTTATTCAGAGTTGAAGCAGAGATTTTGACATTATTGGCACATGGGCTAATTACTTTAGTTATCTGCCTGTTCTTATTAGTGTGTCCTGAGAATAGTTTTCTTCTTTGAAAAATACACTAACATATTACCATATCATGTTGTGCTATAAATTACACATTGCTAATTAATTTTCCTATGTCAATTTCCTATTTATGGTATTTATTTGACACTCAAATTCAAAGATTCTTTTTTTTCTTTTAAAGATTCTTTTTTTTTTTTTTTAAAGATTGGCCCTGAGCTAACGTCTGTTGCCAATCTTTTTTTTTCCTTCTTCTCCCCAAAGCCTCCCAGTACATAGTCGTATATTCTAGTTGTAGGTCCTTCTCGTTCTGCTGTGTGGGACGCCACCTCAGCATGGTTTGATGAGCAGTGCTAGGTGCACACCCAGGATCCCAACCTCTGAAACCCTGGGCTGCTGAAGCCTAGCACGTGACCTTAACCACTTGGACATGGGGCTGGCCCTCAAGAGTTCTTAATCTGGGGTCCAAGGATAGAATTCAGGGCTGTAGGGACATATGTGGAAAAAAGCACATCTTTTTTTCTGAAATTTAGCAGTTCCTTCAATTATTAAAGCAGACAACAAGCCACAATAACATCATCAGTTCTTATGAAATTTACTAACAATAGAAATTGCAGGTCATTCCCCATATGATTTCCCAAGACACAGCCCTTAAGGAGAAAATAGCTCTTATAGACTAATGTATCTTCTTAGCACCTAGAATTGTGTATTCACTTAGAAAGTGCTACTTATATATTTGCTATATATTTATTGACTGAGTGCACATTTGTGACAGAAAGGGTGGCGGTGCTGTCGATCAGAGTGGGGAGCATGTGAAGAGGTGCAGGAGGAAGAAGAGGAAAGGATGAGCTAAAAAAAAAGAAATTGGAGATATTTTTCTATAAAAGACCTGCTGCAGATATTGAAATATTATTCATCACTCTGATGAAATCATGAGTTATTAGACATCCTACTAAATATTATCTAATGTACTAATAAAGGAGAATATAATACATTTGTTTTTTAAATATTTTGATTACCATATTTTAATATAATTAAAATCTTCTTAACCCTATGTATTTTATTTTATGCACTTACAAAGAAAGCATTATTCTTGGAGGAGATCCACAGGCTTCATCAGACTGCCAGAGAGGATCATGGCACAAGAAAATGTTAAGAATCTCTGCTCTAATGACCAGCTGGCAGAAGTAGAACCACTCCTCCTAAGTGTCTTGTTGTATACACCACAAAAAATGCTCAGGCAATAATACCCTCATAAATATCATGACTTCCATTACTTCATCTCTACCAGCCCCTCCACTATCACTGCTATGAGCTCATATTTATTGCATACTTCCTATGATGCTAAGCTTTTACTGCATTATTGCACCCAATTATCCACTGCTGTAGGGGCTATTATCATCTCTTCTTGATATACATTCTTTCCCTGGCCTCCAGTCTACCACACTATCTTAGTTTTCCTTACACTCCACTGGATGCCTCTTGTCAGTCTCTTTTGCTATTATCCTTTTTTCTCATTGAAAATTTTAATATTAGATTGTTCTGGTGCTTGATCCAGGGCCCTCTTCCCTGATCTACCCTTACTTCCTGGATGTCCTCCAGTCTATGGCTTTAATACCATTTATGTGCTAACGCTTCTCAAATTTGTATCTTCAGTTGCAGCCTTCTCTCCTGAACACCAGACTTTTATGTTCAACTGCCCACTCCATGTCTAACGCTTGCAGCCATCCCAGTCTTGTCATTTCCAAAACTGAAGCCTTGATGTTCCCTTTACTCTGAAATCTTTTCACTTGGAGTTCTATTTTAGTTTAAGGCACCTCCACCCTTTCAGTTTCTAGGGCCAAAAACCTTTGAGTCATTCTAGACTCATTCATTTCCACTCCGCATGCAATTTGTTAGCAAATCCTGTTGCCTCTGTTTTCAAAATACATCTGCAAGCTGATAATTTCTCCCTACCTCCATTGCTGGACTGAGCCATTACCATCTCGTGACTGGCTTACTATAATGGCTCCCCGAGTTGATATGCCTGCTTTTGTCCTTGCCTCAGTACAGTCTGTTTTCTACACAAAAATCAAAATGAAAATATTCAAATGTAAATCAGATTTTTTGCCCCAAACCCTGCATTTGCAGCCTGTTTTACTCAGAGTAAAAGCTAAAGTCCTTACAACAGCTTATGAAGTACTAAGTGATCTGACATCATCTCCTGCTACTCCTCCTTTCATTTCCTCTGCTTTAGCTAGACTAACCTCTCTGTTATTCTTTGAACATGCCAGTCATACTCCTGCCTCAGGGCCTTTGCACTGGCTCTTCCCTCTACTGGACATACTCTTCCCCCAGATAACACATGCCTAACTCCCTCATGTTCTTCAAACCTTTTCTCAGATGTCACCCTTTCAGTGAGACCTACCCACCTCCCAGATCTCCTTCCCATATCCCCATAGTGTACTGCTAATTTCCCTTAATCCACTTTATTATTTTTCTCTTATAATCTGCTAACGTACCATGAAATCTTTTAACTTTTATCTTTATTATTTATTGTCTATCTCCTCCACTAGAATACGAGCTCCATGAAGGCAGAAATTTTTGTCTGTTTTATAGACTGCAAGACCCCAAGCACTGGAGGAGTCTGACACAGAGCAGGGATCCATTAATATTTGTTAAATGAATGAATGAAGTTTCAGTGAATGATACCCTGTAGGTTGTACATTAGGATTTGACCCCAAGGACTGTAATTTCTGAGCTTTATACTCTAGCCACAGTGCAGTACCACCTCCCTCCTTATCCTTCTAAGATTTGTTCAAATGCCAACACTGAAGAAGCTTAACTTTTATATTCAGAACTAATGTCTTTTCTCTACTTTCTTGGTATCTAATTTTCACCTCCTTTCTGGTACAGGTCAGTTTATACCTTTAAATATCTTGATTTGTGTGCATATCTCCAGCTAGGCTCTAAGTTCCTGGTAGACAGCTTGGATTTCTGAGTTTTCTTTGACTATGCCGTATAAGGCATTGATTAAATCATTATGGACAGATAAATTTATTTATAAATAAGTGAATGATAGAACTCTGAGACAGGAGGAGGATGCCAATTGACAATTCAGTAGGCTAACATCAGGCAAATATAAACTTGAACCAAATTTCCCAAATCCAATAGTATTCAAGTGGGCAACAGTTTTTCTTCTTTTTTTTTTTGGTGAGGATGATTGACCCTGAGCTAAGACCTGTTGCCAATATTCCTCTATTTTTTTTGTGTGTGGGACACTGCCACAGCATGGCTTGATGAACCGTGTGTAGGTCTGCATCTGGGATCCGGACCTGTGAACCCATGTTGCCAAGCAGAGCATGTGAACTTAACCACTATACCACCAGGCTGGCCTCAACAGATTTTTATGAGAGTTGATGGATTGTTGTGATTACGTAAGAAATCATGGAAAAGACGAGAATATGCCCTGATGAAAAATGCCTCAGTGGTCAAAGGAATAGGGAATCACCAAAATCATAAATCAAAAGGCTTTTCTAACTGCAAGAAAAATGAAGCTGCTGACAACTCTGAGTAATAGGAACAAAACTAAGAGGAGACCTTTAATGGACCTAATCACAAACTCTATGAATATTTTCTGATAAAAAAGCTTCCACAGAACTAATGATGAGAGGGATTTTTTTCTTTCCGGTGGTCTCCACACGTATTAACTCCTTTCATTCATCATACTGTGCGGGCGTAGATCTTTACTCCAAAATATGTTTGAGCGGATCCAAATATAACGAATGGACCCCTCTGTGTGGGCTACTTAAAATGACAAGATTGATAGTAAGAGGTCTGGCTTTGTGTAAGCAAACAATCCTTTGCTTTACCATTTTGATAGTAATGTTTTCTAAAATAATATGGAAAAGTCTACTTAGAAAACACACAAAATAGAAATAGGCACTGAAAACTGAAATCAAATTTACCACTGTACAATTTAGGTCTGCAAAAGCATATATGTATGATTAATAAAAAGAATTTTAAAGGCTGTAGGTAAAATAGTAACCAATCCTAACTTACCTAGCCATCTGCAGATGCTTTTTCCTGAGAATAATGAGGGTGACAAGCAGCAGTCCAATTAGTAGTGTGCTAAGGATGGCCAGCACTGAGATGACCACCACATTGGGATTCATCTCTGTAACTGAAAAGATAAGCCAGACATTTTCATTACAGCTTCCATTACATGGAAACTAACAGAACCATTCATTGTTTTTCATCTCAAGAGCAATGAACTTATGATGATGACAACAACAGCAACAAGAATGTTCCTCCAAGCCAGCAATGGTCTCTTCCTGGTCAACTATAACTTAGCAAAATTGATTGATAAATGGTGTTCAGCTGCCTGGAAGAATTGAGTCCATCTCAAAGGCCTACATTCAGGATGTTCTTATGAAGGGAAACTGACATGTGAAGACTGTGCGATCATTCAAAATCATTTGAAAACAAAAAATCTGGAAGTATTATCATTGCTTAACATTTTCAAAAGCTTATGGAGTGGAAGGTTCTTATTTTATGCCCGTGACTCTAAAGTCAGAAAGCACAACTGTATATTTCGCTCACAACTAATAATGTATATGAAAAAGGCATTAGCAAGCGACCATCTGCTGCTCCACTTAACACCTCGCTAGAAGCAGGCATTCTGATGATCTGTAACCATATGTTGAGGGGTTTTCCATCTGCGCAACTCAAGAGACTAAACCAATTAATAAGTTGTAGGACCCTTAAGAACAGGGGTCTTGTCCCTTGCATATACTTTATATAATGATCAGTCTACGATGGCACTCATGCATTGCCTAGTTTATCACACTACATGAAAAAGCAGGATATCAAAGGCAGGAATATATGTTCAATGTATAAAACACTTAAAAGTGGACCAGAAGAGAATGATACCATCCTCTGCGTTGATCATAAAATCACAGAATTGGCCAGTATATACAATCCCTAATGCTTCGCATATTGTCACTTTCTGTTTGGGCCAGCCTGGTTCCAGTTCATGGGCAGAGTACTTGCACAGAAAGAACCCTGAACTCCCAGTCATCAGAGCTTGTTCAAGTTCACTTGACTATTAACCGCCTTTTGGGCAATCTATTTTATCTGTCTCTCTTGGCCTCATTTTCCTCATTTGCAACTAAGTTTAATGACATCACCTATTTCACTGGGGTGCTGTAGAGATGACAAGGAATAATGAACATTAAATTGTACTTAGAAAAGGGTAGAAGGATGTAGAAGTGAGAGACCATTAAAATATTTTCCAGGACCATTTTTGTCCTCTCTTCTGAAAACACAAAAATTATAAACAGAAAGCCAAAAGAAAAAAGTCCACTCTAGTCAACATTGAATATGGCCGCTAAATATATGATGAGTGTTGCAGAAATGAAAATGAACTCAGTAAAGAGATAATGTGATGGGAAACGTGGTTTTATTACAGGAGGCTTCATAGAGGGCCTCAGATTGCAGAACCAGACTCTAACAAACAGGGGAGGAAAACATACAACTCATAAAAAAGAATAAGGAAACAACATTATTCTAGATCTTTCATTAATTTCTAATTTCCCCATGTATGCTTCCTGCTTGATTGAAAGTTTCCTGCTTTGACCTGGTAATTTAGGTTTGCCATGATTTGATCAGTGACAGCTAAGAGCCAAAACAGATGAACTCAAGTTGATTAGGGCTCTGTGGCTACTCCTGAAGAGGATGATGAGGTTGATGATAACAACTAGCACTTAGACAGCATGTACTAGGGCTTTCTGTACATTATTTCTAACCCTCAAAACAACTCAACAAGGTACACATTATTATTCCAGTTTTAAAGATGAAAAAACAAAGGTTCAGAGATGGTAAATGTCTTTCCCTAAGTCATATAGCTAGTAAGTGCAATTTGGGATTAAAAGTAAGGGCTCCCTGACCCTAAAGCTTGGAAATTTTCAATGGAACATGGATTCCATTAAGAGAATAGAGATAGTGTATATTTAAAAAGAAAACATTAGGAAAATCTGGAAAGACATAATTTCCAAAGACGCCAGATTCCACTAACGCATGTAATTACCCATCGTTGAGACGGCTATGAATGTAGGAACACTGGGGCTGTCGTGGCTAAAGCTGGTGACACTACAGTTGTAGGCAGTGGCAGGAAGGAGGCTGGAGATGGTCACAACATGAGAAGAAACAGAAATCGGTTCCTGGAGATGCAGAAAGTAAGATAAATGTTATGCCACCTTTATCTGTTTTGTTGTTTAAATTATTTTTCATAGGTGAGTAGGTAATATAAGGACAGAGTAAAAAACTTAAAAGATGAAAAAAAGATAGCAGTGAAAAATGTTTCCTTGCGTGTCTATTCTCTATCTGCTCGATACTCTTCCATGGAAGCAGCCATTGTTGTCAGGTATTTTTTTCCTGTATTTTATTGATGTATAAACATATTAGATATAATTTAAAAAATCTAAGTGACAACATAGTTTACACACTGTTGTGCTTATTTTTTACCTTAGTTATCAGTATAATTTGATGCTCCTTCCATATCAGCATAGATAAAGCTGTTTTATTCTTTTTAAGGGATGCATAGACATCCATCGAAAGGACGTGCTTTATTCATCTAGTCCGCTATTGATGAATGTTTAACTCGTCTCTGATTTTTTGCCATTACAAACAATGCTACAGTGAACATAATTTCACAAATATGGCAACATATGTATATGTACACACACTCAATATATGTATGTGTGTAGGTATATATATATACACACACACACATTCATATACAACACCTGTGTGTGTATTGATGTACCTATATGTGTGAACATACATACACATATATATATATATATGCATATACACTCATATTCCTAGTAGTTGAATTGCTGGGTCAAAAGTTGCATATTTTTAATTTTGAAAGCTATTGAGAAATTGTCCTCCATAGACATTTTCCAAGTGACCCACCTACCATCAATGTGTGACAATGCCTGTTTCCCTACGCTCCTTCCAACACAGTATGTTTGCAAATTCTTTGACCTTTCCTATCTTATTAGCAGAAACAGTACCTCCCTGTAGTTTTACTTTGCATTTCTTTCACCAGGTCGATCATCTTTTCATATGTTTAAGATCCTTTTGTGCTTATTTTCCATGAAATATTTGTTTCGGGCTGTTGGTCTTTATCTTTTTTATTTGTAGTAGTTCTTTGTATATTAAGGACACTATCCCCTTTGTCTACATTCTCAGTTTTTAAATAGCATCTACCAAAGGCATAGCAACTTTGTGTTCTCAAAAATATTTAATATTAACCTATTCTTGAGTAGAACAAGTTGTTAATTTGGTGAGCCAATGGCCAGACTAGTGACAAGTACTACTGTACAATATGAAAAGATGAGTCAGCACCACCCTCTTTTTCAAAACAAGAAACACTCCTACCTAAAAATATGAGAGCCATAGGCACTTATTTCCCACTGCCATCTCTTTCACTCTCCTATTAAAAAATGATGCTAAGGAAAGACTTTTGCTAACAGGATTCAGTTGCAGTAAGTAGCTGCCCAACCATTTCTTTCTTAAAGGAAGACATCACTGTAGTTGCAGAGAAGAAAATCCACTACCAAAGCAGTTATTTTCAAAAAGGATTCTTAGAATAGAAAAAAGATTCAGTTGTTCAGTACAGATCAAAAAGAGACGTTTGTAGAAGGGATTTTCAAAGGGGAAGAGGAATCAAAGCAAATTATCTTAATGCTCAGTATGAAAAGATTCCTACTCCCAGAAATCCTTTTTTCTTCTCAATCTCATGGATTGCATTATTTAAAAAGCATCAATTATTAATGTTCATGGTATTGCTCTCTACATTGCATTTTGTAACATTTCTCAAAATTTTCCCTTTTCCTTCCATGTCTGACTGTAAAATATTTTTTTCTGGTGGCCTTCTTACCTCCAGAACTACTGGTTCATCTCTCGCAGTATTCTTCATATCTGCTATTTGTGATTCTAAAGCTTTAACAATCACCTCTCTCAACCTTCATTTTCCCAAACAAAACTGTCCTCTTTACTAAATAGACATAGAGCCTTCTTTTAAATTCTCTTAGTAGTATGGACCTCTCTTGTGGCACTTATGTTTTACTTCATTTATTTTTACACTAATACAATATCCACAATTTGTGAAAAAATTCTTTGAAGGCAAATATTGACTCTACCATTTGTGTCCCATACATTGCCTTTCACATAACTGGCAATCAGTTCATCTTTGTTAAATTATATTTTATATGGCCGTGTTTCCATCTCTTCGATCAATTTAAAGGCCAGTAGGAAAAATGAACCACTGTAGTTCTTTACTATGACCCAGAGTGGCTAAGGATTAGGGACAAAAGACAAATATGAAGATGAAAAGAAACGTTGCCATTTGGCAAGTTGGTTCTTATTACATATTTGGGGCTTGTTCTAAGCTTACTGTTAATTTCTATCATTGAAACACAAAAGCACAAATGAACAGTTTTAATTTTCTATAATTCAAACAAATAGAAGATTTTCATTTTGCTGAGATAATTAGCCTTATCAAAATTAACTCAGAAAAGGAAAATCAAGACTTACAGTACCTGCAGTTTTGTTTCCTGAGTAGAGCCGACTTGTTGACAGAAAACTTTGAAGAAATCAGCTACTCCCTCTTCCACCCACAGCAAAGTCACTGAAGTTTGGGTTTTGTTCACTGCAAAGAGTGATTTTGGAGGAGCGGGTTCTGAGCAAAGAAAAAGTTTTTAAAATTTAATTTAATTTAACATCTTCTTTCTCCTTTCACTAATCAGCAGGATAAAATAGGCAAGAAGTCCAAACAGAGATAGTTAAAAGCATCATAAAGATTTTACATTGCTTTTGAAATATGTCCTTTCACAAAGTCAGTCATCTAACTTGGAAGGCGAAATATTTTGCCTTTTTTCTCCCTTCCACTTTATACTTCTCTTTTTGGAACACTTCTGTTTTTTACTTCAGCTTTATTATAGATATAATCTATTAATAGTTTTTGTGTTATCTGCACTGGAGTTAGCATTACCCTGATAATATGGAATTTTCTGACTGAGAAGCAAAATCTGTACTTAAAATACTGAGAAAAATGAAAGTGGCATGCTCCCAGATTCCATCTGGTACTCAGCCAACAACCTGTCTTCCTGTCTCTGGAGACTCTTTGGAATAATTTAGTCCGAGGAATAGATTCTTGAAAATTTAGTCAAAATTAAGAAGGGTAAGCTAAATAGATAATATGATTTTGTAAGAAAAGGATTGAGGGGCTGGCCCGGTGGCACAGTGGTTAAGTTCGTGTGCTCTGCTTCCGTGGCTCAAGGTTTTCAGTTTCGGATCCTGGGTGCAGACCTACACTCATCAAGCCATGCTGCGGTGGCATCCCACATACAAAAAGTAGAGGAAGATTGGCACAGATTTTAGCTAGCTCAGAGACAATCTTCCTCAAGCAAGAAGAGGAAGATTGGCAACAGATATTAGCTCAGGGCCAATCTTCCTCACCAAAAACAAAAAAAAGAAAGAAAGAAAGAAAGAAAGAAAGAAAGAAAGAAAGAAAGAAAGAAAGAAAAGAAAGAAAGAAAGAAAGAAAAGAAAAGGATTGATGGAAGGAGACTGGATGGTTAATAAAATGTTAGAGGACTGATTTTCTTTGTCTTATTCTTTTAGGCATTTAATCTTGATCAATAAATGAATCCATTAGTCAAGTAAGCCATGCTGCCTGTGCCCCATCATACTCATTTCCAGTAATTGAGTTCATTCGACTTGTTGGCTTGAGACCAAACCCCTGCCTGGTCCCCAGTTCTAGGAAGTGGTCTGTTGTGTTGTTCCCCTATTTCTGAGTCTATCCTGGTCCCCTCCCTCTGCCCTTGTATTTTGAGTGTTGCTTTTCCCTCCAGTTCCTCCAGGATGCAAAGAGCTATGCCTGAACCTAAGTTCTTGAGCCAAGGTCCCTGTTACCTGCTGTCAGATATCCTTGACGTTGCTTGTTTGGACGTATCATATCTTGCAGTTTCACATGACAGCATACTATGTCCACCTGCATGTCTCTGTCGGACAACTACCCACACTGTTTGCTTGTTATTTGGATTTCTTTTTATTTGCCCCACCCTCCCAAGTCTGTTCTCCAGCTCCTGGCTTTTAACAGTACTTGAAAAAGCTCTGGAGGCCATTTCACTCCCTTGACAGGTATATGTCTTTGTGTGGGAAGGCTTAGACCTTCTTTCTAGAATATCATCATCATGGACCTGTCCAGAACCAAGAAGAATGTCATAATCATTCTTGACATGATTTACCGCAGGTGATCTAAATTTGTGTCCAACGAAAAAAGAAGCAATTTTCTTTCCAGAGGTAACTTGACAAGGTTAGGCAGAAGAGCTGAAGGAGGAAAGAGATGAGCTAGTCTTGGGCAAGCATAACTCACAATAGATATCAGGACCCCTTTCCCATTTGCAATGAATTGTCCACTCCTCTAGACATTGTATTGTCTCACTTCCTCTCTGAGGAAGACTCTTGATGAAACATAGGGGTCCTCTTTCATTTCCCACATCCTACATAATTGTCACTAACAGGATTATGAGCCAGAGAATGAGTCTTCCAGTGATTCTGACTTGTGTAGAGCTTGGATCTTTGGAAGAAGGTATGAGGTTGTCTGGGGTAGACATGGATGATTTGTTAGGCTGAGCCTGGGTTATTTCCCTTTTAAAAACACACACGACAGAATTGCTCCTCAGAGAGTCTCCTGGACTATGATTTGAATCCCTAGGATATCTGTATTTTTCCTCTCAGTGGGTAGATAAAAATAAGTTTAACTATCCAGTATGAACATTGCCCAAATCCTAATCTCCATATCTGACTCTTTACACACGTATTTCCGATCACCTACCATCTGCGCTACCTCAAATATCTCACTAGTACTTCACACTCCATATGGTCAAAACGGAACCTGGAGTCCTTGCCTTCTCGCAAGTCAATTCTACTTTCCAACTACTCTTGATGCTCTCATGAGCACCACCATTCTTTCAATGTCTAGGCTGACAATTTTGAGATTCTCCTCTTGCTTCTCCATCCAAGATAACATATCTTTAAAGAATTCTTGTCATCTCTTCCTTTAATTTATTCTTCTTATTAAATTGCATGTCCAGGCTTTTGTCACCACACTCATTGATCATTACAACAGTCTCTTACTCCTTCTCGCCTCTAATTGGTTCTCTCTTCATTTTGTCAATGAGGGCTTAAATCATCTTAAAACACCACTTTGCTCATATTAGAGCCTATCTGTGCAATGATCTATGATGATCAATGTCTATAATGTCAAATACAAATACGCCAAGTTTTAAAGATCTTACATTGGCCACATGCTACCCATCTAGCTTCACCACCCTCCTTGCTGCAAGGACATGCTGCCCCTGTTAAAGCTGTCTTCTCGCTGACCATAATACAAGCAGTACTCTTTCTCCACTCACCTATTTCTCCTCAGTGTACTCTTTCTTCTACTCTGATCATCCTAATGTCAAGAAAAGTCTTATCTTCTCCTTGAAACCTTATCTGATGACTCTGTCTTTTGATGGTCTATCCCTTCTCTGGCCATCTATTGCCCTTAACAATTTCCTATTTGTTCTATGTGAGTGAAGTCCTGACTCTATTAGATCCTACTAGTTTCTTAAGAATGGGGGCTATATGTTATACTTCATTTGGTCTTCACCTTGAACTAGCCACCTGTAAGTACTCAACAAGTCTGATCTATTGACCGATTCAAAACATAAGTCAAGATTCATTAACCTGAGGTGTTAAGAGTTAAGCATCAGGAAATGCCATACACACTGGGATTGAACTTTTATGTTCTCTGCCTTTTTGTCATGATCATGTTGGTAAAATCATCATATTTTGGTGGCAGAGTCAAAGACTGTCATTAATCATAAGTGTTCTCAGTAGTCTAAGGAATATGACTTGGATACTGGAGTGGGGAAGGTTTTTTTGGTCTGGCTGAAAATGTAGATCTAGGTGATAAATAGATCCTCAGGAAAATCTCCAAAGGGTCTGGTACCTCTAACAGCCATGTAACAAATTTTTCTTTTCAGGTGTTATATTGGGGCAATAGATTATTCCGAGGTGACTGTACCATTATCACTACATCCTTTTCTGAAAGACACGTGCCTATCTGCTCTGTAGGTCAATGCATAACATATACAAATCACCTGCTTGAAGACTGTTTAGGAACTTTGTGATAGATATATTTCCCTAGATATGCTAGGGAGAAATTTTACTCTGCTATTTCAAAGGAAACAAAGTTATTATAATATTTCATAAGTGCAGATATAATTGGATTGAGAGAGACTTATAATTAAATTTACCTACTCAAGACAACAGCTGCCCCATGGAATGTATTAAAGTGTTTGAACTGTATTGCCCAAAACAGTAGCCACTAGCCACAGGTAGCTACTGAGCACTTGAAATGCGGCTGGTCTAAACTGAGAGGTGGTGCAAGAGTAAAATACAGACTGGATATTGAAGACTTAGCATGAAAAAAAAATAAAAATATCCCATTAATAATTCTTTGTATTGATTACATGTTAGAATTATACTATTTTGGATATATTCGGTTAAATAAAGTATTTTAAACTTGATTTCACCTATTTCTTCTGACTATTTTGAAAGGTGGATGTTAGAAAATTTAAAATTACATATGTGGCTCTCATTACATTCCAATTGTACAGTAGTGGGTTAGAACATTTCAGAGCAGGAGTCTGGAAATTCTTGGCAGAAGTTGGTTGGAGAGGCCCCGATTTTGCTGTCTACCTCCTCTCATGAGAAGGTGAAGTCAGCTCAGCTCCACAGCCTAGGATGGCTTAGACGATTTGTGTTTCCATCCTCAAGAACAGGACTAAAAGTGGGTAATGGTTGAATATTGTTTAGGCAATTTCATATGAGCGAGAACATGACCACACGCAAAAGCCTTTTGATTGGTCTCTGTCTTTGTTGTGGCCTGAACTGTTTTCCTCCAAATTCATATGTTGAAGTCCTAACCCCCAGTACCTAAAATATGTGACTATACTTGGAGATGGGGCCTTTCAAGAGGTGATTAAGTTAAAATGAGGCCATAGATTGGGCCCTAATCCACTCTGACTGGTGTCCTTATAAGAAGAGGAAATTGGGGAAACAGAGACATCAAGGATGAACAGCCACAGAGAAAAGACCAATAGAGGACACAGCTGGAAGCTGGCCGTCTGTAGGCCGAGGGGAGAGGCCTCAGGAGAAAGCAAATCTTCTGACACCTTGCTCTTGGACTTTTAGCCTCCAGAACTGTGAGATAATAAATTTCTGTTGATTAAGCCACCCAATCTGTGATATTTTGTTATGGCAGCCCTGGAAACTAATCGTCTCTTACTATTCAAAATATCGAATACAGTCTAGCTCATAAAGGGGAGGGATACGAAGACCTCAAGAATGTTATGAAAAGTAAATGAGCTTTAAGACAATGTACACAAAAAACACTTTATACGGTGTAAAGAGCCATGTAGATCTTAGTTATAGAACATCTTCTGCTTATCATTTCTATCCCTCTAAATGACATTTTAAATCTTAACTTCTTCAAAATTCCCCTGCTCTATAATGTCAGGTTTCCTTTTGTTTAAAATAATTTCAGAGGCCATGATATTTGATGTAAGAACTTACGGGTATGGGGAAAGGAGGTGAACATACTGTTTTTACAAAATGAAGTGTAGATACAGGGATGTTTGCTTTTAAATACTCTAAGCGCTTTCTAATATTGCTGGCGTTATAATCAACTATTTGGCTCTCTTGCTTTCCTTCTCCTCTTTCCCTTTCAATGCCTCTTCTATTTGAGTTGGGAATTCAACCTAATTTTATAAGGAAATCAAATACCATGCGCAGAACATGCGCAGACTGGAAAGCTGTAAGGCTATCCCTACTATTTAATTTAGATTGGATTATGAGAGGCTCAAGCTGTTGCCCAGGATCTCCCGGGAGTGAAGGTGACCTTGGGTGAAGTATGAGCTAGTGTCTGATTCTCATTCTCTGCTCTGGCAGCAAATCTCTTCCTTTCCTCGGGAATTCCAAAGGGAGTCAGGTGTAATATTCAGCCTTGGAGCAGAACAGAATGTATTTACTGTCCAAAATCCATCTTTCTCTGACAGTTATTACATTGTTTCTTGCTTTAATGTGACCCATTAGTTTATCTGGCAATAGAATGATGTTAATGAGGTCAAGATTATATCCATAAGGGCCAGCTAGTTTCATTCTGTTTATATTTTATACCTCTAAACTTGGTGTCATTTTACAAATGGGTGACATTTGTGATAAGGGAAATTCAATAGAAAAAACATGGCAAAAAATTATCAACATAGCAAAATCCATTTCAATCCTCAGCCTCACTGACAGCAATTTGCTAGTATCCTCTTCATGTACAAAAGCTGGTCTTTAACATCTATATCATAGTAAGTCTTTTAAATCTATTTTTATTTTCCTCAATTCAGGCAGTTCTACCTTAAGCAGTATAAGCCATATAACATATTCAATTCAGCTAAAGAAAACATCTGTGACTTAAACAGTGTAAGCTGCATAAATTATGTTCAACGTGGCCAAAAACAACATCTGTAAAAGAAAGTATATTTGAAAGGAAAAAAACGAGGTAGAGAAATTATTCAGGGTGAGTTAAGATGGATATGCAACAAAATTAAGAAGAGGAAAATGTATACTAAACAACAAAAGTCTTTGTTAGACCCAAAGTTTGTTAAACCTATTCTCTTATTGACTTAGGGAGATTATTTTTGTAGATACAGGTAATAAGCAATTGGAGCATTTAAAAATAACATTGGGAAATAGAAAAAATATTCAGACAAGTAGTTAGCATTAATTAAAACTAGATCTTTTTCTTATCCAAAACATAAAATTTTCTCAGGAATTAGAAATATTCATCATTTCCATTCCATTTTAAATAATTTCTTTACGGCTTGATGACAGCAAGTGTAAGACCCTCTTCTGTGAATCACTGGATGTGTTTGTGGTTTTACTAGCTCAAGTAACTAAAGATAAGGAGAACTTTTTTAGAGAAAGCTCTTATTTAACTTTACTTAGTTTCAAAACAAAACATCTGACTTCCTCCTTCTTTGGTTCCAGGAATATGTGTTTTTACTTGCATTTTTATTTAGTTAGAAGTTATATATTGTGCAATTCTTCGAAAAAGATCACTACTCTTATTGTATCCTTACTCTGTTGTCCTTACTCTGAACTCAGGGATGAACCAAATTCTAAACGGGAAAGAACATTAAAGATCATTAAATCCAGACCCTCATTTTATAGATGAAGTAATTGAAATTTAGAAGGCCTGAGTCACTTTCCTTAGATAACACAATTTGGCTGTGAGAGCAAGAACCGGGATCCTAGTGAAGGGTCTTTCCTACAGCTGTTTCTTCCCTAAAAGTGTGGGTGTTTTGCATTTATTCCCATATAACGGGGGATGATGAGGCCTCCTGAAAAGTTCCTTTGCTCAGAAGAGCAACTTTTCCAGGGCACTTGCTTGTGTATTTAAATCAGTGCCAGACACCACAGTCACTGCCCTATGTGTCCATCAACCAGATTCTTCTAACATATTCAAGAGAAACCTACAAAACATGCAAATCACTTTATTGCAAGCAGAAGGAATCTTTTTAAGGAAGTGCTAAAGTGGTGTGGCATGGATGCGAGCAGCTGGCAAATTGCATTGAAACTCAGAAGACCACAGTGAGAAACAGGAGAGACGTACAGTGGGGAGAGGTATCAGTTGTCTCAGGACTGGGAAGGGAGCCATGGATCAGTAACATGCCTGGCAGCCTAATCCAAAAAACTAATGCTTGCATGGGGCTGCTGGTCATGTAGGACTCTACAAGAGGAGAAGCACAGCAATTAGGATCCTCTGCAAACCTAAAGAACATGCATGTGTTTATAAGAAGTCAGTAGAAGAAGCCTTCCACAGTTCTCATCATCACTCCCACTCTACTCACCTACTCCATCAATGTCCATATACTCTGCTGTTTGCTATCTTACTACAGATTCACCCAGTCCAAGACCACTCCCTCCACTGGCACCCTGGCTCCCATCTCCTCTGGCCCATTCAATGACATACTCTAACAAGTCTCACCTCTAAGTATCCTGCCTCATCAATTTCCCCTGCTCTGTTGAATCAGCCCATGGACAAGCTGTTTCCACCACTTAAAAGGAAAAAGAAAGAAAAGGAAAAACAAAAGAAAAACCAACCAAACACATAAGAACTCTTGGAATCTTTTATCTTCAGCTTCTGCTCGTTTTCTCCTCTCTTTATAATCACATTCTTCAAAAAGTTTGTTATTCCATCCGTCTTCAGATGTTCTCCTTTCATTCTCTCTTGAACTCCTTTTAATTGTATACCTTCCTCACCACAACCTAAATGCCTCCTCCCCAAATCACCAATGACTTCTGAGTTGCTAAGATCAGCAGTCAGTTCTTCTTCCTCATCTTACTTGACTTATCAGTGGGCTTGACAAGGTGACCACTGTCTACTCATTCAAGCACTTTATTTGCTTGGCTCTTAGGACATCACACTTTTCTGTGCTTCTTCCTACTTCATTGGCCACTCCTTCTCAGGCTCTTTGGCTGGTTCCTCCTCACCACTTCCACTTTTTAAAGTTGAAATGCTCCAGAGCTTAGTGCTTGGATAGAATTCTTTTTTCTTTATTCATTCCCTGATCACCTCATCAAGTCTGCTTCCTAACTACCCTCAAATTTATGTTTCCGGTGCTGGAGTCTCCCTGGAAATCAAGCTCGTTTATCTAGCTGCCTACTCAGTCTGTTCTTTCATGTTTAATAGGTGCCTTCAAAGGATGACACATTCAAACCTATACTTCTGATCTTCCCCCGCAAGTCAATAAATAGCACCTGTGTTCTTTCGATTGCTTAGGCCCCAGATCTTGGTATCTCCCAAGACTCCTTTCTTTCATTCATAGACAATATCTAAATCCATCAGCGATTCTCTCAGCTCCATTCTACATTCAAATTTATTTTGAATCTGATCACTTTTTATCACCATGATGGCTACCACTTTGATCCAAGCAAGTATAATCTCTTATCTGGATAGACAGGATAGCCTCCTAACTTTAACGCAACCACATAATTTATCACAAGTGTCTAAACTGGAACGCTTTGGGGAAGAAAAGGATTACTAAAGGATTGCTAGCTTTAACTGATCTACGGTGTAAAATGGTGTCTAAGGCAACTGGGATGTATGGTCATCTTATCTAACTGGTTGTCTGCTTTTACCCTAACCCTGGAGAAGTCTGGTTTCACCAACGTGATCTTGTGAAACTTGTCAGGTCACGTGACTCCTCTGCTGGAGCCGTCCAATGGAGTATCATTCACTCAGAGTAAAACGTCTTTTCAATGATCCCACACCATCTGTTCCCTTGTTACCTCTCTGCCCTCTTATCTACTACCGTCCCTCCTGTTCACTCCACTTCAGCCACAATGCCTTCCTGACTTTTCTTGCAACTTGTCAGGCATGCTGCTGCTTCTGGAGTTCAGCACCTGCGGTTCCCTCTGCCTACAGAATCTCCTCCCAGTTACCTGCTTGGCTTCTTCAGGTTTTGACTGAAATATCACCTTCACAGAGAAGCTTATCCTATCCCCCCACAAAAATTGCACCCCTAAACCCCATAACACTTCCTCCTTTCCTGCTTCATTTCTCTCCATCACACTTATCACCATTTGACACCCTTACATGTATGTTTATTGTTTCTTTTTCTCTTTTAGAATGAGGGAAGACATTTTTTGTCAGTTTTGTTCATTTCTGTATCCTCAGCAGCTAGATTAGTGTGTAGGACATAGTAAATGCCAAATAAATATTGGTTGACTGACAGAATGAATTAATTTTTAAAACATGTAGTACTTTTATTTTATTAGCTTCTTTCGAACTGACTGGTGGCATGTACATACACAGTGTGGATATGCACACTCTTTCCTTCCTTACTTCCTCCCTCCTTTCCACCCATTCATTCATACATCCTCCTAGCCTTTTCTCTTTGTTACCTTGACACAATTTATTCACATTCTTATCGCAGTGAACTCCTTTCTTTTCTTTTTTTTGGTGGGGGTAAGGGGATAACAGGTCAGTCACTTGCTAGGAGAAGATTCAAGTAAAGCACATGGGTAGATAGGGAGAGGTACTTGAGGTTTTAGGAAGCTATGACTCACAACACTAACTCACTTCTTACCAAAAATAAGGACTGCGTATAACCAAGCAACAGTTTCCCAAGTTGTAAACTGAATGACTTCAACATAAGAATAAGCAAATTTTCACAACTTGGAGTGAAACCATGAAGGGCAGCACCATGTAACGGTTGGGCTTTTACAAAGTCAGAAATTATGTTTCATCAAAATATATATAATTATTTGTAGTCTCCTGAAATATCATAAGAGAAAGAGGGAGGGAGAAAGAGTGAGAACAGATTCTAACATCTCCCAAATTCCTAACATCTAAAAGTATCTTGATTCTTTCTTGTCTATAGTCAAATTACGTTTTAAAGATTTCCAATCTGTATACAAGCACTCATGAGTAAGATTAAGAAAATCAAGCCAATGTCATTAATACCCAAATTCCCAAACAGGAAACAGAAAGCCACATGAATGGGTGTGAGGTTCCTCCCTGCTCTGTTAAATGTGTTAACAGAAAAGTGAAGTTTTTAGAAGAAAATACACCCCAAATCCAGGAAAACATAAGCAGCAAATGGATAAAAGGACTGGACCACTGTTTCTAGACCCAGGCTCAGCAATGTGTAAAGTGAGTCAAATTTCTCTAGATTCCAGCTTGCTCAAACAAGGACAGTGCACTAAATTTTCTCGAAATCTCTCCCAGCACTAAAGTAAACTGATTCCTTTTCTTGAACCTGCCCGAACCCATTTATGGGTTAAAGATAAAGCAGAAGTTTGAAAATGGTGGTGTACACATCCTGTATGGCGGCTTTCTCTGACCTCATTGGTTATTCCTTTCCAGTCCCTCTTGCTGGCTCCTCCTCCTCTGCTCAATCTCTAAATGCTGGAGTGGTTCTTCCAGGCTAGACCAACAGCTTCTCTTCTCTTTTCTTCTCTATTTCTCCTTGAAGATCACTTGGTGATCTTATCCAGACACCCTCAAATTTATATTTCCAGCCTGGAATTCTCCCCTGATCTCCAGACATATATATCAATAATCTCTTTACTTGACGACTGCACCTGGATGTCCTCTCAATTCTTTAACGTCCAAGAAAGAATCTTTGATTCTCACCTTACCCCAAATTTACTCTTCCTCCAGTTTTTCCAGTCTTTTCAGTCTCAGTGAATTGCATCACCATCCACCCTAGTTGCTCAAGAGCAAACCCTGGGGGTCATTCTTAGTTTTCCTTTCTCTCTTTTCCTATTTTCACCCCATCAGAAAGTCCTGTGGACACAACCTCCAAAATAGCTTCTGAATTCTGTCCACTTTTCTCCATCTCCCTTACTACCACTTTAGTGAAGTTACCATCATTTCCCATGGCACTTATTTGAATTACAATGCTATTTTTAAGGCTAAGGACAAATAGTCTCTTAATTGGTCTCCTTACCTTCATTGTTGATCCAACATTCCTTTCTCCCTTGAGCAACCAGAGGGATTATTTTAAATATGTCAGAGTATTTATTTTAAATTCTCTAAATGGCTTCTAATTGCACTCAAAACAAAACTTCAACTCCATGCCTTACAAGTCCTATCTAATCTGTCCTCTGCCTATTCCCTCTGCCTAGCATGCTCTTTCCCAACCTTTTCATGGCTGATTCTTTCTTGTTATGCAGATCTCTCCTCATTGCTTTCTCAGAGAAAACTTTCACTACATGGTCACTCCAGTCTCTACGGAGTTCTAGTGCTCTTTTTAAAAGTAAAGCACTTTTTACCATCTCCGCCTTCACTAGATCAAAAGCTCCTTGTGACCGGAAAGTGAACACAGCCCTTGGGTTCATTACTACAAGTAGACTGGCATCTGAGCAGTGCTTAGGATGCTCTCAGTATATATTTGTTAAATGAATAAAGAAATGGATATTCTATGACCATAGAACTATTTTGTGATATGTCCAACACTTCTTATTCCTTTTTCCTTTCTTTCTCTCTCTCTCTTTTTTTTTTAAGATTGGAAAACTGTTTCTCTGATGTAAACATCAAATTCTTCTAAAATTTGCCCAGAGTCCAGGTAGATTCACCAAGACTAGAAGTTATGCCTGGTTGCTGGTTGAAGCCACAGGTGCATGCAGACCAATGAGTTCTTGCAAAATGACAAGTCTTAGTGCAAATTTGACTGACATTAGTATTGACTGCCAAAGGGAGCTGTCATCACTTATCACCATAGTACCATGAAACTTCTGGCAACCTAAAATTCTTAATGGGATGATTGGCTCAAAGCCCTGCAAACAGCACCGCTATTGGTACATGTCTGCTTACAGATATTTATTGATGACATAATAATTGAAAATTCTTGGCAACTGTTTTGAGGACTCTCTACCCTTGCACATGCAATCTTGGATTAATTTATATTATACTGGATTCATTGATAGTCTGTTTTCTTCCACAGATGCAATTCCTCCCCTCCATGACAGCAAGTACAGCCATTCCAAAATGGCTTCTATCACAGAGAAACTGAACTTGGGGCTAGTCTGACCAGTTTTGGTCCTAGGTTAACAATGACATTCTGATTCAAAAAGTCCTGAAAATCTTGTGCCAACGTTGTGTTTTTCTGTAAAGTAGAATTAATTTGACTTCTATGTATACCAAATGAATGTTGTAAAGAAACATAAAATAACTAGAATATAAGTTTTGTGAAAGAAAAAATAATGGCAATTCAGTTATTACTAAAGCAAAATGTTTTCACTTCTCTGAAATTTGTTTTGGTTAAATATTAACTGTAATATTATTTTCAACTTTGAAGTCTGTAGTTTCAATTCAATTCAAGTGTCTATTGGGCATCTACAGTAGGTAGGGCATTATGTGTTATAGAAAATTGAAAGAGCTTATAAAACACAAAGATGTGATTAGTAGGACAGAAAATAGACCCTTAGACAAATGAATAGAAAGTAAGATTATTTAATTTTCAGGGGGGAAAAAAAGGCTGAGGATAGGCACATTAGATATATATTATGTTGTTTTTAGAGAGGAACAAGATAGAGGCAATATTCTGTCTAACATTAAGATACCAACAAGGAAAAGCCTACTGATTCTAAGGATTACGATTCATTAGAAATAATTTCTATGGGAACTTGACTTCCCTTCTTGAAAAGTTTAAAGGAACTTTCTAAACTAGTTTAGGTAGTTCTGTCTATTATCAGGGAGGCATAGAGATTCAAAACCTCATGATAAGTTTGGAACACTGTCATGGTTTTTACTCACACTCCTATGTAGTATGAGTATAACTATATTGTTCATGATTTTAACCCATACTCCTGAGGTTTCACAGATCATCCATAATGTCACATAAAAATGACAGTGAAGCACACAATAGGCCCACTGAAGGCTACTTTGGTGAGACCACCTCTGAACTTGCCCTTTAAGGGAGACTAACAAACCAAATGAGTTGGAGAAAGCAGCTAAGACCTGAGAAACACTTATAGCTACCTATAATGATAAAACTTGGGGAAAGAAAGGCATAAGTTACCTGGAAATGAGTTTTGAACTACTGTTTATACAGAGGACAAAATTAGAGATAATGGTAGAAATTGATGGGCAGGCTATTTTTTTCTTAACAGAAAGATCATGTAATGTGGGAAGCTGATGACCTCCACCTTCCTAGAATTCAAGTATAGGCTGTTAGGGAAGAGCTGAGTGCCTGCAGTGCATGAAAGATTAAATGGGGCTTGTGATTCTAAATAGGAGCAGTACCGCCCCCTTGAGGGTTTTTGGAAATTTTTTTAGTAGTCATAATGGGAGGAGTTCACTGGACTACTGAGGCTGGGGCTCAGAGATGCTAGATGTCTTGCAATGAAGAAAGTTCCAAAGAGAGAAATCATCTGATATTCACATCCCACATGACTTTCTAATGTTGCACCAGAATAAATTCATCATAAATATAATGACGAGTACTTTACCATGTAATACTACTCAAAATATTTTCAAGAAGTTAAGTAAATTGATTTAGAAGAAAGTTGTCATGAAGAAAGATACTTAAATGGAATTAAGATGTTATTTAAAAATTACCCAGTAATTTAGTTTTTCTGTCCATAGTTTCTATCCAGTACATCATATATTTCCAACTACTTACTAAATTTTAAAGGATTTCAGTGCAAGAATTTAGTTTTTGCTATGACAAATAAGAGACAAAAAAGATTTAAGACAATGCTTTATGAATTGAATTATAGAGAAACGCAACTAGTGGGTAAACTAATGAAAGATTGTGTTTTGTTTTGTTTGGGAGTTTCTAAGAATTTTCTAAAGGTCGCCATTGACAACAATGCTTCTCCTAGTATTTAAGCTGCATATAAAATACCCTGGATCAGTCTTTACTTACAGCTGCACCCGTGAACATCTGTAATAACAGAGACGATGTGAATCTCTTATGCACACACTCAGACACCGAGTATCAATTAGCAGACATCTGAAACAGTGATGTCAGCAAGTCGCATTAAGTGTTTGGGAAATATTTTTATTGCCATTCTATATATTCTTAATTTTCAAAATATAAAAATGATGAGATCTCTGCTGTGAAAATTGCATACTGAAATGCATTTATTTTCGGGTTGCTGTTCTCTCACTGATCTGCCCCAAGAGTCTACCACACAACTTTTTGCCAATCCCTCCTGTTTTGCCTGCTGCGCATTATAGGATATGACCTCTGAGGTCCATTTAAGTACCAGAAACTAAATGTATATCTAAATACATGGTAGACTGCTGAATGTAGAAGGTAGAAGGTGTGTTTTGTGTTACATAGTGTCACTTCCCAGTTGTATTTCATAATATAAAGAATTATTTTGACAACACTACACAGTAAGTTCTAGCTCCTTTGCAAGAATATCAAACTTGCCTCATTTTCCCTCATCCACAGCCTATTATTATTCTTGGCATGTCATCTCTACTTTAATTAAGGTTATTTCCCTCTTTCTCTCATCATATGCAAATACGTTTACTCTCTTATTACTTATCCTATATCCTGGTTTTATTCTAGGAGTCACCTGTATTTATGCTTGCTTAGTTATTTATAATTAATTTGTATGAATTTGTTCGTTCTTTCATTTATTTTTATATTTCTTGCACAGAAGAACTATTGATCCTTTTATTTCTTGTAAACTCAAACATTAATTTTAATTATATGTAGTTATCAGACAATTTCATTATGACTTCTGGAAGAGCTGTATCTAAAAATGTGTATGGAGAATCTGTATTATTTTCTTATAAATTATTTTTCTTTTATCTTGATTTTATATTAGAGTTAGGACATTCTATCAACTTAGAAAGTCAATATGTGAGTTATTTTATCTATGAATTTCAATTTAAGATATTAAAGAAGGCATGACATAATACGTATATGAAAGGGAATGATGTCTAATAGGGTAAGAACACTGTACTAGATAATTTCTAAAGGTCCTTCCATCTCTAAAATCCTAAGACTCCTTGGTTCCTCAGACTTTACTAAGAATGGTGAACACTCCTGTCTCCCAGCACAGTAAACATTCCATTCACAGAAACTTAGTGACACTAAGTTGGACATACGCTTTTAGTAGTATAAATGTCTCTCATAAAAGAGAGTAAGCTGTTTTCCTGTTATTTCATTCAGTTGAGAACACCATAAGTCAAGAGATGTAAACACTAGTTCTCTCAACATCATTATTTTCACCCCCATCCCCCAGGACACTCTTCTTACCAAGCTTGACAAGGCGGAGCATGGAAGTATTACTCCCTCTTTCAGTGCAAGCAGTTACTGAGAGATTGTAGATATCTCCTGGAGGCAGGCTGAGTATTGCAGTCATGACATTGCGTGTTACCTGCAAGATCATCAAAATCAAATGTTTAGATGTCTAATGATCTTGAACTTAAATACCACTCCAAACTACAGCAGACATTCCCTCTCTGTTCTGTGCTGCAATCTACAGTTGATTACAACCTTACAGATACATTATTTCCTCTGAAAATGATATAAATTCCTCAACTGACAATGCAAGGTAGCTCTAAACATGCATAATACGTATCGGAACATTTTGGCAATTAATCCTCTTATTTGGAATAGGTATTACTCTGATATTTTTCCTCATATTCACAGCAAACTTTAGACAAGGCAATTGCTGGGTTGCTACTGATATGTACATTGCTAAGCCCTAGCTGAGAAACTCAGAAGAAACCTAGCCATTTCTATAGACACTTGCCTTCTTAACTAAAGACTGTATTTCCCAGTCTCCCCCATAGCCAGAGGGAACCATGTGACACAGTTCTGGCCAATGGATTGTAAGTGGAAGTCACATGGGCAATTCACAGTTCAGTTCACACCCCAGAAATGCTGGGTTTCCTCATCCTCTTTTCCCCTTCCTGCAGGCTTGAATATGGATGTAATAATGTGCAGGTTCACCCATGCAGATGAAGCCTACACACACTGGCAGATGGAGCAACAAGATAGAAAGCATCTGGACCTCTGGATAATCCCTTACACCAGAGGTGCCCTGTTCATCCTGGGCTGTCATGAGAGAGACATAAACTTTTCTTTGAAGCACTACCTTTTTTAGTTTGTTTGTTACAGTAGTTTAGTCTGCACCCTAACTAATACAGTGTCAAAAAGCTTAATAAACGAGGAGAAAGAAAATCAGTATTCCCAATGTACCCAAATATGTAGGTGTTGGGGATATATGGAGAAAATACTAAAATATATAGACTGTGCTTTTCTTGAAAATGTTTGACATCCTGAAGAAATAGCTCAGATCATAACTTTAAATATAAATGAAATCAACAGTCAAAACTGTCACAGTTCACTATTAAAGATTAGAAGATAGCTCTGTGAAAGGAGGAATTTAATTTTCGTTCACTGTCCTATCTCCAGAGCCTAAAACAGTGCCAACTGGGATATAAACATTTGTTTAATGTCTCAATAAATGTTTGCTTAATGGTTTTCAATAGTTTATGTAAATAAATGTTTAGACATTCAATATTGGGATTCAAAGAAACATACACTCTTTTTAATTTTCTTCTTTCCTTCTGCAACAACCATCCAGTGTAGCATTCTAGAATGGGAGAGGTCAGTTGTGTCATCCCCATATGTCCAACTGATATATAACAGACTGTTGAAATATTCCACAGAAGTGATTTCTGGAGCAACTGGGGCTACAGGGAGGAAAGAGGCACATTGTGGTATAAGAGACTAATAATAATTAAAGAATTTATCCAATAGAGCATGAAATCCCACATAGAGTTAATTTGGAGAATTAAAATTCACACCTCATGATGGTCCTGGGGACTCCTGGACCCCTCAGTAACATAGTGAAGGTTGGTGGTACAAGCTGGGCGCTTGTTTTATGGGACCCCACCTTGTATGGCTCAGACACAAGGTGGCCAGACCCATCTGTACCTGAGGCTATCAGGGTCTTTTATACAATTTTCACAGTTACAAGATTCCTAAAATGTTACCTGTTTGGGTATGCTTGTTGCATCAATACATTAATACTATTAGGCATCGGTGAACATATTTTCCAGCAGTACTGAAAACTCTGGGGTCCTGTAAAAGTATATCTTTTTCATCGTGGTGCAGCAAAGATGTTTATGGGAATAAAGGACAGTAGGATCAATGAGTAAAGGGACAAAAAATAAATATTATTTCCATAAAATAACAAGGCAATAGCACTGACAGTATCTAGCCCAATGCTTTGCAGAAGGTAGGCTCTCAATAAAATGTTGCTGAAGCAAGTATTAAGGGAGTGGAGGAAGGGATTTTTTATCGTGCTACATAGTTAAATTCTTTCTAACACTGAGTTCATTAATTTATATTCTTACACATTTAAATTAAAAAAATTTTTCCAATTGGAGAGGAGAGTTCATCACTCATTTATAATATATGAGCTCTGAAAGCATAGTTTAATTATTTTTTAAAGTGCAGGCATGCATCCCTTAACTATGGAAGTATGTTCTCAGAAATGCATCCTTAGGTGATTTCATTATGTGAACATCGTAGAGTGTGCTTACACAAACCTAGATGATATAGTTTACTATACACCTAGACTATATGGTACTAATCTTATGGGGCCACTGTTGTATATGTGATCTGTGATGGACTGAAACGTCGTTATGTGGTGCATGACTGTAACCGATAATTCTGAAGATTTTAAGAAATAAATACACAGGTGAATTTAAATTCCAAGTGCATGTTGGTTTGAAGACAGGCAAGTGTCCCAGTCCAAGATACATCACAAAACCACCTAAAATATTTGGAGAAGAAGTTCTACAAATCATAAAGAATTATTTTCTTTAATATGCTACTAATATTCATAACAAACATTCATAATTAACTATGCTTTCAAAAACAATTATCCACTGAAGAGATTAGTAATATACAGAGTGAAAAACACATTTCTGTTTCATGTGAAATAGGAGCATCATCTCTACATATTTGACAATAAAGTCTGGAAATATCAACAATGTATCTAGCAAGTAACAAACCCACATCGCATTGCAGAATATTCTAATAAAGGATAATAACCCTGGCTTCTTTATGGCCTCTTAACATACTTCTACACATTTCATAATCTGCAAGTACCTATAATTATATTTCTTCAAAGGATATTTTCTCATGTTCTAATTCTAGTGAGGACAAGAAACATTTAAAATTGCAAACTCAGAAGTATATATCTTCCCCTCACAGGTACAAGGTCTTCAGGTTTTTATACTCCATGTTGATGCTTCAAAATCCAGCATAGAGTTGAAAGGCCACAAGATGTCACTGTTTGTTTATTAAACATTATTCGGTACACTAGCATCATTATGAACTTGCAGACAAGGTAAGTTGCCTAACAAAGATACCAGACTTGAGGCCCTAGTAAATCCCACCCTATTCAAATATTTTGCTCCTATTTCTTTTTATACCACTCAATTTGCCAATTTGGATTACAACTGAAAGCTTAGGAAAGTGAAGCGTAAGATCGATATTTGCTTTAAAATTGAAATGAGGGAAGAAAGACCAAAAAACGCTGATTTCAACTAGTTTTAAAAATAAGTATAAAAATACAACTCAACTACCATATATATGTTAATAGTGATTTACACTATATAATTTAATTCTCACACTATCCTGTGAGATATTATTATGCCCATTTTATAGATGTGAGAATTGAGACCATCTGCATCAGTATGCCTAGATAAGACTGTGGACCACTAGTGTCGGCATGATTTAGTAGTTTGCCCCAGGACAAGATAAGAAATTCCCAGAGATCAATTTATTGGAGAGAATAGACTGCTCACCCAGGCAAACAGCTTGTGTGCTAACCACAGTTTATGTATCCAGACTTGCTCTGTCCACCTAAACTGTCTTCTCAGGGTCTTTGCTCAATCCCAGTCAGTCCCCAGCTTTGAAAGGCATGTCTAACCCCCTTGAGTCCAGAGCTCCAAATCCTGTTAATGTTTCATTTCTGATGTTCCCCTTCTGAGACCTCAAAGACTCTGTGAAGGTGGGGTTCTGCCTTACTGCAGTGACTTCTAATACACTTAGTTTTGCTCTTTTAGCTGGTTGTCCGGTAATATTTTGAGTTTTACCAATGAGAAAATAAAAGTCCGGGGTTACTAAGATAATTTGCTCAAAGTTATACAGCCAGAAATTAGCAGAGCCATGTCTGCTCCATCAAGTGTTCAGATGCTAAGTCAGCTTTTTCCAGACATCTGCTCTGTCTGAGAAGGAAAGAGTATTCTCAGAGAGGCTTGTGAAATAATTGGTATTTTCTTGTTTTTCTATTGTTTTTCACTTTTCTATTCTAATATTGCTATTAATATCTGGAACAAAGGGAGCTGTAGACATTAGGGAGTAAACAAAAGTTACAAACTATGTGAGTTGATTGTGTAAGAATTCATATATGATTAATTTCTTTCCATTGTTTTATAATTGATAAATTTCTGAGGAAAGCTAGATGTGTGGGGAGGAAAACACCTTTCAAAAATTATTCTTCATCTACACAACACTTTTCTCCTTTCTTCTCTCAGTACAACTCTAATTCCAGCCTTGGAGTCCAACTAAAAGTTCTTGAAAAATCTTAGTTCAAACAACAAGGGTTAGCGTTTCTCTGATGAATTTTCTGTTTTCATTGCTACCTCTGACCACCTCTGCTGTCTCTGCTATATGATGATGAGCTATGTAATTTAAGGCTCTGAGGATGTAACACTAACAGTTTTTTAAGTACTTAAACGTTGTACAATATATTTTGTTGAGTAGCTTATTTAATTGGGTAGTAATAGTAGATAATAACAATAATAGATAATAGATATTATTATCATCCCCATTGTACACATGAGAAAAACTGAGGCTTAGGAAACTTAACTAGTTCAATGTTACACATGGTATGTGACAGAACCATGATTCAGACCCAGGACTCCCTGTCTCCAAAGCCTTTTTTACCTCTTGCCATGGACCGCACTGTAGTCAGCCTGTGACTTTAAAAGGCTTAATTAATAAGGAAATGGAGGCACTCTAGCAAATATAATTATCAAATGGGTAAAATCAATTGAGTGCAGTGCAAAGTTGAAAGCCCTGCCTGCTACATCTGTATTCTAATCAGCTCCCAACAGGGTCACATAAATCAAGGGCAGTGAATCAGACTAAAAATAAATTAGTGACAATAACTCAGAATAAAAATGATATTTTAATTTTTAAAGGCTGTCATTTAAACAAATCACTAATTTTTAGAATCAAGGGTAGTGTCTTCCATGAAATTGATGCTCGGCCAGTCCTGGGTGAATGACTAGCTCTTTCTGGAGCTGTGTCCCTTCAGAACCTCCTAAAAATAGTGTTCTTTCCTCATGGAATCATCTCCCGCACACCACTCACCTGTTACGAAGCTTATGGTAGAAGTGTCACAACAGCTCAGTTCTGGGTCTCCCCACGTCACCATGGTAACGCGAAAGTTGTAGTACCATGCTGGCAAAAGATTGGCTATTCTCTAAAAAAAACCAAGGAGACAGAAGACTAAGGGGGAAAATCCTATTTTTGGAGTAGCGTTACTTGTATTAGGTCATGAAAAAAATTAATAAGTAATTTTTATTTTCCTCTCTGTGTCTTTTTGTATTTCTCAAACTTTCCGTTAAAAAAATTCTTTCTGGAATGAGGTATGGTGTAAATAAAATGACATACAAAAATATAATTTTAAAAGGTAATTCAAAGGTATAGAGTCAAATATTTCCAATATTGGTTTCATTTTGCAGTTTTCTAAATTATATTAGAGAAGTAAAATAGTACTTATTTGTAAATGACTGGATATATACATCCTCCTATTTCTAAGACAAATGACCTCTCACAGCTTTGTATTCTCCCAGCTTTGACTAAAAGCGTCATCCTTGTTGGGTGGCAATTACCAGAGTTGTCAACTGGGTAGAGGGCAATTGTGTACTTCATGTGGGACCTGTAGGTAATTGCACTTTTAAAATTATTACAGTCTCAGAAAGAGCAATCTTTACCTACTCTCCTGAAAAGCATCCTCTAATGGCCTAAGATTATAGGTATTTAACTGATTTTTAGATGTCAAGAATAGTCATCATTAGAGTTAAGCAGCGTCAACCGATTATTGAATGACTAAAGGAAATCTCTCATGTTTTCCTCCTCAGGAACAGACAGAAACAATAAGCATTTGACAGCGCTACTAAAATGCGTATTAACAAATAAACTCAATTAGAGGTGAAAGCTAATTCTGCACACTTTTCTCTCTCTTTCTCAAAAAAGGAAAACAAAACTAAAAAATGTTCCTAAAAGCGAAAACAATCAAAAAACTTTGAAAGTAGTAAGCTACCTGTGTGTATTTACAAAACGATCTAATTTCTGACACATTCGGCACATAAAGACACAGCTGTTTACATAGGAAAATATGACAGTTGGTTAAGGAAAGGTTACCACTGATGCAGTTAAGGAGACAGTTGCTGCTATTTCATAGTAGGTTGTCCACTCTGATGTCATTGTTGTAGGATTGAAATAAAACATTTCAACCACATATTTTCTGAACACTCCTAAATAAGGTCTGGTCCAGCTCAGAACCACTGCCGTAGGACCCAGAGGATAGAGCATTAAATCCTTTATTCCTGTGGGAACTAAGAAGAAGCGGGGGAGAGTGAAAAAAGAAAGCCAAGAAGGAATGTTTAATAACCTAACAATGGCTTCAAACTTCTACTTAAAAACTAGGCGTTTCATTCTTCCGATACAATCATTGAAAATTAAACACATTTGCTTCTGATTTTTTTTCCCAAGTAGTAAATGCTAAGGATGTCCTCCAGTAATACAATTGTAGTCATTTATTACTCTGAACGTAGAATACTGGGTGAACAAGTATGGGCCTCCCATATATGGTGATAATGACTCGAGCTTGTACGTTCCACCCCTCCAAACAGTACTCTGATAAAGTTATTATTCATGTGGCTGGAAACTTACCAATAGCAAATGTCACAGGATCTGAAGGTGGTCCAATCAAAGGGCCTTTTCTTAGGTACATCACAACCTGGTACTGGGCACCAGGAACCAGATTTTCAATAACAGATTTGCTTGAGTTCACCTTTAAACCAAACACCCAATAAGATTTATTTAGAGCTGGGCTTTCAGAATGTGACACAGAAGCTGAAATCATATTCAGGGACTCTTTATGGAACCAAAGAAGCCTTTGAAACCCAGAGGCCTTTACTCATGCTGGAGAAGGTCATATTTCAAAATTAGGATGATTTATAGTTTATGTGACACTGAAGGGAACCCAGAACATTCAAATTCTGTGGCTGTATTTAATAAGCCCAGTGAACTGCTTTATACTCATCAATGTCAATTGTAACTATGTCCACTAGAGACATATCAGCCTCTAACCATAATCAAATCAGCAACACCATAAGGATAGTCTGACACCCTAAATTGTGGTGTCAGCTGATTACACGCAAAGATCAGTGCAAAATGTCTTTAGTCTCTCATCACTTAGAAGCGTATAATATCTAATTATAGAGATGGAAATGACCTCAGAGATTCTCTAGTCGAAATTTCTCATTTAATACATCAAGAAAGTAAAGCCAGAGAATGGTCAAGGTCACATATTTAGATTCAGTGTTGGGACTAGAAGCCTAGTGTTGTGACCTCTAATTCACTCTACAGGCGAGTCACAGATTAAGCATCGAGATACAGCAGTAAGTACTTTGCAAGGTTATTGCGACCCCATGAAATAATGTTGTAGAGAGCATCTCTCATTTAGATAAGTTTTTTTTTTAACTTTTGGTTATGGAAAAACACCATATGGAGAAAAATAGTGAAAACAGATAGATGAATAAAATGCAATTATTAAATTTGAATATCGGCTTGCACAGGACTGACCCTTCAACTAACAGGATACGAAGAGTGCTGCTGTGGGGTTAGTGCCTCCAATATTTAAGACAGTCTTGCTTAGTGGAAAGAACACAGTTCTCTATTCAGACTGCATGAGATCAAATCCTGACTCTACCCTTTATAAGCATGGGAATTTATTTATAATCTTTACCTTGTCTTCCTCATTGATAAACTATAGATTATACTATTATATACCTCATAGAGTTGTGAGGATGCTTAAATCAGAGTATCAATAAAGTTAACTCTTATTACTCTTACAACTTTTTTGGCCTCTAGGGTGCATAACGTTGTAAAGTTGCTGCAGGAAACAGTACGAATGGAGAACAATACTGTTGACAGCTTACCTACACTGTAAGGCTTTCTTTTTTTTGGTCTCATCATGATTTTAAGAAGAAACATAGTATTGGTGATATGACATGAATTTTAAACCATTCCAATACCCAAAACTGATTCCACACAGTAGAAATCACTTAACTTGAATTGGCACAACTTTCTCTACATCTAGTAAGGGGAGCAGCATACCAAAACTTCTTTTCCAATAACTTGACAAAATTAAGTTAGTTGAGTTAATAGGTTAGAATCTCCACCCTTCCTTTTCTGTTTACACTCATATCAGAGTTTTTCACCTCTGCCTCAGAATTTTAATTCTACTGGAAGCCATCTAGACAAAGCCTGCTGGATATCTTTATCTGAGAGAGCACTTCCCAAAGAGACATACCATGAATAAGGACATCTATGTTACACCCAACTAAGCAGTACTATTTTATTTCTTTAAAATACATTTTTAAGTTATAAAACTAATACATGCTCATTGTACAAATTGTTCACATAGTAGAAGAGCAAAGGAAGTAACTTGGAAGTCTTTCTGTTCTCCTCTCACCATTTCTGACAATTTGATGGGCAATCTTCCAGACCTTCCTTGATACATATATACAAAATTAATATGATATTGAACCACATAGGTGTTATATTACCAGCATTGCTCCAAACTTTTTCTTTTAGCAATAAATTGTAGACATCCTACCATACCTGTAAATGCTGACCTCACTCATTAATCATTCATTTAGAATATCTAGAATAACACAAAACATAGAGTATAGATTGTTTCTGGGTGAAGTTAAAGTTCCTTTGGTTTGATAATATTTTAAGTAGTAATTGATTCTGATTATTCAAATTACTACCTGGAATCATAGCCACTTAAATATAGCATTATAAAAAATTCATCCTAGGGAAATTATACTTTTTTTTAATTAAAAAAAGCAATTATGTTTATATATCTCACACTACTAAAAAATGAGAAGACAGCAATGGTATTGCAAATGACATACCTTGGTAACAAATTATAAACACCATTTTTATCCCCAATTTTTGCACATTTGCAAGCTATCATCCTATATCTACACTTCTATCCCTCCATGCCTTTTTATTTATCCTGGTCCTCCTTGGCGGTGGATTGGAGTTGGGAAGGGGAAACGATTCTGCATTCCACTTGCTAAATAATATGCATTTTATTCTCTAGAGGATCATCCCACACTCCTCCTCCCATTTTCACCCCATCTATACATTTATTACAGTTATTCAATAGGTTTTTCTGTAGAGGATCTCTAGAACCTCTCCATCTCCTTCGTTTGATTCAAAAAGCATCCAATTATGTCTGCATAATAATAAAAGCTAACAATTTTTGTGTGCAGTTATTACTATTACTATGCTCCATGTCTTGCATTAAGCATCAAGTCCTTTTATCCTTATTACAACTCTATGAGCTAGGTAATACTTCTCCCTATATTACAGATTAAGACACTAAGACTTATAGAGATGAAGAAGGTTGCTTAGGGTCTCGTAGTTAGTAACTGTTAAAATTGGCTCTGAAATCCAAGTCTTTTTGACACTGGAGTCTGTGCTTTTAGTCACTACTCTTGATTCCATCAAGATGGGCATTGAGGTGGACCCTTCTAGAGTAACACATGCAATCCAACAGAAACAGCACTGGCTTGGAAGCCAGATCACTCGAGTCCTGGTCTCAGCTCTGACACTCACCAGTTATGTAACTTTGGGCAGGTGCCTTAAATTTTCTGCCTCCTCACTCTACCATTTTTTCATTTTTGAAGCTAATAGATTGATGTGTCTTTCTTTCTGATTTTGACATTTAGTTATTATACATTCTTGTACATTGTCACAAAATATTTATGAACCAAGCCAATCAGATGTAAAAATAAATACACTATATATACTATATACTATATGATGCCTTTAATGCTGAAATTTATGATTGTGTGTGAGTCTTTGGAAAAAGTGCCAAAAGCTCATTTTACTTTGAAGAATTGACCAGGTCCTTTATATGTAACAGTGATTAAGCACTGACTTTATCTTCAATATATAGTCATTAATGAATAGCACTAAAATGGTTGTTAGGAGGGGTACATCACAAAATTCCCTTTCCCAAGAACATTTACATGGAAACTTATAACACAAAACAACAGCCAGACATAAAGAACATACACATGATGAGGACAAATTCAAACCAATGCGGACAATGTACCTAGATGGAAGGCCAGACTCTAAGCTTCATGAGATCAAGGTTCAGGTCAAATTTGTTTTATTTCTAGCATCTCACACAGGACCCACCTAGCACACAGAGATCAGTGGAGTTGTAGGGAGGAGTGGGGCACTAGCACTAATCTCACAGATGATCTAGGTAATGTATAAAGCAAAGATCCTGTGTATAGTCAGTGGTACAGGCAAAGAGGGAGAGGGAAACTATAAAATAGTAAAGATTATATTCATTGTTAATGTGTTTGGCTTTAGAACCACTCTTTTTATTTTGGTGAGCAAGATTGGCCCTGAGTTAACATCTGTTGCCAATCTTCCTCTTTTTGCTTGAGGAAGATCATCGCTGAGCTAACTTCTGTGCTAATCTTCCTCCACTTCGTATGTGGGATGCTGCCACAGCATGGCTTGATGAGCAGTGTGTTGGTCCATGTCCAGGATCGGAACCAGGCCACTGAAGTGGAGTACGTGAAACCAACCACTACACCACCAGACTGGCCCCTAAAACCACTTATTTTTGAACTGGATTTTTTTTTTTTTTGTGAGGAAGATGAGCCCTGAGCTAACTGCTGCCAATCCTCCTCTTTTTGCTGAGGAAGACTGGCCCTAAGCTAAGATCCATGCCCATCTTCTCTACTTTATATGTGGGATGCCTACCACAGCATGGCTTTTTGCCAAGCTGTGCCATGTCTGCACCCGGGATCCAAACCAGTGAATCCCGGGCTGCTGAGAAACGGAATGTGTGCACTTAACTGCTGCGCCACCAGGCCGGCCCCTGAGCTGCATTTTTAATTTTCTATTTAATGTAATCACCGTACCACTGGATATAGAACTAAAGAAATATTATTATTTTTTTCTTTCTGGATAACTATTGCTTCAAGAAATAAGTCCAAGTCAGACTGATTCTGGTGAGAACATCATCCGGATTCTGGATTCCTTTGGTTAGTGGCCACATGACTCTAGGCCAGTCCTTGAGACTTTTTGAATTGATGTTTCTTCATCTGGAAAGTTGTGTGGGGGTGTGTGTAGTGGGGCAATGGACGATGTTGGTGTAACAATAACACATTCTTCAAAACATTCTCGTGATGATTGATAATATTAATTGATAATAATATAAATAGCTCAGTGATCTAGATCCCACCCTCCCTTTTAAATATTGGCCTCCTTGCTTACAATCCTTAAGAGTTTCATGCGTGCATTTCAAGAAGGCATTGTCAGAGTGCACTTAGAGCAGCAGCCTTTTCTGGCTCGTTTGTAATTTACAATATCCATCTATATCTTTAGCCTTTGGCTTCTATGCAAAAGATGCATAATTTGTACACTAGATGGAGCAAGGAAGAATTGTACCTTGAAGCAGTCAAGTTTGAGGTCCTGTTCTGTAAGAAAAACACATTTTTTTTATCCATGTAAAGAGTCAGTCGTCTTTGATACTCTCAGGGAAGGAAGCTAATAAGCTGCACAGTGAGCCATGATTACTAGCTAATAGGTTTAGCATATTTACTCCTTAATTTAATTCAAGTCAAGGGGCAGATTCATCTGCAACTAAGGGCTTATCCAGCACTCTAAGGCTTTCTAGTGCTCCAAAAGCCACGATTCCTGAATTCATCTTATCAATTTAAAATTTCTCACTTATTAAATTTCACTAAATGCCTAATTTTCGTGGGATGAATGGAAACATCCCAAACAGCTTTCACAGAGCAAACTTCTTTTTTGAGTATCATATTTCCAGTGTACTCCACACTAATAATTTAATTTTTTGCCTTAAGGGAAGAAAGCATTATGTGTGTAAGACACCAAGAATCAATACATTTGATCTTCTGAAAAAATAAAACCAGATTTTAGAAAAATAGGAGGGGACCCAGGCTTCCCATGGACATTCATGGCATCCACAAGAAAAGCTCGCTCTTGGGCCCTCGCTGCACAGTTCCCTTCAAGACTGATGATGGGGCATGCGCATTGATCCCGGCAGCCACTTCCGGAACTACTGACTTGCACACCGTCTCCACTTGCCTCTCACTTTCCCTTGGGCTCAGCTAACTCGTATTTGTTCTTCAAAACTTTTCTCACTTGTGATTAGTGAGGGGGAGTTTTTCACTTTATGTACTTTTAACTTTTGAATTATTTTCAGTCAGCATATATTACTTTTATAGTTAAAATAGTGAAAAGAATGAAAAAAAGTAAAACAAAACAAATTAAAAACCTCCAAAACCTTCTGCTTGGTTGTCTCCTTCCCCTGGGGAAGTTCTTCTGACCAGTTTCCAAATCCTCTCGCCCCATTCCATATTCACTCATTCCCAGGGTCCTCATTCTGCGAACTGATATGGCCTCTCCATCATTTACTTTGAACCTAGGCCTTAGTTTATACTCTGCAGTAAATTATATATTCACCTATCCATCGTTCTCGCTGGATTATAAGCTCTTCAAGAATAGGACATATAAAAATTATCTAGATCCCCAACATCTGTCCTAGTACCTGGCACATGGTTGGTGCTCAGTAAATTCTCTTGAATAAGGAATCAAAACAAAAGGAGGATGGCCGTCCTACGAGGGATAAGGAAGAGAACTATAACTCAGAAGCCTCGCGCATTCATTTCCTTGCTCCTCTCTTGGCTCTTGGTAACATGGCCCACAATGCACCTGGGGAGACCTCAGCACGCTTTCTTGCATTGGCTTCCTTGCATTGCCTGCAAGGCTGTGCTGCGGTGAGTGAGTGAGCCCCTCAGCGGTTCCTTCCTTTTACCTGAGTGCAGTACTGCTTTTCTAGCCTCTGGCTCTCCTTTTGTTTCTGGCAGGTAAGTGACACCACAGACACGATGGTGCCGTTGTAATTCTCTTGGGAAGACGTCCAGGACATCAAGGCTGTAGTGGAGCTTAGAACATGGACACTCACGTGCTGGGGCTTCTCAGTCAGTTCTTCAATCCACTCTCCTGAAGGACCTGAACATTTCAAATCAGAGCACAAGGGAGGTTTCACGCTGAGCTGGTTGAGACAAAAGATTCTTGTCTTAACGTCATTTTGTTTTCCTTTTGCCTTTACAACAATATTCAAGGTTAAGACTGGTAGCGGGACTGGCAGGACTTTCCATCCTTTGCTTAGCTACAGTCTCCACTGCATGACTCACCAGTGACCTACACAACAGCAGTGGCAGCAAGAAAATCATTTCTACTGAGAGACAGAAGCTCCATCAATTGTTATGTGCATCTGAGATTATTCTGGTATATTCTTTGCCAGAGAGAATTTACCTCTCTTTTAACAAAGAGTGAGTGTGGCATTTCATGAGTGTTTATAATTCCTTTGCTGTGAGGATCTTTGGTTTCTAGAAATAATTACTTTGAGATTCAAATTAGCTTCTACTACAATCGTGTGAAAAATTTTTAAATTTGTTGTCAGCAGGATCAAAGAGGCAGGGTGTGACAGCGTTAGAGAAGAAACAGGCAACAGGCTGGCTCAATTATAGAAGCTGGCTAAAACCTGGGTGATAATTTGAGGGACACAGTGGGTTCCTCGTTATTAAATATCTCCATAGAAGTGCCCCCTATTAGCTTTGTTCTCTTAGGTTTCTAAAGTGGTTATTAGCACAGTGCCTGACACATAGTAAGGACCCAAGAAATGATAAGGTGGTTATTATCTACAGAAACCCCCTGTTGAAATGCAAATGTGCAACTTCCTTTTATTTGCTTAGGATGCATTTCTCAGTTCCTTAATAGAAAGCTGCATTCCTAGGCTGGAACCCAGGAGAGGAAAAGGAGCAAGTGGCTCGGTTGGGGAGGGCAGGCTTGGGCTCAGGGTAAATAAGGCAAAGGAAATAATAAGAATAAAAAATGATAATAATAATGATGGCAAAGAGATACAGCACCCACTACGTACTAGACTCTGTTTTAAGTTTATCTGTGTTTACATATTTTAATCCTCTAATTTTCATAACAAGCCTATAAGTACTAGTATTAATCTCACTTTTGGATCAGGAAACTGAGGCAGATGTAGGGTAAGTAAAGCTGGGACTCACACAGAAGTCTAGTTCCCAAATCAATTTCTCTTAACCCCTGCATGAGACTTCCTGGAGCGCTATGAAACCGTGAAAAGCTTTGGTTTAGAGATAGGAAAGTTGGCCCAAGACTCAATTTCATTCATTATTAGTGATACAAGCTTGGACAAATTATCCAACTTCTCTGAATCTCAGTCATTGCATCTGTCAAATGAACAGATCACAGAATGTTAAAATTGGAAAGGATTTTAATGATCCAATACCTTATTTTACTGATGAGGAAACCGAGGCCCAGAGACGTGAATGAATTGCCCAATGTCACAGAGCTTGTGACAACCTGTAAGTACAAGGGCAAACTTCTAAGTACTTGGGACTTAGCTCAGATCTCCTGTCTCCTGGGTCAGTGCTTTGTGATGACTTATCACAATGCTATCTGAGTGATCTGCTTCATAAGGTTGTCGTTGGGGTTTAATTAGATCCTGTGTGCTAGAGAACTTTTTAAATGTGAAGTGTTATTACTGTTATGAAGAATACTGGGGTAGTGGGTGCACAGAGAGAGAAAGTGGGAGGAAGCCAACAAATTCACTTATTTAACGGTTTTACATTAGGATTCAGCTGATAATCAACCCAAGGAATAGGTCATTGCAGGCTACATGGAAATGGACATTGCTATCAAATATTCCTAGGTTCTAATCCTCGTTCTGACACTATGGGAAATCACTAAACTTTCTGTGACTCAGTTTTGTTCTCCTGAAGAATGGGTATAATAGAAACGTTCCCTTCATAAGGCTGTTGGAAGACTAATGTAAATTTCTACCTTAATTCTCATTTCTTAGGAAAGTCTTCAAAATTACATAAATATAAATCATAATGCAATGATAAACATAAATCTTAATGTAATGTAATAAATCTTAATATCATAGCTCAACACCACAATGTCTGCAACAGTTTGGTCAGGAAAATGGCTGCAAATATAATTTAGCTGGTGTGTGACCACATTATGTTGAGGGAAGTTAAACCACTCTAATTAGTTGCTCCCTTACACCTGGTTCAGTATAGTATTTATATCTGTAGTATCTTTTTTAAACAAAAGGCACATACACAGTATACCTGAATAACTCATTACTGTAGAACCGAATATCCTAAGTGCTAAAAATATCGTTCTTTTATTGGCAGAGAAAAAACAAAATTTCTAGTGCCCTGTATTTTTCTAGATGAATATTAATATGCATCTCTTTAAAATAATCATATTTTTGAGCAATTTTGATGCATTCTCAATAGCACTAGCCAATTTGGATACTGTAAGAATAGAGCTGAGTGCCTGACACACAAAAGTGGTTCAATAAATATTTGTTGAATATACAGCAGAAATAACAAATAAGCAAATAGTATAACTCTAGGCTAGGATTTTATAATTTGGTATGAGAAACAAGATGTACACAGATAAAATAAATCTAGAAAATGTCACACACAAATAAGCTCTGTGTTTTGTGTCGTACGCTATGAAACACAGTAGAAATTCAGAGAGGGGAAGAGCCAGCATGGCCAGATCAGTTTTCCTGGAAGCCCTTGACACTTGTGTTGGATCTCTACTGGCAGACAAGGAAATCTTTTGGTTAGTGAAACATTTTTAGCCTCATGGGAAGAACTGAATACTCAACTTTGTTCTCGTTCTCAAGTGATCTCGTGTCAAAGATCTCCCATATTTGAAAGACATGTAAGGCAATTGTGAATATTCTTTCTGTATGTCTAATGGATCTTTCAGGCCTTTTACCCGTGGTGACATTTTTGGTTTCTTAAGCAAAAATGTTATTTGGGGTGTTTTCAACATTGTTAAGCTGCTAAATAAACTGATCTCCTCCCTCTGTCCCCCTCCTCTTTCTCCTGCCCACTTTTTTGAGGATTATTTGATGAAAGGTGGTATTTTGCCTCTGGAGAAGATGATAAAGTGCATGCTAGTCATCCTTTTCGGAGAACAATTTTTATCCATTGCCTTCTGTTTTTTCTTTCTGCTGATTAGAGGCACCTTTAACTCCTGATAAGCTAGGTAACTGATTTTTGGCCTCTAAACTTCTGGTAAACATAGTCCGATTAGCCAAAAACATTATGGACATGGACTATTTGTGCAGATTTTAGAGGCTAGCTATTGCTTTGCTATTAACCCTTTTGGACTCAGTAGTAGCCACCCTAAGACTTGATATTGGGGCTTTTAGGATGCTCTAGCTTTGTCTTCTTGCATCAACTTTATGGTGACCACCTAGATCTTATGACACTTGAATCTTTGTCTTTCTTTTGAGCTCTGTAAGCTTAATACTCTAAAGAGAGTTTTCACACGGTCTAACAATGTCAATTTTCATTATGGCCTGAAACGAAAGCCATATTTGCCAAACTGTGTGTCCATGTCCTTTGAGATATTGTAACGGCTAGTTAAGAAGGACAGGTTAATAAATCTTCAATTATCTCAATAATAAAAAAATCCTTAAGTTAAATCTCTGGGTAGGTTTGCTATTATTAAACATACATATATTTCCTCTGCTGTCAAAATCTCATGGATTCAGGTCTTTTCTGACCTTGAAGAATTCTCAGGGTCTCTAAGGTTTGATGAATAATTGATGCCTGAGCATCATTAATCTCACCAGATTCATTGTTCTAGCTCCCCTGTAAAGTGCAAAATAATCTCTTTGGTACTTACTGATATAAAAACTGAGTGATTTTGCCGACTGACTTTTTCGAGTTTCACAAGATCCTGAGGAACTAAAGGTTGTCACAGATAACTTATATTTCCCAGGCTCCTTCAGTTCTGCAACAAATTCATGTGCGTCTTCATCCACTGTCAAATATTCAGTAAAGTTTTCTAAATCATATATAAAAAACAGAATATATATGAATTGATACCTGGAAGAGCTGTGACTTTAGAAAAGTCAATTAATACAAAAAATTAAGTATTTTTAAATGTTGTCTCCTTCCTTTTTCCAAGTTCAATTATACTTCTAAACTAAGGGTACTATAAGAGAAAGATGACTAAGACTTCAAATTGTTTTTCACAATACTTTCAAATAACCAAACAAAAATATGGTGTTCAAATCAATAAAACTAGGAATGAGCAAAACTGCATATTCTTATCTCCTTTTACCCCAAAAATCATATACACAAAATAGAAGTAGAATATTAGGAGAAAACAGCAATAGTTGACTTTCTCATCTGGACATAAGGGATAAAAAATAACCAGCAAAATAAATAAATAACCAGCAACAAATATCTTATAAGTTCTTTGTGGTAGCATTAAATTTCCAGAAATGCCTTAAAATATGTTAAATTAGTTCTCATTAGAAAGAATTCTTCTGGATATATTTTCCGACACACGTAATATTTTTCCTTCATCTGTTTGCTTTCAGAACTTTTAAAAGTAAAAGTGATTTTTACATTGCTTCAAAGTCCATCTCCTGCTGCTTGTTACTTTATTTGAACTTGTTGTCATCAGTTGGTGACTACAAAAGCCTTCAACAGAACACACTGCAGTCAGATAAAAGCGTGATTGAAACTTCATGGAAATAGGCATTAAAAAAATCCTGAGTTACATGATCCTCTTTTCCATAGAATATATTGAGGAACAGAAAAATAAAAGCCAGATTGAGGGAACTTTTTTTTTAATACAAGTAATTCCAGGCAAATGTTAAGGCTTTTGACTCAAAGAATTGGAAAGGACAAAGGATTTCAATTTTATATAATATTTGGGAATGGTTTATTGCTGTATCACCCAATAAAGAAGAATCCATGGATTTTGTATTTCATTCCACTAAATAAAGTAGAGGCAAATAAGTTGTCCTATATGAGACTACATGATCCTAAGGCCCTACCCTGAAAATAAGACTGTCATTTTTACTTCAAATGTTGACAATTTGACAACCTTTGCAAACTGCTAGACTGGAAAGTATAAAATGAAGTATGTTACTGTAAAAACAAAACAAACAGCAAATACAGAAATCTACCAAACAATTCAGACATGATTCATCATCCAAATTTACTGAATGCCATGACCCTGCTTTCCTAAATTGGTGAGCTAAACTATAAAGACCCTCAGATGCTGGATAAATGAATACAATATTTAATAGAGTAGCTGTCGTGGAAACACCAGTTTCTGTGTGTTTTCTATTTTGCTATCACCTCTTTAAGGAAATATGGGTGGTGCTGGCCCCAGAGGAGCACATTCTAGGGGCAATAAGATTCTCTGGGGAAAGCAGTCATTTTGTCAGAAAGACTCTTTCACCACATGCTTCACAAATTTGTATATGAGAAAACAGAAAATAATTTCTCCAGGATATTTTGTAATTTGTGATGGTTAGACATTTACTTCAAAATCTTTCCAAATATAAGGTTTTCCTCAGTGGCCTGGGGTATGGGACATATTGGGCAGTGAAATGTCTACAGTTGGCAGTACTTGCAACTTATGATCCACCCAATCCTGCAGTTTATGATCCAATCTGTTCATTTTTGTTTTCTAGTCTTGGACAGCATTGGATACTCAATTAAATTCTTCCCTTTCTTTATCATTTTTCTTTAGATATTAACTGTCTACCATTAGTCTTTCTGTCCAAATTTAACTGTAAAATGTTTCAGTGTCCTTTCCTTTGATTGCATCATTTCTTGTTTCCTCCGATTTCCTATTGCTTTACCTTCTCTTTCTATGTGGATATGGAACCCATCAAAGGCAGTGGGTGGTTTTGGCGGTAACCAACTCAATATCATTTGCACAGGGAAAAAAGAGAAAGAGCCTGATGTCGATTTCTCAGTCTCGCTGAGTGTATTGTTATTTTCGTATTCCATGGGAAGCACACTGACAAATTCATCTTCACTTTCAGGAGTTGCAGATGCACTGTCCCACCAATATGGCTGGGATGTAGTTTCATAGTCACTGCTGTTAAAGTCAGGCCAACCAGAGGAAATGTTGCCAGAGGGGATTTCAGGAGTTTCATCTGTAAAGTGGAAGAGTTTGTCTTTTCCCACTGTATCTTGTGACCTCATGAATGATTCCTCTGGGAAATTGCCACTCTGTTCTTCCCAGTTGTTTTTGTTCAAGTTTATAATACGAACTGAGATATTTCGAGGTGGATAAGGGGCTGTAAGAGAAAGAATTTTCATTTTCAAGTAACTTTTTAACTCTGTTATAGTGAATACTTAATCTATTCATGAGTCAAATGCACCAGCGGATTTAAAAAATAGAATTTAGTTTTACTTTTATACAGGAAATATACATCAAGAACAATTGTGGTTTAAAGTAGTGCACAGATGTTTAGATTTTGTGCATGATGTGTACACATTAGCATATCACCAGTCACACTTTAAACACATATTAACTTCGACTCAATCCCTATCAAAGTTCCAACAACATATTTCACAGCGATAGAACAAAGAATCTTAAGATTTATACAGAACAACAAAAGACCCTGAATAACCAAAGGATTCCTGAGAAAAAAGAACAAAGCCGGAGGTATCACACTCCCTGATTTCAAAATATACTAAAAGCATAGTAACCAAAACAGCATGGTAGTGGCACCAAAACAGACACACAGATCAATGGAACAGAATCAAGACCCCAGAAATAAACCCACACATTTATGGACAGCTAATATTCGACAAGGGAACCAAGAGCATATGATGGAGAAAGGAGAGTCTCTTCAATAAATGGTGTTGGGAAAACTGGACAGCCACATGCAAAAGAATGAAAGTAGACCATTCCCTTACACCATGCACAAAAATCAACTCAAAATGGATTAAAGACTTGAATGTAAGACCCAAAACTATGAAACTTCTAGAAGAAAACCTAGGCAGTACGCTCTTTGACATCGGTCTTAGCAGCATATTTTCAAGTACCATGTCTGTCTGGGAAAGGGAAACAAAAGAAAAAATGAACAAATGGGACTACATAAAACTAAAAAGCTTCTGCACAGCAAAGGAAACCATCAACAAAACGAAAAGACAACCTAACAGTTGGGAGAAGATATTTGCAAACCATATATCAGAGAAGGGGTTAATATCCAAAATATACAAAGAACTCATACAGCTCAACAACAAAAAACCCAACAATCCAATTAAAAAATGGGCAAAGGATCTGAACAGAGATTTCTCCAAAGAAGATATTTGGATGGCCAACAGGCATATGAAAAAATCCTCAACATCATTAGCTATCAGGGAAATGCAAATCAAAACTACAATGAGGGATCACCTCACTCCAGTCAGAATGGCTATAATTAACAAGACAGGAAACAACAAGTGTTGGAGAGGATGTGGAGAGGAGGGAACCCTTGTTCACTGCTGGTGGGAGTGCAAACTGGTGCAGCCACTATGGAAAGCAGTATGGAGTATCCTCAGAAAATTAAGACTAGATCTACAGAGGGGCTGGCCTGGTGGCGCAGCAGTTAAGTTCTCACGTTCTGCTTCTCAGCAGCCCGGGGTTCGCTGGTTCGGATCCCAGGAGTGGACATGGCACCACTTGGCAAAAGCCATGCCGTGGTAGGTGTCCCACATATAAAGAAGAGGAAGGTGGGCACGGACGGATGTTAGCTCAGGGCTAGTCTTCCTCAATGAAAAGAGGAGGATTGGCAGTAGTTAGCTCAGGGCTAATCTTCCTCAAAAAAAAAAAAAAAAAAAGAAAAGAAAGAATAGATCTACCATATGATCCAGCTATCCCACTGCTGGGTATTTATCCAAAGAACTTGAAAACACAAAGGCATAAAGACACATGCACCCCTATGTTCATTGCAGCATTATACATAATAGCTAAGACTTGGAAGCAAGCTAGGTGCCCATCAAGGAACGAATGGATAAAGATGTGGTATTTATACATAATGGAATACTATTCAGTCACTAGAAATGATGAAATCTGGCCATTTGTGACAACATGGATGGACCTTGAGGGTATTATGCAAAGTGAAATAAGTCAGAGGGAGAAAGTCAAATACTGTATGATCTCACTCATAAGTAGAAGATAAAAACACGACAAACAAACACATAGCAATGGAGACTAGATTGGTGGTTACCATAGGAGAAGGGGAGAGGGAGGAGGGCAAAAGGGGTGATTAGGTTCACATGTGAGGTGATGGACTATAATTAGTCTTTGGGTGGTGAACATGATGTAATCTACACAGAATTTGAAATATATTACGATGTACATCTGAAAGCTGTATAATGTTGTAATCCAATGTTACTGCAATAAAAAAATTTAAAAAAAAAACAAAAAAATGAGAGAAGCAGTTTGGAAACTATACTAGATGAATTATAGGATTGAGCAAGTAAGTGTCTCGGTTGACCTTGCTGAATGCCAGGGATCTCATTGTGAAAGAAGAAATGCAGAAAGATGGAATAGGGTCAGGCAAGAAAGAACTCTGGGAATAGACTAGAATTGGAAGTACTGGTGTGTACTCACAATTACAAAAAATATGTATAGGTAGAAATATATACACGCACATGTGCGTTTGTATACACATACACACACGTACTTGCATTCTCTAGCTCTGACCACCTAGCAAAGGCACCCCAGGAGCAATGCACACACCTAGCACCCATATCTTGGTCTTTAAAACTATTCAATTAAAAGGAACCAGGGCTCCTGAGAGAAATGGCCGATTCCAGGGTTGGAACAGGACAGGTACAAGATGAGTTTGGAACATCTTGAATGCCAGAAAGTAAGGAAGTACCTAAAAAAAGATGGGGCATGTCACAAGTATACAGCAGCCAGCTAAAAGAAGCTTCCAACTGGCTGAATCTTGGATGATTTGAGATGTGCCATAAGTATAAAATACACACCAGATTTCAAGCATTTAGAATTCTTCTACCAAAAAAAGAATGCAAAGTATCTCTATAATTTTTAAACTAGTTAAATGTTGAAATGATATTTTGGATACATTTAGTAAATAAAATATATTATTAACTTAAATAAATACATATTCATTTGTGATACTATGATAGTCCAAGTGGTAATTTAACCACTTCCAAAGCAGTTACATAAAAATTCTTCAACTTATCGCAGTATCTGTTTTTAAAAACTGAGTCTCTGTACAGTATCTTTCTTACAAAAGCAACTATAGTGTACTTATAGCTATCAAGATAAAATACTCCCTGTGACATAGTTTAGGAGAGTTGCATATATGAGTTGCCTTTAGAAACACTAACACACATGTTGGAAATATGGCTTCACTTCTCACTTCTCTAAAATGAAACATATGAGCTCAAAATGAGTTTATGAATTATGGAAGCATACTTTTCTAGAGGTAGAAAATTATGAAGGCACACTGCATTGTCTCTACCTGCAACAGTTTCCACCAATCCTTCAAACAGCAGCTCACATATCACCTTTTCCATGAAGTTCTAATAAAAATTAATTTCTCCCTCTTTTGTGCTGTTATAGAACTTTGTATTTCTTTTATAACACTTATTGCACTTTACCTTATATTATTGCCATTTTATAGTACAGACATGTGCCACATAAGGACGTTTTGGTCAGTGATGGACCACATATGTGATGGTGGTCCCATAAGATTAGTAGCATATAGCCCAGGGGTGTAGCTAGCTATACCATCTAGGTTTGTATAAGCACACTGTACACTGTTCATTCACACTATGACAAAATCGCCTAATGGCACATTTCTCGGAATGTATCCCTGTCATTAAGTGGCGCATGACTGCACCTCTACCATTTTTGAGGACAGGGAACCTGTCTCACCAGTCTTTGTCTTCATCTCTCTCAGTACTTAGAACAACTCCCAGGTAAAAGATGCTCTATTAATGTTTCTTTATTTGAATTTAATAATGAAAAATACAAATAGAATCTTCGATGTTGACATGAGGTGAATTACATAGTTTCCTTGCCTTGGCCTAAGTAATGAGAATCATGACATCTTAGAATTTCAGATTGGAAGGATCTCAGGGGTTACCTATTATAACCCATTCGCAATGTTCCTGTGAATGGGCTCTCCAGCATTCCTATTGAGTACCTAGACACATTAGGAACAGACAATTATACTGGTGTCTAATTACAATATATACATATCATTATTGGTGGTGGATATTTAGCAGGTGTATATTTATTTTACCCATCCATTGTTCCATCCATCTATCCATCCATCCTAAATAATGCTTCATATTAGTAATGCTACTAAAATTAAGCAGTGCAAGTTTTAGATACATCTGAATCCCAATATTTTCCTTTAATAATCTGATAATCTGTACTAGAACATCACCCATCTGTTTTTCTGCTATATGGGCATATGGAATAACTGGTGTCTACTTGATCCAGTTATGTTATTTAATTATAACTTTTAGTAATATCATGCTTTTTCATTCAACTATTATAGGTCTTTGATTACACTGAAAGATTTTAGATTTTTATTATTGAATATTTTGCTCAGTTCCTTTTACATTGATAGAAAATTTATTTTAGATTATTAAAAATATATACTTTTTATCTATCTCAGCTCTGGAACAGAATGTTTGTTAGAATGATAAAGAGTATATATACGACAACATACAAATTTATTCTTTTTTCACTAAATTTGATTCTTCAGAACACTTACCAGTTCTATGCTGTTTGGGTTCATGACTCACACCGCTGTACTCCACGAGAGTACTTTTATTAAAAGTTGCCTCAGAGACCAGCTGAAAGGTGATATTACTGTAACATATTCCTGGAAGCCAGTGATTAAATACTGTTTTTCCCTTAAAGAAGTCTGAGAAGAGAAAAATCAATTATATTAAAATTTTGATCTTTTAAATGCCACACACTTCTAGGAAGTTCTAAATAATTATGATTAAATATCCATAAAATAGTATTTTCTTCAACTTCTGGCATGGTCAGTACTAAAAAAATTGGCGTGAGGCTAGACGTGAAAATTTGGATCTTAAGACTAAATCCTGAAAGGCTTTTTTTGGCAAGAATTGGATGCAATTAGGGTTAAATTTTTATTACAGGAACATTTGGTGTATTAAGTAGAGAAGATCATTTTTGAAACTGTAGAGATTAAGTTTCAGTAGCCATTTACTTGAAGATAAAAACTCAAGGTATTTTGTCACTTTCTGACGTAGGAGAAAGCAATTCTACAAGAAATGTTTTCACTAGACTCGCTTGTAAAAATTAGCCTATTTTTAAAATAGAATTGTTTATCTGCCAGTTGGCAGCCAGGTCCTGTTCGAAAAAAGAAGAAAATAAAAATTTGGATTTCGTTTAGAAAACATTAGAGAAAATAATAAATTTAGCAATCCAATCCCAGTTAGAAAGAAATGACAAATACCACTCATTGAATTAAAAGCCCAAAATAGGGGCCAGCCCCATGGCCAAGGGGTTAAAGTGCTGGGTGTTCCACTACGGCAGCCCGGGCTCGAGGGTTCAGATCTTGGGTGTGGACCCACTCCACTTATCAGCCATACTGTGGAGGCATCCCGCATACCAAATAGAGGAAGATTGGTGCGGATGTTAGCTCAGGGCTAATTTTCCTCAAGCAAAAAAAAGAGAAAGATTGGCAACGGATGTTAGCTCAGGGTGAATCATCCACACCAAAAAAAAAAAAAAAAGCCAAAAATAATTTTAAAAATTGACTTAAAAAAGAGAGCATATTAATTCATTTAGTTTTAAACTTACGGCTTTTAACTCAGCAACGATTCCAGTGATTGCTTTTCAATCACTCATGAACTTGTATTTGCATGTGATCAATTAGCAAATAAGGTCCCACTTATTAATTTGCAGGTAATGTTTTCATTAAAAATAAAGAATGCAATAATTAGTGGAGTCTATGTTTACGTTTATTATCTTTAAAGTAAAAAATAAAATTCACTGCCTATGTTTTAAACAATGTCTCATAAAAATAAAATCCATGGAAGAAAGGAGTTTGTAAAAGCAGCAAGTCGAGTGACATTTTTCTGGATACCATGCCGTGTGTGCTTCAAGTATCCATTCTCCACCTCTCCAAAATACGTTTCCAGTTACAACCAGTCAACTTTGACACCATCCTCTACACCCCCTGCAGAGAAATGTCCTGGCATGTTGGCTTGAGAATAAGTTCCTCCCCTGTGATTCACTCCCAGTGAAGATGAATGCCCTCTCGTTCTCGTCCTCTCCCTCTCCACCCCTCTTCTGCTTCCATTCCCCAAAGAATCTACTCAAAGAAGTTGACTCGGCTCTTTTGAAATTATTAATTCCCCTGGACTCTCTCCCCTCCCCACAGTGTCCCCATCAAGCCAGTAAAAACAGTGAAAACAAATTTTGCATATTAATGCCCTCATTTAGCTGATCATACAGATAAATATATACAAAGGAACTAAAAAGCATTGTCTTTGCCTTTGAGAATAATCTTGGACCATCTCCAAAGCAAAACTTGGCAAAAGGCATCTCTCTAGCTTCCCAGTTCTAGAAATGCCCACTAACACACCCAAAAGGAAAAGCTTAGGTGAGGTGCTTCTAAACTTAAGTTTGAATTTATTTCCTGCACCAGACATACTACTTCTGGCAAGAATAACATGTAAGGCATAATAATCTGAGTATTTCTTATGCTTATGTATGACACATAACACTAAACTAATAAGTTCCATGTTCTAAGACTCCTCATAACAAGGTTTTCATGAATCAATAACTATTTTTAACGGTTCACTTATGGTCTAATAGTGAATCGTAAGACCTCTTTAAAGCAAGAGAGAAGACTAATTGGCAAAAATCATGTAAAAAGGAATAGCCATCATTTATGCATCCTTCCTTTTGCCTCTTACCTTTATATAGCATTGTCCGGAAGTCTTTACCTTCCCAATAGCTTATGTTTACTCTTGTGAAAACATTATATTTTTCTGGATAATGAATTTCAAACAGGACTCCTGTTTCAGGAGAAGGTTTATAGTCATATATTGAAACACTGGTTACAGGTAGAGGTTCTGCAGAAGGGAGGTAAATGGAGAAATGGGAATTGGGGGAAAAGGGAGAAAGGTGAGTATCAGTATTTGGAAGCACCAAGGGTCACACCTCTCAGAACTTCGCACATATTTTTATTATCTGTTATGCACTAAAGTCTTCCGTATTCATGAGTCGAATGTCTTCTTAGCAGGAATTAATAAAGTACATTTTATATGGTGATTTCTGCTTTTCAAAGAACTTTCATGTTCACTTTTCCAGCTGCCTTTGGCAACAACACTGAGATTGAGCAAGAGCAAATATTGCTATTGCCATTCAACAGATGAAAATAATGATAACTCAGAGATTTTAAATGACTTGTTAAGTATGTGGCAGAGTCTATATCTCTAGATTCCTAATTCACTTTTCTTTTTCTTAAGCCAAGAAAATTTGATATTAATAACAGGCCAGTAACAGAAAATACATTTTGGCTCTGACTGTGATCATGTGGCTCTGACTATGTGATCATTTATTTCCTTTTTGTGAATTTAGCACTTATCTTTCTACACTAAGTATAAGGTTGTAAACCATCCCGTGTTGTAAGAATTCTAGCCTATGGTGTTTATCAAACTACTCTTTCTATAGAAGTTTAAAAAAATGTTTATTTCTATTTTGCTTGAGTTGTTAATTCATCACAAAATGCTTTAAATACTCATTTTTAGAAACTGCGATAGATATATATCTGCATTTCCTGTATATTCCACCCTCCAGCAAAAGTCTTGTGAAATGACAGAGCTCTCCTATCCTTCTGAGGGGACTATTGGACAAGTTTTACTTGCATTAATTTTGTTCAAAAAGATCTTTTAAATATTTGGTTTGGAGTCAATTATTGTATTATAGGAAAAAAATTATTTTGATTCAAAGTTTTAGAATTGAGAGGATTCTAGGACCTCATCTATGGTCTAAATGAAAGCAATATCCTCAGTTTAAATTTCACACTTTTAAAATTTCAGTTTTAATAATGTAAGAAATCTGGGGCCAGCTGGGTGACGCAGTGGTTAGGTTCGCACGTTCCGCTTCTCGGCAGCCCGGGGTTCCCCGGTTCGGATCCTGGGTGCGGACATGGCACCGCTTGGGCAAAAGCCATGCTGTGGTAGGTGTCCCACATATAAAGTAGAGGAAGATGGGCACGGATGTTAGCTCAGGGCCAGTCTTCCTCAGCAAAAGGAGGAGGATTGGCAGCAGTTAGCTCAGGGCTAATCTTCCTCAAAATAAAAGAAAAAAAAATAATGTAAGAAATCAAAATTTGACTTAGTTCATTCAACAAATAATTAGTGAATACTTATTTTGTCTCAATCTATAACTAAATATCTTTCATTTTGCTCCTCAGGATCTTAACCTAGTTTTGCTTTTGATTGAAGAGATGCCGGAGGGATTGAAGCTACATGTTAAAGCTTTGATTTTTTTCCTGGAATTTTCTCAAAAACCAAGCCAACCTCTAGCACAAGTTAGGAAGGCCTTCAGGTTGCTGCATAATTGTGATCACGTCCCTGTAGACTGTGTGCTGTATTCTCTGTTAGAATGTTTCTGTTTTACCTTTGTCTCCATCCTCGGTCTTCCTACTTAAAGGTAATGTTTAGAGAGTGAACTCACTTAACTGTCGTGTAAACAAACTCCTGAAGACTGAGTATTTCTCCTTGATTAATCCTAAAGAAGTTTTGAACCATTTTAAGGTCTTCCTTTCAACCCAGTCTAATTACTAACCCAGAGAGTCTACCAGATCCAGCTATTGACTCTGGATCTATACGAACCGAAATGAAAGGTAATAGCAAAAAGCAGCCACAGAGCGTAATTCTTCCACTGCCCCAGTCCAGTTTCCCATGCTCACCAGGGTTCTGTCTACTGAAAAGAGAAGTTAGCGGTCCACTCAGTCTTTCACGCAGAGACCTGAAGTCTGCACATCAAAGACACAGTCAGATTTGAAATTCAAGAGATATGCGAGGATTACAGCACAGATATTTTGTTTCGTGATTTCTTTTGACTGCTGCAAGCTGCTTAAATTTTAAACTAAAAGAATTTTTTAAATGCCAGCTTACATGTTTGCTTCCTATATTTCCTTCAGCTTCAACATAAGCGACCCAGGTTAGCTGTAAATTCTAAAGTCCAAGCCCAGACATTACTGAGGCATATTTAATCCAAGAATTATTGTTTGCAATAGAACTCAAATGCACTCTCTAGAAATATTTTACTATCCCTCCAGCTACTTCTCTCATTATTTTTATTTTTAGAAATTAACTGATAGGCCATAAACCAGAGCTGTTACTACTCATGTGTTTTTCAATGATGACAAGGTGAAATCTTGATCCAATTCATTACTCCTTTCTCTGTCAGTATGCCCATTACTCTCCCTTTTCTTGTCTTAGGAAGCAGGCTGGACTGGACAGAGAAAAGGAGTTGTTAGAAAATGTGAATCATTTATTATCTTTGTGTATTACTTTTTTGTCCTAAGGTCTTTTTTACTTACTTTCTTTTTTTTTTGTTTTTTTTGAGGAAGGTTGGACCTGAGCTAACATCCATGCTCATCTTTCTCTACTTTTTACATGGGACACCTGCCACAGCATGGCTTAATAAGCGGTGCATAGGTCCACGCTCTGGATCTGAACCTGAAAACCCCGGGCCGACAAAGCAGAGTGAGCAAACTTAATCGCTACACCACCGGGCCAGCCCCAAGTCCTCAGATCTTTTTATTTTTCAAAATATTAAGTGTTACAAGATATAGTTGAAACTCCCCTATAACTTACCCAGGTTTTGTTTGCCTTCTGCCTTGGCCAGAGGTAAATTATTACTCTGAAATTGGCGTTTATCTTCCCATGTATACTTTTTCCTTTTATCTTTGTATGTGTCCAACAGCCATATGGAATGTTATTTCACATGTTTCAAAATATTATGCTAATGGTTTCATATTATATGTATCATTCTGTGCTTAATTTTATCACCTAACATTACTTTGGAGATTAATCCATCTTGACGCAATTATCTCTAGAAATTTCCTTTTAGTGTCCATTTTATAACTCTACCAACTGTACAATTTATCTGTTTTCCTTTTTTGCTGTTGGCGAGTTGTTTTCAATCATTCACTTTTGCAAATAATTCTGCAATAAAAGTTCTGGGACATGTTCCCTTAGGTTGGAAATCCTGGATAATAGAGTATGCACATCCTCAACTGTATGAGATGTTGTCAAAATGTGTTCTAACTTTATGTCAATTTACATATCTAGCAACAGCATATGATAGTTCCTCTTTCTCCATGTTCTTTTCCAACACTTGATTGTATCAGCCTTTTTAACCTTTGCTACTGTGAGATGTGTGCAATTTTGTCTCTTTTAATTGGCTGTTCCTGACGGAGGTTGATTATCTTTTCATATGTTTATGGGTCACTCAGCTCTCCTTTTCTTAGAATTATTTGGTTCTTTTGCCTGTTTCATGGATTCTTTTCCGTTTTCCTGTGCTAATTTGTATTGTAAACTTTGTCATATACAACATTTCCATTGTCACTTTTTAAAATTGTGTCCCTTGCCTTCCCTCTAGATCCACCTTTCTTCGTGCTGAAACACAACATTTAATAATTATTTAAGTTAGAGTATGGATGTCAAGTTCATCTAGGCTTTTTACACTAGAAAATTTCTTTACTCTTGATGTAGCTTATCAAGGTATAAAATTCTAGGTAGACAGATTTCCCCTCAGTACTTGGAAGATATTGCTCTATTATCTTCTTGCACCAATTATTGTGGAAGAGTAAACACTTCTGTCAATGTAATAGCTATTCCATTGTAGATACCAAGATTTTTTTCTTTGGCACCTTCTACACTTATTTATCCTTGATAATCTGCAGTTTCACCCTCACATATCTAGTTGTGCTCTTATTTTTGAATTACCCTACTATGTCCTTGGAGTACTTTGTCACTCTGCGGATTCATGTCATTCTTCAAGTCTTGGAAATTCTCATAGTCATCTCTACATATATTGTGACCATGATTCCCTCCATTCTCTTTTTCTCAAACTCTTAACCTCCTTAATTAGAGCCTCTCCCACCTCCACACCTGTGAATTCTCTCACTGTGTTAAATTATGGGGCAATTGCACAGTATTATCTTTCAATTTACTAACTCTGTTTAGCAGTTATGAGTATAGAATTTACCCTGTCTACTGAAGTTTTTCAATTAGTTAACTTTATTTCTTTTATGTTCAGAAGATTTTATTTATTTTGAATATTTTTATTAAGATCAGTTAAATAATTAAGTTAATTTTGCCTAGCTTAACCAAAGTATTAAATTAATTTAAATGATTTTATTTTTCATTTAAAATTTTTTTTATCTATTTATATTTATTCTATATGTTTTTGTTTTATTTCTGTCAATTTTTGTTTCATTATTTCTTGATCTTCTTTAATGGATGTAATTTTTACATTTATCACTTTGAACATCATAATATACTGTAAATTTTTGTTAGATTGTTATATAAAATATAATCTGAAATATTATAGTTGTTATTTTGATATCTATCTTTTTTAGCATGGATTTCTTTGTGTGTTTTAAAATATAGGCCTTAAGCCAATTTTATGTTTTCTCATTGCCCCAATTCTTGCTTACTCCTTGCTATTGAGGAGTTTGGCCATTGTTTCCTTTCAGTTCACCACAACCCTAGTCTAGAACCAGGGCATATAACATTATTTTGGGGTTCTTGATATTGCAGATGATGTATTGGCTATCACAAATTCATTCCCTGAGTCACAGGGTAATGAAGCCTGGTCCTTGATACTAAAGCTGAATGTGTGTTCCCTGTATCCCCAAGCCTCCTTATATACCTTTTTTACAAACAGGAAGAATCTTTGTTCCCAGCAGAGAGCATGGCTCTGTGCCCTATCTAGTGTGGAGCATTTCAATACTTCTTACTCTCCTGGGGTCCAGATTTGCTACCATCTTTTTCCAGATCCGGAGCACAGAGGCCCTGTGACTCCAGCCCACTTCCCTACTTCAGTTTTTCTTTCCTTACTGACTAATAGAGACAACTGTCATATTTTTCAGCTTAGCAATGCATTTCTAGTCTTCTTTTTGTTTTGTGGTAACAGCAAAGAGTATATGACAAAGCAGGAATTTACTGCATTATTTTTACCAGAAACCTTAATGTTAAATTCCAATTTTTTCTTTTAATAAAAAATCTAAAAATGATATTTAATATAATCATTTTTTACCTCATTAGGTGTCCCACATAATGAAAACTCATGTTGAACTTGAAGATATTTTATGTTCCTTAATTACTTTTGAACCATTTTTGACAGATCATAAATAGGAAGTTTTTTAAAGTTCCGGATGTGACTATCTCAGATAGAAGATGATGAAACAAAAGCGAATGTGAAGCAAATACTGTTGAAAGAAAGTAGAAGTAGCCCTGTACTTGTTAGTAACTGTTGAGTGTTGAGAGGTGCTACTTTCTGAGATTGCTCTGTTTTGAGCAAGCTGTTGAGTCAGTGACCAGTATCCTTTTCTTTTGATGTGATCAACCTAAGAATGTGTCTTTTCTGACATAGTCCTCTTGAGGGAGAGGAGCCTGGGATTAGGCCCTCTCATCTGATGGCAGGAGTATAGAAAAGGGACTTATGCTGGATCTCAGGCCAGAGCTCCTGTCCCGTGTTTGGATGTCGCCTTGAGACCCCACCTGGTGGCTCAGCTATATCCAAGCAGACCACTGAGGTGAGCTGGCAGCAGCAGCCATCGATGGTCCAGGATGGGTAGCTATCATCACACCCACTACCTTAGTTCGTCTTCATCAGTTCTTTCCTGCAATGTTTCAACCGCTTTCTAAATTATTATCGCTGCCTCCAATCTCATCTTAATTTTTCTCATTTATTTCTGCTCAAAACTTCTAATCTGCAGGCTTCCTGATGCTCTCACTTTTATCAGAGTCTCTGACTTAAACCATTCCCCTCCACTTCACTGGCTTTTCCCTACCCGATCTGTTTTGATTCTCCTTTGTTCCTGACCCCTTGAGTAATTTTCTATTTAACACCATTGGCACTGCATATATTTACTGATCTTATATGAGGCATTACACACTTTGGTAAGGAGTTTATTTACACATTTTTCATTGCAAAAAATTTACATTATTTTATAGTACCCTCTACCAACTCAGTAGACTATGGCCTATAAACCAAATCTGGCCTGCCACATGTTTTTGTATGATTTATGAGCTAAGAATGGCTTTTACATTTTTAAATGGTTGACAAAAATCAACAGAAGAATAATATTTTATGACACATGAAAATTACATGAAATCCAAATTTTGGTGTCTTTAAATAAAGTTTTATTAGAACACAGCCATGCTTGTTTGCTTATATAGTGTTTTGGCTGCTTTTGTGCTGAAACAGCACAGTTGAATAATTGCAACATGGACTGTATGGCTCACAAAGCATAAAATATTTATTACCTAGGCCTTTACAAAAATATGTTTGCCAACACCTGGGATAGATTACATATTAGAAAACCAAGATTTAGAGAAAGTAATAATCTGCCAAAGGCTACATTATAGTTTCCAGATTTCTTTGGCTCTAACGTTAATGCTTTGAAGCCCCCACTCAAAATACCTGTTTGATAATTTGTCCATTCCAATGCAGGATTTAGGATCCTGTGCTTTTTCACTCTATTACAAGAAGGAGATTTCCCCAATCAAATCATATTATGTCATTTCTTTGTACAAGATTGGTCATCATTCTTCATCACTTACAGATTAAGGTCTAAACTATTTTGTAAAGTATTCAAGGTTCTTCCTGACTTTTCTAGCCATCTTTCCTGTTATTTTGTGGAACCACAGATCAATGACAACTTAACTTCTTGCAGTTCAGAATTGTGCCATTATATTTGTAGAGTGCCTCTGTATGTGTTCTGAAATGTTTATGGCCACTATCTCTAGACCTTTACTAACTTAGGAGACAGCTGTGTATAAATAACATTTCCCCAATTTCTAAGCAATTGTTTTCATGTATTATTTTATCTATTGAGAAACTATTCCTTCTCTCTATATTGTATGCGATATACTAAGGATTCTCAATCAATTAAATATTAACAAGATGTCAGAACCTAAGGGTTGTGAAACTCTTTGAACTGGCCAAATGACTCATTTGTGCTGAATTTATTCTTTGCCAACTTCCTCAGCTTTCTCTGAGAGCACCAGACTCAGAACAGCTATAGAGAAATATCAAAGGACTGCCCTAGGGCCAATTTCTCTGTCACTGCTTATTTCATCAGGACAAGGATCTAACACACAATAAGTGATTGCAACCAATGTACCCTTTTATTCTCAAGAGCTAAGTGTCAACTCTATGAGCAGATCCTACAAATGTTTTCTAAACTTTTTAAAAAAGCTTCCCATTAGAAAAATAAGAGGACAAAAATACGTCAACTGACAAATAATGGTAATTTTAGAGCTCAAAAGTAATCTTAGTCATTGTGTACTTTAATTCCTTCTTTTTTAAAGGAGGAAGCTGAAACCCAAATGCCACCTAATGTCACCTCATGCCTAATGTCCCAGAAATTTTTGTGCATGAATCCCCAGTTTTTATATTCCAAACCTATTATCACTTTCAGAATCTGATATGATGTAACTGAGTCTTTAAAAACGGGATAGAAAGTGAGAGACAGTCAACCACCATTTATTCATTTTTACTCTTTAGAAATCAGTGCAAATTTTCCCTTTCACTTAAGATGTAGAAAGCTGAAAGTCAATGTCACTCCCTAATCCCCAGCAACAACAAGAAAAAACCAAGTAATCCATGAGATCATAACTTTTCTTGAGTCCATCAGAGAGGTGAGATTGCAAGGCAACAAAATCAACTAAATTCCCTGTGAGGAGAGAAAGGATACTAACTGTTTCACCTTTAGCAGAGCATAGCAGGAAGAGGGGAGCACCATTAAAGCAAGAAAGAAGAAAGCAACTAGGATTTTACTGATTCCTAAGGGCTAAGTGTGTTCTAAATGACAGTTTAGAGCTGCTTTGTCTAATAAGGTAGCTTATTAGCCATCTGTGGCTATTTAAATTAAACTTAGAATGAATCAAAATTAATTAAAATTAAAAATTGTTGGCTACTGTATTGAATAGTGTAGATATAGAACATTTCCATTATCCAAAATTCTAGGATAGTGGTGGTTTAGAACGATTGGGAATCCCAGACACAAGTAGAGTCTACACTCTCTCTCTAGCTCCTTTCCTGGGCCTCCATCAGGTGCTCATGAGAATCATTGAGGGAAGCCAACCTTAGGGGTACAGGTACGCAGGTGATAATTGGTGCCACTAGGACATCAGGAAGAAATCTTACTCAATTCCCAGGACCTTTCTTGAATACGAGCATAAGACTTAAGGCGTTGGAGAAGGGTAGAAAATTCTTTCCCTCCCAGTTCTCAGAGGCAAAGATGGATTCCCCAACCCTGCCCGCTGCTAGCTTCTGAAGGACAGGTAGAAGCGAAGGATTTCTGTTCCTGTGAGAGGGGCACAAACTCTGTTGGACTCATGATTGTGCGCTAATACAACGTAGAGTTCTGCTACTACTGGAGAAGAGGCAGGAAACTTTCCAGCCCAAGACCTTCCACGGATTTAAGGGAAATTTTGGCCATCAGCGTATAGTGAGGGGTAGGAATGCTGAGAATACCCCACTTAGGATCCCAGGGTCTGCCTAAGCCTGAGGCTGGACCAGCGGAACCAAGAACTTTCCGTGTCCCCACCAAAAACTTAGCACTGAGTAAAAAGCAATAGCAGTCTTTTGCTAGGGGAGGGACAAGATCATGGAACCTTTCTGTGGTGCAGGTGTTCAGGGCCTGCTAAAACCTGAGGGTAGAACTCGAATGCAGAAATACCCTCTACTACTGCTGATGGCCTACCGCTGACTGGAAGAATTTGAAATCTGTGATGAACTAAAGGTGACTAGTACCTTAAACACAGCTCAACCCCCCCACAGGAACAGTCTAGTAATGTGGTACATTTAAATTAAATTCAACATGTAAATTATTATATTAAATAAAAATGATCTAAACTTGCACTGTCTAAATTTGTAGCCACTAGCCACATATGGCTATTGAGCACTTATGGGCTAGTGTAACTGAGAAACTGAATTTTTAATTTTACTTAATTTTAATGAATTATGTTTGAGTGAAAAATGTATAAACTTTATATTGACTATATATGGAAATAATAATATTTTGAGTGAATATTTTAAATAATATTTTGAAGATAATTGAATAGTATTTTGAATGGGTGAGGTAAACTGTATTATTAAAATTATTTTGGGGGCTGCCCAGTGTCGTAGCAGTTAAGTTTGCACACTCCACTTTAGCGGCCCGGGGTTCACTGGTTTGAATCCTGGGCATGGACCTATACACTGCCGTTCAAGCCATGCGGTGGCAGGTGTCCCACATATAAAGTAGAGGAAGATGGGCAGGGATGTTAGTTCAGGGCTAATCTTCCTCAAAAAAAAAGAAAAGAAAAGAAAAAAAGGGAAAAAATTAATTTCAACTTTTCAGAAAGTTTTTTAATGTGTCTAGCAGAAAATTTGCTATTACGTATGTGGTTACCCTTCTCCTTTTATTGGCTAGTGCTAGGTCAAACACTCCAATTAAAAAATAGAGACTTTTAGGTTGGACAAAAGGCAAGATCCAACTCTAAGCTGTCTACAAGAAATCTGTTTACATATAAAGATATAAGGAGGTTGAAATTAAAAGGAAGAAATAAGTAGACTATGAAAATACCTAACAAAAGAAAACTAAGATGTCTATATTGATATCAGGCAAAATAGTCTTCAACACAAGGCATATTACTTACGATAAAGAGGGTCATTGCATACAGATAAAATGGATAGCTCATCAAGAAGACATAGTAATCCTAAAAGTGTTTGCACCTAACAACAAACCAATAGAGCTTCAAAATACGTAATGCATAAACTAAAAGAAGGGAAAGGAGAAATAGACAAATCCACAGAGAGAGGTGGAGACTATCACACTCTTCTCTGTCACTGTTAGAACAATGGACAGAAAATCAGAAGGGTAGAGAAGAACTGAACAACCAACTTGACCTACTGACATTTATTGAAAATTCACCCAACCAGTGCTCACAGAATACACATCAAGATGGAGCATATTTGGGGCCATGACACAGAACACCACAATTTTCAAGCCATTGAAATCATACAAAGTATGTTCCCTGATCACAACTGCATTTACCTAGAAATCAATGAAAAGATCTCTGCAAAGTCACCAAATTTTTGGACATTCAACAGCACACTTCTAAGCCCATGTGTCGAAGAAGAAATCACAAAGGAAAATAGAAAATATTTTGAATAGAACTCATTGCACATGCTAAAATAATATCAAGGAGATATTCCAGAAATCTTTTAGCATTTACTTACTTAACAAATTTCTTTATGAACCATTAGCTCAAGGGCTGACTCCTCCCACTTGGTCATCTGAAATGGCTGAGTGCATGCTAATGAATGTTGGGTCAGCAATAGGCACTGCTGTTTTATTTTGCTTTGTGTCTTATTCTTTTTTTCATGGCTCTTTCTTCTGTTACTTCCTCAGCTAAATTGATTTAATATTTATTGACCATCTATTAAGTGTAAGGCTCATGCTAGGTGCTTATGAAATTATGAAGGCGAGTAAGACAGAGCTTCTGTTTTCAAGGAGTTGTATTATAAGCAGTATCTACCTAGATCTGTTGCCTGGATCTATTAACTCCCAATTCTCATTTTTCTGCAATTTGTTTAAGACAGTGTTTTACCAGGCAAGTTCTTCCTTTAATTCAGCTAGGTCCTAGATTTGTTCATTATATCTATGAACCTTGAAGGTCTTGAGTTGGTGCCATTCCTAATTTTTAGGACTCAGTACTGATCCCGGGACTTAGCCAAGGGAAACTTTTAATTAATTTTTGACAGACATGTCAAAAATATGTCCTCTAGCTTGATTCTGAGTTCTTGCTTTTTGGTGTTTCTGTTTCCTTTTATCCCAACAGAAAATATCTTTATGTCCCTTTCTTTAATTGTGGCCAAAATGACAACATATAACCAGCATTTTAAAAATTGCAGCCCCTGGAAAATTTGCACTGAAGAACAATGAACAAAAAGAACTTCGCTGAGCCACTAAATTGCTCTAGTGATAAACTCTGCCATCTTATAGGTAATGGTTTCTCTTCCATATCTCAACATATATAGTAGAGCCATATTTTACTTTGAGATTACATATTAAAGTCAGAGAGTGAAGTGAAGATCTCATGGAGTTAAAACCACTCCAAAAAATTCCTAATACCAGCATTAACTCTTTAAGATATAGACTACTGAAGATTAAAATGCCAATGACTTTTTTTCTTGGCATTTTTCTTGGGCAGTGGAAGCCAAGGCTATTTTGAGGGTGAGGTGGGGAATAGCAACTGATAATGATATCTTTTTTTCTCTCTCAGCTAAAAATGTATAATTAAATTTGAGCAGGCTGAATATGACTATAAATTCATCATCTCAAAAACCAAATTGCTTATATGAGAATGCATGTCCTGGAAAAAAATAACTTAGTTATAATCGTACTATTGAGTTACAGAGCAGAAAATTACATGGTCCAATCATGAATCTAAAATTCTCAGTCAGTCTTACAATATTCTACCTTATTAAGGTTTACTTTTTGGGGTTCAAAACAGATTTTTGCTTGACAAAAGGTAATAAAGTAAAACATTATCAAACTTTGGCAAGAAACTGTATTCTTAATATAAGGCAGAACTTTGAATCTATGTCACTTAACTTCAAGGAAATTGATCTTGTCATTCTGGACTAACTCTCTTTCAATGAGAGCCCCTTGGGAATACACTCAAAGAAGAACCACAGAGGACAATATTACACATGATGCTTACTTGTTAACACAGTGATCGATCTGGATGGCTTGGTAACCACATTTCCATTTACCACTACCAGAGTGATTATGTAATAAAGGCCATGATAATTGGCCTTAAAGGTAATAGGAGGGGGCAAAGTGCTGTTGAATTCCTCAAATTCGAAGAAGTAATTTTTTGATTCACCGGTTATCTTCACAACGTACACAGATGATGGACTCATGACATCTGAAGCTTCTAAAGAGATAACAATGCTGTTATCATCTTGGACAGTTACATGGAATGTTGTAGCATTCTGTTTAAGAAAAGAAAAGAAAAGGAAATGGAGGTCAAATTCAGATTATTAGCAATAAAATTATACTGAGACAATTCTTCCAAAACTAATGTTTGTGGTAAGTATTACTTTGTAAAATAGAGTTACACAGGTACTTTAGCATACAAGGAAAAGCAGAATGGGAGAATATTATGACTAATGATCTTCTCAGGCTTTTACTTTGAGAATTTTTCTCTGTTGAAAAGCTGCTTCAAGTTCATGGATTGTGTCATTAAATAAACACAAAATAAACATCATGGAAATGAGCAAATTATCAATGAATAAAAATCATCTCGGCTCTCAACTTTCCTGGAAGTCCTTGGTTTCAGTTACGTTAGAGAAGTTGTATGGTTTGAAGAAGCATACTATTTTACTTTAGAGGGAGTGATGTTGTGGTGGTCCTAGGAAAATTCTAGAAGAATGTTTCAAGGCCGTTATTTCCTCTCTCACTTCTCACCTGTCAGTGCTGCAAATAAAAAAAGTCACGACTGAGAAACCTGTGACAATCCTCCTCATTAAACATTAGCCTGCCGTTAAAAAGAGAAGCTAAGATGCTCTTTGAAGAAGAGACCATACTGAGGTTCTGCAGGCATGTATGGGAAAGTCAGCAAACTGAAAAGAGTCTAAAAGTTAGCAGACTGAAAACTTTGTTCAAAGTTTCCAGATCAAGGTTTATGGACAGTATTTGAGAAATCATTTGTGTAGTTGGTTCAAATATTCCTCTCTGATTTTTTTCCCACACCCCACAGGCAGAATCAGTCCTTCTGGACTCAGACTAGACTTATGTACTTTGTACCACTTGCTGTTTTGTTTTTAATTTATCTTCTGGGTATGCAGTGTCCTGGGAAAGTTATTTCACTGCTCTGAGCCTCAGATTTCTCTTCTATGAAATTGGGACAGAAAAATTGCTGAAACTTGTCAAGACTTACAAGGACCCAGGTATTGAACTAGGCAGTCTATGTACATAATCATTTCATTTAATATTCAAAATGACCTCATGAGATAAGTATTATTATCTTCAATCTCAGTTTTTAGCTGAGGAAGCTGAGGCTCAGAAAGATTAAGTCACTTGCCCAAGGTTGGACATATACTTTGGACTCTTAACTCCTGAGCTGCACAAGTACCCAAACTGAGCTCCACTATTATTCCACATGTCTCTTTGTCTTTCCTTCTTGATTTATTTTCCTAATACTGAGTCTGACATACACTATACAACTGACAAGTGTTTGTTAAATGAATGAAAGGATTGCTGATTGCATTAATTATATGTGGGCATCCAACTGCTTCTTAGAATTAATCTACTTATTAATTTTGGTACCTCACATATTGTCAGCAGCCAAATCAAGCATTCAGCATATACCTATCAGTATTATAAAAGAGGCTATATAGACTTAAAAATGTATTAATATTTTTTCTTATTTAATTTTTTTAGAAATCTAGTTTTTACAGGTCCTAGTACTTATAAAGAATATTTAGTCAATAACAGAAATTTAATTCTATCTTAAAATTTGGTAGACTTAAGTGTGTCCATGATATTCTAACCATACCAGACCCTAAGTCCTTGAAGGGAAGGGACTCTATCTTATTTCTAGCTGCATCTCCAGCTCTAGGACTAATGATTGGCATATGCTAGGTGCTTTGTGATTTAAGTGGTTTTAGGCAGATTTCTGTCATAAGGGACAGTCAGCAGGGATTGACTTTTAAAATGTCCCTCTATCCACATTGTCTCTCATCCTCACACACCTGGGCAGGTTTCTAATATTGAGTTCTGTACTTCTGGAACCATACATAAAATGTGACCTATTCTTTATTGCCAGTGGTCTGAGTGGCACTGTGAGACTAAACCAAGCATTGGATATCCAAAAGAATTGAAATCTGGCTTTTATTCATTATTGATTATAGAAACAGATTCACTAACTCAAAAAACAATAGGTTTACAAACATCAAATTCATAACTATTAAGAATTTTTTCTGTTTTAACAGCCAATAACTGAAAGTGTTCATGATAATGAAAGGAGGAATAAATATAAATAGACTCAATTTTGTCAAGTGTTTAAGAAATAGATGACGCATGTGTCATGATGCTTCATAGACAGTGAAATCTTCCAGGGAAAAGGACTAATCTTCCAAATGCTAGCGACAGCTTTGGGGATGATTGTATCATCCATGAAAATAAGCATTGGCCCATGTGATCCCAGGTTGCCAAAAATAAATCAGGGTGGGCTAATCAGATTCAGTCAGTGGGACTAACGAGAAGAAGGCAGCAGGCCAAGTAAGATCTAGGCAGTGAGCCTAAAAGAAATGTCATCTATGCTATTTCTTTCTTCTGTGTCCTCTTTGCTCCAGCTTTTCCTGGAATCTATATTCAGGAAAAAATTCTGAATGTATGCTGCAGGCATGTGATGCCTGCTGAGGAGTGGAGCAAGAAGGAAAAGTTCAAAGTAGCAGAAATGGGTCTGATAAACTTAGGCAAGGCCAAGGCTGATTTATTTGGTGGATTGAAAAATATTTAAAACTTTTTTTCTGAGACTGGTAATGGTATTGCTTGACTCTGCATTGAAAACATTTTCACTGAAATTTCCTTTGCATAATAAAGTTTAATATAAAAATTTCTCTGGTCCAACACTCTCATTTCACACTTGAGAGAACAGTTGCACAAATGTCTCATGGTTAATTGATGTCAGAACAAGGTCTAGGATCCACATGTCCTTATGCCTCTTAGTATTTCTCTTTTCTGAACTGGAGGTAAGCTACCTGAGGCAGGAAAAGCGGCCTGTGGCTTGGCTTTAGCAAGGAAGGGGGAGCCCAGGAGCCTGTGACTTGTTCTAGAGCCAGTCCTGTGGAGGAGAAGCTACTGGAGATAGAGTGAATAGGACTAAAGAGGAGAAAAATGCAGGATGAGTCTCTGAAGGATGAGAACTGACCACAGATATATGTGCCAGTTAGAAGTCCCAGGAAGTCTTCTACCATCCTTGACGGATAACGAAACTGCTATCTATTGATGCCTTAATCTGGACCAGCCTTTGCATTGGGCATGTGATATTTGTGTTTTCTTTTATTCCTTACAACAATCTTCAGAAATGTGTTATTTTACTCAAAGAGGTTGAATAATTTAAGAACACAGCAACAGACTTGGAATCAGAGGGCCTGAGTTTCTATACCTTCTCTGCAGCCTATTATTTGTGAGAGCTTGGGAAAGCCCAAGGATCTCTTAACGTCATCTTCTTAATTTATAAAACAGGGGTAATTCCTAAAACTCATGGATCTTTGTAAGGATTAAATGGCTTTTATAAAAAATAATGTGAACGCAATAAATATTAGTTGTACTTCAAAAGTTACTGTGTTTTAGTTTTGAATCACTGAATGACCTTTAAACTATAGGGTTCTATATACACCCATTTAACTAACTTCAAAACACTACGGAATTCTGCAATCATGTTCACTGGATGTTTTGTTCACAGAACATTGGAGAACTATCCATTTATTAATTCAGCAACAAACAAACATTAGCGAAGTGCCAACTTGGCGTCAGGCATCGTGCTAGGTATTGGCAACAGGCAAGTGAGTAAGACAGGGTTCTTGAACTCCAGAAGCTCAGGCTCTAGTGAGAGAGGCACACTCAAGTTCAATTATAACACAACCTGAGTGTCATTAGATACAAACTTTGAAAAACTGTCCAGTTGATACATGTGTCTGGAATCTCTTCTTCGAGTGTACCCTCTTCTTTTGAAGCACTGTTTTTTCCTACTTATGCTAATTATGGTGCCCCACTTCTAGGTCAGAGCAAGAGTTACCTTTGGCTCAGTCTGGGTGAATCATACTACCCAGTCTCCTGTCCATGAAACTAGTTAAAAGGATGCATATGTGGACCAAGCCAGCCAACCAGAGAGCTTGCTCTGAAATTTTATGACTGGAATTAGCGGGAAGGAGCTCTTTCTACTCTGGTTTCAAGTATATATGGATGCAAAGCTGGAGAAGTAGTGTCTGTAATTTCCACCCCATGAAGTTGCTTGAAGGAGAATCCCTGGTTTGGGCTGAGGATCTGGTCTCAGTCATCCTACGACCCAGCCAATGTACAGTTTGGTGACATAAGTGTGAATAAATCCCAGTTTATGCCTTAAGCTGTTTAAGCCGGATTTCCAAAATTTGCAGCCAAAGGTCCTGGTCAATACAAGAGAATTATTCTGTGCTATAGGCATGTAGAGAAGAAAACAATTCTGCTTCTATGGATGAGTATGAGGGAAGGTTTCAGGGTGGAAGTGATGCTTGAAAGATGCTCAGAAGTTTATCAGGGGAACAAAGGTCAGAAAACTCATCTGGAGAAGTGGGAGGAGACCCCATGGTCCTTTGGGGTGGTTAGATAGTGGTAGGATGCTCAGAGTAGAGGGTCGATACCCCACTCCAAGTTGTGCCTTGTTAAAGAATTTGGATATTTTTTAGGCAGAAAGAAATCATAAGCTGTTTTAATGCAGAAAAGTGACATGATTAGACAGACCACAGTTTAGAAAGATCAATATAGTTAGGAGTATGGACCAGTATAGTTAGGAATTGGCCGACGGGGACCGTCTAAGGCCAGTAGACAGTAAGGAGACTGTTGTAACAGTTCAACTAAGACCTGATGAGAGTTTGAGCAAGTGCTGGCTGCACCAAATCTCCCTGTATGACATGCCTCTAGAGCATTATCAGTGCTCCAGCTGGCAACCCAATCAATGGTTAACCTTATTAGAGGGTATTTTAGAGGGAACACTTAGAAAATTCTGCTGTGCTAAGGTTACTACATAAGACGTAATGGGATGCTCAGGTCTTTTGAGTAGTAATATTAATGATGTCCGGTGCTTATATAGCACTTATGGCCACAATTCTCTGCAGACGTTAGTAATTCATCCGCTTAGCCTCCCGTCTAGCCCTCAGGAAACCTTTTCCAGCAAGAGAGTCTTTTCCTTCAGGTCCTTCAGGAAGATCAAAGTCCCAAAGTCCCAGGGCTGCTCCTGACACTTTCTTAGAATTATTCACAAGGCTGTTTCAGAAATTGTCAGAGCAGAATTTGTTGTTGATGTCAAAGGCTAGGGGTGGCCTTCCCGAATCTTCCTTTATTTATTCAATCATTCTTACGTTTTGAGCAACCAGCATGTACCAGGAACTGTGCAGGGCACTGGGGATACACTCTACTTGGGAGTAAAGAGAAAGGCAGATCTTATGCGACTTTGTCCTTCCTAGAATTGCATCTGACCAATAATAATAGCAATGATGATGATAAGGATGATGATGATTTCATAATAAAGAACATTAACATACATAGTGCTTATTACGCAATACCAGAAACTGCTATGAAACTCATCCAGCAGATTCTTGACAAATACTTGCCGAATGAATATTTACAATCTGCTGTGTAATACTAGAGTTCTTTATATAGATCCTAAATATACCTTTTCAGGTAGAGTATGTCAGCTCTCTCTCTGTGCCTGAGTCCACATTCATGTCAGCTCTGCCTTTCATATTTTACATGCTCAGAAACACCCATTTCTATCTTTATGATTTCATAATACAGAGTCCTCACTTCTTTTGCCTCTTATTTGGTAAAGGGCTCCAAACTCAGATGTCAGGCAGGTAATATAAATGTGAGAAGCAATCAAGTATAAGAGGATTGGATAATGACATAGTTAGTAAACAGGAGGGTATGTGCCTTGTCTAAATGCATCATTAAAAAACACAATTACAACAAAATAAAGCTATGTTAGTCAAAGAAAACACATTTGCAGCCACTCCTAGCCCATAGGCTGCCAGATTATAACCTTGAATTTGTTTGTTGTACTGCCATCGCCTTGATCAAATAGCTCCTCTTTGGACTTTCAGCTTCCAATTTGACTCTATTTGCTCTGCGCAACCAGAGTGCAGAGCAACTACATTCTTACACATTAAGCACTATAAGATACATGCAAATGATATTTCCTTACTAAGTTCCTCTGTGTGTGTCCGCAAAATAGCATATTATTATATATACTAATGCAGTAATTATTTCCTGACTTTCAATATGGACGTGAGGTGGAAGTTGTGCAGCTCTTAGTTTTAGAGATTAAACAAAACATTCTTGAGGAAAGAATTCAACCTGGCATTTTTAAGTGGAAAGAAACGTATGCTGAAGTGATATTCCAAGATTTTATGTGCTATGTAGGATAATGATAATAGCCATATGTCACATTTTATATTTTATATAGCATCTTTAAATGCACTTTCTCATTTGATCTTCAAAACATCCGTTAGGTATTATCTCACTTCACAGATGAAAACACTGAGGCACAAAGAAATTAAATGGGTTTCTCAAGACTACTCTGTGGAGCAGAGGCTGGAGGAGATGGCACTCAAGGCTATTCTTTAACTATAAATTTTATGACTCTATTATGCTACGCTCCCCAGACTGCAAGATCTTGGAACCAAAATGATTTCCCAAATGCTACCTTTCACATCTATACTTAATTGGTGGTGAACTCCCTCAGCATAAACCATGACTTGTTCTTCTAGATGATGCCTGATAGATGCTCAAAAAGTGAGATATCATGATAAAAGCAGAAATTTTGGAGATAGGTAGACCTGGTTCAAATCCCACTTAAGTGATAGTCTCTTATTTTAGTTCTTTGAGCATCACTTGCTTCAGGTAAATTATGGAAATACTAAAACGTATTATGACTAGATATTTGTGGGGGAACAAATGAGATAGCATAAATTACCTAGCCCAATACCCAATATTTAGTAGATCCTCCAAAAACAATAGCTAATTGTCACTAGAAAATTTATGGTCTATTTTTTCCCATTGATTTTCTTTGGTACATGTAAATTTTAGAAGTTGTACCTTTTTAGGTCACTAATTTCATGTTTCATATATGGTTCAATAACCATTCTGACTTTCAGTCTATTCGATAATCAGTACTATCTCTTTTTGAAGCATCATGAACAAGAGCACAACATTTCTCTTTCTATTATGCCTGAGTCTGACAGCCTAAGCTAACCTGTTTGACTGAGAGTTACCATGGGAACAGTTTCTAGGACCTACTGGGCTGAGAAGTTTAAAGATCTGTGAAGCTGCGCCTGGCTGATTATTGACGTGGGAGGGGGTGGGTCCACAATCCAGGAAGCCACAAAATACATTTGTTCTCAACAATTCAATGATCAGGCAAATTCTAAAAATATGCAATATTTTTCTGGCTTAATGTGTTATGAAAAATAGGGGTTCCTGATAGCTTAATTCTGTCTGTGAAACAAGTGTTATTTTCATAAAATGAAGCACTGACAAACATAATTTTGTCTGGAGTTTTTATTCCTCATCTTTCTTTTCTAACTTTACCAGTATTTATAGTTTTAAAATGGTTTTATCTCAGAAAGATGCTTGCAAAAACATAGCTGTCCCATTTATTGAAAGATAATGTGAAAAATGATGGCACTAATCATTTATTTTAGAACAGATGAGTTCAGTCAAATTTCCCCACAGGCATGAAGTGTCTCTCCAACTGTGACACCAGTTAATTAAATTCTGATGATATTAACAAAGAGTGCAGTCTACTCACCAAACATGTAGTTCACAGCATATTTAGGTGTGATCCCTGTGACCTTTCATAAGCACTGCCCTTAACTCCCTTCCTCGTTGAGTTGTTAACATCATCAACAACAATACTGTCAGAACATTGAAGCAAATAGTTTCTTGTTTCTCCTCCATCACTGGGATTTTATGGCTTTCCTAGAAGACTGATCCCTTCATCCCAGGTAAATTAAGGCCCATAAGTTAAGAGAGATGAAGTACAACACTTTACATACATGCTTTGATCAATGTTTACCTCCATGTAGTTTTTAAAAATTGAGTGCCTACTGCCTGCTTGATGTTAAGGATATGATGATTAAGAGAAGAAATTTAGTTCCTGTCCCGGTGGTGTTTGGAGTCTACAGCAAAAGAGAGGAAATACACCATTTTAAGTAGTTAATTATTACAAATGGAAAAGGCATTATGAAGAAGTGCATGATGATAAAGAGGACCTAGCAGGGGGATCTGAACTAGAAGAAGTAAGAGTGTATACATGTCAGTACAGGCCCGATGACAAGTTGGAGAAAGAAGATCTGTGAAGAAGAGTGTGTATGAAGACCTGGGGGCTGGAGAAAGCACAATGTATTTGAGAAACCAGAATAACATCAGAACGGTCAGTAGTGGAGACTAGATCATGGGACACTTTGCATGTCCGTCTAAAAAAGCTGAGGCTTCTTGCTAAAGGCAATGGGGAGTCACTTACAGGTTATTAAGCAGGGGAGTGAAATGATCAGATTTACATTCTGTAATAGAAACAAAAAATTCATATGTTAACTGCTGGCTCCCAAATTCCTATTGAGGGAACTTTTAATGAAAAATTACCTGATAACAAGCCACTTGGGATAGAAAGGAACACTCTAACGGTGTGAGCAGAGGAATCTGGGCAAACGAACAAAAAAGAAAAAAACAGACAGCAGAACTGGTATTCAAGTTACAAAGAAAAGAATGGCTTTATTCCAGAAAGTAGAGAAGCGAGATAAGAGGGAAAATGCTAGAAAAAACACGGAGGGAAGAGCTAGCAAGATGGCATGATGCTGAGATATAAAGGGGCAACAGGCCAATGGAAATATCCAGATGGTGAGGAGGTCAAAAAGCATTTTAAAACTGGAAATGCCTAATGTTCCATTTGAAGTTAGCATTTTGAACAGTAAACACTTCTCCATCTCCCCAAATCCTAATCTTTACTAACGTTTGCTACACTCACAAATGCTTTGTGTGAGTGGATCATTTGTGGAATTTGCTGAAGGGGCTGAGTTTCACATCCATGTGTTAGGGCACATAAATGGTATCTGTGGATGCTGGTGCCTGAGGGAAGAGGAAATTATGAGAGTGAAAACCTCCTCTAAATTGACAAAAATCCCAAGGGGAGTTGAACTTCCATTAGAGATGGGAAGGGATTTAAAGCCAATTTCATTTAAGTCTCAAAGGAGGCAGGAAGATCCTTCTGGTTGCAGTACAGAGAGCTGGCTGGTGAGGATAGCAGAAGCAGGTGTGACTGAATTATTCTAGGAAAGAAATCTAGGACCGGGGTGGTGTCAGGGGAAATTTAGAAGATATATTCCTCAGAACTTAGTGACTTGAGATCTGATTCATTGTGGTGTTGATTTTATACATGTACACAAACACACACACATCATCATCATCATCATCATCATGATCATCATCATGTATAGGAAAGACTGTAGGTGAGCAGTTGTTAACAGGGTAAGAAGAAAGGTGATGTGTATCATTAGTTCAGTTCAGCTTGATCCATAACAAGTATGAGATGCCTGTGGGATATCCAAGAGCAAATGCCAATTAGGTGATGAGCTATATGGATCCAGAATTCAGAAGAGAGGGCTGGATCTAATATTTAGAAGAGATTGACTCAAAGATGGTAGCTGGAGCTCTGGAAATTGAGGAGATACCATAGCGTGATACCATAGCATGGTAACACAACTACTAGTATTAGTAGAACTTACTTGTATTCAGAATCTACTTTGTGTTTAGAACTTTTTAGGCATTACTTTGCTTAATCCTCTTAACAACCCTCTACAATAGAAATCACTATTTGCATTTTCCAGATTAGTAATTCATCCTCAGAAAGATTAAGTAACACATCTAAGGTCATGTAGCTTTTAAGTAGTGGACGTGAGAGTTAGACCTGTTGCTCTGATTCCGAAGTCTATGCATTAACATTGATGAAACACTCTTCTACAAGCACCGTGAGCTGCGCTTCAGGTTTGTGTCACAGACTATCATGTACTTCATTCCTTTGCAGCCATGAGGCATGAATGTTACTTTAAGATTACTCATCTTTATTATGTGGAGAGTTACAGGACATTCAGGTGTGGTGGAAAGAGTGTTGACTTAAAGACCAAAAGAACTTAATATGAATACCAGTTCCATCACAGACAGACTATTGCATACAGACCTCTCTGAACCTTAGTTTCCTCATCTATAAAATGAGAAAAGAATGCCTACCATACAAGGTTGTTATGAGATTAAAATGAAAAAGAATGTAGTTAAAATACTTGCCATATTTTATGCTTTTCACATACTAAGTGTTTAATTTTGATGGTTGAAATTATAAACAAATCTATTTAAGGAAGCTCTTGTTAGCTGCATTGCAAAGCTTTCTGAATATCATAAAAAAGCTTTAATAGACAAAGAAATTTAAGTTTTCACTTGCATAAGAACCCTCAATATCATAATAAAACTCTAAAATAATAATCACACAATTTTTCAATGTGCATTTTTCAGGAACAGTGGTAGCTCAGATTCGCTGTTACTTGAAATATTCACAAATATAATTCAACTAGAAATATTCTTTTTATTGTCCTATTAAAATAACTTCTAAACTAGTCTAACTCTCTCCTATTTATCCCTTCTTCAAGATACTGAATTATTCTTCAAGATACTGAATTATGAAGAGTAACAGAATTATGAAGTTACAGGATCTTGGTAAAACAGTAGGAGTATGAAAGTAGGATTATAAAGAGGAAGGAGCATAAAATTTTTCTTATTTTATTGTTGAACACAGGCAAGTTATACAGCCTCTCTGAGACAGTTTTCTCATCTGTAAAATGGGGTTAATACTTATTCCAACTGTGATGGCTATATTGGATAATGTTTGTAAATGACCCAGTACAGCTGGGTGCATTCTAAGTGCCCAATAAACAGCCCAGCCCTGATCATGTGAATGTTCTGGGTTTAAAAACTTGGGGAAAAAATCACTGGGCCTATTATTCACTACCAATTAAAAACCAGATTCTTCAGCTTGACACTCAAAACCCTCCACAATCTGTCCCCAATTAACCATCCCCTCTTATCTGCCACAACTTCTTTGTCATGAATCCCAAGAAACTCACAAACCAAACTCTTCTCTCCATGTGCGCCTGGTGCTTTCCTGCCTCTGTGGTTCTATTTATGTATTCCCTCTGCCTGAAATATTCCTTCCGCACTTCAAATATCCAATACTATCTGACACTACATATCTATCAAGTCCACCTTCTTTGAGAAACCTCTGTGACCACTCCAGACAGAATCACTCTCTTCCTTCCTGTAATCCCTCTGTACAAATCTCTCCCAGGACACATCACTCTGTACGCGGGATCATAGAAATCTAGTATCAGGCAGATTGCTCTTACAGTAAGAGGTGGAAATAACTTTAAATAGCTCTTCTCTTTGACCAAGACCTTGCTGTCCTCATGTTAAGTATTTATAACCTGTATTTAAACCACTTGAAATTAACATTTTGCATATTCATCTTCATTTCACAATGTTAACTCTAGATTGTCGTCACTTCTTACTTTCCATTGCATGAGTAACATCTTCAGCCAGCACTGATGCTATTTTGAATTATAAGAAGGCTGGAACAACAATCTGATATTTATGTTTTATAAATGAAGCTCAAAAATATCTTTGTCTTTGGGAACAGCTGGAGACAGACAGTATGCAATTTACTTCACCAAGTGAAAGGATCCCATTCTTTGGGAAAGGATAGCATTTATATAAATCATGCTCTGGTATTTGGTAAGGAAATATCATTACTTTTACTTGACATAATGTACCTGTTAAGTGGCACGTTATCATTAAATATTTTCTTATTGCCCTGTACAACACATATTTTAAAAGGCGAAAAATAGAAATGTTCGCATCATCGAAATAATTTTAAAAAGTGTTTTTACCATTAGAAAATTTTGAGAGTACAGAATCTAAGGGTAATGGTGAAAGTTTTTCATAGAATTCTTTACAGAAATGTTTAAATTTCTTTTCACATCTTTGTCTATTATTTTAAAGGTTCTTAAAGGCAGCAGCTGTTGGTGGTGGCCTGACACAATTACCTTATGCTAATTCGCAATGATCTATACTATTTATGTTAAAAAATATCTTTATTTACAAAGCTTTTATTCAATTCATAATAACATCACGGCATGCAATAGCTTTACCAATGACTGAGTGTGGGATCCATATGATTTTTGAAACTGATGTCAATGTGCTTTAAGTTCTGAAATATGCCTTTCCTATCTTGAATACCCTGAAATAGAATACTTATAATCAGTATTAACTTTCCATTTGTGAACTATTCTATTTCTATTCCCTAAATAATATTTCCTAATTCCCTTATCCTGGACATCTTTTCCCCCCATTTTTTCCTTCTCTTTGTGTTGCTTCTTATAGTCTGTTGTGTGCTATGTTTGCTTAGTTCTATATATAAACTTCTTGGTAGAGTTTTAACCTCCTAAAGACAGGGAACCAGATCTTACTTATTATCTATCACAGACTCTAACACAGTGCTTTGGTATTTTGAACTTAATAAATATCTGTAAACTTAAATCCATCCATCTGTCCGTCCATCCATCCATCTACCCTACATTTATTGAGCCTTTAACCACATAGTCCTACTGTGTCTGCCCAGCCTATTTTTATGCGTCAGAATATTTATTATTATAGCTCAGTTTCTGGATTATTAAGGCAAAATCGTATCACTGTATTACAGAAATAAGAGAATACTTGGTCAAACAAAGAGGATATTAAGGACAGAGGCAAGGAGGTAAGTGGAGAGAAAGAAGGAATCAGAGGAAGAGGAAAGACTAAAGGAATGTAAAGAATTAATGGGAGATGAAGAAAATTTGTAAATTGGGAGTAAGAGTAATAGTGAACAATAAAACAGTGACAGAATAAGACTGAAATTTTGTATCTTTGATGGTCATGACTCTACCTATGTTATTGTTTAATATCTGACAGAGAAAAAAATCAAGCTGAAGTCCAATTAATATCTCAGTTGTTTCCTTATCCACTGTCCACCTTCCTTTTTCTTCTATGACTATGTTATTGTTTGTTTCTGACTTGCAGAGAATATATTTGTAAAGGCTCATGGATAAACCGTTAATAAATCATTTGTTGCTATGGGAACTAATAGAGATTTAATCATCTAACTGCCCATGCAGAGGCCATCCATCCACTTTGCTAAAATGGTGGTGTGGAGACTCAAATATTGGATAGGAGATTGGACTTGAGTACCCCTTTCAATTCATAACTTCGAAGAGTTATGAATTAATAAAAGCTGAACCTATGTGTAACTTCTAAGAATATTAAGAGATGCATGCCAGATTTCCTTTTAGGTCATAAGTATCCAGGATCTGTTTTCTTCAAAATGACAGTTTCTCCCAAGCCTTTTCCATTAGCCTAAGCTTCGAGGAAATACATCAAGGAACATTGACTGGAAGAATTTAATAATACTTTATGATACTTCAATATAATATTTTTCAAATATATTGCTGCATAATTTATAATAAATATGATTAATTATATATATTTAGCACATAACAATATGATCCTCTGTTTCAGTGGAGTAAGAAAAGCTACTAACCTAATGCATTTGTTTAGTTGATTAATGTGTGTACTTCTTTGTGTATTCCCTTTAGCATTCAAAGTGAGAAAGAGATTTTTAGTTATCAGGTAATTATAATTAAGCGCATACTAACTGCTATAATTAAAGAGAGAAAGGAATAATAACAATTGTAATAGCTAGCATATATTAACTGCCTAATACATGCCTGGGTGTGTTCTAGGTGTTTTAGATTAATTACGCCTAATTCTTAAAACAATATTTAGAGTTCATTATTATTATTTTATCAATAAATAGGAAATAGAAGACTAGGAATTCAAATAGGAGTAATTCAAACAGCAACTTGTAGTGCTTACTTGATGTTCGCTACAAGAGCATGATTGTGAACAAGACACTGGTTTCAGACCTCAGGAAGATTAATTCTAAATGAGCAACAACAGTGAGAAGCATCAACTATTATGACAAGAAGCAAAAAGTACTCTGGTAGCAAGAACACCTTACCTAGTGATGGTGAAGTTGATGCTTGAAAGATTAACAGAACTCAGCTGGTTAAGAGGCTGGAGTGTGGGCATATTTCAGGCAAGAGGGGCTGGGAGCACCAGTGTGTTCTGGGACAGAGGACAGCACAGCACCTTCGAGGAACAGGGAGGGCCTTGAAGGTCATGTCCAGGTGTTTGGGCTTTACCTTGGGGCCACTGAAGTGTTTTCAGTGTGAGATGGCCTTGATTAGATTTTTCTTTTTTTTGAGAACAAAAGAACTAGTGGTAATATGGAGCCTGGATTGATAGAGGGCAAAATGAAGCAGGAGATTAGGTCATAGCAATAATTGAAGCAAGACTGATCTGGACTTCGCAGCGGTGAAGGAGATGAGGGAGACAATGAGAGGTCTTTTAAGGAAGTATTACTAGAGTCCTAGCAAGTGTTCAGAGTGGGAAGGAGCCTTGGAGATTATGTTGTTCAAATTCCTTAATAGAGAAGACGAAACCCAAGGTCCAGAGGTGGGAAGACGCCCACCTAAGGGTACCTGGCTGGTCAGAGGAAGACTCTTATGGAATGTAAGTCTTCTTGAACCCACACCAGTGATATTTCCATTACAATGTTTTGCCCTCCAAAGCCTACCAAATCACTTAACTTTTTCCCTTTCTGCCTTAAGAAATAAAGCTTCCTTGGGTGGATTTTCTGTGCATGCTGTAGAGGTACAAGGCAAATTTGGCCCTTGGACGAATGATCAGTGTTGTGAGGCTACTATAAACACGTGATTGCTTTCCGAGAAGCAATGAAGACTTTTATGAAGCCTTCAGGGTTTATCATTTTTTGATAACAGATGAATAATTTAACAAAAACCCAGAAATTGAGAGTCTTTTTCACTGTATTTAGTCACAAACATACTGAAATCATATTATATCATAAGTATTCTTAAATGCATATATGCTTTAGAGTAGGGCTTTTCAAACTTAAAAGGCATATGAATTCAGGTGGTGTGGGATGGGGCCCACGATTCTGCATTTCTACCAAGCTCCCAGGTGGTGCTAATGCTGCTGGTCCACACAACACACATCGAGTGGCAAGACCTTGCTTTTCAAAGTTTTTCCTCACAGGTTGCAGGCATGAATGGTTAATTGGCAAGGCTCTGAGCCATCTAGGCTAAGCCAAGCCTGAGCAAGTCAGCCCCTCTAACCGGAGGCATTTGCAGTGTGAAAGCAAGTGACTGAGTGAACCAGGTACTCTGCTGACAATCCATTGTAAAGACATTTTTGGAAAAGGGTGCCTCCCGACACAGAAGCAACACACAGATGAGGCTCTGAGGCTCTAAATGAACCAAGGGAAGCACTAGCCATGTGCCACTACAGATGACAAATGCCCTTGACTCCCTGCGTGTCACCCTGGGAGCGCTAGACTCTGCTGTAGGTACCTCAGTTCAAATCCTGGGACTAGCTTTATGACCTAGGTTAACCCATGACAGATTTTGAGCCTTAGTTTTACTCAATTTTATATTTTAAGCTTCACCTTTTGTCAACTTTACATTTAAAATTATTCAAAGAAAGTAATAAGATAATATGCATGGAAATTGTTACATAGTAGGTGTTCAAAAGAATTAAGAGGAATGTGTGTTTGAAAATTTCGTGGGTGACTCTTTCAAGCCTTGGATCTAAATACTCTTTTTTCTCACCCCAGGTCTGGAAAATCCATGAAGCCACTTTCATATCAGGTAGTTAAATGTGATTCTTCTCACACGGAAATGATCTATTAAAGAGTCAGAAAAGAGTGTTGCACCTGTACGTTTCTGGGGTTCATGGAGTGCAAACCAGATTTAGATCTAGAAAAGGCAGCAGGTAGTGTTGATGAACTCCATGGATCAGAGACAGAGAGCTTGGGCTTTAAGAACTAAATTGAACGATTATGGACAGAAAGACTTAAAGTTGGTGTACTTGGTATAACAACAAGGTTTCCGTAAGGCAGTCACATCATTATAGTCAACAGAGGCAGAAGGGCGGAGGTAGCAAAGGAAGGGGTGAACCTGAATTAGGACCGGGACTGGGAGAGACCTGTTTCCCTGAGCTACTTCTGGTGGAGAGTTTCCAATACCCAGGAGAGGAAATACTGGTAAGTAAGCCACAGTATAAAACTCCTGTATTGGCAGGAACGATGCTTAGTAATTCACTGCAAATCAATAATTAGAGGGAATTTCCTGAATGCAGGGTACTGTCATGGGGCTATAGGAGACACAAGATGAAGAAAGGCAGTGTTGCTCAGAGAACTTGCGATGCAGCAGGAGACATAAGACATGCATGCAGATATATAACATATAGAACACGACATCAACAATAAGAGAGGGGAACTAAACAAGAAAGATTATATTCAGCTGGGGGAATCAGAGAATGTTTCACATAGGAAGCAGGACTTCCATGAATCATAAACCACTAAATTTAAAATTAGGAGGGATTTGGAAGTAATTTAGTCTGATCCTTTGGGCTGGTGACAATGGTAAGGAGAGTTTGTTAGAGGCAGACAGTATTGAGTAGAGGACCCATTCAGATAAGTTCAAGAAGTTTTTTTTTTCGTTTTGAGGAAGATTAGCCCTGAGCTAACATCTGCGGCCAATGCTCCTCTTTTTCTTGGAGGAAGACTGGCTCTGAGCTAACATCCATGCCCATCTTCCTTTACTTTATATGTGGGACGCCTGCCACAGCATGGATTGCCAAGCAGTGCGTAGGTCTGCACCTGGGATCCGAACCAGCAAACCCCAGCCTGCCCTAGCGGAACGTGTGAACTTAACCACTGCACCACCGAGCTGGCCCCAGTTCAAGAAGTTTTATTCAGTGACAGCACATGGTACATGAGAAGAAGCAATGAGACAAGGCAAAAGGCTAGAATAGAGCAAATGAAGAAGAATCTTGAATGCCAGCCTATGAATTTGAACCTTGTTAACAGGAAACCATTCAACAAATGTTTGACGAGAACCTGCAGTGCAAGGCCTTCCTGTAAGCACAGGCGGGTAATGTGAATTCTCTATTCCTTACCCCTCCTTCACCATCAGTACTTTTTGCTAGACAGAGGAAGACAGGATAGGCAAAATTATAACCCTGGATGGATTCTTTTAAATAAGATTGCGTACAGAAAATTCCCAGTATTAGGAAAAAATATCCTTTTTAATATATACTGTGACCAAGTTACATTGGGATGTGCTAAGCAGAGGAAGAAGATATGTGTGTAACATTTGGCATTTCAATATCTTGTAGGCTAAACAAATGAGATATACATCATATGTTTCAGATTAGTTTTATATGGCTTTCATACAGCTACAGATTTGTGACTCTATTGTTATAGTCACCATAAGTAAACACAATTTGGAATTTTTCAAAACTGAAATCACTTTTTATCTCAATGACAACAGAAGGAATTTTCACTTGATTCTGTGATGCAGCTCAACTGGAATCATACTTCAAAATAAAATAAATATTTCCTGAGAAGACTGACATGAAATCCACAGCGTCTCTCTTATAATTGACAATCCTTTTGAAGTGAACCTGGCATAAGATATCGAACTGTTAGATTCAAAAGAATCAGCAATCCAATGTATCTATAATTGTCCTTTTTGCTGGAAGACAATCAGATGCAACCCATCAACGTAGCTGGCAAAACTTAGCTCTCAGAAACTTTCCTTCCTAGAGCATTTTTTTTTTTTTGGTGGAAAATAATAATTATAAGACATAGGTTTGTGGCAAATTCAAGAATCAACTTTTGGATGCATCCATCAGGAATTCCACTAGAATTAAGTAGTAGCCTTTAAGTTCAGTAATTCCTTCATCATAGAGTGTGTTATCTTCTTCCTACAGTTAATTTTGCATCAGTGATGCCTTGCTCATCAAAACCTTCTCCATCTTTCTTGAAGGAGATCAAGTAAGATCAGTGAAGGCTGGTGGTAAACAGTTAAACTCGCAAATGCAGTAGCATTTAAAGCTAAGGTGGTAACTTCCTGCTAAGCTTATCTTGCTTTTCACTCACATTGCTTTGCCTTTTTATTTTCTGCAAATGGGCTGGGATTCAGCAACAAGAACCTGCTGTGATTTTCTTTTCCAGATTTACATAAGCACAGTTTTGGAGCTGAATAATCATTGTTTTATGACATTTATACTTTCTACTGCCTTTCTCCCCTGAAATCCATTACCAAGGAGGAAAGCATGATTATTTGTTGTTATCCTGTTGCACTTGCCATAAGAGTCGTGTGGTAAGAACCAACCATGAATCTGTAGGGCTGGTTCTCTAACTAAAATCTTGTTTTTTCCAGGCAGCCCTCTACTGGGGGCTTGATGATTCAGATGCTGAATTTGTAGGCTGCAGGAAGCAAATAGCAAAGGAGTCACTGGAGGTGGGGCTGCTCACTGTGTGCCAACATGCAGGGAAGGGGGGTTGCCAATGATGCATGGTACTTATCCCAGGCATGAGTAATGTAGGATCCTTGCAGGTGTTATTTTCCGGTCTTTTTTTGTTATCTTCTGGCGATAAGAAGAAAAGAGGGAAGCGCAACTTGGCCTTTTCTTTGCAAGCTCGCTACACAGGAGAGTCCTTTCCTTAAATGCTCCCCAGTGATGCAATGAAGTGGGTCTTGGTGGCACCTGAAGGGACCTTTTTCTACTTTGCCTTTGGGATCCAGGTAAATAAGAGAAGACTGTCTGAATATCCTATTATTTTAGCTGTTGCAGCAGCTTCTGCTCTGAGGACCTTGTGGGGCCTCTTTGTTCCCCATCTCTTCGTTGGGCAGGAGAGAGGACTAGAAGGTTTTGAAAGGTATATGTTTCTGATTCTGCTTCTTCTAATAATTCCCTTTATCCTGACCAAAAGACTTTAGTTACAGAGGTGTGGGTACATTAGTAAAATTTAAACCTCGAGTAACATAAAACATATAGTTTTAAATACAAAACAAAAAGTTCAAGGGAAAGGTCTGGGGTTATTTATTCCTTTTCAAATTGGAGAACCCTGGAATAATCTACTGAGGAAATACACTGTTATTAGACATTGTTCTAAATAGATTGATATATTAATGAGGCATTAGGGTGTTAAATGATTCACTATTTTAAAAACCTATATATTTGGTACTTTTTTATTAATATGCTACAAATTCTACTTTACAAGTACCAATGTCACGAGTGCTCTTTGTCCCAGAAGAAGTGAATTCATTCGTGTTGGATTTGGCTGATATGTTCCAGCTGAGCTGTTTCTGTCCCTCCTATTTTGACATTTGGTAGAGTTTTCTTCCAGACATGTCAAAGGTCTGCCCTCAGGAGATAAGGATTAATTTATTGAAAACAACTGGCAATGAAGAAACCAAGCAGAAGTTTGCAGAACTTGTTCATGTCAGTTCAAGTTGGTTCATTTTAGTGAAATATTTTTTTTTTCTAAATGGAGACACCAAAGTATATTTTGTAAAACAGACAAAAGTAGTAGTTATCCATTTGTTATGGGCACACGATTAATTGTTAGCTAGAAAAGGAGAAGGGGAAATCTTACGTAGATATAACTCCATTTAGTATTAGGTTAAGCCATACAAAATTGCTGATAATCAACTAAATACATCTTTGAAATTAGATGCTTTGAAAATAAAAAGCAAATAACTTCAGCCCTTCCATTTTCATACAATAAATTCTGCTTTTTTTTTTTTTTTTTTTTTAGGAAGATTAGCCCTGAGCTAACAGCTGCTGCCAATCCTCCTCTTTTTGCTGAGGAAGAATGGCCCTGAGCTAACATCCGTGCCCATCTTCCTTTACTTTATATGTGAGACACCTACCACAGCATGGCTTGCCAGGCGTTGCCACGTCCGCACCGGGGATGCGAACTGGCAAACCCCGGGCCACCGACGCGGAACGTGCGAACTTAACCGCTGTGCCACTGGGCCGGCCCCCAATAAAAGCTTCTTGAGTACCTACATTATGTTAGATTCTAAGGCTGTGTACTGTATTTATGGGGGCTCCAATCCAGCTGCTTATCAAAGCATATAGAGACAGAGTAATAGACTCTGCATTGAAATACAAAAATATTAAATGAATAATCAATTAAAAAAATTATCCATTTATATGAGTCATAATATTTTAATAAAAGAAATACATTATCATGGTACAAATATTAAGATATATAGATAAGAAAATATTAACAACAAAGGAAAAATATCCCTCATAAGTCCATCACCCAGAGGTAACCACTGTTATACTACCTAACTCTTTTACCATGTTATTGTTCTTTAAAATGGGATCATATGATCATACTGCTTTATAACGTGTTTTTTGAATTAATGTATGAGGACAATCTCTGCACATCAATAGAATATACTCCACTTGTATTCATCTTATATGACTATTATATTCCACTTCTAGGTGCTTGAAACTTTATAGTGTTTGCCAATTATAGAGCCCAGAGTGAGACAAGCTCTCCTATCCTTCTGAGTCATTACCACTTACAAGGTGGTCTGTGGAACAATGGCAGTCTGAAAGCTGTTTATTAATCATCTGTAACAAAACGAACACATCAACTGAGGATAAGCATTGAAGTCATTTATAGCAATTGGTCACAGTACGTTACGTCTGCTGTCATGTAACAATAAAAAACAAATTTGGCCTTGTATTTTATATGTATGCTTTAATTTGGTTTAATTTTTCATAAATTTGTTTTCGATGAAGGTATTTGTCCATTTAGGTGGAGGTGGGCAGGACCTTAGTTACTTACTTACCACAGATAGTTAAAAGAGTGAAACCAATCTAGCTACTCTGACTAGAACTTCTTGGCCTGGATATCACAGTCCGAGCCAATGGCTGGCTGGTAGGAATGTTTTCAATGACAAAGCAACTAAAATTTGGGATTGTATGGGTTAATTTTTGGGGAAACACGTATTCTGCTATCCATGGTACTGAACGATCATTTCTCACTAGGACTTCGTTATTTATAAACTTGGATTGTTGGTTAGTCCAGACAAACCATTCTGAGAAATTCTGAATTAGGAGAAAGAAGAAACAGTGGTGATATAGAAGTAGGGAATATGAGGAAAAGAGAAAAATTGATGAGGGCAAAGAGGCATTATATGCAGAGATTGCCAAAAAGAAAGAGAGATGCTCTGCTAATTCATTTCCTAAGAATGCCAAAAGAACAACAGATTTATCTCCCACGCAGTGCAAAGTTGCATCACTGTTTACATTAATAAATATGTTATTTTTGAAAGAATGACAAAATGCTAACCAAGCAGATACTGCATGACTGATGTATCATGTCAGTTCAGTTATGCAAAAATTTTTACAGTTTTTCTTCACTTTAGTTTTCAAGATTGATGAAAATTGTGTCTTTTGTAAAACTATCCCAAGTCATATGAAACCATGACTTATGACTCATTATTTGAATGGCTAACTTCACATACTTTTGAAAGGTCTGTCCTAATTTTTGATAGTTACAATTGTTCTTATCCTCTGATAGTTGGGAAGGTCTATTACCCCATCTCAGCTTCCTGTTCACATGTTATGCTTAGGAGAGATGCTCCACATATGATAGTGATTGAATAAGCTGACCAGAACTTCTCTGCTTATGACAATTGAGTTAGAGAGAAACTGGGGACACTGGTATCTCAACACAGACATGTTGAGAAGAGAAAGGTGAGAGCTAGAACTCTCTCCTACAGCACAGCTGCTGAGGCTTGTTTGAAACAACTCCTATTATTTTAAAATTGGTGGCGCCAGCCCAGTAGCACAGCGGTTAAATGTGCATGTTCCACTTCGGTGGCCTGGGGTTCGCCGTTTTGGATCCCGGATGCAGACATGGCACTGTTTGGCAGGCCATGCTGTTTAGGCGTCCCACATATAAAGTAGAGGAAGATGGGCATAGATGTTAGCTCAGGGCCAGTCTTCCTCAGAAAAAAGAGGAGGATTGGCAGCAATTAGCTCAGAGCTAACCTTCCTCAAAATAAGTAAGTAAGTAAGTAAGTAAGTAAATAAATAAATAAATAAATAAATAAATAAAATTGGCTGTGTCCATGGTTCTTCCAACCTAAAAGGACAAAATTGTAGATATACTATAATTTATTTAATCAAACTCCTATTTTTGTTAATTTAGGTTCTTTCGCATTTTTATTGCTGTAATTAGTGATACATTGAACATTCTTATAGCTAATTCTTTGCATGCATTCAATATTGCTCTTTTAAGTTTCAAAGTATTTCACAGACATTCACCTGATTGAAATTTTAGCAGCTGTTGAGACAAATCAACCAAATTTTGTCAGCTTGTCAAAAAGACTACTAAGAATTAAATGTATTTTACTAATCATAAGAGCACCTACAAAAACTGGAAAAAAATTTCCATGCACATTTATGTGAGTAATAGTTGTGCTTTCTGTGAACAATGCTCGATGCTCAAATGAATTTGCAGACCCCTGGCAGAAGCATTAGGTTTTCTCCTTTTCCAGGAAATATTGATCTTTGCTACTTTATCCTTCACACCCAGAGAAAATAAAGCACTTACCTGACCTCAGTTTCTCTACCTTTCCTTATGTGAGAGACAAGCCATCAAAGTGAATTTACCTTTAGTGTTACCTTGCTGCTTGTGAATCAAAACCAAAATGCTGAATAGACACCTACATGTATTTTGAAATTTGGTGTGAAATGGGAAACTAATGCGTTTGAACACAAGATATTTCATCTGGGTTTACATATGTTTTCACCTGATAAGGCAATAATTTTTTAATTGTTCAAAGTGTCTTGTAGTTATGCTAATGTTTGATAGGATTTGTAAAAGAAATAAAGTAATTCTGCAAAGGACATTTTACTAAACTACTCATTTTCAAATAAGCAACCTTTGTGCATGCTGGGTAAAAGAAGGACCTGTGGTCCAGGGACACACAGGGAATTCAGTGGCTGTGCTGTGACCGGCCAAGTATATATTCAGCAAATGGACAGAGAGTTTTGGAAGATTTTGAAACATAAGATATAGAACAACATTTAGTCTTGAAAAATAAATAAGCTGCTGAGCTCAAGATCACAATGAATATTAATTTAAACAAACTAAAGATGCTTGAGTGGTCACAGAATATCAGCGAAGATTGCCATGTGGTAATATGCAGCATGAATGTGGAGTGAGACTAGACACGCTCCTCTAGGTTGAGAAAGCAGGTTTAAAAGAAATGATTAAACGAGAGTAATAATGTAAACACTTAGTGAAACAATATATGATCCTTTTGGTTAAGATTCCAAATCTTTGCACAAAGTTTTTCTAATATTAATATTTTTTCTAAAGTAAAAAGCCAAATATAAGAGAAATAATCCCTCTGAAAATTATCTGAATTTATAGCAGTATAAGAGAACCACGAGTTTCTTGTTGTGTTTTCACTTGCTTTGATAGCGGCATCCACATAAAACCTATGTCATTGAACTATAACAACGATTAGAGCCATTAAAATTATAATTGCCTCCTAAAATAACTATAGATCTCTCTTAGCTTGGCAACTAGACTGCTCATCACTAAAATATCATAGTTACAAAAAGAATGATTTAACATGGCTCTTTATTGTGAAAGCTTTGAAAAATTGAAGTGAGAGGAAAATGAAATAATATTTTTCATGATATTTTGAGTGGGGAGAAATGATGAAGTGGTATGGCCTTCCAAAAGGTACAATTATTTCAAGCAAATTCTTCCACTAAGAGTAAAATAACTAATTAATGAGATGATGGGGACAACAGCCATTCTACTCCTCTCTCAAACCCAGGTCCATTCTTTTGGAGAACTAAAGGCAAAGTCTTCATGGGCCACAGTTTTGGTTTTTAGAGTCTAACATTGTGATATGCAGGCAGTGGCCCTGAGGGAAATACTGGCTTTTTCAGTCAGGGACCAGCTGGGGGTTTCTGGGCCAACTGCCTAGGACATCTTGCCTTAGGACTGGAAACAGTAACAATCCTGTCCCCTGCATGACTGGAAGTTTATAAAACGATTAAACATTTTTTTTATTGAGGTCAATATCAACGTATTGAGTACAGTTTTAAGAAACTAATGACTTTACTATTTCCATATATTCTACGGAAATGCTGTCCTCAACAAAGCTAAATCTTGATGAGGATCATTTCAGAATTCAGCATGGTCCAAAAATTAATGACCACACACACACACATCACTGACTTGAAGAGGTGTCTGTCACACCTTTGCCTTGCAGTAACATTCAGAACCCTTTTGTAGTCTGAAATTTTGCTTTCTGTCCTTGTCTTCCTTGACTTCTCTGTAGAATCTGACTCTGTTTAGTGCTCTCAAGTGCTCCTCCCTCGGCTTCTATCCTGCTACAAACTCCTAGACAGTCTTGACCTGCCCAGCCACTCCTCTCAGTCTCCCTTGCCTCTCCCTGCCATCCTCCTGCCTGTCTTTTATATTCTAGTCCTAGATTCTCATGTTTTCTCCTTTCTACTCTCTCTGTGATCTCCTCTCTACTGTGTCCGATGGTGATCTCATCAGGGACTGTGGTTTAGTGACCAACTATCTGTGTGCCAAACACTCTTGAATCTGTTTCTCTAACCCTGATATTTCTTCTGAGCTCTAGACCTGTATATTTAACTGCCTCCCTGTGATACCTACTTGAATGTCTAGAAGACACTTCAAACTCAAGGCTCTTAAAACAAACTGAAAATCAATACCTTGACCTTAAACCTAATCTTTATTTGGTAGTCCCCTGTTTTGGAAAATGATCCACCATCCATCCATGTGTACAATCTCGAAGTGTGGGAGTCACCTTCAACTCCTCTTTCACCCTCACTCTGTCTTACCACGTTTACTGAACATCTCTTAATTCTCGCACATTTCTCTCTCTCTTACTTTGCGTGGACTCCTAGAGTATCCTCTCCTTATACTCTCCCAGCTGTTCTCTACACTGTATTCAGAAAATCTTTTCAATATATAAAACTTGTCATGTTGCTCTCTGCCTCAAATCCTTCAATAGGCTCCTATTGCACTTAGGATAAAGGCAGAAATAAGTTGATGTGACTTGCCTTAGGTCCCCTTTCATTTTAACTTTGATGGCCTTTCCAGCCTCATCTCCTTCCACTTACTGCCTTGCTTTCTGTACTCCAGCCATATAAATCTTCTTTCAGTATCTTAAATGGAATATTCTCCTTCCCACCTTGAGATTTGTGCCTATTCTCTTTAAGTGATTTTCCCACTCCAGCCCCTCCTTTGAATAGTTTATTCCCACTCATCCTTTAGATTGGAGAATATATATCACGTCTTCAGGAAACTCTTCCTGAATCATCACCATCACCCTGTCCTGACTTGGCAAAGTCCTTCTGTGAAACATTTTCTTGATATTTGGTCATTTCTCTCAGAATGCTCTCTCAGATTATATGGGTATACTAATATGTTTGATTATTTCATTAATGCCTGTCTTACCCATTAGTCTAACACTCCAAAAGGGCATGGACCATGTGTGTTCTTCTCATCATGTTTACCTCAAGTCCAAGCACAGTGCCTTGTACGTGGTAAGCACTTAAGAGGTAACTTTGGAATGAATAAATAAATGAATGAACAAATGGGACATTTATAAGATTCACAAAACACTGACCTATTCGGATGGTGTGTCAGATATTCCTCACTATCCTCAATATTCAATTTCTACAATAAGTCCTGAGTTTTAGAGGGAACATGAATGCTGAGAAGTAAGGTAGGATTTACTAATTTTCCTTGCAGCTCACTATAGTTATATGACCAATTCTTAATCACTGGGATGTGGAAAGAAAGAGCAACTTTTAGAAACTGTTCTTACAGGAAAGGAATGTGCCTTTTTTCAGTCATCTCCTTCCCACTGGCTGGAATGTCAACAGAAATTCCAGCACTTGCCTTAGACCATGAGGTGACCATGAAAATGGAGGCCATTCATGGAGAAGCAACAAGAGAGAAGAAGGTGAGTTCCTGGCACCAGGGAGCACCATTAAAGTCTTGGATGAGCACATTATATTATGTGAGCAAGATTGCCACCTCTGTCTTATTTGAAGCACTAGTATTTTGTACTTTCTGCCACATTAAGTCAAACCTAACTCTGAATAAGTTTTTACATCTTAGAACCTTTGATTTAAAAGAACTTTTTTTATTATAAAATAATTTTAACTTACAGAAAATTTACAAGCATAAAGGAATCCCAGAGACTCTTTACTCAGATTTACCAATTGTTAACATTTTGCATTTTGCTTCATTTGTTCTCTCTCTATATATATATGCATATATACACACATCTATATTATTTTCTTATAATATACATTTTTAAAATTTTAACCATTTGAGAGTAAGTTGCATAAATCATGTGCCTTTTCTTCTTAATATGTGCATATTTATTAAGAAGAAGGACATTCTTTTACATAATCACAACATAGTTATCAAGTTAAGGAAATTTAATATTGTCACAACACTATTACCTGAAACTCAACCCATATTTCAGTTACATCAATTGTCCCAATGTTTTATACACCAAATTATTTTTCATGTCTAGGATTTAATTCAGGATTATACATTGCATTTACTTTTCATGTCTATCTAATCTCCTTTAATCTGGAACACAAATCATTGATTTTTAACTGAACACATGGACACTTGGAATAAAGACTACATTTCCCAGATTTCCTTGCAGCAAGATGTGCCATGTGACTAAATTCTGATCAGCGGTGCATAAGCAGATGTGTTGTTGTAGATATTGAGAAATTTCCTTAAAGGCAAGCAGCATGTGCCCTTTATCTATTCCTAGCCCCTGTCTCCACTTTGCTGCTTAGAGTGAAGCTTCATTTTGAAGCATAAATAGGTGGGCCATACCCTAAGGACAGCAAGTAGAAAGATGCAAAGCTTCTCATCTTTGACACTACAAAGCACCATCTCAGCTTGAGAGCAATACTCAGAATATATTTTGAATTTGAAAATTGTGCTTTATAAAAAACAGACAAAAATGTAGAAGGAAAGAAGTTGCAAGAAATATAGGAATAAAATTTAAATTTAAAATATTCTGTGTGTGTGGTTTTTGTTTGTTTGTTTTTTGAGGAAGATTAGGCCTGAGCTAACATCTGCTGCCAAACCTTCTCTTTTTGCTGAGGAAGCCTGGCCCTGGGCTAACATCCGTGCCCATCTTCCTCTACTTTATATGTGGGACGCCTACCACAGCATGGCTTGCCAAGTGGTGCCATGTCTGCATCCAGGATCTGAACCGGCAAACCCCGGGCTGCCGAAGAGGAACATGCGAACTTAACCACTGCGCCACCGGGTCAGCCCCTGGGTGTGTGTATTTTAATATTCATAGCAAGTAAACTGCACCATAGTTTAAAATTGTGGGGCGCCATCCCTGACGGCCTGGTTGTGTCAACTTGCTCTGCTTTGGCGGCCCGAGTTTGGTTCCTGGGCACGGAACCACACCACTCGTCTGTCAGCCATGCAGTGGCAGCAGCTCATATAGAACAACCAGAAGAACTTACAACTACACACAACTATGTACTTGGGCTTTGGGGGTGGGGAGAGGAAGAAAAAAGAGGAAGATTGGCAAAAGATGTTAGCTTAGGGCAAATTTTCCCCTGCAAAAAAAAAAAAGTTAAATGTTTTTTTAAAAGACGTGTGGAGTAATCCAACACCTTGATGGCAGAATATTTGAAAGTCCATTTATACTCTTATCAATACTTTGGGTCTACTTTCATATATAAGCCTTTTATAAGAAACTGAATTATACCACAGTGAGACTCTATATTTTCAATTTGACCACTAATTCTTTTCTTAGTTGAATATCAAAATAAGAGAAAAGATTTCTACTCCCACAGATGGAAAAGAACACCATACATGATCCATCCATCTTTCTCTGCCTTTTGCAGACAATGTTGAACACAGGGTGAGAGTGCTAAGGATCATTATGTTATTTTAAGTATCAAACACACTTGTAATAGAACCATTTGTGGTAATGGCTTTGAATCAACTTGTTCTAAAAACAGTGATGTTGTTGTCTTCAAATTTCACATTGTCCTTTGTTAAAGCACTTGATCTTAAAAGTGCTACCCAGAGGAACACTTGCTTTGACAGTTATGAAGATGCCCAGCTTTTCTGCCTCCTTCTCCTTGCATAACAAAAGAAGGCCAGCATGCTCAGATCTCATTCCAAGAGACCCCAAGTTTTCCCTTCCTATTCAGTGGAGAAGCTGATTGCAAACACAGATTGTCACAACTATTGTGAAGACCACTGTAGTTATCTATATCGATAAACTCAATCCTTCCTTTATAAACATAAATGTGTATTCATAAGTGGATAACTCAGGGTCACCAGAATTTAAGGAAAATGAACACACATTCATGTAAAAGGAGAAAGCAGATCAAACAGAACTAATCCTAGAAAAACCCAAATAATGCAACAACAGAAAAGAATTTAAAAAGTCATAAAGCAAGAACAAATTGCTACGAAAAAGGAATAACCCAAGATCAAGAAAGAATTCTTAGAAATTAAACTATGATAGGTAAAATTTAAAATTTTAATAAAAGGTCTAACTAATAAAATTAGACTGAAGACATCTCCCAAAACATAAGACATAAAATACAAAAAATATAAATTTAATAGAAAAGTTATGAGAAATAGAAAATAGATTCAACATTTCCAATATCTGTCTTTCCAGAAAACAAGAACAGAGAGAATAAAGGAAACAAAAACTCATCATTTTTTTCGTATTCAATCACATGAGCACCTACCAAAATTAAGACTCAAGAATTAAGACACACTCACCAAATTAAGAATAGCTTGTCTGAGAGATAAAAGTAATACTATATTCAATACACACAATGATTCTAAGAACCAATTTTCTTACCTAGTACAAAGTGTCAAAGAAATAATCAAAAATATTTTTCTGAGCTACAAAAGGACTTTAGTTCAAAAAAAAGCCCACTAAGTGCCTAACAGTAATAATAAAATAACAACAACAACAATAAACACTCCACAATTATTGTCAGATTTAGAAAATAAAAATTCATACATTGACACACAGATTTTGTTCACTGTTTATCTGAAATTAAATTTAATTGCCTATGTGGTATTTTGTCTAGCAATCTGAATTCCAAATCTATACACATTTAGATGAGATTGACATGAAATCTTTGAACTTCAAGACCCAGAAAATTCTAGAAACTAACAGGGAAAGGAGTGAAGAGCCCTAACAAGTTGCCACAATAGAATGACTCTCAGATTGGCGTCAGAGTTCTCTTTTGAAACACAAGACACTATGTCTGGAAGATGCTACAAAGTTGAGACAAAGGAATGGGAACCTAAACTCCTGTACTGGCCAAAGTGTCATTTAAATGTGAAGGCGAAGTAAACTACTCTAGGAATAAAAATCAAACTTCTGTGTAAGACCATTCTAAATGATGAAACATGAGGAGAATTTCAATTATAACCAGGAACTAGAAAATTAAGAATATTGTCATCAACACTTTTCATTATAGTACATATATATATGAAATGAGACAATATAATTAAAAAGTATAAATATTGCAAAAGAAGAGGTAAAGCTGACAATTTTCATGAGTATAACAGTCTAGGAAAAATTCCAAGATTACTAATTTAAAAACTACATAAGTAATATGAGAATTTAATATGATAATTAAACACAAGAAAGACATGCAAACATATTAACACTTTTTCTATCTATCAGTAGGATCCAATTAGAAATTTTAATGGAATTTGAGATCTCATTAAAAGTGGAAAACAATGAAAAAATGCTTAGGAATAAACTTAGCAAATATTGTATAAGACTTTTAAGAAGAAAACTGTAAGAAATGGATTGAAGTGTAAGGAAGACTTTAATACATGAAAGACTATATTTTAGCATGGAAAAGATAATCATTTTGAGGACAGCAGTTTTCGTCAATTAATTTATAAGTACATTGCATCCCAAGTCGAAATCCACACTCATTCAAAAAAAAACTTTACAGAACTTAAGAAGCTAATTCCATACATTTCTTTGGAGGAGTAAATGCACAAGAAGAGTGACAAATATTTTGAAAAAAGGGGACAATCACTCCAACATTTATCAGCAACAATGCCATAAAGTTACAGTAATTAGAACAATGTAGTGCGATTGAAGGAATGAACAAATTAAGCAATGAGAAAGAGTCAAAGAGCTATAAAGAAAGCCACGTATATTTCAAAATCTGTTTTAGAATAAATGCATTATTTCAAATTAATGAGGGAAATAGTAGCTAGTACAATAAATGATGTTCTAACATTGGAGACGAAAAGAAGATTTCTAACTCAAATTGTGCAAAAGAATGAATTGCAAATTGATTAAAGTTTTACACCTAAAAGTCACAGAACTATAAAATTATTATACGAAAGTCTAGGAAGTAATTTTTATAATCTCTGAGTTGGGCAAGGTCTGGTTTAATGAGATATAAAGTACAAATACTATAAAGGAACAGAGGATCAAATTTGAAAGAAAGCAGCTTAGCACAGACTCAAAGCACAGGCTCTGGAGCATTTCAAGGGTGTACATCTACCAAAAGTTACATAACCTCTTGTGCTGTGGCTCCATTTTCTTACTTATAACTGGGGGATATTAATACCTTCCACACAGGGTTGTTATGAGGATTAAATGTGTTAACATTTTTAAAGCACAATAGACTAAACTGGCTCATAGTAAGTACTTGTTAACTACCCTTAAAAAACAAAGCTTACATATGGGGTAAAATCATAGACAAGCAAAATACTGTAGAAGCATAAGCACAATATAAAAATGACAAAGAAGGACTATCAATGTTCGTAAAGAGCTTCTGCAAGTCAGATAGCAAACAACCACAAATCATGGGAAAAATGGGTGAAAGATATACGCCAAAGACAAACAAAATCAAAGTGGCTTAATCTTCCTATATTCTCGAATAATTGGGAAAATACAAATTTAAACAGCAGTGATAGCTGTGGTTTTAGGAAGGAAGCACTTGAAGCCCAAGGGGGGAAAGAGACACCCATCCAGCCTCCCAGATGAGACCTGAGACGAGGTGACCTGTGGGATGACAAACATCCACATCGAATGGCCTGCACAATGGGGCCCCAGCTCACCTCCACCGTTAACTTGAGCTGTCTTGGCCTGGCAATCATTCCCTAAATGCTCCACACACCTCCTTAACCTCTGTCGATATTTCCTCTGGCTGCAATGTCTTGCTCATCCTATGGGAATATTCTCTGCAGCCTTCAAGACTCAGCTCAGATGTTTTCTCTTATGGGATATTTTCCTTAGCTCCTCAGAAAAGATAAAGTCTCCTCTTTCATGCACCCATTATTGTTTTGTTTATCAACTACGGCTTGATTACCATGTCCTGACTTGTCTTATCATTCTGTTTGCATATCTCCCAAAAGACTGCCAGCTCCTTAAGGACCAAGGTCACCACAAGTTTATTTCTCTAGGATGGATACATAGTAGAGACGTAATAAGACTTTGTGAATGATGAATGAATATTTATTTTAAAATTGCTTCCTTTCTATTTTTATGGATAATTACAAGTTGATTCCACAGTCTTTAATGGATTCATCCCCACTTAAAATATAATCATATAACATTCTAAACGTTAAAGGAAAATGAGATATTTTCACCATCAATCAATGTCATTTTTAAAATTTCCATCTTCATACTCTAGTGGAAAAGCCTCTTCAGAAAAAACCACCTTGTCAAATGTGTGAATTTTAATGTTCTATAAATACAGGATTTAAAATAGAATGTGCTGTATGTAAATAAATGAGAATATATTTCTTTGAAAAGATAATACATATGCTACATTTCATATTCTTGCAACATTTATCTTAGAATATTCAGTTACAACTTAAAGTGCCAGAAAAATGCTGATAATTGGAAATGTTGTCCAGCAAGTCAGATGCTTCTCCTTATATGTAGCCTGTCCTATTAGCCTGTCATATTTTAAAAGGCTAGTGAATTCTCTTTTGATGACCAGACTCTTCTCTAACTTATGCTCTTAAATTCCCAGCTGGAGGAAGGGTAAAAGCAGAAAGACAGGATGGAACTAGAATAAGTTATCTCCCTGGCATCATCTCTTATAATCAGTATTCATGGCATCGACTGAGTCATCTAAATGGGTTAGAGAAGTAATTAGGATATTGTTAGGCAGAAGCAATGGATGTGAGTGAACCTATGATTATCCTATTGCTTGTCTTTTTCAGCATGATGTGGAAAGCAAAGAAGCAACTCTAAAACCAAATAAACCTGAGATGTCATTGCATAAATGACAAAAAAACAAAAAAGACTTCTAGATCCCCCAAATTATGTTATAGATCTGAATGAATCAAAATATTTGCATTCATATTAAGGCTTAAGCAATTACTAAAATTGAGTTTAGAGACAGAATGGTGAATAATATCTGATTTTCCAAGAATATTTAAGTGCTTAGTAATTTCTAGCTATTTTTTTTCACACATTGGTCTAATATGGTTTAACCATAACCTCCTTCAGTTTACACTTCTGCAAGAAATAAACTATGATTAAATACAGAAAATATTTTCAATCACAAATTGTCATGTTTTACTAGTTTATTTATTCCATCTTAACACTTTGCAAAGCATACATTTAAAAGATAACTGATGGTCTAATTTTACAAGATCAATAAATTATAAAAACTCTAAGAAACTTCGGGGAGCCTCTGGTCCAGCCATCTTATTTTATACAAGAAGAATCGGAGGCTCAGGGAATGTGAGGGATTTATTCAAGCTTCACAGCAGTCAGAGAGAAATAGGTCAGGAGCTCTGTTCTCTTCTCTCCCAGCCAGGGGCACTTTCCACCCAGTGACCCTGCCTGCCACCCAGTCTTTGCTTCAGTTTCTCTAAAATGATTCTCTCTCTGAATGTGTAATATTTCTCAACTCCCCTTAAAAAGTTAAGCAAACAAGTAAAAAATTCCCTTTGCATAGCAATATGACCCTAACTTTTTAGAATTTAGGGAGAGAGATTGTACAAAGGGATACACAGAAACTGATAGAAAGTAATTACCTCATTATCTGGAGGAGAAATGTTTTTTGGTTTTATGTGACGTGGGACTTATATCTTTAATCCATATCTTCTACTAAAATAGTGGCATACTTTGTGTGGCCTTCGATTAATCACTAAATATTTACCCTCTTCTAAATATTTAATATCTTATTGCCCAGTCTCTCTTTACTCTAGCAAACATTTCTTAAATCTTGTATTATTTACATGACCAGGAAATATGCAAAGAGTGTTGGAATTAGGCACTGATGAGATGAGCCCCCAAACCTGGGGTCACATCCACTTGCTGTCACTTTGTATAGCTGTATGGTTTAGGCAAGTCACCTGATCTGTCTTAGCCCTGATTTCCCCCTGAAAAACTGAGAGGGCCACTAAATGGAGGAATGGAAAAGATGTATTTAGGCTAAACCTTATTCCATCGCCATTTTCCCAGGTTAAAAACATCAAATATTGGTAGTATTTCATTCAACCTAATATATAAAACATTTGGCACATAGTAAGCACTCAATTATCGATAACGTAATTATTTTCAAACTATTTTTTTTATTTCGTTCATTATAAAGCCATCTTTGCACCAAGCCATCACCTTAATATTTACGTAGTGGGCACGATATTTAAGTTTTTAAGATTGCCTCAAATGCCCTAATAAACAATTATTTAACAAAAAAATATATATCCATTTCATGTGGTGATAATGTCTTTTTTTCCCCTTTGCAATCACATTTGACAGAGGTGAGAATGAATTAAAGCCAAAAAGTATCTTAATTCCTCCATTTGGCAATATCCAAATTCTACTCCCTGGGGTAAGTTCTTTTAGAATTGCTGCAAAGCTTTCTTCAGCAACTCTGTGGCAGAGAAACTATCTGAAATAGAATCGTCCTTTTTTTTTTTTCTTGAATAGAAAGCTTCACATGTATTTCATTGTTCTCTTATAACAAGATAGTAACAATAATAGGCAAAACTTAAAAAATTTCTTATCAAGAATCATGTGTGGTCCTAAGCATGTCAAGTTCTTTCAACAATCTCATGTGGTGGGTGCTGGTACTGTCACACTTTAAACATGAAGAACGGAAGCACAGAGGGACTTGGTGGAGGCAGGAAAGGCCAAGCCAGAATCTGACCCTAGGCAACCTGATGTTTGGACTTTGGATACTCTTGCTTCTCCTTAGATGTCACAAGGCTTTAAACATAGGAGTCCTTCAGTAATGATAAATACTATCATAAATTATTGGGAGTGGGAAACAGATAACAGACTCCAAAATAAACACTCCGATCCCCTGGTGATACAGAATAACACACTTTTATTTTTGCTTTATTTGTCCCTACCCGGCCCAGGCAATGAAACAACAATCTGCCCATAAATTAGACCTTGCTATGCCTAGGTTTTGGAGTCATCTCTTTAGGACCACAGTGTTTGGTCCTCAGTGCCATTCAGGCATTAGTTGTACTATAGCGTATCTTTTAATGTAAGTGTAAGTGAGCCACTTTTCTCCCTTCCTTCTTTCCTACTTCCTTCCTTCCTTCTTACCTTCTTTCCTTCCTTCCTTCTCTCTCTCTCTCTCTTATTTTTTTCGCTGAGGAAGACTATCCCTGAGCTAACATCTATTACCAATCTTTCTCTATTTTGTATGTGGGTCACCACCAAAGCGTGGCTGCCTGTGAGTGGTGTAGGTCCATGCCCAGGAACAGAACCCAGGCCACTGAAGTGGAGCACACCAAACTTAACCACTAGGCCACAGGGCCAACCTCTTTCTTTTTCTTGTTTGAAAAATACATTTATTGAGCTATTACTATGTTCTAGCTAGCAAGCTAGACACTAAAATGAACCAAACAAAACCACTGTTTTCAACGATTCAGTGCCTAGAAGGAAAGACAGGAAAATAACTCCAATGAAAGATCACAGGTACCACAAAGATGTACATGCAAGATAGGAGTGTAAAGGGTATTGTGGTTCTATTTAAGAAGTCATCATTTTATAGAGAAGCATTTAAAGGTAAACTGATAAGGTGTCTATAATTTGCTTTAAAATACTCTAGTAACAATATCTAGACAAAGAAGGGACAGATAAATGAAACAATGTGGCAAAATTTTGATAATTGCTAAAACTAGGTGTTAAATACATGGTTATTTATTATATTATTGTCTAATTTTGTATGTATTTGAAATTTACCATAAAAATATTTAAAAAGTACATCATCTGGATAGTTGATATTTATTGAAGGCTTACAATATGGCAGGTACTAAGCACTCTTCCTGTGTAAACTCATTCAACTCTCACAACTACTCTGCGAGGTAGGAAGTATTATTGTACCCATTTTACAGGTGAGGAAACTGACACAGAGTGCTTCAGTAAGTTGCTATGTTCACAGAACTAGTGGGTGGTGGAGCTGGGCTCTCTGACTCTAGAATTTTCTCATTTAACCACCATGTTACATTGTCTCAGTGTAGAGTAATTATTATAACAAACTATATAAGGCTAGTCATTTACTATTTTGGGGCACTGTGCTAAATACTTTACATATAGTGTTTCATTTAATCCCTGCAAAAATATGAGGACTTAAGTTTTAGGATCCTTTCAATGGTGGTGTGGGTTGGTCAGGAAATGTGGCAAGATGGGAAGGAAGTGATGTCTGAGCTGAATTTCTATAACTGAAAGGCTCTCTCCCAGGATGAAAAGGATGTGTTCCCATTCCAGGCAAGGATAGAATCCTGACCAGATGCACAAACTGACGAATCAGACTGGTGGTTGCAGTGTAGGAGGATTAGCATGAGGTGGCTGGTATAAGAGTTGGGCAAGGTTGGATAACCAGGCAGAACTAGGATCTGGAGGTTCTCATGACATCCTAAGGAAATGGGGCACTGTCCCAAAAGTTATGAAAGAGCCACTACCAGGTTATAAACAGGCAAGTGACAATATCAGACTTAAATTTTAAAAAGTCAACCAGGGAGCCTGGAAAAGTGTGAACCAGAAGGGGTAAGGTCCAATATGTAACTGACTCAATCAGTTTGTTGAATGAATGCTTTGATGTGTCTATTAATCTTCATAAATTCGACTCAAGGTTGGCTCATTTCTCTTTTCTCTGAAAACAAAAGCAAATCAAAGCACAACAGCTTTCACCTTTTCCTGTCTTTTCTCTGTCATGCAGACAGTGCCTACTTAAAAGATATACCCTCAAAGGGTATTACATAAATGTGATGCACCAAGTAGTTTTCTTTACTATAGTTTGTTTATTAATTAAAAGAAAAAATTTCCCAAATTCAAGCTGCGAGATGACCTTTCCTTTATCTTTGGCTTAGACGGCTTGGAGTTCACTTGAATTGTTAGAAAAAATTTTTGCTTTAGCTTTAATTAAGTATTTGGCTACATTCCTCACGTGTAACAGAGATATTTATTTCCAGGGTTCTTGAAAAGGAGGGAAGCAATCTGAATTCCTTCATCCTCTGGCATGGACTCTTTTCTTTATAGATGCTATTTTTAATGAGCAGATTTACAGCTACACTGACCTTTCGCCAAAACTCCTGAGTCTGAAAAATTAGATCGCATCAATTAACTCCCCCACAATCATAGCTGGGGCATCTTAAAATGATAAATGAACTAGTTGGTATTAAGAAAAGAGAAGGGGGGCTTTCTCAATGAACACATGAATATCTGCTAAAATCTTAGCTGATCTGTGCCTATTAGGCCCATGCTTCTAATTCACCTTTCTTCTTTAAAAATTGCATCTATTTTGATCTTCTAGCTTGAAAGTCTAACTAATTTAGCAATGCTCAAAAGTTTACATTGTAGAAAATGTCATCTGCCATGAAAGATCTTACTACCGAAGCTTTCAAAAGCATCACAATTTTTCTACTTTTATTGCAACATTTTGTGTGTGAGTGTGTATAGGGTGATTGGTCCCTATAATCACTCTACTGAAGGTCTTTTAAGCATGGCCGACCACATCTATGCCTCAGGAAGCTTACAATCTAAGCTAGAACAAAGAACAACAACGACAGGAGTTGAGCTAAGCAGTTCATTCATTCCTCAGATGCTTATCGAAGCCCATCTCTGTGCCGGGTCCTGGGAATCTAGCAATGAATATAATGGATCTTATGGAGTTTACAGAGAAGTTCATCTATATTAGTAATTAATTCGTGCTCTAATATGAAGGACTTGGAGTGATTAAGCATGTTCACGTTATAGAAAGTAGAGAGACCTTCTGCATTTAATCACTTTCTCTGTGCTGCTCAAAATTCTTATCCAAGAGGAGATCCATGAGCTTGTGCTTGATTGGAAATCAACACACTGCTGCCTTCCTTGAAATAGTCTCACTAAGGAAAAAATAGTAGCTGAAATAAAGTGTGCCTAGTGATGGAGGTAATTTATATTCTGGCACAAGCTCCTTATCTCATCATGCACATTCTACCAAGGTCCTTATGTTGTTGCAGACTAGTAAGAAACAATTTGCAGATGGGCAGCCAGTCTTCTGACCTCAATTTGGATTGCATTGTTCTAGATCATAATCCCGCATTGTTGAGAGTTATCAACTGTAGGCTCAGTTCACAAAGGATGTAATTTGAGTGCATGCTTAAAGAAAGACTAAATCTTAGTGTTAAAGGCCCTGAAAAGTCCCCGTTCAGAGTAGACTTTGGGGACAGTGCAGACACAAAAGAGAATTTAGGACAGATGGACATTCCTGTCCTTCAATTACATTCCTTTAATCACACTGGTTAAGACTCTACCATCAGTTCCTTTGTGAAAAGAAATTGGAGTGTGATCAATGCTTACTATGCACTCGTTAGAGTAGCTTCTCAAACATAACGTGCACACAAATCCCCTGGGGACCTTGTTAAGAATGCAAGTGTGATTTAGTAAGTCTGGGGTAGGCCCTAGTCTACACATTTTTAACAGACTTACAGGTTTGCTGGACAGTGGGTCACATTGAGTAGCGAGGCTTGGCGTTTGTGGTATTTCCAGTTCACTATATGCATCATCACGCAAATTGGGTTCAGTCATTCTTACTATATTCTTTTTCTGTTTTCATGAAGACATGAATTAAAGATCCTCTATCTAACTGCTATATTCAAGGCTATTAAAAACTCATAAGTAATATGCATAGAATTCACTCATTTCTTTCTTGATATGTTTGCACTGATATTATTAAGTTTTTTTACCTTGTGTTGAGTACCTTTGTAATATATTTGGACTGTGTCAGAATAAAGGAGCTGACCATTTCCAGAAAGTTGTTCAGATATTTCTACAAAACATGGGACTCTAGAGTCCCCGGCTCTCAGGAAGGCACAAACAGGGCTTGGGTGAATAAGGATAAGGGAATCTTTCAATTACATCCAATCTGTACAAGTGTGTATAGAGAGAAACAATGTAAAATTTATATTCCAGCCACTTTCCCACTTCTCCTCATATGGTATACTAATTTTCTATTACTATTTGTCTTTGTCCAACCACTGACACAAGGGCAAATTCACAAAGGTAATGAAGAGAAAGCTGGAGAACTCATGTTGTTCTTTACAACTTAGAGAAAAATCTGCACAACTCCACTTAGTCAAAGAGAAGAGCATGTCAGTTGCCAAGAAAGGAGGAAGTGGTAAAACCACTGCCAGGATATAAAGAAACTGTTTCCTAACAAAGGGCTGTCAATAAAGATTCTGGAAAACTGGATTAACAGAGAGGAGCTAAGATTTAGCTCGACCATGAATCACGGCATGTGGGAAACGTTCAGTAAGCTTGAGACTCATGATTCATTCATTCATTCAACGTGACAAGGACATGGCATTGGGAAAGGTTCCAAAGTCTTAAGTCTATGCCTTTGAGTACTGCTCAAAAAGGAATAAGAAGTGGTCCACTGCTTATGGGACTGACATACAAATAAATTAGACATTAAAATATATAGACATGCTATTTGTCTCCTGTCTGAGTTATATAATCCCTGAACCTAAATAGGAGACTTTATTGGGATTCTGATTCTAATAAATCTCTTTATTGTGTGATTGTTACCAGTGATATAATTTTGGTTTTCTAGAGCGCAAAGGAAACTTTTGCTGTCTTCTTCATGACAACCTTCTAGTATTTGAGACTGGGTGTCATATTATATTTAGATATTTCTTCAAAGTAAACACATTTATTTTTTCAAAGAATAATAGACATATAGTTAATTCTGGGCACATTATTTTATTTATATAATCAATAGAATGTATCATAAATTGGTTTCATCTAACAAAAATTCTGACTTATATAAAAGAAAGTGGAGAGAAGGAAGAAAAACTGGAGACAATTTGAAACAGCCACTACTGCTTACCTTTTCTTGAGCAAACTGCTGATTAGCTGGGCCATTACAAAGAGGCCATTTAGGGCACTTTGCCCCTAGGCAGGTGGATGGGTCAGCAAGGAAGACAATTTAGGTTATTTATGGATTTTCCAAAATCTGAGTGTTTTCCTTTGAAGTGTGCACAGCAGCTGCCTTTTATTTGTCTCTCAGCATTCTTTCTTATCCTCTCCATCCTAGCTACGACAGCTCTTCACCATTTTTCTTATTAGAACTTCTCAAGCATGAAATGCTTTCTAGATTCCACACCATCTGGGTGGAGTTAACTTTTGAGCTTATTCTTGAAGAAATTAATGGGCAGTATTTGCCTTGCACTCTCCATGGTACATTAGAGGCTTAAAAAATAATTGGGCAGATTTAGACCAATTTAGCATCAAGTACAGAGTTGGGAATGGTACTTTTCTAAATGGCTATATTAGATGACTAAATTTCCTTTTTCCAGAAAAAATAATCACCTCTGTTCCCTCCTGTTTTTGTGCTTTTAAAAATAAAATATTAGTTCACACTTACTTGCTTCTCTTACAGGTGTTCAGATAATTGACTTTCTGGCCAAGGTAATTGCGAGGAAGAGAAGCCACTCTAAAAGGTAATTTAGGATTGGTATTGAAGCAGCTAAATAAATCAAAATTTATATGAATATTGTCAAAAGTATGAGTTAGATCATTATGACTCTTAGAAGGAGACTCAACAGAAAGGGCACGCCTCCAACAGAACAAGCAGAAGTGCTCAATTTACTGGGATAAAATAAAATAGTGTCTATGCAGAAGATGGACTTAAAGCAAGGGAGAATAATGGTGAAAAGAAAAGACATTTTATGCCAATGTACCTAGCTAGATTCTGATTGAGCAATAAATATTTATTGAGGACCTGCTAGATGAGGAACCCTCTGCTAGGGGGTTTCATGCTTCTAGAATGCTTTGCTACTCGACATGTGGCCTGCAGAACAGGAGGATTAGTATCATTTGGTAACTTGTGATAAATGAATCTAAATCTGCATTTTAACAAGATTCCTAAATCATAGTTTAAAGTTTGAGGCAGACATCTCTAACAGAAACAGGAAATCAACATTTCATAAACATATGTCACAATGTGTTAAATTACTTCTGGGAAGCAGTATTTTAACAAGGAACCAGGAGATTCTTTTGATTAGAACAAGTCTGGTAAACAGTGAACTAGATAAATATCTGTACAAAGGCAGATGAGGTAAAGATCAATTGTTTCCCTTCTAATTACTTTGCAATTTCTGTTTTGTATTTCTTAGATACGTGGAAATATTTATTTAGCATATTGACACTTACACTTTAATTTTCAACGTGTTCCTTGATCCCAAGTTAGCAGTTTAAATCTTGTTGTTTTAGCTGTAACCCTTTACTTAAATGAAATGTTTTTCCCACTTAAGAAAATCCTTTAATCATTTAAAATCCTTTTTTATCTCAAAGAGTGTGATTTTAAAATTTGTTAGCGTATTTTTATTCAAAGCATATAGTCATCCATTACAAAAATCACGTCCAATCTTGGGCTGGCCCGGTAGCATAGTGGTTGGGTTTGCGTGTTCTGCTTTTGTGGCCTGGGGTTCATGGGTTCAGATCCCAGGCGCGGACCTACATACTGCTCATCAAGACATGCTGTGGCAACATCCCACATGAAAAATAGAGGAAGACTGGCAATCTTCCTCAAGCAAAAAGAGGAAGACTGGCAACAGATGTTAGCTCAGGGCCAATCTTCCTCACTAAAAACAAACAAAAAATCATATCCAATCATTAATTGTATCAAGGACATTTACTCATTGGCCTGTATTTTTCTGTACGTACAAAATGGTGTTTTGTTTCTTTTTTTGGTTTTGGCTTAAAATAACACACATTATTGTCTTATGGCTCTGGAGATCAGTTTGAAATCAGCTTCACTGGGCCAACATCAAAGTGTCCACAGGGCCGTGCTCCTTCTGGAGGCTCCAGGAAGCAATCTGTTTCTTTGCCTCTTCCAGCCTCTAGAGCTTCATTCCATGCATTTCTCCTTTTGAGGCCCCTTCCTGGTCTCAAGGCGCCTTCCTCCATCTTCAAAGCCAGCAGCATAGCATCTTGCCTCAGTTATTACGTTGTCTTCTGCCTTTGTTCTGTAGTCAAATCTCTTTCTGTCTCCTTCTCGTAAGGACATTAGATTACCAGTTTATTATAAAAAGATATAACTCAGAAACAACCAGATGGAAGAAATGCATAGTTCAAGGCCTGGGGAAGGGGCACTGAGCTTGCAGGCTCTCTCCCAGTACAGTACTCTCCCTAAAGCTCCACTTGTTCACCAACCCAGATGCTCCACTTCAAGAGATTTATAAAATGTAATACCATTTCCAGAAATGAATGGCCAGCACTGGAAATTGTAAATCTTTCAGGAGAATTTAAAGATTATCAAATATTCCTTATAAGAAGATATAAAATGAAACATTATCCAAAACAGTTACTTAGGTTTGTTTATTAAGTGGCTTTCTTATAACGACTCAACTAGTTATAAATAGGATGACAAAAAAATAGAAGTTACAAAAATTTTAATTAAGGGTTTTCTTCATTCCAAAAGCAGCAGCAGCTAAACTCGTGTCTTAACAAACAGAAAAAACTTTTTTGGTAACTTACCCAATGACCCTATAATAGTCTTTCTCACAGTGAAACATTTTATTTTACAGCATTTTAACAGCCAATTTATAGAATTATTAATAAAAAGTCTTACTTCTCTTGAAACATACATTAAATATTTCAGTTGACGTTGTACATTGGTTTAAGGATGTACAAAATATTGAAAAAAATCTAATTTCTAAAAATTGGTTTTTCAAAAGGAACAGTATCCCTTAGGGCAGGAAATAATAACACTGTGTGTTTTAAAATATTGTAAGGCATTTTTCAAATGCTATTCTTACCAGAAAATCTGGCATTTCCAGATTGAAGATTCATGGTTTCAACCATGTTGAGTGACCCCCAAAGACACTTTGCAATTTTGCTGACCCACAGGTCTGAGCCCAATGGGTAAAAACAGTAAACATGGTGGTAAATGATCTTGGAGAATTTCCCACATGCCCGTCTCAAGGAGGCTTGATGGCTCCCTTTTTCCTTGTTTAGTGATAATTATTTAGATTGTTTTTAGACTGCTTGAAGCATACTGCTTGGCCAATATAACTTATTTTCCCACAAATTGTGATAGGTCTAGGTTAAATAAAGGAAAATGACCCCAAATAATGCTCCGAGTCTTTGTGGTAAATCCTTAGGTGAGGATTAAGTGGTTTTAAAAGAATAGAATAACATGAACTCACTTTCTGAATAGACTGTATTCTGATTGCCTAATATAAGTACCATGGTAGAACTGAGTATTGTCCTTTGGACTCTCCATCTTAAATATTGAATTTGTCCACCAAGCTCTTAAGTCAGGGTTGAACGTGCTTAAGTGTCATGTTCAGACTTTAGAATGGTACTGAGTTGTATTAGAAGGGTTGCATCAATACATGGTCACTGCTGATTACTTTGAGATCCTAAGGTCCCACTACTTTGCTTTCAGCTTCTCCATAGACATTCTTTTCTATAAGACTGCTTTGTCTGAAGCAAATGTGCTTCGGTCACGGGGAAACAGACCTGCTGGTAACTTTCTATTTCATTTTCACATGAAACAATAGCTTATATTTTGTATGTAGACAATGGAAGCAAATATCTAGAAAAATTTAGGCAAATAATTAACTTAGACCCTATATAGTTGTCTGAATATAGCAATTAAGAGGTGATGGGATCAAATCTGAATAATTACTTCGACTCTCGAAGTAAAAATACATTCTAAATTGCCAAATATCCTTCTTACTTTTTTAATTAAGTAATTTTTTAAATTACTAAATGACCCAAAGGACATTCATTACCTTTAAGATACAGTTTGATTATCACTTTTTATAATAATCAGCTTTGCATTTCTCATAGCAATGTACTTCCTCAGACTTTAATTTAGTGAGCTAACATTTCAGCATTACCAAAAATATGGCATAATTGTCCGTGTAATTCCTTTAGGAAGCTAATTGCATAGCATCTTGATCTCAACGTGGAAAATTAGCTGTCAGGGACACATAATTTCTATGTGTCAAGATTTAAACTACTATCCTTCCAATTTTATTGTCAAATATGGGGAGCTATATTAGATGTGGAAGTCAAGAATAAATCACTCCTTCAATAAAGAGCCTGCGGTTGCCTCATCATGAATGATCCTAAATTTCAATCCCTTGACTATAGTATTCTCTATTACATTGCTTACATTTCTATTAGGATGCAATAATACTTTTACTGTTGGCAAGACTTTCTATTAACTGTTATTGATGATAAGAAGTAGTTATGAATCTAATCTATAGACTGAAACTATTTACATAGAACAACTTAAATTTGTCTTTACAATTATACCTGGAAATTGTTAATGAAATCCATTTCACCAGACTATATGCAAACTAACTTATATAGAACATATAGGATTATATTTCACTTCTGCTTGGTTTTCTAGCATTTTTTTGCTTCTTTCATCCTCAGTTTTTTTCTATTGGTAAAAAGGATCTGAAAATATCTGTTTTTACAAGCTACAAAGAAACAAGTTATTTACACTGAATCACTTTTGTATGTTTGGGTCATGAAAATTCATCGAATAATTACAGAAAATCCATAAACTCATATGATGTAAATGGTACCTAATAAATAACACAAATTACAATTTTGATAATATTACCTCAGTTTAATTAATGGATAGATACTGATACCTAATGTTTACTTTGGAAATGAAACTAGGTAATCATGATTACCTTAAAGAGCTCTAATAATGTAATATTATTTATGAAATTTCTCTGTTAATTATTTCAAAAACATTAGCATCATTCCTGCTCCAGAAGACTTAACTTAGTTGCTTTTCAAAGAAAGTCTTCAGGTACTATACTTTGTTTCTAATGTAGACCATTGCTATTTTTTCCTAAATTTAGATGTGTGATTTAAATTGTTTTCCCAACCCACTCCTCTCAGGATCCACATGCCTTTGTTCTTTGGGGACACCATGCATGCCCCAAGCTGGAGGGCACAGAGAGACAGGCTGGACCTGGGGTTCAGTAGCACCCACTCCCCAAAGCTTCATGCTCAAAGAACATGGTCCTTACTTTTTCGAGGCTATCAGATTCCTGGGAAAGGAAATTATAAATACGCAGCCTTTCAGCGCCATCCTTGCTTGGTATAAAATGTCTTCCAAAAGAGCATGATTCTCTGGTGGCTGAGAAACCCAGCTCAGTCACACTGGCCCTCAGTCCACACTGGCCTGCAGTCCTGCCTTTTGGCCCCAAAGCACTGCCCTAACCACTCCCAACCACACCATCCCCTCGGGCCCAGCCCAATTTAGATGCCAGCAACCTCTTCACGTGCTCCAGGGAGATCCCATCAGTAAGGTCTTCCCACTGCTGTACCCAGTATTTAGCCTTCCTTCCTTCCCTTTTCCAGATTCATCCTTCCCACATCCTCCAGTAGTAGACCCCCTTTATAGCTCTCCCAGCTCCCTAGTTTTCCCTCAAAGCAGAAAGCCAGCTCACAATCCCAAAAGATGCTACTATTTGCTGCCCCTCAAATAATAATGAAATGCTAACTAGTCAAAATGCTAAATTTGATTATCATTTTTTAAGTCCAAAACTTCTCTACAAATACAACACAACAGGAGTCACCTGTTGAATGTCAAACACTGCACATTTATTTAAAAATACTCTCAACCATTAGGAAGAAAAAATACCCCACTCCATTATTAGATCAGGACACTGAGACCCAGAGTAATTTGCTCATGGCTACACGTTAAGAAAATGAATGAGAAAAATTCAATTCAAATTCAGGACCATCTATCTTTGCATACCTGTTCTTTCCCTCTGCCACACTGATTTTCAATGGTAATGTATTCAACAAAAATCCTATTGATATAATTATGCATCCATGAGGAAAAAATGGTCATGGAGTTTAACTATTCTGTGCTAATTCTGATTAACATTTGCTCTCACATCAAACAAAGACCAAAGATCTCGTTGCACTAAAGAAATTGTTTTTTTTTTTGTCTTTTAAAGATTGGCACCTGAGCTAACATCTGTTTCCAATCTTCTTCTCCCCAAAGACCCCCAGTTCATAGTTGTATATTCTAGTTGTAGGTCATTGTAGTTGTGCTGTGTGGGATGACGCCTCAGCACAGCCTGATGAGCGATGCCATGTCCATGCCCAGAATCCCAAGCTGTGAAACCCTGGGCCGTCGAAGAGGAGCATGAGAACTCAACCACTGGGTCACAGGGCCGGCCCCTGAAGAAATTATTTTATGTATGTTTCATTTGTTGTTTTTATTGATGTGTTATTTCTGGTGTCATTTTCATGGAAACTTTTATTTCTTTCTCTTATACCTGTTAATCCTCTTTCCTCTTCTTTCTTTCTTTCTGTCTGTCTCTCTACTTTTCCTGTTATACCATAACTAGTAATTCTGCGGTATACCTGAATCAGGCAGGCATCATTATCATAAGGCTCTCTCTTCTACTATATTTCCCTAAGCTTCTTGAATCTAGTGATCTCTACTCAGAGAGTAAGAGGGAGAAGAACAGCTTCTTGGAAGCTGATAGAAGGATACTTTCCATGGGTTGTAACTGCAATAAACATCACTTATACACTCTTGTCTACCGCTTATAAGTATTGATGTTGCCTTGACAAGTGAAAACAAATACTCTCCTGGCTTGTGCTGTTTGCTAACTCTAAGTGCCAGGGAAAAACTCCTGCATAAACCCACGTTTCTCAGCAGAGGCAACCAGCACATCACGGGTCTATATAAACTGGCAATACCTCTGAATCCTTTGTTATCAGGCCTCTCAAAATTGGAAAATCTTGGGAAACATAAATTGGCACAGTGAGAGACAAGGCTGGGCTTTGAGATCAGCTACAGTGTTTGACACAGTTGTGATATCTATTGGCCGACTTCCCAACATCCTTCTCTTCTTCAATAGATTCTGATGAGAGTTTGACTGAGGTCATCCAAGTTAGTTATTACTACAGAATATTATTTTTAAAATAATCACTCTAGGAGGTTAATATTGAAGTCTCATCTATTCAAGATAAGAAAGTGAAAATATAATATAATTGAACTATCTTCAACTTTTATTGAGAGTCTGTCCCAGGACACTCTGTTAGGCAGGACCTAGAGATACAAAGTGGCATTATTTATCATCCGTTATCTCTTAAGGTTTATAATCTAGCTGTAGAGATTGGACAAAGACATAAAAAAGACAAACATATGTACAAAGTAGCATCCGTCAAAAGACTTATGACAAATACAGAGAAGTGTTTAGAGAAGGGAATAATCACGGAGCTTGAATTTTCAGGGAAGATTCTCTAAAGGGAACTAGCACCTGAATTCAGCTTTGAAGCAAAAGGAGACTTAAGATATTAATAATAATAAGTACCGTTTATTGGATTGGATGTGCCAAACTTAGTGCTTTATAAGTATTTAACACTCTTAACAGCCAAAGGGGGTTGACATTTAGTGTCGCCATTTTACAGGTTAAGAAATTGGGGCTAAGAGAAATTACAGCGTGCTATATCACTTTTAAAGTGGAAAATAAGGTGCGTTTTCTTTTGTTTTCACACCTCAGAGAGGATGTTTATGAAAAAATCTACATGGAAAATTTGACCTCTATCAAGGTTAAAAAACCTCTTTCAAATGACGTAAAAAAAGAATAGAACCTCACATGACTGATCTGTTCTCCAGCACTATGGGCATTTTATCAAACGTAGGATGTCACTGGTCTAATTTGGTGAGAGATACTTGATAATACAGACTTTCATAGAGTATTAAAAGTAAAAATGACCAAATTTATCTCTCTTTTTAAATGTGGGATAATGAAAAAAAGAACAGTGATGATTCTAGCAGAGACCAATAATTACTAACATTATTAAAAATCTTCCCACATACAGAGGCATCCAGGCACATCCAAAGGAGGGGAATATTCAAATGGTTACTATAAAATATGTATTCTTTCTTGGAACAATAGTATCTCAATCCTAGAAACTGAAATCAAGTAATAATAAAAAAGGATACTTAAGACAATAATCTTGAGCTAAAGTCTGGGATTTTAAAGAGATCAGATCAGTCTTTTCCATCCAGTCCCCCATCCTACCCCATCAGTGTCTGCCCTCTCTCATCATTTAATTTCCTTATCTTGTAGGAGCAGTCAACTTTGAAATTGCTAGGAAGGCAAAGTGAATGAGCCTGATAAATAAATAGATTGTTTCACGTCTCTTACATAAAGATTAAAGACAAATTTGAAGGAATGGTCATTTATATGCCTTTCCTTTTTAGTTTTCATTTTCCCCTCATTCTTTCGAAATCTTGTAAGGTCTAATTTTCATATTCAATGAACATAATAAAAGAGAAAATAAAGTAAAAATGTTTTGGGTAATTTCAAGAGAAAGGTTAGAAATCTCAGCTGTAATTGCTGGTTGGAAGTTGGTCATGGGTTATAGCACATAAGCTGATTATATATTATACATATAGTTGGTTTTGTTCGTCATCGTAGTTGTTGCTTTAGTTTTTCTGCTTTGCCCCTCTAGTAAATGGTAAACAACCTGAAGGGAAGAAATGCATTTTCTGCTTTTTCTGTTTCTCTCACAGGACCCAGAATTGCCCAAAGACTGATATCTTGGAGTGCTTTTGGATTAGACACTGTACTAAGTTCTGGGGATTCAATCAATACTTTAGATACGGTGATCAATTGAATTGGGAAAAAAAACTGGTAATTTTGTGTTTATGTACAAAATGAGTTTTCATGAAGTTTTAAATAAATTGGATTATGAGTGGAGGCTGCATTAGGTTCTAGATTGACATTTGTCCTTAAATTTTTCTAAATAATGCCGAGTCAGAAAAAAGCACTAGATTGGAGGTCAGAATATAATTTTACCATTAACTGAGACATGAAGCTCATCTTGGGGGAAACGCTGAATGGATCAGAGCCCTGCATAGATGGAGGAACAGTCGCATTCTCATTCCCACAATCCAAAGCTCAGGAAAGTCACTGACTGATTGAATTAAATAGTGCAAATAAGAAATGGCTGTAAAGTACTTTATGTACCCTAATTTTTGTTTTAGCTTCTATATTAATAAGGATAATATTATTTAATCTCTAAGTCCATACCACTTTAATAACTAGAAAAAAAACAGGAAAAGCAAAATATTGTGCTACTTTGCTTTATGTTGATGCAAAATTGCTCTTAGCATGATTTTTTAGTCCTTCTCCTGTTATGTCAAATATAAACTGTCAGAAAGTTATCAAAATATTACAATGATTCTTTCTGAGACTAATATTTATGTGGCATTTTGTATACTCTCTATAAGCACCATTATATCAGGATACTTTGAATTTATAGCATGTAATTTTTACTGTGACCTGACTTCAAACCCTTTGAGGAGACAGTCTTCACTAAACTTCATCTAAGACCATGTTATTATTACCTTTGTTAAACCAGGAGGTTCAGGAGAGGAAAAATGCATATAAAACAGCCTAATCAGCAAGTGAGCAAACCAAGGTGCTATAATACCAAAAGAAGAAGATTAAAAATCAGCGCCCAAAGTATGTTTTAAAATGACAGTGTTTCAAGGTAGACGTGAGTGTAAGACTACAAGAAAAATTGATGCTGATCAAAGCACGCTCTTGAACTGAAGTTGCTGCATTCATGATTGATTTGGCTGCTCCGGAAACAAGAATTTCATTTGAAGTTTCATGGCTTTTTTTGTCTTTTCTAGGCTTACAGAAACCATTTCCTTGCATGTATCTCCACATGAGTTGTGCATTTTTTTTTTAACAGTATCCTGTGCAATGACTGCATACACAGTGGCCAGCAGAAGACGGATTGTGAACGTAATTGTGATAATTAGAAATCAAACCATCCTCTGGGTTAGAAATAGTGAGTTTCGGTTACAAAAATACTATAATGGATCCAGATGACTCCTGAATTCTAGTCCCAATACTGTCACTAACTTCTTTTAGTATCTAGGGAAAAGACAAGTTGATGGAACCACAGATTAAAGTAAAATAATTAAATTAGACAACAAAAAATTAAATTTAATGACTTAGATAACTTAATCTGAAATGAAGTTTCCTTTAGCAACTGTACAAAAATATTTGGAATTTGCACTTGATCCCATAATTGTAGGTCTCATATTCACATCTCTCCCACTTTTTTTTCACTGTCCCTCGTGTCCTGCTCCCTTGGTTCTGCTACACTGGGTAAGACTGTATAGTTCCCTCAATCTTGATGAAATGGAGCAGTTTATTATTAACTCATCTAGTATGAAAAAACCTTGTGGTTCAGGATATATTATTTAAAATAGTCATAATTAATTGGCTTCCAATAAATTAAAATGAGAAACAGTCACTTTAGATCCTTCCTTCTCTTAAAGTGTAGTGTTCTGCATAATCATACGAAAATGAAAATAATCTTGGAGAATGGTTTACCGATTTTTTCACCAAGAAGAATATCATTTCTTATCCCAACATGGATTCTATATTATAAAGTATTTTTATCTATCTAATAGGTAATTGGTAAATAATGCATTTTCCCATTGTATTAACCAAAGACATATAGCACTATCAATTAGAATTTCTGATTAGTATGAGATACCACTGTTACCACGTTAAGGTGATAAAAAAAGTTAGCCCAAAGCTCAAAGACACAAAGTTAGCGCACATAGTCTTAAGGCAGACAAATGAGCAATTTCCGTTAGAAATGCCAGGACAGCCTTTCTAAAATTTAGTCTCTGGATACCTAGATCATTTACCAGAAGATACTCATGATATATTCATGTGAATGTGACAATAAAGCAATCAGACTTATTTTTCCCTTAAGCATATGCATATAGATTTAGCTAACTATCAGCTACCAAACATTGAGACATATTGCGTCGCTAAATGTGCAGAAGTCAGTTGACATGCAGAATGAAAAGAATATGGATTTTGAGTTAGGTAGTTCATATTAAACATGAGTTATCTGGAATTTTTCTTTGTTTCAGATTATTCACCTGTGAAATATGATTAATAGCATCCACCTGAAAAACACTGACAACTTTCATGTCATAAAGAGAAAGTATTGAGTACAAAAAAAATCATAAGAAACTAAAAGCCATATGTTTGTAACACATAAAACGATTGGGATCAATGTCCTGATTATGCAAATAACACTTACAAATAAATGAAAAGATTCCCCAATAAAAAAGTGGACAAAGTATATGAAATTCACTAGCAAAAACATATATGGCCTGTAAGTATATAAAAATGTCCAATGCCACAAGTAATCAGAGATAAATTAAAACAATAACATGCCACTCTTCACTGATGAAATTAGCAAAGACAAGTGGAAAGATACTACTGGAGACCAGTGAAGGATGCATTTTGTTACTCAGTTAAATACTATTTATTGTATAAACCAGGCACTCTTTTAAGAAATGGAGATAAAATAAAGAATAAAATGATGAGATCACTATACTTGTGGACCTTACATTCTGGAGTGTGTGAATGTATGAGTGTGCATGTGTGTGTCTGTATTTGGTGTTTAGAGGAGTCAAAAAATAGTCAGGGAAATAAAATAAAGAGTTATACACTGAGCTAAGTACCATGAAGGAAATGAACAGGGGATTCTGAGAGAAAATAAAGGTAGAGCCGATAGAGAAGTCAGGGAAGGCCCCTCCAAAAGGGTATATTAAGCTAAAATTGGAGAGATGAGAAGTAACTGGCTTTGTTAAGAACCTCAAAAAGTGTCCAGGCAAAGGAAACACCAAGAGAAAGGAGGTGAGTTGAGAGAGGGCTGAATGTGCTAAGAACTGTTAGAAATGCCAATGGCGCTGGAGCATAGTGGTCCGAGTGTAGTGTGGCAAGATGAGAAGAGGCCAGGCGGGAAAAGGCCAGGTTTCCAGGGCCTTGAAGATCATGGTAAGAGGTTTGTATTTTATTCTTAGTGTAAAATCAAACAGATATAAACTCTTAAATAAATAATAAGTTAAATGTTTCTATGCACATAGAACATAAAAATTTACCAATCAAATAGAAATAAAACTACAAAACTGGTAAGATTTAAGTTGTCAACATTGATTTAATGTGACAGATGATCTTTGCTGACACTACATTGCATTTGATCTGTGTATTTAGTACTGAGTTTGAAGTGTAGGTTCTTTGGAGTTACACATACTTATATTAACATCAATCTTCTCATTTTAGTTATTGTGCAACTACCCTTTTCTTAGCTTATCATTTATGCTTCACTTGGCTTGAATCCTCTATTTTTTTTACTGCATCCTATATATTCAATAATTAGAATAACTAAAGTAGTACTGCTTGGTGTCAGTGAAATAACAAACATAGGGATCTTTTGAGACATTAGCACTCCCACATCCACTGCAACACTATTCACAATAGCTATGAAGTGGAAATAACCTAAATATCCATCGACAGATGAATGGCTAAAGAAAATGCGTCATACACATACAATGGAATACTATTCAGCTTTAAAAAAGAAGGAAATTGGGAAATATGTGAAAACATGGATGAAGCTTGAGCACATTATGCTAAGTGAAGTAAGCTGGACACAGAAAGACAAGTACTGCGTGAGTCCACTTACACGAGACATCTAAAATAGTCAAATTCATAAAATCAAAGACTGAAATGGTGGTTACCGGAAGCAGTGGGGATGGTGAAATGGGCATTATTAATCAACAGGCACAATGTTTCAGTTAAGTAAAATGAATAAGCTCTAGAGATCTACAGTGCACAACACTGTACCTATGGTCAACAATAACGTATTCTAAGAAGATTAAAAGAACACATCGTGTTCCTACTACAATAAAAGTTAAAAACTAAAATAAAAGTCAGACGTACAAAAATAAGCATTTATCATCCTAATTATCTAGAATATTTTTATATGTATATATATTTATTTTTATGCATTTGAATTGTTATCAAATAGAAAAGTAAGATTTAACAATTTACATAGAAAAATCTCAGGTCCCCAAGAGTAGGACCAAAGATCCCAGGTGGGAAGCACTGCCCTAAGGCATAGTATTGTGGATTGTTCCTTCAGTGAGAAGCTCATACTTCTCACAGTTTTGTAGTTGAAAATCCCATTAAGCAGAGGCAAACAATTTTCACAAAAATCTTGTATTTCAAGGAGGAATTCTTATTGAGTTTTCTTATTGCTCGGGCTAAACCCTCTAATTTAAGTCCCCAAAGCTCCTTTTATTCCCTAAATTAAAGACAGAATTTAGTCAAACAAATACCAAATTCCCATCTGGCCACCAAAATTATCCTGACAATTCTTCTACTTCATATTGAAATAAAATGCTCAACCATTTCTGTGTTTAAGAAGCATGACCCATAGTTAGGAGTCAATGAAATGATGAAATACAATTTATACTCTAATGAATTTTAATTAATTTTTAATTAAATACAGAAAATTGAATGTTTAGGCAAAATACAAAATTATAGTTGGCAAGGAGAACAAAATGTGCTTTTCAATCAACTCTGCAGTCTAATTTGCAAAGCGGTGCAAAGAAAACAGCTGTGTGAACCAGTCTAATAAAGTCGGACCTATGAAATATTTCATAGTTCATTTGAAGAATCAATTTTTAATATATAGTGAATTCTCACTCATTTGCCTGTAGGATATCTACTTCATATTTTGTACTTAACAATGTTATCATTCCTGATTGAATTTAATCAAGCTATGACTAGATGATGTGAGCTGAAGCAATGCAAACTTATTTTATCATTAGCCTAATCTATACATACTACACACATCATATGAACGCGTATATTTCACAAAGAAATTCACACAGAGAAAGAGACAAGGCTTTCGTTGTGATTCAGTAATCATTTCCTCAAATATTTATTAAGTTCTCTCTATCAGTCAGTAGTGACATCTGATAAATACTTATGGTTCTTTCCTTTGGCTTCCTGTTGTATATGGTCAGGTGACTTATTTTGGCCAGTGAGTTGTAAGTGAAAGTGTCCGGTGCACTTCTGAGCTGGAGTATTTAACTTCTGGTTAAAACCTTGGGGAGCCTTTTAACTCCTGGTTAAAACTCTGGAGAGTTTTCTCTCTTCCTGGCATACTGACCAGTAATATTTGGGATGATGGCTATTCTACTGAGCTATGTCCCTGAGTGACTGTGATGGTAAGATGGGAAGAGATCCCAGTCATATAGAATGATCAAAAAATAAACCTGTATTGCTTTAAGCCACTACAATTGTAAGGTTGTTTGTTTCCATGTCATTATCCAGGCTATTCTAACCGATACAAACTACAAAACTTTCTCAGCTTATAATGGGGTTACATCCCAATAAACCCATAGTAAATTGAAAATATCGTAATTCAAAAATGCATTTAATACACCTAACCTACTGAACATCACAGCTTAGCCTAGCCTCCGTTAAATGTGCTCAGAACACTTCCATTAGCCTACAGTTGGGCAAACCATCTAACACAAAGCCTATTTCATAACAAAGTGTTGAATATCTAATGTAATTTATTGAATACTGTACTGAAAGCCAAAAACAAAATGGTTGTTTTGGTACAGAATGGTTTTAGTGTTTCGGTTATTTATTCTTGTGAACTCACAGCTGACTGGGAGCTGTGGCTCATTGCTGCCACCCAGCCTCATGAGAGAGTATCTTACTACACATTACTAGCCAAGGAAAAGTATGATTTTTACTGAAGATGAATCACTTTTGCACCATTGCAAAGTGAAAAATCATTAAGTCAAACTACCATAAGTTGGAGACCACCTGTATGTGCAACACACTGTGCCAGGTACCAAGGATATGTCAGTGAACAAGACAGAAATAGTCACTGACCACATAGTGCTTGTATTTTAGTGAAAACATTTAGCTCTGCATGCTAGAATGGAAACTACCTGAGGGTAGGGATTTTTGTATATTTTGTGCATGGCTGTACTTCAGGGTTAGAAAAGTACCCAGTGCAAAGTAGATGCTTATCTATAAATATCTGTTGAACAAATGAAGAAGAAATTGAATGAGCTCATTAAAATATTGATACTTTTCACAATGGAAATGGCAGTGTGATGACAGCCTGTGATGATACAAGGTGCCCAGTCCACCTAAGGGGAGTAGAGGAGACATAGTCATCAGAGAATGACTTTTAAGAAGCGGAAATTAACTAGGTAAGGAATGGCAGAGTGGGAAAGGAGAGCACGTTCCAGACAATCAGAATGGCATGTGCAGAGCAACTGACATGAGAATGACACTGGTATGAAGGAGAAATGATGGTGATTTAGCTGGAGGGGAGCTCACATGGCACCTTGCAGGTCTTGCTGAGAATTGTAAGCCTTAGCCTAGGAAAATGGGGAGAGAGTGTTCGAAGGGATTCAAAGTTACACTCAGGTTTCTATGAGGAAAATGGACTGAGAAAATTAAAAAAAAATAGTTGGTAGTTTATGCAGGTATTGTTTCCATTTATTGCTACCTCTAACTTAGAATTAAACAATGATTTGGAGCTCAGCAATTGCCCTTAACCTTCTAACTAAAACTAAGCACTGATTGGTTACAGAGGGAGAACCTGCTGTCTGTACAGCTCCCTGCCCACTAACAAGACTTGGTACGATGTCTTAGTCTCTCATTAAGAGGCAGTATAGAGAGAATGCACACGGAAAGTTGTGGAAGACATTGTTCATTTCCTTAGCAGGGTCTCTTTTGAAGATTTTCTCTGGAAGATATTTCTTCCTAGTTTGATACTAAGAATAGATCTGCTCCTTCTAAGAAATATTCTTTCTATGTTTTAAGGACAGGTAAAATTTGAAACTGATCAATTTCCCTTTCCCTGTGACTACGGAAAAGCTTAGGACAAATGTGTGACCCACTTGGAGTAACTGTATAGAATAGCATGTGTATTTATATTAACCTGTCACTACGGTATGTTTCTGCCCTTGGTTTTGCTTTTTGTTCTTAACCTACTAATTTAGGTCATCCTTCCACGTTTTATACATTCATGTTGTATCATCTTAAAGGTCTTTTGGTACTAAGCACAGTATAAACAGGCAGTTCTGAACCACTGCTTACCTCTAATCAGGTAAATAATAATCTTGGTATGAAAACTAAGCAATACACTTTTCTATGACATACGTTTTAAAAGACATGAAAAATAGGAGCCAGATTAACCTTTGCACACTAAAAAAATTCATTCATTGGTTACCTGTTATGTGTCAGGTAGCGCCGGTTCAGTGATGAGTATAAACAGATATGTTCTGTGCCTTCACGGAGCGTCTGTTTAGTGGGATAAACTCTGGAACAATGAGAAACAGGCTTGTATTGTGGGAGGCCCTCACACTACAGACTAATAGGATTTCGAGCTGGACCGCCTGAGTTTGAGTCCCAGCTCCACCATTTGTTTACTTGACCTTGGGGAAGTTATTTAACTTTTCTGTGCCTTAGTTTCCTCATGAGTAAAATGGTGACACTAATAGTACTTATCTCATAAAACTGTAGTAAGGATTAAATGAGTTAATGTGTGTAAAGAACTCAGAACTCAGCCTAGTAAGGTTATATTATTGTTAGATATTATTATTACTATCTTTAAGAGAATTGGGGATGGAATAATGCTTAAAGCTTCCTTGTGAAATACGCAATGGGAAATCAAAGCTTCCTTTTTCTTCATGCTTCTAAATAAAGCAGTATATGCTGTTTAGACTTACGAGATCACTGAGAGAGAAGAGACCTTGGGAATCATCTTAGACAATTTTTAACAATTTAGAAATCTCTGCCACTTTCCTGATGGATGCCCACTCAGCCTCTTTGTTAGCATTTGCAGAAATTTGGATTTTACCCCTGAAAAATCCAACCCATTCCACTGTGGGGCAGCTCTAATGGTTGGAAAGCTTCTCGAAGGTTGCGTCAAACTCTAAAGAAAAAAATAAGACACTGAGAAGACTGGGTATCCATCCTGAATTAATACACTAGTGGTGCAATAATTTGATATGCCTAAAACATGATAGCTACTAAGTTGTACGTACTTTCATTAAGTGTATTATATTGAAAATACTTGAAATATAAAATGTAAACATTCAATCCACAGGTATTTGTTGAGGACCCACTTTGAGGCAGGCACACAGTTGAAAAATAAAATTTTGTAAAGGAGTACATTCATATGGTGTTGAAACAGAGCAGACATTTCAGGGATCTAACTAAATTTACTAAATGCCTATTTATGTGACAGGCAATTTAAATCTCATTTAATTCTCACAACCTTCTATGTAGGTATTATTGTTCTTATAGTAAAGATGAAATAACTAAGAAATCGAGATTCAGAGAGTTATTTTTCTGAAGAAACATAGAAATAACTAGTGTATAAATAGCAGACTTGGAATTGGAACACATCTCTGTCAGTTTTTTCCAATGTAGCCAGGGATCAGAGGCCAAAAGCAATAGGAGAATAAAAATGCACACTGAAAGAAGACTTGACTTCAGGGTGCCAAAGAACCATTATTTAAAATCAGTAGGACAGAAAAAGTAGGGATTATTAAGAGACCGTTTCTGAACATTTGAACAATGCTGTGCTTCTATGCACAACTGATTTCACCAATACAACAAGCAGTCTATTTATGTGCTACTAATGATGTTGTTAGTATTTAAAGTGGCTCACCATTTACTTACATCAGTCAAACTGTGACCACTTTAGGTTTCTTCTCTTTCATACTTGTCTTCACATTAAAGATGGGTGCAGCACTGCTTTGGGAGTATCAGTTGATTCTTGCTTTGCCCCCATACTGCTGGTTTTATGGATATTAGTTTTTATTTTGGGCTTATTCCTTTTACTCTTAATTCTTCAGGGTAAGTAAAAACAGGATTAGGGGTCAAGGGGGTAGTTTATTGCTGTAATAATACATATCCCCAACTTCCAGCAGGCCTATCTTAGGAGGATTTAAGTTCTTAAATAGGCATATTTTTTGTTATATTGGTCAATTAGTATTCAGAGCTTTCTGTATATTATCTCCATCTCTCCTACTTCCCCTCATAGAACCCAATAGAACGTAAGATCCTTAAGGGCTGAAACTTTTTCTGTTTTGTTCCCAGCTCCTAAAATAGTAGATTGCACGTGGATGCTCAATGAAGGTTGGTTGATGGATAAATAAACTAAAATCAAAGCCACAAACCTCATCCCCTGTGGGCCGTTTGGCCTTCTCAAGGGACTACATTGAAGGTTGTACATATCCTTGTTCTCACTTAGTGGTAACATGAGCTTGTGAAATCCAAGCTCACTGAAGTGTGGCTGTTTTGGACAACACTGGATAACTGAGGGCAGTGCAAACCAATTTAACTGAAGTAAGTCCTCTTTCTGTCTGTCAGCCCAAACAGAGCTTTTCAATCAGAAAGATCTGGCCTGGATCCTAACTTCCTCATTGTACTGTCTTTAAAATGGGGATAATAATAATAATCTCTTAGTGTTATCGCAAAGGAGTAAACAACACATGCGAAAGCATATTTCACAGAGATTGGCACATAGTTGTTGCTTAATGAGAGCTTGTTTATGTTCTGCCTTTGTATAAATAAAACCCAGTTGTTAGAGATATAAATATTATCAGTTGCTTAGATCTTGGTGACTAAGGAAAGCAAATCTAATTAGAAAGAAATATAATCTGAGTTACAAATTTTGATGGCAAGCCAGTGACTAAAATATACTATTTCAGTTTATCACAGTACCTTTCTATTGAGAAACAAATATTGTATGATCTTAGAATTTAGTGATGCATTACAAGCAAAGGAAAAATATCCAATAACTCATGCAAATGCCAAGCTTCTGGATATCCAGAAATGGTGAAACTCCCAGAGACCACCTTAATTACATCAGTCATAGAACTCAGCCACTTCTTAGGACAGTAGTTTCTAAAAATACTTTGTCTATATTGTGTGGGGTCCTTCTACAACTCCATGTTCTTTGTTTCACTTCCCATAGGAAGGCTAAGGATTAAGTCTGTTTTATTGTAAATGTCCAAAGGGAAGAACTATGTTAAGAAAAGTAAATGCTTCCTTGACTTCCAGTTTATTTTCTTCCTCTACAGAATCATGAAAGTCCATACATGTTGAAGAGTGAGCCTGTGTCAGATGAAAAACTTAACAGAGAACGAGTCTATGGATACCTGAACTAGCCCTGTGAATTTCTCTTTCTGGATTTGATGAAGAATTTCCTTTTGATTTTTTCCTAAGCACACATTATTATCACATCACGTTCAGAATCTTGTTTTGGATCCAAACTTTTACAGTTAATTGTTAACTATATAAAGAGTGCTGACTCAAAGCAATTCTTTCCAGTAGCTTCAATTAAAAAACGTAGTAATTCAGCAACATTTAAGGCTACAGTATTACTCAGGATATCTATGTTTTTCTCAAAATTAATCATACATGCCTAACTATTTTCCCACATTTTTAAGGAAATTTTAAAATCACAATTAAAGGACATAAATGTGATTCAAATGAATCCAGCACCTATGGTTAAACCTTAATTTGCTCAACCAAATAGACAAATATATATACCCAAATATATACGTTTATATATATGAACCTGTGTATTTCTCTGCAAATTCACACATACATTTGTACATCCCCATCACATGTATTCAGATACATTTCCATGAGAACACATCCAAAGAAGCATCCTACTTGGAAAAAGAAATAAAGGAAATAAACTTCTAGAGAATATAAGACCTTCTAGAAATGGTATATTACACACACACACACACACACACACACACACACACACCTGCATATTGGTGATCTTTGTTCTCAGTGGTAAAAAGACTTGTGAGGAATTAGACACCTGCTTCTGTTTAAAACCTTAAGTAGTCCCAACGGCCTGATTACTCTGAAACAACCATACACTTGTCTTGTTTCATTGCTTAATCAATCTTTTCAGGCACACCAGAATATCCTATATTCCAGTACAAGGGCTTTCATCATCAGTGTGTGTGATCTTTAATTCTACAGTGCTGTTGTATATTAAGAGACAATAAAATGAAATCGGTTGTTATCGTTTAAAAAGCACTAGTAATTCAAATTTGGACAGCTTCAATTTGGGCAACGTCATTGTAGAAATATGCCTTCCTTCTCTCATGCTGCACTCTAACATTTAATAGTTTCACAAATCTTACTGCACTAAGGTACAAGCAATAAGAAAATAAAATTAAAATGTTGGTCATAAAATTAGTCAATATAAGAGACTAAAGATCTTATTCCAAAAGGGGGCTATGGGAAGATTTTGCATTATTCATGTTGGAATTGGAAGAATGAAAGTTTTTAGGGGAAAGAAGAATTTTCTCTCCCTCTCTTATCCCTTTGATTTCTCTCTGTCACATAACTGAAACTCATTCATACTGTCCCCACCCTAAACAACAACAGCAACAATGGCCACCTCCTTGCTCTGCTTCTTCCTACCCTTCAAGCCATCATCCTTTCACTCTCTTTTCAAGGGCAAACTTATTAAAATACTTTAAACTCATTACTTAAATTTCCTGTTTCCCTTTTCCCTATACTTCTCAACCTCCTGTAATCTGCCATTTGCCCCGCTCTTCTGCTTTATTTGCTCTAGCAAAGGAAAATAATGTGTTCCTATTTTCTATATCTATTGATCTCATATCATTCTTAATTCCATTGTAATAATCAGCAATATTTCACATTGATGACCACTTTCCTCTCCTTAAAATATTTGCTTCCCTAGGTTTGTTGAATATTGTTCTCACTTTATTCTCTCTTCTGTTCCTTCTTTCCCTGGCATGTTTTTCCTTTACCTCCCTCTTAAATATTAGTGTTACTAAAGTTCTCATCTGTTCTATTATGTGTGATTTCTTCCACTCCTTTGGTGTCTTCTCCAGGTGATAGAGTTTGAGTTCAAGTCCATCTCAAATGACGTACATGGACAAACCCTGTAGCTATTTCCTCAGGCTCCTGAATGTATAATTTGGATAGCTCTATTCTGTAGTTGGAAGAACCCTATTGGCTACTTGACTAGGGAGCACCAGCCATTGTGGTAGGAAAGCCCAAGTAAAAACTCTTGAAACTGCATACTCCCACACCACCTCCACCAAAGATGGCAATCAGAAATCATAGTTCAGGCCAAAAAGAATTTTAGACATTAACACCACCATTAAAAACGTAAGAGTTGCAAAGGTGGAGATTGCTTTTATAATGACATTTAATTAATTTGTCTGGCCTTTGAATAAACCAGAAGGATTAGGGCTTCTGGCAGTAAACTATCAAAACATAACCAAGTGATAATCCTATTTGCCACATGTTGAAGATGGTATCTTTTCAAGAACAGATTAACTCAGGCTCTTGTACTTGGTATGAAGCTACTACTAATCTGGTGAACGTGTTCTCAACTCCCTTTGGTAAGAGAAATCAAAGCCAGATCTCTTTTACATGAAAAGGACAAGATACATTTGTTGCCTTGCCTCAAAGCTATGTAAAATCTCTTGTCCTCTGTCACTATATCATCTGCAAGGACCTTGATCATTTTTATATTCTACAACACCTAATGTTGGTTCACAATACTGGTGACAAAAATAGCAACTTGATATAATTATCAGGAATTGGATGGCATTCTAGGCATTCTAAGAAGATGTGTATGTTCCAGAGGGCAAACCTCAATAGAAAAAGACCTCACAGCAAAAAACCCTAGGGTACTAGAGCAAGGCCCTTCCTTCTGTAGTACAGAATTATGCAACATTTGAAAAACAATTCCTGGCATGATACTGGATCCTAGTTGAGGCTGAATGCCCAATTTTGGAACACCAATTGACTATGGGACTAGAGTTGCACATTATCTAATCCACTGAGTCATAAGTTTGGGCAGGAAGAGCAGCGATTTATTATGAATGTGCCATTCAGGATTCAGCCTGAGAGGTTCTATAAGGTGAAAATAAATTACATAAACAGGTGGCCAAATGTCCAAGTCATCTGTGTGGTATCAATCCCTCTCCCACAACTCATAGGTATGCTATCATGGGTTCCCTATGACTAACTGACAAGGGAGACAATAGATCAGTTGAGGCCTGATTCACAGATAAGTTGTGTGATTTGTTCATGTTAGCTTTATTGGATAATTGTTACACTCTCAGATCACTTAGGGATGGAAAGGACACGGGGAGGGGGAGAAATCTTCAAAGACAAAATTTGGAAGTTCACTTTGCATGGAAGGAAAAATGGCCTGAGTTTTGGCCTCCTGGGCAGAGTGAATTGTTTGTCTATTTGGTCAGGTCTCAGAAGAAAGACAATTAGAAGATGGAAGTGGACATAATGTCTACATTTGTTTATATCTCATATTAATGCCCACCAGGGAGCATCTACTTCAAGAGGCATCAATAACCAAGTTGATAGGAAGACTGGTCCTGTGTATGCCAGCTATCCTCTTTCATTGAAAACCCAGTGCTAGCAGAATAGGATCATGAACAGAGTGATCACAGTGTCAGGGATATAGCTATGCAGTCTCAACCATAGGGCTCTTTTTCTTTAAAGTTTATCTAGCTACTTCTGACTAGTCAGGAGCAGAGAACAAAACTGAGCCCTCATTGTGATACCATCCTTAAAGGAAACCAGTCAGCTGCTGGCTGGTAGATTGATTTTATCAGACTCAGTCTCCCTAGAGAGAGCAAAAATTCATCGTTTAATGAATTGACACCTTCTCTGCATATGGTTTGCCTTCTATACCTCTAGGGCCACCACTAACATTGTCATCATCCTAGGGCTTACACAGCATCTGATATATATACTTTCATGGTTTCTCACACTAACTTATCTCAGATTCATGATACAGGAAATTGAAGAATGGGCCAATAAATGCGCATCTCATCTGTCTTACCATATGTCTCATTACTTAGGAGCAGAATCATGGAATGGTCAGTTAGAGACCAAGTGAAGACACAATCTTAGGAATAAACACTTTCGGTTGGGGTGCTGTCTTCTAGGATATGGTGTATGTGCTAAATCAATTGCTGTTATGTGGTGCTGTTTCTACTAACTAGAATACATGGGTCCCAGAAGCAAGGGGTAAAAGTACGATTGGTTCATTTCACCATCCTTTTTAGGGACCCACTTGTGGAATTTGTGTTCCCCATCTCCGCAAACATAGGTTCTGCAGGATTAGTGGCCTTGGTTTCTGGAAAGGGATTGTTTTCATCAGAGGACAGAGTACAACCATCTTACTATGTTCCACTTTAACTTGAAACTACAGCTACCAATTGGTCACTTGGGCTGCCAATGTCTTTGCAGTAGCCAAGATGGGGAATTACTACACTGGCGGAGGTAACTGACATAATTTCTATGAGGTGCTAGGATTGGTAATACATAATGGGAACAGAGAGGAGTAAGTGTGGACCTGTAGAATTCAGGAGGGGTTAATATTTGGAATCTGTGCCAAGGGATAATGTGAATGGGCATTTATAGCAAATGTAGCCCCCCAAAAAAGGAAAGGCAACTAAGAGCTCAGATTTCTCAGGTATGAAAATAAGGGTCATCTAAGCAGGCAAGAAAACTAAGCCAGCTAAAGTGTTGGTCAAGGGTAAGGGAAATGAATAGAATGAAAAGAAGGGAGATGATAAATATCAGTTATGACCTTGGTACTGGCTGAAACAGTGGGGACTAGAGTTTGTTCCAATAACTCCTGAAATTAAGCCTTTTCATAGATTAATGTTGAACACTACTTTGAAGGGAACACTGTGACAGGTTACACTTAATAGAGGAAGTGGTGAATCTGAGTCGTGCAAGGGAGTGGCTGTATTGGCCATTTTATACCCTCTAAGCCCATCTCTTACCCCAACCAGTGTTGTGCTGAGTAGTTCCGTTAAATGCTTCAACAAGCTTCACCTTGGTTCAGCCATACAGTATCTCATTTTGGGCCTAGATCATGTAACTCTTACTTTTTGCCACGGGACTTCTTGGCAAGATGGTGTATGATACCTATGAGACCATACTTGGCCCTAATGTATGCACAATAAGAAGTGCATTAATTAGTTCCAACCTGAAGTAATGAGGATGAGGACCAATGGAAGAATGCTTTCCCCTATTGCTCCCAAGCCATCAATTCTCAAACATATTTCATAAGGCCTCCTAGAAGATCCTGTGAGACTGAACAATGGTTGCTCTTGTGGCAGCTTAGCAATAACACAGTTTTGAATTGGTTTTTTTCTCTTTCCCTGTTCAAAACCACTGCCTCTCATCCTCGTTCTCTAAGATTATACACCCAAATAAAATAAACTGCCTTTATACAAGTCTTGATTAACCGTTTATTCTAAGGTTGTGGAATTGAATATGGAATTCACCCAGAAAGTGCTTAGCATTGCAAGACTGGATTTAAGGTAAAAGGATGGAACTGGATGATACACAAAGCTGTGAGAAAGGATGAGCTTATCATATTAAATAGATAACAACAATTTACTAAATGTGACAGCAATATTTGGGGAAAATGGTTAGACAAAAATCCCTTCATTAAAAAGCTGAGCCCCCTGAATGTGAAACTAGAGAAAAAGTTGTCCTGAATGTCATTCTTCACTTTCACACTCATTGTACCATTCACTCTGAGAATTCTTGTTACCTGGCTATTTAAAGATTCCCTGGAGGAAAAAAATACTGTCAAAATAGATATTTCTTTAAAAAGACAGAAAAAATAGGCCTTTTATCTTTGATCAGTCAGTGAGAGCAAAGAAAGAGGTCAAACAAGAGTAGATGCTTTTCTAGGATGGAGAAAAGAACGAACACCTCTTTTAGATTTTATTTTTTAAAAACTTACTAAACTTGAACTTAAACGTGCTTATTAAACATGAAAATCTTCCAGCCAGTTATGGCAACAATTTCAAAGCATAAAATTATTAAAGAACTTTACTGTGAACTCCTTATGGATATACTCACTGATAAAGACTTTTTTTTTTACTCCTCTGAAACTAATCAGATAGAGCATTTTAGAGTAACACACTAAAGCTTCCATTAAATTTGCATAAAAATTGGACACGTTGTTATCTACTGTACTAAAAAAACCATATGCTGTATCTCTTAGTCACTGCTTAATGTTGAATACTAATATTCAATGAACTTTTTTACATGAACTTTTTCCAATTAAAGGGCTATTTGGCTCAGACGCCAGTACCTTATCATTTTAGGGGTTTTATTATTCTTTTGGCATTTGTTAATGGCAGGACTCTCTGGCTATTACCAAAAGTCTTTCAAATCATAATTTTTGAGCAGTTTAAAGTATGGGAAGAAAAATAGACTCAATTTTTTTTAATTAAAAAACAGAATTTTACAATAATACTGGGGGAGGAGGTGGATATCTCTTCTGTATTATCTAAAAGAGGTGTGGAAAGTTTTTATGTAATACTTATTCTTGAATTTTCATAATTTGCCCTTGAATTTGTTTTAAAAATTAAAACTTTCTTGGGTAATCCACATGTTATTTTCTCATATGATGGAAATTAATCATACTGCTGCTAAGAAGACAAGCCTTCACATTGCTTTCTACAGTTAAAAAAGAATTTGTGCTTGCAAAGAAAAAAATCCACTCTCTCTTTTAGTATTCCCTGAGGCCTTCTGCATTGGCCTGGCTGGAGGTTTTTCTGTAATGAGCACTGTTTACAGCTAAGTGGAACCCTTTTCGCTTTCTTTATAGAGTGTCATGATTCTCATAAATCAAAGTGTGAGATCAGGGGAATAATCAGCCCTGTGGATGTATCATCTCTGGAAGAACCAGAAAAGCTCTTTGAATTCTGGCTTAGCAACAGTAACACAGAAAATGTTCTTCTAAGACTAGCGTCCTCTGGGAGCTATGCTTTTCAGTTTGAAAACCAATGTTTAAGATTCGTCCGGTTTATTATGCAAGTAAAATATTAGTGTTCCAGCATTCTTTCCCTATTTAGTAACTTGTTTCACCTTTTATTCATTTGTTTATTAGTTCATTCTTTCATTCGGCAGAGATTACAGAACTAGGGTATGTTCTAGACACTGACATACTCAGATGGCATGACCCCTGCAGCAGTGACTTTATGGTCAAATTGGAGAGGCAGGAGGAGATAGGAATGAAGTACTAGAATAGTGTAGAGGAAAAAACATCAAACTCTGTTGAGGAGGTCAGGGAGGGCTTCACTGAGGAGGCAACATTTGAAAAAAAGGAGTGAGTGGCACTAGGTGAGTGGGAACAGCTTACAGGCACAGGAACAGCATGAAGAAAGGCCTGGGGTTCAGGAGCAAGCGCACATGTATGGGAAACTAGGAGTTCTGTGGGGTAAGGGCAGTCCCCTCCCCCACTTTTTTAAATGACATATTAAGGTGGTTGGCTTTTTTTTCTTGGGGGCAGTAGCATTTTTTACCAGAGGAGGCTAAGGAGCAAATATATTTTGGAGGTGATAATTGCTGGCCATGTGCTAGATGCTTAAGTTACTGGGGTGTAAGTTTGGAATGAGGGCTGAAAGCAGGTTTCAGAAGACACTGAACACTGAACAAAGGAATCGAATTGTGCCATGTAAGCAATGACGATTTTTAAAAGTGAACAGTAGGGTGGCAGGATGAAAGCAGTGTTTTTCTTAATGTATGTGTATACATGGAAGAATTTTTCTTTAGGTTGTTCATGTTATTTTAATTCTAAGGCAGATTTGGCTTCCAAGAGTTTTCATGGGCTATGTAATTTGAAAATAGAAAAGGTTTCTAAATGCTGTTTCAAGCAATCCCCAATGATCATCTTAGATGAATCTAATATCAAGTGTTACTAATACTTGGCAGCCCAAAATAAATGGCAAAGAAAGACACAGCTTTTTATACAAGCGGTTTCTGGAGAACTAAGAGCCTGGGGTCTAGATATTTGTCTGGTAAGGAGCAAGATAGAAGATATAGGCAAGTGTCCCATAAAGCCAGTTAAGTACCAAGCATCATTATCACAAGAGGAGGTAAGCTATATAACCTTGTGTGTGGGCTCTACAATCCGGAAAAAAAAAAAAGTTACTATTATATAACCTACTGGCTATGAGACAGAACTCTGAGAATATTTACAGGAAAAGGATTTTTTTTTTGCCCTTATATGGAAAACCCATAATATATAGTGCATCTTCAATCCAATATGTGTATATTTATATGCTTAACTATACGAAATTGCCTACATGTGAATGTTTTTGGCGTGCAAATTGACAATTTCATGATGTGAAAATATACATGCACACACATACACATATAAGGTTATATATATCAAGTTATGCATACATACCAGGTTATGTGATCAGACTATCTGTCTGTCTATCTATCTATCTATCTACGTCTTTATATATAGATAGAGAGAGAGAGAGACAAAGAGACAGAGACAGAGAGAGAAAAAGAGAGAGAGAACAAGCACTAAAAAATTGGCTTGAATGTTGTGACAATATTTATTTTTTAATTAAAAAAATCAAATGTTTTATAATAAATTCAGATATAATCATTACTAGGTATTTCTAACTTCTAACAAAATGACTATGTATTATATTTTAAGAACAGTGGAACAAAGGTATGTTTATGTGATGAAAAGTACTGTATTTCAAAATCGACTCCTTATGTAAATTTAGTTAGATATATATAGGACCTTCTCACTCTATCTTTTCTTTTATGTTTCCCATATCTGTATTCCTTGTGCTACCTTCTTCATAATTTATTCAGGTCTATTTTATAATCTTTTCGTCAGCTGAATGTATTCTGCTGGTTAACTCTTCCATTTAATTGTTAATATTATTCATTAAATTTTCTCATATGTGGAAGTTATTTTTGGTTCTTTTTCAAATATGAGGGACCAATTTCAATAATCTCTTGCTCTTTATTTTTATTCCTGCTTTAATTTATTTCAACATACCACCTATTGTTATTGTAAATTCTGAATCTTATTAGGTGAGTATATAAAATCTCACGCACGTGGTTACGCTGTTTGTTGTTTCTGTAGTGTCCAGCTCATATTGGCTGATTTCCTTATGTTGCTTGGTGACTCTGAGTGTGCACTTATATTTCTGAGTTCTGGGAAGCTTGAGTGAGGTATATATTTCTCCAGGCACTTGAGAGAACCGTAGAACTAGATTCACCATAAACAACATACTCCTTGCAATTTTGGGGCCCTACCATTAGTGTGATATATGGCTCCAAACTCTCAAGTATGACTTAGCTTATGTTTATAAAACCTCGAGGGAGAATTTTAAAAAATCTCTACCCAGAGCCAAGGCTGAGATGAAATATATACTTTTTGCTCTGTCACAGCTGGTCAAGTTTTCTTAGAGGCCACTCCCCCGTGATCCCCTTCATATCCACAACCCAGTATAGACCTTTCTGGACCTGGTTGTGTGTAACTTGGTCTCCAATCTCGTTTCCCGCTCTGGGTTGGCATCACACTGTAAGACACCACACCTACCCTTGAAGTCAAGTTGTGAGGAAGCGTCAGTGTGACCCCTCTCCTTGACCCTCTGCTCTTTCCTGTTCCTCAGCTCCAGGGATCCCCTCTCTTTCCTTCAGCTCATCTATTCAATGTCACATTTAAAGTATGTTGTGTCTGGAAGGTTGTAGGAGCCTTAATCCGCCATATTGCCTGAAATAAAATGGATCTAAAGTTGCAATGAGTGTTTTTAGTCTTGTAAATTGTTAAATTGACTAAATGTCTGATTGCATGGTAATCAACCATGAAAGCTTCTAGTAAAAATAATTTAATCAAATGTATTCAGTTTAAGGTTATGATACTGTGTTTAAGGCTCAGATAAATCCACATGAATAAATTTTCTGGTTCATATATGTAACAATTTTAGAAAAGTCTCAGTATCTAAAATTTTCTTATCTGAAAACTTGACAAGGAGGCTGGCCCCATGACCAAGTGGTTAAATTTGCACACTCTGCTTTGGTGGCCCATGGTTCACTGGTTCGGGTCCTAGGTGCAGACCTACACACCACTCATCAAGCCGTACTATGGCGGCATCCCACATAGAAGAACTAGAACGAATTACAATTAGTATATACAACTACGTACTGGGGCTTTGGGGAGAAAAAAAAAAGAAGGTGGAATATTGACAACAGATGTTACTTCAGGGCCAATCTTAAAAAAAAAAACTTGACAAGGAAACAATGCTTTCAGAGTTATAGCAACATTTTCTGTTTTTTCACAGATCTTGTTTTTAAGAGCAGAAAATTTTATCATATACAGGAAAACTCAAAACTGTTGGCACTCAGAAATATTTTAATTGTTGCATTCACAAAAAATACAAATGTTTTGGGTGACTCAAATTCTATATTATTTTAACGTGTCAGTGGATTTATTCTTCCTGATACGTGAGTTGTATGGACTGAATTGCGTCCCCCACCCAAATTTATGTTGAAACCCTAACCCTAAATGTTACTGTATTTAGAGACACAACTTTTAGGTGACAATCAGATTAAACGGGGTCATAAAGGTGAAGTCTTAATATGATAGGATTGATGGCCTTATAAGAAGGAGAAGAGAGCGATCTCTCTCTCTCTCCAGCAGCCTACAAGCCAGTAAGAAAGTGTTCACCAGGAACCAAATTGGCCGGAACCTTAATCTTGGACTTTCCAGCTTCCAGAACTGTGAGAAAATAGATTTCTAATGTTTAAGCCACTCAGTCTATAGGATTTTGTTCTATCAGACCGAGGTGACTAATAGAGAGAGATGATAAACAAGAATTAGAATACATTTAAAGGTTTATAAGGAAAGTCAAAAGCTGTTCCTTGCTGCATTGTCCTAAAAAAATTCTGATTTTTATGGGCCTTTGGAAGTGGTTATAATCAAGTCTTTGTACACTGTCTTTTCCCCGAAAACAGAACAATGATATGTTCATTCAAAGGGCTTCCTATCTGTCATTTGAACCTGAAAATACTGCCTAGGTTCTATAAGGAGACTGGTTTGAAGGACGGTCAATCAAACTCTTCTGTGCTCCATCTCGTTCCCTCTCAGCATCACCTGTTTTTGAGGCCCCTGCTCCTGCTGCCACCAGCTCTGCATGGGCTCTAAAGGACCTCATGATGGCCCATTCTCTCTCTGCAGCCTGTGCTGTAGGATTCTTCCCTCCTGCCCCAGGGCTTCCCTGTTGGTGCTGAGGTGTGTGATACCAGAATCTGCTTACAGCACTCTCACCTGGAAGCATGGAGAAGTTAACGTCCCTCGAGATGAATCTTTGAGCTTTGGGAGATGACAGCTAGTAGATAAATTCTTCACTATTCCTCTCCCCAAATGGGCTGCCCTGAGATGCAATGATTCATCTCACCACTTGAAAGATTGTCAAAAATGTGTGTAGTTTGCTTGGTACCAAGCAGTGGCAGGCTTTGTAATCACACATACATTGTTCTCACTTCTGTGCTGTCTTGCTTTTTCCTTCCTCCCACTTTCCTGAGATTGCACTCTCTAGTAAAACAAAAGCACAGGAGCTTTCGTCATAGTCTCCGTTTGTTTGATAATCTGGGCTCAGGAAGATGGTTGCAAAAATAATAAGAAATATTTTTAGATGTTTCTAATTTATTTTGCTCAATCTTCCACAAAAGGCTATTATTAGCCACACCTTCATTTTAGAGATGAGGGAGTTTTAAACTCATAGTTTAAAAATCACCTAAAGTTAGAAAGCCACAAAACTTTCATTAAATGTGGACAAATATTTTTCCAACTAAGAGTTTGAGGCTTAAACATAAATACTGGTTGAGAGATCTTTTCCATTTAAGGGAAAGTAAAGGGAGAACGGAATTAAACATGTCAAGTATATCTTTGCTAATGACAAAGGTGAGTGTGTCTGTTCCCAGATTTTCCACGGGAATTGAGGGGAAGAGGAAATACATGCCAATAAATACAGGGAAAAAGATGTGCCAATAAACACGACCATTTTCTATCATGAAGTAGCAGCAGGTGCACGAGAGGTTGTTGTTGCTTTCTTGTCTTCTTGCTTATTTGTACAGCAACAATTGAGGTTTAGAACGGAATTAATGGTGATGACCACTGTTGGCTGAAAACATGCAACGTGATATACAGCATGGTCGACATTATGGCTTTATCACTGTTGTGCAAGGGTTGTAGAAAACAGCTATTGAGACAAGTTTCTGGTAGGGATGTTACTTAAATTAATCTGAATAGGACATTGAGAGACAACCATCATCAAGTTTGAATATCAATGATTAAATAGCAAGAATTTTTCTTAAGTATCCTATGTATCACATATTTAAAGAATAATGCAAATAAAATCGCAAAAATTAAAGGACAAAGTATGTGATGCAAGTATAACAAAAATCTTGAAAAACCATATTCTGAGAATATTTAGTTTGTGTGACCTGGAAGGATGTTTCATTAATCAATTGTAGAAACTAGATGATCACCCTCAATCGAAAGCAAGTCTCATAAAAGCATAGACTTGTCTTATCTTTAGGTTATTATATTAGTAAGACTTTACTATGCTCTATCTTCAAAACTACAAACTGGTCTTTCAAATGATTATTCTCTCTTCTATAATACCATTCAACATAGTGTGTCTGCTTCTTTATAATCTATTTAGAGGAGTGAAATCGTATCAAATATTACTGAATGTTTTTTCCAAGATCAGTTGATCGAAACCCCGCTCAAATGAAAGTCTTATATATAGAGCACAACTATTTCAGTCTAAACTTCTCTAGAACATAATTGAAACATAACAAAAGAAGTTTAAAGCAAGAAGAAATTAAACAGTGTATTAAAGGCAACTTATTTGTTTACCTCTATTGGTGAAATTTATCTTTCTGTTCTTTCTCCACTCTATTACCTCGTTAGATTCCAGGCCCAACTGAAAGGTAGGACTGTCTGGCCCACTGGCCAAATTTTACCTTTAGACTAATTTCTCGGAACCAGCAAAATGCAATATGTTTTTAATTTTAATTGGCATATCCAAGGTCCCATTTAATTTTGCTAAATGTACCTTTAAAAATGTTGTATAAATTGGTGATTCTTTGGCTCTCATTGTGTTTGTTTCTCTGACTTTTCGGTCTCTCTGTGTAGGCATCCCTCTCTCTTTCATATCTCCTTGCCTTGTTTATTTAATTACTTTTCCCTTCCAAAACATAAAACATACATAAACTTTGACCTATTACATTTGTTGACTTCCAAATTTATAATTTAAAAAATTGCCCATGGCTTTATTATTTTTCTCCTGAGTCCATGGCCCCTGATGGAAGGAAGGAAGGGAACTAACATTCATGAAGGACCTAAAATGTTCACTATCTAATATATTCTCCCCAAATCCCCATGAGGTAGTATTTCTTCCACTTTCAAGTGGACAGACGAGGATCTCAGAAAATTCAAATAGCTTGTCCAAGGTCACATGCCTAATAGGTGGGAGGCTGAAGTTTGATACTCATCACATTATATAATGTTACTCTAAAAGAAATTTTCTCATGCACGCAATGAACTACATATAAACTGGCCCTCATTGACTTTTTTTAAAAGTTTCTTTGAGATATAATTCACAGACATAAAATTCTTCCATTTAAAGTGTCAAATTCAGCAGTTTTTAGTGTATTAATAGAGTTGTGCAACCATCACAACTTAATTTTAGAATATTATCATCATCCCCGAAAAGAAAACCTACATACGTTAGCAGTCATTCTCCATTCACCCCATCCTGTCAGACCTGGGCAACCAGTCATTGACTTTCAGTCTTTATAGATTCGACTATTTCATATAAACGGAATCATGTAATACGTGTTCATGATTAGCTTATTTAACTTAGTATTAACTTCATATTTTCAAGGTTAACCATATTGTAGCACTCATCATTCCTTTTTATTGCCAAATAATATTCCATTGTGTTTACTTGCGTAGCAAATTATGTTTCTTCATTCGTCTTGATGAAAACTTTGGTTGGGTCTATTTTTTGACTGTTTTGAACAATACACTATGAAAATTCTGTATAAGTTTTTGTGTGGACATATTTTTATTCTCTTAGGCATATACCTATGAGAGGAATTTAACATGTCGAGGTACCATCAGATTGTTTTCCAAAATGGCTATGCTATTTTACATTCCCACCACTAATGTATGAGGGTTCCAAATTCTCCACATTATTGTCAACACTTGCTATTGTCTATCTTTTGATCATAGTCATCTTAGTAGGTGTGAATTGATATCTCACTGTGGTTTTGATTTTCATTTCTCTAATGACAAATAAAATTGACCATCTTTTTATGTGCTTATTAATAAATTTTATATTTTATTCAGAGAAATGTCTATTCAAATCCTTTGTCCATTTTTAATTGGGTTATTTGTCTTTTTATTACTGAGTTGTTAAGTGTTCTTTACACATTTGGGATATAAGTCTATTCTCTGATATATGATTTGCAAATGTTTTCTGCCCTTCTGTAGACTTTTCTTGTGATGTCTTTGTCTGGTTTTGGTATCAGGGCAACACTGGCCTCATAGTAAGAGTTAGGAAGTGTTCACTTCTCTTCTATTTTTTGGACATGTGTGTTTAAAGAGTGTGTGTAGAATAGGTATTATTTCTTCTTTAAATGTTTGGTTGAATTTACCATGAAGCCACTTGGACCTGAGATTTTTTGATTACTGAAAGTTCTTAAATTACAAATTCAATCTCTTCACTTGTTATAGGTCAGTTCAGATTTTCTATTTCTTCTTAGTTACTTTTGATATTTTGTGTTTTTCTATAAATTTTTAAATTTCATCTAAGTTATCTGCTCTGTTGGCATGCAATTGTTCATAGTACTCCTTTCTAATCCTTCTTATCTTTACTACTGTAAGGTCAATAGTAAGGTCCCCTTTTTTACTCCCGATTTTAGTAGTTTGAGTATATTCTATTTATTTCTTGGTCAGTCTAGCTAACTTTTGGTTAATTTTGTTGATCTTCTCAAAAAACCAACTTTGATTTTATTGATTTTCTCTATTGTTTTTCTATTCTCTATTTCATTTATTTATGCTCTAACTTTTACAATTATTTTCTTCCTTTTTGCTTGCTTTAGGTTTAATTTGCTCTTTCCCCCCTAATTCTTTAAGGTAGAAGATTAGGTTATTGATTTAACATCTTTCTTCTTTTTTGATATAGGTGTTCACAGCTATAAATTTCCCTGTAAGCACTCTTTTGGTTGTATCTCATTAGTTCTAGTATGCTATCTTTTCCTTTTAATTCATTTCAAAGCAGTCTTAAATTTTAATTTTTATTTATTCTTTGACCCATTGGTTATTTAGAAGTGTGGTGGTTAATTTTCATATTTTTGTGAATTTCTCAAATTTCCCTCTGTAACTGACTTCTGATTTGATTCTATTGTGGTTGGAGAACATACTTCATAGGATTTCAGTTCTTTTAAGTTTACAAAGTTTGTTTAATGATCTAGCATATTGCCAAAACTGTAGAATATTCTACATGCACTTGAGAAGAATGTGTATTTTTCTGTTGTTGGATGGAGTGTTCTATAGATATTTTTTAAGTCTAGATCTTTATTAGTGTTGCTCACATCTTCCATAACCTTGTTGATCTTATGCTTAGGTATTCTATCCATTTTTTGAAGGTGAGATATTAAATTCTCCAACTGTTATTTTGAATTATCTATTTTTCCTTTCAATTCTATCAATTTTTACTTTTGGTTACTGTTTGTATGGTATATTTTTCATCTTTTATTTATTGATTTAGATGAGGAAGATTGGCCCTGAGCTAACATCTGTGCCAATCTTCTTCTATTTTTTGTATGTGGGACACTGCCACAGCATGGCTTGATGAGCGGTGTGTAGTTTCATGCCCAAGATCTGAACCTGCGAAAACTGGACTGATGATGTGGACATGTGAACTTAACCAATACACCACCAGGCCGGCCTCAGTTCCTCATCTTTTAAACTTTCAACATATTTATGGCTTTGAATCTATGGTCTCTCTCTTGTAGACAGCATGTAGTTGGATTATTTTTTAAATCTATTCTGTCAATATCTGCCATTTTATTAGAGAATTTAAGGTAAGATTTACATCTGCCATTATGCCAATTCTTCTCTGCATATTTTATGTCTCTATTTTTGTATTTTGCCATTACTAACTTCTTTTGTGTTAAGTAGATATTTTCTAGTGTACCATTTTCATTACTTTGTTGTTTCTTTTACTATAATTTTTGAGTCCTTTTCTTAGTAGTTGCCCTGAGATTACACTTAATGTCTTAATTTAAAACAATCCAGTTCAGATTAATACAAACACTATATCAAAAATTTGCTCTGATATAGCTCTGTTCTATCACCTTTTGTGCTATTATTTTCAAGCAAATTACGTCTTTATGCATGACAACCCCACTGGTATAGTTTTATAATTGTTGCTTTATGTATTTTTCTTTTAAATTATATAGGTGAAGGAAAGATTTATAAAAAATTAAGTTTAAACTGCTTTTTATATTTACTTGTATAGTTATCTTTATAGATGCTCTTTTTTATGTGGATTTAAGTTACTGTCTAGTGTCTTTTCATTTCAGCTTGAATGACTTACTTTAGTAAGTCTTGTAGGGCAGGTCTGCTAGCAACAAATTCTCTCAACTTTTTTTACCTAGGAATAACTCAATTTCATTTCTGAAAGATGATTTGGTGGATATAGACATTTTGGTTGACTCTTTATTTCAGCATTTTGAATTTTCATCTCATTCTCTTTTGCCTTCCTGGTTTCTAATGAGAAATCATCTGTTAACCTTATTAAGGTTTCTTATTCTTAGTGAATCATTTTTCTCCTCCTGATTTCAAGATTCTTTTTTTGTGTTTTGACAGTTTGGTTAGGTGTGGATCTCCTTGACTTTGTCTTACTTAGAATTTGCTGAGATTCTTGCTTGTATAGGTTGATGTTTTTCATCAAATTTGGGAAGTTTATGGCTATGATTTCTTCAAATATGCTTTCTGCCCCTTTCTCTCTCTCCTCTGACTCTGGGACTCCCGTTATGTGTATTTTGGCATGCCTGATGATGCTCCCCAGTTCTTTGAGACCCTGTTCAATTATCTTCAAACATTTTTCTTTCTGTTCTTCAGACTGGATAATCTCAATTGACCTATCTTCAAGTTTACTAACTCTTTCTTCTACAAGCTCAAATTTGTTGTTGAGCCCCTCTAGTGAATTTTTCATTTCAGTTATTGTACTTTTCAACTTCAGAATTTCTATTTGGTTCTTTTTTAAAAAAATTGTCTCTGTTAATGTTCTTTATTTAGTGAAGCACGATTGTCATACTTTCCTTTAATTCTTTAGACATGATTTCCTTTAGTTCTGTTACACTTAGTCTTTGTCTAGTAAGTCTAAAATCTGCATCCCATTAGGGACAGTTTCTATTGATAACTTTTTTCCTGTGTTTGAGCCATAATGAAAAGTGCACATTTCAGATCACATAATATGGCAAATCTGGAATTCAGGTCCCCTCCCCTGGATTTGTTGTTGGTGGTTTTTGTTGTTATTGTTGCTAGGTTTCTTTGTTTAGTGATTTTCTGGGAGTAATTCTGTGAAGTCTGTATTCCCTGTAGTGGGCAGCCACTGAAATCTGTGTTTGATTAGCTAAGTGGTCAGCAAATGATTGGTCAGAGATTTTCTTAAATGTCTTGAACCTTTGGGAAATGTCTTCTACCCTTTGCCAAGGAATTTTATTTGTGTTGGGGAACTCCAGCAATGCTCAGGCAATGTATAACTCTGCCTTTGCCTTTACTTCCTGCTTGTACAGGGCCTCAAAAGCAACCAGAGATGAGAGACTGAGACATTCTTATGTCTTTCCTCAGAATGCATACAGCCATACTTATATATGTGGCCTTCTAAATTCCCAGAAATATGTCAGATCTTTTCAAAGACCCCTAATGAACATCTCATTGCCAGGGCTTCCTTTTAGATTTCTGTCCACACTCTTGTTTGCCCCAACTGGTACTGAAGGCACTTGTGATATTAAACAATTTCTGCTGATAGTTTTCAACAAATGCCCTGGAGATAGGCTTTCAAGCTCTGGATCAGGTCAAATAATGACAATGCCTTATGAATAGAGATTTTCCAGGAAGCTTTGAGACAGATCAAATAGTGATGATGCTCTGGGGATTGAACTATTTGAGAAGCTCCAAATTTGGTCTGCCACCCTGCTCCATGGCTCCAAGGCTGTTGATTTTCAAGGCAACTTCAGAACTAAGGAGAAAGGGATGGATATAGGTCAAGTTTTAAAACCACAAATCTTGATGTTCTTACTGAAGTTCAGCCGCTTTTACTGAATAAATATTCCGCAGATTGTTGAAAGCCTTTGGTTAATTTCTAGAGTTCTGAAAAAGTTGATCTGGATTTCTTTCCTGTATTTCCATTGATTTTATGGAGGAGTGGATTTATGGAAGTTCTCACTCTGACATCACAGAAGTTTCAAGGCTCTTCATTGACTCTTATTTTTACCTTACTCTATTCTCAATATTTCAATGATCCAGTTTCTATTTGGGAAAAGAAAGCCCTCTTTATGGATATTAGTCTTGCTTTGGAAATGTTCTGTGCCATTTCAAAAGCAGGCAATAAATATACAGTGTTTTTAAGTATTTTCAAAACACGATTATTAGCAAATGTTGGTACCAATCATTATTTTTCTAACTTATTTGGCATCTTATTTCCTTTTTTTCAATCAATTTTTTTTTTGCACTTTTGGAGTGGTAGAATCTTTGAAAAATGTGATGAATAGTATGGATTCTCCCTAAAACATACACATGTGAGTATAAAAATATACATTTTTTTCTAGCGTATTCATGGGTCCAGATCCCTAAGATCTCTCTGGAACACAGATTAAAATTTCCTCTCTTAGAATTTTATAGTGTATTTGTTTATAATTATTGTCCCTATGTTTTCTAGCATCTCTGTATCTGAGAAAATTTAACCTTGGTAGTATATAAGAAGGATGAAATCCACATTTATTGAGTGCTGATTAAGTGTCAGTTACTATATTATGTAAAATGATTTATGCATAATAGGTACTTAGAATTATATTTTGAATAAATACTACTTTACCTATATTATTTAAGCCTCCTTAACTATTTCCTCAATTTTTGACAGACAAATATTGCCCTCAATGAAAAACGAGAATAGTTGGATAACACGTTACACTCAAGAAACAACAGTGTGGGTGGGGAAAAAAAAGACGACGAAATATTGCTGAAATTGAGAATAGATTCAAAACTGACTTTGCAGAGCTTTAGAAATCTCTCAGTTTCCATTATTCTTAAGATCTGCCTCTCCAAAAGTATGAAACAATATAAAACAAATAATGAAGGTTTGCTCTTGGGGGCCTCAATTTTGATCACAGTCTCAGCACCCAAATTACTTTTTTCTCCAGTCCTATTATGTGTCTCTCACAGTACAATTTGCCATCAGCATGCTAGCATTAACAGCCTAAAGCAGCAAAGCCTATGTTCAACTTTATGACTCCATAATTATGTTTGTTTCTACCAAGCCCTGGTGCCCACTTTACTTAGCATTTCAGATATGGATCTGAATATGGTAACAGCTTCTCATAGGTACTGTAATTACTGTGACTTTAATTTTTTCACGTATTTTAACTCGATTCCATGTAAAACATCTGGAGACACTAATTGCTGCCTGTCCTATAAACTTACATTCCAATTTGCCCTTGTGACAGTCATGTCATTAACTGACTCAGAACCAACTCTAATTAATCAACCGACAAATATAGATGGTCCACCTGCCTGCACCAATTTTAGTCTGAATCCAGCACAAAATAAAATCCTCTGCAGCACTGCCTGTGAAAATTCGGGGCATTGATAAGACAGTCTATTTATTTCTCAAGTTAAATGATAGAGAAAACGGAGTATTTTCATCAGATTTCAAAATCAATATCTAGCTTATCTTTAGTGGAAAATTCAATTCACAAACCAGTAGTGAGAGTCATGTGTCCTTCTCATGCCCATCCTTCTTACCCCCGACAGTTTATTAACGTAAACAAGTTTTTTCTGGTATTTCTCTTTCAAGTAGTTGGCTTTACTGTTTTGGCTGCATTCCAATCTGTGTAAGTACACTGTCCTCCTTCTTAAAGAAAAATAAAATCACACCAAATCATAATGGTTTTAATTAGAGAAGTTATTCTTTACTTCCCCTCAAGACAAACAAGAAACTATCAAATTGTATTTTCATTCCTACATAGCAGCTGTGATCAAACCATGGCGTCTGGGTTTTACAACAGGTAAGAATCTCCTAATTAGTTCCATAATGGACTTTAGAGTCTTTTTGATGAAAAGCATTATGGATCTAGAATGTGGTGTTATTGTCCACATAGCGGCTGCTATAGAGAGCAAAAAGCGAAGTTCTGTCCAGTTTATTCTCCTTAGGTCTGAAGATTCATGTTAATCAAGTATCTCAATTTTTAAATTGCATTCCAACACGCTAAGAAGGCAGAAAGCATTCTCAGCTTACATGAATGAGTGATTCATTAATGATATGTACCAATACTAATATATCACAAATATTTGGTACACAGAAGAGTTCTTAAGGAAGATTTAGTGAACAGAAAATATTTTAGGGGAGCTCATAATTTAAAGAATTTTGCAAAGTGAAAGTCCTTTAAAAGACAATTTTAATTTTCAGAAAAGAAAAAAGATTGCTCATATATGGAATACAAACACATCCATACATATAATATTATGGCAGATTTAGTGAATGCCTGAGGATTACCATTTTCCTGCAATCAGTGTTTAAAATAAAAATGTGAGCTTGAGGTTTTGCTATTTATTTTAAAATTGAGATTACTTACTGGTTGTAGAGTATTTCAAATTTTACAAGATATCATTTTTTTTAAATTACAAATATAACACTTATCCATTGCAGAAAATTTGGAAAATCATTATCTCACCAACTTGGCAAAGCTAATATGAATAGTTTGGTGAAGACCTATCCATATTATAATATGCAGTCCATTTATTTTTTCATTTAACAATACAACATCAACATTTTCCATGTTGATGGTATCTTATGCAGCGTTATTATTCTTGCTTGCAAAGTATGAGCATGCCATAATTTACAGTCTCTGGTTGTTAGAAATTTAGATTGCCTCAGTTTTTTAATACTGTAAGTAGTGTTTCAATGAACATTATTCATATGTTTCACTGCATTCTTCTTTGACAAAGGCTTTGTGTCATATTTGGTTAACCGTCTAGGATAGAGTCCTAAATGGAATTATGGAATTAAATGTATGCATATTTTCTAGGATTTGATTTTTAATGCTACTTGCTCTTGAGAAGCTTATAGAAGTTTTCCTTTATCACTGCCAACAAAGAGAATTATGATTCATTTTAAATTTTTTTGTGACTCAAAGGCAAAAGAATGAATTTATTTGTAAATTTCCATAATATTCACTAATAATTTTTTCATGTCTTTTGGCCATTCGTACTTTCTATTTTGGAATCACTCATTAATTCCTTTGCCTATTTTTCTATGAAAATATTCCTCCTTTGAATTAACTCATAAAAATGCTTTCTGCATTATGAATACCAGTAATATAAAAAATTAAGACACCTGTCATACATGTATAACTTGGCTTTCAAATTTATGTATATTAAAATTTGACACACAGAAAGTTACAATTTTTATGTCTGTAGAATTATGCTTTGAGAAATCTTCTACATGGTATAATTAAATTAACCTTCACATATTGTTTCTTCTAATTATTTTACAATTTGCATTTAAGGCTTCAATCCCTTTAAAATTTATTTTGGTGTTACAGATTTTTTTCCTTAAATTCATTATGACAGACTTGAAGTAGCTATTTGTAGAGATGTTTACTATCTTTTTTTTAAATCGCTGATTGATTCGAACATAAAAGAGGCTGTGATTTTAGGCATGCAGTACAACAGGGAGGAAAACGTTCAAATTTTTCTTTAAAATATTTCAAATGTTTATACTAGTCTTTGTGAAGATCTTAAATTTATAAAAAGGCTTTGTCCATGAGAAGTTTACCCAAAGAACTTCTGTTAAGCTATGTGTCACAAAATTGAAATAAAATATATACTTACACTAATCTTGGAGGAGTAAACAAATTTTTTTTACTGTTGATGGACATGCCTCAGTTTTTACTTGTCAGAATTTTCCATATTCTGTGTCATTATTATAGGTTATATTATCAATATATATTGAAGGAAACTCTAGAGGCTGGAAATCACTTTTCATTGCATAAGTAGCTCTGCTGTAACCAGTAAGCTGGTAAGAAAAGAGAGATGAGCTAATGCAAGGCAAAGCTTATAGTCTATGTTAGGTATCAAATTTATAATCTAGCAATTCCAATTGAATATATATATATATATATATTTATTTTTTGCTGAGGAAGGTTAGCCCTGAACTAACATCTCTTGCCAATCTGCTTCTTCTTCTTTTTCACTTGAGGAAGATTAGCCTTGAGCTAACATCCATGCCAGTTCTCCTTTATTTTGTACATGGGTTGTGATTACAGCATGGCTGACAAGTGGTGTAGGTCCGTGCCTGGGATCCAAACCAGTGAACTCGGACTGCTGAAGCAGAATGTACAGAACTTAACCACTACGCCACAGGGACAGCCCCTCCAATTGAATATTTTAATTAACTAACCCACCATGTATTTCCAATTTAGGAAAGCATACATAAGAAGTAAAATTGGATGGATTGTTTAAATAACCCATGAGGATACTACTGAGAAGATTTCACATCTTATCTGGTAGGTTTACCCTATCTCTGTACCTTTGACTGTTGGTGTATCTATAAGAGCAGGTAAATGGGAAAGTTGAAGTTGAAGTTGAAGACTTCAAGGTCAAGGAGAAAAAATAACTACTTTCTTCACCTGTCATACCTTTTCAGTTGAGAGTTGCTTTTAATTATAAGTGCCCCCTTAATACACACTAACTTAAAGAAATCTTTCCTTCTCATTGCAGATTTGTGTGTCCACTGAACTCTTCCAATGAGGGATTTCTCCTTTTAATTTTGGTTTCAGGAAACTGTATTGACTGAAAGCCCAATTAAAACTCCTTTAAAAATGTACAGCAGGCTCCTTCACTGCTGAGGGTGGTTAGAGAACTAATGAAGCAGCACAGTGGCAAACTAAGCTCCAAGCATCTGACAGCCTTCCTTAGTGCCTCTTAGAACTTCAATGGTTCTCTGCCCAGGATTTCACAGCCCCCCAGAGAGATGTGCCTAAAGGAGAAACTGAGGTTGTTATCTCTGTCCTTTTCTTCCCCTCCCCGAGCCCTCCCAGCAGATATATTTTATTTTTGACCAAGGGAAAACCATCGTTTTAATCTCAGAAATATAAGACACCCATTTAACTACTTCCAAGAAGTAAAGGTACAGAAATAAGAAAGAATTATATGACGTGACAGTCTCAGTGCTAAGTCTTGAGAGACACATTTTAGGAGAAATGAATATGATAGGGAGAGAGTCAACGTTTTGGAGAAATTTGCCTAAAGGTTAAACCCAAGCTCATCAATAAACTTCATATTTATCTACATTTCTTGACATTTATTCATTCATTTCCAACAACATACTCACTGAAAAATATTTTTTGAGTGCTACTCTGAGTTATGTACTATTTTAGGTGTTGGGGATGCAGCAATTTTTAAAGCAGGCAAAACCGCTGCCTACATTGTAGAAATGAAGCCAATCAATAAATTAGACCAGTAAACAAGTTACATAGTGTTTCAGTGGCAAGGTGCTAAGGAGGAAAGTAAAGCAAGGAATGATGCTAGAAAGTGTTGCAATTGACGAGGAGATGGTTAAATTGAACCCTTACATGAAGTGGCCAGGAAAGGCTCACTAAGATGGTAATATCTGAATAAATAGCCAAATATGGTAAGGGATCAATGCTGCTGGGCAGAGAGGGGGAGTGCAAAGTGGGCATTCAAGACAGAGAGAAGCGCCAGGGCAAAGCTCAGAGTGGGACCATACCTGGCACACTAGAGGAAGAGCAAAAGGCTGTGGCTGGAAGAGAGTGAGCCAGGAATAGAGTAGTAGCATGCGGGATCGGAGGTAAGAGAGGTCAAGATCATGAAGGGCCTGGTAGCTCGTTGTAAGCATTTTGCCTCTGATTGAGAAGCTACTAAAGTGTTCTATTGAGAAATGTTCAGATGATAGGTCCATTGATTGATTGATTAGATGAGTAAAGCAAGCAGCTTTTGTTGCCTCTTCCATCACCCTCAGACCCGGAAGGAGAGCAAGGGCAGATACTATTGGCTGGGGCAGAGTACAGTTATGGCTTTCTCCACTGTGGGCTGGGCTCAGTGCAGGGCGGGGGTTAGAGCATGGGAGTTATACCCACAGCAGCCCATGAGGTCCAAGGAACATTTGTCCACTCATCTCATTTGAGGTGGGATTGGACAACATGGGGTGTGAGAGAATGGAAGGTATCAAGGATGATTCAAAATGTTTGACCTGACTGACTGGGAGAATGGAACTGCAACTCATTGAGATGGGGAAGACTGCAAGAGAACGGGCTTGGCAGGAGAATATGAGAAGCCCAGCCTTGGGTGTGTTAAATTTGAGATACCTATTAGACATCCATGTGGCGATACTAAATATACAGTTGTAAATGTGAATCTGGAGTTCTTGGAAGACCCAGACTGGAGTTATCACCTTAAGAGCCTTCAATTTATAGATGGCATTGAAAACTATAAGACATATTCACTATTAACTGATGCCTGCTCATTCTGGATTGTCGATGGAATTGATTGTACATCAACTACAAAGCAGTGGGTTGGTTTCCAGGAAAGCCAGTCAAAACAACTGTTTAAGTCCCTTCTCCCAAAGCCTGTACAATTCCCAAAGGGCTTCAAAAGAAAAAAGATATTACCCCCAAAGTGGTTCTACTAGTCAAATTTCTTCATTTAATGTTTACAAGGCTGTTTTGCTGCCTAAAATTTGGCTCACATTATTCTGGAATATTCTTCCTTTTTCTTTCCATCCATCAGACTCTACCAATTTTGTAACTCTCTTCTTCTATGTAAGGTTTTCCTCCATCATTGTAGACTGGTGGTTTGTACCATTTACTTAGTGCCCAGTTGTAGCACTTGTTATTCTACACTGTAATTTTGTTCCTGCCTCTCAAACATTTCTTTATAAATCCTCCACTTGGAGGAATAACATCAAAGGTTGTGCATATCTGCATCCTTGAGGAGCCTAGAACATCGCTTGCCTAAAGCGGATGTTCAGAAAATATGTACTGACTTAATTTAGCTGTGATGACGTTGTGCTATTCTGAAGAAATGAGTCATCACAACTTTCTTCTCCTGCTTGCAGTAATACCGTTTATCTTGTTTGTAGTCTAGAGTTGAGTTATTTTATTATTTTCCTCCTTAAATTTTGCCACTAATGAGTAACCTTTCACTTTTTTTGATACTTTAATTCTTTAATTGCAAATATTTTGTTGATTTGAAACAAATGGTGAATTGGCTCAATAAAATATTCAAATGGCACTACCTGAAATAAGAATGTGATTTGATACCTGACCTAGCTTTGACATTTGTTAGTTTCTACCATCTCCTAATCAGCTTATTGGTCACTGAATAGGTATTTATAGAACCCACACACACACACACACACACACACACACACACACACAGAGGTAAAAAAGGAAACATTTCAGCCAATAAATTTAAGAACTTTTCTCTAAGCATTACTATGGATTAGTTGCTATCTCAATTATATCACCCACATATTTTTAACAAAAGGATCTTTAGGTACAGCTCTTGTCTAACTAAAATGTTCTTTGAAACCCCTATAGATATTTTATTAAATATTTTTACATATTAAGAAAAATGAGACTTCTGAGTTTCAGCCATGTGTTTCCAAAGGCATGCAAAATTCTTGGGGCAAAAATACCGGTATTAAAAATGTATCAGAGTTGAAACATTATGAATCAAAATTTTAATTTAGAGTCTAACAGTCATTTTAATTCTTTCCTTCTCACTCTGTTAAGGACACTAGGTATCATTGGTAACTTACCCGTGAAATGCTGTTCTGTAATCTCAGAAAAACATGAATGACAACATTCTTAGTAAAGATTAGCTAAGAACTAGCAACCCAAAGTATTTCTGCGCTCTAATCAGATGTAATCTATCTTCAGAGGATTCCACACAGAAATATCACAAGAGAAACAAAACAAAATATTATAAAACAAAACAATATGCATAAGTTTCATGGGATATTTGTCACCTAATAACTGTGACTTTGCTTTAAGGATCACCTGATATCCTCATTGTTATCTTGCAGTATATTGCTCCTGGCTGGTTTTGGTATTGCTGAGTTACAAAAGTCATTTTGCAGATGTACCTAAGTGTAGTTTTACACACTCTGTCAACTAGCTATGTGTTACTTGAAGGTAGGAACTGTGTTTGTAAGCAACTCTTGACGCAATGTCTGATGGGTCAAGATCAAGGAATGATAGTACTTCTAACATATTTAGATATTGCCATTTATCCAATAACAACAGGCACTGTTCTTCATAGCCCTTTAGTGGCATGGATGGTTGCACATTGATTCATCCCCAAATTTTGATTCTGCCTTTCTTATGCCAAGGGTATGCATTTTTAAGCAAGCTAATTGGGTTGAAGAGGATGTTCTTTGTTGATGGAATGGAGAAAAAGGAACTGTCCCATTGTATTGATTTTTTAATAGGATATGTCAGATAAAAAAAGGATATTTTATACATCCAGAGAATACTCCACAATGAAGTTTCCACAGGCACAGAAAAATCCAGAAAGCAGAGGATGAATCTATATAAGATAGTATTTCAAAATCTTTCTTGTTGTAGGTTTAAATGACTCTAACGTTTATTGGCAGTCTTACATAGCCTGTAGTAAAGGGAGTCACAAAAAACTAACACACACAGAGCCTGCAATAAAGGGAGTCACAAAAAACTAACACACATTGATTTGCTTTGCTACTATGTGGACCCCAGTTCAGATTACTACCTTCAGATTTCTTTGGAGGCAGTATTAGCTTGGTGGTTATGTAGTCTGTTCCACCACTTACTAACTATGTAGCCTTGCCTCCTTGTGCCCCAACTTCTCCATCTGTAAAATGGCGATAACAGTAAAGGTCAAATTTGGGAGTTAAAAAGAAACTTTTTGTGTTAGAGCAATAAAATACAAGAAATAGTAAAGAGGATGTGAGAAGAGACAGAAAGTCAAATTATTGTGAGCAGCACAGGGATCCCACACAAGTAGATACAGGAAAGGCAGCAAAAGCCTAATTCCTCTCAAATCTTACTTTAAGAACCCTGTTTCTTTTCTTGATCTTCTCCCAATTTTGTTTCAAACTATGTGGAAATCTTTCTAATTCCTTCCCCAAAAGGAAAAAAATTAGCAGGCACAGCATGACATACCCAAGAGCCAACAGCAGGATCTGGCAGCAAGATTGGTGCTTGCCATTTTCCATATGGAGGATGGCTTTTCACTTTCTGTAACAGCCACGGGAGCGTGGAGAACAGGAAATATTAGTTAGCAAGTGGAGCTTGTGTGGTCACCTCCTATCTATTGGAACTTAGGCTTATAAGGATGAGCCTGAAGTAAATCTCCCCATAGAAAGATTGCTCTGCCACTTGAAGCTAGTTTGCACTGTATTTAGTTTAGCTTAATGAATTTTCCTCAAATGGTCTTTTCTTTTAGTGTAAATGAATTATTTAGATAAAACTCAACTTGCCTTTGCTTCCATTTACCTAAGGTAAAGTCTTGCTTTTTTAGAAGATATACATTAAAATAGCTTTCCAGTTATTTTAAAACTGTTTTCCTCCCCTTAAGCAGAGGGAAAACTAGGTGGGAATGAGCAAATTTTTGAATTCCAAAGGACCTGAATGCATTTTGAACAGTAATATTCAAATATCTGGTTGGCTTTTACTTTTTGAAAACAAAGTTTTCTATATTTTTCTTTGAAACTCACTTACATAGATTGAATGATCTTGTGGATTTGTCAGATTTTGAGGGAGGGGAGCATGGGTGGAAGAAGGGGAAGACACCAGGACATCAGCATCTAGGGCTCCTCAAGACCACCACTGAATGGTAAAAGGACGTGTCCAATGTAGAAAAAACAGTAGAGTCAACATTAGGTTCAGAATTCTTGGCAAATACGGAAGCAAATGGTCAAAGCTGGAGGAATGATACAGGGTAGGGACAAAACTTAACTGTGAAAAGGAAAATGAATCAAGTTCAAGAGAAAAGATAAAGAGTAGGTCAAAATGCAGAAGTCAAGAGATTTAGCAATCAGCCCCATTAAAATGGCATTGTTTCTAGATCCCATACCAGAAGTCTCTAACTGCAATGAATTGGTATTAGAATAGCAAAATTTTGTATATCGATTTCTTCAAACAGCATGTTCAGATTGTTCAATTAATTGGACCAGTGATTCTAGGGGTCAAGTGTATGGCTCAGCAGTATAAATATGCAATCACTTTGTTGCAGAACAAAATTATTCAATTTTCTTATTCAGTCAAATGTGTATAGACACTGCAAAATTTCAGAGGATGTTTTGGTGCAGGAATCCAGCATTGTTGCTATGACTTAATAAGTCCTGCAAATCATTCCACCTCCTTCTCTGTCAAACAAGGATAACTCCCCTGTAAGTTTAATTACAGTCAAGGACCTGGACTGCTGAGCTGGTATGGAATGTGCTTGTGTCCTTCTAACACAGTGGCTCCTGTCACAGCAGCGCTTTGATCTGTCACGACATAGTAATTGAAAACTCTGCAATTACAATGAAATAGACAGAAAGATGATAAATTAGGTTTTGGACCAAAGCATTTAGGAACCCACAGAAATCAATTATGGTAAATATTTCCAGAAAACCCACCTGGCATCCCTTTGAGAGTTTTTACTATAGTGATTTATTTGTAGAGAGAGAAGCCAAGAAAACACTTTTTCCAAGTGGGAAATCTACCACTTCTGTAATAATGAATATTCACAAAGGTACTGATGACCTCTCTCTTTTACATGTGCTTAGAGATTTATTTTATCTACTGGCAAATGTGTCATATTGCACTCTTTATCCTTTGGAGCGAAGCCTCAAAAATGTCCTATATGTCATATTCCCAGATCCTCTTGTGATTTTTATATAGATCTTATTTTTCCTTATGTTTGTATACTGGTCAGTTGTCAGAATTATGAAAATAATATAAATTTAACAAGTACGGCACAAGTTAAACAGATAGTTCAACATAATCTCATTTTGATTGAACCTTTTTTACTGATTTATATGTAGCAAATATGCTAATATTCTGATGCCAACAAGTATCTGAGTTTACAAATTCTGTCATAAGAGGAACTCTTGGAGTTTCAGAAAAACTAGTAAAATGAACATTGTGTCAGTCAGATCCTTCGATCGCTGAAGAAACTTCAAATTAACAGTGATGCCATTTGTTTGCAAAGAGCCTTAAGTCCTTTGCAATTGTTTTTGTTGTGTCAACCTAAGCGAGGTCTTGAACCATGAGTGCTTTTACTTATGTAGTATGAGTCATACTCATTTTTTTGTTAATCAGATCAAACCACTGACTCATATTTAGCTTCCTGTCAAATAAAGCTTCCAAATTTTGCGGTTTTTAATTCACTCTACTATTTTGTTACTATCAAGTCATGTCTTCTCCACATCGTGTTTGCTTGTGTGGTTTCTTGGACCCAAGTATAAGATCCTACATTTATCCTTGATAGCTTTCATCTCATTTTCAGCCTACAGTGCCAGCCTATTAAAATCTTTTTGAATTCAGATTCTGTCACCCAACATATTCATTATCTTTTAAATCTAGGCAAGTTGAAGGAGGTGTGTTTAATTTGTAGCCCAGCCAGTGTTGCACAGCTGTTCTTCGAAAAATAGAGCATGATTAAACACCATGTGGAGGAGAGGTAATTACTTTCTTTTGTCCCTGGAGAAGATAGTTTCAAAGTCTTGTAAAACTAAGATCTTGAGGAAGCTCAAGGAATTAATCTTCTAAATATTTACTTTCATTCCATATTCATTTCAAACTTCATTCCATACAGAAACTAAGCTCTGGTTTATTTTGTTAGGAGAGTGCCAATTTTCCTCCCTAAACATACTCAAGGTCAGCTTAGAAATTAAATTTCCACCATCTTGAATTTATAGCTTATTCCTTCTTGTAAGTTTCATTGCAATCATGTTTTACAAGGTATTCCAAGATTAGTTTGAAGCATTAACTTTAAAAAGCTCAAGTAATAAAAAAAATTAATGTTTTAAAATGTTTCAATTGAAATCATTTCCCTAAATTGATGTAGGTTTTCAAGTTTGGAATTAGAAAGTTCTGTATGTATTAGTCTATAATAATGAGAACACTTAACTCAGATTCACATTTTAAAAAAAGTTTCATATAATTTATTAATACCTGTTGAACACACATCATAATTTTATTTTTATTTTTTGGAACCAGAGTCTATATTATAGTTAAGCCACTTCTAGTTTAGGAGATCTTTCCTACTGGTGTATTTCTTTCTATTTTACTAGATCTCGTTCTTAGCTCCCACTTCATTTTCTAGTGAACTCAAACACTTTATAAACTATATCACAGAAGAAAGGGCACGTGGTAATAAGACACATTAACCTGATAAAATGCTCTGTAAATATCAGGTATTTCCTATTTGCTGTTTGCTCCCTAAAGGGTTGACATATTCAGAGTAAATCTAACATAAGAAAATATTTAGATAAAATATATTTTGAAACATTTAAGAATAGAAGAACTTTTAATACTGGAATTATATTGCATTTTTAAACTGAATTAAAAGTAAATACGGCACTGTTGTAGAAAACCTGACATCTAGGTCTGATACATTTGGCCAAGAATGATCCATATGGAGTCAACTTCCAAATCCCTAGTCTCCAACTGTGCTGTCCAACCAGGGTAACACTTGATTTTGCATTGTTTTCCCAGTAGTTTCTGGTGGCTTCGTAGTTCTTAGAGAATCCAGAGTCCTCAGTGATTTTCAGGGATGCTTCAGAAGCTTGGAGAATGGGGACCTTGGGATAGTTTGTGCTTATAGGTTATGCTGTTCCAGAGGAGCTTGCTATGAGAATAGGGATAATGAAGGGGGAGTTATTCTCCTCCACACAGAAACTTGATCTAATGTTGAACATTAGGGGCTATATAGTATATTATAACAGCATAGCATCTACATGGTGACAAAACTCTGCAGACTTTTTTTACATTTACCAAACATCCACATAACTAACTTAATTTTTTAACTCATTTATTCATTCATTTCCTCATTTGTGCTCTTCACTGAAAGCAGATGCATTTATTTGACAGATCAGAATAACTTTTTTTTCCTGTGGTAGATTCAAGGTTCATTAACAGAACACTTTGTTAATGAACCTTGACCAAATAAGCCCCATTTTTCTACTGTTTTAAGTTTTTGAATCAAGTGATTCCTGAACTATTTACTGAATATTTATCATATATTCTCTTGATATATTTTTAACCTATAGTTGTATGTTGTAGGTTCAAAATATATGTATATGACTAAATAGATTAAAAACTGTTTAAATTCTGGTGGCTAATAACATGTTGATTTTTTGTTATTGTTCCCACATACTACTTTGAGACAGTACTTAGAACACAAAATTTTGCAATTTTCCCTTGTCATGGGTATTCATCATGATTATATATTATTTGTGTTCTTTGACAATAGATACAAAGTGTATTAATATATTTTTTGTAAATGTATCTTCTATGCTATAACCAGAGATCTGCAATCATTAGCCTCAGATCACTCTTCTGTACTCTTAGATTTTCTGAGCACCTACTATTCATCAGACAATATTGTAGGTACAGAGAAGACAATAGTGAGCCACACTAATAAGTTTCTTCCCTGATAAAACTCATGTTTTAATGTTAATATGTAAGTAAATAAAATGTTTCTACTTGTAATACATTTTATGAAGGATATAAACATGATGCTGGTGATTTAAGAAAAGTGAAATAGAAGGAGAGCCCACTTTTGATGGTGTGGTCAAGAACAACCTCTTGAATATGTTGATTTTTAAATGGAGTCTTGAAAGAGAAAGAAAAAAGAGCTAGCCACTTGAAGAATTGAAGAACACTTGAGGCACAGAAACAGGAAGAACAAACGATAGGAGTAAGGAAAATGCTTGGGAAATTCTAGGAACTATTTAAGGTCAGTGTGGTTAAAACAAAGCTAGTAGGGTGGTACAAGATGAGTTTAGGAAATGGAAAGACAAACTTTGAGCTAGTAAGAGTTCTGCAGTGATGCTGGACACAGGATTCACATAAAAAAATCAATTCTGTTCCAGTTAGCCAACAGAAACAAATTAGAAAAACATGATAGAAAAATAGATCCATTCAAAACAGCAACCAAAACTTTTTAATGTCTGAGAATAAGTCTAATAAAGGCATTGAAAATGGATAAAACAATAATGAAGGGCCTGAAAGAATGCCTGAATAAATGGAAAGATGCATCTATATTTATATACTGATGAGAACCAATGTTATTATAAATATTAGTTATCCCCCACCACCCAAATCTATCCATTAAAATACAATTTGCATCTCATGGTCTCTGAGATAATTCACTCTTTCCTTCAGAAATAGCAGGTTGGATCTTCTGGAAAACACGTGATGTTCTTGCACCTCATTTATATCAAACTTGCTTTGGAGTATAGCCCAATTGCAAATTAGGTTTTATATTACAGAATTAGACCAAATCCTGGATGCACCTAAAATTCAACTTGGAGTGCACAAAAGTGTAAACTCTACATGATCATTTTGATCTCACTCCATAAAACATATCAGGAGGGAGTAAATGAAAGCGATGTAAAAATGCGAAGGGTCTTTTGGAAGATTCATGAAAACTGAGCCTAAATCCCTAGCAGATGTAATTAAAACTGAACAGAAGTTCTGGCAGTGGCAAACTTTCCATGTTGGCCTGGGATTTGTACCTGCCACTGACAACTTCTGTTCGCATTTTATCAGCAACATCTGTGACATGAACTAACAAGTAATAGCTACAGACAATGAAGTGAGGCAGAAAGCATATCTGATCAACAGTTGGAAACCTGGATTTTTATTCTGTCTTTGCTTTAACTACTTTGACAACTTGGACAACTCATTTAGTATTGAGTTCCTTTCATTTACGTGACTTGGAAACTGGATTAGAGATTCTCTAAGACCTCAAAGCTAACTGAGCAGAGTTGACTACAGCAGGCAGGAAGCCAGGTCATGGGTTAAGGCCTGTCTGAAATGCTTGGAGATTTGGGGTAACAGGTAGGAGTAGAGATGGAGTTAAATAGCTGTCTTTGCCAAGGTCAGGTAAGCTGAACTCAAGAATGGATAGGTCGTCTTAACTACACGACTTCTGCCACTGTTCCGTTTTCCTTTATAGAGTCAATCCATAATGAACATCTGCTGATTTGAAAATATTTTCTTAATGTTCATTTCTATTTTATTTAAACCATTTGGTGTATGGAAATGAATCAGTCAAGGTACTGCACACTCTATGCAGGGGGCAAAGGCAGGATCAGTAGAACTCCCTTGAGCACAATCTGAAAGAATCACCCCCAGCCCTCAGTTGTTGACAGCAGCAGTCAGAATACGTTGAAATGCAGTAATTAGAGATGGAGAGGCACAATTTCAACTAATGTGTTCTATTTTCAGTGTACTTTAGCAGCAGAGCTGCTAGAGAACAAAGGCAATAGCCTGTCTGCTTGTAGTGAATTACCTGACACAGCAGGATCTGTTTATACTCTGCACTAGGCCAGTGTTCACACCACATGCACTGCACAAAACTGCTGTCACCAAGGTGACAGCCACCCCCACAGTGACCGTGTAGAGGGATAAACAGTGTTATCAAGGTAACAACGAAGCTGAAAACACCACATATCCACAGCCTTGACCGTGACTCCAGAAACCTCTCTAACGAAACCCACCCCCCCACCTGTGTAACATTGTACAGAAAAAAGAAAAAATCATATAAGAGTAAAAGAAAAGGGATGATTTAAAAGAATAATCATAGAGAAAGAAATAAAAAAGAAACAAACATTTTTGAGCAACCACTGTATTTAAGATTTAAACGTAGATTATCCTAGTTCATCCTTATAGAAGAATGAACTGATTTTCAAAGAGGTTTTAAGTATCTTGCTCAGGTTACAAAGATGACAAAACATGTTGTTGTGAAGTCTAGTGAACATTCTGCGATACCACTCAGCTACTAAAGGTAGAAGAGAGAAGGTGAAGAAGAAGAGAAGAACAATGTCCAAGAGAATGAAGTGCTGCTCCATTTCTGGCTAATACTATCTTGTAGGCATAAGCATTTAGAGAGGGATGAACGCCAGAACCCAGGGCTACCCACATATCACTGAAAACAGAAAAATCAGCAAATGTGAAATATTTTTTTCTTCATTATTAATAGAGCCCCTAGGCTAAAAATTAAAACTAGGAGTGGCTTCTTTGATAGAATGGAGAATAAAATTGAAAAAAATAATTTATTTCTTAAAAATGTCTCTAGAAAATTCACATATGTGGAGCATAATTTTCTCCAAGACAAAGTCACATGCATGAACTATTATTTTGCATAACGTTTGTATACTAAATGTTTATTGTGTACCATGATTTCCCTATATATGTTATATTGATTTTATTTAAATTTCCTTTGGCTGATTAAAATTCTAAATTTTTATTTTATTTTAGTTGCTATTAACATCTATAAAATTTTCATGCTGAACAAACAAAAGGCCACTTATTAATTCAATGAGTCTCTGAGCAACATTTTCGCCCATAACAATATCAGGCAAGGCTCCAGTCACAACTTACGCCTGTCATTTTCTGTAATTAAAAGTACACAGTCATATTTACGCATTCTGCCTCCCAGCAGCTGCAGTTAGATTAACTGTGAACAAAGAAAACATTTTGACACAGTTAATTATACGGCAGTTCTCCTTTGCTAGCAAATACCAGCTACCTCCTCAAATGAATAAAAGCACTTTTTTGTTATTTTTCTTTTATATAGTAATATAAATAGCCACAAAAAACTTCAGTCTATACTTACAAGGAGTGTTAATCCTAATACTTCAGTCTAATGAACATTAAACTATCTGATAACTTTTACTGAAGACATACGATTATCACATTAAAAAGATCTGACTAAAGTGCTCTTTTGTGGGGTAAGATTTCAAGCATTTTTTGTTTTAACTTCAGATGAGGAGAAAGATGAGAATAGGACTTATTTCAGCATTGCAATAGGTTAGAGGTCACAAGTATATTCCTACGTCCCTTGTTTGGTTTCTGAGGGCAATGCTACTTCTTAGGAATAGTCTTACCAGGCAATATATTTACATTCTGGAAGGATTTTCTTAATGGTGGGAACTAAAATTGCCCAGTAAGAACTCGGGTGTCCCTGGGCAGAGAAGGGAGATTTGTAGCTGAGTCATCTGCCTATGACGGTAAAGGGAACATGGAGATCAGTGGGAGAGGGAGAGCATAGATAACAGTTTATTACATGAAACCCAAACTGACTTGTGACTAATGATGGGAAAGATCATTTCTGGTCACTATCTCCAGTCCTTTGTAGGAAAGAGGGTTGGGAGTGAGGCAGTAAGAACTGGGGAACAGATACTTAACCCAGCCTAAGAAAGGCCCATTCCAGATGCGAGCCCTGGACGGAGGTAGAGAGAAATGTCACCAACATGAGTTAGACTTACTTGCCTTAATTTCTAAATTTGTTTTAGTCTCTGTGCTTATCTCTTTCTTTCTCTCTCCCTCCATCCTCTTTTTCCCAAATTCCTTTACTATTCAGAATTTCAAAAATAGTAGAATTGAGAAGATTAGTATAGACTAAAGGAAAATGTATTGGGGAAAATACGCAGAATGGTGGAAAGGCTGTGCTTGTCACTACATGCATAGACGATTTTGGTCTTTAGAGACTCTTTTATAAAGTTTTATTAAAATATACAACAACATACTGAAATTTACTTAGTTGTTATGAGAATGGGCTTGGAGTCAAACCCATGCTTGGTTACTTCATATCTCTGAGCCTTGTTTTTCTCGTTTGCAAAATGGGGCCACCTTATTTACCTCATAGGGTTGTTGTGAGTATTCAGTAAGAGAGTATGTAAGGTGCTTATCACAGAACATAGCAAGCCCTCTTTAAATGGTCTGTCATATTATTACTCAGTAATAAATAAATGCACACTTTAAAATAGAAGAAAAACAAGACTTCTGTTATCCTTACAGTCAAATAAATGCCTGCAATTCTCTTAGATGAGTGAAACTATTTAAATTTTAACAATTTTAGCTTATGATGTATGTGTGTGTGTGTGTGTGTGTGTATTTGTATGTGTGGTGAGAGGGACTTCTCTGTCTAAGATACTACAACCTGTGTATGAATAGGAGTATTATGGTGAATATCTGGAAAATGAGTTATTATGTTTGAGAAAACACACGTTTTAATTATGCCAGAAGTTAGACACACTGAAGGCAAACAAATTCTTCAACAGTCAAATTCCTCAGGAAGTAGATAACAGATACTTATTCTTAACACATGTATTTTCCGGATGACTGACGGGAATCTGCTGCACAGAGAAACTATTGACTTTCTGTGTGGATTCATGGCTATGCTAAATGAAGGTAACTAAACCTGTTTATGCAAGCTCTTCTTCCATTTCATGTGTATCAAGGCTGACTCACATTTCCTCTATCTTTAGGATGATCTGGGCCATACAACTGCACAATGGCAGAATGCACCCCAATTCCCACTGGGATTTCACACTTCAGAAAATCCCATCCCCTACTCCTCCATCCTTGGTGTTCACTTCTCTAAAAGCAGTGGCTTCTGTAGCTACCAATCATGAACAGTTCCTAACTTTCTCTAAAAATGGCACTCAAATAATTTGGGTAGAACTGACATAGTGATGGTGGCTGGTCAAGTGGAGTGAGCCTTGTAACACACTCTACTGGTTGCCAGATCTGTTACCAGGGCTACATGCTGGGTTCAGATCCCTGCAGGTTGCTGCATTGGGCAACAGTCAAGACCAAGAAAATGGGGTGCTTCCTGAAAGTGCATCCACAAAGAGGATCCTCCTCCGGCTTTCTCTTTCCCTACAGAGCAGAGATGCGGACACACAGTGTGCTTTTCAGTATTTTTTAGTGTGAAGAGCATCCACAGTAATTTGCAAGTGACATGTTTCCCCTGAGGTTATTTATTTAGGAAAGTTTCAGTTTGCATAGAGCTGGTGAAATATGCATGTTTGCATGGGATGGAAAAAACACATTTTGTGGGAGACAATCTCTAAAGTGAACAAAACTTTTTGTTAAATCTCTATAGGCTATGAGTTATAGAAACTCAGTGCAAACCAGCTTAAGAATAAAAGGGATTTGTTTTCTTTCATATTGGGAAAATCCAATATGGCATGACTGGATTCATGTACTTAAATGATATCATCTTAAAAAATGTTTTTTTTTCTTTAAAGTCTTCGCTTTCCTCTCTGTTGGCTTCATTATTTGTCAATTTTTCTATAAGTGGTAGAAAACTGTCCCCAAAGAGCTAACAGTTTTATATTTTTTCATCTCCTGATCTCAGGAGTCACAGTCTCCCTGTGCTCCTGTAATCCTCGAAATAGCATGCACTGATTATCCTCCCTTGGCTCATATGCCCATCTCTAGACCAATTTTTGTGTCCAAGAGGATTGGACACCCTGATTGCCCAGCCTGACAAGTAATCTTATAATGAAGGTAAGAATCTTTCTGACAGCCCCACCATAAGCACTTGAATTAGAGAAGGGACAATTCCTATAAGAAAGAACAAAAGGTACATATTCATGACAGGTTTCAAATATTTAATGGAATATACCATTCGTAAATTAAATGTTGGACTTGAGAATTTTATGAGTTCTAAAGTTGTTTCAAGGCATCTTGTGCTTTTTACTTCCAGGGTGACTGTGAAGCCGAACTGCTCGTCTGTACTCTGGGGACTACAGGAGTTACATGAAACTATTTTGTCAAGTTTTTGAATCCAGAAACTTGGAAGATCTCAGTTTCTCCAAGTCCCTCACACAGTTTATTCTAAGCAAGGAACCCATTGCTGCCAGTAGTTTCTCGAGTTTCCATTTTGTATTTCAAGGCCAGGATAAATAGGAAAAAAGAAAAAGGAAACCCCAAACTCTCCTCTAAAAGCTCATATGCTAAGGAATCCAGTTCTGAAGTTGTCATAGTGAGCAAAAGAATGCCAAGCCTTGCGGCTCAGTGGGCCAAGTTCTGTTCTCAGCCACATGTCTGTAGCTTTCACTGATATCAATGGGAGTTGTGTGTGTATGTGAACTGAGGACAGAAGCTGGCTGTGTATAAATAGCTCTGCAATGGTGAAAATCTCTTCTTGTGTGTCTGGTACAACAGAGGTAGTCTTTTGCAGTTAGTGGCTGTTTCTCCCTCTAATAAAGTAACCAGGCAGTTTCAAGAAATCCTGTATCAGAATATTTGATGGTAATTATTTCATTTAAAAGATTTTGGTCAGGGAAGAGGAAGCAGTATTTGCCCTAAATTTCTCTCATTTCCTACTTGCAAACTCAACCTGGATTTAACAATTTTTGCAAAATTGGCCGTCACTGTTCCCTTGGCTGAACTGTCAATCTGCTAATTGACACACAGCTAACAGTGGCAGGGTGGGGTGGGAAGTCAATATGTTCAATAAGAAGCAAAAAGTTATCTAAAGCAAAGTGTTTACATTCATGCTGGCTGTCAACGCAACAGAGCGCAGGGCTCTGACTCCATCAGGCGGCACACACGGGTAGGATCCTGGGTCCCTCGCTCATCTGCCATTTTGCCAGCAGCCCCAGTCTGCCATTCAGCATATTGATGTTAGGCTGAGCCATCTTCTAGTCTCAGATGAGAATATCTTTCAGAGTAGTTAAGGGTAGATTTATACACTATCCATTAGAAACAGATTTCTCCAATATTTTTATATGAAATATTCTAGTCTATGAAAGTTACTTATAGGTAGGTTATTTTCAAATCTTTATCTTCAGTCCATGTCCTAGTTCTAAACTCCAGACTTGCATCTAACTGGCTTCTGGACATCTCTACTTGGATGTCCCATTCACATCTTAAATTCATCCCAAACTTAACTTTCATCTCACCCCACCCCTGACTCATAGAATATCTACTATGACCTCTATCTTAGTGAACAGCACCATCTTTAAACTAATAATTCAAGTCAGAAAAGTACTAGTAGTAAGCCCTAATTTCTCCCTTTTCCTTGTTACCACATCTAATCAGGCTAAACTCAGTTGATTTCACCTATTAAATTTCTCCATCCTATCCTCTTATTTTGGTCCCCTGCTCCGGCCGTACAGAATAGATCAGAGTACAGGTTTTAAGCCCATTATCACCTGGATTTGAATCCCACTTTTGTTACTTCTTTGGTGGGCACATTTTTTTGGAGGGCACAGCTGTCTAAGCTTTCTTAATCTGTGAGACAGAGACAGCATCTACTTCACAGGTTGAATAACAGGGATTAAATTAGATCATATATGTAAAGTGTTGATATAATTGCGGACACACAGTAAAGTTCTGGTAAATGGTAACTATTATGAAATAGAGACTTCATCCTTTTTGCTAAGAATATTTTATCAGTATCCCTGGATACATTCTTGCCTCTTCTCTGTTTTCTATTCTACATACTATGACTAGAGCAAACTTTCTACAATTCAAATCCTTCTATATTATTCACCCAAAAAAGTTTTGTATGATAAATAAGTCCTTGCGTCACTTACCCATTTATTTACCCCATCTCAAACTGTACTCCTTCTTAGCCCATTTTACCAATAGGTGCACTATCCACTTTATCCATCCACCTATTGGAAATTAGCATTTATCAATTAAAGACTCATCTTAAAACTGTCTCTTCTCTGACACTTCCCACTCCAAATAGAGTTGACTCCTTCCTTAATTCCATCACTGTTTTCTGAAGTATGAAACATATATGTTTCTATTATAGGTTTAATTATACTGTATTGGCATTATTTGTCCATAAATCTGTCTTCCTGGCCAGAATGTTCTGTGGTGTTCAAGGCTGCCTTGAAGAAGAGACTGTAATTAAGAGAATGTTTTAATTATTGTTTTCTCCCAAGAGTTTAGTCCAGTGATGTATTAGTTGTCTATTGCTGCCATCACAAATTTCTACAAATATAAAAACTTAAAGCAATGCAAATTTACTATCTTACAATTCTATAGGTCAGCAATCTGGTATGCGTCTCATTGAGCTAAAATCAAGGCATTGGCAGGGCTTCCTTTCCAGAGGCTCCAGGAAAGAATTATTTTATCTATTCAGGTTGTTGGCAGAATTCAGTTCCTTGCAGTTATATGACTTAGGTTCCCATTTCCTTGCTGACTGTCCACTGGGATTCTTCCAGAGTCTAGGGTCTGCCTGCACACCTCGGCTTGTGCCTCACTTCCTTAATCTTCAAAGCCAGTGATAGCACAGTCTTGCTGAGTGTGTCCTGACTATTCTTGTATCTTGTTTTCCAGTTTTAAGGACACATGTGATGAGATCGAGCCCACCTGGAATTTCCAGGATAATCTCACTATTGTAAGAATTCTAGTCTTTCATCTTAATCACATCTGCAAAGTCTCCTTTGTCATATAATGTAGTATATTTATAGGTTTCAAGGTTAAGGTGTAGACATATTTGGGGGACCATTATTCGCCCTATCAAAAGAGGCTAGCATATTTTAGATGCTCAATAAATAGCACTTTTTGAATGACAGAATAAATGTATGCAGAGGTATTTAGGTCTTTTGAGTTTATTAGATCATTTTATAGGGCCATAGATAAATTAGACAATTTGATATCCTTATCTGATTTATTTACTATAACTTTTTATAAGAATCCTAAATATCATGTTTGCTAGATCTTTGCCTTTCATGGGACCACGCAAATGAATTATAACCAAATAGACCAAATGAATCTCTCTATAATCTCTGATTTACCATAAATCATAAACATTATTAACAAAGGCTACATGAAGCCAGCAAGAGTCTCTTGCTCTGTCCTTTTTGTGACTACTTATAGAAAGATTTATCATTTGTACGAAGTTAACACGAACTCATACATTTATTCTAAATGCATTTGAGCGTCTATGTGTGCCAATCTTTGTGAAAGATGGTAGTAAAGAGTGGTTAATAACACATGGCCCCTTCCTTATAAGGCTTACAGAGTAACTGGGAGACAGATAACTAAAAAAGTAATTACATCTGTAGGATGAACAGACAAGTAAAAAACAAGTTTTGGGATACAAAGATAATAAACGTGTTGTACTCTCAGACAATCTCTTTCCTCAAGGAGATAATATTACAGCCTGGTCAGGAATACAAATATATGGACAAATATTGTCACTACAGTGTAATTAAACCAGTAATAGACGTATCTCCAAGTTACAGCGATGCATTAAGGAGGAAGAGTCTTGGAGTGAGTTTCAAAGGAGAAGATGGAGGAGGATGGTTTCAATGGTGGAAGAGGAGGAGGGTTTCAAAGAAGAGAAGATTTTAAGCTGTGTTTCAAGGAATAACGAGGACTTTTCAAGATAGACATACAGGGGACAGAGTGGGGAGGATTTCTAGAGAGAAGGGGAAAATTTAGGAACTTCTTTCAGTGTGAGAGGAGAGAGGGTCAGGAATAGATTTGTGGATAGAGGGTCAGCTTAGCTGAGACCCAGAGGATGAGTACATGCTTGTTTGGTTAAGGGGAGAGTGTAGGAGAAAGGAATTTTCCAGGCAGGGAGAATGGCACATATAAAGGCCTGGAGGATGGTGAGAATGGGTATCAAGTTTGAGGAGCTGAGAAAAGTTCAGAGTGACCACAGCATAAAAAGTGAGGAATGGGGAAGAAATGATACTAGAGAAGTAGTCATAAACTAGATCAAGAAGGAATGTTAAGTCCATGAAGGAGTCTGGATTTTATTGGAAGAACCATGGAAAGCCATTTGTGCATTTTAAACAGGGAAGTGAGATAACACATTTTCATCTTGCTTAACTCCATTATCCTTTGACTAACTGAATTAGCTGGTAGTTCTGCCACCCCCATGCTGGAACTAATCTATTCTTTCTATATCAAGAGATTCTTCTTCTATCCATCCTCTCAATTCTCTTTTTTCCTACAACAAACAGAACATGCAGGATTCTTGGGAAAGCTTCGCTGTTGCTCTTCTTGTCTACAAAAATCACACCTGAGGGAAGTATTAAACTTGTCTGGGATCAATATCAGATTGGGTTGAGCAGACTTTGTTCCCTCAAGCTCGTCCTGTCTCTGGCAAGCTGTGGACAATTTCCTATGGCTCTGCATCTGAGAGAATGAGAGGAAAACCTCCACATATAAAAATGATGCAGGGATACTGTTATCATATCCAAGTTGGGGATGCAATGGGAGAAATAAAATAGCATGTAAGTTAGCATTTTGAAAACTTAAGTAAGAAGGAGATTGGAAATAAAGTTCCTGGAGGCAAAATTCTGTGTGATATGGCTTGTTCTTATAGTGATTGCACATTTGTGGCAGTCCATTACCGTTAAATGAGAAGAAAAACCTAACAGGTACTTAGGCTTGGTGTTCAAAACATGAGTTTGAGGACGTGGGCAGTCTATATGTCTGTGAGAGAATAGAGAGGCACTAATGCCTAAAAGTCAAGAAAGAAAAGAGAAAGCAAAACCTTGGAAGCTAAAATCCAATATTTTAAAAGAAAGATGCTCCAGGCATCAGAGAAATGAGACCTATCTTACTTGTAAGGGTTTCTGATTCACCTTTTGTTCTTGAAACTAAATGACTGGAAGAATTTATAAAACTTATGATAGGGGTTCTGAGGAGAGAAGTAGGGGTGGGAATGGGGAAAGATATTGAGGTCATGTTTGATCTTTAAGCTGGAAAAAAAAAGAGTCCTTTCCATGTCCTTGTCCTTCATGACTTCTCTAGTGCCTCCCCTGATATTTATAAAGACAAAAAGAAGGCAGAAGGGCCATAAGAGCCTTTTCAGAGGCAGTAACTTTTAAATATGTAGTTATTCTATAAAATAATTGACACAGGCGATTAAATTTCTTATTACAAGATATAAACATGCTGCATGTTAGATTCAAGAACATATTATCCCCCTCACAGAGCTTAAAACTGTGTAGTTATTTTCTGATGCTTTAATGGATATATTCTAATTACTTATATATGAGAGAAAAGAGGGGAAGAAAGAAGAAAGGACTCTCTCTATACAAGGTGTAAATAATAAAAGTATAGACCAGGGAGTAGAGAAGGAAAGACGGAGTAAGAAGAGAAATTGTAGAAAGATAGGAGAGTGGTAGGTGTACACAGTTGGAATAACTTAATTCCTCTGTGCCCTAGAACAGTTCAGCACCTAGTCGAACTAGTTGGAATAATTGGAAATCATATCCAATTTCAACCTTGAGAAATGAAGTGGGCAATGATGAACTGGCCCTTAATGCCACGAGTTGTATGATGAACTGGCCCTCAATGCCATGAGCTGTGGAATTCTTCCTGAGCAAGAACACTGTGCCAAAGCATTCCAGGGTTTATCATGGAGGTATGGCGCCATGGAAGTGAGAAGTTGGTATGCTAGGCCATCTGGTGAGATGCAACTTGTCAATTTCCCAGATGGTTTGTGAAAAGAGAGAGACTTGATATTGAACTGAGATCAGCATATGAAAAGAGCCATGAAATCACAAACTTAAAACCCATTTTTTCCATATAGTATTTTGAAAACTTCATTAAGGAAATTTGTTTTATATAACCTGAAAGATCGCATATAAAAGTTTTAATTTATAATATATAGAACCATTTCAGTAATATATACCATATTTGCTTTCACCTCTTTTAATAGGTGTCAATCTTAAGTTACTGAGTTAGGAGAAAGAAACTGATATTATTTTCACTGACTTATTTGCATATATCCAAGTTTTATAAGATTTCTGTAGAAGGAGGTCTGGTAGAATTTGACTATTCGGAATTGATTCTTTGGAAAAGCATGCTTTAAAAAGCCAGTGCCACGTTTGGAAATACGTCGTATTACTTTAAGATGATCTTTGCCTAATTTAAATTTCCAAATAAATGTAGTTTAGAACAATTTGCATGATGCTCACTAATGATTCTGAAAATGATGTAATCCTTAAGCATTACACACAGTATGACATATTCCTCATCTTCCTGTAACTCTGGGATTTTTAACACTAACATTTTAATATTAACAATATTCAAACACGTTGAAATCGTGCAAATTTCTTATTATTATTTCCCGTTTTTTTCAAGACACAATGCCTAATTTTTATATTTACCCTCTATTTTAGTTAGAACATGATAATGATTATATAGACTCACATAAAAATTCTCCTTCCATTTATAATGTGATCATATGAACAATAAAACCTTTTTTAATTTTAATTTTGAATTCATGTTTAAAATGGTTACTTATTTGGGAGATGTAATGTAAAATACAAATAATTTGGAGACAAATAGGACTTTTAATAATTTGTAATAGCTCAACTGCTGAGGAATTTAGACATAAATATCTGGGGCAGAGTATCAAATATAAATAAGCTTTTGACCTTGTATCTATTTTCACATTCAATTAAGATGTCAAAATTTTATAAAGGTCATAAAACAGAATGTATTTAAGACAGGTTTGTTTGTGTGTGTTTTTTTTTTGAGGAAGATTAGCCCTGAGCTAACATCCGTGCCCATCTTCCTCTATTTTATATGTGGGATGTCTGCCACAGCATGGCTTGATAAGTGGTGCATAGGTCTGTGCCCAGGATCCAAACCAGTGAACCCTGGGCTGCCAAATTGGAGCAAGAGAACTTCATTGCTACGTCACCAGGCCGGCCCCTAAGACAGGTTTTTCTCTTTCTTGTCAGTTAGGTTGTCTGTGTTTGATTATCTTCCTGCATGCTACCAAGCATTTGATTATTTCACTTCCACCAGTTTATTCAACTTGACTGGAAAGGAGACAAGGTAAATGAGAGGAAGATCAAATTAGATAAGTGATTTTTGCTACTGTTAATGTAAGGAGTAGAGGGGAGATCCCAGCCTCTGTCTAAATAGAATTCAGACGTGCTTGAAAATTTAGTGGGACAGGAATTCCAGAAATCTATTGGCTCACAGCTGACAAGCTCCAAGGGGGAAAAACAAAACATAAAACTGAAGCTTGACCCTCTAAGAAAGCCTTAGTTCTCAAGTGGAGGGACAATTTTGAACGCATCAGGAAAGGTGTTGGGGTTGGCACTGGTAGTACCTGGTGGATTGGGGGGGTTGTCAATTAGGGGGATGTAGGACCTGGAAGGGCAGAGGGGGTACCCAGAAGAACTGGGGTGCCATAGCAAATGCCTTCCTAGACAGTGTGAGAAATACCTGAGTGGGTACTTTACAGGAAGAAGGCTGATGCTTCATGTGTTTGATGGGGCCAACTCCTTTATAATTGGAGTTAATATTGTAAATATACCCATTTACACCCACAGATGAGTGAAACCTGAGGAAACAGTGAATGATTAACACAGTATTTGGCATATGCTTGTTGTTCAATAAATGTTCATTGGAAGAATGAGTGAACTATGGTTGAACATATACGAAAGATGATTAGTGATCACAGATAAAAATACTGCGTGATAGAATGCTTGACAGTATTATATGTATGAAGTTAGGTGAAAAATCATTTTTATGGGAATTATCTGATCAGTAGATAAGAGATAGAGCCGATGAAAATATTTTGCCATTAGACATAAATATTTAATAAATTTTATATATTAAATCATTCTAGTCATATAATCAAGCCACGATTATAGGGGACTCGAAGTTAACTTGAGTATGGCAAACTTTACTTTTTAAAAAGAAAAAGAATCTACTACAGTATTAATTATGGCCCTTCATGACACACTGCACACATGAACCGATGGACTTAACGTGGCAAAAGAAAACACCTCTATACCACAGCACATGAAACAAGAGATGCAATCATTTTAAATAAGATAATATCATACATTTAAATTGTGCTTTACAGGTTACCAAGTGCTTTCACAGATTATCTCATTTAGACTGCACTGTAATCCCAGGAGACAGAAGTGATTGTGATTCTCATTTCTACAGAGAGGTGAAGTGACTGAGTGATTGTGGGCAAGTAATCTCTTCTCTGCTGCCTTGTTTCACTGATAACTGTAACTTTTTTTTTTAATCAGGTACTTGGTTTTCTCTAACCTGAGGCATATGCTACATTTTATTAAATATCTATGAAAAAATGAGAAAATATGCTCATTCAAAAATTCTTCCCAGCCATCATCGTGCTTCAAAGTGATAGAAATCTATAAAGACAGTACACTTTTAATAATAGTACAGCACATTTTGTCATGAGCAGCCTGTTCCTTCAAAAATTATCATGAAACAGATTGAGAGCTAAATAGGAAATGCTGAGCTCTCTGGTTAAAACAGAGCTCTCTTTTCATTCAGATCAAATCTAGATGGATGAGACAGAATAAATGGATGAACAATTATTCTATTTTTTTTTTCAGTCATGCTAGTACACTTCCCAGCTCAAGGTTCAGAAAATTTACAGAGGGGGTAGTATGGCATAGTGTGTTCAGCTAATATCTTTCTCAGCAGGACATATTCTAAAGAGGTAATAGTCATTTTCTGGGGCCTTCCTTCTATGATGCATCATCATTTTTATAACTTTCATATACAGAGTTTAGTGTCTCATGAACAAAGAGAAGAATTTAAAAAAGGAAAAATAACATACCCTTGGGCAAATGAAGTAAGCTCCTTAAAATTGTATTGACAGCTAATGCTGTTCTTCACATCTTTTTTCAGATACTCTAGTAAATTAAATAAAAAGAAGAGAAAAACAAACAAAACTCTTATCTTCAGGTATGCTTTTTCTTTGCAAAACTAATTTCACAGAACAGTCAGATATTAATAATGGGCCTCTTGGGGATGTAATTTTTTATGCGACTTGACATGCAAGTCATGAGTAATTAATTATGTCTTCTATTTACACTTTGTCAGATAAGAGTATTAAACAGAAGAGCTGAGAGAAACACAGAACACTACCATTAATCTGTTTAATTTGCAAATCTAATGCAATCAAAAGGAAGACATTAGTGTTAAAATTGTTTTTGTCCAGGTGGAATCTTTCACGGAGGGAAAGGCCTGTCTGAGGTGTAAATGTCGCACAAAAGCAGCCACAAAATCTCATGTAGGCTTCTAAACCCAGGGCAGAATTCTTCCTGGGTGTTTATATCAACTGTAAAAACTCTGGACATACAGAAATTGAAAGCCTGGGTTCTCTGGGTCAGCACGTTACATTACATTCAGCTCTATGCAATTATCTAGCAAAGTGCAGAAGCCCCAGATCCATTAAACTGAAGAAAGTGACAAGCAAAGGTATAAACTTGACACTTGTGAATTTATAGGAATCCTCTGACAGACAGCAGGCTTTGTTTGGTCTGGGAACTTGTTACTGGCACATTGATTGACAGAAAGGAGAAACTGCAAAACAGATTTTGGATGAGCAGGAACTAACTGTCTCCAGGACTGTCCAAATGACAGTCTCAGTCAAGGACTTAGAAACTGATAAAGTCACCTGCGTCTCAGGATATTTCTACAGCAAGAGGAAGAGGCAGAAGGTGTGAGTTAGTGAATGGGGAAATAAATGCTATGTCAGAGTTTTCACACAAAACGATATGGTTTACTGCTCACGGGGTCTATGGTCAAACAGACCAGAGTTTAATTCCTCACTCCTTCAGTACCTTTCTGAAACTCAGTTTCCCCAATACTGAAATAACGATAATGACATACAGGTGTATATAAGCATGGAATGAGATCATGGATGTAAAGTCCTCGATAAACAGCAGCCACTCAATAAATAGTGGTGATCACCGGTATCGTCACCATCATTTCAGTAAGGCAGTTTGGAAGAACTTATCTTCCAGTTTCTGCCTGAATTACTTGGATCTGCTATTTCCTTCGGGACATACCTTATATTCAAATGTGGCACTATTGGTAGGATCTTTTTTTTTTTTTCCTTCTCTGCTTTTTCTCCCCAAATCCCCCCAGCACATAGTTGTATATCTTAGTTGTGGGTCTTTCTAGTTGTGGCATGTGGGACGCCGCCTCAACATGGCCTGACAAGCAGTGCCATGTCAGCGTCCAGGATCTGAACCAGCGAAACCCTGGGACACCGAAGCAGAGCATGCTAACCTAACCACTTGGCCCCGGGGCTGGCCCCAATTGGTAGGATCTTGATTGCTGAGTTGGTAGCACGTTTATGGATATAACAGAAAGGTCTAGATCCTCGAATTAGTTTTGGGTGGCCAAATGCAATTTTAACTTGTTTTAAACAAAGTATAAAACTGTAGAAGAGATTCTACAAGGATGAGGGCATTGATATGTGAATTATAACTGCTATAATAAACATGGCAATGTTTTAGTCACATGCAGAGGATGCGAATTTGAAAGTATGCTGACAGTTACAACTTGTCTCCGAAAAAAATCCATTTCTTTTCCATTTATCTCTAAGAGTGCATACAGATTAATGCATGAACAACAGGATCCAGGGGAATTTAAGTCTGGGGACTAATTTACTGAACTACCCAAGCAACAAAGGATTATTTTATCTAATTAAGACAGAGCACACGTATTTAGAATTAAGCATTTGCATTTAACAGCAAATTCAGAATTATAAAAGCAATTAAAGCTAAAATGAGGTATGATAATTTTTTTCCTGCATACCACCACTGAGCTAAAGCTCATTTTAATGTTTGCCTTAGTAGCATTATTGAACATAAGGTGATGAATAGAAGCTCATGGCTGGGCAAAACTACCTTCTCAATCTCACTTCCAACCACTCATCTTCCGCACCCGAATCCATCTTTCCTGTTTACTAAAGCCTCCTAAACATAACTTGAATTTTCTCACATTCCTTCTTTTTTCCCCCTGTTCTCCAAACTGGAATGTCTCCCTTAACCTAGTTGATCTATCTGAACTCTATCAGACAAGATGCAGCTTAAAAATGTGTCTTCCTTCCTGAAACCAGTGCTCCTTCAGCCTAAATGCTCTCTCCCTCCATCTGAACGCAAGGGCACTTAGCTGAATAGAGTTCTGTCTCATTCATTTGCAAATTAATATATTACTACTTCAGGCTTCTCTTACAATAGTAAGTCATATACTATCTTTTAACTTGTTACATGTTTATTTTCCTTTATATGACACACTTATTGAGGGTATAACTTTGTTTCATACTCTTAAAAATGATGAATACAGTGCCTTGCTTATATGTCTAGTTTAACACGTTTGGTGATTGACTAGTTGACATATTTAAACATCTATTCACATTCATATATCTTCTATTCATCATCCCTGTTTTACTCAAGCTTTGTAAGCTCGTCTTACGCTTTCTATTTCATTCTAATTTATTGATATTATTTCCAAATATGCTACTTAATAATTGCTAAAAGAATGGAAGAATGACATTACTTCATCAGTCAATAAGGTATTTTGTCCTTACCTTCCACAATGGTAATGACCATGACTCCATTTTTAACTGATTCTCTGATGAGTAATTAAAATCTTGTCTTTAACACTGGTGGTAAGGGAATTACGAACGGGAATGCCTTAACATTTAATCCTTTCCAGAACTCAGTAGATAAATCTCATAAGAACATAGTTCAACATGCAATCTTCCTCATAATGCATTTGAGTTGGCAGCTAAATGGTTTTATTCAGGTCCTTGTGTGTTTTCCTGAATTTTTTCACATTTGTTTGGATATCCTTACTTTCCCTGCAAATGTAATTCATGTCTTTCAGAGACAGTCCTCCTGAGAAAGAGGCTATATCTGTCAACTAGTCAGTTAAAATACTTAGCAGAGTGTCATGCACAAAAATAAAACATAACTAAGCAAGGTAAAATAAACAATAGCTTTATCCTTTTTATTTGAGATAATTATAGATTTATAGGACGTTATAAAGAAATGTACAGAAAGGTCCCATGCAGCCTTCACCCTGCCTCCAGTCAATGTCGACATGTTGCATAGCAAAACAAGAAAATATCCAAAACCAGGAAATATCCAAACTACAAAATTGACATTGGTACAATCCATAGAATTTATTCAGATTTCACCAGTTATATATGTGCTTACTTGTGTATGTGTATGTATAGATCTTTAAACTTTTATCACACATATAACTTCATGTAACTACTACCACGATCAAGATACACGCTGTTCCATTATCACAAACCCCCTCAAGTTTCCCCTTTATAGCCATATACACCTCCTCCCTCCCCTACTCAATCTCTAATCCTTGGCAACCATGAATTTATTCTCCCTCTCCATAATTTTATTTCAAGGGTGTTATATAAATGCAATCATATAGTATGCAACCTTTTGAGATTGACTTTTTTCACTCAACCTAATTTTCTTGAGGTTCATTCAAGTTGCTGTGTGTATCAATAGTTCATTTCTTTTCATTCCTGAGTAGTATTACATGGTATGAGAGCACCACAGTTTATTTAACCATTCACTTAGTGAAGGACATCATGGTTATTTTCAGCATTTGGCTAGTTCCAAAAAAGCTGCTGTGCACAATTTCTGCACAGGTTTTAGTTTTTGATGAAAATAATCACAATTCCTCTTATATGGCTAATGCATCTTGTTTGGAGCAGAGGTTTTCAGAGATGGGTGAGGAGCTAGTGACTAAATACTGCATCAAACATGTTTGTTAGTATATTCAGGAAGGAGTAACCAGCTGTCCTCATTTTCCCAGAACAGGTCGATTTATGTCTGCTGTCCTGGCATAATGATCCCTTCACTCTGGAAAGTGCCCTGGTTGGTGTAATAAATTACATAATCACTCTGATTCAGATTACTTAAAGATTCCCAGCATCCCTAGTAGGCCTGCTCAGCTATGATGGAATTGAATTTTAGTAGATTGCTGATTTGTAACCTTTCTGAGTACCTGTGAAGTGACTCTCAGGAGTCTGAAAATGAGATAGTCTTCTTGCAGTGAAAGGCAGTCTTGCTGAAGACTCTATTTTTCCTACCTCCTCCTTTTCTGCTATAAAATGTTTCTTTTTGTGAGACAGTTTTATGGTTGGAGACAGCTCCCACGTTTTGGCTCCACAACTGGAGAGGAGAGTCCTCTTCCCCACCTTGCCAGTTTGAAAACTATTGCAGGTATAGATCCTGATAAGTCTGGCTTAGATCACATGCCAATCTCAAAGACAGTGGTCAGTGAGGTGCAGTCCCCAAATGGGCTCAGCTTGGGTCAGGTGCTCATCCCTGGACTGATCACTCTGTCCAGGGTAATGAGGTCAAGTAGAAGGATGGTATCCCCCTTTCAGAACATCCAGATCAAAAAGGAGGAGTTTTCCTTTAAGGATAGCAGGTCGGGGAGAAGATGGCAGACTTGGCCACTGGAAGAATGGTGACCTGGGCAACCACTGTAATTTGTGTCTTCTATGAAGAGGTCAGTAAACTGCCAGATGCCATACGGTTAGCAAGGAGCACAGGCAGAGTTCAATCCTATATCTTTTTTGACTAGAAAGCCTATATTCTTAATTTTTGTATGCACAATATCTAGCTGTGGAGAAATGGGAAATAAATTCCTCTCAATATAAAGCTCTGAAGTTTTTCTATGTGATTAATTCTCAAGTAGTCACACTAATGGGAGGCAGACGTATAGGTGATGGTCCCGAACACTTCATGGTCATAATCAGCATGTGTGATCATCCATGTCCTTAACTGATGCAAATACAACTTGGAATTGAATACAACTGACGCACAGACCTATGGATTAATGTCCTAAATTGCAAAGGACTAAAAATGCTCTAGTCTTGAAAAAATTATACTAACACATTTAAATGAAAGGAGTATGCTAAAATAGTAGGACAATTTGATACTGTTTTTTTTTTTTTACAGACCCACTCAGATACACAGACATGGAAAAAAATTTGGAAGGATATATTCCCAGATGGTAGTTATTTTTGAATGGAGTGTGTAGGAATGACTACTTTCTTCTTTTTCTGGCTGTTGTACTTTATACATTTTCCACAGTGAACATGTATTAGTTTTCAAATTCTTAATCCATTATTATAAAATTCTTGTGTATGGTGATGCACACCTCATTCACATTTACTCAAAGCTTTCACATTAAGAACTCCCCTACTTCAGAACCACAAGAAGCCACATAGTAGAAAGGCTAATTGAAGGCTCAGCACAGCAACAAGAATTTCAAAAGAAAGAGTCTCATTAGGGTCCCAATTAGCATTCAAAAAAGTAAATAAAAAGATGTTGCAGCAATCAGATGGAAAAAGACTTTAAGATACAGCTTTTTGTTAGTTGCAAATATACAAAAAATGAATTCAAGGAAGTAAACTGGCTCAAGAATAGAGTGGCTGATTTTTAGCAGATTTAACAGTTTTAGCTAATTAAAACGAAACAACTGATAAGTTGTTTCTAGTATTAAGTCCATAGTACTTAATTCTAAGTCCTCGCAAACATTTTAGCATGGTTTTTACAATACCAGAATCTCTATGTTACAAATCCCAAGTACCTAAGCATTTTGAGTGAGGCCTGTAGTTATTTCTGACAGACTAATTGCAGAGGAAATTCCCCATGATGATGCAAAATAAACTCGGCCACATCTGAACACTTTATTTATATGTAAATAATTATTGAACCAATACATTTCATAATAACCTGGTTTTTTCTATAATACTTTACGGGAAGACCACATGACTCACTGTTTAATAATACATTACAGACAACACACAATTCCCTTGGCTTTTTATTATTCACCTTATTAATCAACTTAACATTCAGAAACTTTAGAAGCCAATGTTTCTCCCCAGATAAAATCTAGGAATTTTAAGTACATCCAAGTAATAAAGTATTTCGTATGGTAATGATGTTGGCACTTGTTGCAAATACGATGCTTATACGTTGTGGTATTTGACAAGAACACTCCCATTTTTATGATTACACTTTAGCTTTCAGGACAATGTCAAAGTAAATAGAAATCCCATAGCAATATTAATAGAATGTCTATTTTTTGTACCACCAACTCAGCTTAAATAGGAAATTCCTGGTTTATCTGAGAGAACAATGATATATGACAACTCAGAGACGGCGACTTGTATAAATGAGTTCTTCGAGATTTCCAGAAATTTTGATTTGATATTAAAAAAATGAGATTATTAAACTTAAGAAAAATATTTTATTAAATCACAGAGTTATTAATGTTATTTTTATACTCTCCAGATGCACTTCTTATCATAAATTCATGGGGGGGAATTCCTTTTGACCATGTCTGTGAGTGTGTAAATAATGTGATCACAATTTTTCCCCTATTTTTGGCTCTAAAAGATATATTGATTTATCAACAGATAAAAACAAAGTTAAAGTCACAGAAAAAAATTACAGCTAACCCAAACTTTCACATTTTACCAGTACAGTAGCAGACTATGGGTATAGATTAGTATATTACAAGATAATGCAATATCTTTTAATTCTCTAGTGAAATACTGAGCATCTCCATTCTGATTCTGCTCCCTCCCCAAACCCCACTCAGCACCGCCTGCCTGATAGACTCTCCTTCCTAGTTTATCTCACTGCATCGGCTCTATTCCGTGCACTTGCATGTTTGCATCCTGTTCTTTCTATGTCTTCAGCCTGCCCCATAACTTCTGTTTGATCTTTCTCTCCCCATTTATTCTTTCAGCACTCATCCATTTATTCAGCAAGTATTTACTGAGCATCTAACATGGGTCAGGCACTACTCCAGCAGCTGGGAATATAGCAGTGAACAAAATGGATAAAGTCCTTGATCCCATGGAACCTACAAGCATTCCAATGCAGGCGGTAAGTAATAATAAAGACCCAATATAATGTCATGTAGTGAGTGGTACATTCTCTCAAGAAAACAAAACTGTGTAAAAGTGGTAAACTTTTAGAGTGATGGGGTGATTTCAGATTGACGGCTCAGGAAAGATGTTGAGGAAACGCCATTTGAGTAGAGCTTGGAACAAAATAAAATCTGCATTTACAGAATACATATTATGTACAGTGCATTCAACCCCTGATCATGGTTCATCATGGGACCCCACTGGGAAGAATGAGAATTGTCGTCTACCCAACTGGCTATTGTGGCCATGAAGAGAAGAAATGGTAATGAGCAGAAAATTTGGGCCAGTGTAAACAGTTTAAAGTGATGTTATGGAGGGCTAAGAACAGGACAGAAAGATGACAAGGTTCTCACATTTTATCTTTGTAACCCATCAGGTCTGTTAGCAAAGCAGTTATTCATAGCATAAAGGAAAGCAGGAACAGTCACAACATAGTGCTCTACTAAAATGAAACAGAGATAGAACTAATGTGTTAAAGCTACAATCAGAAACAGTTCATCTCAAGACCAAACCAAACTAAACAACAAAATGGTTGTTCGAGAATCGAACAGCCACTTCTCAACTGACAGTAATTTCACCATTTATGACCAATTAGCAGTAATGTTAGAGACAAAATCTAAGCACAAGCTTAAGTTTTGACCTAGATGATCTTTGAAGAGTATAGTTTTATGATTCGATGAAATATACTGAACGAAATACATAGTTCTCTTAAGTTACATATTAAGAGAATGATATTGGGAAATAGGGTTGAAATAAATTTTCTTTCTTTTTTTTTTGGTGAGGAAGATTGGCCCTGAGCTAACACCTGTTGCCAATCTTCCTCCTTTTGCTTGAGGAAGAGTGGCTTTGAGCTAACATCTGTGCCCATCTTCCTCTATTTTGTATGTGGGACACCACCACAGCATGGCTTGATGAGTGGTGTATGTCCATGCCTGGGATCTGAACCTGTGAGACCTGGGCCACTGAAGTGGAGCATGCAAGCTTAACCACTATTCCACTGGGCTAATCCCGAATTTTCCATCTTTTTAATAGTCAAAAGCCAAACAAACTTTTTGTATGTACAATTACCAAATCCAAAGTTAGCACAATTCATAAAATAAGGACAATATGTTCTTTTTTTCTTCCAAGAGAGTTTCCTGAAAATCACTCCTTCATAGGAAAGTGGCAATGTTTGCTCTCCTTCACACAAATTCTTCCCTTTCTGAGGTTTAAATTATAATTGATCTTGCTGCTATGTTTTCCTTATCACTAAGGTTACATTTTTTTGTTTAAAAAAAGAAGCCTCTAGTGTACAAGCATACATATTGCTTCTTAGAGTGTATTCACTATTCCCATGAACTATTTTTAGAAAAAAGTATTCTATAATCAAACTTGGGAAATGCTGCACACTATATATTCTTTATGGAAGACACAGTGCATATTAACTTACTAAGGCTCTGAAAAATTCTCGTATACACACACAAAATAAATGAATTAATACTAGTTTAAACAGAGTTAAACGATTTGCCAAATTCATGTCACCACAGAAGTGCTTATTTTTAATAATATCTGTTAACATCGTAAGTCTCTAATGTTCCGTGGAGCACATTTTGGAAGATGCTGCTCTATACACATTTGATTGTTCAACCTCTTTGACTTTGCTTTGCCTATTTTTACTGTCCTAGTTCTTTCTTCCTTCCTCTTTTTATTTTTGTTTATAACACTTACTGTGTGCTGACTGTATTCTAGGCACTGTTTAAAGTCCTTTATGCTCATGATCTCACTTATTCCTGACAATAATACCCTAAAATAAATACAATAGATCACCAAAGGGGTCCCAGAGAGGTGAAATAACTTTCCCCACATCCTTCTGCTGGTTAGTGGCATAGTCGAGAGAGCCAAGATTGAAATCAGGTCTCTCTGACCTGACACCTATACTCTCAGCAATAAGTGGCCAGTTCTTTACTCTTCAACCCCCAGAAACAATACTTCTTCCAAGCTCCACAGTGACCAACAGCCTACCTATTTCCTGATCTAAAGATATTTCCTGGATCTTAGTTTATAGGACCTCTCTGTTGCATTAGAAACTGTTGGCCAATCCCTCCCACTTGAAATTTCCTAGACCCTGGGTTTCCTTGATTCTGATTTCCTCTTATACTTCTCTTGTTGTTCCTTCTTCATCTCCTTAGGTTCCTTATCAAATGTTAGTTCTCCTCAAGGCCCCATCATGGCCCACTACGCTTCTCTCCTTTGACCTCTGCTAGGACATCCCCATTCACATCTCCAGGCCTGACCTCTCCCCTAGATGCCCAAGTACTTGTTTTTTAGGAACTTGAAATTCAAGAGGTCTAGCACTGAACTCATCATGTCCTGTATCAGTAGGGGTCCTTGCAGGACACTCAGTGGAAATCCTAGAGAGTTTAATCAAGGGACTATTCATGAAAGTGTGGAGCAGATATAATGGCACTGAGTAGGGACAATAAAGTACCCAAGGATGAGCAGCAGTGAGAAGTTATTACCCTAAAGGGACAAGGAGAGGAAGCTGTTTCTGGAACTTGACCAGAATTTTGCCTTGTAAGAGGGGCTGGATTATAGGACTGGAAGAGGGAATGAAGCACTGCCCAACAGGGGCCAGCCAGGGTGGAGATTGGGGGAATAAGTGCTCCCATGTCTCTCTCCTACAGTAATCTTCTGCTAGTGCCTCATAATGGTCAGACTCTCTGCAGGATAGAGGGCAAGGGAGCTGAAGAAGCAGTCTCCATGGGGAAGCTTCATGGCTCTGAGCAGAGTGGAGAAGGAGGGTAGGTTGATCTGGAGGGGAATAGACACTACCCAGTACACTTGCTATCTTAAAGCTGCAATATCCTAGGCAAAGTTGTCAGTTACCTGCAAATTACCCTCGAGTCTTTTTCCTCAATTTCCCACACCTAACCAGTCTTTCAATTTATCTATTTTTGGCATTGTTCCTCTTCTTTTCATTCCTTTTTGCATCACCCTAATGTCAACATTTGTCGTCTCTTAATTGGACCATTACAATAACCTCCTAGAAATTTAACTGCGTCCAGGTCTGCTCCACCTTTGGGATAGCCTTTCTCACAGCCAAAAACTCTATCTAAAATGCAAACCTTATCCCATTAAGCCTTGATTAAACTCTTCAACAATCCTTTTCACCTAGAGAATAAAGGCCCTACTTTCTGGCACAGCATACATATAGGAGTCTCCCTGATCCGACTTCTATCACTTAATTTCCTTTTCTATATACTTGTTTTTTCCTAAATACTATGTTTTTGCAACATTGGGTCTTTGCTCATGCAATTTTATCTGCCTTTATGTCCATATTTTTTAGCCTAATTCATATCTGTGCTTCAGGACTCAGCTCAGGTGTCATCTTATAAGAAATCATTTCCCAAACCATGAGATATAGTTAGGTTTCTCTTGTCTAGCATCCCATATTTTCCTCTACTAAAAGAATGACAACAACAAACATGGCCATATTTTTATTTTATTTTATTTTTCTATGTCTATTTTTCCACCATGCCATATGTGAGTTTCAAGTGACTGTAATCTATTCCTGTACCTCCAATAACTATTATAATTCCTGGCACACAATAGATGCTCAATAAATGTTTGATTTAAGTGAATAGAATTAGGCAGTAAATCATTATCATGGAATCCTGAAAACAGACTTAGTATTGAAAGAAAAAAGTAACTTCTCAATGTGGCCATTCTGGCTTTGAGGAAAGACTGGCCAGCCAAGAAAATTTATAGAATGCTCTTTCAAGGAAACTAAAAGACAAGGAGAGATTAACCAGAAGTTAAACCCAGGATCAAAAAGCAGGAATTCTAGAGTTAATCAGAGTAGAATCCTGATTCAGAAAGTAAGGTACAAGCAGTTAGGAACCAGACCTCAGATAGGACACCAATATACAAAGGGCACTGAAGAGTCTGTGGAATTCCCTAACATTTGGTTTGTACATGCCAATCACAAGCTCCTATGGGTGAAAGCTAGAGGAAATCATGATCTGGAGCAGTACACAGGCCCAGAGTTGGTTTCTGGTGTGGATTAAAGGCAAAGAGAGCAGGGACAGAAATTTCTCTGTACTTGATGGGTCAATAGGAGATCAGAATGAAGGAACAGGATTAGGGGCCTGGTAGACTCATGATGATATTTTCTCACACATAAATCATCCATTTAAGAAAGCAAGTGGGCAGAAAGAGAAAAAATAAAAGTCTCAATTATCTGAAAAAAGTTAAATGAGAGGATAACAACAACAACAAAAAACCCAAAGCATTCATCATCTAATTCACATATACATTAGTAGTAAAAAATACAATTCTAAGTTTGGACCCCTACATTGTACATTGTAGGTAAACTACATCCATACTCTTTTTATTTGCTAGTAAAGGTATAAAAATTACCAGGTTCATTTTGTTTTAATTTACATTATGATAGGGATAGTTCTATTAGAAAAATGAACTGCATAGCATTCCTATTTAGGAGGAGTAGAAAAGCAAATAAATGAAGAGTATTCAATAAGGAAACATTTATTTGCATATAAATAGAAGAATGGCAATATATTTGTTTTCATCAAACTTTTCTCATTTGACTCTCTAATTTTCCCTATATTCATTTTCTCACAGAAATTACCATGATATCTATAATTTCTAACACAACTCTCAAACTGAGAGTTCTATTTCTAATTCTGATTCTATTTCTGAAATATTTTACCAAGCATATGTCATTTTTCTTTCTTTCATCTCAATTTTCTGACAAAATGGAAAGTAAAACCTTTTTTATAAGAAACCTCTATAACCTTGTTTCAAATATCTTCTTTTTGTTCGGTGGTTTTAATACATTCAGAAGTAAGAGGAGTTGGCCTTTTAGTTAACTAGAATGCCCAGGGAAAGCAGACATCTTTAACTGGAGAATTAGATTCTGAATGAACGAGTTGAGGGTGATTTTCTGACGCAGGGATAAGATATGGTTCTACTTACGGAAATCAATTTGAAGGCACCATGTTCAGAGGGAAAAAACTAAGGATCAGTACTCTGGAGACGTAGGACAAGCTCGTGAAGAGACAAGCTTACTAATTAGGCATAATTAGTGATCACAGGTTACATGAGAGATGTTTAGGAAGGTAATTCACATATTCTTCTGGATGGCTGTAGAAACAATATGGAAGCTGCTGGAGCCAAAAGCACCATGAGAGGAGAGGACAAGAGCCTTTGTGTTCTGCTTCCAGCTGTATCCCACCACACTCACCTTCTTTCTCATACTACTTATGCCATATTAACCTTGTTTTGGCCCCTCAAATCAGTGACACAAGTGCACATATTTATTTAAGCAGAAAGAGCTGATACCAATGGGTCTCTAAGGCCACCATAGAAGAGTTCTGTAAGGCACTGGGTTATGCCCCCAGATTAAACACCACCATAGATATAATCAAGATCAGGGTGTAGAAAAGGCTTCATCTCTTATGGGCAAAGTTATGGCAAAATATTAGAGAATTTCTATTAGAGGAATGCAGAAATTTTTGTCAGCTCTGGCTGGTAGTAGTCATAGAAGAAGGATGACATGGAAGAGGAAGTAAGACTATTACCTGGATATTTGGGCATTTTTCTGAAGTTATAGGTCACATAAAGAGGTAAGAAAAGTTATTTCTTCTAGTATTTCAACTCTACTTCTTAACTGGTGATGGTAACTAGCAGTTGAGGTAACATTGATGAATAAATGATCAATCAACAGTATTACTTTTTTGGAAAAAATAACATATTGGTATTTTGATTTATGATTTCAGTAAGTTCCTAATATAAGGGACTGGTAACAGTTTATTATTTTTTAGTGGCAATGATTGAATTGTAATTATAATAATTTAATTCACAAAGTGATAATTTTCTCATATTTTCCTTAAAGATGTGTTTGCAAGTCAACATTATGATATTTAACACTTCTCAGTGAAAAACTATATAATGCCAAAAATTTGAATCCTGTGTAATGAAGTTTCTGTTATATGCTTAATACCACATACCAAGGACGGTGGAAGACAAAAACCTACAATATACATGTCTTTATTTCAAAAATATTTACAACATATTTGAGTAATAAAGTGACTACACTAACTGTTTTCCGGTAAAGCTCATCAGTGCAGTGGGGCTATGCTTCTGAAAATGCAACAGCACTGGAACTGTGTACTTGAAGGCATTAAATTAGGAAGAAAATGAGAAATAAACATCTGTGGTCATTGCTGTTAAGTCTTCTATCAGGCCATGCTGCTACCAATCGCAATGGTTTATATAGATGCACCAACTGCATCCAAGACAAAAGCTCCTTTGCAAACCCTCCATAATCAGGCTGGAATTATATTTATGAGACTCAGTAGCCACTGTGCATGTATGTCTAAGTAGTTTTAAGTTGGACATTTAGATGCTATAAATAGTGCTATTAAAAATAAAAAATGACTCATTGTTTTTAATATTCATACAGATGAGGATTTTCTTATGGGCCAAAATGAGGCAGAGATATAATGCCATTTTTTTATTTTTTCATATAACAACAATCTTTTTCACAACAAAGAACAAAAACAACCAGATGGGAAATTATCACCCAATCCTCTGTAGAAGCCCAGCCCAGTGAACCTTCTCCAGCTTACTGGGGATGTCACATATAAAAGGGTCTCTCTAAAAGGCTGGCAACAACATTTACCAAAGACGTCAGTTGACAGAAGAGTTAATGGCGGCACACTTCATTGCCAGGAGGACGGTCTAGGCTGCTCCAGAAAGATGAAAAGATTGTGGTTTATTTGTCAACATTGTATAGTGTAGAATGTAGATGAAACCTCAACAAGGAAAGTGAAACTCCTTCTGTGGATGTGTGTGTGTGTGTGTGTGTGTGTGTGTGAGAGAGAGAGAGAGAGAGAGAGAGGGACAGGGAGATTGGAAAGGCTCAGAGGGCAAAGGAGAAAAAGAAAATGAGAGAGGGGCCACAAGGAAGTGGAGAAAGACAGATAGTCCTTGGCATGTGGATATTTCTCCCGAATAAGACTAGTATGGCCAGCTTCTTAATAATCATACTCTATAGAATTAAACATAAACCTCTTTTAGAAAATGTAATTAAGGCCCCTTTCAAATTTAATATCCTTTGATTATATATCAGGTAAGAGGAAAAATGGAAGGGAACAGAGAAAGGAGGTTAAGAAAGAAAGAATGATTCATGCCAAGCTATGAGTTTAGAGAAGCATTCCAGTTGACTACTAATGAGCACCATTTCAGGCAAGGCAGAATTGAAATTCCTATGATGTCATATTCTACAATGTGTATCTTAATTGACAAAACGCTGATATCCAGTGAACGGATAGAGGAAGAAATTTTCAGGGAGAAGTTTAGTAAAGATAGGAAGGTAAAAGAAGTTCCATTATTTTCACTGGAATTATGAGAAGGTGTACAAGAGGGAGACTCTCCAGAAAAATATTCCATTTACATTTGCATGTGGGTAGGAGATTTTGAGATTGGCAGGCTCCTAGTATAGTTGATAATAGTTATATATACTATCAATATTGATATGAAATTAAACATTTTCATAACTGACATTGTGCTTATGCAACATCAATTATGCAGTTATTAGCCTCATAACTTACAGTAGCTGATTTAGACAATCTGAGATGCCTGATTAAATGTGACCATCACTAAGCCATGGATAAGGAACAAAGCACAAAGCCTTCATAGCCAGGCACATTTAGGCTACCTCAGTGGAACTGGTTACATCCAACCATGATTCAAATTTTCGGGCTTCCCCATCACTTATATCCAGCTGTTTGTTTCTGATTTGTGGAAAAGACAAAACATAAATCAATCCTCATATTTGAGTTTCTCTAATTTTATGGCTTTTAGAAACTTTCATTTTTATATGGAGGATACTTGATATGCAGTAGTGAAAGATTTATCAACATAATAAGAACCACAGAAATTTATAGGGGGCTGGAGGAATGGTTTGTTTCTGACTCAGCACACACAGATCTTTTTAGATCTTATCATTCATATTCAATTGACAATCTGGTATTTAATAATGGAATTTGTTTCATGTTCCTATCACCACCTCCATGTTAGGTCTATTTTATTAACACTTGTTCAGGACCTTGAATGCAAAAGTATCTCCAAATTATAAAGAGATTATCTTATGTACCCCATTTACCATGTAATATACTATTCCCAGAATGTAAATGCATTACTCCCTGTGCCCAGTTTATCACTTTGAACATCTCTTGTCAACTGTAACAAAACAGAATTAAGTGAAATAGCATATGTGAAATTCCTGGAAGGCTGACTGGCACATAGTGGGTATTCAGTATATTCGGGATATATATCCTTCCTTCAGTATACTTTATATTAAGGTGACATAAAACTGCATTTACATAAAATAAAGAGTAATGATTTTCTTTACAAAATTATTTGTCCCATTACAATATTCACTTAAATGAAAAGATTTATCAATGTATTTACTATGTGATGCAGTTTACCATAGTTGACATTAATCTGCAAACGTGCAGGAATACACCTATTATGTGACACAGGGGGAGCCTCTATTATTGTCACTGAGAATACCATTATGCTATCATGCGACTGCATTTTCTCATTTCGATATCAAGTTTTGATTAGAACTTTTCCCACCTTCTTTGCATTTTAATTGCAGCACTCTACCCCCACTCCCAAACTCATCATTTGGCCATTTCTGTAAATCTCACCACTTACAAAGAATTCAAATAAAAACGTGCAGTTGTGCCAAAGGTTGGCTTTGGATCAGACGTCATACATGTAAATATTAGCTGTTACTTAGTAAAATGTGTATTAAAATGGATTCATGGCAAGTGTTGCGTAGACATAACAGTCACGACAGATTTTGACAAATAGAAAAATTAATAGAAAACAATACTTTTAATACATTTGTGGTGTGTGCTAAAAGAGCAACCTCCTAGAATGAAATCATATGACCAAGCTTACTATTTACCAGGTTTTAAATAAAAGTATTATTGGTAACTTAAGAAAAATGTAAAAACATATTAAATGTGATTTAGAATCTTATTTATGCACTCTTGCTGTTTCTCCCTGAAACTATTTTTCCTATTTTCCATTAAGATAAATGAAATATTTAAAATTGATGCTGCTTTCAATCCATTGGTCCTGTTCCACTATTTCCTTGTCAAGCATTCATAATTAATGATGTGTGTAAGCAAGAAGTGACTCTTTGATAAGAAATCATTTGCATCCATTAATGTTTCATCCATTTCTAAGGTAGGTATCACTGTGGTGCTGAAAGGATAGCTCCCGGTCACCTGTCGACACTCTTGAGTTTGCTTTGCCCAGAGGAGAAAGGAAGGACTAATGACAGAACTAAAGAACACCCACTGAAGACACGAGTGGTAGGAAATTACCTCATAATTTCACACCACTTTCTAAGAAACCATCTAGCTGAAATTTCTTTTGAAAATTTTATGTACAGTATAGTTGTCAAACTAGGATTTTTTTTTTTTTTTTTAAAGCAGTCTCTTTGCTTTTCATTTTCCTCAAAGTAAAACCCTGGAGCAGTATATTCCGAAGAAGACTCAAAAAAGTTAATTTACACAGATTTTTATGCCACTGAAATTTAGAGGTAGCATCCTCTGTAAATATAGTGAGGAAAAGTCAAGAGACTTTGTAAAGGGAATTATCGGGTTGAAGATGAGGACTTGGGGAGAGGAGTCCTCCCCACGATCAAGCTGACACTCCTTATTCAGAGAAAACCATGCTCACGACCCACTCCGGCAGTCCATTTTCGACCAGGGAGCTCAGCCCCGGGTGTATAATTCCAGCAGAAGGTAAATAAAGACAAAGCAGCCACACACTCCGTTGGGGGAGGGCGGAAAGGTTAAGCAGCATTGGAGTGCAGTAGCGACCAGAACGGAAAGTGACCTCATTTTGCCTGAGGAAGCACTATCCAACAAGCCCACCTTTGATGTGGATACCAGCGGCGGCAAAAGAGCACAAAGGGTGAAAGCTGGAGGGAGCAAACTTCCCTATTCCACCCCATCCCTTAAGACCGCCGGGAACATGCACACGCGACAACAAAGCGTGCGCCGGGGCTGCGCGGCCAGCGCTTCCAGTGGCCAGACCAACCCGGGGCGCGCCGCTCACTCGCAGCGGAGCGAGGGCGCCGGAGCGCGGCCGCGGGCAGGCCCGCCGGGGCAAGGGGCGGGGGCTCCCCTACCTTCAGCAGCACAAAGAGCCAGAGCAGAGGCAGGAGGCGGCGTCCGCCGCGCGTCCTCGTGGGCAGTTGCCCCATCGCGGCGCGGACGGTGACCCGGGGGGAGGCGACGCGGACCGGCTCCCCTGCCAGCGGCTCACAATGGCGAACTGGGGCTGCAGCCTCAGACCGTGGGCGCCGAGGCTGATCCCGGCGGGCGCATGCTGCTTTTCCAAGTCCCCCTGCGTCTGCTCCCTTTCCTCTTCTGCGCCCGGGGTCCTTCAGGAACGTGCCAAGCGCTGCTGTTCTTTAACAGCTAAGGATGGAGAGGGTGGGGATTGGAGTGGGCGAGGCTCTGCCGCCGCTGCCACCGCGGCCGCCGGAGAAGGCGCGGGGTCCGCGTGGTGAGCGAGAGGCGGGGGCCCTGCGCCCAGCGCACCGCGGTCCTCTGGCAGCCGGGATACTCTCGCTCTGGGCTGCGGACTCATAAAGTGACAGCCTCCCAACCCTCCCACCAGGGTCCGCCTCTTATGGCTGGACAGCCCCCACTCCGGACTCCGCCCCAAACCTTTCCACAGTCTCTGGGACTCAGGAGTTCTGTGGGATTTCCCTGACTCTTCTTGAGCAACCCCGGGCCAGATCCCCGTCTCCTCTCAGTCTTCCTACATGTGTTCTCAGTTGTGCTTATAAAGAACCAGTAACACTTGGAGGGGAGTGGTGGTTGTGATTATAATGATGGAGTGTGGGAAGTGTGTGTGCGCGCGCGCGTGTGAGATGGGGAGGATAACTCTCCCCTCTTTCATTCTCTCTATCCCATTTGCACACTCTTTTTCCATCTCACAGTCACCCAGGAAGAAAGAACACTGTTATAGACTTTTTCCATTTGACATCAGGAATTCTTGTAAATTTCAAGGGCTGTCTTTTGATGCTAAAGTCTGTTATGTCACCTGAAGCAGCCTATAGGAGAAAGGAGTCATAACATATTACATATATTTGCAAACAGATATACACTTCTATGTTTAATTATAAAAGAAACTATCTTGAACTGTTTCAGAGTGGTATGCCATTTTACATTCCCTTCAGCAATGTATGTGTGTAGGGGGGAGAGGAAAGGAAGAGGACGTAATTAAAAAGTGATAGTGTCAGGGGTCTTTGTGGTGGTGAAACAGTTCTGTGTCTTGATTGTGGTCGTGGTTACACAAATCTACCCAGATAATAAAATCTACACACACACACACACACAAATGAATACATGTAAAACTGGTGAAATCTGAATGAGGTCTGTGAACTGTCCCAATGTGAGTTTCCTGATTTGGATACCTACTATATTTACGTAAGGTGCTACCTTTGGAGGAAACTCGTTGAAGGGTACATGGGACATTTCTTACCATTTTTTTAAAATTGAGATACAATAGAAATATATAACACTATATTAATTTCAGGTGTACAACACAATGATTCTATACATATATATATATAGCAAAATGATCGCCGTAATAAGTCTAGTTAACATTCATTATGATACACAGTTAACGCATTTTTTTCTTGTGATGGGAACTTTTAAGATCTACTCTCTTAGCAACTTTCAAATATAGAAAACACTATTCTTAACTATAATCACCATGCTGTACTCTACCTCCCCATGACTTATTTATTTTATATCTGTTTGTACCATTTAACCCCCTTCACCCATATACTTTCTAACAAGGGTGAATTATTCATGCAAAACTAATCTGTGACTTTTTAGAAGCTCAGAAAACTATTTCCAAGTTGTGTATCTCCAAACTATTTACGTACCTTTGGTTGTTATGTGTAGTTTTTGAAAGATGTCTGTCAAAATAAACCTCGGGGTACACTATTCAGATATAAATCATTTTTTATTATCATGTAAATTACCCTGCTGTGCCTTGCCAGTAGTGGGACTTCCAATATGTCTTTGACATGCTTGGGCACCAGGAGACAGGAAAGGTGACCTTGGTCATGAATGTAGGAGTTCAGGCAGTGACTTTGTCTCAGTCACACAGTCAGGGGAGTAGTGGCATGGAAAAAGACCCAGGGCTACATTTACTCTGCCTTTTGCTAGATGGGCAGTGACAAACACTAACCATTTGGTTGGTATGTATACGTGTGTCTGAGAATGGTTTAGAGTGAATATATTTACATGAGTACTTATGTGTACCAAATGCTTATATGCATAAATGTAGAATAATGGTCTGAATTTATGTGAGACTGTTGTCTTTGGCATCTTCTTTTAGAAACTTCTTTTGTTGTCACCTTCTTCCCTCTTATATGCTCACTTTTAGTGCCCTTGTGCCCACTCTTGGTTGGCCTGGACCTTCTCTTTCTCTTGGAAAGATATTAGCTGCTTCTCCGTCCCTCTGGGTCAGACTCATGGGCTAGCTGAAAAGTTTATTTGTGTGACTGCACTTGCAGGGGCTTTGGTTTGATATATTTTCCTTTCATTTTGAAGCTCCTGAAAGCAACAGTCTATTCCAATCCACTCCCAAAAGTGGCATTAAAGTGATCTAATATCTAGAACTGAAGGTCTGTTTAGACCAGCAGCAAAATCATACTTACATGTTGCCAACAATTCCCATTTTGAATAGAGTTTGATTTTAAAGTGCGTATGTGTGTCCATGTTGTGGATTATAAATATATATGAAAATATTCATGTGTGTGTGTATATGCATATGTGTGTATGCAGATAGATGAATATAGGCTTACCTGATGTATATAGGGCATTAGAAAGCAATTCTACTGATTATACATCCTTGTAAATGCAAAAAGAACTTTCACAATGGTGCATATTTTTATACAATCATATTTTGCTATGTTATCTTTCTATTTTTTCTCCATCGTTTGTATCACAAAAATGCATGGCGCTTTATGCCCTCACACATATGGACCACTTTTGGGGAACAATAACAGTAAACAGTAAACAGTAAAGCAGTCCCCAGGAAAGTATTAGTAATTAGCTTTATTAATATTCCATTAAGTAACACTATGATTAGATGGCCTGAAGGTGTTATTTCACAATCACAGAAAATTTTCTCTCCAGAGAAAAGTGTTTTACTTAGCTGTTGCAGATAAAATAGTTTCATTTCTTTGCATTGCACTTAAAACAGTAACAGTCTTGTGAATCTTCCTGGGAGAGACACTCAAGAAGAATGTGAATGCTATATCATCAGTAGTGTGGAGTTTTCAATCTACACGGTGTGCTGTTGTTTCTTTAAACTACTAACTTGTTTTCCAATGCAACACTTCCAAAGTATGGCAAATTTTATGCTATTTTCAAGACTCCAAATCAAGAAGAAAGTCCCTGGGCAATATATAGTGTATATAGTAATGTGTGCTTCACCAATTGCTTCAAAATGTTTGTTCTGGTTTCATTATCACAAACAATACTGTTAGGTAAAGAAGGCTGAGATCATTATCACTGTTTTCTCCCTAATGCTGCTTTTCCTCGAGAAAAGATAAATGCCGGAAAAAAACAGAATCTCTTACGTGCCCTAAGTCAGGCATTTAAAAATGAATTCTCAAAAATTGAAATAAAGATCTCTACTTCCTTTGAAAATAATAATGAGGTGGTTAATGAGCAAGACACTGGAAGATCTTTTTAAAAATCTGTAGGAGGCTTTGTTTTTGTTAAGAAAAGCAATTATTTTCTAAATATGTAAAAAGGTACTCATGCCTGTGTATTTCACATCTCTCTCTTCTATGGAAAGAGAAGCAACAGCAGCCACAGAGAAGGAGCTATAATCCCTGTGAGAGGTTTAATGAGGAGTCAAATGGAACTCTTACAGTGCCCCTGCCAATGAAGTTCAATTCTGTCCTCCAGGGAGCAACTCTAATGTAGTCCAGTGTGTTTAGTTCTGGCTTCCACTACTGAAATCGCCTACAAGGCTGTCAGCAGTTTCGGTATTAGAGTTGTATTTATGGGGGATGCTCAATGACAAATAGTTTACTTTATATGGAATGCAGAAGAAACTATTGATCTCCAGACTATACTCCATTTGAAAAGCACAGTAATAGCCATGCAGTTTGTAATCCCTATCTCACATATTACAATTGTTATAACATATGAACTGTAGGTTATGTGTAATATGTTCTTAAGATCTGAGGACCAGGCAGCATTTTGATTTCAATTTATTTGAGCATTTGTTTTAGGCTTTCTTTTGGTGAACACTGGTTTCTCACCTAAAACACGTGTTGACAATTCATAAATTCTGTCTTTCAAAATGCGAATGATTGACAGCCCTCAGGTGAATAGCACGTTTCAACTGCCAAGATGTATTATTCTTGCCAGACTTGAAAAACAGTGAAATTCAGTACAGAAAGTCATTTTTGCTTTTACATGGAGACTCTTTTCCCACTGCCTCTTTTTTCCTCCTAAATAATTCCTATTAAGGGATCTATTTTATTTTACTTGACTCTTACATGGTTTTAAGGAAAATCAAATAAGAATATTGTATTACAAGATATAGGTTTTATGGCAAAAAATCGTCTACTCAAAGGAAGAACGAAACACATATAGAAAACATGAGTGGATATTTGTAGTTGGATACAAACTGGAGGCTATAGAATGAGTGATTTTAAGTTAGGAAGTCAGATTTTCATTTTTAGACACTATTCCCTCTTTCACTTATAATCTAGGATTACTGTGTATTGTCAACATTTCCTTTAATTGCCCTAAAATTAAAAAAAAAAGACATTAATCAGGGTCCAGCATGGTAGCATAGTTAATTTTGTGTGCTCCTTCTCTTGCTAGTTCATGGGTTTGGATCACGGCCGTGGACCTATGCAACTCATCAAGCCATGCTGAGACAGCATCTCACATATAAAATAGAGGAAGATTGATGTAGATGTTAGCTCAGTGACAGTCTTCCTCAGTCAAAAAGGGGAAGATCGGCAAGAGATGTTAGCTCAGGGCTAATCTTTCTCACCAAAAGAAAAAATATGTTAATCAGCCTTGAATTATGCAGCTTTATCTTGTTTTATGTATATATGATGCATTGGCTAATGAACTTTTATAACAATTTTTTCTGAGTATTCTAGACATTGTTATCATCTACTCTCCTAACTTTTCTTCATAACTAGGTTTCTTGACTAACTATTTAAAGCATTAGTATCCTGCATGGGAAGATTCACTTTACATTGGCAAAAAAGCATGACTAGAACTTAAATGTAATTTATAAATAAAGCAAGACATATTGTTTGCTAAGTGGAAATGGTGTCTACTTTTCCTTCCTCTTTGCTTCTCTTCAAATTAAAGATGTAAGGCAAGATTTACTGTCTACTATGTGTCACAGAGAGTGTCTATACCTGTCACTTAAAAAATGGTTGCAGATGGAAAATTTGGTCATAGTGATTTCAAGTGCTATGTAGAAACTATGAAAACATTAGTCACGTATTTTGAAAATGCTCTGTCTTAACTGTTAAGGATTTTACCAAGAGGCACAATAATATTGTATTGACAATTATACTTCAAATCAATCACACCAAATCCATTTTCATGCTAAAAATTACAAAGTTAATAATATTATCAAATCTAACTGTGAGAGAAGGAGTGAAGATGACTATAGTCTGAAGAGGGGTAGAGGATGCCTCTGATAGATTGGTGTCATTACCTGTCTTAGCAGAAGGATCTAGAAGAAACATTTTGAGGAAAGCATGAATGTTCTGGGGGAAATTTCAGTGGCCAAGGGAAGACCATTCTCCTCATAAAGTCACACGAAGAAAAGGAATAATCATGAAGCTGTACATTTCAAGATATGTGTGTATAGTGCAAGTATCTGTAAGAGAAGCAATTTGGGCAAGGGATTTGAATGCAGAGATTCCATCTGTTCTGTTTGGTAATATGATAATGCGAGAAATTATAAGAGTAAGCATTTGACATATGTGTGGAGGATGATGCGAATGAAATTCAATCAGGGATCAATATATGTGAAGCTTATGGCATTTCCTTGTCACCTCACTGTCTAATGCTGCAATGGTCATTTCCAACCTTTTCTACTCAGCTCAAACCTCCAACCCTCTGCCCTGCAGACCTCTCCAGTGCTTTGGCTCCATCTTCTATCTTAAAGAGCAAATAGAGGCCATCAAGTGACAACTTTTTCATCTTCTCTGACAGTAAAGATAATCCTACCCATATCTGTTCCCATCTTTCTTGTTAAAAAACAAGAATCTCTCTCTCAGTGATTATCTAAGGCTAATTCCACCAACTATTTTCTAGAATCTATTCCCTCTAGCCTTCCATGCCCTCTTATTTATTTATTTTTTGAGGAAGATTGGCCCTGAGCTAACATCCTGCCCATCTTCCCCTATTTTATATGTGGGATGCCTGCCACAGCATGGCTTGATAAGTGGTGCATAGGTCTGCACCAGGACTCTGAACCAGCGAACCCAGGGCCCCCGAAGTGGAATGGTCAAACTTATCAGCTACACCACCAGGCTGGCCCCCATGTCCTCTTATTTTTACCCTCTCCCTTTTAAGGTATTCTATCCCTTGGCTTTTTAACCATGTTCATACATTTACAATTGAAGGAAAAAAAACCTTCACTGAATCGTTCATGCTCTCAGCTGCTACCTTTTCTTTCTTCCTGTCTTTCATGCCCCACCGCTGCCCCTTTACACCAGTAGTTTCCAAAGTGTTGTGCATACTCTCTACCTCCATTTTTTTTCACCGCCTACTTACTCTTCAAAGCACTCTCGTCTGGCTTCCATTTCCATCATCTTACCAGCACTGCTCTCACCAAGCTCACTAGAAATTTCTTGAGAGTACATGCTATGTTGGCTTTTTCCCTCCTTCCTGAAACACTCTCATCTCTGATTTTCCATCACCCCGCACATGCCTGATTTTTCTTTGATATCTCTGGATGTTCTTTTGAAACATTCCTTGCTGGATCATTCTCCCCTTCCTGTCCATTTAATGTTGCAATTTTCAATGCTTAATCCAAAACTCCCTTATTTTCCTCTGTGTTCTTTCCCTAGCCAGTCTAATCTATGGCCATGTCTTCAATCCCCACTTATGCAGATGATCCACAGGGTGATATCAGCAGCCTTCAGAAGACACTATTTTGATCCACACAGGCCCATACAGCTAACTGCATGCTTAAAACTCCTTTTCAATGTTTAAAACACCTCAAAGTTAGAAAATCTGAAAATGAACTCATAATAATTCCCCCAGAAGGTGCTATCTCCAGAAATGTTACTAACATCAAACCATCTGCATAAGCCAGAAACCAAGGAGTCATCCTTGATGCCTGTCTTTCCTCTCTAGCAGCACCATATTCAATTTGATTCAACATCCTGTCGCTTTACCTCTGAAATATTTCTTACATCAATTCACTTTTATCTATTCCAACCACCTTCATCCTAGTTCAAATAACCATTTTCTCTTGCCTGAACAATTACAATACCTTCCTGATTGCAAGTCTACCAGTAGCCTCAATGGCTCTCTACTTCACCCTGAAGCACAACAGAAAAGCATCTCCATTTGCAGCAGGTTGGAAACAGTTTTTGAAACTCAAATCTGATCACTCCAATTCTCTTACATAAATCCCACCAATGGCAGCCAAGTACTTCTAGGATAGTGATAAAATTCCTCAGCATGGCCCATAAGGACATCTGTCTCATCTCTTGTCATATTTCCATCTCCTTCTCTTTCTGAACTTATAAAACTCATGCATACCAAGTTCCCTCCTGACACTGAGACATGAGCCTGTTCTCTCTGCCTGGAATGCTCCTCTCCTCTCTTTAATCTGACCTCTACTCAAACTTCACTTCCTCAGCCTAATCCCATAGTTTAAGGTTTTAGAACCCATCTAGCATTTTTATTATTGGTATTTTATTTTTATCAACATTTACTTAATGAATGTCTCCTTCGTTAGAGGGTAAACTCTGCAAGCACAGGAATTATGTCAAGTATTTGCTTGCCTTTTTCTTCAGAGCACTTAAGTCTGTTCCAGGAATAAAGTAGGTACCCAGAAACTATTGGTTGAATGAATAAAGTACCATAATTGCCAATGATAATTGTACTATCAAATATTGAAATATTTATGTTAATGTTTTGATTTAATTGTTCAAGATGGGAAACTCTACTCCAGGTTCACTTCCACGTTTTTAGGAAACAACAAATAAGGGACAGCAAGTTAACAAAATTTGCACACGAATTATCCTGGGGAACCTTGTGCAGCACCTAAGATTGGTAAGTAATCAAGGAGGGGAACACAAAAGAGCAAATAATTTTTATTAGGATGACAATTTTACTCAAAATTCAGACAATCCTCTTAACTTTTGAATGGATTAAGAAACCATGGTCTATACACCCAATAGAATATTACCCAGGCATAAAAATAAATGGACCACTGATACATGCTACAATATGAATGAATCTCAAAAGCGTTACACTAAGTGAAGAGAAGTCAGACTCAAAATGCCACCCACTGTACAATGTCATTTATGTGTCATTTTGGAAATAACACAACTGTAATAAAAAAAAAACAGATCAATGGTTGCCAAGGGATGTAGGGGTTGTAAGGGGTTGGTTAAAAAGGAACACAGGGAACTTTTGGGGTGATGAAAATGTTCTAAATTTTGATTTTCTTGGCAGTTATATGACTTATGTATTTGTTGAAAGTCATCAAACTTTATCCTAAAAAGGACAAATTTTACTGTATTTTTAAATTTTAACAAAGCAAAAAAATTTAGGCAAGAATTAAGTATGGTCAAAAAATTCTGTCCCATGAAACAGTAGCTTTATTAAAAGACAATGTTACTTTGTGTTTATATTTGTGAGTATCAGCACTTTTAAGAGCATTTCAAAGTGTTTAATGATAACAGTAATTTAGGACAAATTCTGTCTGATGATTATGTGATTGGTTCTCCCAAATTACCTCATGATAAAAACTCAGAATTAAGCTTATGAAATTGCTTAATTCCCTTCTCTTCCTTTTGGCTGAGATATTTATGTAGATTATTCATTAAGTCACTAAGCAAGCATGTATTTTATAATTCTTGCCATGTTGGGCACAGGTAAAACACAGCTGTTGACTTCTGGGAGCGTGCAGTTTAATGGGAAAGATGATGTACTAAAAGAACTACGAACAAGATGACACGTAGTAAGTAGCAGAAAAGTTAGAGACAAGTGCTAAAAGCATTCAAGGAAAGAAGAGATAATTTACACATGTAAACATCCTGGAAGCTGCAAAGCCCAGAGTATGCCTTGAAATATAAGTACAGTTAGAGGAGTTGGGATGATACGACTGGTGTGCAGAAAGTTCTTTGCTCACCAATACCCATGGCTGTCTCTTCTTTCTGGGAGCACACAGCTATACTCAGTTTCTCTTGCAGTTAAGTATTGAAACAAGTCTGAGCTATGGCTCATGGAATGTGGCAGAAGTGATGTGAACTTCCAGGCCTGGTCCATAAAAACCTCCATGCATAATCCTCACTCTTTTTCTCATCCTGAATAGAGAGGACTCTGAGTACCTAGAAAAGTGAAGAACCGTAAGATGAAAGGAGCCTTGATCCCTGGGTATCTGCAAGAAAAAGAGAACACCAGCCAACCCACTCTGGACCATGATCTGAAATTTGGAAAGTATGCTTAGACCAGGAGATCGTCAAAGTCCAGGTTAAGGGAACAGGGGCTACTGACGGGATTTAAACAGAGGAGTGACATGATCAGAATTTGATACTTTATGAAAACTGGTCCGAGTATGTTTTTTAGTAAGGTGTAGTGGAAAAAAGAGAAGATCAAGGAACTATAACTTCTAGCGGAAGTGTAATTGAAATGATAGTCTACAAAATCCAGACTGGGAAAGGAAGCAAGTGAATACAGAAGAAAGAGATCTGTGAAGATAAGGACATTCTCAAAACTTCTCTGAGCCCTTAACTTGCTGCTCACCTAAGATGCATGCCATAGACAACGCTCTGGCCACACTTTGGCACCAAGAGAAACTCTCCACCTTCCACCTCACATCTGTGGAATCTACTTGCTCTGTTAAGGTTTCAGGCTGTGTCATACCTGCTCATTATCTTCACACTGTTACTCATTTTGTTTGACTGTGTGGTTTTCCCTCCTTTGGTGCTTCACTTCTACACACCTATTTCATGTCTCCCTAAACTCCGTGACCTGCAGCCTCAGTCCAATCCCATCCCCCAGTTCCCACAACCCAGAGTAGCACTTGTCTAAGAATCAGTTCAGATAGGAGGGACATTGTGATGCAGATAAAGTGTACTTTTTTCTTTCATAGTTAGTAGGTAACTTGCAAGCTGATACTTTGAATCTGTCTTCACATCCCATTTCTCATCAGTCTTTACCCAATTATTTTAGCATTCCTTGATACAATGAGGGAAAATGATGATTTTAAAAATTCCAACATTTCTTTCTCCCTTTTTTATATTAGCTAGTATTCTTCTCTAAGGAAGTCTTTTCTTATCACCTCCTTCTTTCTCTATTTTTTTTACTATCTCTAAACTCTCCTGGATTGTTTTTTTAATGTGAGACTATTGGGACATTTATCATTTATTTAAGAAGAAGTCTGGAGATGGGAGGTTTCAAGGTTGATCATCACAGACCCAGGCTCTTTCCAACCTCAACATTAGTGTAGTGGCTTTTGTCCTCAAACTTGTTCTCTCATGGTTGAAAGGTGGCTGCCAAAGCTCCAGCATCATATCTGCTCACAGTGTGTAAAGGCAGGATGCCTCTAAAGGGGCAAGGTAAGGCTCTTTTTTACATGAGCATGAGGCTCTGTTTATCAGGAAGAAAATCCTTCCTAGAAGCCCCCTAGCAGGCTTTCCTTACATCTCATAGGCCAGAACTTGTCACGCGGGCCCCTAGCTTTAAGGGACCCTGGGGAAGTGAGCATCTAGCAAAAGGGAATGAAAATGTCATGACTGACTTGAACCAATAATGGTTTGCCACCTGCTAGCAGAGGAACCCACCTTCCATGAGACTGAGGGACCTCAACACTCACCAGCTGAACAAATTTAGGATTCTCTTAGCAGGAGTGAAGAAGGAAGAGCAGGGATGGGGAATCGGCTCTGCCTGGTTGGATAGGCAGAAAACGTGTGCCTGACAGAATAACATTGGAATGGTTACCAGGACACCCAGCGGTAAAACCAAAATATCAAGATTCTAGGCACAGGTTTCTCGCTAACCAGCCTTGAGTTCTTGGTCAACACCTGATGGTCTCTTGAGGTTTCATTAGTAATATCATACAGGTTAATGACTATTTTCAATCAATAGACATTTTTTAGAATAGTTTTATATGTATATGTTCAGAAAAATTGAACAGGTACTACAGATTTCCCATATACCCTACTCCTCGCTTCTCCTCACAGTTTCCCCATTGTTAACATCTAGCATTAGTGTGGTACATTTGTTACAATTAATAAGCCAACATTGATACATTACTATTAACTAAAATCCATAGTTTACATAAGATTCACTCTTTATGTCGTGAGTTGCTATGGATTTTGACAAATATATATCTTGAATCCACTATTACAGTATAACACACAATAGTTTCACTGCCCTAAAATTCCCCTGTGCTCCACCTATCCATTCCTCCTACTTTATCCAAATCCCTGGCAACCACTGATCTGTTAACTATTTCTACAGTTTTGCCTTTTCCTGAATGCAATATAGTTGGAATCACATGGCAAACGCCCTTTCAGACTGGCTTCTTTCACTTAACAGTATGCATCTAAGGTTCCTCCATGTCTTTTTGTAGCTTGATAACTAATTTATTTTTTATCACTGAATAATATTTCATCCTATGGATGCACGACAGTTTATTTACCCATTCACCTACTGAAGGACATCTTGATTTCTTCCAGATTTTGTCAATTATGAATAAAGCTGATCTAAATATTCATGTGAAGTTCTTTGTGTGGACATAAGTTTTCAACTCAATTGAATAAATACCTATAAGCATATGAGAATGATTGCTGAATTGAATGGTGAGAGTACATTTACCTTTGTGAGAAACTGCCAAACTAACTTAAGGCTGCATCATTTTGCATTCCTACCAGCAATGAAAGAGAGTTCCAGTTGATCTACATCATCGCCAGCATTTGGAGTTGTTAGTGTTTTAGATTTTGGCCATTCCAATAGACGCATAGTGATATATCATTGTCATTTTAATTTGAAATTCTCTAGTGACATGTGATGTTGGTCATCTTTTAATACGCTTATTTGCCATCTGTATATTTTCTCTGGTGAGCTATCTGTTAAACTCTTTGGCCCAATTTTTAAATTGGGTTGTTTACATTCTTAATGTTATGTTTTAAGAATTCTTTGTATATTTTGGAAACAAGTTCTTTATAAAATATGTGTTTTGCAATTATTTTCTCCTGGTCTGTAGCTTGTCTCTTCATTCTCTTAACAGTGTGTTTCACAAAGCAGAAGTTTTTAATTTTAATAAAATTTTAAATTAAAATGTAAATTTTTTCTTTCATGCATTGTGTTTTTGGTGTTATATCTTAAAACTCACCAACGAAAGGTCTTCTAGAATTTTTCCCATTCAGTATGTTATTACCAATTACTACAATTATTCTTTTTGATGTTCTAGTTGTTGCAATTTAGACTATGTGAGCCCCTTTAATATTGTTTGGGTCATTTTTATAGGACCCCATTGATCTTTAAGCATGTTCTTACTTTGTGGTATTATATGAACACTTTAAAAATCTGTCCTTTAGATAAAACAAATATTATAATTCATTAAATTATTTGATAAATATTTATTTTGCAATTACTATGTGTCAGACTCTGTTTTAGTGCTCAGAATAGGAGCAAAATCTAGAGGAGTGATATCTCTAACATGTTCAAGCAACAGCAAGGAGGCCAGTGTGGGGCCCCAGTGTGGGACCAGTGGAGAACATGTAGGGAGGCAGTAGAGGTACATGTGGGTGGGAGATGTTGGAGGAAGATTGCATAGGGCTGTGAAGACCATTGTAAGGATTTTTAGCTTTTGACCTGAGAGAAAGGAAATTGATTCAGTCTTAACCAGAAGAGTGTGATGCTATCTAATTTAGATGTACACGTTGCGTCTGTGTTGAGAATACAATCTTGGAAGCAAGGCTAGAAGACCAATTAGAAGGTTATTGGGTAATGCAGGTAAAAAAGAATGTATAGTGAAGATGCACAGAAATCCTGAGAGTTTGGATAGGCTTTTGTAGGCAGGGACAACAAGGCTTGCTCAGGAATTAGATATGAATTACATAGAATGAGAAAAAGAGAGGAATCTAGGATGATGCCCAGGTTTTGGGCCTGGACAGAAAGGATGGACTTGCCATTGTTTGGAAAAAGGAAGATTGAGATGGTGCAGGTTTCAAGGGATGATTAAGAGTTCAGTTTTAGATATGTTAATTTTGTTTACTAGATATCTAGTTGGAGATGTTGAATAGGAATTGGACAAATCATTCTGGAAATGAGAGATTAGGTCTGGACTGGAGTAATACATTTAAACATCTTCAATGTATGAAATGGTATTTGAAACTTTGAAATTCTCTGTGATTATCAAGGGAGAGTAGATACAGAAGAGAGGAAATCCAAAGACTGAGAATTAGTTTTATTTTCATCTTATGGCTTTGCAGAATGCAACAATACACTCTTTAGAAACAAATGGAAAGAAAATCCTCCTTCTACTTTCCATCAGGATGAAGACAAATTGTCCACCTATTCATAAGTCTGTGGACAGCTCCTCTTCAATAGCTATGTGATAGTATAAGCAGTTGTGAAGTAAATATCATAATCTAACTTAATGGAGCAGTCTGAATATGTACATACAGGTAAATAGCTAAATAAGAATTTCTATTTGTATGTATGCTTTACATATATATATGTTTGGCTTAGTATTTATTTTATCATTAGCTAATCTTTAGACAAAATCATTTATTCTTTTATTTAATAGATATTTATTAAATGTGTATGTATCAAGATTTTTGACTAGGTCCTGTGGCAGTAAACATTGTTACTTTTATTATTTTTCTGTTCTTTATGTTTTGAGAAACTCTTATTTGGATTTTTTAGCAGAAAACAAGTGTGAATATTGTTATTTTTAGAGAGTTGAAAATAAATATGCAAAAATCAAATATACATGCATCTACTCTATGTTACAACCATAGCAATATCAGCAAAATTTCAAGTTCAGCAACTTTGTCATAAAAAATGATCTTAAAAAATTCCACTACTGGTACATCCAAAGATATTATAAAGTGAAATGAGTTAAATTACTTTGACTTTAAGAAGCCAATTAAATCTTGGCATCGTGGAGTCCTTTGGCAATGACATTGAAGAGCTGAAAAATGTCCTGGGAATCTCACTGCTTTACATTTGAAGCTACTAATTCTTACAGGTCTCCATTGACCCATATCAACTACTATTGGGCTCTTGATCCTAAACTAAGTACTTTGGCCTATCCTTGATATTGAGAGTCCTTATTGTTTTCATTTGCTTAAATATAAAACCTCAGTGTTGCGTATAGTCATTTTTTCAGATGAGAACTGCAAGAAGAAGTAAACATTTTAAAAATAAAAAAGCCCAAAAAAAATTTATTTCCAGGTAATTTCTCTACTACCAGGGGCTCACAGATTAAGTGACCATATTGAAAATGATTCAGTAGAGAGTGATTCACTTACACTGGTAACATATATCCCTTCTTAATCTTCCTTATAACCTTTGAACTTTAAAATGGTAGAAAGATTAAGTTGATGCTGAGTTACCATGTCACATAATATCAGTAACAGCAGCAACTAAACAGTGTGCATTTCTATTTCGCAAAAGCAAAATATCCATGGGACCTGCCCTGTGGCCAAGTGGTTAAGGTCGTGCACTCAGCTTCGGTGGCCCAGGGTTTTGCTGGTTCGGATCCTGGGTACGGACATGGCAACACTCATCAGGCCACACTCAGGCAGCATCCCACATACCACAACTAGAAGGACCCACAACTAAAATATACAACTATGTACTGGGGGAGGGCAGGGTTTGGGGAGAAAAAGCAGAAAGAAAAAGAAAAGATTGGCAACAGTTGTTAGCTCAGGTGTCAATCTTTAAGAAAAAAAAATATCCAAAACCATTCAAAGTTCTTCATGAAGTGTGAAATTGCCTCCTGTTAGTGAGTTACAAAATGGAACTGGAGCATAAAATGAAAGTAAAGATTCATATCAACGTGAAGAACATTTGTTTACTTACAGATATGCAAAGAAAAGCTGAAACATATGCCAGGCCCTAAAAAGCCCCAAAGCTGCTAAGACATAGTTAGAAGCCTCATGCTTCTGGGTAACGGAGTTTAGCAATTATTAATATAGGAAATTTCTGCTACAGAGAATGCCAATCAACCCAGAAACAAAATTCTAAATGTCATTACTTGCAGTCAATGAGAAAGACATATTTAGGAATGCCAAGAGATCAATAATTAAATGTCAAACTTTGCATGAAGTGTCCATGAAATTGCATCTATCCTCTGAACTGTGGAAAATGATGAGTGCTCTGAAATTTGCTGGTCTTAATTTTGGTGTCACAGGAACTTAAAAAATAAATGAGTAACACATGTAACTTTAAAGTTTAGCAAACACAAAATAAAACAAGACGAAGGACAGTTGAGAGAAGACAGTAACAAATAGACAAACAAACGAGAAAATATAAACTAAAAAGCCCCTAAAATAATATATAAAAATCATACAATAATAGCATGGCTTCACAAGATGCAAGTTGATTTTTTTGAAAGAACTAATAAAAGAGCAAACTTTTTATAAGACGGACTATGATAAAATGAATAAAGACAAAAATACTAAAAATAAAAAATGAGGCAGAGTTCTTAATGCCCCAATTTTTTTTAAAAGAGGATATTATAAAGCAATAACTTGTTTGAAAACTTAGAAGCAGTATTCAATTTTCTTGTATATTTTTCTATATTATGAATTTTCCTCTAATTTAGATGTGTCTCAGAAGTAGTGATATTATCAAGTTCAAAGTAATTTGTAATTTTTATTATGATTTTTGGACCTGTTAACTTATATAGGAGTGGATTGCATTTTCCATCAATGAGTAATTTACAAACAAGAAAATGTTCAGATCTTAAGGATACAATTTTATAAGTTTTGATACTCATGTAACCACCGTTCTAATTATTATATAAAATATGTCCAACACCCTACTAATTTCTTCTATGCTCCTTTGCAGTTAAATATCTCACTTTCTTCTTAGTGGCAACCACTTTTTTGATTTCTGTCATCATATGAATGGATTATAAGGTATATGGTTTTTGATATCTGACCATTTTTGTTCCAAATTATGTTTTTGAGTTTCATCTATTTTGTTGTTTGTATCAGTAGCTCATTTTTTTGTGGTGCTTAGTAGTAAATTCCATTTTATGAATATATCTTGATGTGTCTATTCATTCTGTTGTTGATGGACATTTGAGTTATTTCCAATGTCTGACTATTTCTGAATAAAGATGCTCAGAATATTCTTGTACGTCTTTTTGTGGATACAAGTATTCATTTCTCTTGGGTCATCTTTCTTCTTGTTTTCATTTTGGTTGTTTCTGTTGTGAAACTTGAAAAATTTATTTTAAATTTTTATGGAGAATCTCATGACCAAGAATAGGCAAAATCCTTCAGAAGAAGAAAAGAGAAGGAAGAGGAAGAAAAAGAAGAAAAAAAAAAGGAGAAGAGAGAGGAGAAAAAGAAGGGAAAGGAGAGGAAGAAGAAAAGAAGAGGAAAATTCCTTACGAAATATATAAAATATTTATGAGGCTGTAAGAATTAAGAAAGTATGTTATTAAAACAGGTATAGATGGGGGGCTGACCCCATGGTATAGTGGTAAAGTCCAATACAGTCTGCTTTGGAGGCCTGGTTTCAAATCCCAGGCACAGACATACACGACTTGTCAAGCCATGTTGTAGCAGCAACCCACACATGGAATAGAGGAAGACTGGCACAGATGTTAGCTCAGAGCTAATCTTCCACAAGCAAAAAAAAGATGATTGGTAACAGATGATAGCTCAGAGTGAATCTTCCTCACCAAAAAAAAACCCACACACACACAAAAACGGTTATACACAAATAGACTAGTGGAACAGAACAGACAGCCAAAAATTAGGCTCTCATAAAAATAGTTAGTCAGAAGACACAAATCACCAATATTAAGAATGACACAGGGGATATCACTATGGATCCTACAGCCATTAAAATTATAAGTGAATATAAAGATATATTCAATGTTTGGAAGATCTACGTAACTCAATGAACAAATATGTTCTAAATTACCAATGGACAATATTACAAAATTATGCATGGATAAAGATTAATAAAAAATAGACAGTGAGGGGCTGGCCCCGTGGCCGAGTGGTTAAGTTCGCGCGCTCCGCTGCAGGCGGCCCAGTGTTTCGCTGGTTCGAATCCTGGGCGCGGACATGGCACTGCTCATCAAACCACGCTGAAGCAGCGTCCCACATGCCACAACTAGAAGGACCCACAATGAAGAATATACAACTATGTACTGGGGGGCTTTGGGGAAAAAAATAAAAATTAAAAAAAAATCTTTAAAATAATGAATAGTAAGGGTCTATGGCAATAGGGAGCCATCTTTAAAAAAAAAAAATAGACAGTGAACCAATATATTTTCAGGTAATAGAGTATGCAAGTGCAGTTACACAGCTTCAGGTTCCACATTATAACTAACTTTTAAAAAATTTGGCTCATCAGGGCCAGCCCAGTGGAGCAGTGGTTAAGTTTGCGAGCTCCACTTCAGTGGCCTGGGGTTCAACAGTTTGGATCTGGGCGCCAACATAAGTACCGCTTATCAAGCCACATATAAAATATGTGCCCCACATGTAAAATAGAGGAAGTTGGGCACAAATATTAGCTCAGGGCCAATCTTCCTCAACGAAAAAGAGGATTGTTGGTAGATGTTAGCTCAGGGCTAATCTTCCTCAAAAAAAAAAAAAACTTTGGCTTGTCAAGTATTGGTGTAGTATCAAAGAAAGATTTTACAATTATCTTAAAAAGATATTAAATATTCCTCTTTTTCCTAAGCATATATCTGTAAGGGGTTGGATTTTTTTTCATATATTTTGACCGAAACAATTTATTTCAACAGATCAAAGGCAGAAACAATAGTGATAATTCAGAGAATTTCTAATAAGCCAAACATTAAAAGGATATGCAAAAATATAAAACAATGCTATACTTTCCATTAATTTTTTTCATTTTGAAAAATAAAGCTATTTTTCTCTAAATGTGTTATCTTATATTTTTTATTGTTTCAATTATTTCATTGAAGTTGTAACAGTTTATAACATTGTGTAATTTCAGGTATACATTATTATTTATCAATTTCTGTGTAGACTGCATTGTGCTCACCACTAATAGTCTAATTGTTATCCCTCACCATACATACGTATCCCTTTATCCCTTTCACCCAACCCCTAGTCTCCTTTCCCTCTGGTAACCATTAATCTGTTCTCTTTATGCATGTGTTTGTTTATCTTCCACATATGAGTGAAATCAGGCTGCATTTGTCTTTCTCTATTAGGCTTATTTTGCTTAACATCATACCCTGAGGTCCATCCACGTTGTTGCAAATGAGATGATTTTATCTATTTTTATGGCTGACTAGTATTCCATTGCGTGTGTCCTCTCTATCCATCCAGCCATCGTAGAAGAGCACTTGTGTTGCTTCTATGTGTTGGCTATTGTGAATAATGCTGCAATAAACATAGGGGCGTATAAATCTCTTTGAATTATTGATTTAAAGATCTGTGGATAAATACTCAGTAGTGCGATAACTGGATCATACCGTATTTCCATTTTCAGTTTTTTGAGAAATCTCAGTACTGTTTTCCATAGTGGCTGCACCAGTTTGCCTTCCCACCAGGAGTGTATGAGGGTTCTCTTTTCTCTACATTTTCTCCAAAGTTTTTGTTTTGTTTTGTTTTGATTTGTTTTGCTGGCAAAGATTCACCCTAAGCTAACATCTGTTTCCAATCTTCCTTTTTTTTTCCCTTCCCCAAAGCCCCAGTACGTAGTTGTATATTCTAGCTGAAAGTCTTTCTAGTTCTTCTATGGGAGCTGCCACCACAGAAGGGCTACTGACACACCAGCGGTGTATTCCAAACATGGGAACCAAACCTGGGCAGAGTGCACCAAACATTAACCACTATATCATCAGGGCTAGCTCCAACATTTGTTATTTTTTGTCCTGGTAATTATAGCCATTCTGATAGATGTAAGATGATATCGCATTGTAGTTTTCATTTGCATTTCCCTAATAGTTAGTGATGTTCAACATACTTTCATGTGTCTGTTGGCCATCTGTATATCTTTTTGAAAAAATGTCTGCTCATATCCTCTGCCTCTTTGGTTACTATGGCTTTGTATCATATTTTGAAGTCAGGGCTTGTGATGCCTCCAGCTGTGTTTTTTTTCCTATAGATTGCTTTGGCTATTCGAGGTGTTTTGTTGTTCCATATAAATTTTAGGATTCTTTGTTCTATTTCTGTGAAAAATGTCATTGGAATTCTGATTGGGATTGTGTTGAATCTGTAGATGGTTTTAGGTAATATAGACATCTTGACTATGTTTATTCTTCCAATTCATGAGCATGGAATATCTTTCCATTTCTTTATATCTTCTTTAATTTCTTTCAATAGTGTTTTATAGTTTTCAGTGCATAAGTCTTCACCTCCTTGGTTAAACTTATTCCTAGATATTTTATTCTTTTTGTTGCTGTTGTAAATGGGACTGTGTTCTTGACTTCTCTTTCTTCTAGTTTGTTATTAGCGTATAGAAATGCAACTGATTTTTGTAAGTTGATTTTGTACCTTGCAAATTTGCCATACTTGTTGATTATTTCTAATAGTTTTCTGATGGAATTTTTAGTGTTTTCTCTATATAAAATCATGTCATCTGCAGACAGTGAGAGTTTAATTTCTTCCTTTCCAATTTTGATTCCTTTTATTTCTTTTTCTTGCCTAATTGCTCTGATAAAAACCTCCAGTACTGTGTTGAATAGGAATGGTGGATGTGGGCACCCTTGTCTTGTTCCTGTTCTCAGAGGGATGGCTTTTAGGTTTCCACCATTAGGTAGGATGTTGGCTGTGGGTTTGTCATATATGACCTTTATTATGTAGAGGTAATTTTCCTTCTATATCAATTTTATTGAGAGTTTTTTTTTGTCATAAATGGATGTTGGATCTTATCAAATGCTTTCTCCACATCTATTGAGATGATCATGTGATTTTTATGCCTCATTTTGTTAATGTAGTGTATCACATTGATTGATTTGCAGATGTTGAACCATCCTTGCATCCCTGGTATAAATCTCATTTGATAATGTGTATGATCCTTGTAATGTATTGCTTTATTCTGTTTGCCAATATTTCATTGAGGATTTTTGCATCTATGTTCATTAGTGATATTTGCTTGTAATTTTCCTTCTTTGTGCTGTCCTTCCTTGGTTTCAGAATTAGGGTGATGTTGGCCTCATAGAATGAGTTAGGAAGTGTTCTCTTTTCCTCAATTTTTTGAAATACTTTGAGAAGGATGAATATTAAATCTTTGAATGTTTGGTAGAATTCCCCAGAGAAGCCGTCTGGTCCTGAATTTTGTTTTGGGGGAGGTTTCTGATTACTGTTTTAATCTCCTTATTTGTGATTGGTCTATTCAGATTTTCTGTTTCTCCTTGATTCAGTTCTGGGAATGAATCTAAGAATTTATCCATTTTATCTATGTTATCCAACTTGTGGGCATATAAGTTTTCATAGTATTCTCTTATAATCCTTTATATTTCTGCAGTATCTGTTGTAATTTTTCCTCTCTCATTTCTAATTTTATTTATTTGAGCCTTCTCTCTTTTGTTTTTAGTGAGTCTGGTTAAGGGTTTTTCAGTTTTGTTTATCTTCTCAAAGAATCAGCTCTTAGTTTCATTGTTCCTTTCTCCTGTTGTTTTACTCTCTATTTCATTTATTTCTGCCCTAATTTTTATTGTTTCCCTCATTCTGCTGACTTGGGGCTTTGTTTGTTCTTCTTTATCTAGTTTTGTTAGATGTAGTTTGACATTACTTATTTGAGGTTTTTCTTGTCTGTTGAGGTGGGTCTGTATTGCAATGAATTTCCCTCTTAGGACTGCTTTTGCTGCATCCCATAAAAGTTGGTATGTTGTCTTTTCATTTTCGTTCGTCTCCAGGTATTTTTAATTTCTCCTTTGATTTCTTCATTGGTCCCATGGTTCTTCAGTAGCATGTTATTCAGTCTCCACACATTTGTGACATGCCAAGCTTTTTTCTTGTAGTTGATTTCTAGTTTCATAGCATTGTGGTTGGAAAAGATGCTTGATATGATTTCAATCTTCTTAAATTTATTGAGGCTTACCTTGTTTCCCAACATATGGTCTATCTTTGAGAATGTTCCATGTGCACTTGAGAAGAATGTGTATTCTGCTCTTTTTGGATGGAATCGTTTATACATATCTTTTAAGTCCATCTGATCAAGTGTTTCATTTAAATCCACTATTTCCTTCTTCACTTTCTGTCTGGATGATCTATTTATTGTTGTAAGTATGGTGTTGAGGTCCCCTACTATTGTTGTGTTGCTGTTAATTTCTCCCTTTAGCTCTGTTAATAGTTGCTTTATATACTTGGTGCTCTTGTGTTAGGTGCATATACATTCATAAGTGTTATATCTTCTTGGTAGAAAGTCCCTTTTATCATTATATACTGTCCCTCTTTGTCTTTCATTGTCTTTTTAATCTTTGTCTTCTTTTTCTAATATAGACATGGCAACCGCTGCTTTCTTTTGTTTGCCATTTGCTTGGAGTATCAAATTCCATCCCTTCACTGTGAGGCTATGTTTGCCATTATAGCTGAGATGTGTTTCCTGAAGGCAACATATTGTTGGGTCTTGTTTTCTAGTGCATCCAGCTACTCTATGCCTTTTGATCAGGGAATTCAATCCATTTACATTTAGAGTGATTATTGATATATGAAGATTTAATATTGCCATTTTATCTCTTGTTCTCCCCTTGTTCTATATTTACATTTTTTCTCTCCCTTTGTACTTCTGACTGCCATTTTAGTTTGGTGGTTTTCTCAGTTTTCTCTTTATTTATGAATTGTGGCTCTGCTCTGATTTTTTGTTTACTTGTTACTGTGAAGTTTGTATCAAAGATCTCATAGAGGAGGTAGTCCATTTTCTGATAGCCTCTTACCTCTAGTAGCCTATGTTGGTTATATCCTGTTCCACTTCCCCTTCTGAGCTATTGTTGTCACAAATTATTCTGTTTTGTGTTGTGACTTTGTGACTAAGTTGAAGTGTTTATAGTTACTTTCCAAGTTTTCCTTCCCTTTATCTTTTAAGTTATAATTATTTGTTAGCCTGTTCTGAAAGAGAGCTGCAGTTTTCTGATTTTTCTCTTTATTTATCTCTTTAATCAATGCTTTGTAAGCCTTTGTCTTTTTGTTTCAAGTATGAGGGCATACTTGATCATTTCTTGCAGGAGAGGTCTAGTGGTGATGAACTCCCTCAACTTTTGTTTATATGGGAAAGCTTATATTTCTGCATCATATCTGAAGGATAGTTTCACTGGATAGAGTATTCTTGGCTGAAAGTTTTTGCCTTTCAGTATTTTTAATATATCATTCCATTCTCTCCTAGCCTGTATATTTACTTCCAAGAAATCTTCTGAAAACATGATGGGGGTTCCTTTGTAGATTACTTTGTTCTGTCTTGCTGCCCTTAATATTTTTCTTTGTCATTTACTTTTGCCCATTTTGCTGTTATATACCTTAGAGAAGGTCTTTTAGCATTGATGTAACTAGGAGTTCTATTGGCTTCATGTGTTTGTAAGTCTGGTTTCTCCCCAGGTTTGAGAAGTTATCAACTATTATTTCTTTGAACAAGCTTTCTGCTCCTTTCTCCTTCTCTTCTCCCTCTGGAATACCTATAATCCTTATGTTGCTTTTCCTAATTGAGTCAGATATTTCTTGAAGAGTTCCTTCATTATTTAAAAAATCTTAATTCTCCCTCCTCTCCACCTGAAGTATTTCTGTATTTCTATGCTTTAAGTGACTAATTCTTTCCTCCATAACATCAGTGCCATTTTTTAAGGATTCTAGATTATTTTTTATTTCACTAATTGTGTTCTTCATGTCCAGAATTTCTGCTGGTTTTTTATTTTATAGTTGCAATCTCTTTGGTGAAGTATTCCTTCTTCTCATTAATTTTATACCTCACCTCATTGAACTGTCTGAGTTTTCTTGTAACTTGTTGAGTCTCTTTACGACAGCTATTTTTAATTCTCTGTCATTTAGATTGTAAATTTCTGTGACTTCAGGGTTCATTTCTGATTTGTCGTTTTCCTTCTGCCCTGAATTATTGCTGTAGTTTCTCATGGTGTTTAATGAACTAATCCTTTGCTGGCATATTTGTGGTAGTATCAGGCCACAGATTCCACCTGCTACTGCTGAGGGGAAGCAAGAGCTATATTTCTGATCCCAACCATCTGCTGGAAGTTGTGCGGGTTAAGTGGGTAGTTCTGCCAGCCAGAAAAGCATTTGCATGTGGGTTCAGGGCTGTCATTGCCTCTTCTTAAAGTCGGGCCAAGGTGCATTCCCACTTGTGGGTTGCAGTGGCACTATGGGCATTCCTGCTGGCCAGGAAAGCATTCATGCATGTGCACAGATCTGCCACCACCTCTTCTTACAGTTGCTTCAGCCTCTGTGCTTGGTGGAGGCGGCTTCTTCACCAAGTCTGAGCCAGGGCCACTCATCGGGATGGCAAAGACACAGTGGGCACTGCCACCAGCTGGGAAAGCATTCATGCAGGCTCAGGGCTGCTGCCACCTCTTCTTACAGTCATGCTGAGGTGTGTTCCGACTTGCGGGACCACAGAGGCACGATGGGCACTCCCACCAACCAGGAAAGCATTCATGCATGTGCACAGGGCTGCTAGGGAAGGGTAGGGGAGTGGTCATCTTTCTCCACTACTTCTTGGGGGCCCAGTCCATTCACCTTCAGATGTATAGCTGTGTGTGCCTCTCAGGTGTCCTGTTGTGCTGTGTGGGTATCCTCTGTTGGTCAATGAACGTCCATTTAGTTGTAGTTCAAAGGGGGATAGATAAAGGGAACCATTCACTCTGACATGTTGCTGACCTCACTTCTAAACATATTATTTATATTAAAATGTAATGTATTTACTATTTTCAGATGAATTAACAAAAGAATATTTTAAAATTTCCTCTGTGTAAATTTCTAATTTGTTAAATGTTGATGGATATAACCCACATAAACCAAAGTTCTTTGAGATCCTCAATTATTTTCAGCGTATTAAGGAGTCTTGAGATAAAAATTTTGAGAACCAATACCCTACAAAAATACTCATACATAAATGTCATTGGACAAAAATATTCATCGCAATGCTGTTGGTCACAGCTGAAAACTGGTAACAAATGAAATGCCCACCAACAGCATCTTAGATCTATAAATTATGGTTTAAAAATGTACTTTCATGCCAAAATTAATTCTGTTGTACTACAGTGAAAATGAATGAATTATAGCAACATTACTGAATCTCAGCAATAAAATTTGGAACCAAAAATGCATGTGGTTGAAAAGTTCATTAGTATGATCTCATATGTAGCTTAAAATAAGAAAATCAAACAAAATATTAAGAATATGAATATATTTGGTAAAACTACAAGCATAATTAAGGGAATGATAAACACAAATACACCTGGGAATGAAGCAGGTGATTGACACCGAAGGGCACACAGGAGATTTCAAAGGTATTAATATTCTGTTTTTAAAACTGTTGTATCATATCTGCATTTTTGCTGCGTTATTGTCATGTATACCTCACCCACATTTAAAAACATTTTACCAAAATATTTAAGGGAAAATTGTTATCTGAAAGAATATATTTGCAATACTTAAAACATTAAATTATGAAAATATATAGTTTTCTAAGTAAAATAAAAAAGAGAACAGGCAATCAAATATGAAAAAATGAGAATGGATATAAATAGGCAATTCACAAAAAAATAAAAAATGATAAGACATTTGCCCTTTCTAGTAATTGGGAAAAAATCTAATTATAACATATGTATTGGGTATCTATTATATATCTTATTAATTTAAATGATACTATCTAGGGTTTCTAAGGGTATAAAGAACTCATAAAATATTGCTTGTAGTGTTAATTTGGTGGGCCATTTGGAAAAATTAATCAAAATATGAAGCATCCATACTCTTTGCCTCAGCTAATCTAGTCTATGAATGTATCCTAAAGATTGTCTACATATACACAAGATGGATGGAAAGGAGTGTTGCTTGTAACAGAAAATTATAGAAAGCAACCCAACTTCCATCCTAGAGAAATGATCAAATTCTTAGTGGAATATCCCATATTATACAAAATACTACAGTAATCTGTTGAAAAGGAGATGCTCTTAAATATACTGAAATATAAAGATCTCCAAGATATTGTAAGTAAAAGAAGCAATTTGTAGAAAAGTATATATGATGTGATCCCACTCATGTACAAAAATAAGCATATGTATAAATGGGTAAGAAAAACTGCCAGGGGTATTGATTTCTGAAGAGGGCAGAATAATGTAAAGTGGGTACACAGAGAAAGTTTTTACATTTTGCTCTACTTACTTTTATAAAGCTGAAAAATTTTACACTCAGAGTATGTTTGATGAGTCCATTGGCTTCATACTATATACAAATTTACAGAAAATAGTAATAAACACACAAAAAATACACAGAAAGGCCACCAATTAAAAGAAATATTTGAAACATACAGATTAATTTTAACATGCGTGAAGGAATTACTTACCAAAGACTTGGAAGTATTGGGGGTATAAGTGGAAAGACAATGAATGAGTTTGAAATAGATATAAAAAGAGTAGTCATATCTATTTTATCAGAATAAACATCTGTAGGAAAAGGCCCCTTAAACTAGATCTATGATACTAAGAACAACCTCATGATCTTGGCTGGCCAATTCCACTTCAGCAGCTATGACAAAATATGAGTATAACAATGACTATGAATTTTCAAGCTGCAAATAAACTATTTTCAGTCCACGCTTTGAAAAAAAATCACTATTATTGCAGCATGTTACATTGGACTGCTGATAGGTTAGAAAATATATGTTATTCTGTTTAATACCTAATGCATTTAATTCTTTGCCAGTCCTTTAGAATAAATTTCTTTCTATGCAATATTACTAATTATGTTAGTATCAGACATTTGTGCTGCTTAGTATTCTGCATTGATCCAGGAAGATCCTTCAATAAGTTTAACTTTACCTCAGGATTATGAATTTCATTAGAAACTAACAGAAATTAAAATATGCCTGAGAAAGTTAGTGACATCTGTATTGAAATAATGGAACCAGTAAGGTATCTCCATTAACCTATCATGGTTTTCAGAGATATAGATGACAGGAAAACAAGAAATGTACCTTGGTTGTTTCCTTTCACACACACACACACATAAACACACAAACAAATCTATCCATAATTTAATTTCAAAACATACAGGAATAAAACATCTTCTATATTCCTGATTCAACCAAGCACAAATTTTTACTGTAGGGCATTTTTTTGTCACTTGGCCTTTCTGATATTCTAAATCTCAGAACACGATAATTTATGCCATCACAAAGGGAAAGAGTTATTCATTTCTATCTAGCCTCAAATCATATCAGAGAGAATTTAAAGTACCTTGGCATCTCCATATTTCATGCAAAATGTTTCTAAATAATTAATAGAAGATTCCAGAAAATTGATGCTAAAGACTGAAAGCATGTGTGGAAACAAGTGAAATGTAGATAAGTTTATCTTTAAAAATAAATAAATATTTAAAAACTTTTTTGCATTGTTCTAGTCAAGATATTAAAATGGACTCAGTTTTGTTTGTGGGTGATGTATCATACCAGTGCTTAGTACTATTGTGGGATTAGAAGCTGGGATCTGCACAGTTCTATCTCTGGTCCTCTAGAAGTAATTAAAATCAAATCCCCAAGTCATCTTAACAATAGAACTAGGTAGAGTGACTATAGCAGGCCCTTTATATGGTGACAGTCTGGCAGTGTGTGTTGGTGACGAAGAAATGATCATGTCAACTGACATTAAGCCACTTCAGAGCCCAAAGGTAGATCTAAGATAGCAAAGTTTCTACAATTTGGGGAGCTGTTTTAAAGACGAAAAAAATCCTGAAACTACAAAATTATGTGTGAAAGTAAAATATTTATTTAGAATGAGAAAAAGAAATCACAACGAATTACAAAATTTCTAGTTAATAGTTGCCACAAACATCACAAAAATCCAGAAAATTAACCTAAATTTTTATCTGCCATATCTTTATAATTTTTTCCTATAGTTTTGGTGCGTACTCTGGTTGCCTCTTTGTTTGAAAATGAAATTTCAATATACTTTTCAATTGAAGAATAGAAATGTAATTCAGTTTTTCCTACAGCATGGTTGATCAAAATTTATATTTTATTATAATATTTGGCATACATAAAACATTTACTTCCCACACATACTCACTTTATGTGTGTGGTTTTGTTTGGACTCCAAAAACACAGAAATTCTGATTCCATTTTGCTTAATTCCCATCAAAAAAGATAAAAGTCTGTTTATAATTGTATATGCTACATTTTAAGAATATTTCTGACAGAAGAGAGCATCCATATTAACAAGGTACTGAGAGATAAATTCCTCTCCTTACAGTTTTAATGTCTGATGATTAGAAGAACTTTTCAGATTTCATATGTGCTCATACTTCTGGTGTTGAGCACTGTGCGTAATATTTCTTTCTAATACTGCATCTTTGTGACATGATGCTGGATTGTCAGGACAGTGGGCACTAGGGGTATTCCTGGAAGTCATTCCTATACCAACAATAACTTTATATTTTATGGAAGTGACTGTGACCTCCATAAGCATGTTTCTAAAGCCAAACTAAATGCCTCTCCAGCTTAGCTTTTTCTTTTAGCACGATCTCAAAAATGCCAGTGGCTCCAAGGCATCCAAGAGGGAGTGAAGACTGTGTGATGCAGGAGAAATCATAGAGTAAAGATACGGGTGTTGCAACTAATTAAATTTAAAAATCATACTTTTCCAAATTTATAGAAACATGTGACCATGATAACATGTTGATAGGCCCATCCCAGAGTTTTGGATGGGGCCTTGGAGCTTCAGTTTCATTAGCTTCGCAGCCTCTGTCAGAGACTCTGTGTATGTAGTCAGCACAGTACTACCCCCTCATGGATGGGAACAGGGCTGACACCCTACAACAAAACCTTCCTCTAGCTCCCTATGTACTCTCTGTCTGTAGTCCCTCCCTGCTTCTGTTTTCCAAAAAATGTTGGTAGGGTTACTAGTCGTGGCAAGCTGGTGGCACAATGAGGTGGAGGATCACAGGTGATTTTTTCTTCATGACTGAAGCCAACTTTAAAAAACCCAGAAGGCCTTCACTGGGACTATACAGGGTATATCACCTTCAATACTGCTGTGAAGTATCTCCTACTATGTGTGCTTGTACGTGGCATATATTTACTGTAATCCATTTTGTGAATACATGGCAAATGGTTGTTTATTACAAGAAACGGCCAAGTGGCACTGAGCTGTAGTGAGGGCATTTCATAATTAAATTGAGTAATAGCAATCACTACAACTTTAATTAATGCTAGGAATGGTCTTAATTTTAGATCTTTATTGCCTATTTTTTTCTTAAAATATTTCAGCCTGCTGCTCTTTTAAATTTACTTTTATGGCTACTTTATAATGAACATGAAATAAAATAATTCCTGAACTACTGCTAGTAGGAAGCGAGATAAGGAGAAGACACAGGACACGAGATGGAGCTACACATGTGAAGTGGATCAATTTTCAGCTTGATCTCCAATGAGGAAGAAACCCTTTCCACCAAAGGGAGTCAAATGTATTCCTTCTTGCTTTACCACAGCATTACAGGAAACTCTTATCCTGCAGAGAATAGAGACTATGCTGAAAAGGATATAAAGAGAAAAAGAAAACCAGGATGGAAAACATTTGGATTAGAGGAAAAGAAACTAATCCTGGAGGACAATGTACTGACCCTGACCCCCATGATTGGAGAATTCAATTGTAATCAACCTGCCACCAGTAGCAAGCTTAAAGTGTAGATAACGGTGCGTGTGAGAGACTCAGCACTGACCCCACGTGGTTGTCAGTTCGACCACTCAGCAGTGAGACAATAGCCAGGTCAATCTTGGTAAAGGAACAGCTGGGTTTTTGAGGCCATGCATAACCTCCATCCCTGATAGATATTGTGGAAATTGTTCCATATATTGTTTATAGGTTGGTTGAATACATATACCATATCCCAATAGCACAGCCTCCCAGTGTCTAAGGAGCTGTATGCCAGCTGGTGCCATAATTTTTTGTGAGAGCAATGCTATTGAATAGGCTTCATTAATTAAAAACCTTAGTTTTAACATTTTGTGATATAGTGATTCCATGTTGGTCCTAAGTTTAATTTTTAAACTATTTCTAATATCTTTGTTGAAGTGTGATTAATATACATCAGACACACATATATATTCAAAATGTACAATTTAACAAATTTTTATATAATGAGTATATGTATATACCCATTAAACCATCACTCCCATCAAGATAATAAAGATATCCATTGCCTCCAAAAGTTTTCATGTGCTCCTTTGTAAACCCTCTCTCCTGGCCCTTCTCATTCCAAGGCAACCACCGATCTGCTTTCTGTCACTACTTGTCTGTTTGCATTTTCTAGAATTTTATATACATGGAATCACGCAGTATGTACTCTTTTTTTTTTTTTGTCTAGCTTCTTTTACACCGTATACTGATTTTCAGCTTCATCCATATGGTTGCATGTGTCAATAGTTCATTGTTGAATAGAATTCCATTCTATTGATATGCCACAGTTCCTTTATCCGTTCACCTGTTGATGGACATTTGGATTGATTCCACTTTGTGGCTATTACATAGAAAGCTGATATGAACACTCATGTACAAATCTTTGAATGGACATATGCTTTCATTTCTCCTGGGTGAATACTTACGAGTGAAATGACTGGGTCATGTGGTAGGTGTGTGTTTAATTTTTAAGAATCTGCAAACTGGTTTTAAAAATGATTGTATCATTTTAGATTCTTACCAGCAGTGTATGAGAGTTCTGGTTCCTCCATATCCTTGTCACACTTAGTATGGTCATTATCTGTAATATTAGTCATGTTATCTCTTTAATTAGCCTTATTCTCATGACTAATGATGTAAATATCTCTTCACGTATTTATTTGCCATCTGTTTATTTTATTTGGTGGTGTGTTCAAACCTTTTCCCTATTTGTTGTTTGATTGTTAGTTTTCTTACTATTTGTTCCAGGAGTTCTTTATATATTTCAGATAGAAGTTCTTTATCAGACATAATTTGCAAATATTTTCACCCAGTCTATACCTTGTTTTTCATTTTCTGAATAGTCTTTCAAGTAGCAGAAAGCTTTTATTTTAATGTAGCTCAATTTATCAGGATTTTTCTCTTTTGGATGATGTTTCTGGCATTTTATCTAAGAAATCTTTGCCTTATCCTACATCAAAAAGATTTTCTTCTAGAGGTTTTATCATTTCAGTTTTTACATTTAGATCTGTGATTCATTTTGAATTAATTGTTGTATATGGGATGAGGTGTGGATTAAAGATTTTTAAAGATGAATACTCATTTTTATAGCACCATTTTTTAAAAAAAACTATCTTTTCCCAATGAATCACCTTGCAATTTGGTGGAAAATAAGCTATCTTTGTAAGCACGGGTCTATTTCTGAACTTTCTGCTGGTCCCATAGATCTATTTGTCTGTCTTGATACCGATACCACATTGTCTTGATTACTGAGCTTTATAATGAGTTTTGTAGTATTAGTGTTAAGTAGTATTAGTCCTCCAATTTTGTTCTTTTTCAAAATTGCTTTGCTGTTTTAGGTCCCTTCCATTTCCATATGAATTTGACTATCATCTTACAAATTGCTACAAAAAGCCTGCTGAGGTTTGATAGGAACTGTTTTGAATCTGTATATCAACTTGGGAGCGGATGGGCATCTTAACAATGTTGAATCTTTCAATACATAAACAGCCTTAAAATTTTTTAAAATATTTTTGCATTTATCTTAATGAAGGATATTGTAATGTAAGTTCTTTTCTTTTCTTGTCTTTGGTTATAGTGTCAGAGTATAGTTCATCTCATAGAATAATTTGAGATGTAATATCACTTTTTAACATTCTGGAAGAGTTTGTGTAGAATTGGTACTCTGGCTTTCTTAAATGTTTAAAAGAATCCACCAATGAAGCCACCTGCGCTTAGAGTTTTCTTAGTTGGAAGTCTTTTAATTAAAAGTTTAATTTCTTTTTTTCTTTTCTAATATAGGTGTTTAGTACTATTAAATTTCCCCTAATTATTGTTTGAAATAAGAATTTCTTGATAGAATGATTATTGACATGTTTTGGTCAGATGATTCTTTGTTATGTGGAGTTGTCATGTGCATTGTATTTAGCAGAATCTCTTGTTTCCACTCTCTAGATGCCAGTAGTATCTCCATTCATCCCCTACCATTGTGACAAGTAAAATTGTCTCCAAATATTGCTAAATGTCCCCTGAAGGAGAGGGGGCAAAATTACCCCCAGTTGAGAACCATTGATTTAGGTGCATCCCAGACAGTTTGGTATATTGTATTTTTATTCATGTTTAGTTCAAAATACCTTATAATTTCTCCTTTAATTTCTTCTTTGATCCATGGGCTCTTTCGTTTACAAATAATTTGGTCTTTTCCAGAGTTCTTTCTGTTATTAATTTCTAATTTAATTCCATTGTAGTCAGAGAACATAATTTATATGATCTAAATCCTTTTAACTTTGTTAAGGCTTGTTTTATGGCCCCCAACAAGGTGTATCACAGTCAATGTTCTTTGTGTACTTGTAAATAATGAATATTCTGTTGTTATTAAGTGGGGTGTTCTATAGATGCTACACAGGTCAAGCTGGTTGATGGTGGTGTTAAAGTCTTCTATATAATTACTCATTTCCATCAATTATTGAAAGAGGGGTGTTGAAGTCTGCAACAATAATTATGGCTTTTTCTATTTATCCTTACAGTTTTATCAATTTTTGCTTCATGTATATAAAAGCTCTGTTATTAGGGGCATAAAAGTTTAGGATTATTATGTTCTCTTGATAAATTGAGCTCTTTATAGTTATGAAATAATTCCCTTTATCTCTGACAATATTCTTTGCTCTAAAATCTTCTTTGTTTGATACTAACATAGCCACTCTAATTTCTTTAGATTTGTGTTTGTAGACTTTTTCACATCCTTTTCCTTTTAACCTATTTGTGTCTTTATTTATTTACTTAATTTTGAGGAAGATTAGCCCTGAGCTAACACCTGCTGCCAATCCTCCTCTTTTTGCTGAGGAAGATTGGCCCTAAGCCAACATCTGTGTCCATCCTCCTCCACTTTATATGTGGGATGCCTGACACAGCATGGCTTGATAAATGGCACATAGGTCCTTGCCTGGGATCCAAGCCTGTGAACCCCAGGCCGCTGAAGCGGAGCACACAAACTCAACCACTGTGCCACCAAGCCAGCTTTTGTGTCTTTATTTTTAAAGAGTTTTCCTCATCGAAAACGTATGGGTGGGTTTTACTTTTTTATCAAACCTGCCAATCTCTGCACTTTAATTGGGTATTTTGAAAATTTCCATTTAATATGATTATTATGTTGATTCAAATGTACAATCTTGTGTTCTCTTTTTCCTATCTGTTCTCTGTTTCTTTTTTCTTCTTTTCTTATCTCCCTTTGGATAAATTGTGTAATTGTTATAATTCTAAGTTTTTTATTATTCTACCTTTTGACTTATTAGCTACAATTCTTTTTGGTTTACTTTAGTGGTTGTTTTAGGGTTTATAATATATATCTTTATACTATCAAGTCTTCTTTCACATATTACACCACTTCATATATAAGAAACTTACAGTATTAGTATACTTTCATTTTTCTTCTCCCATCCTTTGTGCTTTTATTATCATACATTTTATTTGTACATGTATCATACACCCAATACTACATCATTATTATTTGTTTAAACAGTCTATTATCCTTTAAGAAAATTTAAATAATAAGAAAACAATCTTAAATATTTACCTGCATAGGCACCATTTCCAGTGATTTTCATGTCTATGTGTAGATTTGCCTTTCCATCTGGTATAATTTTCTTCTGCCTAAAGAGCTCCCTTTAACATTTATTAAAGTTTAGATAGAGATAAATTATTTCAATTTTTAATTCCTAAAAGTATTTATTTTGCCTTCATTTTTAAAATATATTTTAGCTGGGTATAGAATTCCAGACTGACAGTATTCTTCATTTTCAGTAGTTTAAAGATTTAGCTCCTCTCTTTTCCTTTTAATTTTTTTTTAAGAAGAAATCTGCTGTCATTCCTGTTCTTCTGTATCTAACAAGTCTTGTTTCTCTGGCTGCTTTTAGGGTCTTCTTTTTAACACTGGTTTTGAGCAATTCCATTATGATGTGCTTTGGTGTGATTTTATTTTTCATATGCTTAGCATTTGTTGAGATTATTGGATCTGTGGATTTATATTTTCCTTCAAATTGGGAAAAATTTTGCCCAAATGGCATCCAATATTTACTTCTGCTCCCCACTCCCATCTCCTTTTGGGACTCTAATTACATGTATATTAGGCTGCCCGAAGTTGTCTCACAGCTCAGTGATGGTCTTTTTCTCTTTATGTTTTGTTTTGGGTAGTTTCTATTGTTATGTCTTTAAATTCACTATTTTTCTTTCTGCAATGTCTAAACTGTGGTTTATCTCATCTAGTTTATTTTTCATTATGGTTTCCATCTCCAAAGTTTTGATTTTTGTCTTTTTTATATCTTCCGTGTCTCTATTTAACTTTTTCAACCTACGGAACACAGTTATAATATGTGTTTTGATGTTTTTGTAACTCTAACATCTCTGACAGTTCTGGGTCAGTTTCAATGAACTGATTTTTCTCCTTACCATGAGTTTTATCCAGCTTCTTTGTGCACCTGGTAATTTTTGATTAGATATCAAAAATCGTTAATTTTACATTTTTGGGTGTTGTAAATTTTATATTTCTATACAAATATTTTTGAATTTAGTCCTGGGATGCAATTAAGTTACTTTGAAACAGGTTGTCCTGTTGAGACTTTGGTTTTGATTTATTGAGTTGGGATCTGAGTGAGCTAATTATTTTGCATCACTGAGGCAAGACTTGATGAGTACTTTACCCAGTGCACTGTTAATTATGAGGTTTCCCAGTCTGGCTTGTGGGAAGTAGCACTATCTTCCACCCTGTGTGAGCACTGACTATTTTTACATTTAATCCCTTCGAGTGGTTTTCTCTAGAAGTGGGTAGTTTCTTCACATGCATGCACTGAGTAGTTCTCTGCTGATCGCTTGAGGATATATCCTCTGCAGATCTCTGGGGTTCTTTCACTTTGCAGCTCTCTCCTCTCTGGCACTCTGTCCTGCAAACTCTAACCATTTTGGTCTTCCCAGACTCTCAGCCTGTTACCTCAACTCAGCAAGTTCACTTGCCTCCACCTAGGTTTCTGCTTTTAGAGCCGCCATCAGGAAACTCTCTTAAGGCTGTAAGCTGGGATAGTCATAGGCTTATCTTATTTTCACTTGTCAATAATCGCTGTTTTTTATGCCTGAATTCCAGTGTTATGAAAGCCATTATATTATTGTGTCTAGGTATTTTTTTTTTTTATATTTTCAGGCTAGAGGGTAAATTTGGTTATGATTTCTCCATCTTTGGCAGAAGTAGAAGTTCCTAAATTCAGTTTATTTTGAAAATTGGTTTGACTGGCTGCCACATCTGAAAAAGATACCTGCAAATATATAGAGATCCAAATGAATGAAGTCCATGCTTATTATATCAGATATTGATTTTTCTATTCCATCCATCAATTACACAAAGTTTTTTGTTGAAATGTAGCTATCATATTTCTATCTTCCAAGATACCAACATAGCTCTTGAAAATAAATATAAATGTTACATTTTTATATTTCAAAAAATGATTCAAGTCCATCAAAACTATTTATTTTGAAATATTTTGGAAGAACTTAAATGAACCTCTTGTCATATTTTTAAGTGTGCAAATATGAAAGTTTTCATAGATGACACATATCATTTTCAGCAACAAAATCACAGTTATGCAAATATTAGCAGATAGCGGTTCTCGAGGAGTACTCTGCATGAGTTCTTTTTAAAAGCAAGTAGGTTCTCATTCTTCATTAAAATCTCACCTTTGCCTTGAAGGAACAGGTTAAATCTGTTTATTTAGGGAAACATAACTTATGGGTAGCATATTCCTGAGAGTCACTTGTTTTCACTGAAAAGGTCAGCTAAATGGGTTTCTTGTGGCTTGAAACATCAGTGGAAAAGATTGTAAAGATTTGTCTGCATTTTCTGGATTCTTAGATTCTCAATGTCTTACTAATTGTGATGGCTCCACATTATCGTTAGCTAACATTTCAAGGCAGAAAACACACATACTGTGAGATTTGAAGAGCCTGGATAATTTTGAATTATTTTGGCTTCCCTCTTGTCATATCTGATTACAACTTCATTGTTTCTACCTCTTGATGTGCTTGATAAGGAGCTCAAAGTAGGAATGAAAGTATCTGCCAATTTTTATTGTTTGCCTATGAGTTATTGGTATTACGTTTAGATTGAGGTGTTTTTTTTATTTTACAGGATGGCATGAGGTCTCTGTCATGAAGCCATCCCTTTCACCTCCTATGCCCTTAGAACTTCTGCCCTCCCCCAAGGATGCCTCAGTTTCTACATGTGGCACATGCCTGTCTTACATACAGAGTAAATTAGAGCACCTGCATCTATCGATATATATGTTAGCAAAAGCTTAATTTCCTATTTTTAAGTTTAAAATATATAATTAAAAATTTAATCCACCTCTCACAACCCAGAGAGGACTAGATTGGCTTTAGGACGTGGTGCTTATTCGGCTCTATTAGAGAGCTACAAGAAAGAAGAGAATTAGATTCCCAAGGCCATAGCGATGGAAGCAAAAACAGACCACTCAAGCAACTACCGCAACAATTAAGAGCCTGTAAAAAAAAACCTACCCAGGACTGAAGCAGTAATACTAAGGACATTTCTGGAAATGAACAGATGTACAGGGATCATACTGAAAAATGTAAGCTATGTAACTACTGGAAAATAAAAACAAATCCCTTGCCACTTCAAGAGGAAAAATCAGGTTGAGACCAAGATTATGTACTGTCTCACACCAGGAAACCCATAGACAAAGATATTAATTGATTTACTGATGAAGCTCAAGTTTGGCTATCAGCAGACCTTGTCATTCAATGAGGCATACAGTGATGGATAAAAGCATCAAGTAGTAGCTTTTTTAAAATAGGCTTTTATTTTGGAAAGAATTGAAGATTCAATAAAGCAGGAACTCTTTCACTCAGCCTACATGCATTCTCCTGACCTATAAGTGCTACATTTTCTGAATCTCTAATTTTAAACCTGTCCCATTAGGTTCAACATGTATGATTTTGGTAATCCCTGCAAATGTACAAAGCTTGCTTTTCAATACATACTGAACCTCAGACTTACATCCCTTCCATACTAGATTGTTTTAAAGCGAATGTGTGAAGGATGAACAATGGCTAAAACCCATTATTCTGGAGACAAGATGGAAAATTCTGACCCGGAAGTATTTTGTTTACAACTGACTGATCACCTTCCACATTGAAATACTCTGTGTTCCTCAAAGGAGCCACTAGAAAGCCCAAGTCGATGCAGTCAAGATGGGAGAAGTCAGGAGGAACAGCCACCATCCTAGGCTCTGTGTATGTATATAAAGAGATCCATACGGCATGTCTCTCTTTGAAGATTGTATCCTTGAAATCAGCCTCCATCTGTGAGGATCATGATTCCAAACACACATTCTAACTGCATTGCCACAGCTCAGAGGAAAAGGTGTATAATGTCAACAGTCTGCACTGTGCTGCCCAGCAACTTGAGCAGATGGCCACCAATGCCTCTTCCTTCTTTGAGAAAAGCATCTGAGCTTCATGATGTCAGATAAATATTCTAGCAATTAAAGTTTCAAGATTCTAGAAGCTCTCATTTCCTTGCAAGTAAACTTCGATTTAATCATTAAGTGAGATGTTTTTATGTGACAGAAACATGTTGTCAGAGGATCCCAGAAAAATCCAAACATTGAAGATAGAATGTAGACACCAATGGATTTTTCACTTATTTCTGCTTTTTAAAAATTAGTACTTCTTTCCTTTTTTTACTTCGTGTCATAAGAAATTCCCATTAGAACTATTGGCAAGATAAGAGACTAAGAGAAAATTAAAAAGTACTTATTGAATTTTAAGAAATCAACAAGAATCTATCCTATATCCAATGTAAGCACGTCTCTGAAGTAGTGCTATAAAGCAATAAAAATAGAGTTTACAAATCAGACAGACATTCAATTTTCATTTTATTATGTTTTTAAAGATGAGTCTATGAGCATATGACACACGGTTGTTGATAAAATGATATTTAGATGAATATATATATTTTATTGTGTACTAAAATTTAAATTAGCATTTCAAACTCATGGTTTCAGAAATATTTTGGGGGGCAAGGTTAGTTTTTTTAAAAAAGGAGTTAGTTTGAAAACTATTTACAAACAACTATTAGGTAAATAGTTGCGTAAGTAATACAAAAATATGGCAAAATAATGCAGGCGGTATGTGAAGAGCTGAAGTTTGAGAAACATTGCATTATACTGCTTATTTGCCATGTGCATAACTTACGGTCTTTGTCAACAAAGATCTTACAGGCTGTTTTAGGCTGGCTTCCCCAGAAGCAGAGCCTGAAGCAGGGATTTTTGTACAGGTGATTGATTGATAGGATACTTTCAGGTAAAACCTGCAGGGGAGCAAGGGAAGTGGGAGAGGGCAGGAGAAGAAGCTGGGCAAAATTGTGGTTTTAGGAGAATCTTAGCTTCAGACTGATCCCGCAAGGAGTTTTGGTGTATAGATGCAACAAATAAGTTGCCCTGCCCAGAGGCAAGGAGACTGAGCTGTTGTAACCCCACTTTAGTCTGTCATTGGCTATAGGCCACTTAGGGGAACAGCATAATTTCCCAGGCATCTCCTGGCAAGGTAATAATCCTCTGGAGAAGAAGGCAACAGCCATAGAAACTGGAAGATAAACACACTGCCCTGGTAGGGGGAATCTAAAGGGGACACCAAGAGTATTTGCCGTGCATTCTTACTCAGGAGAAAAAAGTATTCAAGATGATAGTAAACACCTAAAGTACACTGAGATAGCCAACTGATAGATTACAGTCCAGGCAAATCTTGAAGGCAACTGGCAACAATGATGACACATCATTTGTGGGAATTCCTAGCAGAAAAGGAAGCTCATCAATTCTCATGGTCATCTTGACCCTCTCCATATTGGTGGCATGTTTTCTGTGCCAGCCTTCCTGGGTCTAATGGCATCAGATGACTTTCGCAGTGTTGTAACATGCCGTACGTAGGGGACTGGCCTTTTCTCATGGGTACCTGGACTGAGTACTCCATGGATGTAATCCTACTAGCTTCTATTCTGAATTTTTGTTCAGTCATCACAAGAAAGAAATATTTCCTCTTCATTAGAGAGTCTATTATATAGGGATAAAATGTGCAGAACCAATTAGATGGATGGCAGGCACTCAAGAGAGAAAGATTATGTTTCAACTTGCAAGAGACCTGGCTTCCGGCAATGGCTTGCTGACTTTAAGACGTCAATTCATTGCAGTTGACCACATATTTCCACCTAACATCTCATGAACACAAACCGGATGCATCTGATTAAGTGCTCTCAGCTCTGGTTGTAATAAGTGACTCACTGGCAGCGTGCCTCCTTAGAGCTATTCTGGGAGCTGGGCTTGGAGTTGCTGAGGTTTGGCATGCTCACCTCAGAGGATCTTTCAGCTGGGCCAGGTGGCTGGCAGCATTCCTCTGCATTCTTTCATTCTTCTCCTTTTAGCTCCTTTTTCCCCCTCCACTTTTCCCTCCGTGCCATGCCTTGCTCAGCAGACCTTGCCTCTCTTTGTTCTTCATGGATGCTACATATCTCCTTTTGGCCTGGCTGCCTAATTTAGAGCAGCATGGAGAGCTCCATGCCAGGATCAGCTGGAGCTCTTCTTCGAGTGAGAATGTTTAGTAAATTTGGTCAATGACAGTCGGTTTGTGTCCCTGACAATCAAGCCTGCACAAAGTATTTCCTGTTGGACATAATGATACACAGTTTAGTGATTAACTATATAGCTTCTTAAGCCAGACTCGTTGCATCTTGGCCATGTCACTTATTGGCTGTGTTACTTTGAGCAAATTACTCACTTCCCTCTGCCTCAGAATGGTCATCTATAAAATGGGAATAACCTACTTCATAGTAGATTATTTCTTCTATGCATACAAATGGCTAGAAATAGTTCCTGGTACATAGAAAAGTGTTGATGAACTATTATCAATTTTCATTATTAACATTATTTATAGAGCTAATATAATTTATATTATGTTTAGAGCACTTCTATTCTAAGCAACTGAAGGCCTGTAATATCTTAGCTGATGAATTCTCATCATAACCCTGAAATATTATGTTGTATCTTACCATTAACAAAAGTAGAGCACGAAGAAGTCTACCTTGTCTCACATTAAAGTATTAATTTTATGCAACAATTAAAAAGATGAGTTTGATTTTTTTCTAGTGACTTGGAAAGATGAACAAGAGATAAAATTGAGGAATAACTGAAAGTCACAAAACAATATGTATAACATGACTATATCATCCCATTTTATAAAACAAATTTATATGTATAATTATGTATGTGATTATATTCATACAGGTATTATAATATGGAGAAAATTAGCAATCTTTCAATTATTGGTACAGGAATTATCCTGTGACAAGGGACAATCTTTGTTGAAAAGAAGCTTTGAGAAGATCTCTGTATATTAAGAAAGGGTCAAAATTCTCAAAGAAGGGAGTAGAGGTGCAGCGTGATCAAGGTGGGAGAGTGCGCAGGTTCTGGGCCCAGAGCAGTGTGGAGGAAGGTCGAAGAGAAGCGAACCTCTAATTGGTGGTAGTGGTGGTGGAAGAAGACTTACAAGAAATGCCTGATGGAGAAGAACCCATCAATAAATTTGACACAGCTCCCTAATAGTGGATAGAATGAATTTCCTTTGTGTAGACTATGGAAAAAGGCTACGTTCAGCTTTCAAGTTGGAAAGGGGAAGAGACGAGGTCTTTACTTGGAGACAACTAGCATCTGAGTTATATGTACAGATATATGGGGAGATGTACATATGGGGATACACACACAGAGAGAACCCAAAAGTTGGAAGAACTTGTCTCAAATTGTCTATGGGAATCTCATCTCAATGTGTTACTCATCTCAATGTGTAGGAACACATCTCAATGTGTTACTGTGGGAAAAGGGGCATCTGATTGTGGTGGAGGGAGGCTTTGCTGTTTAAACTCTCTTACTCTCTCTGCCTCTCTTTGTATCTATCTATCCCAAGGAGCATATATTCATGTTTATATTGGTAAAACAAGCAAACAAACAGCTTATTTCCATGCCTCGTTGTGTCTTTCTCATGCTCTCTGAGCCCAGGGTGTCACTGTTACCCTTACTACAGTTAAAAGAGCTGAGGAGGAGCTGGGGCATGGGGTGAATGTGTGTCTGTTTTGGGTGCCTAGCATGGGGGTCTCTTGCGTTCCTTGCATTTTCTGCTAACTTTTATAAAAGATTTGACAGAGAAGTAAAGCAACTGATGTTCTGTAATCAACAATTATGTGCCAGGCACACTCACTTGTGTTTCACTGTTAACATTCTTATTAACCCCCTGAGTTAGTCCTTGCAGGCTCCATTGTACAGATGAGGACATTGAGCTCAGAAAGATTGGATTGACTGCTAAGTCATTCGGCCGGGCAGTCCTGGAGTCACTGTCGAAATCCAACTGTTCTGTTGTGCTTATGTTTTTTTGTTTTTCACCCCGGTCTCAGTCCTCTTCCTCTCACATTGGCTCCCAATTGCTTACAATCCTTAAATTCCCAACTCCACGTGGTGACTCCATTTTCTAGTCCTCTATCTGATTTCATAGTCCCCTTTTTCTTCTTGCTAATTCCTACTTGTTGCCCTCTTTATTCTTCACCTGCTTCAGTCTGGTCAATTTCTTTCTCAATTGTTCTGTAGTTTGTTTTGTTTGTATTTTAGTCTAATTGTCATGTGGAGAGTTCCTTTTCCCCAGTCATCTCTAGATATAGTCTCAGAGACTAGCTCTTTGAGGTTAGTACCATGCCTTGTTCACCATTCCATTTCTGGGGACATCACACTGCCTAGTAAATCAAATGTTTTCTTAAAAAGATTGGATGGATAAAAGGATGAAAAAATGTGGAAGAGCTGTATCAGTGTCCATGGTTTTCTTCAGAGCAGAACCACTTCTTGGGCCACTTTTCATTCCCTCTAAGTGCAAACTCTCTTCCTCTCCCATAACCTTTTCCTTTAATTCTACCCTCAAATTTTGCCTCCCTTCCTTTCTCCCCACATCGTCCTGTGAGAGCTGAAAAGCCATGTGTCCACAATGGCAGCATTACTTGCTCCTTCTGAGAAAGCCTTATCAAAGGAGAATAGCATCCAGGTGGTTCCCCAGACTTCATCCAATGAGAGAGTTGACAGATCCATTAATAAATAAAACTAGAGCATTTCCCATAGCTTTACATTTGTGGATGCCAACTATATTACGTGAATAGCTGACTCTTGACATTTTAAAACTATAAAACATACGTCCTTGTACCATATTTGTATTTCACTTATGAGAATGTGAAATCTCTTGAGAACAGAGAATCAAGCCGAAATTATTACCATCCATTAACCCTGATAGGAAGAGAATGCCATCTATCTGCAGGAATACGCTGAAATCCTGCCATCTCATGGGCAGTGGAGACATTACATTTGTTGATTTTCTAAATTCTAAAAACTTGGAGTGGGTAACAGCAAATTGCCACAAACTGCAGATTTTAGAATCACTCTTCTTCACCACAATGCAGGGTAATCTGGCCTATTTACTGTCCAACTCCACCCTCGCTGCTCAACATCTCTGGGGAAAAAAAAAGATTTTACTCTTTCCAAAAATGTGTTTGTCCCATGAAAAGCTAGATCCTCAATCCACCTATTCAAAAGAATTTTGCTGCCAGAAGGTGCGCAGTAGGCTTTTTCCAGAAACACGTGAGATATTTTGGTTTCTTTGAATCTTAGGAAACAAAAGCAGGCAATCGATTTCTTGTGTGTGGTTTCCTTCACTTTTCTTCCCTCTGTGCACTCTCCATTGAAACGTATTTCTAAACACAGATATCAACCAGGATCCTAACGAGCCTTTTGTAGGCATGAAGGTAAACAATCGCTAGTCAAGTGATGAGACAGAGATTTTTCAATGAGACTACGGAAGGCTAGATGAAACGACCCTCCTGGATCTCAGCAGATGCAAAATCTAGGCTTAGTGCGAATCTCCCTGCTGTTTTAATCTCCTTGTTTGTCCTAGTAATGCCCCCAAACAGGAGGAACTTTTCGCTGAAAGCTGCTGCCACACAAAGCCCCTGCAAATGTACAAAATGAAGGGACACAGACATTACCGATTTGATGTCTGTGCCAGGAGGAAGGGGTACAGTGACCTGGTTGCCTGCAAATGCAGGGGGTCTACTATACATTTTTCATAATTTAATTGGAGATTTAGTTCATAATTTGATTGGAGATTTGGTTCACTTATGCTGATACCCTAGAAATTGGGTTATTACTAATTCTTTAATATTACAATTGAATGAAAATGAGCTATTTACCCTTCTAATCTTTAAAACAATCCTAAATCAGGTCAGAGGAATCAAAATTTTTCTAGGTGTTTCATATGATTTAGTAGCAGTTATTCGCATCTCTTTTCCATGGTTATAAAAGCAAACTCTTAAGTACAATTATAGAAATTGTGAAACTGTTCTGAGGAAATTTGTTGTCTTTTTCTTCTATAATTTATAGCAGTAATGATGGGCAGAGGTTAGGCAAAATCAAGGCACCAGTGAAACATATTTTGTGCGTAGGATCATTTTTCTTGGTAAGAAGTCCAATTGTTGGTACTGGTTGTACTTTGCAATAATGACTCATTCTTGTGAATCATAATTCTGTAAACACCTGATTGATGCAGAACTTTCAAGAAAGAAAGTTTCTATGACATTAGAAAGGGTATACTTTGTTGTCTCTCAAGTGAGGTCCTAGGGTCCCTGTGTCAGGAGAGCTGGTGTGTTTATGTAGACTCCTGAGCCTGATGCCAGAAGATTCCTGGCCCCATGCCAGATCTATTGGAACTGACAGTTTGGGAATGTGGCCCTAGACTCTGCATTTTTGAGTCAGGTCAGTTGATTCTTATGCTCATCAATATTTGAGAACCCTTGCTCTAGAACAGCATTTCTCAACTTTCTAGAGATTTTTAAAAAATGATTTCTAAAAAATGATACTTGGTCCTATCCTGAAATGCCGAAACAATCGGCCTGGAGTGTGGCTTGGACATTTAGATTTTTAAGAGCTTCCCCGGTGATTGTAATGTGTGTCCAACATTGGTAACCAATGCTCCAGGATAGGGACTGGCAATTTTTTTCTATAAAGGGCCAGATAGTAAATATTTTAGGCTTTGTAGGCCAGATGGTCTCTGCCGCAGCTACTCCACTCTGCTGTTGTAGCTTGAAAGCAGCCATAGATCATATGTAAACAAATGAACGTGGACTGTGTTCCAAAAAAACATTATTTACAATAACAGGCAGTGGGCTGAATTTGGTCAGCAGGCTAGAATTTGCTGAGTATTGGTCCCCCACTTAAGCCAGATGCTTAAGACCCATCCCAGGCCTGCAGAGTCAAGAGTATGCATTTTACTATCTGTATGCACATTAAAGTTTGGGAGATGCTACTTCAGGAGACAGCATGGTGTAGTAGGGGTGGAGCAAGTATTTGTCATTCTTTATACCATATTCATGGCAAATATTCTAATAAGTCATGGTACCTTCTTCAGCAATATCTACAAATGACTTCAGAATCATTTTTAACACAGCATTTCAGGCAGTATCACTTATTAGCTCTGTAACATGGGGTACAGCAGTTAACTTTCCTCTTTCCTCATCTATTAAATGAGATAGTCTAGAAGATTTCTAAGCTCTTCATTTTTTTCCTAATATTCCATAATTCTGACTAAAAATGGCCTAAATAATTGACATATATTAGCGAAAAATTTAACTTATTGAAGTAGAAGCCAGAAAATATCATTTACTGTAGAAATCAAGGAAAATATTCTAGTGCCCAATCACTAGAGGAAATTAGACAGACTGATTTGAATAGAAGATGAGATGCAACTCCTGTCTCCCAGAAAACACCACGTAACTGTCAGGAGGGAAATAAAAAAGGATATTGGAGAGCTATGTTTTAAATATCAAAAATGAACTGTTACAATGGGATCAAAGAGAAAAGGAAAATGCATACACAGGTGAAGGACACATTCCCCAGAAATGAGGATAGAATTTGAATATGTTAATTTAACTTAAAAAAAAGGCTTTCTCCACAAATATGAAAGAAATTCGCTGCCTCCACATTAAAGGGTGGCTGTTATGAAGCTCACTGATTTATGGGTCAGTGAGCAAGCACATTCCCTTCTCTTCTGCTGTTTGCCTTAGAAACCAGACTACACAACACTCCTTTCAGTTTTAGTTCACTTTGACCCAGGTCAAGGCTGTGTGGGGATTCCAGGCAGACTAAGCTTTGAAGAACCCACATGTTTGCTCCAACCTAAGTGCTAAATTTCCAGATTTAGTTGGGGCCAGTCTTAAAATCGCTGTTACTTTCATAGGATGAAGTGTTAGAAATTAAAGGACCTTTCAGTCAAAACAGAACTAAATTTGAATCCTCTCTGCCATTTACTATTGCTGGGACTTGAGCCAAATCTTTCATGACTTTGGACCTTCAGTTTTCTTAATTGTAAAGCAATCAGGTGCCTTGGGATGTTGTGAGCATTAAAAGGGATGAAAAGAATTTTTTTGCCCAATCTGTAGTACACATCAATAATTATTAGTTTCCTTCCTGGGCTCTTTTTTTCAGCTTTTCAGAGAAATGAAACTTGTTTTCCCTGGTCATTACCTAGTGATGAACACATTATTTATACAAATTTATAAATCCAGCAATGATGGAAAGAGACCATAATGCCTATAAGTAACCGGTTTCATGAATGAGCAGAAATTTCAAGACCCAACCTCAACATGGCTTTATGTGTATATGAATATATATATGAGCTAACATCTGCCACCAATCCTCCTCTTTTTGCTCAGGAAGATTGGCCCTGAGCTAACATCTGCGCCCGTCTTCCTCTATTTTATATGTGGGACGCCTGCCACAGCTTGGCTTGATAAGTGGTGCCTAGGTCTGCACCCAGAATCCGAACTCGAACTTAACCACTATGCCCCGGGCCAGCCCCATGGCTTTATTTTTCTATTCTAATCACTGCTTTCAGGTTTGCTCTGTCTTGTCTGTCTTCCCTATCCCTTAATCTGCCTTGGGTGATTCCACAGTTTTCCAGTCACTTGTAGGTATTATAAGAGCATCATTATTTTTCCGGCATGAAAATTCCCAATCAAATCCAAATAAAAACGCTAATCTCACCTTCAGTTCAAAGCTTGTCTCCTTCTCCCAATTCAACCGTGACTCGTGGCTTGGGGACCCACAGTGGAGAAGGAGGTATGATTGAGGCCACACCTAGCACAAAAGGCACCTTAGCATGAATTTTTAAAGGTGACCCTCTTGAGTCAGTCCCCAGTCAAGGTGGGTTAAAAGAAGGGTTGTTTGGATTTCAGCCACTGTTGGGCCCCCTGACCTGGTACCTTTGTGCACAATCCATGTAACTGAATGGGGCGGTGTTGAGTGCATTTTCTTTTCATGTTATTTGTCCTGGCTCTTTCACTCCTCCTTCTCCATTTTCTCTTTTGCTTCTTGCCCCTCTGAGTAGAAGGAAAAGTGGATGACGTATTTCCAGAAAAATGCAACTGGTGTAATTCAGCTGATGGCGCCCTCTGTGTCTCATAAGTCTAAACACTGCCTCGCTGATGAATTTTTTGTGCTTCTCATGCACAATTCCAACTGAACTAGTCGCCTCTGAGGATTCTGACTGAGGTGATGCATATTGTGTAGGTCCTCAGCCTCCAGCACCCAACTCCCAGCAGGACACCCTCAGCCTCTCTATGCTATCATCTCATTCTAGCAGGATGAACTTTTACTGGGGTCCTATCTATCTTCCATCGGTCTATGGGAAAATATAATCTCCTTTTCTTGACAAATGGCTGGAGTGCAGTTTGACCACCTGTTGTCCCCACTCACATTTCCCCATCATCACAGAGAGCCCATTTTAGACTTCCCTAGGTAAGAGGTAGGTGCCACTCTCTTTTTCCACCTATAGTCAAGGGGATACATCCTGTTTTTCCCAAGAACTCTCTCACTAAGCTCCACTCTGGTG